>NC_056626.2:169939833-171369833 GCF_002870075.4 Lactuca sativa | reverse complement strand
TCCAAATCTAACAAACCAAAAATTATGTGTCATAAGTGTGGACATGGAAATCATTTTGTTAAAGATTGCCTGGCTAACGCTTCGCAAAAACCAAAAATCAAGGATTCTGCCTACAACGTCCGAAAAGCACAAAAGATGGCTGAAAGTGAAAAAGCCTTTTTGACAACAGTGTCAAGAGATGTTAAAGGCCATCCGGGGATGATGATGACATGATAACCGGAAGGAATATGTGTCTGATGGCATGACAAACGGTTAAATATGATGAAGGATATTGGTCTTCTGGGTCAGAAGATGAAGATGATGTTGTTGAACCTCACTATTGCTACATGGCCACCA
The DNA here is from genome assembly GCF_002870075.4 of Lactuca sativa. Lineage (NCBI taxonomy): Eukaryota > Viridiplantae > Streptophyta > Magnoliopsida > Asterales > Asteraceae > Lactuca > Lactuca sativa. Next base: position 171,369,497 of record NC_056626.2, on the reverse strand, counting down.
ACGATCCACCAGGTCGAAGCATCGTTCAATAGGTAAAATGTATGATCTCTAATAACAATTTTGATCTATCTCTTTGTGAACCTTATCTGACCCAAATCCAAACAGATATGAGCACCATCTATAAAGCCTATGAATTTGCCATAGAAGCCTGTGAGAAGAAGGACTGTGAACTAAATCGTCTTAGGTTACGTTTTGAGGATAAAAAATTAAAAATTTAGTCTTTAGAGCATGAGCTTGTAATGTTAAAAGATGAATGTATCATTTTGAAAGATAAATGTGAAATCACCTATTCTGAACAAAATATTTTAATTTCTGATAACAAACATTTGAATGAAAAGAAAGATGCTTTGCATAATTCTTTAGACATGCTTGAAGCGGACATTCGAATGACACATAATTTTCGTCATCCATGGTCTAAAGCACCTGGTCTCGGAAGCGAGTTTCCGAAACCAATTGCTAGTCCCCTGAAGGAATTGCAAAATTTGACATTCATGGGAGAGGTTTCGAACATCAAACATTCGGACACCCCTATTTCACCCTTGTATCCACTTCCTGAGACTACAGAGCATTTTGAGTCCTTAATTCCTGAGTTCAAACCAATTGTTGTCAAGTGTCCTGATTCCATGCAAGTTCCGCCTCTGATAAACGTGGACCTGAATAGGACCACATAATTTCATTATAGTCTTCCAAATTGCGTTGATTATGTTCCTAGGAGTAATCATACAAACAACTGCGTAGTTGAAGAAATTCCTTCCCTGACAACCGGAACTGATACCTCTGAGTTTGTATGGGCATCCTTTGATGATAAAGTTGAAAAATCAAGCTGTGTCTCCTCTGATTCTTGCGAATCTGATCCCATAGTAGTTTCAAAAATAAAATTGGTTCCCATTACTCCCGAGTTTAATAATCCATCCGTAGGACAAACTTCAAAATCCTCATCTAGGAGAAAACCAATGTTGAATAGGAAGGATATTGTTGAATCCAAAGTAGAAGCTCGTAATGTACATAAAAAGGAGTTAAGATTAGACAAAATTCTAGGTTCATTGAAAATTCTAAACAAAGTGTATCTCAGAATTCTCATGCATCAACTTGTAGTTAGAACTCCTTTGCTCCCACTAAGATCCTCAAAATACCTTCTGTACATCCTAGTCGTGTAGAACCCAAGAAAGTAGACAATTCTACTCAGCCTAAATCTCATGTGAATGCCACAACAATCCAAAACACTTCTCCACGGACTGTTTCATCTGTTTTTAATGCAAAATCTGATGGCACAATTTTTAAACCAAATCTTTCAAAACCAATGTGTCATAGAGCAAATCCACAAATGCAGAGAAAACATCCTTTACAAAATCTTCAAAGAAAAATCTTGTGTGGAAAGTCAAACTCCCATTGATGAAACGCCAATTCCGGAGGTTACAAATGTTACCAACACCCCGGAAGTCAAAAGTCCAAAGAAGACCGTTCAGAACCCTCAAGTCATTGAATATGACTACTGGATAAATGAAAATACATTAACCTTTTTTTCTGTTTCCAAAGAATTCAAAGAATACCACCTAGAAACACAAAGTTGTTCCTAAATCACAATCAAAGTCCAAAGCCCATGCTTACGTCCCGAAGTCTAATTCGGACCCTAAAAACTCCATTACTCACTAATTTTGCAGGCACTTTGTGCTTCGGAGAAAGAAACAATATGGTATATTGATAGTTCTTGCTCCATGCACATGACGGGGAAGAAAGACTTTCTGCGCGATCTCAAGCTTTCTCCAAATGCTGGTTACGTGACATATGGCAACAACTCCAACTCCTAAATTCGTGGTTATGGAATTCTCACCAATGGAATCTTCTCTATCTCAAATGTGGCTTATGTAGCTGATCTGAAACATAATTTGATAAGTGTTTCTCAGCTCACTAATTCAAATCGACGTGTGGAATTTTGCAAAAAGTACAGCTATGTAATAACCGAAGACCGTAAAGAGTGCTTAATCAAGTCGCTTCGCAACAAGAACATGTACCCGCTAAACATCAACATGATTATTGGCAAAACGCAACTCTGCCTTCTCACCAAAGTTGTTCCTGATGTCAGCTGGTTATGGCACCGAAGGCTTGGTCATCTAAACTTTCGGTAAATGAATGATCTCGTATCAGGCAAAATGGTGAGAGGTTTACCTCTTCTCAAATTCGAAAATGATCATTTGTGTGTTGCTTGTGAATGTGGTAAGCAATCGAAGAAGGGTCATCCTGTTATCATCTCCATTTCAGAACCATTGGAGCTTCTACACATTGATCTTTGTGGACTATCCACGGTAGAAAGTCTTCATCATAAGAAATACATTCTTGTTATTGTTGATGATTTTACAAGGTTCACTTGGATTTTCTTTCTAAGGCTGAAATCCGAAACAGCCTCAGAACTCATCATTTTTATCAATGGAATAGAAGTTCTTATCAAACTCCCAGTTAAGAGAATTCGAAGTGCTAATGGATCGGAATTCACTAATTCCACCATTGAGAAATTTCTCACAGAAAAAGGAATTGACCACAACATCTCAGCTCCTTACACTCCACAACAAAACGGTGTAGTCGAAAGACGTAATAGAACTCTCATTGAAGCTGCGCGATCCATGCTGAACTCCGCAAATCTACCACTCTATCTTTGGGCTGAAGCCGTGTCTACTTCCCGCTTCACTCAAAATTGGAGTATCATCAATTGACGCCTCAACATGACACGTACGAAGCAATGAATAGTCAAAAGTCAACAATCTCGTTTTTGCATGTTTTCGGATGTAGGTGCTGATGGGTTTAGGCAATAAGAACATCCTATGTGCTCATACAAACCCTAATGCTTGGATCTAGGTTTCTCTATTGTACATGCAATTTATCCAAGACTATAAACCCTAGATCTAGCATACAAGTAATCATATTAACATAAGAATGGGTTTAAGTTATTATCTTGATTGTTATGTACCCATAACAATCCCAAATCCTCCTTGTATTGACTTTAGAAAGCTTAGAGTCACAAATGTCACTCCTCTAATGGTTCGCAAACACCAAGAGCAAGAGGATGAAGAGGAGAAGAGAAGGACGTTGCCCAAAACATGTGGAAACCCTAGAAGAAGTCTTTTCCACGTTTTTGGGCATATGGGTTCTTTAAATAGCGAGGCTATTAGGGTTATCTAACAAGGAAACCCTAATTTGGATGCTTAAGCCCTAAGCACCCCATGGGCTCCCTCCTTAAAGGCCTTTGGACGATTTCTAATGGGTTTCCCCATAGAATTCGTCCACCCCTTTAATATGGAGTCCATTAGCTCAATATTCAACTATCATACAATTGACAGTTCTAGTCTCTTATGTTTAATTAATCTCTTTTAGCCAAAAAACTAATTACCAATTAATTCTTGACTAATATTAATTGAACTATATGATTTCTCCTTTAATATATTATTCTCATAATATATTAATAAATTATATTTAATCCTTTCTCTCCATTATTCATCCTATCAAGTTGCTTTGGTTAAGGCAACCCAAAAGGACCATGCACCATCGGGTCAAGTACATACCTAAATAGTTATGGACTTAGACACTAATCCAACAATCTCCCACTTTGATAAGTCTAATAACTATTCTGCGTATGACTTCAGATCCTGATCTGCAATCTTAGCTTTCCAAAGCCGCTGTCAACTCTGATCTTATCAGATACGCGTGTCCTTAAGATAAGGGATCATATATTCCTCCATTCTAGATATCGTATAGACTGAGACATGGATCTAAATCATTCTCTCTGTCTATGTGCTGTTTCCCGAATTCAGATTTATGATGACTGACAACATACTACAATTTGAACACATCAAATTAGTCCCAGCTTGGCCAAGCACTTAGGTGCCATCACTAAATCATCGAGGGGCCCACAGATATCGCTTTTATCCTAGTTTGAATAAAAGGAACGGATAAACTTTGACTCAATGCTCGCGTGCACTCACTCACCAAATCACACACAACAATATGTTTTATAACACCACGTTACTGGTGCGTTTACATATTATCAATGTGTAACCGACTCGCAAGATACAACTCACACATCTCGGTTTCAAGAATATAAGATGTTATCGTCTCACCAGTCACTTATGATAACAATCCATGAAGTGATCCAAGTGAGTATGGGTTTAATCCAATGCTCAAATCATATTCATAAGCACTCATGAACGTTGCAGCAAACATTTGTTTATGTCTAATTCTCTTTAGACAATCCACACACCAATTCATGACAGTCTTCATTCATATCTACTTCCAACATATGAATGACTGTGGCCCGTTTGAATAATTTGACTGTTCTCAACCAATTAAATTATTCAGGAAGTCAAAACATGCAAAGTGAAACACAAGAATAATACTAATCCCATATGGCCTTAAACCTTTGAGTATAAATAAAACATCTTTTATTTATCACCATATCGATTACTCATTATTTGTTGTTTCGGGTAATCATCTTCTTACTTGAATTACAACACTTGTCCCATGCTCTTAGCATGCACACAATGTTTACCTACGGTTCTTACTTTGTGAAATAGATCAAATGAACACGTTTCCAATCATACTCATTTCACAACTCCTAATCCATTTTCATAAGTGAAAGAATATCAAATTCTTGCTACTTATGGAATGTGTTAGATTCTAACATTTTATGCAATGATCCTTTTGTAATGTCACTGCACTAAAGTCACAATGACTATTGCCAATGAAATTACAAAGTCCTCTATCGGAGATTGTTACAAGACAATTCCTTAGATATGATGTCTCTCACTCAAAGTACATTCCTTTGAACATCCTTTTGCATAAAGGATTCTAATCTAGACATTGATTCTCAATATCCAACTCCCAATATGGAAACCTTTCCATACTTACCCTATGACAACTCATTCTCAATAGAATCTTTTCTATTCATAATAACATCAATATGGTCCATCCAATACTATACTTCCAACTACTCACAAGCGACCAATCCTCGGCGAACTTTGGATTGTCCTTTGATAGTTGTTTGATTATCTTAGTCAAACCGATTCTTGTCCTTTTTTGTCTAAATGCGCTAGACATTTGGAAAATTTTAGAAGGGTCAAATATTATAGCATTTGCAATCGATCCTATACCCGAAGCGTATGGGACACGATGCATAATGTCTTACATAAAGACTTAATACTTTATCAATCTTCTGCCATAATATTTTATGTGCTACGTTCTCACAATTCGAATTATGGAGAGGAATGTCGTAATCATAATCGAAATTTAAGAACACACTATGTATCCTTGACTAAGTTTATTAACATTCCACCACCTAAACCTTTAGATTTGAAATGAAGCATAATATTCTCTCCCTTAATTATAGCAAAACAACTATTCAACCATTACAACTTTGCAAAGTATGACTCTTGTTTTCTATAATTAATATTGCTAACTTGCAATACTTGCCTTAATAATCATGTAATCATAACATTTATGCTCCCATTATCACGATGATTATTACAAACATAACACTTATGCTCCCACTAGCTTGTACATGTATTCAGAAACAGCTTAACTTTCAGAAAAACAATGCCTATTGAATTTCTTTAAGTTCATATTTCTAATACCCAATGCTTTGATAATCTTTTATCAATGCTTCTTAAACTTATACACCTTTCCCTTATATAGCTCATATGTGTGTCTTAAACAATTCAGACTAATTGCCAAATTTCATAATTCGAATCATCGAAAGGGATACTGTAACCATAATCGAATTCGAGAATACAATTTTCACAATTACTATCTTCTTAAAATCTTTCTTAGTGAAAGCATTTCCTCACAGTCATTTTCATGAGGGAGGGAATCTTATGACACTTAGATTTTAGTGGTGCATGTGTTCCTATCAATGTGAATTTGTCAAAACCAAAGTTTTCGACAAATTCAAACTCATATGGACCGAACTTTCTTAATCTTGATTTCTTGCCTTATGATAACACGGTTGCCCACCATGTCTTCCAAGTAGTTAAGCAGCTCGCCCTTTCCTATCAATGTACTTTCAATTGATCAAGGTCCTTGCCTTTTACGCATTCAAATGAGAACTCATAGGCTCACATGCATAATTAACTCAATTGGAATAGCATAGAAACAAGGTAATGTCAACACGATAGGTTGTAAACCTCTACTCGTGTGCTAGTGATGATCGATAAGGTTTATTCTTGATTTGTTCTTCAAACCTTTCAAGACCATTAAGACTCCCACTGACTCCTTGACATATAAGATTCTTTTGTCAATAAACATTTCTTGACAAACAAATACTCAAGAGTTAGTGTAGCCTTTTTCAAGACAAAACATTTCATAAAATTGGTCCTAGTTGGTCTTTGTCTTATCCAAGACATCACAACTTTCCAATTTCAAATGTGCGAGAATAGGAAAACCTTTTTCAAAGTTCTACATTTGATAAATGTTATAAACCTTCTTAAGACTTGTCACTCAATATTACAATCTTAACTCTAAGACTTGTTTTGGAATGAAGTATGATTGACTTCTTGATTTAACCATTTCTTTAATTCTTAATTCCTCTTCTTAGACATCCAGTTGTACTAAGATTTACTTAGAGGATCAATTGAGATATGGTTCTTAATCATTAAGACATATCATAAAGCATAAAAGGTACTCTCCCTTCTTCTTAGAGTAGAGAAACTTTATCTTTCTGCCTACTTGATTCTTCTTATTCATTCTGCTATTGATTTAAACCTTTTTCAATCAATTCAGAATTACACTTAATCTTATAAGTATAATCATATTTACTAATCCTTTAGTAAATCATGACGAATATCTTTGTTACCCTTGTGGTGGACTTGATCAACACACAACTTTGTGTACTTGATCTCCTAGTCCTTCACTTGACACTTTGGTAACGAATTAGTCTAATTTCCAAATATGAAATTTCTCATTCATCATGCAACCAAGTTGCATGATTCCAAGTTTCTGTCCAATTGAAACTTGCGTGATGAGAAACTTTCCCTATTTGGTAAATTCTTGACATTTCCACTATTAACATAATTAAGAATCACATCCATTCGTTGTAGAAATATGCAAACATCAATTTTTCATAACGATTTCATTGCAAGGAAATAAATAAATAAATAAATGAGTCAAATCAAAATTTATTTTATTTATAACTGCAGCAGAAAACATTTTTCCTTACAATGCAAAATCAACTGAAAAACTATGTAATCAAATATTCCTAACAATTCTATCATAACTTTCTAAGCTCAAAATCTAATCTTCAAGTCCATGCGATCAAGATCCATTTCTTTGTGATTAGACTTATCTTGCTTTTCCATCAAGCTTCCTCTCTTTTCACTGATCCTGCAAAACATTCAAATGCAATCTTATCACATCATGTATTAAGAATCAACGAATAGGAACTTAATGGAGTTAGATAGTGGATTTTACGTGAAGCACAACCATACTCTTTGACTCTCCCATCTTCTGGACTCTTTGGGCTCTTAGGGCAGACTTGTATCCAACGCCCTTTCTCTTGGCAGCAAACGCAGGTCGGTTCTCCTAGAACGTCCTCGGAAGCATGGTTGGTTGACTTTCCCAACAAATATGCTCCATTGCTTTGCCAAATCATTTCTGATTCAGCAGCAATGAGCATGTAAGTTAGGTTAATGAGGTTTGCGTCATGACCCATCATATAATACTTTCTTTTGAACTCATTATATGATTCAGGAAGTGACTGCAGAACCCAGTTCACAGCCAACCTATCCGGGAATGACACACCCAACATTATCAACCTATCGATGTGTGATTTCATTCCTAGAACGTGGGCACACACGGGTTTACCATCTTCATATTTCATTTCCAATAAGGCTTTAGTGACATTGAACCTTTCAATCCTTCGATCTTGTCGGTTAGGGAGAATAATTGGAGGAGGTGGAGGAAGTGAAGCCTGATATCTTGTTCCTCGATCAAATCGTGGAATATCATCTTCATGTGGAATGCTTGTTCAACGAGATTTGGGAAGACCATAGTTGTCGTACATTGACATCTACAAAATGGGAGAAAATAAATTCAAGTTAGTTGATTGATTGAGTCCTTAATAAATCACCCAAATGAGATATTAAGGCTAAGACCCAACACAATATTCCACAACTCGGGAGAGGGATGTCATAACCCAAATTGCAGAACATTTGAAGGTAAGTGAATGACGATTCACTAATTTCCACCAACGAAAAACGAAAAAGAAATTTAAGTTTTAAATCTACGAAAACTCCTAGAACCTTTGAGATTCATTGAACTTTTCAATGGCATGATTAAATCTCGATATGCCCCTCTAGTTTGTGACTGGGATGCCGAGGATCACAAAGCGGTTGTTAATAACCACGCAAATCTACATGGTGCCCCCACATGTTACAGTCACCTATTCGATGTGCCAGTAAACCACACACGCTCCACCAAATTATGACAAACATTGAGTCACCCTTTGCTACCTTTGCTTAGAACCATTTAGTGTGCCGGTAAACAACACACGCTCCACTAACGTCTTCGCAAGGGCACAAAGTGTAATTTCATGGAATTGCATCAATTCACTTTTGCCTAAAGTAACTAAGATTGGGAATTTGTAAAACATTTAGTTACTTTTGTACTTCGTTATAGTTATAATGGAAGGTTTATGTCCTATCCTACCCATTCGGCTAACGACCCTCCACTAGTCAAGAGTGCGGTGGGTAAGAGTGGATACCCATTCAATCGCCATTTTATAGGCAATTTCCTTAAAAACCCCTTATAGACCAGCTTCGTGAATGAGGCATACTAACGGTAAGACTGACTTTTACTCATACATATATATAATGTTAGACTTTTAATGTTATATATAGTACAGGGTGTATTTTACACTTTTAAAATACTAGGTGGTCAAATTTAACAATCATACTTTTAATTCAATTAAATTGTAAACCAAAACTTTATGGATTTATTAAACCTATTTTAATTATACACTTTAATTAATTAATAAAACCATAAGGGTGTGATTTGAACTTTTCAAAACAATACTAGGGTTTTAGAATTTAACATTCCTAAATTAAACTTTTAATCAACTTTTAAATTCCAAAACTTAAGGGCAAGTTTTGAAACATTTCAAAACATTAGGATTTAGAATTTAAATATACATCAAAATTAAACTTTTAATCAAAATTTAAATTCCAAAACTTGAGGGCAAGTTTTGAAACATTTCAAAACATTAGGGTTTCAACTATTTAAATTTCAAAACAAAACTTTTGAGTTCAAATTTAAACTATAAAACCTAAAGCGGAAAATTGAAACTTTTCATACAAGATAATTCAAATCTAAATTACAAATAATCAAACTTTATCTAATAAAACAAGTGATTATCTAAATTTTGAGAATTATCTTCTATTTAGGTAAGGATAATCACCAAATATTGATAAAATTCGGATTTTATAACAAAAACATGTTTATGGTAATTATCAAAAGCCAAAACAAGAAGAAAATCGCAAATCTGAGCTGTCAGACCCTTTGACTCGTCGAATCTGGACTTGGACTCGTCGAGTACAGCTGAGTCGGCGAGTTCACCAAGTGACTTGGCGATTCAAACACTCAGAAGCGCAAAAAAATCACTTTTCAATGCTGATTTCGATCAAATATGCATCAATACAATTGAAACCAATCTAGGCTCTGATACCACTGATGGGTTTAGGCAATAAGAACATCCTATGTGCTCATACAAACCCTAATGTTTGGATCTAGGTTTCTCTATTGTACATGCAATTCATCCAAGACTATAAACCCTAGATCTAGCATACAAGTAATCATATTAACATAAGAATGGGTTTATGTTATTACATTGATTGTTATGTAGCAATAACAATCCCAAATCCTCCTTGTATTGACTTTAGAAAGCTTAGAGTCACAAATGTCACTCCTCTAATGGTTCACAAACACCAAGAGCAAGAGGATGACGAGGAGAAGAGAAGGAGGCTGCCCAAAATGTGTGTAAACCCTAGAAGAAGTCTTGTCCACGTTTTTGGGCATAAGGGTTCTTTAAATGGTGAGGCTATTAAGGTTATCTAACAAGGAAACCCTAATTTGGATGCTTAAGCCCTAAACAACCCATGGGCTCCCTCTTTAAAGGCCTTTGGATGATTTCTAATGGGTTCCCCATAGAATTCGTCCACCCCTTTAATATGGAGTCCATTAGCTCAATATTCAACTATCATACAATTGACAGTTCCAGTCCCTTAAGTTTAATTAATCTCTTTTAGCCACAAAACTAATTACCAATTAATTCTTGACTAATATTAATTGAACTATATGATTTCTCCTTTAATATATTATTCTCATAATATATTAATAATTCATATTTAATCCTTTCTCTCCATTATTCATCCTATCAAGTTGCTTTGGTGAAGGCAGCCCAAAAGGACCATGCACCATCGGGTCAACTACATACCAAAATAGTTATGGACTTAGACACTAATCCAACAGGTGCTTCATCAAGAACAACCGTGATCAGCTTACCAAGTTCCAACCCAAAGCTGATGAAGCCATCTTCCTTGGGTACTCCTCAAAATCGAAAGCTTATAGAGTTCTTAACCGGAGAACTCGTGTTCTGGAAGAAAGCTTCAACATTAATTGTGACGACAACTTCGTTCGGAATTGTTGCCCAACTCACATTATGGAGTCTGATGCTCCTCCACCAGGATGTCCGACTCCCCAAACTATTCTTGGAGTTGTTTTTGAAACTCTCTTTGGTCCTTCCGAAACCACTCTTGATTCGGAATCTCGATCAAGACCAAATCTCATTCCAATCCCTTCATTGGAAGCACCTGTCTCGCATAATGTCTCTGGTCCGATCCCAAGCCTCCCTCCATTTGATTCCGAACCATTTCAACCTTCTCAGGTTGAGGGACAGAATACTCATCCCTCTCTTGAATCAAATGTGGATGGATTCCAAGATGCAACTGCTAATTTCGATGATTCCAATCCTCTCAACATTGATGAAAATGAAAACTTCTTTGAGTTCCCTTTTGATGATAATGTCAATCTCTCTAATTTAGAAGTTGAGGGGGAGCATCATCCTCACATTCAAACCATTCAGGGGGAGCAAATCAACTCCACTGTTGATATCGGAACAATGGCTGCACAAGTACTCCCACGATTACATGTTTGGACAAAGGATCAACCTCCGAACCAAGTAATTGGTAACCCCAATGCTGGTGTACAGACTCGTTCTGCTACAAGTATCCAAAATGAATGCCATTTTTCAGCATTTATATCCATGGTTGAACCCAAATCCATTAAAGACGCATTGGAGCATGCTAATTGGATTACGACCATGCAAGATGAACTGGCAGAATTTGACCGAAATGAAGTTTGGACTCTCGTGCCTCCTCCTTATAATCACCCCATTGTCGGTACGATATGGGTATTTCACAACAAGCTAGATGACACAGGAGTTATTATTTGAAATAAATCAAGATTGGTGGCAAAAGGATTTACACATATAGAAGAGCTCGACTACGATGAGACCTTTACTCCCGTTGCACGTCTTGAAGCCATAAGAATCTTTCTTACTTATGCTGCTCATAAAAGCTTCAAAGTTTACAAAATGGATGTTAAGAGTGCTTTTCTTAACTGTGAACTTGACACTGAAGTGTACCTTCAACAGCCGCCCAGTTTTGTTAATCTTTCTTTTCCGAACTACTGTTACAAACTCCGGAAGGTTGTCTACGGACTCAAGCGGGCTCCTCAGGCATGGTACGAGACCCTCACTGATTTTCTCAAACTCTCTGGTTTTCAAAAAGGAATTTTAGATCCCACTCTATTCCGAAGATCAAATGGAAAGCATCTCATGCTGGTACAAATCTATGTGAATGACATTATTTTTGGATCTACGGATTCATCTATGGTTGTTGACTTTGCTAAACTGATGATCAATCGATTTCAAATGAGCATGAATCGGGAGTTAAGCTTATTCCTTGGCCTACAAGTCAAAATGACTAATAGAGGCATCTTCATTCATTAAGAGAATTACATTTCGGAACTCCTCAAGAAATACTCAATGGACACCTATGCCTCAGCCAAGGTACCAATGGGCTTCGGACACAAGATCTTTGACGACCCTTTAGGTGTTTCAGTTGATGAAAAGAAATATTGCAGAATGATTAGATCCGTACTCTATCTCACAGCAAGTCGTCCGAATATCATGTTTTCGACATGTTTATGTGCCATATTTCAAGTCAACCCAAAGATGTCTCATCTCTTGGCTGTGAAAAAAATCTTCAGATACCTTAAAGGCACAAAGAGTCTCGTAATATGGTACCCAGCAAATGAAAGCTTCCTTCTTCAAGCATATTCAAATTCGAACTATGGTGGTCTTCAACTTGAAGAAAAAGCACTTCAGGTGGCTGTCAATTCTTAGGTGGTCGTTTGGTCAGTTGGTCATCCAAGAAACAGAACTGCATTGCACTCTCTACAGCCGAAGTCGAATACATAGCTGTTGCCAGCTGTACATCTCAGGTTCTGTGGATGAAATCTCAACTCTTGGACTATGGTTACCGCTTTCAACGTATTCCTATCTATTGTGATTCTCAAAGTGCCATTGCGATTTCCCACAATCCAATTCAGCACTCAATGACTAAGCACATCGATATAAGGTACCATTTCATAGAAGATCATGTTCTAAACGATAACATTGAACTCATTTTTGTTCCATTTGATGATGAGATTGCTGATGTCTTTACTAAGGCATTAGACGAAACCAAATTCAATGGTTTTCTAAACAAGATGGGTATGATGATACCAGATCCTTAGTTCTTTCAAGAGACTTGTTCTCTTTGATAGAAGTATTTGAAAGAAATCTAGTTTCGATCTCCAAATCTTTTCATCTCGGAACTACCTTCTCTCAAAACACATAGGATCATTTTACTTGTCTTTATTTCTGGCCATCACTTGAGTTTTAAGCTGTATAGTTCATCATGATTGATTGTTATTCTAAGTCTACATTCTCATTTTGTTCGGATTTTTATCTCAGAATATACTGCATAATGGCATCCTCAAAATTCCACTCCAGAAAGGTATTGAATTCTGCACTTCGGAACTTCAAAATTACTCTGGAAGTTTTCTAAAATCTCACTCCGGAATACTTTCTAAACCATGTTCCGGAAACTCTTTCATTTTCACTCCGGAAATTCTTGAAAATCACTATTCCAGAATCACTGCTCTGGAATCACCAACCTTGTTTAAATCAAACTAAATTTTTCTTCCGGAATCACAAACCTTTTCCTAAAGCGCACTAAATTTTATACTCCGAAATCGAAACTCTCTCCGGATTATTTCTCTTTCTGGACCTCTCTTCAAATCAAGCATGTTCCAGAGTACAAAACTTTACCCTCCAGATCATTCACTGTCCGGAATCACTCATCCAGAATTCCAAAGGATAATAAAGTGAAACGTTTTTTCTCAACGGCTACTTTCTAGGAAGATCCTATCCTATCATCCTTGATTCTCATTACACGATTGCACGCCCCATAAAAGTAGCCATCGAATCGCCGATTGGGTTTTCCATTTTTAGCCACAAACAAACCTCATCTTTCACCTCCCAAGACAACTCAACCCCTAAACCTCTTTATCATTTAATGCAACTCGTTTATTGTTTAGATCCTCATCATTAGCATACAAATACAACCCACTTCCCTTACCTATAAATACCAATCAAAACCCCCTTATACCTATTTACACGCTCAATACTTCTGAAACCCTTTATTTCTCTCTGAGTTCTTCGTGTTCTTCAAGCAATCATCTCTTGAAACAATGGCGTCTCCATAGAAAGCCACTCAAACTGCCTCAACCACAAAGAAATCCATTGCAAGAAAGAAATCTACCAAAGGTTCGAAGGGTTCATCATCATCTGCCGGTCCAGAACCGTTTATAAGAGACACCACTCAACTCTTCTACCTAAATCCCATGGATTACGTTGAATCCATCAGGGTCATGATAGAGTTTATCGCAAATCACCCTATCTCCATTCCCCTCACTAAAATCCCTGAACCTCCACTACCACTTCATCATCTTCATCGTGCCTTTACCAGTATCAAACTCAAAGATGGTGCACTAGAGACTACAATCATCGGTGACAGAATCGTTCCAATCTATAAATCGACCTTACTTAATGCGATTGGGTATAATCAAGATTACAGGGCTAAAGATTTCAAGAAATCTTCCGTCTCTGGACTCTGGACCGTGCTAATGCATTTCATCATCAGAGGGATGTCCGAAAAGCATGGAGGAACTGATACGCTAAGCAAAGACTAGCTTAACGTTGTCTACAACATCTACTTCGGACGAGACAATGCGGTGGATCTTCCAGAAGTCCTATGACAAGATTTTTGCAAATTTTCCATCAAAAGAAAGGAGAACGAAATTTCGAGCACTAGGTTCTAGGCACTGACGCTCCAACAAATCTTCCAGGAACTTCATGAACGACTTCCAGTTACAACCATTCCTTTGGAGGTATGTGTTTCCTTCAAAGTTTTTAAGGCATATAGGATTCCAGACCAATCCTCTTTTGGTCCGATTCGACGACTTCCAAACCATATGTTGGCCTTAATCCCTTCCGATTCTATTTATTTAAAACAACACTTGGAGACTTTAGTTTTGTTCGACCTAACACAACCTACCGCAGTCTTAGTTGAGCCCATTTTGGAAGAGGCCAATCCTACCACGTCCGGACCTAAGGTTAAGAAACCTGCCAAACGAAAGGGTTCTCCCTCTAAGTCAAAGCCTAAAAAGAGAACCATAGTCAGCTCTTCCTCTCCAAAGGAAAATGCTCATGACATTCTGGCTGACTCTGGAAGTTAGAACACTCCTTGTCTACTCATTTGAGGTGCCCCTCAATGTTTCAAAATCGCTTGCATACACTCATGGGGAGTCTCCACATAATCCACCCTCATCTTCCCAAAAAGGTGATACTGGTGTTGACCATAGTTCCTTGTAGCCCCCTGGAACACACCCACGAGTCAAATTTGATGTCCCTTTCGATTCTCACAGTAGCACACGCTCTGGAACCCCTGTTCTGAACCCTAGACTTTTCGGAGAGGGAGCAGTCTCTTCGAATCCGAAAGCCTCAACTAGTTTGATACCAGGAAGGCCTATAGGACGACCAGGTGCTAATGATCCCTAATGGGAAGATTTTGTTAACAAGGTCGTATGCAAATGTCTGGATCTCACCAGAGCTCAAGTGGAATCCACACTTATCTCCATGAGGAACATCGCCATCCAAAGCAATATGCCTTATGTTCCTCCTACTGACGCAAATGTAACCAACAAACTCACTTCTGAAGTACCGCCTGTTACCACTCACCAAGACGTCTTCCAAATCAATCTGAATGAAGAGCTCTCCGAAGAAGTCATGTTGGATGATGAAGCAAAAACTGTTCCAGACACAAATTTCATGACTTCAATCCATTATCAATCAAAGGCATCCATATCCAATTCTGCCTATGACTTCGGATCCTCCTCATCAACCACTCCGGATGATGAACTTAACTCCAAAATGCATGAAGACGATGCTGCAACCAAGCTGGGTGCATCCAAAAACATTCCTTCATGCCAAGTTCCTCCACAACACTCAGATTTTGATTCGGAATCATCAGTTGGTGACTATATTGACCCCATCGTTCTTCTCAAGATTCAGACCAACATCTCTGACACTATGAAGAAAGTGTCATCCATTGAAACATCCGTAATAGAGCTCAACATGAAGATGGATCAAAAAGTCTCCATACTTGATTCCAAACTTGATGCCATTCTTTAGTCTCTATCCCAGCCGTCCGGACCATCTATTGCTGAAAGAAAAGCTCAACTGGATCAATTAATCTCTCTTAGGCTCAAGCACTCAATGGAGGAAGTTGAAGCCAAGTATGATGCCTCCATTGAACACTACCTGGACACTATCTCCTCCATGCTCAAAGCCCATGATGACTTGGTGTCTGCTACGAATGATCTCATTAAGCAGACCCATGTGCGTAATGAGAATCAGATCCAGAGTCTAAAGAAGGAGATAAAGAAGAAGCACAAGATGAATCTCATTCTCCAACTACTCCTCATCAAACTTCTTTGATCTACTTAGAACATTGTCGATGTTCCAAATCGGAAGTTGGATGAGATGTTAGCCGTCCTGGGGCATCTGTTGGATCACCTAGCTGCTAAAGCCTTACATCTGCCACATATGATAATCTCACCAAGGAAATCAACATTGGCCTCCAAAAAGTGTTTGAGAAGTTTGATGATGTGAAGGAGTCCTTAGCGCTTGCACCGGTCCGGAGGCTTCCCGATGCAAGAGGGGGAGAAGGCCCAAGCCAACCTTGGAAACCCGCCTCAGAATTTACACTTCGAGATGAAGAAGACCTAGATTCCGAAGATGAAGTTCAAATCGTCTCCGGAATGCTAGGAAACTCCTCTGAAGAAGAAGAAGACGAATATATTCTGGACAAAGCTCCTAAGGGAGTTCTTGGTCTTCAAGCTCCTATGTTGACCCTTTCGAAGGAAATGACAGAAGAGCAAAAGAAAATCTGGTCTGCTACTTCCTGGCCTTCCTCTCTCCCTGGTGCTCTCCGGATGGGCATTCAAATGGCTAAAGCAAAATCCTTTTTAACCGCTCAAGCCTTCCGAGCTACTCCTTCCATGCAGCCCCCCATTCCGGACCCAAACATTGCTCCAATCAACCAGGGCTCTCCTCTTCGGATCCCTGATGAAATTCCGGAAGAACCTCTTCCAAATACCACTCCGAAATTCACGATCGATGAAAACATGAAGCTTGTCATATCTGCTCTACAGAAAGACAAAGGGAAGAAACCTATGACTGCCGAGCAACAAGCCTTTCATTCTGGACCAACTCCAAAGCAAATTCATGGATGGTCTCAGGAACAAATCAACAAGGCATTAGAGGATAGCATTCGGATCCAAGCTCTACAACAAATTATACACAAAATTTCCTCCTCTTCACCCATCTGATGATCTGGAGATGATAATCCGGACTGAGCGAGAAAGACTTAAAACTTTCTACTCTAAGCATGCACAAAATCTCAAGGAAGTGTGGTCGAGGAAGAGAATTACCCAAGTTGAGAGTTTCGGAAGAAAAATATTAGTGAAATTTGATCTCAATTGTCCTCTATTCCGTCTTCACATCCTCCTGAACAAGCCAACACCCTGGACTGTTACTGATGCTGACTTTCCCTCCGTGAATCCGAATGATATCCTCAGTTTAGCTGCCTACTTCAGAGAAAATCAAAAGGATGACATCAGTATGGGAGCTTACCATGCTACTCTGAGCTTCCAGAAGGATTATGTTGCGGAATTTTGCCAACGTGATTATGAGCTTGCACACCTTTATGGAACTAAACAATTTGTTGCCAAAATCGACTTTGTTCTTCCAAAAGCTAAAGTTCTTGCAGATGGTCCTATTGAAGAACCAGTTCTAGGGTTTGTCTACACAACAAGAAAGACAAACAAAAAGGACTGTTTCCGAGTCCTTGACAAACATCTAGTTCCGACCAAAGCTCTGAAGAATTTCATATCTTGGGCGTCCAAGTCTGATGCGCCGGAACATGTCAAGGCAAAGTTTGTAAATCAATTGGAGTGGTACGTTGAAGTCCGAGAGTGGTTGTTCAGAGCCTACACCTTCATCAAGGAAGAAATGAACTATGTTTACTGGATTGCTAAGCTCACTTAGGGGGGAGATTATTGGAATCTGAAAGTGAACCTCTAGCAATCCTAAGTACTCATTCCAAAGTATGTATATTCCGAAGTGGAGAAGTGGTCTGGAATCTGTCCGGACCAGGAAAGAAGACATTGTGAAGCTGAAAGCACTCCAGAATGACTCTCATGTCCGAAGTGGATGCTGATCCGGAAGAACTCTATTTTGTCTTTGTAACATTTATTATATATGTATTTCTATTGATGTAACGTTTCATAGGACTTACTCTTTCGTTGTATTTGGACAATCAGAATGTAAAAAACATTTCTATTGTCCAGTCCTATGTAAGCACTCTAGTTATTTCAATGTAACCTTCACTCCTATTTATAGGAGCATTCAATACAAGTCAACTACGAATCTTTCATTCAACTTTTGGCACTTTACTAAGTTAATTCAAACTTCTTTCAAACATTCTACTTTTTCTTCATTTATTGACTTTGCCTTGATCATTTATTCTCATTGTTCATTAAATGACTTGATCATTTGCTGAATCTATTATCTAAGACTTGACTGGTCTTTCCAAGCTTGACTTGAACATTTATTAGCAAGTAGACATTGATCTTAAGCATTCACTCAAGGTTTGAGTTTTTAAACCTTGTCCCTGCTCATCAGATCGATCTTGTTCTCTCAGTATATTGACTGTAAAGACACCATCAACCCTATTGTCAAGCCTACTACTATTTACACGGTTCTCACACTTGTGATCTTCCGTTCATGGCCGATCCACCTACTTGATGTCAAAATTACCTTTTTACATAGGAACGTGGACGAAACTACCTACATGAATCAACCTTCGGGTTTTGTAGATCACACACATCCTAACTTTGTATGTCGTTTGCGAAAGTCTTTACACGGGCTCAAACAAGCCCCCCGAGCATGGTATTACCGCTTTTCCATGTATATTCAAGCTCACGGCTTCAAAATCGCTATTATAGATACCTCATTGTTTATGTATCGAAACAAGCATGATACCACATCTACTATTATACGTTGATGACATCATACTCACCGCCTCCAGTGACTTATGTTTTCATAGTATCATCACTGCTCTTTCACTAGAATTTGCAATGATCAACTTGGGTATACTTTATCATTTTCTCAGCAGTCAATTTACTCATACCACTCAGTGTCTATTTCTCTCATTGTCCAAATATGTTAAAGATATTCTCGTACGGGAAAATATGACATACTATAATTCTGTTTCCACTTAAATCCATACGTCATCAAGTCTAAGCGCCACTGACAGCAAACCTCTTGAAGATGACACTCTTTACTGGAGTCTAGCTGGTGCACTTCAATACCCGTCCTTCATGAGACGCGACATTGGATATGCGATTTAACAAGTCTGTTTATTTATGTATGCACCTTAGGAACCCCACTTCAACTTCCTCAAGCGCATTCTCCGGTACTTAATGGGCACATTAACAAGGTCTCCACATTCTTGCATCCCCCAATCTTCATGTTACTACTTACTCGGATATTGATAGGGGGAGGGGGGGTTGTCCCAAATCCTGACGATCCAAATACAAATATTGTGTGTTCTTAGGGGACAATTTGGTTTCATGCTCTTCTAAAAGCCAACCTATTTTCTCCTGTTCCACCACCAAAGTTGAGTACCGAGGCATTTTGAATGCCACTGCTGAAACCAGCTGGTTGAGAAACTTGTTACTCGAACTTCACATACCGGTTAATAATGCTATGATTCTTTACTATGACAACATCTATGCTGTCTACCTCTCTGATAATCCATACAACATCAACACACCAAACATGTCAAAATCGACATCCATTATGTTCGAGATCTCGTCCATATTGGCAGAATCCGCGTCCTTCATGTGCCTACTAATCAACAATATGCCGCCATATTCTCTAAAGAGATTCCGAGACAAATATTTCAACGATTCAAGTCCAGTTTGAGCATTCGGCCTCCTCCCGCTCAAACTGCGGGGGAATATTAGATGCTATATATTCTATATTTGTTGTATATTCTTATTAATTGTATTTTCCTATATTTTAGGTAATGAATTTCCCTGTATGATATATTTCCCAACTGATTGAATGTAAGGCATCAATTTCTTTGGAAACCTTTAATAACATGCAAAAGAGAGAGGTACACGACACCAAACGCAAAAACAAGCATAGAATGGGAAGACACACAAAAGATTAATCGTGCTTTATAGATGAAAAAAATACGTAGATTGTTTTTACATATTTTTATATAGAAAACGAAAACTAAGTTTGTTTAGAATTTTGGTTAAGTTATCATATGAAGTTTGTGTAACGGAATAAACAAAGTTTTGTATGCATGTTTCTATACACAAAATGAAAATTGATTTTGTTTATAATGTTGCTTTAGTTATGAACACAGGTCGTATTATAACTCTTATAGTTCATAAAAATGTATAGTTTTTATTATTAACTTTGAAATATTATGAAACACGATTAGCAGTAGATATTGAGTAGAAGATGGTTGAATTGGTCAAAAGAGAATTCTACCTTTGTATTATGAATGGATGCAGGAGAAAACGAATGTCGATGAAGAAAATCAAAGGTATTAGAATGGTTACATTTATTATAGTATGGATGAAATCAGATTTTATGTATATGTGTTATTTAATTTTATGAGCGGGAAACAAAGAGAGAGGAGCTCCAGAAAAATGACATGTGACATAACTAACTACTCTTTTATATATATATATATATATATATATATATATATATATATATATATATATATATATATATATATATATATATATATATATATATATATATATATATATATATATATATATATATATATATATATATATATATATATATATATATATATATATATATATATATATATATATATATACTAGCTTAAAACACGCATATTAAAAAGGTTCATATTCAAAAACATAATTTGATAAAAAAAAACCAAAATCTTAATTATAAATAGTTGATTTATTGGATTAAAGTTTGGAAACTCTTATCCTCGATATACCATACAAGATTAATAATATTGAAATTTGAAATATAATTTATACCTAGCTCACTTTGAGAATTAAGGAATGAATATATATATATATATATATATATATATATATATATATATATATATATATATATATATATATATATATATATATATATATATATATATATTCATTCCTTAATTCTCAAAGTGAGCTACCAAATATATATCATTTACTAGGTATAAATTATACTTCAAATTGGACGGGGCCCACATAGGAACGGGGATCCATGAGACTTTTTAACATGTCTAATATATATATATATATATATATATATATATATATATATATATATATATATATATATATATATATATATATATATATATATAGTACAGATGACAAAATGTCTCATTGGACGTTGTTCCCATGGGTGTCTCTTCTAATTTGGGGGATATTTTTAAAAAAAATCGAGGGTGGGGACGGGGGTGGGGGCAAGGTTATCCCCAGTTTTAATTTTGGAGGGGGGAGGGCGGGGGAATGCAATCCCGTCTCGAAACCCCAATGGGGACCCCGATAATAAATTACACATATATTTATATATACTAATTATATAAATATAATAAATACAACCATGATTTTGAGCTTTAATAATTCATCAAAAAGTATGTTTTTAAGTTTTTAGTATAATTTTTTAAGATGCCGTAACTTTTTTATTTGTAATATGTAAAATTCTACTGTAAATAATTATTTGTTATCTCAAAAATAGCTTCTTTTAGCCTAAATAACTTCTTTTAGCGAAAAAAAGTCAGCCTAAAATCAATCAGCGGCGGGGGAGAGGGTAATAAAGGGGATTCGGGGTGGGGGTGGGGGTAGGAAGGCTGAACATTCCGGGGGCGTGGGGCGGGGGCAGGGATGCACTCCCCGTCCCATTTGCTCACGTTGACATCCTAACACACACACACGCATATATATATATATATATATATATATATATATATATATATATATATATATATATATATATATATATATATATATATATATATATATATATATATGTATATATATATATAGAGAGAGAGAGAGAGAGAGAGGTGGATTCAATTGAGAAAATAAAAAAGATTGAGAATAGGAGAATCATTCTCAGCTACTCGTTTAATTAGCCTCTAAATATAAAGGACACGGTGGCAAATTTGTAAATATGATATAATAGCATTCAATCACAAAATACGAACAGTTGAAATTCATTCGGTTTTTTCTCTTTCAATCCAATCTTCAATTCTGTTTGAATACAAACATATCTTCATTATCTACGATTAATTATACTTTCAGCATCATTAGAACAACATCATCGACAATCGACAAAAAATTCATTTCGTATCATTCATTGAACATCGTTCATCAAATAAAACATCGAAATTAAGGCTGGAAAAAAATCAAATCATTTTTTGTTTGAAATTTTCATATATTTCTCCATCAATCTACTATTTTGTAAGATTTAAGTAGTCAAAATATCATATTTATCACATTTTAAAAATAGTTAACTTGTATGCACTCCAACTGTTTGATGAAATGCATAAACTAAATTACCACGTTATATTCACATATGAATATGTTTTCTCGCCTGAATCAATATGTGATTACTAAAACACAAAACAAATATGCAAGTCTGTATGTTATTCATATGTGAATCACATATAAAAATTATATATATTTCTGACAACACATTGTAATATTAATATATGAAGATACTGTACAATATTCACATATGAATATACTAACTATTATTCATAAGTGAATATACGATCTAATATTCACAAGTGAATATAGTATATACCATTCTCATGTGATATACCATATAATACTATATAATATTACATATGAAAATATCATATAATATTTATAAGTAAATGTACCATCTAACATTTACAAGTGAATATACTATGTAATATTCACAAGTGAATGCATCGTCTAATATTTAAATATGAATATACTATGTTTTGTATATGCTATATTTATATATGAATGATACTTAAATTGTAAAAAAAAATTAATCATAGTTTTTATTCATAAGTGAATAACGAATGTACTGTAGTAAAAACAAGATTCATTTTTATTCACTTATAAATAACGATAACTGAAAATATAAAAAAAATAACTTCTTTATTTTATCTTAAAACTATATCAATATGGATGTTTATTTGTAGAGAATAAAAAATTATGAATTTTGGTATATTTAAAATCATTTTTCGATAAAAATAGCTTATTAAAAATTAAAAAAAAAACAAAAAACAACTATGTTTTTGTATATATTAAGGTAATGCTTAGCATAGTTTACGCAAACATGTTTTGTTGGAAAATACACGTGCATTCATTTCCTATTTCCGCCGGTACGTTGGAGACTTTTGTGGCAAAAATAAATGATTGGCTGAAAATGATTCTCCCATTCTCAACCTTCTTTTTTTTTCTCAATTGAACCATCCTATATATATATATATATATATATATATATATATATATATATATATATGTATATATATATATATATACACCAAAGATCAAATAAAAATTAATATTTGACAAAGATAAAAAGTGCACAACATATAAGTTTTTTGGTAGTGAATGAAATAAATCATTAGATCTTACAAAATAACCTGATTCATAAAAAAGAAATCTTGCAAAAACATTGATGATTAATTTTTTTGAATTAAATTTTCATTCAATTTTTGGACAACCTTAGCGTGAATGTGTTTTTTTTTTCAGCGTGAATGTGTTTTTTTTTTTCAATTTCTTTTGCAAATTATATTATTTTTATATCATCTGAAGATTAATTATGTAGATTCGCAAAATTTATACAAACTGTGTACTTCTTAACCTACCTAACAGATATATATAAATATATATATATATATATATATATATATATATATATATATATATATATATATATATATATATATATATATATATATATATATATATATATATATATATATATATATATATATATATATATATGGTTTACAATTAACAATTAGGTATTGCAAAATGTGTAAAATTTAGAGAAACACAATGATGACACAATTATGATCAAATCCCATTAATCTTTAATCAAATAAAATTAGGGGATTCTTGATTCATGATGAACTGATCATAACTCTATCATGAGTTCTTGGAGTTAACACCAGATTTTGGCGACCAGATTGTCCTTTTTCTGCAGCATCAAGTACAAGTGGTTCAAGCAGGTGGTGGGTTAGGGTAAAGGTGTTGATGATGATGATGGGGTAGTAAAAAAGGGGTTTGCATGGGAAATGGTACACCTAGAGTAATATTAGGGTTAATGTTTTGCATAATTTGACTTGTACTGCCTGAAGTAATAGTTGTACCACATCTCACGTAATCTAGCTTCTGTCCCACCTGCTCCAATGCTTTAACTTGCGATCTCAAGAACTTCAAGTAATTTGCAGCTTCATCGAGCATAGAAGCTGTATCCATTTTGTTTCCACCGGGGACCAGTTTCTGTAAGACCCTTATTTTTTCACTGATTCTTTCCCTGCGCTGCCGTGCTGCCACCGTCTGTGGATCTCTAGATATCCTCACATTTTTCCTCTTTGGCTTCTCCACCGCCTCCTCATCGGCGAAACTCACCGGCCGGAAAGCTGCCGCTCTGTACATCATCTCTTTCATCTGAGCAATCGCCTCTGAATCTGGCTCGTCGGAATCCATTGTTTGGCGGAAATTTATATTTGACGAAGTGGGTAGACCTGGATCTGATCTGGGTCTCTTCAATCTTGACGGGTTGTCGTCGTAAAATCCGTTGGTACTCTTTCTTAGCTTTTCCGATGAACATTTGGAAATAATGCCTTCATCCATATCTTTTGTGATGGAATCGCCAGATGAAACGCCGTTATTGTTACACAGATTTTTGTAATCTGAGAAAATGACGGAAATGCATTCGTCTTGATCCGGTGGCGTATCGGCGGCGCCATTGCTATTTGTGGTGGAAAGTAAGCAGTCGAGTGATTCCAGTGAGTTGACCGTGACGGTGGCGGTTGCAGCTGCTGGATCAGTGGTGGTGATGGTGATGGGAATTACGTTCTTGCCCTCATTGAAGCCATTGACAGCCATCCCCTGAGACCAATATTGACTTGCAGTACCAAAACTTGAGGGTACAGGATTAGAACTGATTTGACGGCCGCCGGCTGCAGCTGTTAACTGGCTGAGGATGACATTTTCTGAACCAAAAACGAAGCTTTCTCCGATTTCTCGCTGTTGCTGATGATGATTGGTGTTACTCAATGGGAACGACCACATGTTTCTTTCCCAGCTCAAATCTTCCATAATTACTCTGATTTCCTGCCGATTTCAACAAAATGAAACCTTTAACACAAATCGATGATTCTTCAACTAAAAATAAACGTGATTACATCCAACATACCCTAGTCAAATGAGTGAAAACAGATCGAATAAAAGATTATCTGAAGTTAATAATTCACAATGCATAGGATGCAGCAATAATCTCTAAAGAGGTATGAAAGTTGCAGAAGAAGAGAATGGAGAAGTATCGATGATCTATAGGAGGACTTTTTTGTTTGGGCGTGGACATATGCTCATTGATGATGTATTTTATATATATGGAAGAGCAATTGGTACAACTTAAAAGTACAAGAAATGCTTACTTTGAAAAGAAAGCTAAGGTTATTTGGTCCGGTGGGACTACATTCTTTTTATTGTCTATAAAATTATCCGAATTTCAAGGGCTATTCCCCAAAAATACCCAAGGTTGGTGTCTACTTCACATCATTTTACCAACAAAATAATCATTTTTGTTTACTTCACATCATTTAACCAAAAAAAATAATAATTTATTACTAAATACATGGCCGATCCAAGTAGATCTTAGGCTATAGGGAAAATAAAGGTCTTTGATAGTAATTTTTTTAGTAAAAACAGAAGGTAATTTTGAAATTTTTTATTATCTAATATAATAAATGAGGATAATTTTGTCATATTTCAATTTCTAATGAGTTTTGACACTTGTTATTCTATGATATTTTTTAAATAAATAATATTCATAATTTATGTCTTTTTTTTTTAAATTTTAAAATTAAAAAGTCATATAATATAAAAGTTATATATATATATATATATATATATATATATATATATATATATATATATATATATATCAACTATCAAATATAATAAATATTATATTAAATTGCAATCAATATATCTTTCTTATTTCAAAATTTTATTTTTTATTTCAATTTTTTTTAAAAAAAATACATATCTCTAATTCTAATAAAAACCTCTTTAAACCGCCCCATGGCAGTTTTCTACGCTCTATATTTTACACGTGTCGTCCTATTAATAACCCAACTTTTGTTTTCCCGCTCAAACCCTATACTCTATCTATTCATGGTCGTCCTTCAATCCCGACTCTATCTCTCTAATTTCGCCCTCCCCTTCAAAATCAAATCAAATCTCCTGTACTCCGCTCATAGCATTTTCATAATCTAATCGTTTTTCAAAACCATAATCGCATAAAATCCGGGATAAATGTATGGATTTCCCTCTAAATTGCATACACAAGCCATTTCAATCATCATGTTTTTTTTTCTCTAAAACCCTAGCCCGAGGATGAACAAAAACAAGAGTGCACAAGATAGTGCCATTAGGGCGATTTTGAATGAATCCTCCTGGAATTATATCACCTCTCCCTCTCCCTCTCCCTTTGTCTCTTCTCAATACTCTATCAGACGAAGATCCTATGAAAACTACCCAGTTCAAAGAACTGAGCAGAGAGCATCAAGTTTGAACTTCTCTAGTTTTACTTATTTTTTGCGTGTGTGATGTTGTCGTTTTCAACTTTTTTCTTCTATTCTGCTTCCTTATATCTATTATTGTCTTCTTTTTATCCAATCGATCAAGCGGAAAACAAGGATTGTCGTTTTTGGTGAAGAAACGAGTAGAAGCATCATCAGGTGATTCAATTTTATATACAAACGAAACCTGCTCTGTACTCGATTGTTTGCTTATTTTGATTCTCATCCTCTTCCTTCTTTAAACTAATTCCAAACTACTCGATCTATTTTAAGATTTGGAAATTTATTTGGGAGTTCTAAACCCTTATTCCCGAAAGAAAGAAAAAGCCCATAGTTTTTCAAAGTTTTTGTTGATTTTTTGCTGTTGGATTAAAGAGATTTTTGCAATAATTCGATCTGAACTTTTTTTGGGTGTTGGTTTAGCTCCCTGGTTTAGATGATTCATCTGATGAAATTGATCCAATGTTTTGTTCCATAAATGATTCATCTGATAAAATTGATCTTCACTACAGTTTTATTCCATAAATAATCTTCACATTACCTTCACCATAACCGTGTAATGAAAAACACTAATGAGAAACAGAATACCTAACCTCTCAAACCTCGGCCTTCAGACTTTCGTCTTCATCTGATTGATTTTCTTTTGGCTATGAAGATCTATGTGCACGTTCTATTATTGGCGTTTAAGGTAAATCACTTTTCAAATTCCTGAAAGAAGGATAAGGTATACACGCCTCTTCTCCTATAAGAAATGGTGATCAATGGTCTTTATCCATCTTTCTATCTCCAATATAAGTGAAATTGGAGTTGTTTTTTTTCCGTATGCCTACCAACTGTTTGTTAAAATGCCTTGAATCCAACACTAAAATTTTCGCTTTTTATTACATTTGTGATTAGTAGGAATGATTATAGGAATAAGATTTTCAAAAGGGCTGGATCCATAGAGGCATAGAATAACATATGGATATGAACTTTTTTTACTAATACTATTGTTTCTTCTTCCCTTTTGTGCATAGATATGGACTTTTCTTTATTTTTTATATTAAATCAATGAAAGCAATGTGATATATGTATTCTTTTACATTTGTTTCTGGTAATATTGTTCTTACAGGGAGCTAAGGTGTGATCATTTAAAAGTGGGCATGGGCTTTTACTTTTTATATTAAATCAATGAAAGCAAGTAAATATGTGTTCTTTTACATTTGTTTCTGGTAACATTTTTTCTTACAGGGAGCTAAGTTGAAAGTTACTATAATATTTTCCAATTTTGGCCTTGCAGGTTAGAGAAGTAACTTTTAAAGGTGGGCATGGGCTTTTGAAGGTTTATTTCCATACTTTGTTTTAACCCACAAAAAGTCATACATTTCTTATTTACTTATCCAGAAACTGTGAGACTACATTGTGCAATATACAGATCTCTCCCAAAGATTGGGCTTTTGAAGGTTCGGAGTGTGTTGTGCATTGAGGGTTATTGATGTATTAGTGCGAGACTGATGGTATATATGGCATGAACGGTAAATTGAATGAGCTTTCTACTTCCTTTTATTATAATGTGAATGAAGTTGATAATGAAGTCAATAAAGATGATTATAAATTGATAAAGATGGTAAATTATGAATTTGGAACTTATTCCATTCAACTGCGTGTGTTGGTTGCGAATTGATCTGAAAAAAATAAATAAACAATGAAGTTCAATTATATTTACTTACAATAAACTAAGAATTTTTAAGTGAAATTTTTGAATTCAAAAATTATTTGATTTTTATTATTGAATTTCTTTTTTCTTCAACTAAATGCATGACAAACTGTGATTTCTGTAGATTTTAATTCTTCCAAATTTCAATTCCCATATCAAAAAACTTTTGTATAGATAAGATTAACACCACTCAAAAGATTAGAACAATATTGTCTTGTGATGATTGTCTTTGGTCTAAAATATAGATATTTTTATTATTTGGTTTGAAACATTCATCTTTTTTTGTGCCAAATTTTTATATTTGCTTTCTTTTACATAAAGTTTTGATTTTTGGGTTTTTGACTATAGTTAACTGGTTATAAGCTTTGTTCTGGTGTGATGGAGCTGAAGGTGTGGTTTTGATTGTGGCGGTTATTTTAGAAGGCAAAACTAATTAAACCAAAACATCAAAATGTTAATAATAAGAATAATTATAATCACACCAACAACACCTATCAGATCGATGCAAAAATTCATCATACTCATTTGAGTAATTATTTTTCTGACCATCCTTTTAATCTATTAGACTTTCATTGCTGCAGATGGATGCGAAAATGTATAATTTTCTAATGAGACTCCTACAAATCAACATGTTACCAAGTCATTTACTTTGTGTATTTTTTTTTGAACAACAACATCATATTAAACCTCTAGCCAGGAGCTAGAGAAAACAACAAATTAAGACCGGATTGGATTTTGTAACCACATCATCCAATTAATCTGAGCCTTAGAATTCCGAAACGAAAACCAACGAAAAGAAAGATCCACAATAGAATCAAAAAGCCTATCTTTTCTAGGTTTATTGCTACTAAAAAGTAAAGAATTACGAAACGTTCAAAGCACCCATATGACCACCATGAACACCGACTCAACAATCGGGCGTTCCATATGAACCATCGGTCTAGAATCTACCCAATCCATCACATCACGGATAGATGAAAAAACAGGAAGATCCAAATGAAGCCAATGCCTAACCCAAGTCCAAACCTGATCATCAACCGAACACTTTAGTAACAAGCGATTCACACTTTCTTGATAATTATGACACACGGGACACAGTAAGGAATCTATCACCACCCCCTTTCCACCAGTTTAACTCTTACCGGAATATGATCCAAAAGTACACGCCATAAAAAATGTTAATTTTAATAGGGACAAAACGATTCCACCTAGTAGGTATACTACCCATAGGAAGCGATATATCATCAATCCAATTCCGTGCTGATTTAACAGTAAAATTACACGACGGTTCAAGCTCCCAAGACCACTTATCTGGTATATCCCCTAAGCGAATAGGATTTAAAGTCTCCACAAGATGACCATGTTGGGTCGATTCAGCCCCTCCTCTAATCCCCCAACGCCAATGAAAAATCCATCCCCCTGAATCCCAATAGTCACTTACCCGAGCATCTTGATTGATGACCAAAGCAAACAGCCTCCCGAACCGCTCGCTGAGAGGAATATCCAAGCACCAAACATCCTTCCAGAACCTCTTTTGAGTCCCATCCCCCACCACTCTATACATGGAACTAGAAGGAATACAACCAGTCTCCTGGATATGATTAATGGATCCTACAATCTTTTGCCAAACACCCCCTCCGGTTCCTATTCTCGAATCATCCAAAAAACCACCACCTTCCCCATGACAAAATTTGACAATTTAAACCCAAAGAGCTCCCTTGTCATTGAGAAACCGCACTTCCATTTATAAAGAAGACCGAGGTTAAAAGCATCCAAACTACCAAGCCCAAGACCTCAATGAGCATATGAATTCAAAATCAACATCCAATTAACCCAATGAATACGATGTTGACCCTCATCTACTCCCCAAAAAAACCGAGCCCACAGAGCCTCTAGAGATTGACATACAATCGCTGGAAGACGAAACAAAGAGAAGAAGTAAATACCCAAACTCCCTAGAATCGACTTAATAAGAGTCAGATGACCTCCAATGGACAACAACTTGACCTTCTAGGAAGATAACCTCTTCTTAAAACGGTCTATAATAATCTGCCATCCTTTAAGACGAAGCATAGATTCTCCAACCGGGATACCAAGATAAACAAAGGGAAGAGTTCTAGCCGAACACCCGGTAAAAGAAGCTAAAGAAGCAATCTCCACCTAGTTAACCCCTACCCCATAAAGATTTGATTTAATAAGATTAAGGTTTAGAAGACTTTGTGTATTACGATTATAAATTTCTTGAAGCCATTATGAATTCCTACCTTCCGAGAAACAAAGCTGCAATCTGATAACGTTTTCCTGTAGATTTGGTGATTTCGGCATGGCTGGAAATGAATACTAAAAGTAAAAGTAAAATTTATTGGCATAATAAAATTTCCATTTTTATTGTATACCATTCTTACCATTATTACAAAATTAGCTTAAGTCATACTCAAGAAAAAGTGAAGAATTGAGATCTTGAGTTGGTGTACATCGAATGATTGAATGTTTTTATTTCAACTGCTAGAACAAGTCTTTTTGTTTACTATAATTTAAGGTGGTAAAAATCGTTCGACGGTAGCTCGATGATCGACTGGAGTTAAAGAATTAATCGGTTTTGACAGGGATTGCTCGTGGATTTTGAAAAACAAGTGTTTCAAAATTAGAAAATAAGAAAATTTGTAATTTAAAAATACGTAAATATGAACATTTTGATATAATATTTGAAATTTGAAAATTTTGGAGTATAAAAAAGGTGATACTTTGAGTATTTTTTTTCTTTTGTTGACCGATTAATCCCGCCAAACCAGATTAATCTCTACTTTCCATCAAACACCCTTAATGTCGGTTGGAAAACGCTAAACGATTAATTCATGATTAATCCTAATTTTTGCAACCTTGCTATAATTTGGTAGTCACTATCTTAAACTTAGGTAGTGTTGTGTATTGTGACTAACTATTATTCCATTTGAAGGTTCCGAGTGTGAAAAAAAAAACAGAAATTAATATGTTTTTTGAATCAACGACTATAATTTTACATAAATAAAAAAACATAAATCTATTAATTAATAATTTATTGAAAATAATTGATTAATATATGAATTTTTATTATAAAAATTGTATTATTTTTATAACCGTGGTTCCCACTGGTTATAAATTAGTTATTTATATTTTAGTAATTTATTTTTTGTAATCAATCCGTGTAATACACGAGTTTTATACTTAGTTCAAAAATATAATACAATAATATGTCAGAGACTCTATATGATTTGGAAAGAAGAAAAACCTAAGATAGCCTAGGGCCTGCGGTGCAAACAACCTATATATATATATATATATATATATATATATATATATATATATATATATATATATATATATATATATATATATATATATATATATATATATATATATATTTATTGAGTTTTCTAAAATTCAAAATCATTAATATTAATATCAAGGTCAATATTATCCAAAATATCGTTATTGAATAACATGGTCAAACCATTTGATCTTTCATAGTTTTTAATAACTTTGATTTTTTTTTTTCTAAAAAAAAAACATGTTTTTGTTGATGTTATAGTAAATATAGAGTTAATAAAATTCGATATGCAACTAAAGTATTTGAATAACAGTTGTATTCTTTAACACACTCAAAGATTTTAAATGCAGAGATAAACATACTTGATAAAATAATTTAACATTTTGACTTCCAAAACAAATCATAGTTATTTCAAAAAAAATTTATACAAAATTTTTACAACTTTTTTTAAGCTCAATGTAATCTAAGGATTTTCATTTTTTAATCATACAAAATATAACATCCGAATAACATGTATTATTATTTAGCTCTTAACTTTATTAAAAGTTTCACATTTGGTCACTTATGGAAAAGCTTCGTATTTTGGCCGTATGCTGGATGTACTTGAGAGTACACGTAACGTATTCTAGTAATGCGGGGTCATGGATGTTCTGCTAATACGTTGGGCGTACGTATGGTACGTTGGCCGTACTAGCCCAATCGATAAATCTTAATTTTAAGGGTTGCTCGCTATTTAAACAACCTTATACCTCCCTTAGACTATCCTTATTAGCCACCATTCCCTCCTTAAACCCTAATCCCGAGTCTAAGTTGTTTGTGTGACTTTGGGAGCTTATTAAGTGATTTTGGTGCATATTGTTGAAGAAAGAGTTGTTGCTTGCAAGCTTGTAGATCCAGAAACGTTTCCTCATTCATCTTTTTCAGGTATAAAGTTTGTACCTTGATAAGTTTCATTGTTGATCTCCATGGATGACTTTTATGAGCTTTTTGTATGAGTTTGGAGCACACCAGAAAATATTTTTTGTCCTTTCATGTATTTTAGGACTTATAGATTCTTAAAAATGGTTGCTTGATCATTTTCTATGGCCCATTCATGAGTAAAGTGTCTCAGAGTGTGATGAAAGTTGACAACTTTATGGATTAAGACTCTCTAGGATGGTCAGATCCGAGGTTGAGTTGGATGTCTTAGCCATAAAAATTGGTGAAGCTGAATCAGATGGAGTATGCCCTGGCTACGCCCTGCATAGCCGGTTCCGTCCCTGATTGGTCGCTGATCGCGGTGTGCCCAATGTATGCAATGGACAGTGACTTTCGTTGACTTTTGACTTTTTGTCAACATATTGGTTTTGGACCATGAGAAGGTAAAAATGTTTTTTTTCCCTTAAAGGACGTAGTTGTGCGATTTAGACTCGCGAGTTGAAATTTAGATATTAATTGTTAATTAGGGTTAATTATTTCGTTGATTAGGCGGAGTCTAGTTCCGATAGTTTGGGTGTGAGATTTACTTGTTGTGAGTATCAGGTGAGCCTCCTCACTTATTCTTACCTATGTGGTAAGAATGCATGTGAAGGAACGTACCAGTTATGTAACGCCCTGATTCTCATGTATTTATTTTGTTATAAATTTTCATGATTCCAAGGTCTACTTGACGAGTTGGTTTCCCCGATTCGTCGAGTAGCAGCGGGTTAGTCCACGCGTTTAAGTGACCTACTTGTCGAGTCCAAGTAGGGACTCGACGAGTAGGAGCTAGAGGATGAAACTCTAATTTCCGAGGTTTTGCACCCTATTTAAAGGATCATTGGCCTCCTCAGCCTCCCCTTACAACCTCTTGATACTCCATAAACCCTAATTCGTGTGAGTGTGCTCCATTTGTGTGTTTTAAGCTTTGGAAGAGGATTTTTGGTGAGAAAAGCTTGGAGATCAAGTGACTAGGAGCAAGGAACGTGTGGGAATCAAAGATCTACCTCAGTTGGCATCCTTTGGAAGGTATTAAGCCATTATCTTTGTTGGATTTGGTATCTAAGACCATAACTATTTTGGTACGTACTTGACCCGATAGAGCATTGTCCTTTTGGGTTGCCTTCACCACAGAAACTGATATGATGAATTAAGGAGAAAGAGGATTAATTATGATTTATTAATATACTATATGAATAATATATTAAAAGAGAAATCATATTGTTTAATTAATATTAGTCAAGAATTAATAAGAATTAATTTTATGGCTAAAAGAGATTGATTAAATAAAAGGGACTGATAATGCAATTATATGATAGTTGCAAATTAGGCTATAGATTCCTAATGGAAAGGGGATTGGACGAAATCTATGAGAAGCCCATATGGATTTCATCCAAGGGCTTTCTAGAGGGACTTCATGGGTTGCTTAAGGCCTAAGCAGAGAATTAGGGTTTCACCTGAAACCCTAGCAGCCTACACAAGTATTAAAAACCCCAAGGTTCCCAAAAACATGACTAACACTTCTAAGATAACCCTAGACGTTTTTGGTGCACCTCCTCCCTCTCCTAAGTCATCTTGTTGCTCATGGTGTTTGTGACTCCATTAGAGGTCCAACATTTGAGGCACTAAGTTTTCAAAAGTCAAGATCAAGAGGAATTGAGATTGTTATTACTACATAACAATCAAGTTAAGATCTAAATTGTAATTCATATGTTAATTCGATTATTGTATGCTAGATCTAGGGTTTATGAGCTTTAGATGATTATTGCATGTTCATTAGACAAAATAGATCTAAAGCTTTAGGGTTTGCATGTACACCATATGATTGATGTAGTGCTCATAATCCATCAGTGGTATCAGAACCTAGGCTGTTTGTTTGATGTATTTGATGCTTAATTGTTCATTGCTTGCTTGAAAATCGAATTTTAGGGTTTTTGACTAGCAGACTCGTCGAGTCTATGAATGGACTCAACTAGTAGGTCCTACTCGACGAGTTCCATTGTGGACTCGATGAGTCCAAGGATTTGTTGCAGGATTTTTCTATTTTACTGCTAGATTTTGTTGAGGATTGCTTCCAAAACACATTTTTATTGCCTAAAATCGATTTTTTTAAGTTTGGAATGGTTATCCTCATCAAAATTGATGGATTTTGTTAAATATGGATAATATTGGATTATTACAAGTCAAATATTTAACCTGGTAACATTGAAAAGTTTCAATTTAGGCCCTTTAGGTTTTATAGTTTAAATTTGAACTCAAAAGTTTTAGTTTTGAAATTTAAATAGTTAAACCCTAATATTTTGAAAGGTTTCAAAATTTGTCCTCAAGTTTTAGAATATAAAATTTAATTAAAAGGTATTAATTTTGAAATATTAAATTCTAAGACCCTGGTATTTTGAAAATTTTCCAAATTACACCCTTATGGTTTTATTAAGTTAATTAAATGTATAATTAAAATAGGGTTAATAAATCCATAATGATATGGTTTATATTTAATTAAATTAAAAGGTACAATTTATTAAATTAGAACGCCTAGTATCTTAAAAGTGTAAAATACACCCTTATACTATATATGTATAAGTAAAGAGCCAGTCTTACCGTTAGTAGACCTCATTCACGAAGCTAGTCTCTAAGGGGTGTTTAAGAAAATTGTCTATAAAATGGTGATTGAATGAGTATCCACTCTTACCCACCACACTCTTTACTAGTGGAGGGTCGTTAACCGAACGGGTAGGATAGGACGCAACCTTTCAATATAAGTATAATGAAATACGAAGTAACTAAACACTATTTATAAATCCCCAAATCTTAGTTACTTTAGGAAAAATGTGGAATTGGTGCAAATCCATGAAATTACACATTGCACTTTTATTGGTCGTTAGTGGAGCGTGTGTGGTTAACCGACACACTAATATGGAACCAATGAAGGATAACAATGGGTAGCTCGTACATTATCATAAACCAATGGAGCATGTGTGGTTAACCGACACATTGATTAGGTGATATGCATCTTCGAGAGTACCAAGCTAATTTGCATGATTATCCACAACTTGTTTGTGATCCTCGGCATCCCAGTCACAAACTTGAAGGGCACACTCGAGATTTATACATGCCATTGAAAAGTTCAATGAATCTTAAAAGATCTAGGAGTTTCAATTCATTAAAAACTTAATTTTGAGTTTTCATTTTTCATGGTGGAAATTGGTAACTCGTCATTTACCTACCTTCAAATATTCGGCAATTTGGATTACGACGTCCCTCTCCCAAATTGTAGAATATTGTGTTGGGTCCTAGCCTTGATATTTCATTTGGGTGTTATATCAAGGATTCTAATCAACTAACTTGAATTTCTCCCGTATTGTAGTTGTCAAAGTCTAACAACTATGGTCTTCCTGAATCCATTGGAAAAGGTTTTCCATATAAAGATGGTGTTCCACGATTGGATTGTGGAAATGAAAATCATACTTCACCTCCTCCAATTCCTCCGATAATTCTCCCTAACCCACGTGCTCGAAGATTTGAAAATTTCAAGGTAACTAAAGCCCTATTGGCAAATAGACACAAAGATGGAAAGTCTGTATGTGCTCATGTATTGGATATGAAGTTGCATATTGATAGATTGGGAATGTTGGGTGTTGATGTCTCAAGGAAGTTGGTTGTTGACTTGGTTCTTCAGTCACTTCCCGAATCATACAGTGAGTTCATTAGAGAGTAGTATATGATGGACGACGATGTGACCATCATTGATTTGACTTATTTGCTTATTGCTGCTGAATCAGCGATGATTCGGCACACGGGTCGAGCAAATTTGTCTGGTAAATCAATAGCCAAACCTTCTATGTGCAATGACAACATTGGAAGTCCAGAAAAGTTTTCTCTACGCAAGAGAAAGGCTGAGTCTGAGATAGTTCCATGTACCATTCTAGAAGAATCCATATGTTTCTGCTGCCAAAAGAGGGGGAATTGGTTACGAAGTTGCCATGACTACCTGAGAGATATAAGAGATGGGAGAGTCAAGTGTATGACTCTACTTCAGGTATAATCCACTATCTAACTCTAGTAAGTTTTCTATTTTTTGATTCTTAATACATGATGTGGTAAGATTGCATTTTGATGTGTTGTAGGATCAAAGAAAAGAGAGGAAGTTTAAAGGAAGAAGCAAGCTGAGTCTGATCGCGAGGAACTGGATTTCGATTGCATTGTTCGATGATTTGATTTTAAGCTACTACTTAGAGTTGTGATAGATTGCTTAAGAATATGTAATAGCATAGTTTTCATTTGAGTTTGTAAGGACAAGTTTTTCCACACTCTTATAAATATAATATATTTTTTGATTTTGTCTTATTTATATCTCCTTGCAATGTAATTTGTGAAAAATTGATGCTTGTGTGTTTCTATTATAAGCAATAACTAAGTGGATGTGATTCTTAGTTATGTTATTTATGGTAGTGTAGAAATTTTCTAAGTAAGGAAAGATTCCCATCACCCAAGTTTCAATTGGACAGAAGCTTGGAATCTTATGATTTGAATCATGTGATGTACGGAAATCTTGATACTTAGGAAATTAAGACTATTCCTTGATCACACAAGTATGTGAGTCAAGTGAAGGACTAAAGGACTAAAATACAATGTTGTGTATTGGTCAAGTCCACCACAAATAACAATAAGATTATTCGTCATGATTTACTAAAA
The DNA here is from genome assembly GCF_002870075.4 of Lactuca sativa. Lineage (NCBI taxonomy): Eukaryota > Viridiplantae > Streptophyta > Magnoliopsida > Asterales > Asteraceae > Lactuca > Lactuca sativa. The sequence goes on along the minus strand of NC_056626.2, from coordinate 171,332,281 downwards.
GTCTAGTAAATGTGGTTATGCTTACAAGATTAAGTATAATTATGAATTGTTGGACAGGTTCAATAATAGCAGAACGAATAAGAAGAATCAATTGGACAGAAAGATAAAAGTTTCTCCAATTTGAAAAGAAGGAAGAGTACTTAAGTATCATATTTTATGACTGACTTAGTGATTTTGAAACCATATCACAATTGATCCGCTAAGTAAATCTTTGTGCACTAGTGTGGCTAAGAAGAGGAATCGTAAATTGTTGAAATGGTTAAATCAAAATGTGAATCATATTTCGTTAATCAAGTCTTAGACTCATACTCCAAGATTGTGACTTGAGTGATACATCTTAAGAAGTTTTAACACACTCATCAAATATGGAGTAGAAAAATGTTTTCTTACTCTTGCACGTTTGAAATTGGTAAATTATGATGTCTTGGATAAGACAAAGACCAACTAATACCAATTGTATGTCGTGTTTGTGTTGATAAGAATCCGCACTAACTCTTGAATATTTGTTTCTCAAGAAATGTTTCTTGCAAGAGAATCTTATATTTCAACAGGTCAGTGGGAGTCTAAATGATCTTGAAAAGGTTCAAGAACTAATTAAGAGTAAACCTATTAGACACTAGCACACAACTTGAGGTTTGTAACCTATCATGTTGACACAATTTTGTTTTTATGCTATTCCAGTAAAGTTACTTATGCATATGAGTTCTATGAGTTTTCAATTGACTACATAAAGGCAAGCACCTTGTTCAATGAAAGTGCATTGACTAGTATAGGTGAGCTGCTAAATAACTTGGAAGCAATGGTGGGACCCTTGGTGGCAAGAAATTAAGAATGAACAAGTTCTGTCCATAAGAGTTTGGATTTATCATGAACATTATCTTATGATTATGGTTATGACAAATTCACATGGATAAGAGCACATACACCATAAAATCGAAGTGTCATAAGGTTTTTCTCCATTTCATGAAAATGATTGTGAGGAAATGCTTTCACTAACTGAGATTTTAAAAAGATAGCATTTGTGATATTTGCATTCTCAATTTTGATTATGATTACGACATCCCTCTTCATATTTCGAATTGTGAGATTTGGAAATTAGTTTGAGCATTTAAGACTTATTCCTAGAAGTTATTAAATGGTTTAGACACACATATGAGCTATCTAAGGAAAGGTGTATGAGTTTGAGAAGCTTGATAAAGGTTTATCGAAGCATCTCGTATTAGAAATATGAACTTTGGAAGTCAATAAGTATTTATTGATTTCTAGAAGTCCAACTGTTTTCTGAATACATGCGAAAGCTAGTGGGAGCATAAATGTCATGCTGGTATGGATATAATTATTATGTTAGTGGGAGCATGATTATTATCAAAGTATTGCAAGTTAGCAATATTAATTAGAGAAAACAAAGTTTCAATTCGCAAAGTTGCAAAGGTTTAATAGTTGTTTTGCTATAATTAAGGGAGAGAATATTATACTTCATTTCAAATCTAAAGGCTTAGATCGAGAAATTTTAATCAAATTTAGTCAACGGACATATATGGATGTTACGTTGCAAAGATTCAACATAATGGATTTCTATATATGGCAATATTATAACAAGAAACTGGTAAAGTATCACGTTTTTCCATTATGGATCGTGTCCCATACGCTTCAGGTATAGGATCGATTGCATATGCTATAATATTCGAACGTTCTAAAATTTCCAAATGCCTAGGGCATTAAGAGGGAAAAGAGACAAGAACCGGATTGACTAAAATAATTAAACAACTGTCAACAACAATCTAAAGCTTGCTAAGGATTGGTCGCTTGTGAGCAGTATGAAGTATAGTAATAAATGGACCATATTGACGTTATTATGAATACATAAGACTCGATTCACAATGAGTTGTCATATTACAAATATGGAAATGTTTCCATATTAGGAGTTGGATATTAAGAATCTATGTCTAGATTAGAAACTTTTATGCAAGAAGGATGTTCAAAAGAATGTACTTTGAATGTGAAACTTCACATCTATGGAATTGTCTTGTAACAATCTCCAATAGAGAACTTTGAAATTTCATTGGCAAAGTCTTGGTGACTTTTGTGCAATAAGATTACAAAAGGATCATTGAATAAAATGTTAGAATCTAACATATTCTAGTAGTGGCGAGAATTTGTTGTTCTTACACTAACGATAAGTATTAGGGATTGTGAAATCGGCATCAATGGAAATGTTTTTCAATTGATCTATTTCACAAAGTATGGACCATAGGTAAACAGAGTGTGCATGCTTGGAGCATGGGACAACTGTTGTTATAATTCAAGTAATAAGTTGATTATCCAAAACATTATACAATGAATAATGTGTAATCAATATTGTGACTAAATAAAAGGGGTTTTATTTATACTTAAAAGTTTGGGGCCATATTGGATTCGATTATTATTGTGTTTCACTTTGCATGTTTTGACTTCCCGAATAATAAGATTATTCAAACCAGTCAAAGGCGGTCATACTTTGGAAGTAGGTATGAAAGAAGACTGTCATGAATCTGACTATAGGTTGTCTAAAGTGTCTTAGACATAGCAAAAGTTTGCTGCAGGGTTCATAAGTGCTCCTGAAATAAGATTTGAGCATTGGATTAAACCCATGCTCACTTGGATCGCTTCATGGATTTTATGACAAGTGATTAGTGAGACAATAATATCTTATATTCTTGAAACGGAGATGTGTGAGTTGTATTTAAAAAGTTGGTTGCACATTGATAATATGTAAATGCACCAGTAACTTGGTGTTATAAAACATATTGTTGTGTGTGATTTGATGAGTATGTACAAGCAAGCATTTGAGTCAAAGTTTATCCGTTCCTTTTACCCAAAATGGGATAAAAGTGATATTTGTAGGCCCCTCGATGATTTAGTGATAACACCCTAAGCGCTTGGCCAAGCCGGGACTAAGTTGATGTGTTCAATTGTAGTCTGTTCTCAGTCATCATAAATCGAAAATCAGGAAACAACATATAGATTGAGAGAATGATTATAATCCATGTCTCATGTCTATATGATATCTAGAATGGAGGAATACATGATCCCTTATCTAAAGGACGCGTTACTGATAAGATCAGAGTTGACAACGGCTTTTGAAAGCTACGATTGCTGATCAAGTTCTAAAGTCATATGCAAAATAGTTATTAGACTTATCCAAGTGGGAGACTGTTGGATTTGGTGTGTAAGCCCATAATTATTTTGTTATGTACTTGACCCGATAGACCATGGTCCTTTTGGGTTGCCTTCACCACAACAATTGATAGGATGAATTAAGGAGAAAGAGGATTAATTATGATTTATTAATATATTATATGAATAATATATTAAAATAGAAATCATATTGTTTAATTAATATTACTCAAGAATTAATAAGAATTAATTTTGTAGCTAAAAGAGATTAATTAAATTAAGGGGACTGATATTCCAATTATATGAAAGTTGCAAATTGGGCTATGTATTCGTAATGGAAAGGGGATTGGACAAAATCTATGGGAAGCCCATATGGACTTCGTATAAGGGCTTTCTAGAGGGACTCCATGGGTTGCTTAAGGCCTAAGCAGAGAATTAGGGTTTCACCTGAAACCCTAGCAGCACACATAAATACATAAACACCCCTAAGTCTCCTAAAAACGTGGATAACACTTCTAAGAGAACCCTAGACGTTTTTGGTGCTCCTCCTCCCACTCCTAAGTCATCTTGTTGCTCATGGTGTTTGTGACTCCATTAGAGGTGCAACATTTGAGGCACTAAGTTTTCAAAAGTCAAGATCAAGAGGAATTGAGATTGTTATTACTACATAACAATCAATGTAAGATCTAAACTCTAATTTATATGTTAATTCAATTATTGTATGCTAGATCGAGGGTTTATGAGCTTTACGTGCATACAAACTAGATCCACAGCTTAGGGCTTTTCTAGCTTATTAGGAAGCCTTTCTTGTGTTTGAGCTAAGATCTGAAGTTGCAACTTCAGATCTGAACTCTCTTGGGTCTCTAAGTGTAAAACTCCATTGCAAGCTTGGATTTATCATTTAGAGTCTCTAGAGCCTTGCACGCACGTAAAGTTTGCAACTTTATGTGATAAACATGCCTTGGGGATTTGGATCTGCAATATGGAACCTTAGCATGGCTTAAGAACCATCTTTTTGGATGAAGGACCGAAGGGACTCGACGAGTTGCATGGTCAACTCGGCGAGTCCGATGAAGATTGTCGTGGGCTTGACAAGTCAGCAGATTGACTCGGCGAGTCAACTAAGGTTTTCCCAGCCTTTGGACATGCATGAACTCGGTGAGTTGCAGGAAAACTCAACGAGTTGGCTAAGGATTTTACGGTCACAAACGTTAGGAACTCGACGGGTCACCCAGGTGACTCGACGAGTTGATGAGTTAAGCAAGGAACTCGGCGAGTGGCTGGTTGTACTCGACGAGTCGAGGTCAAGATGGAGTATTGAACCTGATCATTGACTTTGACTTTGACCAAGGGTTGACTAGTTGACTTCGGGGGGGGGGGGGGGGGGCATTTTGGCAAATTGGAAATTTACGGATATGGTTCCATGATGAATATAGGTGGTGGAGTTTGTGACGGTGATCCGAGAGTTGAGCTTATCACTTCAGCGCATTAGTTGTGAGGTGAGTTATCCTCACTATATCTAATGGGTGTAAGGCACCAATGACGGCCCTTGTCGGATTTGTATATGGGTTTATTATATGATATGCTTATTGGTTTACATCATGGTAGTTAGGATGGTGATAAGCTTAATGACCTGGGTTGAGGCGGTCCTGCTTAGTGCTGAAGGCCAACATACCCAGGGAGGCCCAGATAAACTGAAGGCCCTACAAAGGGGTTCAATTAGGACGAAGGCCCAGCGAGCGGTCCAGATAGGCTGTAGGCCTTTCAAGGCGGCCCAGACGTGCCGAAGGCGCGGAGAGCGGTCCACATAGGCTGAAATCTTGCAAGGTGGTACAGTCAGGTTGAAGCTCATTATGCATGTTGTTTGCCTATATGTTTATATGATATGATTATGACTGTATGGCATTTGTATTTTGGGGGAAGTCACTAAGCTATCGAGCTTATAGTTTGAATTTATTGTTTCAGGTACATCAGGGGATCGCGGCAAGGCGAAGGCATGATCGTAAAGCTCCTCATGTTTTGTTTATGTTTCTGGGAAAACTCTGATATAAACTATTTTGGAAACAAATCTGTAATGACTGTTGGTTTTAAATGTTTTAGAATGTTTTAAATTGGATTGAATTTTATGGGTGTTACGAGTTGGTATCAAAGCCTTGGTTTGAGTGAATTGGAGGAACACTCTTGGGACTCCAATCTCAAATCAAGGAAAAGATTTTCAAAATGATTTTCAAATGGTTTTCAAAATAAGTAAACGAGGATGCAGGGTGTACGATCAACCGGAGCCAGTAAGTAGACCCTAAAATACCATACAGTTATTTGATTATTTGATATGTTAGAACAACATGCTAGTGCTAGGCTAGGGATGTTCATGAATTACATGATAGAATTGCCTGATTAGATGATGCCTGCTAGCGTAGGGTTTCCTCTATATGAAATTGACATCATTATTGTGGTTGTTTAGTGTATGCATCACGGTTACACATAATTAAGATCTTATAGTCTGATAATGTTTGATTTAGCCTTATGTTATGTGGATTTTTGGATATCTTCCTGTTATATTTTCAGGATGGTGGTTACGAGGCATTTCGTGACAGGATCTGGATTGGGGTCAGGAGGCCCCAGCAGCGCCTGAGGTTATCGGCCAGGAGGGGTCTATAAAGACCACTATGATGGAGTATTTTGATGATAGATATGCAGCGCCTGCTGAGACGGCTGCCGCAATAGCTACATCAGTTGTAACTGCGGCAGGGGGAGGAGCTGGTAGGGCATTCCAGCACCGGGACTTTGATAACACAAAGCCCCCTACTTTTGATGGGATTCAGGATCCCATCAAGGCCATGAGGTGGTTATCTGATGTGGAGGGGTGTTTCTTCACATGTTCATGTCCAATTGACCTGTAGGTCAGATGTGCCCTGAACCTGCTGAGGTTTGGGGCAAAGGACTGATGGAGGTTGATGAATGGATCTTATAGTGATGATCAGGGAACTGCGATTACTTAGGAGCAGTTCAGGGATATGTTCCGCTCATGCTATATTCCACGAGTTGAGTAGGAGCGGTTAGCTCAGGAGGTCTTGGATCTGAGACAGGGTAACGAGTCGGTGATGGAGATCACCTGGATGTTTACCGAGAGAAATATGTTTTTGCTAGAGTTTACTTCTGAGCAGGCTCAGATGACGCGTTATCTGAGCATGCTCAAGACTGATATCCGTCATTTTGTTGCCACCCAACGATGTGATACTTTGCTAGAGTTACAGGAGGCCTCCAGGCGGCAGGAGCTTGAGATTGAGTTGCAGCTTGAGTGTAGAGGCAGGCCCCTGCGTAATCCCATCCCGTGCCAAAGCGGGCCAAAACCGTTGATACTAGGTCTGGAGAGCAGCAGGGCCTCACTTGTGGGAAGTGCTGGAAGGTTCATTCGGGGGTGTTCCGCTCGGGTATCAGGTGCCACAAATGTGGCAAGGAGGGGCATTATTCGAGGGACTGCTGCTAGACCGTCCTTGCTCCAGACATGAGGATATGTTATCTGTGTTATCACGTTGGTCATGTGCAGACCAACTGTCTGCAACTCGCTGCTAGGCCGGTGCAGGCTCTAGTGCCGGCTACATTGAGGATTACCGATGGGAGACAGGGTAGGACAGAGCCCCCGAGGGCTCAGGGGCGCGCCTTCCAGCTTACAGCCGATGAGGCCAGAGCAACATAGGATGTGGTTGCTGATATGTTTCTAACCCTTATCTTATTGCTTATATATGTTTTATACTTATCTGTTGCACCTGTGATTAGGTGCATTTTTAGTGAACTCCTTGCCTGCATTGGTTTTATTTGAGTTGGGGGCGAGTCAGTCATTTGTATCTCAGACGTTTAGTAGGGAGTTCAGTGTACCAGTAGGAGAGATGGAGTGTCCGTTGCGAGTCTCTATCACTAACGAACATGGGTTCCTGCTTCTTCAGTCTACCAAAGATGTGAGGTGGAGATCTTTGGGGTCTCTTTCCCGATCGATTTGATCCCGATCCCCATGGGGGATGTGTGTGTGATTGTAGGTATGGACTGGCTTAGTCGATTCGGTGCTATGATCGACTGCGAGGGTCAGCGAGTGGTGGTTGGAACCCAAAGTGGAGGAGAACTGATCGTCTATGGCGAGGGGAACAGGCAGGGATCAGGTTTTTGTTCAGCTGCTAGGGCTCGGTAATATATTCAGCATGGGTGTGCGGGTTATCTAATGTACGTGGTGGATACGCGGGGCAGAGATAAGATTTCGGGTTTAGAGGTTCCAGTGGTCATGGAGTTCACTGATGTATTCCCGAAGGAGTTACCTGGAGTACCTTCGGAGAGGCAGGTCGAGTTTGCAACTTTATGTGATGAACATGCCTTGGGGATTTGGATCTGCAATATGGAACCTTAGCATGGCTTAGAAACCTTCTGCTTGGATGAAGGGCAGAAGGGTCTCGACGAGTTGCATGGTCAACTCGGCGAGTCCGATGAAGATTGTCGTGGGCTCGACGAGTTAATAGAGTGACTCAGCGAGTCACCTATGGTTTTCCTAGCCTTTAGACATGGATGAACTCGGCGAGTTGCAGGAGAACTTGAAGAGTTAACCAAGGAGTTTACGGCTGCAAATGTTAGGTACTGAACGAGTCTCCCAGGTGACTTGGCGAGTTGATGAGTTAAGCAAGGTACTCGGCGAGTGGCTGGTTATACTCGACGAGTTGAGGTCAACATGGACTATTGAACCTGATCGTTGACTTTAACTTTAACCAAGGGTTGACTAGTTAACTTATGGGGGGGGGGGGCATTTTGGGAAATTGGAAATTTACGGATATGGTTCAATGATGAATATAGGTGGTGGAGTGTATGACAATGATCCGAGACTTGAGCTTATAACTTCAGCGCGTCAGTTGTGAGGTGAGTTATCCTCACTATATCTAATGGGTCTAAGGTACCAATGTCGGTCCTTGTCAGATTTGTATATGGGTTTATTGTATGATATGATTATTGGTTTACATCCTGGTAGTTAGGATGGTGATATGCTTAATGACCTGGTTAGGTCTGTACCCTGGTAATAGGATGTTGCTATGATTAGTGATCTGTTAGATGATCTTGACTGTTATATATGCTAGCGTATGATATGTATGTGCACATGTTTTTTGATTGGGGTTGGGTTGAGGTGGTCCTGCTTTGTGCTGAAGGCCAACATACCCAGGGCGGTCCGGATAAACTAAAGGCCCTGCAAAGGGGTTCAGTTAGGCCGAAGGCCCATCGAGTGGTCTGGAAATGCTATAGGCCCTACGAGACGGTCTAGACATGCCGAAGGCTCGAAGAGCGGTCCAAATACGCTAAAGGCCTGCAAGGCGGTCCAGTCAGGCTGAAGGCTCATTATGCATTTTGTTTGCCTATATGTTTACATGATATGGTTATAACTGTATGGCGTTGGTATTTTGGGGGAATTCACTAAGCTATAGCGCTTACATTTTTAGTTTATTGTTTCAGGTACATTAGGGGATCGCGGCAAGGCGAAGGCATGATCGTACAACTCCTCATGGTTTGTTTATGTTTCTGCAAAAACTCTGATCTAGACTATTTTGGAAACAAATCTGTAATAACTGTTGGTTTTAAATGTTTTGAAAAGTTTTAAATTGGTTTCAATTTTATGGGCGTTACAAGTTACAACGGTAGGCTCTGACATTGCTTCCTTTGTTTCCATGGCCAAGACTCTTCCTTTTCCACCTCCTCCTGAACTCTTTGCCTTTGGAAAATCCCTCTTGTAATCTCCAGTTTCATTACATTCGTAATAGGCACGGGTCATCCCTGAGTTGGATGCCTGATTGTTCCCTTGGCTCGGGGTCTTACAGAAGTTGGTGGTGTGCCCCTTTTGTTTGCAGTTGAAGCAGTACATCTCCCAAGGGAACTTGTCTCATTTTGAAAGATTTTCGTGGTATTGTTTTTGTTGGTTAGTGGCTGTATGGTTGGTAGTGGAGAGGACTGCCATCGTTCCCTCCTTCTTCTAGGGGTCTTGTTGGGGTTTTTCTTTCTTCTTAACCCAAAATTTCCTATTGCTATCTCTTCGTTGGAAAGTCGGCCTTCGGAACCATGGCCCCCTATTAGATGCCTTCTTCGAAAAGTTGATGAGCAATGCGCTTTGCAATGTCGAAAGTGGTTGGTCGAGAAGAAATAACCATCCCTTAAATCTTTGGGACTAGGCCCCGAATATACCTCTCCATATTCTTGTACTCAGGAGTAACGATTCCTAAGCATAAGACTGCCATGTCATTGAAGCGATTAGTGTAGGCTGCTATCTTTGAACCTTTCATGGTAGGATTCCTGAATTCTTGTTCTAGGCGTTGCATATCGCTTCTCAGGAAATATTCTTCTACCATCATGATCTTTAATTCCTCCGAGCTCATGGCATTTGCAATAGTAAGGCCCATAGTCTTTACATGGCCCTTCCACCAAGACCGGGTGAAATCCATGAAATTGCTCGTAGAAAAATTTATCTTGCATTCGTTTGCACAAAATCTTATCTCGAATACTGATTTAGTCTTCTCAATCCAACATGTTACTTCGATTACTCCTCCATCGCCATAGAAGTTCTTGGGTTTGCAGTTGAAAAAGTATTTATAGGAACCAACTCAGGAATTTCCCCTGCTGTCATTATGGGAACTGTTCTTAACGTGTCCGGATCCAGTAATGATATTTGGTCTGAGTTCACTATAGACAATTGCTCTGATACCAATCTATCACACCTCCAAACCAGATGACGGAAACGTCTAGGCCGCGGTGGAACTAGAACACAATATCACAATAATTGTATACATTGAAACACAAGTACATAAACAACGATCATATAATATGATTATATTAGTTACATGACCCAAATGTTGCTTAGTGTCAGAATACATTACAAGGTTTGCATGTTATCAAATAAAGTGGTTCTCGTAATGATATTTGGTGTCTTGTCTTCAAAAGTAGCTCCATTGGTCCGATCTTAATTGTTTCCTAATATTACATGCCGTTTTAAAGGTCAATATATATAAAGTTGGTGAGTTGATAAGAGTTTAGTTGTAGAAAAATCCGATATTTTTCCGTAGATGAAAATCATATCTATGTCTTGTAAAAAGTGTTGTATTTGTACGCGATCAGCGTAAAAGTAGAATGTATGTGTGTAGTATGTATCCAAAAGCATTTATAAAAGAAAAGTTCCCATAACTTCTAAACTTATAAAGTGCGTGACTTGTCATGTGATTGTTATTATCCAAAAATCAAGTGTATAAGTAAACAACCACACTTATAAATGTAGTATATAAGTAAATAACCATACTTATAAATGTTGTGTATAAGTAAATAACCATTCTTATAAATGTAGTGTATAAGTAAATAACCATATTAATAAATGTAGTGTATAAGTAAATAACCATACATATAAATGTTGTTTATAAGTAAATAAACATACTTATACTGTATCTTGCACTAGAATTTACTATTAGGTGTTATGGTGAGCCACTATAATCCAGCTATCGACTGTAATTCTACCCGCCATGATGCTTCTTCGGATGTCGTGAAATGTTAAGAAAATTGTCACCTGTGACAACCCGTAAATTGTTCCGTCGTTGTAACCCATTCCCGTCGGTAAAAACCCGTTTGTCTTTCAATTTTCCCGTTAACATTTTGGATTAGGTCATTTAATTTAAGACTTTTTAGAATGACCTCGTAAGTATCCAAACGCGTTAGAAACACATGAAAACATCCCAAATTAATATTTAGAAAATTTATAGTTTCCACCATGTCGGGTTACAACAACTTAATCGGGTGCGACAAAAAGCCTCCTCTAACGTCGGTATCGGGCAGATTTCCACCGGGCCATAAACTCAACCCCTATATAAGGGATTGAGTGACCACATTTTGAAGCTTTTTCACTCTCTTAAAACACTTTCTCTCTTTACTCCCTCTCTTAAAATCGACTTTGATCCAAAATCATCCATTTCAAGCTCCAATTTGGTAAGAAATCCATCCTAGCTCATAGTATAACATGTTTGGCTTTCAAATTCGTGTTCAAATCATGAAATAGGACCAAGAACTTGTGTTTACGGTCTAGGAACCCTCCCAAAACCGTGAACTCCTTTAAATGGGGTTTTGAAGCCCTAAAACCCTTCCAAACCACTTCTAGTGCTTAGTTATGACCTTTGGACTTGCAGGAATGGACTTAGAGCACCAAAATCTTACCATTTAGGAGGTAAACTTGAGTTTACAGTCCAAGAGAATGCTTGGACCATAAACCCTCATTTATAGACCTTAAACACCTTTTAAGGTGTTAGATTGCCTCTTAAACACCTCCAAAAGCTTCCATGAGCTTCCATGAGTGCATAGAACCTTATATTCCTTCATGAGATGCACCAAAACACACACAAATGATTCATACTTGATTTTATGTCCCAAGAACATTCTTGGACCGTAAACACCCCTTCTTAGACCATAAACTCCTCCAAAGGGTGTTAAAGTGCCCTTAACACCTTGTGTGGCTTAGAATTGGACCTAAAACTTTGTATGCTTAACCTACAACCACCAAAACACATGATTCATGGAAAAACATGAGTTTACGGCTGTAAACTCATGCGTTTAAGGTAGTAAACTCATCACGAACATCTTCATAGACCGTAAACTCCTTTTCCTACGTCAATTCAAGTCCCAATCACTTCCTAAGCCATGGAATCAACCCTAGAACCTTCCGTTGTGCATTGTAAGACCACTTAGCACCCAAGAGCACTCCAGCCATGAGTTTACGGGCATAAACTCATCGAGATATGGTCATTAGGCCGTAAACTCCTCAAAGAGTTTACTCTTGAAGAGCAAACTCCATAATTAAGCCCTACACACCCTTGGATGTAACCTGGGTCACTCCAATCACTTGAATTGAAGTGTTTTCGCGTCTAGAAGTGTTTATTCTTATTTAATAAATAGATCAAGGTCTAACTAGATACAATTGATGTATCTCTTCATATTACATAGGAACCTCCGTGTTTTTCAATGTTTTCAGGGGGGGGGGGGAATACAAGCAAAATTATAAATGCTTTATAAACTTAAAACTGATGAAATTCTATAAATATCTGGCAAACTTTTAGATATCGTTACCCCTTTTGTATCATGCGGAGCATAAGGGATGTTTTACTGAATATAACTATGTAGATTTCAATTACAATAAAGGAAACAATCAAACCAATCAAATTATTATGGGAATAATTTGGGATCTTTAGTTCTTGTTTTACAGACGCAGATTTTAGGCAAAGATAATAGATAAAGTTTGTCTGATTCAGTTTATCTTATTTTAATTTAGAGTATTATGCCAGATCATTTCATTGTATTAAATTGTTTTTACTGTATTATGTTTCAAAACGATTAGTATGTTTGATAACGAACGAGGACACCGTGAATAATTTAATACTAGCTTGTGAGATTATCTTCATTAAACCCTTTGTGTCATCAGTAAATCCTCCCCGGAAGTGTAACTAGAGTCTGCTGGAGGGAGAGCGTGGAATTTGTGAATAGATCTATTCAGGACTGATAATTCCACACCTAAACTGCTAGCTACAGTTAGGCGGGCACGCCTGGGGTGACAAATTCTGGATATCGTCCGACGCCTAAAGAACATCAGGGAGGTCTCGTTGTCATATTAGTATGGTTACCCGACTCAGAATACGTATTAATATAGTTTATCCACGGATTTTTATATCTAGTGCGGGATAGAATTCCCATGGTTTTCAATCTATAGTTTTACTGGATGGTATTCCCAGTGGTTTTAAATCTATAGTTTTATATATTAAAACTACCTACTGTTGTATTGGATGGTATTCCTACTGGATTTTCAATATATAGTCCTACGTATTAAATTATCTATTGTTGTATCTAACGGAAATTCAGAATTTTAACTAAACTATCTTTATAAGAAAATATGGGATTTTCTTGGATAACAACCTTTCAGAAAACCAAAGGAAAACATGATCTTTTTATATAAACAAACAGCTTATGAACTCACCAGCTTTATGCTGAGTTTTAAAATGCTTGTATTCTCAGGTTCTCCTTAGACATGTATCCCACGTTCTTTTGTAGAAGACGGAGCATATGGAAGTCTCGTCATATTTTGATTAACTTATGTATCTACAAAACTTGTATTACTTTTATATCAAACAAATGTAATGAATCTATGTAATGTAATGTTTTGTGTTTACTATGCTTACTATGTACATTGGTTACGATACTTCATGACGTCCTCCGCCCCAGATCGTTTTCGCCTTCGGTTTCAGGGTGTGACAGATTGGTATCAGAGCCCTTGTTTATAGTGAACTAGTATACCACACCTTACATGGTATAAGACTATAAACACTAAGGGGCATAAGTGCTCTGAACTAATAGTATACTTTAAAATATAAGTATTTTCAAAAAGTATACAAGTATAGCTAACCGCCGGATTCCGTAATTATAAGTAGAACAAAACATAAGTAAATGGGTGTTGTACGCTGCGGTTAAACCTGGGCAGTTATGTAGTCGTGTCTAGGATCAATATAGCCTGATCAACTATATTCATTCGAGACACGGCTAACATGTGCTTGGGAGTGACTGTGGTATGCGGCATGCCTAAAACTTACCCAATACCCAAACAACGAGCTGTCATCACAGCGAATCATGAAATACTATGGGAGTATTACTCGAGCCAAATCCATTATATAAATCCTCATTCCACCGTTGCTCCTGAATCATTCCTTTAGCAATACTTTATATGCTTTGATAACTCATTCCTACTTTATCGCTTAATAGAATTGTATATCTCTCTTAATGAGATATCCCCTGTTCCATATATCTTGATTCAATTTAGAGGACTTACCATCCTTTCTTTCCTAATCATTTTAGATCATCATGCCTCCAAAGAAAGGACCCTGCTCTAGGAACAACAAATATGCCACCATATTCTCCTCCGTTCGACCCTGTCTTATTTCAGACAGTTGTTACTATCATAATGACAGCTACAGTGATGCTATTGTACCCTAGAAGGTTCAGTGGACCAGGAAGTAACACCTACCCCCAAAACCATGAAAATAATCAGGAGTGACAAAATGAGCGTAAGGAAAGTAAAAAGGTTAACTAGAAAAAGCAAAAGGGTCAGAGTTCACAAGGATCCTCCAAGAAGCCCAAGACAGTGGTAGTTCAAACTGCTACTACTCTTGTCGCTACTCCTACCGCTCAAGCACCTACCACTAGGTATGCTGGTAACCTCCCTTGGTGCAATAAGTGCAGTTACCATCATCTCACTTCCAGCCCTTGTCGTGAGGTGTTTTGCAACAACTGTGGCAAGAAGGGCCACCTTGTGCGAAACTACAAAGCACTGGCTCAACCAAACAATCAAGCTTCCGGATTAAGTACCGATCAGGTCTGCTATGGGTGCGGTGAAACCAGACATTTCAAGCGAAACTGCCCCAAGACAGCAACAGTTAGCAACGCTGGGATAGCTCTAGCTATAATGCAGGAAGAGGCAGTCGCCAATCCCACAGTCATCACAGGTACGTTCCCTCTCGACAATTCTCATACTCGCATCCTTTTCGAATCTAGTACCAAAGAAATTTTATTAATCATTCATTCAAGCGTCTTCTTAAACATAGTCCTCGTCTAGTAACCGAACCATTTACCATCGAGATAGCTAACGGTGAGAAGGAATATGGCAACGACAAATCCATAGGCTGTACCCTTATCCTGAACAATCATTCCTTTCCCATCGACCTAATGCCAGTTTCCATAGAGAGATTTGATGTTATCATTGGCATAGATTGGTTGAGTTCCAATCATGCAGATATCCTTGTTACGAAAAGCCGTCCGTTTTAATCTTCCCTCTGGTCAGACTCTCATAAATCTACGGCGATAAACTTAGTTCCAATCTTCACATCATTTCTTGCATCAAAGCTCAAAAGCTTCTGCGAAAGGAGTGTCACGCATTTCTAGCTCATGCAATCAATGAGGAACATGAAGTTAAAGACCTTGAGAGCATCCCCGAAGTCTGTAACATTCCTGGTGTCTTTCCCGAAGAGCTTCCAGGAATTCCTCCCAAACGTCAAGTCGAGTTTCGCATCGACCTAATTCTTGGAGCTACACTCGTAGTCAAGCCCCCATATCGATTAGCGCCAGCAGTAATGCAAGAGTTATCAAGTCAGTTTAATGAGCTACTCAACAAAGGATTCATCAGACCGAGTTCCTCACCTTGGGGAGCCCCGGTATTGTTGAGAAGAAGAAAGTTGGATCCTTTCAGATGTGTATAGACTACCACAAGTTGAACAAGTTGACCGTCAAAAACCGATATCCTCTTCCTCGATTAGATGACCTTTTCGACCAATTTTAGGAAGCCAGTTATTTCTCGAAGATAGACCTTAGATCAGGGTACCATCAGCTTTGAGTTCACGAGAATGACGTTTCCAAGACAGCATTCAGGACTCGATATGGACACTATGAGTTCATAATGATACCCTTCGACCTAATCACTTTCCTTTTTCGTGTGGTAAGCAAGGAAGACATACACGTGGACCCGTCCAAAATTCAAGGAGATAGAGAATTGGTCAACACCAAAGACACCCACAGAAATCTGTCAATTCTTGGGTCTCGCTGCCTACTATCGCAGGTTCATCCAGAATTTTTCCAGAATTGCCAAACTCCTAATCAATTTGACAAAGAAAGACTTAAACATAAGGCAGCAACGATGGGTAGAGATGCTAAGTGTTATGAGTGTTAAATCCGCTACCATCCCGGCAAGGCCAATGTGGTAGCAGATACCATGAGCCGAAAAGAAGAGTTCAAGCCGCAAGATGGAAAGACCCACGCGAACCTACATCCAAGAGATAGTCCGACTGCACGGTGTACCTGCATCGATTATCTCCGAATGAGATAACCGGTTTCCCTCAAGGTTTTGACAGTCCCTTCAGAAAGCTCTCAGAACTAAGTTGGACTTCAGAACGGCATATCATTCTCAGACAGATGGACAGATTGTGAGAACTATTCAGACCTTAGGTGGTATGCAGAGAGCATGTGTTATTAATTTCGGAGATTTAGGGAACACGCAGCTAGTCAAGAGTCAAATTCCCGACAATACTCCCCCTAGTATTGAAATCATCAACGAAATCACCAAGAAGATCATCCATATTAGAGAATGATTCAAAGCTTCACGAGACCGACAGAAGGGTTACGATGATAAACGACAAAAACCATTAAAATTCCAATTAGGAGATCGTGTCCTGTTAAAGGTCTCGCCCCGGTAAAGCATGATACACTTTGGACAGTGTGGAAAACTTAACCCAAGGTACATAGGACCTTTAGAGATCCTCGTTAGGATTGATTCCATAGCCTACAAACTCTGACTACCTTCAGAACTTAGCAACATCCATCTTGTATTCCACATCTCTATTCTTAAGAAGTGCCTCCCCGATGAAACCCTAGTAATTCTTTTGATGTAGTCGAGATCAACGAAAACCTGAACTTCATGGAAGAACCAATCGAAATCATGGATAGAGAGATCAAACATACGAAACAAAGTCGTATCCCAATAGTGAAGGTTCGCTGGATTGCCAAGCAGGAACCCAAGTTCACTTGGGAGCACAAAGACTCGATAACTCAAATATCCGCATCTTTTCGATTATATGATTTGTATCTTAAGTTTTGAATTTCGGGATGAAATTCCGTCTAACGGGGGGATAATGTGACAACCCATTTATTGTTCCGTCGTTGTAACCAATTCTCGTCGGTAAAAAACCCGTTTGTCTTTCAATTTTCCCGTTAACATTTTTGACTAGGTCATTTAATTTAAAACTTTTTAGAATGACCTCGTAAGTATCCAAACGCGTTAGAAACACATGAAAACATCCCAAATTAATATTTAGAGAATTTATAGTTTCGACCACGTCGGGTTACAACAACTTAATCGAGTGCGACCAAAACCCTCGTCTAACGTCGGTATCGAGTAGATTTCCACCGGGCCATAAACTCAACCCCTGTATAAGGGATTGAGTGACCATATTTTGAAGCTTTTTCACTCTCTTAAAACACTTTCTCTCTCTACTCTCTCTCTAAAACTCGACTTTGATCCAAAATAATTCATTTCAAGGTCCAATTTGGTAAGAAATCCATCCTAGCTCATAGTATAACATCTTTGGCTTTCAAATTCGTGTTCAAATCATGAAATAGGACCAAGAACTTGTCTTTACGGTCTAGGAACCCTCCAAAAACCGTGAACTCCTTTAAATGGGGTTTTGAAGCCCCAAAACCCTTCCAAACCACTTCTAGTGCTTAGTTGTGACCTTTGGACTTGCAGGAATGGACTTAGAGCACCAAAATCTTACCATTTAGGGGGTAAACTTGAGTTTATGGTCCTAGAAGATGCTTGGACCGTAAACCCTCATTCATAGACCTTAAACACCGTTTAAGGTGTTAGTTTATATTCCTTCATGAGATGCACCAAAACACACACAAATGATTCCCACTTGAGTTTACGGCCCAAGAATATTCTTGGACCGTAAACACCCCTTCTTAGACCATAAACTCGTCCAAAGGGTGTTAAAGTTCCCTTAACACCTTGTATGGCTTAGAATTGGACCTAGAACTTTGTATGCTTAACCTACAACCACCAAAACACATGATTCATGGAAAAACATGATTTTACGGTTGTAAACTCATGTGTTTAAGGTAGTAAACTCATCAAGAACATCTTCATAGACCGTAAACTCCTTTTCCTATGTCAATTCAAGTCCCAATCACTTCCTAAACCACGGAATCAACCCTAGAACCTTCCCTTTTGCATTGTAAGACCACTTAGCACCCAAGCACACTCCACCCATGAGTTTACGGCCGTAAACTCATGGGGATATGGTCATTAGGCCGTAAACTCCTCAAAGAGCTTACTCTTGAAGAGCAAACTCCATAATTAAGCCCTACACACCCTTAGATGCAACCCGGGTCACTCCAAACACTTGAATTGAAGTGTTTTCGCGTCTAGAAGTGTTTATTCTTATTTAATAAATAGATCAAGGTCTAGTTAGATACAATTTATGTATCTCTTCATATTACATAGGAACCTCGCGTGTTTTTAATTCTCCAACTGACAATTAGCATCCAACCGGCACACTTCTCGACTGGTGAGTTGATACCCCTACGCCTTTTTCCGTGTTTTTCAATGTTTTCAGGGGGGAATACATGAAAATTTTTAAATCCTTTCTAAACTTAAAACTGATGAAATTCTATAAATATCTGGCAAACTTTTAGATATCGTTACCCCTTTTGTATCATGGGGAACATAAGGGATGTTTTACTGAATATAACTAAGTAGATTTCAATTACAGTAAAGGAAACAATCAAACCAATCAAATTATTATGGGAACAATTTGGGATCTTTAGTTCTTGTTTTACGGACACAGATTTTATGCAAAGATAATAGATAAACTATGTCTGATTCAGTTTATCTCTATTTAATTTAGATTATTATGCCAGATAATTTCATTGTATTAAACTGTTTTTACTGTATTATGTTTCAAAACGATTAGTATGTTTGATAACGAACGAGGACACCGTGAATAATTTAATACTAGCTTGTGAGATTATCTTTAGTAAACCCTTCGGGTCATCAGTAAATCCTCTCCGGAAATGTAACCAGAGTCTCCTAGAGGGAGCGCGTGGAATTTGTGAATAGATTTATTCGGGACTGACAATCCCACACCTAAACTGTTAGCTATAGTTAGGCGGGCACGCCTGGGGTGACAAATTCTGAATATCGTCCGACGCCTGAAGAACGTCAAGGAGGTCTCGTTGTCATATTAGTATGGTTACCCAACTCTTAATACGTATTAATATAGTTTATTCATGGATTTTTATATCTAGTGCATGATAGAATTCCCATGGTTTTCAATCTATAGTTTTACTGGATGGTATTCCCAGTGGTTTTGAATCTATATATTCTCTTAATCTATAGTTTTACTGGATTCTATTCCCAGTGGTTTTAAATCTATAGTTTTATATATTAAAACTACCTACTGTTGTACTGAATGGTATTCCCAGTGGATTTTCAATATATAGTCTTATGTATTAAATTATCTATTGTTGTATCGAATGGAAATTCAGAACTTTAACTAAACTATCTTTATGAGAAAATATGGGATTTTCTTGGATAACAACCTTTCAGAAAACCAAAGGAAAACATGATCTTTTTATATAAAGAAACAGCTTATGAACTCACCAGCCTTATGTTGATTTTTAAACTGCTTGTATTCTCAGGTTCTCCCTACACAGGTATCCCGCGTTCTTTTGCAGAAGACGGAGCGTATGGATGTCTCGTCATATTTTGATTAACTTATGTATCTACAAAACTTGTATTACTTTTCTGTCAAACAAATGTAATGAATCTATGTAATGTAATGTTTTGTGTTTACTATGCCTACTATGTACATTGGTTACAATACTTCATGACGTCCTCCGCCCCGGAACGTTTCCGCCTTCGGTTTCGGGGTGTGACATCACCCTTGACCCATCGATCATGGTTCTAGCTAGCAACCATAGGTGAAGGTTGTCAATCCCATATAGATCTATACACAATTCTCCCGCTCATTTAAGATTTAATGATTATAAGTCCGGGACTTAGCATAATGGTTGAAGAAATGTCTCACATAGCCTGTCAAAAGTATGTTATTCTAGGATCTAAATGAAATCAAAGCTTTCCCATGTTCAAAGTGTTTTTCAACACGTATGTTGGTTACTAAGTGTGTAATAGTATTACCCAATGGATAATGGTATTATCCAAGGGGTAATGGTTTTATCTAATGTGTAAACATAAAGTTGTGATCTTTCAAAACCAGACTTTTGTTAAAAAATGTTAGTTTGTGTTTATCCAATGTGTAATAATATTATCTATTGGATAAAGATATTATCCACCATATAGTAGCTCCAATATGAGAAACTTTTGTGTATGAAAGAATAAGGCTTGTGTGCTTTCTTTGAAAACATGAATATATCTATATATCTTCATTAAAAGAGCATAAACATGCATGTAATTGTATTACCCAAAGGTTAAAAGTTTTATCCAACATATATTAGATCTAGGACCTTTTTGTAAAGTTATTGTCCAAAATGCATTTGTTTTGCATGACATGTAACCTCCCCCGAAAGTGTAAAATGAGAGAAAACTAGTGAAAAAAGGGGGTATGAACTCACCTTGTATACTTTCCCTAGAAAATGGTATGAAGATGAGGTAAAAATCGAGCGATGCCTTCTTGAAACTTCGAGATCTTGCCTAGGGTTTTTTGTTTCAAGAGTGAAAATGATACAACCAAAATATGATGGTAGGTGGTAGAGGAACCTTGAAAATGTGAAGGAAACTTACCCATAAATACTTGCAAAACATTTACCAAAAGTCTTGAATCAAGTAGAGTGTTCTTGGAGGGATTAGAGAGAGTTAGAGAGTATTTGAAGATGAAGTGAGGGGGGTGGGAGGCCTCTTGGCCGAATTTATAGAAGGAGAGAGAGAGAGAGAGAGAGAGAGAGAGAGAGAGAGAGAGAAAGATAGATAGAGAGAGGGATATATAGAGAGAAATAGAGAGAGAGAGAGAGAGAGAGAGAGAGAGAAAGAAGAGTGGTGGTTATTTGCATGGGGAAGTAGAACATGTATTCTTTTGAATATAAAATTCTAGGGTTAAGGCTTTTGGATTATTATATTCAAAGTAGGATTTTCTTTGGAATATAATGTATAATGTAAGATTTCTTTTGATTATAAAATATAAAGATGATATGATTATGTTGGGATATGGTGAGATATGTTGGAAGAGGAGAGACATAATTTGTCTCATAAAGTTTTTATAAAAACTAGCTCTTTTTATAAAAGTTATCATTTTTATAAAAGTGTGGTGGGATTTGAGAAATCGGTATGGTTTAATAACTAATAAAAATATTTTTATTTAATATTAATAATAATAATATTAAAACCTTATAATTGGACAATTTCCCAATTCGTTATATAAAATATGAGTGTTAAATCGTGATACTTTTCGTTTTCTTGATGTATGACCATTTTCCAGAACAACCACCAGAGTATCAACTAAATACTAGGTCATATGATGTTTAAAACTTGTTTATGGATTTGTGAACATGTAAACCTCGTTTTATGAATATTACCAATTCCTGGTAATATTTGTGTGTTTTATCGAATTACTACATTACCGTAGTTTATTGATTACAATAAAAGCGTTTATTCGATAATGGATTTCAAAATAGCTTATGTAGCATTATAATATTCAATAATACATTAACGATGCTACAAACATCACATTTCACCTTTTTGACTTAATATACTCACAATTGACTTTTGTTGACCAAAATTTCACGGATGTCACAACCTCGATTCGGGATGTGTGCGTGACTATGAATGTGATGATCGTTGTTTTAGATATTATCAAAGAAACGCAGTTTCATGCCATAAAAGAATAAAATCGGAAAAGTGAGCGGGTAGTCGGCTAGATTTCATTCTTTGATATCAATAATAGAGGCTACCAAGATGTATCTTGACATGAAGCATAGTTACTAGTGGCCATGCATGAAGAGAGATGTGGCCTGGTTTGTAGAGCGATGTTTGACGGACAGAAGGTCAAGGCTGAGCACCAACGCCCTCATAGAAAATTGTAGCCCTTAGAGGTTTCCCTATGGAAGTGGGAGTAGATCACCATCGATTTTATTATGAATTGCCAAAGACTACAAGGGGTGTTAACGCTATCTGGATGATAGTGGACCGTTTGACGAAGATTGCTAACTTTCTAGCCATTAGCAAGAGCTCTTCTGTAGAGAAGATGGCTGAGATTTCTATCCGAGAGGTGGTGGCTCGAAATGGGCTGCCGACTTCGATTATGTCAGACCGGGGTGTGGGTTTTACTTCAAGGTTCTAGAAGAGGTTTCACGACGAGTTGGGTACCAGACTACACTTCAGTACTGTAACATCCATAAATATCACAATAAATTTAAACTTTTAAAAATCACCCAAATTCAAAAATGTTTACAAGTCATAGTTTTAAAAACATTTTCCAACATTAGAGTCTCCCAAAATCATAAGTAATAAACAAGAGGATGTGTATAGTTACGCCTTCGCCTTACCTTGGTCATCTGCAGTACCTGAAACATAACCCAAAACTGTAAGCCAACGTTTAGTGAGTTCCCCCAAAGTACCAATACATAAACAAATAACATATACAGTAACAACATGCCGGGTCCAATCAACCATCGGTTTGGAAGACCCTAGGCCTAATCAACCATCAGGTTGGAATACCAATACACTATCAGTCCAGTCAACCATCAAGTTGGAATACCCTCAGCCCAATTAACTATCAGGTTGGAATGCCAATATATAATGGGTCCTATCATTCTCGGGGTAGAATACCCTCTGGCCCAATAAACCATCAGGATAGAATGCCCTCGGCATATTGGCTCCGTAGAAATCAGTAAAGCCTTAACCACCAACCAAATATATGTGCACATATAACAGATAAACATATAATCAGTCCACAGAAAACAACACATAGCTAGAAATCACTAAGCATTTCATCATCCTACCTACCAGGATACAGATCATTACAACATACTATCATGTAACAATATATCTAATCCAATGGCCGGCCTCAATGTCTTCGACTTGTAAGTACAATGAGGGAAAACTCACCTTACAAACTGGACAAAAGTCAATGAGGTCTCAACTTCGAATCTCTGCTTTAATTGACACCTATTCCAACCAAATGACAAATCCTAACCAAAATCCCAAAATACCCTTAGGGTCAAACTTGGTCAAAGTAAAAGTCAAACTGGTCAAATCAATTGAGTCAAGCTAATCGAGTCCACCTAACCGACTCAACTCAAAGTGAGTATGGGGGCATACTCCGATGGTATGGTGGGCGTACTTGCATGCTAACCACCATCCGATTGGTTGACCTCCTACGCATGGCGTACTCCAAGTACGCGATGCCTACTCCCAGAAGCTTCAAAACCCAAGAAATGCTTAATGGCTTAAGTACTCATGGCTAAAATACCCTCAAGAGTCATAAAGTTTCCAACTTTATGACTTTGCATGTCCATTAAGATCTTAACTCAATTTGTTAATCCATTAAGAACTTCTAAATGATGCATGGAGCAAAAAAAAACACTTGGAATCCATTTTTATGACTCAAGATCCTTCCAAGGGTCTGAAAGGATAGCTTAATGGGTCAAGAACATGCTATGTTCATGAATAATCATTTTGGGACCAAAAAGGTAACTCCAATAGGAATATCGTAGGTCTACAAGATAGGGTGGTAAAGATGCGAGCTTTATACCTTCAAGATGTTGCAAACCAAGGAGAAATCCTTGATCCAAAGTGCTCTTAACTCCAAGATTTTCTTAACACCTTCTTCTCTCTTCAAAACCACACCAAAACTCTCTTAAAGGCTCAAAATTTGCTCTTTCTTGCTCTGCGGTTGCTTGCAGGTTGAAAACATAGAAGGAAGCTGGATAAGAAGAGGATATGAGTCCATAAGGTTGTTTAAATATGATCCAGAGCCCTAAAATCAGGGCTTACGTGATATCCATGTACACTCTGCGTACAAATTTACGCCCACCATACTAAGGTGCGCCTTTGTATGCTTAGCGTACACACAACTTACTCATTAATTCCCATTTATTTTACCAAATTGCCACTATGGGTCGCTTTTCACACTTTTTAACACTTAGGGACCAAAGTGCAATATAATTCAGTTATATGACCAAATTTATAAGTACCTCATCATCAGGATGTTACAAGTACTGCATATCATCTGCAGACTGACGGGTAGAGTGAGCAGGCTATTTCGACGCTCAAGGATATGTTGCATGACTCTATCATCGACTTTGGTGGGACTTGGGACTCCTATCTCCCATTGGGGGACTTTTATTATAACAACAACCATCATGCTAGTATCGGTATGCCCCCCCCCCCCTTTGAGCTTATGTATGGAAGGAGATGTCAGACTCCTATTTGTTGGGCGAAGTTGGACAGAGGGTCATAGGGAGCATGGAGGTAGTGCTCAAGAAGACCGAGCTTATACATCAAGTTAGATAGAGATTGCTGACGGATTAGAGCCGCTAGAAAAGTTATGCAGATCATCGACGCTCTGAGCTAGAGTTTCAGGTGGAGCCTTTGGGGCTTTTGATGGTGACATCTTGGAAGGGTGTTATCCACTTCAAGAAGCAAGGCAAGCTGGGCCCCGGGTTTATTGGCCCGTTTCCAAGTTTTGGTTCGTGTGGGAAAAGTGGCTTATCGGTTGGAGCTGCAGGAGGAGTTGAGACAGATTCATGATATCTTCCATGTTTCCGTGGTGAGGAAGTGTATACCCAACAAAATAATTGTGGTCCCTTTGGAGGAAATTTAGGTCGACGATTGCCTGAACTACGCTAAGAAGCCCATGGAAATTTTAGATCGGAAAATGAAGACCTTGGGGCTCGGAGTGGACGTAGGAACCTGTGTCCGAGATGCGTGAGCTGTTTCCTGAGGATGACTATGAAGGAAAAGTCTGATTCAAGTGAGGGAGAATTGTAACATCCAACTACTAGGTATTATTATTTTGGTCGTACACTTGGTGTACTTGAGGGTACATACCTCATACTCGTCTAATGTAGGATCACGAATGTTCTTCTAGTATGGTGGGTGTATGTGAGGTACACTGGGTGTACTTGCACAATCACTAAACCCTAATTTTAAGGGTTTCTCCCTATTTAAACAACCTTATACCTACCATGGACTTTCCTTATCTGCCACCATTCCCTCCTCAAACCCTAATCCTGAGTCTAAGTTGTATGTGTGATTTTAGGAGCTAATTAAGTGATTTTCGTGTAAATTGTTGAAGAAGGAGGATAGAGAAGAAATAGTTGTTTCTTGCAAGATTGTCGATCCAGAAACCATTCCTCATTGTGCATCTTTTTCAGGTATAAAGTTTGTACCTTGATAATTTTCCTTGTTCATTTCCATGGATGAGTTTTATGAGCTTTTTGTACCCAACATTGGACCTTTATGAGTTTATAGTAGTCCAGAGAATGTTGGCCATCCTTTCATGCATTTTAGGACTTTTAGATTCATAAAAATCGTTACTTGATCATTTCTTATGGCCCATGCATGAGTAAAGTGACTTAGAGTGTGATGGAAGTTAGAGTTGCTGCATTGGGTCCTTTGTAGCCATGAAAAGTCTTAAACTCCACGATTTATGGATTAAGACACCCTAGGATGGTCAGATATGAGGTCAAGTCAGATGTCTTAGGAGCTTAAGACACAAAACTTGGTAAAAGCTGAATCAGACGGGGTACATTGGGTGCACTGCTAGCTATGCCACGCGTATCAGATTTTGTCCCCTAAATGCTTTGGATCTATATTTTGTCTAATTATACATGAATTTTCAATTTTTCCAAAGCATTCTACCTATCTAGCATACAACTGAAGTGATACAACGTAAGCTTGGTTTGGATGCTTACCTCTTGGGTAGGGTAGAGTTTTTGAACTTTGAAAGCTTGAGCACCTCAAGTGTGATGCCTCTACTCGTTCACAAACACCAAAATGAAAGAGCAGGCTTAAGAGAATAAGTAGTCTATCTCTAAGAGATGGTGTAACCGATTTTGGCTCTAGGGGGTTCTATTTATAGTATTGCACATGTTAGGGTTACACTTTGTAAATCCTAATAACCCATGACTTTCCACATTCTCCTGCTCCATGGGTTTAACCTCCATGGACTATCCATGGATTAGTTTAGCCCACCAACATAATCATGGATCATTGGCCCACACTACAAGAATGATTCATTTACATAATCAATCCCCCTATATTCAATTAGTCTCTTTTGATCAAAAAATTAATTCCAAATTAATTCTTGGTCAATACTAATTAAATAATATGATTTCATATTAATATATTATACTTGTAATATATTAATAAACCATAAACAACCTTATTCCCCAAATCCATCCTATCAAGTTGCACTGGTGAAGGCAACCTAAAAAGGACCATGCTACAATCAGTTCAAGTACATCCCAATTATAAATATGGGCTTGGACACCAAATTCAATAGTCTCCCACTTGGATATGTCTAGTAACTATAACTGCCAATGAGCAGGATCCGACTTAGAATTCATAAGCTTTCAAAAGCCGTTGTCAACTCTGACCCAGTCAGTGACACATCCTTTAGATAAGGGATCATATAATCCTCTGTTCTCAAGATATCAGCTAGACAAATACATGGAACAATGACATAGAACATAACTAAACACGTCAATTTAGTTCTGACCAGGCCCGACACATA
Source organism: Lactuca sativa (assembly GCF_002870075.4). NCBI lineage: Eukaryota > Viridiplantae > Streptophyta > Magnoliopsida > Asterales > Asteraceae > Lactuca > Lactuca sativa. The sequence goes on along the minus strand of NC_056626.2, from coordinate 171,305,795 downwards.
AGTCAAAACAGAATCACTGATGGGAAAAAATATTGCTTTTAATCCTCTTAGGATAAAAGGGAACATATAAAATTTGACATTATATTCTTGTACTAACTACTCATTGAATCATGCACAACGATACATTTTATAACATCAAGTTACTAATGTGTTTTCGTATCATCAATGCACAACCAAATTGTAGACAACAACTCATATATCTTGGTTTGAAGATTTATATGATATTATCATATCACGATCATTGGAGATAAACTCCATGAAGTGATTTAAGTGAGCATGGGTTGATCAAATACTCAAATCTTATTTCAGAAGCACTCATGAATGGTGTAGCAAACATGTTGCTATGCCTAACTCCTTAGACAAATGTACAAGCCAATTCATGACAGTCTTCTTTCATACATACTTCCAAAGTATGATCAACTGTGGATAGTTTGAATAAATCTTATTATTTTGGAAGTCAAAACATGCAAAGTGAAACAATAGTAGACAATTGATGCAAGACAATAACTTTACTTATAAATAAAACTCCTTTTATTCATCATCAAATGTCAATTACAATTTAGCTATTACAAGTTTCGGTTTATCTAATCACTAAAACTAATATCATCCTTTATCCTAATGCCCCTCGCATGCTGCAAGTTCTTAACCCAAGTCAGTCCCTTTGCAAGAGGGTCTGCTGGGTTGTCCTCTAACGATATCGTCTTCACCCTGAGGTGCCCTTCCTCTACTTGATGCCTTATGAAGTGATACTTTCTGTCGATATGCATGGATCTTCCATGATCTCTTGGTTCCTTGGTTAAGCCAACCGCCCCTTCATTATCGTACAAAATTTCCACATGCTCCTATATGGAAGGAATAACTCAAAGGTCTCCGATGAAGTTTTTTAACCATATTGCCTCCATTGCTTCTTCGGTTGGTGATATGTACTCTGATTCACACGTTGAATCAGATACAGTCTCTTGCTTGGAACTTTTCTATGTCATTGCTCCTCCATTCATGGTAAACACACAACCCGAGTAAGAGCAGAAATTATCTTTATCGGTTTGAAAGCTGGCGTCATTATACCCTGTCACTCTCAAGTCATCACTCTCACCAAGGGTAAGAACCTAGTCCTTAGTCCTCCGCAGGTACTTGAAATGTTCTTAACCGCAATCCAATGAGCTTTACTAGGGTTCCCTTGATATCTGCTGACCATGCTCAAAGCAAAGGCCACATCAGGGTGACTACATGTCATAGCATACATGATCTAACCAACTGCGGAAGCATATGGTATATGACTCATTTTTGCTATCTCATCCTCTGTACTCGGACTCTGAGTGTTACTCAGTTTGGTATTGCTAAAGATAGGTAGGTTACCTTTCTTATATTTATCCATGCTGAAATGCTTCAACACATTGTCCAAGTAGGTACTTTGACTAAGTCCTATTAGTCTTCTACTTCTGTTTCTCAATATCCTTATCACTAGGATATAGGCAGCTTCTCCGAGGTCCTTTATAGCGAAACACTTCCCAAGCCAGGACTTAAACTCTTGCAAGGTTGGGAAGTCATTTCCTATGAGTAGTATGACATCTACATACAATACCAAAAAGCTCACTATACTCCCACTAGCTTTGACATATACACAATACTCATCCTCGCTTCTCGAAAATCCAAACTCTTTGACTTTCTCATCAAAACAAAGATTCCATCTGCAAGATGCTTGTTTCAATCCATAAATGGATTTATCAAGCTTACACACTCTATTAGGGTACTTTGCATTGAAAAAACCCTCTGGCTGACTCATGTAAACATCTTCAACTAGCTTTCCATTAAGGAAAGTGGTTTTGACATCCATTTGTCTTATTTCATAGTCATGAAATGCAACAATGGCCAACATAACCTTTGTACATTTAATCTTTGCTACTGGTGAGAAGGTATCATCAAAATCAACTCCCGGAGTTTGAGTAATGCCCTTTGCAACCAGTCGCATCTTATATGTGTGTACATTCTCATCCATGTTGGTCTTCTTCTTGAAGATCCATTTGCACCTGACTGTCTTTCGACCTGGTATATTGTCAACCAAGTTCCAAACTTGATTGTCATACATGGACTGAATCTCTTTGTCCATAGCCTCTTTCCATTTAGCAGACTCGGGGCCTTCCATGGCTTCTTGTAGTTATTAGGTTCATATAGATCTACCAGTGTGCCATCACTGATAAATGTATCACCTTCTGCAGTAATATGGAAACCGTAACACTCAAGTGGAACTCTAACTCTATTGGAACGCCTCGGAGGTACAAACTTGTCAATTGGTTCAACCAGAGTTTCGTCCTCGGGTTGAGTGCTAGTGTTTGAGGTTCCTTCACCGCTTGACTCTTGAAGCTCCTCAAGGTCAATTTCTTCCCACTGTCCCTTTGTCATATGATTTCTCTCTCACGAAAGTCTCCTCTCCACATGACAAATACAACATTGTCACTCGATCTATAAAAGAGATACCCAAAGGACTTATGCGGGTAACCAATGAAAATACATTGCTCACTCCAAGGTTCAAGCTTTTCGTGAGTCTCCAGTCTTATGAAAGCCTCGCAGCTCCAAACCTTGATGTGGTCTAATGTGGGAACCTTCCAAGTCCACATCTGATGAGGTGTTTTGGAAACCTTCTTGGTAGGGACTAGATTAAGGATATGGATGGCGGTCTCTAAGGCATACCCCTAGAATAAGACAGGTAACGAAGCTTGACTCATCATGGAACAAACCATGTCTACTGTAATCATCAGTAAAAGTCACATAGAAGCGATTAGCATCCCTAGTGGCAGTTATGAATGGTTCACACACATCAGTGTGTATGAGATCCAACAGAACTTCACCCCTTTCACAAGTACTAGTGAAGGGTGACTTGGTCATCATTCCAAATAAACAAGATTTGCAAGTGCCATCGACTTTAAGTCGAATGACTTCAAAACTCCATCCTTTTGGAGTCGGGCTATGCGCTTCTTGTTGACATGTCCACGGCGACAATGCCACAAGCATGCTTTATCCAAATCATTGGAAGAATCAATGTGTAACACATTATTTCCTAGGTTATCTACAACATTCACAATTTCATATACACCATTTCAAGGTAATGATTCATAATAAAATATACCATTGTAATAAGCATTAATACCACCAATTTCATTATTAAAAGAAAAGGTAAAACCTTGTTTGTACAAACTGTAAAAGGAAATAATATTTTTCGCCGTATCGGCCGAGTAACAACAATTATTCAAATCTAAATCTAAACCATTACTAAGCAATATAGAATAAATTCCAATCTTGGTCACATGCAACATTTTCCGATTTCCCATGATTAAGTTTATCTTCCCGTGCTCCACATCCCTACTTCTTTTTAGTACCTGCAAATCTGAACAAAATGTGAAATCCACAACTTGTATCAAGGACCCAAGAATTAGCCTGTGATGAGTTTTTAGATTGAATAGTGTAAATACCTGCAAAGGAGGCTTTGATCTTCCCATCCTTTATGTCCTACAAGTACTTGGGGAAGCTTCGTTTCCAGTGCCTTTTTTCATGGCAATGGAAGCACTCTACATCCTTCAGATTGTAGGAATTAGCAGAACCACCTTTGGTCCCACTAGAAGAGGATCCATCAGGAGACTTTCCCTTGCAACTCTTGGAGGGAGCCTTCCTCTTCTTTCCCTTTCCATGTCCGCTGCCAGAACAGGGGAAGAAGTAGTAGTAGGAGTAGACACAACCTATTTGCCTTTCAGGATGCCTTCAACAGTCCTTAAAAGGCCTTGAAGCTTGCTAAGAGTGACCTCCTCCTTATCATATGATAAGTCATACGAAAATGATCATAACAAGGAGGTAAAGAGTGTAAAATAATATCTATGGCCAACTCTTCATCAAAATTGACATTCAATTTAAGCAATCGGTCCACGAATATATGCATCTTCTGCAAGTGGGTCGTGATGGGTTCACCATCCTTCATTTTGGTTGTGATCATGGAGGCAATGATCTCATACGTCTCTTGCCTAGCACTTTGATGGTATATTTCCATCAAATCATGATACATTTCATAGGAATAGTAGTCCTCATAGAACTTCTGTAGCTCTACAATCATGGTTGCAATCATACGACACGATACCTTGTCGCATCCCTCTCATGAGTAGTGTGTTCAACGATTTATTTAGAAGTAGTAGTGGTTACATAAATCTCCTTTAGCTCTTTATCAAGGACATATTCTTTGTCCTCATAGCGAATAGCCATTTTGATGTTTTGAGTCCAGTCATTGAAGTTTGAGCCATCGAAAATGACCCTCCCATATAGGTTCATGAGGGAGAAAGAGCCCGAAGGAATTGGTGTGGAAGCATTGTTTGGGATAGACATCTGAAAAAGAAGAAGAACAAAGTTTAGATTAGATGATAATCCTTAATATTACACCCAATATGAAATATTAAGGCTAGGACCCAACACAATATTCTACAATTGCGAAGAGGGATGCCGTAATCCAATTGTAAAATATTTGAAGGTAGGTAAATGACGATTTATCAATTTCCACCATGAAAAACGAAATAGATTATTATGTTTTAATTGGTTTTAAATTCCTAGATCTTTGAGATTCATTGAACTTTTCAATGGCATGTTTGAATCTCGGTGTGCCCTTCAAGTTTGTGACTAGGATGCCGAGGATCACAAACAAGGTGTGAATAACCATGCAAATTAGCTTGGGACATCCAATGTTACAGATTACCTAATCAATGTTCCGGTTAACCACACACACTCCATTGATCTATGATTAACACAGGGTTACCCTTTGCGACATATTATCAGTTCCTGATTAGTGTGCCAGTTAACCATACGCGCTCCACTAAAGACTTAACAAAGGTGAATAGTGTAATTCCATGGATTAGCACCATTTTCACATTTTTCCTAAAGTAACTAAGATTAGGAATTTGATAAAAGTTTAGTTACTTTATATTTATCATTATACTTTTAATGTGAGAGAATTAATGTCCTATCCTGCCCGTTCGGCTAACGTCGCCTTAAACGTTGAATTGTCGTCTGAGAGAGTTTGACGAAGAGCGGCAAATGACTTCAGTTCTGATGCAACTGAGGTAGCCAGCTGGTTGACAATGGGTTCCAGCTTTGTTTTGGTGGCTTCAGCATTTTCCTGTAATTAATATAACAAAGAAGAAGCATCAGTGAATAGTTTATCGACTTTTTCGGTCGCTGCCTCACAGGCTTTGGTTGAGGCATCAATGGTTGCAGTGGCGGAGTCTAGAGAGACTTGATGAGCTTTGGAAAAAGCATCAACAATCTTCTAAATGGCAGCTTCAGATATGGTAGACTGGGATGAAGAAGAGGAGGCGATGAGCGAATCTATTTTATCGTGAAGCTCCTTGAGATGCCTCTTTGTGATAGGAGCATCATCATCGTCGTCACTCTGTACTTGAAACAGACTGTAATAGACCGAATCAAATGTCATATCCTCCCCGCCAAGGAATGGTTCTTCGTCCTCTGCTGCCTGAGCAGGAGATGAGGGTGGTGGTGAGTGTTGGGTTTTGAGCAATCTAACACTTCCTAAGTGTGCATGCAACCCTAATAAACCTTGGATCTATGTTTGTCTAATACGTGCAAAATAATAATTTTTCCAAGGTTCATAACCTATCTAACATGGCATGGGGTACTTTTAAACATAAAAGAATTAGATGAGATTACATACCTTTTGATGATGAGTTTGATTCCTAACGAGTTTGAGGGCCAAGCACCAACAGTGTGAATGCCTCAAATGGAATCACAAATCACCACCAACTCTTGGAAAACTTTGAGACAGTACACACACTTGTAATTTTTGGCCACACACAAGCACACACACTAGTGGCTATTTCATGCAACATAAGCATGCTTATATAGTGTACATGGTTAGGGTGAAACCCTAATAACCCATGACCTTTCCTTTTCCAAGGATCCATGGGTTAAAAGCTCCATGGATCATCCATGGACTTCCATCCAAGCCTAGCCCATTAACAAATGAGTGTTAGCCCACACCATATAAAACCAATAGCCCATAATCTAATTAGTCTTCCTTTTAATCTCTAAATTAATTCATAATTAATTTAAGACTATGACTAATTAAATAACATAACTTCATATTAATATATTATAACTTATAATATATTAATAAACATATGTGTATAACTCTCATAAAATTATCCATAAATAGTTCGGGTGAAGTGCAACCCAAATGGACCATGCCGGGTCGGGTCAAGTATATACCAAATAAGTTATGGACTTAGACACCTTATCCAACAGTGAGGATGTAGGCTCGGTAGTTGTAGTAGGTTCGGGTTGGGAAGTAGGTTTGGGTTGGGAAGTAGGTTTGGTAGTTGGAGTGGGTTCGGGTGCTGTAGTAGGAGCCCCCGTATCAGATACGTTGGTTCTTACTTCAGCGGTTGTGGTGGTTGCTTCTGTAAAGATGGGTGGGGGTACTGGGATGGAGGTAGGTGGTATTTGAGTGGTGGAGGTTATGGGGGGAATGGAAAAAGGAATGGTAATGGGTGGAGAAGAGATAGGTGAAGTAGAAAAGTGAACTTCTGGGGTAGGCGATCGTGGAGGAGTGTTGCCACGAGGAGACTCATCAGAGTCTAAATTATCTTCCTCAGATTCGCTTGAGGAGGAAGTGATTATCAGCTTTTGCCTTGGTTGGGTTTTTCTCTTCTTCAGCGGAGGAGACTGAACAGTCTGTGTAGTTTTACGCTTCTTGGGAGAAGGGCCTTTCGCTCCCTTGCCAACCTGCTTGTCTTTGGCTTTGTCATTCTTCTTTGCCCTTGGAGCAGGCTTGTCGGCTTCATGGATGGACTTCAGCATCTTAGGAGTAAGCTCTCGAGGACCAGAGCGACGAAACTCCTTGTAGGTTTTAATGATTCAGTTGTCGGCAGGAACATCTCCATACATCGACTCAGGGATAGAGCCAATGAATTGAAACTTGGATATGTCAGAGACAATGATCTTCGTGGTATGGAAAGTACCAATCGAAGACATTGGAGAGCCAGCAACAATGGGGACGTGGTACTTGTCCATCACCCATTTTGTGACGAGAGTCCAGAAACGAGCATAGGAGATCTCGGAATCCCAAGAAGTAGAAGTCAGACTCTGAATAAGCTGCTGCCATAGGACCAACCCATAGTCCATGTTGATACCATTGTAGACCCCATAGAGAAGCGTGATGAACAGACGACTTGCACCGTCTGACCCAGCACTGCGTTCAGATAGACCCTTGAACAGTACAGTAAACAACCCATTCCACTGAGGAGGCAGGCACGATTTCTTGAACTTCGTGACCGTTGTCAGCACCTCAGTATACCCCATGTTGTAGAACATAGAGAACATGTGACCCACCGGAATCGATTCAGGGTTAACCCTAGATGAATCAGGTTCAAACCCTAAAATTGAGCAGAATCGTTGCTTGGAGATTGACGCCATGTGATCAAGCACGTCGAAGAAGACCCTATCGATTGACTTGTCGTAATGAGCAGTGGCAAAAATCTGAGATAAGAACTCCAAAGGAACTGCTTCAGCTTTGATGAGTGCAGGAGCAAGTGGCGAGTACATGAGGCATTCGATTATTGGGAACATGAAAGCATCATAGAACTGAGGAGTAAGATCGATGATCCAACTCTGTTGGGGACGAATCGGGAGGATGATGAACAGTAGAATGCTTGAAGGTTTTCTTGCTCTCTGAAATATGGGTGCAGTAAAGAGGTAAACAATGGTTTACGTTACCTTTTATACTGTAGGTAGAGGAGAGAGAAGAATCTGTCCCAAATCTTCGAGGGAAATACGAAGGGTTTTTCGGAAGTGATGGATGTGTGACAGTTGGTATCACCGATGATTACGCATGAGAGAGAGTGTCAATCCCGATTCACACACCTTCCCATCAGGCGCCGTTTTTAAGCGAAACGGTTCCACTTCGCACGCCTGGCCTTCAAGCGTCGTTTGAAAATCAAATCGATTGGACTCCCGCCTGAGTCAACATCTTATCCTTTTAGATTAAACGTCATCTTAAAGCAAAATTGACTAAGTGGATCAATATTAACCACAACTCCATTATAACTGCAAATCCCATTTAAAAATTATGCCTTGTAACTAATGAAACCAAAATTTTGGAAAATCAAAAAGATTTTCGTGCTTAGTGTGTAAAAGAAAAAGAAATAAAGCAACACATATGAGGGATTTGGTGATGTCAGTAAAGACACAAAACAAAGGATCCCGGGCACGAATCTCTTCCTTCAAAGTCAAGAGAGACTTTAAAGTGTTTGTATGGTTTCCCGTTGAATAACGATTAGACACTTATTGAGAAGTGTTGAAAGGCTTCTTTTAATCAGGCTAATTTGGGTGGCTTTCACTTCAATTCAGAATTCCTGATCTTGATATAAGACAGAAATCGAACGAAGTACTTGTGAGACCAATGCAGTCTGTTGAACAAGTAGGTTTAAAATAATTTAAGTGGCTAGATAAAATAGTTTATGTAAAATCTCAAAAAAAAAATTAAATCTGGATTCCAAGGGAAGAAATGTTATAGGACTTAACAATTTCATAGGAATCACACAAAAGAAAATTAGAGATTTGACTTTCCATCCTCATTGATAAATCCGTCAACTCGTTAGTGAAAGCTTAGAGCAAAATTGATTGTTCACCGTCAATGCATAGTAGGTATTGAATTGTGGGTTTCACTTAGTACGTAGTGACACGAAGCTAAGATCATAAATACAGAAATTGTGTAACCATAAACCTTAGTGGTAATTTCTGAGAGTCTCAAGGGTTACGTTTATGAAGCGAATGAGATGGAGAAAAGTAGTGTAGATGGTGTAAAGAAACCAAAGTACCTCTGCTGTTAAAATAAGGACCAAGCAGAAAACTCTTATCTCATGTGAGAAGAGAGTCAGGTAGCTCATGATTAGAATAAATATGAAAGCCTAATTGGGAAAACAAGGTTTGTATGTACCAAGTCAGTAAGACTATTATTTAGAATCAGGTGAGGCTTTGGACACATACAGCAGCATGCTTCTAGGGACACTTAACTAATTAAATAATTCCCCACAAATATCCAGAAAAAAATATAAGACACAAAACAAAAATTATCGAACTAATAATAATAAAAAAAATGTTTTTGGAGTTTTTGATTAAAAAAAATTGAGACACAAATTTTTTTTGGATCCGAACCCGAGCGTTCGGTCTATTTCAGCAAAAAAAAAAATTGAAACCGAACTCGAGCGTTCGGTCTATTTCGGTTGCAAAAAAAATTTGAAAAAGAAAAGAACTTTGAAAATAAGTGAAATGAATTTGAGAAAATGATACAAAAGGTTTACAACCAAAGAAACTACCTTTGATTGATAAGTGACGATCAGATAATACGACCGAACCCGAGCGTTCGGTTCATTTCGGTATACCAGAACAAGACCCAAACCCGAACGTTCGGTCTATTTCGCTTCCAACTTTTAATTTTGAGAAGTAGTCTTTGGTACTGACTCCGTCCATCATTCCTAGCCCTTGTAGAATTTTGTTGAAAGATGCTTCAGGAAGAGCTTTGGTGAAGATGTCAGCCAGTTGATCAGTGGTTCGAACAAAGTGAATTTCGACGTTCCCATCTTCCACATGATCCTTAAGAAAGTGATACATCATTGCTATATGCTTGGTCTTGGAATGTTGCACTGGGTTATGACAGATCCTAACTTCACTTTCTGAATCGCAATATAGTGGGATCTTTTTCATATTGAGTCCATAGTCCCGGAGCTGGCTTTAGATCCAAATCACTTGAGATGTACAGGAGGCAGCTGCGATGTACTCTGCTTCGGCTGTAGACAGAGATACACATGTCTGTTTCTTTGATTGCTAGCTAACCAACTTCCCGTCTAGGAATTGGCAGCCTCCAGTGGTGCTTTTCCTGTCTAAACCACAACCTCCAAGGTCTGCATCTGAGTAGGCTTGAACGAAGAAACCTGAGTTTGATGGATACCATAAACCGAGAGAGGTGGTTCGTTTTAGATACCAGAGTATGTTTTTCACTGCAAGCATATGTGGTTCACGAGGATTCGCCTGAAACCTAGCACAGTAACACACAGAAAACATTATATCAGGACTGCTAGCAGTAAGGTACATTAAAGACCCAATCATTTGTCGGTATAGCGTAATATCGACTGCAGGTTTTTCCAAGGATGGTGTGAGCTTGGTGCCGAATGCCATTGGAACTTTAACCTTTGAGTCTCCCATCATGCCGAATTTAGTAGGAAGAGTCTTGGTGTATGCTTCGTGGTTGATAAAGATGCCTTCGAGTCCCTATCTAATATTTAAACCAAGGAAAAAGTTAATCGGACCGATTGAGCTCATTTCAAATTTAGTCTCCATCAGCTTTTTGAATTTAGCGGTTAAGCTAGGATTTGTTGAGCCAAAGATGATATCATCGACATAGATTTGAACAATCATAAGGTGGTTACCTTCCTTCTTACGAAATAAGGTTGGGTCAACCGAACCTTGTTTGAATTTTGACATTTTTAAAAACTTGGTTAGCATTTCATACCATGTCCTAGGTGCTTGTTTCAGACCGTAAACCGCCTTGTCCAAAATATAACAGTGATTGGGGTACTTTTCATTAACAAATCCAGGAGGTTGCTCCACGTAAACTGTTTCTTCAAGTTCTCCATTCAGAAAGGCGCATTTCACGTCCATTTGGTAGACCTCAAAGTTCTTGTGTGCAGCATAGGCCAGAAATATTCGAACAGATTCCAGCCTCGCTACCGGAGCAAAAGTTTCCTCATAATCGATTCCTTCTTCCTGGCAATATCCTTTCACCACGAGACGAGCTTTGTTTCGAATCACATTGCCTTCCTTGTCCATTTTATTTCTGAACACCCATTTGAGACCAACAACTGAGGCATCTTTAGGAGTTGGAATGAGGCGCCATACTTTGTTTCTTTTGAACTCGTTGAGTTTATCTTGCATAGCTTGAACCCAGTCAGAATGATCAAGAGCCGTATTTACTGTCTTCGGTTCAACTTTTGATACGAAAGAATTATACATGCAGAACTCTACTTTAGAGAATAGAGATGTTTGCTTTGCCATCAGTTGAGATCGGGTGAGGACCTTTTTAGAGACATTACCCACTGTCTGAGATACAGGATGATCTCTAGTCCATTTAACAAGAGGAGGGTAATTTGGATCATAGGATGGATCCACTTTAGCGTTGACCATTTCTTCCAATTCAGATTGACTATCGTTGTCGTAGAACATATCAGAGTTCTCCCCCTCAACTGATGAGCTTTCAGGAGTAGCTGGACTTTCTGGTGCTACAGGACTTTCTGGTGTTGTCGAGCTTTCGGGTGGAACTGGAATAGAATTCTCCGCCTCAATTTGTGAGCTCGGTTGTTTTGAAGAAGGTGGGTTCTCCCCCTCAACTAAAGCACCTTGCTCAGGAGGTTCATTTTGAACTTGTTCTCCTTCACCCATTCGTTTGGCGGCATCTTCGACAATTTGATTCAGATGGTTGACTTTGTTGTCTGATGCCTTGGCTTCCGAGAGAGTAGCTTTCTCAGGTTCATCGAATAATTCTACAAACTGATCGAACAGATTAGCAATTGAGGCCGTGACTTGACCTGTTTGAGTGAAAATCTCTCCAATTGTTTCTTCAGTAGCTTTTAGCTTTTTGATGTAGTTATCATCGAAAATCACATAATATGTTTCTTCGATCATCCTAGAGCGCTTATTTAAGACCCGGTAAGCTTTTGAAGTAAGAGAATATCCTAGAAAAATTCCTTCATCAGCTTTAACGTCAAACTTGTTATGATGTTCTTTGGAGTTGAAGATGAAGCATCATGAGCCGAACACGTGGAAGAATTTTACGTTCGGCTTCCTGTTATTGATTATCTCATAAGGAGTAAGAGAGAAACGCTTGTTGAGATAAGACCTGTTCTGTGTGAAACATGTTGCAGCAATAGCATCAGCCTAGAAATATAACGGAAGAGAAGCGAAACTTAGCATCGTTCGGGCCGCCTCACACAAGGATCGGTTTCGTCTTTCGACAATTCCGTTATGTTGAGGCTATAGGGAGCTGAGAAGTTGTGACTGGTTCCTTTTTCTGCCAAAAAGTCTTCAAATTCTTTGTTCTTGAACTCCAGTCCATTATCGCTCCTGATGTTGCGAACGACTTTTCTCAGTTGCACTTCAACCTGCTTAATAAACATATTTAGCTTAGGAGTAGCCTCAGATTTGTGCTTCAGAAAGAATACCCATGTAAAACGTGAGAAATCATCAACAATAACAAGAATATACTTGCTACCGCCAATGCTTTCGATAGATGATGGACCACACAAGTCAATGTGAAGCAACTCAAGTGGTTCAACAACTTTTGTGTTTATAATGGATGGGTGACTTTGACGACTTTGCTTCCCCATTTCACACGCAACACACAAATGTTCTCGATCAAACTTGAGCAATGGGAGACCCCGAACATGACCTCCCGTGACAAGCTTGTTGATGTCTTTGAAGTTGAGATGTGAGAGCCTTCGGTGCGACAACCAGCTTTCGTCAGAATGAGCTTTGGATAATAGGCATATAGCTGGATTTCCTTTTATTGGTTTGAGATTGAGAGGAAATATTTTGCCTTTGCATTCTGATTTGAGAATTACCCTTTTTGATTTCTTCTCTATGATTTCTGAACCTTCATCATCAAATGAAACTTTGAGACCGGTGCCTCCTACCAGTTGAGACACACTGATGAGATTATGTTGTAGACCTTCAACATACGCCACCTTTCTTATTGTGAAGTCTCCATTGGTTATCATCCCATAGCCCTTTATCGTTCCATAAGAATTGTTGCCAAACTTGACATTCCCACCATTCTGAAGAGATCGAAACTCCCTTAGCTCCTCCTTCCTCCCTGTCATGTGACGTGAGCAGCCACTGTCAATGTACCATTCTTCGTCGAACTGCTCGTCACTTATAACCTGCAAAAATTAAGCAGATTTAGGAACCCAAAGTTTCTTGGGTCCATGTGAGCCTTTCACAGGAACAGGAATAGTAAGAGAAACATCAATAAGATATGTTCTTTTTATTAATGTTGTTTCATCTTTTCTTTTAATGGTAAACACTTTGATTTTGTTAGGATTAACAACAGTGGGTTTGGTTTCAGGTTTTAGTGTTTGGGCTTTAGACTGCTTTCGGTCTTCCTGGACAGAGGAAATCTTCGATTTTCTTTTCAGGTTCGTTGACGATTTAGAATTTTGTGCACGAACAGAATTGGGTTTAGAAGAGAATTGAGAACTAGAAGAATTAGAATGGGAATTTCTTCTGACTTGCGGTTTGATATGACACTTTTGTTTTTAGTCATTGGAGGGACCGAACCTGGACGTTCGGTAGCTATTGCTTTCAGGACCGAACCTGTCCTTTCGGTTGCTATTTGAACCGAACCTGTCCTTTCGGTTGTTGTTGCTCTCCGAACCGAACATGTCCTTTCAGTTATGATTCTCATGTGGCCCGAAAGCCTTTTTCTCTGACTTTGAATTTCTATCATGTTAAGAGAAATGATTGTTTAGAGAGCGCCAAAACTGCTTTCGGTCAAAGAGATTCTTTTTGTATCTTAGGTTTCTTTGCTGCTTTTGATCTTTCACTTGTTTCGGCTGTCTGTGGATGTTGGCCTTTTGTTTCAGCTTCTTGTACAGCCGGTTCACTTTTCACAGATGATGTTTCGCTTGTGGAAGTGACTTCTTCTACAGGTATTTCTTTTGTACCACTTGTGCTAGGCACGTCAAAGTTGTCAGGCTTGTTCAGTGGCTCTGGTACATATCTTCCTTTTGTTTTCCAGGACGTTCGCTCTGACAAACCAACTGTTTCGTCGGCATTATCTATAGGAGCAGACCAAAAGAACTCATCACAGCCATCTGCGTTATCTTCGTTCACTATGGCAGTGAGTTCGGCTGTTTGATGCTCGATTACTCCTGTGACCTTATACACCTGATTTGGTGTTGTTCTTACCTTTTGGTACACAACAACCTTTTCTTCGAGAATCGGGGACTTATTTTGGGACAAACGAGCGAACTCCACAGAATTTTCAGAAATAAGATTTTTGTGGTTTTCGGGTTCGCTCTTGACAAACTCAGAACAGTCGACTACATCCTCTACAGAAATTTCACTCATATCATCGTCCTCATTAAGTTCAGATGCGTTTTCAACATCAATTTTATTTTCTAAACTTAAATTAGCACTCAATGAGTCGGATTTTTGTATGGTTTCGGTCCTTAGTTTCAACTTATCGTTTTCATCCAAAAGATTTTTCAGCATGTCCTTATGGTCTTTGGACTTTATGAAAGATTCTATTTTGTCTAGACCATACATGTAAGTGGGATTCACATCATCAGACGATACAACACTTTCACAGTTCTATGCCTCAGCATCGATTTCATCCTCCTTAAACGCAAGGAAGGATAAAATCATGCGATGTATTTTCTCCCCTATTTCACAATTCAGATGCAATTGAGTAATGTTAGCATAAAGTCTTTTAGCAATCAAACAGAAAACATTTCTTTGTTTTAAAAGTTTCAAATTGTCTCTTTGTAAATAAATGTTTTCATCCTTAGACTTAATCAGCTCCGATTCCTTCTGCTCAATCCACATCCTTCGCTCCTCACTCTTGGATGACACCCTGCTTATTTGGTCAGTTAGGTTAGAATTGGTGACCCGTGTTTGAGTTAAACAACTATCCAGATTTGAGATTCTTGAATTTAGGTTATTTAATTCCTTTTCATATGATTTCTGTGGAACTTTGAATGAGATAAAAAGAGATTGTACCTTCTTGATCAATTCATCAAGCTCATTGATCTACACACTGAGAGGTTTTGCTGTGAAGCATAAGTCCTCTCACTCCTTGGTGTCCTCATTTCCACCATCTGTATTGTATCCCCTCATGTGAGATACGTCAGTCACCATCAAACACTTTTCGCCGCTTTCACCACCTCTTGCCACATACGCCTTTCCATGCGAAGGCTTTCTCACCTCATCATCTTCTGAGTCATTTGACCACACCTGCACGCCACCGAACTCGTCATCCTCTGCCAAACCCTATACAATAAGAGCATTCATAGAAGGGTTAGTAGCAGCTTTCTTCCTCTTGATCTCTTCCAGCTTTTTTAGCAAGACATCCTCTTCATCTTTCTCCTCATCCTTCTCTACCATTTTCTTCAGAACACAATCTTTGGCATAATGGTTCTTTCCTCCACAGTAGTAGCAGTTCACACACCAGAATCTCCATCAACCTTCGCCTCTTTCTTTGGTTCCTCAGTCTTCGGCTCCTCCCTTACCTTTTCTGAACTATAGCTTCCTTGCCAATTTCGGTTCTTATTGGTAGGAAACCTCTTCTTAATGAACCTTTTTGGATTGGAAACCATCATAGCATAATCTTCTGAAGTAAGATCGTAGTCCTCCAAGTTCAGATCTTCATCTTCTACTACATTCTTGCTTTTGGACAGGAGTGCCAAGGACCCTAAACTTGAGACCACATTCTTCTCTTGCATGAAAATCTTTTCTTGGGATTTTAGAATCCCCACCAGTTTAGCCAATGAATATGACTTGAACTGCTCATGAGCTTTAACTGTAGAAACGACAGCTCTCCATTCAAATCTTAGGCCATTCAAAAAGGTGACCTTCTATTCAATCAGCTTCCTTTCGATATCATGTTTAATCATCTTGCTAAGAAGATGATTGAAGCGATCAAACGTCCGTGTGACAGTCTCATCAGAATTTTGCTTGAATTCTCCAAACTCAGACAAAAGCAACATCTGAATAGAGTGCTCTAAATCTTCATCTGTGGAATACAACTCTCGCAACCTATCCCAAATTTCTTTAGCGCTACTGCAGGAACTCACCAATCTAAACGTGTCAGATTGAAGAGCGAATCGGATCAGTCACAATGCTTTGATGTTGCACTGAAACTTCTCCTTTTCGTCTTGAGCAACTTCTTTTACATCTTTTAACAGATCATTATATTCTTTCTGAGTTTTAATGATCTTGGATGTTCCTGAGTGAGCAAATGGTCTAGACACAATGGCTTCCCAAATAAGATACCCATTATCTTCAGATCCGATGACATAGTCTTCAAAATGATGAGCCCAAACTTCGTAATCCTGGGTGTATAGAATAGGAATCTTCGTCGTTGATCCAATAATGTTTGAGATGTTGATAGGGTTAGATTGACAATCGTCCATGCTTGATCGTTTAACCTGTTTGAAAGATCAGAATTGTAATATGTAATATTAGGGAAAACGAATAAATAAAGAGATACGTCAATTATGGAATGAAGGCTCAATAAATATCAGTTAATGCGAATAACCCTAATCACTTCTTTCATAGAAGAGATGTGTATGAATTACACAGCCTCCTGCTCTGATACCAATTGATGAGTTCAAAAACTCTTTGATCGATTAGATCTTCGTAACAGGTAAATTAATAAAACAGAAACAATAATGTAAAAACACAAGTATGGATCTGAATGTGTCGAATGATTTGATTAACTCAATCCTCAGCAGAGCTCGATAAAGAACTTCCGCTGTAGAGGATTCTAGGGTTACAAAAGATAAGAACTTGTACGCTATCAAATCTCTATCAAAACATTACCTTCCAGAATGCATGCAAGCATCTTTATATAATAAACCCTATACGAAACTCACAGATGGACAAGCCCATACCGGAGACAAAACTTGGACTAGCTAACGAGCCCAAAGACGCAACATTAAACTGGACCTAACAGGTCGGATGAGTACAAGCACTACCATATCATAAAAAACATTTCCAATGATCCAAAACAGTTTGTGGTAGTGTTTCTAATCCAAACCAGGCTAAGAAACTCGAAAATTTTCAAACAGGGCCTTCAACTAGTCGAGTGCATGAACTGACTCACCGAGTTGCCCTGTTTACTGAGTGGACTTACTTGGCGAGTTCACCAGTCAGAGGCAAAATTTCTACTTTTTTCAGCTTTGAAAAAATAGTAAGCATCAAATATAATAGAAAACAATCCTAGGCTCTGATACCATTGTTGGGTTTTGAGCATTATAACACTTCTATGATGCACATGCATCCCTAAATGCTTTGGATCTATGTTTTCTCTAACTATACATGCATTTTCAATTTTTCCAAAGCGTTCTATCTATCTAGCATACAATTGAAGATAGACAATATAAACTTGGTTTGGATGCTTACCACTTGGGTATGGTAGAGTTCTTGACCTTTGAAAGCTTGAGCACCTGAAGTGTGATGCTTACATTGGTTCACAAACACCAAAATGCAAGAGGAGGCTTAAGAGAATAAGTTGTCTATCTCCGAGAGACGGTGTAACCGATTTTGGCGATAGGAGGGTTCTATTTATACTGTTGCACATATTAGGGTTACACTTTGTAAACCCTAATAACCCATGACTTTCCATATTCTCATGCTCCATGGGTTTAGCCTCCATAGACTATCCGTGGATTAGTTTAGCCCACCTACATAATCATGGATCATTGGCGCACACTACAAGAATGATTGATTTACATAATCAATCCCCCTTTATTCAATTAGTCTATTTTGATCACAAAATTAATTCCAAATTAATTCATGATCAATACTAATTAAATAATATGATTTCATATTAATATATTATAGTTGTAATATATTAATAAACTATAAACAACTTTATTCCCCAAATCCATCCTATCAAGTTGCACTAGTGAAGGCAACCCAAAAAGGACCATGCTATTATTGGGTCGAGTACATCACAGTTATAGTTATGGGCTTACACACCAAACCCGACATATCCTAGGGAACTCACTAAGCTTCGTGCTTACAGTTTTTGAGTTATGTGTTTCAGGTACTTCTAAGGAACGTAGGAAGGCAAATGTCTAACTATACACACTCACTGGGAGATTTGTTATTGGGACAGTTTGAAAAAATTTAATATTTTGTGATAATGGTTATTTTGGATAATTATTTGTTTGATGACTTGGTTTGTGAAAGTTTATTTTTGCTAATTTAAAAATGAAAAATTTGGTCTAAAATTCGAGATGTTACACAAAAACCAAAACTATTTTTCAACTCTTTAATTATTTCTTAAAATCTTTTTTGTAAGATGAAAATTTTCATATAACCAAAAACAATAAAATATGTAATTCTAAAAGATTATTCATACGATTATAATTCCTTGTCATTACTAGTTTTATCAAATTATTATTTTTTCTAATAATTTAGCGTCTTACTATAAAAGCAGGTTCAACATATCTATAATAAAGCTTCGTTTCAATATTTATTAAAGAATGTTATTATACATTTAATTGATTGATGGTGACATAGTTACTCATAGATTTTTTTTGAAACATTTTACTAATAATGCTAATAACAAATAAAATGTCATATCAAATGACCATATCAATTAAAAATACAAAAAATTTGTATAACAGTAACTCAACTTTCGGCTTCACTTTTTAATTTTGCACCATCTTACAATTTACATAATGTTATAAATGTTTCCCTTGGTTGAGGAGTATGATAGCTAATAGCTTTTACACCCTTAATTCTACTCTCCCATTGTGTATTAGTGTTAGGTGTGTCAAAACCATCAAATAATATAGGTACAATAGAGTCCGAATACATTGCTTCAATTAAAAAGCAAGCATGATCGGTCCTCAGAGACACGTGAAAAAAGTCTTTAACTCTTTGCACAAGGTACTTTAGTCAAAAACGGAGATATGTATGCAAAATCTGAAATAATGTAAATAACAATCTACCTTGAAAACATGCAGAAAACTAAACAATTTGTAAACAACTTGTTAAAATGGTTATAGTTTTAGTTCTTAATGTTGTCATTAAACTTGATTAAGAATCTATGTAATTCATGATTGCTATTCTAAGTTGTTACTGAAACATATTAACACGCTCTAATATCTCTCACTTACCAAATTATCTAACCAAAATACACTATTTGACTAGACCTAGGTTTACTAACTCAACCTAAACACGCTCTTAGACTGTATTGAAAAATTGTAGGAATTTTTGTACAAGTTTCCCAGTAATGTTCCTTTCTTTTCATACACTCAGAAGTGTGAAAACATGTGATATATGTTCTACAATAAGAAAACCTATTGTTTGTTCCCAATAACTAACTTTATACGATGATTAGGTGATTAAAAGTTAATTAACTGCATACGATGATTAGGTGCTTAAAAGTTACATACACACTATTTATATACTAAACTACATAACGGTTCCGATCATGGACATGCTAATGTTAGGACAATTGACACACCATATTATTAACCCTAACAGCAACTAGTGCTGATTTTTGGAAATTTTTTTTGGAGGTTTTGAAGATACCAAATCACTATAAATATTTTTTTTATTTTCATTTGTAATCATAAAACAATTCCAATTCCATCTTTTTGGTTGATTTGCTCTTAGCCATGTGTCACTAAGAAACCCAGTTTCTAATAAGAATTATAAAATAAATATCAATGTTTTATAAATAACAAGTTCTATATGCCAAATACTTTTGATTTGAAATTGTTTTAAATCAAACTCACCTTTGACATTTTATCTTTATTTTATAAATGGCATTTGCATATTCCAAGTTCAAGAAATGGATCTTTGAGGGCAAATAATGTAGCCTATTTTTCATATATGAAATTTATTTATATATAAAATATTCCTATTGATACTTTCACTAAGTAGTAGAGAAAATAAACTATTAAGGGACTATACACTGTGATGCACGACTTACTTAATTTCTAATTATTGTCTTAGATTTAGCACAAGATAGCAAATCAACTTTATTAACAACTATAGTAGTTATAATTATATTTTACATGGTAAATAATAAATGTCAAATCTTGGTTCAAGCTTTCAAATATAAAGTTGAGATATAAACAAGTAAGACCTATCTAAAGCGTTAATGATAATAAAGGATGAATTAAATCTTACTTGATATAATATACTTTCTAATCGGTGCAAATTATCTTCCTTTGTTCTTTTGAGACTACTCTTTAATCATTATCAATTTTATTTTAAGTATAAACACCAACTAATAAGTTGACAAAACATTTTCTTTATAAGATTTTGTATGGAAAGACTCAATACCTATCTTATTTAAATGTTTTGTGGATTTGAAGCCTATGTTGGTCTAAAGCTTTTAATCCCAATATCTACTAAATACATATTAATATAATTATCTACATGTAGCTAGATTATTATATGCACACCCACAAAGAATAAGTTCTCTTATTCCTTTGGTAGCTGAGTTAGCAGAAAACATGTCTCTAATGACAAAGCAAATGTGAGGTACATGGAACTGCAAGCAAATCAATAATCATAGCCTGATGAAGTAATAGTCGGAACTAGTTTTAACAAGGTTTGTTAAACTTGAATAATAGTTATTCACAAACACAAATTATTCACATTAGTGGTAGAAATCATCTATGACTTGAGAAATGTAGAATCTCTCATTGATGAGCTCTTCTTGATGGTTTCTAGCAAATCCATCAACTACCAGAATGATTTATCTGATCTTGAATCTAATAAATGACTTAGATTCATTAACATGAGATGTAGTCCATGTAATCTAATCAACTATTCTCTTGATTAAACCTTCTCCCTATATCAAGGCTAGAAGGATTAAGTGATTTTTCTAGAAAGAATACCTTACATGGATAACTATACACAAATAAGGAAAGACTTATTATAAAAGGATTTTATCATACTCATGACAATGACTAGCATCAAAAAATTTCCACAAGTCGCTATGATTAGATAAATAAGGGTATTATTTTATATAAATAATATTCTATATATAAGATATAACAAATATATTTCAAGAAGAACCACTTTTCTTAATAGATATCTACTAGAAGATATTTGTATAGATTATCCAAGAGGTTTTCTTAATCAATGTTATCCTAGGAAAATATGTAAAGCTTAAGATCCAGTTATGGATATTAAGCATACATCTCAAGGTTGCATATATCATCTTAATATAAAACCACAAAGTATGATTCTATGTCAAAATGAATAGAACATGTGTGTTTACTAAGAACTAGTGGGAACATAGTGACATTGCCAATCTTCTATGAATGAGACATACTTAATAATAAGTGATTACATTATGACCATGCCAGGCCTTTTCACCTTGAATAAGAAGTGTTTTTAAGATGAAAAACTTAGGAAGGACTAGATAGATTCTTGGAACGTAAAACATATAGTGATAGATAAAATGAATGTTAAAAGTTTTATATCCTTATACATATTTTGAAAATATCGTGAAAGATATCAAAAAAGAAAATTGTTTTGGAGCAATCTTGGCATTGTCACATGGTACTAAGTTTAAGCCAACCTCAAAAGGACCTAGCTCATAGGTTTGAACTAGCTGAAATAATTTATATTTGATATGCTTTGCAGATGAATCCATTATTTAAGCCATATTATGCATAAGACCTGATATATTTTCATGCTATATACTAATTGAATAAATGGTTATGTCACCGAATGACTATAGGAACATTCTAAGAGTACTTTAGAAGAACTAAGAGAATGTATATGAGATAACTAGTTTAGATTAAAATCTTCATGTAAAGAGCTACATAAGATTCTGATTTCTAAACAAATATATACATACATACATATATATATATATATATATATATATATATATATATATATATATATATATATGTATGTAAAAATCTCGACTAGTTCCCGATTAGTCTCCGATTAATCCCTAGGTGCTACTCGACTGATTAGAGGGCACCTAACGATTAATCCTTGCATACATAATGAGTGAAACATTATAAACGATGAAATTTTAACATTTTGAAGAAGTTTGATCTCAATGGAAACTATTTGAGGCATGATTAGTGTTGTATTAATCTTATTAACCTATTATGTTATCATATTATTGGTATTTACAAACTTTGATATGATATTAGTCATATTTAATTTTTTAAAATTCAACAAATTAGCATTTAATGGTACACGATTAATCTCCGCATAGCCGATTAATCTCTTGACCCCAATCCACGGACTAGCTAACGTCGAACATTTTTTCAAACCTTGATATATATATATATATATATATATATATATATATATATATATATATATATATATATATATATATATATATATATATATATATGAATTACAATTGAATTATGACTTCATTGTGGAATAAAGAGTAAGTTTAGGTTGAATGAGGTCCAAGCAAAACATAATGACATAATCTACTACAAAATAAGAATAACTACTTTAGAAGTTGGTATCAAATATAATTGTATGAATGATTTTATTGAAAAACTATGTTGATTACTTCCATTCAAGGATCGCATAGAAATCTTTGTGATTTCGAGAGTATACTTAATCAAGCTAAGAGACTCTATATAAAAAAAGAACACCAGTCATATTCTCAAAGATATTTAACTATACCTTGAGTAAAGTCAAATATGGAGATGATAGTATTCGCAAAATTCACACTAATTATGTTTAGTCGAACCTATTAATAAAGTCTTTTTTTTAGCTAAGTATGGATGGTCACGCACTTCAACTATAAGGCTTTATTAATCTAGAAATGGGAGTTGGATTTGGATTTAGTATTTAGATATTGGAATATTGTGACAACAATTATTATATAATTTCTTGATATACAAGGATATGATCATCACATTAATACTTGTTGTGTTGTATATTAACATGTTTAATATATGAATAACCTTATTATTCTAAAAGTTCATAGTTTGTTACACTTGTGGGAGCAATTATGAAGTAAGAAAAATAATGAATTAGATTGCTTAACTCTCATGAGGTGAAAGTAGGCAAGTGATTGTAACCAAGTTTCATAGGTATTGGTCAGAGAACTAGTATTAAATTGACCTGCATCAAGATCACCTCATGGATCGCTATCATGAGTGATACTTGATTAAAATGTACTATCTTTATATCCTTAAAACCTAAGATATATTAAGGGAATTAAGTGTAGGAGTGATGTGCTTTGATATGGTTAAATGTTGGTCCTTAACAGAGCAATTATAAATGCTATATTTAGGTATGGTGTGAACTATGCAAGAGGGTTATGTAGTTAAGATGAAATTTGTTCCTTTTATGTGTTGAGAGTTACACATGTAAGGCGCCCTACCAAAACTTGAACACCTAATCAGATTGATCACGATTCGTCTCTCATGTTCAACATGATGTTTGTGACAAATTGATAACTGACAAACTTACCTCATAAACGAATTGTATATTTGTGACATCCCGAAGTTCGTTCCGTCATCTGAACCTGGTTCCATTAAGTAAAGCCGTTACGTTCCAAAATTTTCCGTTAACTTTGTTTTAATTTAATTTATTTGCGACTTCTATTTAAATTTCATAAGTATTGGGATACATTTTAATTCATTAAAGTATTTTCTATTTTCATTTAGAAAATATTTAGTTTCATCTAAGTCATAATTACGGTAAATTAATCGGGTGCGACCAAAAGCCTCGCTTAACGTCAGTATCGGGTAGAATTCCACCGTGTCCCAAACTTTGAGCATATATAAAGTTGAGAGAGCCTCATTTGAAGCCTTTTCCACTCTCTCTCTCTCTCTCTCTCTACACTCTCTCTACTTTCTCTTTCTAAAACTCGAAATCAAGCAAATATCATCCAAATCAAGCTCCAAATCATCAAGGTAACTATCCTAGCTCCTAGTATAACACCTCTGGCCTTCAAATTCGTGAAAGATATGAGGAATAGGACCATAAACATGTGTTTATGGTCCTAGAACCTCGTTAGGCCATGAACACATGTAATAAGGGGTTTTGAGCCTTAAAACCCTTCCAAACCTCATTTGGAGCTTAGATATGACTAAGGGACTTATTTGCAAGGACTTAGAACACCTTGAACTATTCATTTAACGTATGAACATGATTTTACGGCCCAAGTACATGCTTGGACGTTAACACCTATTCATGGGGAGTAAACTCATTTTAAGGTGTTGGTTTGCCCCTAAACACCACCAACAAGCTTCCATGAGAGTATAGAACCTTATGATCCTTCAAGAAATGCACCAAAACTTACACAAATGGGAAAAACTTGAGTTTACTGTCCAAGAACATTCTTAGACCGTAAACGCATCTCCTTAGACCTTAAACTCATCTCCTTAGACCTTAAACTCATCCAATGGGTGTTAAAGTGCCCTTAACACCTTTTATGGTTTAGAAATGGGTCTAGAGCTTAGTATGCTTAACTTTCAACTACTAAAACTCATGAATCATGGACAAACATGAGTTTAAGGTAGTAAACTCGTGTTTAAGGTAGTAAACTCAAGTTTAAGATAGTAAACTTCTGAAGAACATCTTCATAGACCGTAAACTCTTATCCAAGGTCATTTAGAGTCCCAATCACTTCCTAACCCATGGAATCAACCCTAGAACCTTCCCATGTGCATTGTAAACTCCATATATAGGTCCTACACATCCATAGATGCCCCCCAGGTCACTCCGAACACTTGAATTGAAGTGTTTTCACGCCTCAAAGTGTATAATCATATCTAATTAGTGATTTAAATTCTAATTAGATACATTTGTATCTCATTTCATATTTCATAGGAACCTTGCGCGTATCAAGCCCCAATCCGACACTTAGCATCCTAGACGATACGTTCTTCGACTGGTAAGTTCATACCCCTACCCTTTTTCTGTGTTTTCAATGTTTTTAGGGGAGGAATACAAGAAAACTATAAATGTTTTCAAAACCTAAAACTGATGTGTTTCTATAAATATCTGGCTAACTTTTAGATATCTTTACCTCTTTATGTATTAAGTTGAGCATAAAGGATGTTTTATCGATTATAACTACATGGATTTCAGTAAAGGAAACAATCAAATCAATCAAATTATTATGGGAATAATTTGGGATCTTTAGTTCTTATTTATCAAGCATAGATTTATGTAAAGTTATTAGATAAACTATGTCTGATTTAGTTTATCTCTGTTTAATTTAGAATATATTGCCAGATAATTCCATTGTATTTAACTGTTTCACTGTATATTGTTTCTATACGATTAGTATGTTTGATAACGTCTGAGAACACCGTGAATAATTAAATACTAGCCTGTGAGATTCGTCAATACCCTTTGGGTTATCAGTAAATCCACCCCATAAGTGTAACCAGAGTCTCCTAGAGGGAGAGCGTGGAATTTGTGAACAGATCTATTCGGGACTGACAATCCCACGCCTAAACTGCTAGCCACCGTTAGGCTGGCACGCCTGGGGTGACAAATTTTGGATATCGTCCGACGTCTGACGAACGTCAAGGAGGTCTTGGTGTCGCATCAGCATGGTTACCCGAATCACAATACGTATTAATATAAGTTTATTCACGGATTTTATTTTCATATCTATCTTTGATCTATTGAAATTATATCTAGTACTGGATGGTATTCCCAGTGGTTTTGAATCTATATCTTATCTAATCTATGGTTTTACTGGATGGTATTCCTAGTGGTTTTGAATCTATATCTTATCTAATCTATGGTTTTACTGGATGGTATTCCCAATGGTTTTGAATCTTTATCTTATCTAATCTGTGGTTTAACTGGATGGTATTCCCAGTGATTTTAAATCTATATCTTCTATTAATCTATGGATTTACTGGATGGTATTCCCAGTGGTTTTGAATCTATATCTTATCTAATCTATGGTTTTATTGGATGGTATTCTCGATGGACTTTTAATATATATATATATATATATATATATATATATATATAGTTTTACGTATTAAACTATCTACTGTTGTATCGAATGGAAATATAGAACTTTAACTAAACTTTACTTTTAGGGAAAAAAAGGTTTTTCCTAGGATAACTGAACTGTTCTAACTAGACCAAGTAACTAAACGGATAACTCAACTATACTTATGAGAAAATATGGGATTTTCTTGGATAACAACTTTTTAGAAAAATCAAAGGATAACATGATCTTTTTACATAAACAAACAGCTTATGAACTCACCAGCTTTATGCTGATTTTTAAACTGTTTGTATTCTCAGGTTCTCCTTAGACAGGTATCTCGCGTCCTTTTGCAGAAAACGGAACAGATGGGAGTCACGTCTAACTTTTGTTTAAAACTTATGTATTTACAAAACTTGTATTACTTTACTTTTCCACTTTCAAACTAATGTAATAAATTTATGTAATGTAATGTTTCGTGTTTACTATGCTTACTATGTACTTTGGTTGTGATACTTTACATGACGTCCTCCGCCCCGGAACTTTTCCGCCATCGGTTTCGGGGTGTGACAGATTGGCATCAGAGCCCTTGTTTATAGTGAACTAGTCTACCAAACCTTACATAGTATAAGAATATAAACATTAAGAGGCCTAAGTGCTCTTAACTAAAATTATACTTTAAAATATAAGTATTTTCAAAAGTTTACAAGTATAGCTAACCGTTGAGATTCGTAACTACAAGTAGAACAAAACATAAGTAAATGGGTGTTGTACACTACGGTTAAACCTGGGCAGTTATGTAGCCGTGTCTAGGATCAATATAACCTGATTAACTATATTCATTCGAGGCATGACCAACATGTGTCTGGGAGTGACTGTGGTGTTCAACATGCCTAAAACTTACCCAATCCCCAAACAACGAGCCATCGTCGTAACAAAGCGTGAAATACTATGGGAGTATTTCTAGATCCAACTTCGTTGTGGAAAACCCTCATTCAAGTGTTGCCTCTCAATTATTCTTTTAGCAATAATATATCTATCTTGATAATTTATTCCTACTTTATCGCTTAATAGAATTCTATGTATGTCATAAAGAGATATCCCTTGTTTCATATCTCTTGATTTAATTCAGAGGATTTACTATCCTCTTTTCCTAATCATTTTAGATCGAAATGTCTCCAAAGAAAGGACCCAACTCAATGAATAACATCCCTCCGTCACCACCTCCTTCTCAATTCGACCCTATGATGTTTTAGTTGGCTGTTTCTGCCGCGGTGACAGCTACAATGAACCTATTGTATCCTGACAGGTTCGATGGACCAAGATATAACCCCTACCCCCAAAACCATGAAAATGTTTAGGAGCATCAGAATGAGCGTAATGAGAGTAATAAGGTTATCTGGAAAAACCGAAAGGGTCAGAGTTCACAAGGACCCTCCAAGAGGCATGAAATTGTGGCAATTCAAGCTGCCACTACTCCTATTGTTGTGTCTATAGTTCAATCACCTACCACTAGGTATGCGGGTAACCTCCCTTGGTGCAGCAAGTGCAAATATCACCATTATACCCCTGGCCCGTGCCTCGAGAAGATCTGCATCAACTGTTGCAAGAGGGGCCACCTTGCGCGAAAATGTAAAGCACTGACTCAACCAAACAATCAAGCTTCCGGATCGAATGCCGAACAGGTCTGCTATGGCTGTGGAGAAGTCAGGCATTTCAAGAGGAACTGCCCAAGAACAACAACCACCAACCATGCCAACAGCGCTGGGATAGCTCTGGCTATAAAGACGGAAGAGGCAACCGTTGATTCCACCTCCGTCGTGGGTACGTTTCTTCTCGACAATTTTTAGGCCTGCATCCTTTTCAAACCTAGTGTCAAGGAAGTTTTATTAGTCATTCATTCTAGTATCTTCGTAAACATAGTCCTTGTCTAATAACCGAAACATTTACCATCGAGATGGTTAAGGTGACAATGAGTGCACTAACGAATTATTCCTAAACTGTACCCTTACCTTGAGTAATCATTCTTTCCTCGTTAACCTAATGTTAGTTTCAATAAAGAACTTTGATGTTATCATTGGCATGTATCGATTGAATCCCAATCATGCTGATACCCTTAGTATTGAAAAGGCCATCTATCCCAATTTCCTCTCTGGTCAAACCCTCATGATCTACGACAATAAATTCAGTTCCAACCTTCGTATCATTTCGTGCATCTAAAACTCAAAAAGTTTTCCCGAAAGGAATGTCATGTATTCCCAGACTATGAAACCAACGAGAAACAGAAAGTCAAAAACCTTGAAAGCATCCCCGAAGTCTACAATTTTTCTTGATCTCTTTTCTGAAGAGCTCACAGGAATTCCCTTTAGACATCAAGTAGAGTTTTGCATCGACCCAATTCCCAGAGCAAACCCTATAACCAAATCCCCGCATCGATAGGCTCTAGCAGAAACGCAGAAGTTACCCAGTCAACTTCGAGTTCACGAGAGTGATGTTTCCAAAACAGCATTCAAAATTCGATATAGTCACTACAAAGATGTAGTGAAACCCTTCGGTCTAACCATTTTCTTTGGCCATGTAGTAATCGAAGAAGGCATGTTACATTCTGAAAAATCGTATCCCGAGGTGCATAGAACTTTTCGAAATCCTCATTAGGATCGATCCTGTAGCATACAAACTCCGACTACCCTCAGAACTTAGCAGCATCCATCCGATATTTCACGTCTCTGTCCTTAAGAAGTGCCTACCCGATGAAACCATAGTAATCCCTTTAATGAGACCGAAATCAACGAAAGTCTGAACTTCATGGTAAAACCAATCGAAAACATAGATCAAGAGGTTAAACGTATGAAACAAGCCGTATACCGATAAGTGAAAGGTTCCTCGAAATGCCATGTGAGAATCCGAATTCACTTGGAAGCGTGATGATCCAATAGGACAGAAGTATCTGTATTCTCTTTTCAAATCTGCAAGTCGAATCTAAAGTTTGAATTTCGGGACGAAATTCCCTCTAATGGGGGGATAATGGGACAACCCGAAGTTCGTTCTGTCATCATAACCTGGTTCCATTAAGTAAAGCCGTTACGTTCCAAAATTTTCTGTTAACTTTGTTTTAATTTAATTTATTTGCGACTTCTATTTAAATTTCATAAGTATCGGGATACATTTTAATTCATTAAAATATTTTCTATTTTCATTTAGAAAATATTTAGTTTCATCTAAGTCATAATTACGGTAAATTAATCGGGTGCGACCAAAAGCCTCGCTTAACGTCAGTATCGGGTAGAATTCCACCGTGTCCCAAACTTTGAGCATATATAAAGTTGAGAGAGCCTCATTTGAAGCCTTTTCCACTCTCTCTCTCTCTCTCTACACTCTCTCTACTTTCTCTTTCTAAAACTCGAAATCAAGCAAATATCATCCAAATCAAGCTCCAAATCATCAAGGTAACTATCCTAGCTCCTAGTATAACACCTCTGGCCTTCAAATTCGTGAAAGATATGAGG
The DNA here is from genome assembly GCF_002870075.4 of Lactuca sativa. Classification (NCBI taxonomy): domain Eukaryota; kingdom Viridiplantae; phylum Streptophyta; class Magnoliopsida; order Asterales; family Asteraceae; genus Lactuca; species Lactuca sativa. Next base: position 171,276,542 of record NC_056626.2, on the reverse strand, counting down.
AATAGGACCATAAACATGTGTTTATGGTCCTAGAACCTCCTTAGGCCATGAACACATGTAATAAGGGGTTTTGAGCCTTAAAACCCTTCCAAACCTCATTTGGAGCTTAGATATGACTAAGGGACTTATTTGCAAGGACTTAGAACACCTTGAACTATTCATTTAACGTATGAACATGATTTTACGGCCCAAGTACATGCTTGGACGGTAAACACCTATTCATGGGGAGTAAACTCATTTTAAGGTGTTGGTTTGCCCCTAAACACCACCAACAAGCTTCCATGAGAGTATAGAACCTTATGATCCTTCAAGAAATGCACCAAAACTTACACAAATGGCTTGAGTTTACGGTCCAAGAACATTCTTAGACCGTAAACTCATCTCCTTAGACCTTAAACTCATCCAATGGGTGTTAAAGTGCCCTTAACATCTTGTGTGGTATAGAAATGGGTATAGAGCTTAGTATGCTTAACTTTCAACCACTAAAATTCATGAATCATGGACAAATATGAGTTTAAGGAAGTAAACTCATGTTTAAGGTAGTAAACTCGTGTTTAAGGTAGTATACTCGTGTTTAAGGTAGTAAACTCGTGTTTAAGGTAGTAAACTCATGTTTAAGGTAGTAAACTTCCGAAGAACATCTTCATAGACCGTAAACTCTTATCCAAGGTCATTTAGAGTCCCAATCATTTCCTAAGCCATGGAATCAACCCTAGAACCTTCCTGTGTGCATTGTATGACCATTTGGCATCCAAGAAACCACCACCCATGAGTTTACGGCCGTAAACTCATGGGGATATGGTCAATGGACCGTGAACTCCTCAAGGAGTTTACTGTTGAAGAGTAAACTCCATATCTAGGTCCTACACATCCATAGATGCCCCCGGGTCACTCCGAACACTTGAATTGAAGTGTTTTCACGCCTCAAAGTGTATAATCATATCTAATTAGTGATTTAAATTCTAATTAGATACATTTGTATCTCATTTCATATTTCATAGGAACCTCGCGCGTATCAAGCCCCAATCCGACACTTAGCATCCTAGACGACACGTTCTTCGACTGGTGAGTTCATACCCCTACCCTTTTTCTGTGTTTTCATTGTTTTTAGGGGGGAATACAAGAAAACTATAAATGTTTTCAAAACCTAAAACTGATGTGTTTCTATAAATATGTGGCTAACTTTTAGATATCTTTACCTCTTTATGTATTAAGTTGAGCATAAAGGATGTTTTATCGATTATAACTACATGGATTTCAGTAAAGGAAACAATCAAATCAATCAAATTATTATGGGAATAATTTGGGATCTTTAGTTCTTATTTAACAAGCATAGATTTATGTAAAGTTATTAGATAAACTATGTCTGATTCAGTTTATCTCTGTTTAATTTAGAATATATTGCCAGATAATTCCATTGTATTTAACTGTTTTTACTGTATATTGTTTCTATACGATTAGTATGTTTGATAACGTCTGAGAACACCGTGAATAATTAAATACTAGCTTATGAGATTCGTCAATACCCTTTGGGTTATCAGTAAATCCACCCCATAAGTGTAACCAGAGTCTCCTAGAGGGAGAGCGTGGAATTTGTGAACAGATCTATTCGGGACTGACAATCCCACGCCTAAACTGCTAGCCACCGTTAGGCTGGCACGCCTGGGGTGACAAATTTTGGATATCGTCCGACGTCTGACGAACGTCAAGGAGGTCTTGGTGTCGCATCAGCATGGTTACCCGAATCACAATACGTATTAATATAAGTTTATTCACGGATTTTATTTTCATATCTATCTTTGATCTATTGAAATTATATCTAGTACTGGATGGTATTCCCAATGGTTTTGAATCTATATCTTATCTAATCTATGGTTTTACTGGATGGTATTCCCAGTGGTTTTGAATCTATATCTTATCTAATGTATGGTTTTACTGGATGGTATTCCCAATGGTTTTGAATCTTTATCTTATCTAATCTATGGTATTACTGGATGGTATTCCCAGTGATTTTAAATCTATATCTTCTATTAATCTATGGTTTTACTGGATGGTATTCCCAGTGGTTTTGAATCTATATCTTATCTAATCTATGGTTTTACTGGATGGTATTCTCGGTGGATTTTTAAAATATATATATAGTTTTATGTATTAAACTATCTACTGTTGTATCGAATGGAAATATAGAACTTTAACTAAACTTTAGTTTTATGAAAATAAGGGTTTTTCCTGGGATAACTGAACTGTTCTAACTAGACCAAGTAACTAAACGGATAACTCAACTATACTTATAAGAAAATATGGGATTTTCATGGATAACAACTTTTTAGAAAAATCAAAGGAAAACATGATCTTTTTACATAAACAAACAGCTTATGAACTCACCAGCTTTATGCTGATTTTTAAACTGCTTGTATTCTCAGGTTCTCCTTAGACAGGTATCTCGCGTCCTTTTGCAGAAGACGGAACAGATGGGAGTCACGTCTAACTTTTGTTTAAAACTTATGTATTTACAAAACTTGTATTACTTTACTTTTCCACTTTCAAACTAATGTAATAAATTTATGTAATGTAGTGCTTCGTGTTTACTATGCTTACTATATACATTGGTTGTGATACTTTACATGACGTCCTCCGCCCCGGAACGTTTCCGCCATCGGTTTCGGGGTGTGACAATATTTGAGCTTTTGTGGAATTGGGCGTTGATAGAATGGCATAAAAGTCAACTGTTGTTAGGGGTAATGAAATGTTGCTAAACGTTCACCACTATTTATATCAGCCTAATATGAGTCTTGCACAAGTGGAAGATTGAAAGATCTAGTATGCTCAAGAGTCATATTAAAGTCATATTGCTAATTAACATATCATACTAATGGGTTACACTAACAACAACTTGATACAAGTGATTATTTGTTAGAAATTGATTTTAATAAAAATTCAATCAACTGTTATAATTAATATGAAATAATTTATTTTATGGAAATAATAACTTTCATTTGTAAGTAACAAAATATATCATATGGTATGATTTTTAAATGTCGTGTACATCATTTTGGACTAGAAAGAATCTTTTGACTTTTAGCTAAAAGGTAAAGTTTATATATTATAAAAACTTATAAAAATTTTATAAACTTCTCTTGTCTTTTTATACAAAAAAAGTGAGCTAGTTTCGATGAAAAAAGATATAGTCTTTTGAATATAATAAAGGAAAGTAAGCATGGCTTAGGAGGCATAGGAGATATGTAGGCCTTAGGGTATGGAATGTTGAAAGTGTTAGGAACCCTTGGGTAATATTTTATCTTTATGAAGGCTTTCATCCCTTCATTTTTTAGAGGCCAAAACCGTACCTTGCATGCCCTCCCTCAGTCTCTCTAGTTTTTCCTATACATTTGAAGTAAACTGTTTGGATTCTACTCTCTTTAAGTCATACTTTTGTTATGAACTTAAAGCTTAAGAGCTTAAGAATTTTATAAAACTAGCATCTTAAATCAAGTTGGATTATTGTTCGTGTCTCAAAGCTTCATCTATTCTCCATCAACTTCCTAACCCCCCCCCCCTCTTGAGGATTCAAAGAATACCAAGGTTATTATGTTCTTTTTCTTCGTTGGTTGTTGTTTTCTTTCCAAACTTTGCAAGAAGATCCTTGGTGGGTTATATACTTGTTTTATGTTATTCAAAATTTTATAAGTCTTCCGTTTCTAAATCTTGTGTTTTTGAAACTATTTTTTAATAAAAACCCAACATTAATTTTCTGAAGCAATGAGAGGGGACATGTGGAATAGCGTTAGTATAGTTTTTAGGAATTCAACCCAAGTCAGGTTTTGAGGACGAAATCCAATTTAAGTAGGGGAGAATTGTAACACCTAGTTTTAGTGATGTTCTAATTTCGAGATATCGGACCGAAATTTGATAAAGTGATGATATTGGGATTAAAATTAATGGGGTTTAATCCCTTTTTGAATGTTCGTAATGTTTGATTAAGAGACTAAAGCCCTCGATTTGTACCTTAAAGCAAAGGGTAAAATTGGAAAGGTGATATCTTAGGTTTCTTGAATGAATTAAGGATTTATTTTGATATGTTTTTAGTCAAAAGTAACTTTATAAGATTATGGGGCTTTTCAATACCTTTCCATACATATAAAGAACACCAAAAACGAAGTTGAAACGAAAATGTTATGGATGTTTTAAGTGGAACTGTAAGTTGGGGGTTCTTGCCCTACGTAGGGAATAGATGTTGAAATTAGATTATGCTTTTAGTGAGCTACTCATGGCATAAGTTAAGCTATATAGATTATAGATGTTGCTAACCAAAACCCTAACCCTAAGATTTTGGGCCCTATTTAAGGGCTCTAACTTCTTGGAATCCTTCCCTTTACCAACCTCCATCTCTTCAAATCGTTCCTTTGAAACCCTAGCCACTAAGTGTGAGTTTTGGAAGCATTAGTGTGATTTTTGTGTGCATTCTTGAATAAGGAGTCCCTAAGAGAAGCAACTGTGATCTCCAAGCAACTGTGATTTTTGTGTGCATCATGATGTTCTAGTTGTTAGATATAATTAGCTCATGGGTTTTATGCTTTTTGTCCCTAAATCATGGTTCTTGTGATTACAGGTTCCTCCAAACCATTTAAGTGCCTCCTTTTGATGTTTTAAGGATTTTGAGTCATAAAAATGAGAGCTTGGGCACTCTCATCCGTCCATGCATGAGTTCTTGAACAATAGAAAACTTTATGGACCTAGATTTTGGTATTGTACTCTTTGTGACCATGTAAATGGATAATGTTAGAGACTTTATTCGTTAAGGCATTCATTTAGATAAGATCTCGGAGTTTGAGAGTTTTGCTTTTGTATTAAGATATTAATAGAAGTTTTTGGGATCATGGGCACTATGTAGGGCGTAATCCAGGTACGCATGGTATAGCTCTACGTAGGGCGTAAGTCAACTGAGGGTTGACTGTTAGGTTTTTCGGCAGTTTGACTTTTTGACTTAGTAACGGAAGGGAAAAATGGTCTTTTGCCCAAAGGAGGTTTAGTTGTGAGACTAGACCTTTCATGGTCTAGTCATTTCCTTGATTGTTAATTAGGGTTTTATTATAGATATATTTAGCAAGAGGAGGATTGATATCGTCGGCTCGATAGGTTGGTTTATCTTGTCTTCTGGATTAAGGTTAGTTATCCTCACTATACTAATGGGTCGAAAGCACCAATGTCGGCCTACTAAGTTGTGTTATGTATCCTTATATATAGGATTTTTCTATGCTATAGTGATTTTTTAGATTGGTAGATCTGTAAGATTACATATACTTACTGGTTATTGTTTATATATTTCATATGTCGACATAGTACGGTTGGGTTGAGGCGGTATTGCTTTGTGTTGTAAGCCAACAAATCTGGGCGAAATCTAGTCTTATGTTGTAGGCTCAGGAACAAGCCAACCATAAGCTGATGGGCGGGAGGGCAATCCAGTCTTATGTTATAGGCTCGGGAGCAAGCCAGTCTTGAGCTGTGGGCCGGGAGTGGGTAATCCAGTCTCATGTTGTAGGCTTATGGGTAATCCAGTATGACGTTGTAGGCCCAGTGTACATGCATTATATATGTACAATTGTATGGCGGTATTTTGGGGGAACTTACTAGGTTTTGGATTACGCTTGTTTATTTCATGGTTTCAGGTACATCAGATGAGCGGGGAAAGGTGAAGGCATAATCGTACACATCCTCCTGCCAAATTATATTTGTAAGAGATTTTGATACTTTTTTGTGATGGATTATTTGGAAACAGTTATTTACTATCTATTGTTTTTGTGAAATGTATTTATTAAAATCAAAAATTTTGTCATGGTTTTTGGGATGTTACAATTTCAATTTGCCAATTATGTCTCAAATCAATGCATATATTTGTGTCTAAAATACTAATTACTTCCCAAATCCTAAAGACTCACAATCCTCATAAATGCACCCCATACATTTTCAACAATATTCATTTCTACATCTCTTTGAATATACCCTTCAAAATTTCTCCTAACCTTAAGGTATTTTTGTTCGGTTCCAAGCATACATACAATAAAATAACCTAGAAATAAAAATTAAGACTTTTCTTTCGAAGCTTTCAGAATTTGTAAATTTTGGATATTTGACTTGGATTTTGCTTCATCTTGATCTTCACGCTTTGCAAGCTCTTATTGTCTCAATATATTTACACACACTCTCTCTCTCTTTTTTTCTCTATTTCATAACTCACTTTTTTTTTCATTCAACTAAAAACCTAAATAAAAACATATTCTTAATCTTGGAAACTTAACATCCACCTTTATTAGTGAAATATATTAGTCTAATATGCAATGACTGTTGCTCGTAAGGGTACCAGAAAAACGCTAGTGTAAGAATTAAGCTAATTGGCCTACTCGCTTTCGAATGTTGAGGATCGAAGCTTGTTGATTCCATAGAGTGGCTTACTAGTCCTGTAATGAAGCTTGTTGTTCTTTAAGGGTTTGTTCGATGTCATTATGGCATTTTTCAGAGGCTTCGGAATAACGGGCTAGTATTTCTTCCAAATCTAGCTTATTTTCATATGTAATATTTTATTTTTTTATAGAAACATTGACCTTGTTGTCGATATTTTTCTATTCCTTGATCTTGTATTCTTTATATGGCTTCCATTATTTCTTTGACTTTCTCTATTCATAGTCATACTTGTCACCTCTCGGATAACATACTTGGGCATTTTTATTTCCATTCTCATCCAAGTGACAATCGTTAATAAGATGTGGACTGCTACAATTATCAAAACTGACTTGTATTTTGTGAATGTTTTGATTGATTCTCTTCATGATCCAATCTAAGGTATCAAGTTTTATGGTTATTGTTGCTAGGACATCTCTTCTATTTTGATATTTGCAGGAGTGATTTGCAAATTCCTCGATTAAAGCTTTATTGATCGCCATATTTTTCTTCGTTAGCGGCCCTTTGGAGTCTAGAAGTTAGCGCGTGCACACATTGATCCCATTGTATAAAGTTGACATCTCTTGTTTCATGTTGAGGTCGTGTTGTGTCCAATTTCGTATCATCACCTTGTAACATTCCCAAGCTTCATATATTGTTTCCCCATCAAATTGTTGGAAGTTAAGGATCTTCATTTTCAGCTTTGCGATTTTTGATGGAGGGTTGCATTGTTGTATGAATTGTTCTTTTAGATTGTTCCATGTCGTAATCGTTCCCAGTAGTAACGATTTTAACCAACTCCTAGCTGCATCTTTGAACGTGATTGGAAGAATTCTTAGTATTATCGCATCTTTTATTACCCCAGGAGCATTGAAGTAGTCAACACTTTCAAGTACCTCATCGATAGGTTGGTACGCATCCTTATTATCTTTTTCGTAAAACAATGTCTCTGTTAGCATGTTGAGGAGGTGCCCTTTTAACTCAAACATCGTTGCATTTTAGATTTTTGGTCGCACAAGTCTATGTATGGTGCCTTCCCTTGTACATTGTGCATATTGCACCATCATCAAATCCACTTCGTCGGCCATATCTTCTATATCATTTTCGGTCTCGGTTTTAGTTCGTACTCACTTTCTTTCTTGTATTTTTTTTTTCTTTTGAAAGGAGATACTACTTGAAAAATGAAGTTCGTAGTCATATAATACCGAAACAAACAAAAACAAAGCAAAACAAATGCATAAAAAGGAACAAAACAATAAACAAAAATAAAATGAAAGTAGCGACGTCATGTCATGGTGAGGTTAACAACACAATGTGGTATCTAAAAAGAAATAATAAAATAAATAAAAACTAAATTCAATAAAAATAACTTTTCAAGGAAATGACGAAAATGATCGAATAACTACAAACTAATAAATCTGAAACAAAATAAAATTGTTCCATATCAACGCCGCCAAAAACATGATGTGTTATTTGATACAACTAATTTTAAAACAAAAATAGAAAATATATCTAATCGTGACATAATATTGTTTAAGGTAAAAAAGGTGTCGAACTCAAGGAGAAGATATCAGATTTTGATTCAAATAATTAAGCTAATACTTCAACTAAAGACATAAAAGAAAAAAGGGGTTTTGTTTAAAATATTAAACTTGTTTAAACACCCAAATTAAGCAAACAAAACAAAAGAACTGGTTTAAAATGGTAGATTAAAAGTACTTCCTCCGGTCCCCATAAATTCTATGTTTGACTCGTTAGCATACAATTGATTAATGAGTTGGTTATTGAATTTTATGACTAGCTATCTTGGTTGGAATTCCTAGTACTAAGTAATTAACCTCTAATTACAATGATTTTGCAATTAGTGAACACAAAACCATTTAAATGAATGATATGATCTAAGTATTTCTTATCAATTATCATGAAAATAAATCAAAGCGTTGCATGGATAATTATAATTCTCTAACACAATCAAAGTTAATAATTTATATTACCAAACCCTAGGATTAGATAAATCTCTATTCCTAACAATTTAATGATCATAAACAATTAAGAATCCGGATAATGTAACAAGAATCATCATCTAAACTATACATAACTAACATATAGGTAATAAAAATCATAACTTTAACATGAAAGATAAACAATCAATCCAACACAATTTTAAATTCAACTAAGATAAGCCTACTAACGAAATCAAAACATATTAACTAGGGTTCATCTACATCTAGTGAAATTAATAAGGTTTTTGGTCTTGCATCATAACTAGAAAAGAGAATCTAATAATTCAAAATTGAAAAACATGATATTAAATAAACTGAAACGATAAAATCGATGAATTCTTGCTTGGTCTTCAAATATACACTTCGAAGGTGTTCTTTAGCTCTCAAAAATGTTTGGAATCATCAAATAACTTGTTCCCCAAGTTGGTGTAAGTTGGCATCTAAATTATGGCTGCAAAACCTGTATATTTATATAATTACAGCACCACGACATAGTACAGGTCTCACCACGACACAATGACCAGGTTTCCTTGTTTCACACGAATACGATGATCGAAACGAGAATTTTTTGAAAATTTTTGTTTTGCTGAATGGGTACATTGCATCTTTTAAAGAGGAGTGACGCGTCTTTCGCTGATTTTCAAATTTTTTTTTCGCCCGTTTTAGCTCCGTTTGCTTCCTTTTGCATCTCAACTTCGATTTTACATATAATTAAACATTTCAAAGTATATTAGTTAAATAAGACCATACTAGTCTACAAATTGCATACGGTGCATGAAAAGAAACATGGGTTCATGGAACGCTAAGTAACATCAATTTCTTGCATTGGGTTTGAACATTTTAGTTAACAGATGGTGTGGTCCATACACACGAGGTGATCATAAAGAGCCGAATATAATTCTATAAGCAATCGGTTCCTACAATCTTTGTATATGATATGCATTCTTTGGTCCCGTAGAAACAAACAACATCAATGTTCTTGACCATTCACTGATTGAACAACATCATCTTGGAAAGGTACACTATGTGTAATTTAAAGCAAATAAAGTAGTATATAATATAAGTATGGTTACTATCTTACTGTTGTGATATATTCTAACTTATTTGTTTTTGTGAATCGTTAACATGTCGAAACCATGAAAAAAAATAAAGTTTAAGACGCCGAAGAAGCATCTAGGAATGACGTGGAACAAACATTTGGTGTGTTTAAAAGACGTTGGCAAATAGTGCATGTCCTGACAAAATTATATAAGATCACAAGGTTGCAAAATATGATTTACACATTCATCATATTACATAATATGGTCTTACAAAATTAAAGAAATGTGATATGTGTACGATGAAAACAAAATGTTGTCAGCCTTCGAAGGAGTAGTAAATCTTGGTACGCCACAATATAAGGCAAACAAAATAGGAGTGCATAACCACAACATCCATAACACTCACCGTGCTAATTTGGTGTAACATATTCACTGGGCTAAACACATTTAGCCGGTGGCCGAGAAATTGACATAATGCTTTGTTTGAAGATTCAGATTTGTTTATCTATGATTCAGATGAAAATTCGGAGTGATGTAGTATTTGAATTAATTATTGTTTTATTTTAATTATATTTTAATTACGTTTTCTTATTTTTAAGTAATGAAATATGTTTATTTTTATTAATCTTGTGTTTATTAACCAAGTGATATCTGACCAAATGGTGAGAAAATAAAGTGACAACGAGATGTTCCAGAAATATAAAATATCATAGTTATTGAATAGTGATGAGAAAATAAAGTTATAATAAGGTGCTATGAAAAACATAAAAGATGAAATATTAGTATATCCTCTAGCGTAGTATTCAACCATGGAACAAGAAACAACTCAACCATCGGCTTATATCAAAGGACTGCAAAACATCAAGAGTGTACGTAACGAAAAAAGTTGGACCCTTAAGGAATTCCCATGTTGCAAAGGCTAATGAATTAAATGCCCAGTTTAGGATAAGCTTCGCTAATAGAGCTGCTCCAAAAACTAATATAAAATGATTAACTAAAATATTTACATCGCAAAAGGAAGTAAAAATGATTACTTTTGTATATTTCTAATTTCGCTGCTGATGATAAAAATTGTTTTTCTCAGTGGCCTGTTCATGTTATCAAGGGGTTATTGAGTTTCAATTTTTGTCATCCAATATATATATGGGATAAAATCATGTGATCAAAGTACATAGAAGCAGGGCCTTTTTGAACTAAAGTACAATAATATATTTGTAGTGGAGGTCCTTTTGGGATGCAAATGGTATGTTTTCATGCGCTCTGTAAAGGTCATTGAGCCGCAGTTAGAATTAGACACTAACAATCAGAACCCACTTCTATTAATTATTTACACATATTACTCTGATCTTTGTTTTATAAATCAGTTTAAGGGATCTTTTGTAACCTCTAAATCATTCATATGCTATGAGTGTATCTGAATTCTAAATATAAGTGAAAACATGTTATCTGTTTAGACATTTATTATATTAAATAATAAAATGATTATTTAACTTTTTGAGTTAATTCTAAATATAAGTGAAAACATGTTATCTGTTTAGACATTTAAATGGATTGTATTACATAATAAAATGATTATTTAACTTTCAGAATTATTTTCTGTTAAATTAAATTATTATTTTAATAAAATATATGAACTCAGTGTCACCTTAATAAGTTTGGGGGCTCTAAACGAATAAAAAATTTGGGGCCCTTTGACATTTACTAAAATAAATTTTATAAACCATACTCCTTTATCCAGCTTTGGAATAAGCAATAATAAACAAAAAAGTTTATAATTTGTGGTTTTTATTATACAGATGTTTTTTGTGAAAATATTTAGGACATAAAGTTAATTTTTCTAACACTTTTAGATACAAATTCGTTAATAAAATTTTCATATTCAACTTTCTTTTGCTAAATGTTTTCCAATTGACAAAATAACTAATCCATTTAATATTTCTTGTGACACTATCTTAAATAATTTTTTAATAGATTTAATTTGGAAAAACATGTTTTTGCACGAGCAGTGTAACAATAGTTAACATAACATATACATCTGGAAAAAAACCAAAACAAGCAGACAAGTACAAATTAACAAAAATACATTCTTTTCCTGCTTGACACAATTGGTTCTTCAGAATCTTGAAAATAGAAGATAATGGAAAACACAAATTCCAACCAAATTCATTCCAACCCTAAGTCCAATTTGTTCTAACCCTGAATCAAATCAGGACAATACATAATATGATAATGGAAAATTCAATTACTCAATAACTGAAAAATGGAGAATCATAATTAGACAATGGATAATTTTTTTTAAAAAAATAACCTTAAAATAGACTATTATTTAACCCTAATACATAATCAGATATTGGAAAACTCAGTTACTCCAAACTAGAAAGTGGAAACCTGCACATACCGTTTCAATAATTCAGTTCTTGACTTCATGTCTAATTGTCTTCTTGATAGCCTTAAAGACTTGAAGTTTTGAGTCTTTTGAACAATCAATAATGGAGAATCAGAAGGTATTTTTCAGAGGAAGGACAATCAATATTCAACCAGAGAACAAAGAATGAACTATGAAGAGAAGAAGACGTGAAAAACAGAAGGTATTTTTCAAGGCTTGGTTTTCAACTTCAAAGAATCAAAATTTAGAGAAGAGAAGGAAGAAGAACAGGCGATGGTTCTCATTTGTAACTATCGATTAATCAATTTTGGCTAATGAATATGATTTTTGTAATGTGGTGTGGGTAGCATACCGCAAAAGGAGTAGCGGACTAGGAGCGTGCGTATAAAATTCTTGTGTTAAATGAGTCTCTAAGCCCTAGCTTACTTAAAACCATATTAAACTTAAATCTTTTCAAATCCATTGTAGTAAACTCTAATCCAAATAAAACATAATGTTTTGTTTACAAATTTAATTTGAAGAAATCGGAAATAATCGATAATAATCTAATCACACAAATTAATCATATATTCATTGTCTTATGAATCCCATTCTACGTTGTGTATGTTTTTGTCATTACTTTTTCCACCTTTTGCTTCGGCAATAAATATATTGTCCTCTTCACAGTTCGTAAATACTTTATCATTGATATTGCATTTTCTTATAAAATTAAGGACAGAAAAACAAGCAATCACTATGTATCTTTGTACTTCAAAATGATAAGGGGTCATTTGCTTTAGGATTGAGAATAACGCATTCGAAATACGATGAGTGTGGTCAATAACATTTATGAGTTGTGCGTGAGCATGATTGAATATTTCTTCCTTACGTAATGCACTTTGTCATTGAAAATCAGCTAAGCGATACCTCGTATTACTGTAGAGAGTCATAAATCTATGAGTGTTGTATTCATCGCCACAAAGGTAATATTTAGCTATAAGCATGAGTGTAATAATAGTTATATCAAAGTTTATATTTAATGTATTAAATAATCAAATTGAAAGAAGTTACAAAACTCGATGTAAGGAATAGAAACTCGAAAGTCCGGTTAAAGGCAACTTCTTTCAAAATTCGTGAACAATATGTTATGTACTCCCATCCAACCTATACAAATGTGAAATATCATACCATAATCAAAAATTTCTAATGAGTCTATTTACCAGAAGGCATGTTTGCATGTAAAAGAGATTCATTTAATAGATATGTTGGTTTCAAATATATATCTTTTAGTTTTCTATGCTATTTAGATGTATTTTGCAGTTGCATTAAAGAATATCGGCACTATTATTTCTCTTACAAAATTCATCATCAATGTCTTACTTCTTGAAAATATCTATGAATTGTTTTTGTAAAATGTTGTAATCTTCTCTTAATCTTTCGAACGTGTTTATTACATCATGTGATTATCAGAGACATTGTTATCTTTTCCTTAACGCTTAATATTTCCCTACCACATTGAAACCATTTTCTTTGTTTAAACTTGTAATATAGTAATAAAAATGTTTCACATGAAAGACATGTCAGCTCATGAGATTATTTAGTAGATTCATTTAACAATTCTTGCGTATATCCAAAGCTAGTCAATGTCAAATTATTATATGTTATTCTTTCTATTCTTGTTGATTCTAACATCATTCAATACCAAGATATTAGAATGAAAACACAGATTTCATTATACGAATTTGTATATTTCAATTAATATAAATGAAACTTATATTAACAACATCACATAATTTAAATAAAACAATGTAGTACCCTAAATTTTCATAATAATTTTTTTTTCGTTTTTAAATGATATAAACACTTATTTTCATATAATTATAATCAAGATAAAAATATTTGTTCATAAACCACAATCCAAAAATCAGAGTAATAAATAATATCATCGCAGAATCTCAAAACATAAAACTGTTGATGTGTGCGTAGAGTCACGTCTTTGTAGAGTCAAAAGAAGTATAGTGAGAATCGAAAGATATATCTTCCTTTATGTATCTGTAAGTGCCAAAATTAGAAGTATCTGCAAGTGTTGTACGTGTCGAAAGCAGAAGCACTTTCGACATGTTATCTATGTACAAGGCATTATAGTTTCATTATGTCACGGCCAATCCTTGTATTTTTTGTTCCCCTGTTGTATCATATAAAAAAGATAAGTACATTGGCTTAGCGTATCGATTCTAAGATTCTCATATCATTTGTATTCTCTCTGTTTACTCTTGAGACAATCGATTGAGTCAGTCAGATCTTGTTTGGATCTTGTGTCTTGCATTACTTTTTCTGAATCCATTAATTCGTTAATCAATTGTAACACACTTCAATTGGTATCACAATGGGATTCATATCATCGATTGAAGTTTTCTCATACTTTTCATCTTTTTGAATCGTTCTTTCTATTTCAAATTTTTTCGTATATTGGACAAAAAACTTGTGTTAATCGATTGAATTGTATCGATTCTGCGTTTTGTATGCTAGGGAAATTGATCTCTGATTGATTTCTCTTTGATTCCTATTTGATTCAGAAAATTTATTTCTTCAAAATCATACATCAATGACGAACTTCAACTTGAATATGAAGATGTAATTCTCACATTTGCTTGTTTCTGCAACGAAAATTCCGATGTTGATTCCGGAATACTACGAACAATGGGCTAACAGAATGGAAGATTACTCGAATTGTATTGATGAGGATCTGATGAGGTCAATCAACAAAGGTCCATATCTTTTGAGATGTAAGCCACTATTGAAACTGTTGCTACTTCTGAAGACATAATCATATGAGGAAACAAGATGAAAGAAAATGAGAAGAAATGTATGTGTGAATTACGTGGCGCTCTTACACCAGTGGTTTACAACTATGTGCGAGGATGTTTGTATGCAAAGCAAATTTAGGATACTCTGAAAGAGAAGTATCAAGGTAACAAGAAGACAAAAAAGAGTTATGTTACATAATATTTGCTGGAATTAGGAGACTTCAAGTAGAAAGAAGGTGAATCAATCGAATCATATTATGATCGATTGAATGAGTTGATTTTCAATTGTTCTCGTTATGGAGTTACTCGTTCGACACTTGAGTTCAATTTGACTTTTCACATGGGATTGTGAATGGAATGGTGAAACATAAGTATGATGAGTAAAACGCAATAAAACTTTGATGGTTACTCAATATCAAATCTTTACCACATCTTGAAAGCTCAGGTAACTGAGGTTAAAGATATTGTTGAGGAAAACAAATCAATTTTGGGTGGACCATTGGCCTTGGTGTCAAAAGTTATGACAAAGGAAGTTTAATCCAATGAAGAAACTAAATATGCCGAAGAAAGATTCTTGTTCAATTCTAATTATGAAGCCATTACATACTACTTAAACAACAAAGTCAAAATGTTTTTCAAGAAGCCGTTCAATGCAAAGTTTAAAAACAGTTATGAGAGTAACAGAGTGTTAACATTTGGAAAAAGTTTGAAGGAGGATACGGAAGTTGAGATGAAGGTGAGACACGTTTGAAATGAGAAGAAGAAATAATTAAAATTAATAGGTGATTAAGGATACAATGGAGGCTAGGGTTAAGGTAAGAAACAATCCCAGAGGGTGGAGACTACCAAATGAACCAAAATCATAGAGATAACGGCTTTAAATATGGAATTAAACCCTAATTTCAAGGGCATGCGTTTTACCGGTTTCGAGTGATGACACCTCGTATGTCATATTGTGAAAAGCCTAAACATCTTAATACCAAATATCTCCCAGGTCAAAACTAACCCTTTAAGTCTTAAGCCTTAAACTTCTAGCCTAAAATCCTCATTCTTTTAAAGTCCAAACTGTTGGATTAATGTCTAAGTCCATAACTATAATTGGTAAGACTTGACCCGACCTGGCATGGTCCATTTGGGTTGCATGGCATCATGCATTTGGATAGACTATAATGAGAGAAATAACACTTAAGGTTGGTTAACATGACATCATCCATGTTATTTTTGTACTCATGGATCATGGAAATGAAAGGTCATGTCAATTAGGGTTTACATGGTGTAACCCTAACTATATATGCATCTTATTCTTGACCAAAATCGGCACTAGTGTGTGTAATAGAAGGGCTAGCCGATTTTCAAGAAGTGTAGAATTCTCTCAAGTTATTCCAAATGTATTTGGTGTTGTGTGAACCATTTGAGGTGTCACACTTGGGGCACTAGGCACTCAAGCTTCATGAAGACTTTCTACATCAAAGAGATATGTATTCTATCTTGTTATATTCATTGTTTTGTATGCTAGATTAGGATAATACCTTGGAAGTTCATATTTGCATGTATAATAGAGAAAACATAGATCCAAGGTATTTAGGGTTGCATGTACACTTAGGAGTGTTAGAATGCTCAAAACCCAACAGTGGTATCAGAGCCTAGGCTTGTTTTCTTGTTATACTTGCAAAAGTAGCTGAAAAATCGAGTTTTGATGCTGTCTACCCAGTAGACTCGCCTAGTCCAAGAATGGACTCGCCGATTCCAAGGCAAAAAGCATCCAACTCGCCGAGTTGGTTCGTGCACTCGACGAGTTGGACCCCCAGACAGCATAAATTCGACTTTTTTGGCTGGAATTGGACTAGGAACATTACCTTAAGATGTTTTTGGACTTATAAACTTGTTTTTGATGTGGTAATGTTCATGCTAATCCAATTTCAAAGATAATTGTCAATAGATTCATGTTTTGTATTAGTTTAAGGTTTAGACTAATTACATGAAAAATGTTTGATTTGACTTATCTTGTTCTTTTGAGTTGCGTAGATTAATATAAAAGTTGAGTGAAATAGTTGTTTTCAATCCAAATTAATATCTAAGAGTTGATTCTAATATGTATTTTTGTAACTTGTCCTCAAGTTATATGAAAAGTCACATTTAAGTTTCATAAAACTCATAAAAGTTGGCAAAGGTTACAAAATGAAGAGTCTAGGTCTAATTAAATGGTTTTATGACACCATAACTTTTCCTCAAGTTATGGAGGACCAAGAGTCTCTTCATTAAATAATAATAAAAAAAGTGTAACCTTAATTAATTCCATAAGTTATAAAATAAAGAAGAGTTAATTCTTTTATTAGTTTAAAGTCTTCCATAACTTGTCCTCAAGTTATGGAACTTGAAGAGTTTTTGGATTAAAACTACTTTAAACACATAAGTTATGGAATTAATTAGTTTTGAATAGTTTCAAAACTTGTCCTCAAGTTTTGGAATTTGAAAAGTTTTCACTTATGAATACTTTAATTCCAAGTTAGCCCTTAGAATTTTAAAAGTTAAAATTCAACCCTTATACTTTATAATATTATAAGTTAATAATATATATATATATATATATATATATATATATATATATATATATATATATATATATATATATATATATATATATATATATATATATATATATATATGTATAAGAGTAAAGTCAGTCTTACCGTTAGTAGGCCTCATTCACGAAGCCGGTCTATAAGGGGGGTATAAGGTTACTGCCTATAAAATGGCAGTTTAATGGGTGTCCACTCTCACCCACCGCTTCCTTGACCGGTGGAGGGTCGTTAGCCGAACGGGTAGGACAAGGACTAGAATTCTCCCTTCATTAAAAGTATTAATGATAAATACTAAGTAACTAAACCTTTTATTAATACCCAATCTTAGTTACTTAGGAAAATGTGAATAAGGTGCTAATCCATGAAATTACACTTTGCACTTTGTTTAAGTCGGTTAGTGGAGCGTGTGTGGTTAACCGGCACACTAACTCGTATTTAACAAGGTAGGCAAATGGTAGCTTAATGTTTATCATAGTATCGATGGAGCGTGTGTGGTTAACCGGCACATCGATTGAGGGGTAAACACTTAAGGGTACCATGTAATTTGCATGGTTACTTCACACCTTGTTTTGTGATCCTCAGCATCCCAGTCACAAAACCTGAAGGGCACACTCGAGATTGAAACATGCCATTGAAAAGTTCAATGAATCTCAAAAGATCTAGGAGTTTCAAATCCAATTAAAACCTAATAATACATTTCATTTATCTTGGTGGAAATTGGTGAATCGTCATTCACCTACCTTCAAATATTTTATGGCTTGGATTACGGCATCCCTCTTCTAAGTTATAAAATAGTTTGTTGGGTCCTAGCCTTAATATCTCATATTGGGTGTCATATTAAGGACTTTAAATCAACTATCTTGAATATCTCCCAAAAGATGTCTGGTTTAGACATTTATGATCTTCCCAAATCTCTTGAAGAAAGCTTTCCTAAATGAAGATGATGTCCCATGGAAATCATACTTCTTTCACCTCCTCCAATTATTCTCCTTAACCCACAAGTTCTTGAAAAGTTCAAGGTCACTCAAGCCCTATTGGCAAGGCAAGGTTTAGGTGTGATCACATCGTGGAGATGTAGTCACATATTGACAAGCCGGGAGAGTTGGGTGTTAAAGTCCTGAGAAAGTTGGTGGCTCAACTACTTTCTAAGTCTCATAGTGAGTTCCTTTGGGACTCCTATGAAGTAGACTATGACAAGACCCTTAATGATCTTATCTATTTGCTAAGATCAACTTCCTAAAAGTTTATGCACATTGACAATGATGACATTGGATATCCAGTAAAGCTTTCTCTTCCCAATAGAAAGGGATCAGCCATAGTCAACTCGGTTGACCAAATGGTAAAAAGAAAAGTTAAGTCTGTGATAGTCCCGTGTACCATTACCAAAGGATCCATATGTTTATATTGCCAAAGGAAGGGGCATTAGTTGCGAAGCTGCCAAATTTACCTAAGGATGTTAAAGTCAATAAGTTTGACTCTACTTCAGGTAAAGTCCACTATCTAACTCTGCTAAGTTTCTATTCTGAAATTCTTGATACATGATGTGACTGGGTCACATGGTGATGTTTTAAGAATCAAAGAAAAGTGAAGAAACTTAAAGAAAGAATATGTTGAATCTGATCACGTAGATGGATTTCCATCGCATAGTTTGAAGATTGGATTCTTGAGCTACTTCTTAGGAGTTATGAGATATTTCTTAGGAATAGATAACAACAAGTTTTCATATGGATTGTAAGGACAAGTTCTTCCACAAAGTTTTTTAAAATAAAAGGAAAATTTTGATTTTACTTATTTTAAAATATCCTTACAATAGCATCTGTGGAAATTTTTTTTGCTTAAATGTCACACCCCGAACCAGACGGCGGAAACGTCTGAGGGCTGTCGTGACTTAATTGAATACCATAACATTGAATATATATGAAACGTAACAACATTCGTCACCATGCATTAATATAGTACAACCGATAAAGTTTACATGAAGTACATTGTTTAAACATTACATTCCCAAAAATAAATTGTTCGATTCATTAATAAGTAAACTGCAAGCCATCACTGAGTACATTTTCCTTTGATTCACTGGCTACCTGAGAATACAAGTATTTTGAAAAACGTCAACATGTGAAATGTTGGTGAGTTCATAAGCAGTTTTTGAAAAGCAACGTTTTGTATCATTTTGAAAACCACCAGAAAATCCGATATTTTCTGAAAAGAGTTTTTGAAAACATTTGTGAAGATCCATAAGTATGCTTGTTTGTTTCTATAGTTGTAAAAAAATGTTCATTAAACTTGTGTACATTTCGAAACCGTATGTATTAAAAAACCCTAGGAAAACCCGATGTTTTCCTAATTCTTTGAATTCCATGAAGTTGAAAATAAAACCATTGCAGCGTGTGAAGTCATTAATTCCAGGCGACGTCGGATTATTTTTGCGCATGATTAATTGCTATAAACACGCGTTACACAAACGACCAGTTTATAACTATACTAACGATCCCGTAGGCGTCGTCCGTACTAATCACGTTATCCAACCGCCCTGACTTCGAGTAATCCCACATCCGAAGAGAAAGAGGGCACGAAGACCTCGATGACTCCATTAGCCGTTGGGGATAAAAAAAAAGAGTACGAGGGGCCCTTGACCCGCCTCGCATAAAATACCGACTTTACTAGCAATACCAAAGGACCCTTGGGGACCAATAGTATAAAAGCCATTGAAATTCCTTTTACGCTGTGTTAGATCATGTAAGACCCAACAACTCGTAAGGTAGAAGTCTTCAGGCCTTAAGATCAGGTTATTGGGCTAGCTAGGCCCAACAAACAAGATTTTACACTTTGGGGCCCAAAGATGGTGCGTAGACGTCTGTGCACTCTCACGTGTGTATTAAATTCCCAAATGTTACTTGTGTGAATCGAGGTATCGTCGCGTTAGTAGTTTCGGATTTTTATTGGTTCGAGACCGAACCAATTCGTTTAACAACGATTTTTGGTATTGTTGTGTATTGTATTTCGTCGGTAGTCGCGGTGCCAATATTTGATCAAGTTGAGTGTATTGAATTAGCCTTGAAAATTTTCTGTTTTCAGCCCCTCTTTGTTTGTAAATTTACTTTTTCAACCCTCTAATTAAATAACTTTCCGGTTTGGTCCTTAAATCATTTTTCTTGACATTTTAACACCAAAAATTAGCCCATTAAGCTTGAAATTTATGTTTTTAATCCTCCAAAAAAAATATATTTTCAGAAAATACATTATGGAAACTGTTTTGACTCATCTCACCCATCAGATTTCGAAATATTTCATTTTGGGCCCTTTAACTTTATATTTTTAACATTTTATGTCCAAAAATTGAGTTTTTAGCCCAAAGAAGATGTTATTAAGCCATTTAGCTATTTTTCTTGAAACACTTTGTATGTAGAAATATATTTGATGCTAGTATCCTTTAACATAAAGTATATCATGATTTTTAGGGGTTTATGGCTAGATCCAACATCATAAACACAAAAAAACACCCATATAAGCATAGAAATCATACAAGGCATACAAAACACATATAGATCTACACTTTCACTTGTATTCCCCCCCCCCCACAAAACTCATAAAAACAGAAAATAGGGGGTATGAAGCTCACCTTAGGGTGTGATTTCGGTTTTTGAAGAAAAGATGGAAGAAAACTTGGTGATTTTTGGCCTTAGCACCCTTTTCTTGAAGATCTCGAGTTTGATGTGCTTCTAGGATGTAAGATCACGATTTTTGCATGGATTAGGAAAAGATTTTGATAACAAAAAGAATCTAAGTCATAGATCCAAGCATAATCTTACCTTAGATGAAGAGTTTGTGGAAATATCCTCTTGAAAGCTTCCTAAATTTGGAGATTTTTGAGTGGAGAGGGAGGATGTGTTCTTGAGTGTTCTTGAGAGAGTTTGATAGATATTTGTGTATGTGTGTGTGTGTGTGTTTCGGCCGAGAGTGAGGGAGAGAAAATAAGAGAGTGACCTTGATGAGATAGGCGCTTGGAAGTATGAGTTCCATGCATGGATATCCAATGAATAAAAGTGAGGTGGCAATCCAAAGTCAACTCCCCCTTTTTCCTTGGGCTTGGGCCGAGAATGGAGAGGGAAGAAAGGATTTTTGGCCTTTTTACCCCTAAGCCCAATATTAGAGTTAGTTTGGGTGATCATTGGCCTTATAAAATAAAATTGTGATTTTTATGCTTTATTAAGCTAGATTAGGTTAATCATGGATCAAAGCTTTTAATTCATTTCATTCTAGGCCCAAAATGGGCCAAAATGTTGAAATAAATGATTGTGGGTCCAATTAGAGCCCAATTAGGGTTCTAAGCCCATGATAGTCAAATTGGAAGCTTATTGGTCCATTTGGGTCTAATAAGGAAGTCCTAGTTCAAAGTGGACCTAAATAAGAACTTCTAGGGTTTCCAATTGTTTGATGACTATTTGTAGTACTTGTATGATGTATTTGATTGAAGTTTTTGATGTCATAATAATAGGTGTCACACATGCTCTTAAGTTTTTGATTCACATTAACTTGAGTGTATAGATTACATGACACAAAATTTCCAGTTGTGACATCATCCCCCCGTTAGAGGGAATTTCGTCCTGAAATTCTGTTTGAAAGCTAGATTTGAGAATGCTAGAATAGGTGAGGGTACTTTTGCTTTATTTGGTCTTCGCGTTCCCACGTGAATTCTGGCCCACGCTTTGCGTTCCACCGTACTTTCACGATCGGGATGCGACTTTGCTTAGTACGCTTCACCTCATTGTCCATGATTTCGATTGGTTCTTCAACGAACAGGAGATTCCCATTGATTTCAATTTCATCAAGAGGAATGACAAGGGTTTCATCTGATAGGCACTTCTTCAGGTTAGAGACATGAAACACGGGGTGTACACCGTTTAGCTCTGCGGGTAGTTGCAGTCTGTATGCTACCGGACCTATTCGGGCGACGATTTCGAAAGGTCCAATGTATCGTGGGTTCAACTTTCCCCTTTTTCCGAAACGTATAACCCCTTTCCAGGGTGAGACTTTCAACAGTACTCGATCACCGACCTGAAATTCTAAGGGCTTTCGCCGTTTGTCGGCGTAGCTCTTTTGTCGGTCACGCGATGCTTGCAATCGAGCTCTAATTTGAACGATCTTTTCCGTGGTTTCTTGAATGATCTCCGGTCCCGTTAGTGCCTTGTCCGACGTATGTGTTCTTGCTAGCTAGGTGTCACCTACTTCAGCCCAACATAACGGTGATCTACATTTACGTCCGTACAGTGCTTCGAAAGGAGCCACCTTGATGCTCGAATGATGACTATTGTTATATGAGAACAACATCAGAGGTAGGTGGGTATCCCAAGACTTCCCAAAGTCTATCACACATGAATGAAGCATGTCTTCAAGCGTTTGAATGGTTCGCTCACTTTGACCGTCCGTTTGTGGGTGATACGCGGTGCTCATGTCGAGATGGTTCCCATTGCCTTGTGGAGTGATTGCCAAAAGCGCGAAGTGAATCTACTGTCCCTATCTGAGATAATAGACGCTGGTACTCCGTGGAGTCTCACGATCTCCCAAATGTACAAACGTGTCAGTCTTTCCATCTTGTAGGATTCTTTTATAGGCAGGAAATGGGCAGACTTCGTCAGTCGGTCGACTATTACCCATATGGTGTCCAGTCCGTCTGACGTCTTGGGTAGCTTGGTCACGAAATCCATAGAAATCCCCTCCCATTTCCACTTAGGGATTACCGGTTGCTGTAAGAATCTTGAGGGTTTCTGGTACTCCACCTTTACCTTGGCGCACGTAAGGCACTTACTAACGTAGGTCACAATTTCCGCCTTCATGTTAGGCCACCAATAGTGTTGTTTAATGTCCAAATACATCTTGTCTGAACCGGGATGAATGGAGTATCGTGTCTTCTGGGCTTCCTTCATAACGACCTCCCTAAATCCTCCGATTTTTGGGACCCAAATACGGTTCGTGAAGTAGTATACTCCATTTTCCCTTGCCTCAAGATTCTTCTCCATCCCGCGTAATGCCTCGCTAGCTCTATTTTCCGTTTTCATGGCCTCCGACTGGACTGATGCAATTTGAGTGGCCAGATGAGATTGAATGGTTATTGAGAGAGTTTTCGCACGGCGATTAGAGTACTCCTTCCGACTTAACGCGTCAGCTACCACGTTGGCCTTGCCTGGGTGGTACTTGATTTCGCACTCGTAGTCGTTTAGCAATTCAACCCATCGTCGTTGTCTCATGTTCAGCTCCTTCTGGTTCAAGATGTGCTGGAGACTCTTTTGGTCCGTGAAGATGGTGCACTTCGTACCGTGCAGGTAGTGCCTCCAAATTTTCAGAGCGAAGACCACGGCTCCCAATTCTAGGTCATGGGTCGTATAATTTACTTCGTGCGTCTTTAGTTGGCGGGACGCGTATGCTATCACTCTTCCACGTTGCATGAGAACGCAACCTAAGCCCTGATTTGACGCCTCACAGTAGACTACAAAATCTTCCGTTCCTTCAAGTAAAGATAGTACGGGAGCGCTACAGAGAGCTTGCTTCAAGGTTCGAAACGCAATCTCTTGTTTGTCTGTCCATTTGAATGGTACGCCCTTTTGCGTGAGCGAGGTAAGTGGCTTGGCGATCTTAGAGAAGTTTTGAATGAATCTCCTATAGTAGCTCGCCAGGCCTAAGAACTGACGAATTTCTGTGGGCGTGGTCGGGGTTGCCCATCCTTCCACAGCTTTGACCTTAGAGGGATCCACATGAATTCCGTCTTGGCTAACTACGTGACCTAGGAAGTTCACATTCCGGAGCCAGAACTCACACTTGGAGAGTTTGGCGTAAAGCTTTTCCGATCGCAGAGTTTCTAGGACTTGTCAGAGATGTTGGCCATGCTCCTCTTTGCTTCGAGAATAGACGAGGATTTCATCGATAAAAACAATGACGAAGTTGTCGAGGAACGGTCGACAGATTCGATTCATTAGGTCCATAAATGCGGCAGGTGCATTTGTTAGACCAAAGGGCATTACGACGAATTCATAATGTCCGTAGCGGGTTCGGAAAGCGGTTTTAGGAATATCCTCTTCCCGGACTTTGAGTTGGTGGTATCTGATGGGTTTTGAGCATTCTAACACTTCCTAAGTGTACATGCAACCCTAATAACCTTGGATCTATGTTTGTCTAATTATCATGCAAAGTTGAATTCCAAGGTTATATTCCTATCTAGCATACATGGGGAACAATTTTAACTTGAATCATAGATAGAATAACTTACCTTGTTGTTGCTTGTGTTCCTTGAAACCTTGTGAGCCTAGCACCCCAAGTGTGATGCCTCAAATGCTTCACACAACACCAAATGCTCTTGGAAAGACTCTTGAGATAACACACTTCTCAAAAATCGGCCAAGCCCTCTTGTTTCCTTAGTAGTCCCGATTTTGGTGGAGAATATGCTTCTTATATAGTGTTGACACATCTAGGGTTACACCATGTAAACCCTAATGTGTCATGACTCTTCATTTTCATGACCCATGGGTTTGTAACTCCCATGGAGCATCCATGGAGCATCCTATGGGTAGAACCCAACTTGATAATCCATGGAGCCTCTTAGCCCACTATACAAGATATGGATGATTTACACAATCAACCCATATATTTAATTAGTTATCCTTTGATCACTTAATTAATTCCAAATTAATTCTTTGATCAACTAATCAAATAATATTATTAATATATTAGAACTTATAATATATTAATAATCTCCAAGTGTTATTTCTCTCATTTAGTCTATCCAATTGCATGGTGCCATGCAACCCAAATGGACCATGCCGGGTCGGGTCAAGTACAAGCCCGAAATAGTTATGGACTTAGACACCTTATCCAACAGTCTCCCACTTGGATAAGTCTAATAACTATATCTCTAGTACTTCAGGAACCGACCGGCAATCGTAGCTCTTTACAAGGTTTCTCGAAACTTGAGAAGATGATGGTACGCCATTTAAGATAAGTGATCATATAATCCTCCGTTCTAGATATCAGCCGGACAAATACATGGAACATAGTCTTGCTTATTGTCCAGCATTTGTTTCCCGATTTCCGATTTGTTTGACATAGAACTTAATTGAACACATCAACTTAGTTCTGACCGGGCCCGGTACATGGGTCAAAACAAAATCATCGAGGGGCCCAGATATCAGCTTCTAATCCAAGAAGGAACAGATAAACTTCGACTCATATGTTTGTTCTACCACTCATTGAATTACACACAAAAGTACGTTTTATAACATCGAGTTACCAATGCGGTTTCGTACAGTCAATGCATAACCAACTTGTAAGTAACAAATCATATCTCTAGGTTTGAAGACTTATATGATATTACCGTCTCACGATCACTCGAGATAGAATTCCATGAAGTGATTCCAGTGAGCGTGGGTTGAGTCCAATGCTCAGAACTTATGAGCACTCATGATTGCTGTAGCCTTGTCCAACACCTTAGACCTCTACAACCCATCATGACAGTCTTAATTCATATCTACTTCCAACATATGACCGACTGTGGATGGTTTGAATAACTTAGTCATTCCGGAAGAATAACCTAGTTTATTCGGGAAGTCAAAACATGCAAAGTGAAACACAATAATAATTGAATCCAATATGGTATCAACTCTTTGAACATAAATAAAACACCTTTTATTTATCACCATATGATTACACATTATTCATTGTATACTGTTTCAGCTATCAACTTTATTCTTGAATTTAAAACAATAGTTGTCCCATGCTCCAAGCATGTACACTATGTTTTCTAAACACTAGTCATGCCATACACCAAGTATGCATACTATGTTTGTCTATGATCTTTACTTTGTGAACTAGATCAATTGAACATAACTTCAATGATTCTCTTTTCACACTCCCAAATCCTTACCGCAAATGCAAGAATTCCAAATTCATGCCATTTACTGGAATCTGTTAGATTCTAAACTTATATGCATTGATCCTCTCGTAATGATTATGCACAAAGTCATAAAGACTTGGCAACAATCATTACAGAGTATTCCAAAGGAGATCAACTCCTTGGAAATATCCTTCTTGCATTAAGTTTCCTTAATCTTACACAGATTGAAAATTCTAACTTTGAAACATTTCCAGATTCCATTTTGACTATCACTTCTGAACAAGAGCTGCCTCCTTACAGATTATGTCAATATGGTCCTTCCAGAATTATCACTATACTTCCAATTGTCCTTGAGTAACCAATCTTTGGTAAACCTTAGATTGTCCTCGACAATTGTTTAATCCTTTTATTTATATCCAGTTCTAAACCTTTTCCCTTCTTAATGTCCCAGGCATTTTTGAAAATTTTAGAACGGATGATTATAGCACATGTAATCGATCCTATATCCGAAGCATATGGGACACGATTCATGATGTCTCACATAAAGACTAAACCAGTCTTTTGCTATAACATTTCCATTTCAATTTGCCAAGTTCTCATAATTCAGATTATGAAAAGGGATGCCGTAATCATAATCGAATTTTAGAACGCAAATAATGGTCCCATATACAGAATTTCCTTATGTTGAGCCATTCCAACATGAAATTCATATATTTCCTTGACTAAATGATTAAAACCTCACGATCTAAGCTTATAGATTTGAGATGAAGCATAATTTCCTCTCCCTTAATTATAGCAAAACAACTTTTTCCCAATTGAAACTTTTGTTTTCTATAATTAACATTGCTAGCTTGCAATACTTATCATAATTATCATGCTCCCACTAACATGATGATTATTAGCATAACACTTATGCTCCCACTAGCTTTGACATGTACCCAGAAATCAGCTGGACTTCTAGAAATCAATACTTCATTGACTTTCTTACCAAAGTTCAGATTTCTGATACTAGATTGTTTTGATAAGACTTTATCAAAATCATACACCTTCCCTTATATAGCACACTTGTGAGTCTAAACAATTATGAAGAGGTATGCCGTAATCATAATGTTTAGACCTTTTTGCCACTTCTCACAAGTCCAGGTTAGTGTGCCGGTTAACCACACGCGCTCCACTAACGACTTTGAGAATGCAAATATCACAATTGCTATCTAGATAAAATCTACTTAGTGAAAGTGTTTCCTCACCATCATTTTCATGAATCGGAGAGAAACCTTATGACACTTAGATTTATATGGTGTATGAGTTCCTACCCATATGAATTTGTCAAACCATAATCACAAGACAAAGATAATGACAAATCCAAAACCATATGCATTGAACTCAATCTTAACTTCTTGCCACCTGGCAGCTCAAGGGCCTGCCATTGCTTCCAAGTTGTTATGCAACAAACTGAGAACTCTAAGAACTCATATGCAAATCCAACTTTAACTGGAATGGGCACAGATATGTCAACACGATAGGTTATAAACCTTAAGTCGTGTGCTAGAGAAGAACTTTAGGTTTTATTCTTGATTAGTTCTTGAGACTTTCAAGACCTTTAAGACTCCCACTGTCCTCTTGACATATAAGACTGCCTTGTCAAATATCCAAGATATAGTGTGGATTCTAATCAAGACAAACACTTCACACAATTGGCCTAAGTTGATCTTTGTTTTATCCAAAACATCACAACTTACCAATTTCACATGTACAAGAGTAGAAAACTTTTACTCTTACATTTGACAAGTGTTTTAAACCTTCTTTAAGACATGTCACTCAAATGACAATCTTGGAGTATGACTCTAAGACTTGTATTGGAACGAAGTATGACTCATCTTCTTGATTTAACCATTTCAACAATTCAAGATCCCTCTTCTTAGTCATAAGAATGCACTAAGATTTCCTTAGAGAACTAATTTTGATATGGTTTCTTAATCATTAAGATGATCACAAAACTGATACTAAAGTACTCTCCCATCTTTTCAGATATGAGAAACTTTTATCCTTTCTGCCTAAATTGATTCTTCTTATTCGCTCTGCCTTACATTGGAACCTTTTCCAATGTCTCAGAGTTACACTTAAGCTTGTAAGTATAATCATATTTACTGAACTTAAGTAAATCATGACGAATAGTCTTATCAAACTTTTTGTGGTGGACTTGACCAGTGCACAAGACTGTGTACTCGATCCCTTAGTCCTTTACTTGATTCACACATCCATGTGAACAAGTAAGTAGTCTTAATTTTCCAAAACTTGAAAGTTCTCATTCATCATGCTATACAACTTGCATGATTCCAAGTTCCGGTCCAATTGAAACTTGGGTGATGAGAATCTTTCCTTATTTGGTAAATCTAGACATTACCACAAATGAAAGAATCAATTTCATATTTCCACTCTTGCTCTTAATGGAATCGTATAAGCAACAATTTTTCCCACAAATGCCATTGTAAGGATATTTTAAAATAAATAAAATCAAAAATTTTCTTTTATTTTAAAACTTTGCGGAAAAACTATCCTTACAATCCATATGAAAACTTGTTGTTATCTATTCCTAAGCAATATCTCATAACTCCTAAGAAGTAGCTCAAGAATCCGATCTTCAAACTATGCGATAGAAATCCATCTACGCCATCAGATTCAGCATATTCTTTCTTTAAGTTTCTTCACTTTTCTTTGATTCTTAAAACATCACCATGTGACCCAGTCACATCATGTATCAAGAATCTCAGAATAGAAACTTAACAGAGTTAGATAGTGGAATTTACCTGAAGTAGAGTCAAACTTATTGACTTTAACATCCTTAGGTAAATTTGGCAGCTTCGCAACCAATGCCCCTTTCTTTGGCAATACAAACATATGGACCCTTTGATAATGGTACACGGGACTATCACAGACTTAGCTTTTCTCTTTACCATTTGGTCAACCGAGTTGACTATGGCCGATCCCTTTCCATTGGGAAGAGAATGCTTTACTAGATATCCAATGTCATCATTGTCAATGTCCATAAAGTTTTAGGAAGTTGATCTTAGCAAATAGACAAGATCATTAAGGGTCTTGTCATAGTCTTTTTCATAGGTGTTCCAAAAGAACTCACTATGTGACTTAGAAAGTAGTTGAACCACCAACTTTCTCAAGACTTTGACATCCAACTCTCCCGGCTTGTCAATATGTGACTACATCTCCAAGATGTGACCACACCTAGACCTTGCCTTGCCAATAGGGCCTGAGTGACCTTAAACTTTTCAAGAACTTGTGGGTTAGGGAGAATAATTTGAATAGGTGAAGAAGTATGATATCCATGGGACATCATCTTCATTAGGAAACCTTGTTTCAAGAGATTTGGGAAGATCATAGGTGTCTAAACCAGACATCTTTTGGGAGATATTCAAGATAGTTGATCTTAAGTCCTTAATATGACACCCAATATGAAATATTAAGGCTAGGACCCAACAAACTATTTTATAACTTAGAAGAGGTATGCCGTAATCCAAGCTATAAAATATTTGAAGGTAGGTGAATGACGATTCACCAATTTCCACCAAGATAAACGAAATGAATTATTAGGTTTTAATTGGTTTTGAAACTCCTAGATCTTTGAGATTCATTGAACTGTTCAATGGCATGTTTCAATCTCGAGTGTGCCCTTCAGGTTTTGTGACTGGGATGCCGAGGATCACAAAACAAGGTGTGAAGTAACCATGCAAATCACTTGGTACCCTTAATAAATTACCCCTCAATCGATGTGCCGGTTAACCACACACGCTCCATCGATACTATGATAAATATTAAGTCACCCTTTACCTACCTTGTTAAGTCCAAGTTAGTGTGCCGGTTAACCACACACGCTCCACTAACGACTTAAACAAAGTGCAAAGTGTAATTTCATGGATTAGCACCTTATTCACATTTTTCCTAAGTAACTAAGATTGGGTATTATCAAAAGTTTAGTTACTTAGTATTTTTCATTAATACTTTTAATGAAGGGAGAATTCTAGTCCTGTCAAACCCGTTCGGCTAACGACCCTCCACCAGTCAAGCAAGCGGTGGGTGAGAGTGGACACCCATTAAGTTGCCATTTTATAGGCAACAACCTTATACCCACCTTATAGACCGGCTTCGTGAATGAGGCGTACTAGCGGTAAGACTGACTTTACTCTTATACATATATATATTATTAACTTATAATATTATAAAGTATAAGGGTTGAATTTTAACTTTTAAAATTCTAGGGGTTGGAACTAAAGTTTTAACTTAACTTTACTTGTTCCAAAACTTGAGGGCAAGTTTTGTAAACTTTCAAAACTTTTCATTTCTTGTAACTTATGAGTTTAATAGAGTAATAAAATGAGAACTTTTCATTTTTCTAACTCTTGTGTTCTTTTAATGGTTTTTTTAATCCAAGAGACTTTTGGTTTTCCATAACTTGAGGACAAGTTATGGACTCCATTAAAACACATTATGATCATGAATTAATCTACCACATAGGTTACAAATAATTCCTATGATCATCTAAACATCATAAGAACAAGAACATGAATATGAACACTTTCAAGAATCAAAATCACATTTAATCTTTGTAATTTTGATAACTAGTTGTTGTAAATGAGTTAGAAAAGACATTACACCTTCTAAAATAAGTTTTCAAGTACCAAAACATTTTAGGGTAATGATTCTAATCCATTTCCAGCAACACAAGTCGAAATTCTGCACTCTGTCGACCCTACTCGCCGAGTGCATAAACCTACTCGCCGAGTAGGTTGAAGATACACATGAACTCGTCGAGTCCTCCCCATGGACTCGCCGAGTCCATCAGTCAGACAGCAAGATTTTCGACTTTCTTCAACTTTTAAGCACAAATAACAAACAAACAAGCCTAGGCTCTGATACCACTGATGGGTTTTGAGCATTCTAACACTTCCTAAGTGTACATGCAACCCTAATAACCTTGGATCTATGTTTGTCTAATTATCATGCAAAGTTGAATTCCAAGGTTATATTCCTATCTAGCATACATGGGGAACAATTTTAACTTGAATCATAGATAGAATAACTTACCTTGTTGTTGCTTGTGTTCCTTGAAACCTTGTGAGCCTAGCACCCCAAGTGTGATGCCTCAAATGCTTCACACAACACCAAATGCTCTTGGAAAGACTCTTGAGATAACACACTTCTCAAAAATCGGCCAAGCCCTCTTGTTTCCTTAGTAGTCCCGATTTTGGTGGAGAATATGCTTCTTATATAGTGTTGACACATCTAGGGTTACACCATGTAAACCCTAATGTGTCATGACTCTTCATTTTCATGACCCATGGGTTTGTAACTCCCATGGAGCATCCATGGAGCATCCTATGGGTAGAACCCAACTTGATAATCCATGGAGCCTCTTAGCCCACTATACAAGATATGGATGATTTACACAATCAACCCATATATTTAATTAGTTATCCTTTGATCACTTAATTAATTCCAAATTAATTCTTTGATCAACTAATCAAATAATATTATTAATATATTAGAACTTATAATATATTAATAATCTCCAAGTGTTATTTCTCTCATTTAGTCTATCCAATTGCATGGTGCCATGCAACCCAAATGGACCATGCCGGGTCGGGTCAAGTACAAGCCCGAAATAGTTATGGACTTAGACACCTTATCCAACAGTATCCGGACCGTAGATCTATTGTAGAAAAATAATTGGCTCCTTGGAGCTGGTCGAATAGATCATCGATTCGTGGGAGTGGGTAGCGGTTTTTAACAGTGAGTTTATTTAACTCTCTGTAATCGATGCACATTCTGAAAGATCCGTCCTTCTTTTTA
Source organism: Lactuca sativa (assembly GCF_002870075.4). NCBI lineage: Eukaryota > Viridiplantae > Streptophyta > Magnoliopsida > Asterales > Asteraceae > Lactuca > Lactuca sativa. Next base: position 171,244,564 of record NC_056626.2, on the reverse strand, counting down.
ACAAAGAGCACTGGAGCTCCCCATGGCGAGTAGCTAGGTTGGATAAATCACTTGTCCAGAAGCTCACTAAGTTGGCTGGACAATTCCTGCATTTCAGCAGGAGCCAACCAATATGGTGATTTAGCGAGAGGATTTGCTCCTGGAACGAGCTCGATTCGAAACTCAACCTGTCTCTCTGGGGGTACTCCCAGGAGATCTTCAGGAAACACGTCTGGAAATTCACACGCTACCGGAATATCTTGGATGTTAGTTTCTTCCTTAGCCTTATCCACTATGTGAGCCAAGAACGCCAAGTTGTTCTTTCGTAGATGTTTGTGTGCCTTGATGCACGAGATGAGGCGAAGATTCATGATGGGTTTGTCTCCGTAAATTACTAGGGTTTCGTGATTTGGGAGACGAAGGCGAACGGCCTTCTCGTGGCACATAATCTCAGCATGGTGGGGGCTTAACCAATCCATGCCGATAATCACATCGAAACTCCTAATTGACACTGGCATTAGGTCTATTCGAAAGACGTGTTGGTTAAAGGTTAGGGTACATCCGATGTAGATTTCCCCAGTGGATTTGGTTTTCCCATTGGCCATTTCCACCGTATAGGTTTCATTTAGCTTCTGGGGTCGTTGTTTTAATAAATGTTTAAACTTCTCTCTTACGAAAGTTCGCTCCGCTCCGGTGTCAAATAAGATGCATGCATAAGTGTGGTTTAGGAGAAACGTACCGGTCACAACTACGGGGTCCTGAACCGCCGCACCCTGACCCATGGTCAGCATCCTTCCTGCTCCTCTGTTTCCTGAATTGTTGTTGTTAGGGCAATTTCGGCGGAAATGCCCCGTCCTTCCACACCCGAAGCAGGTGTGGCTAGGCCCTGCATTATTGCCGCCGGCATTGGTGTTGTTGTTATTGCGATGGTTGTTGTTGTTGTTGTTGTTTCCCTGATTTTGGTTATGGGGAGGATAAGTCCTGTAGTACCTTGCAGTGTGTCCCCTTCGGTTGCAACTGTTGCAATGGAATTCCCTGCATTCGCCGTTATGATGGAGACTGCACTTATTGCATTTGGGAAGATTACCGGAATAGGGTCTTGAAGCATTTGAAGCAGCTGAGGCTGGAGCATGTGGTGCGGCTAGAACCGGTGCGGTGATAGTGTTAACTGCCACTGTCTGCTGCTTTTGAGAGGTCTCGGGGCCCTGACGTCCCTTCCTCTTGTTGTTCTTCCCTTTCTTGCCATCACCCTCCTTTTTCTTCTCAGCCTCCACTGGCTTCTCACCCTTCTTGTTGTTATGATCATACAGCCTCTTCGCCAATCTCTTCGCACTGTCATACGTTTCAGGGTTCGTAGCTATCACATTCCCTTGAATGGGTGATGTCAGTCCCCAGATGAATCGCTCAATCTTCTTTCCTTCTGATGTGATCATACCCGGGCACAGCAGAGATAGTTCACTAAATCTCGATATGTAGGCATCGATATTCGCATTCTGCACAGTGAGGTTCCATAGCTCCTGCTCCATCTTCTGTATTTCGCCTCGTGGGCAGTACTCAGCCATTAACATTTCTTTCATTTCTGCCCATGGTATAGAGTTGGCTACAGGCAGCGTCATGGCTTCCACGTGTCCGTTCCACCAAGTGAGTGCTTGGTCCACAAAAGTGCAGGCCGCGAACTTCACCTTCATCTGCTCGGGGCAATCGCATATCTCGAATACCGACTCCACCTTTTCAATCCATCGCTTCAGAGCGATCACCCCTCCAGTGCCGTTGAAAGTTCGTGGTTTAGCGTTTGTGAAGTCCTTGTAGGTACATGTTTTGGTAGATCCTTGGTTCATCCTGTTGTTCGAACTTCCTGCCCCTTGCCCGTTGCCTCCTCCATTATTCCCCTGATGGAGTTGTGTCATAGCTGCGGTGACCGCAGCAGACACGGCTTCCTGGAATGCAGTGGAGTCAACCTCAGGTGGAGCTGGTCCTGGGTTTCCGCGAGTAGGTCGGAGGGGCATCTTTCTGTCACGAAACGGAAAGATGTTGAGTGTATGTGGTTTCTGTGAGGTTGTGATCCTACTAACTAGGTGCATGGTACAAACTTATACATTACTACCATCAGACATACAATCATAACTTCTCAACACATAGCAATTTGTAATATCATAGCAAAGCACACAAAAGTTCATTAATATTATCCGCATTTAATACAAGAAAATTTTGCTCGTAAGAGCATACATAAGTGACGCTATTTCGACAACATAACGGCTCTATGAGTAGTGTAGTCACTTAAACATAGAGTCGGAGTACATAGCAAAGTTCCTAACGACCTACTAAGACAAGTCTATCCCTAACCGTGATGAGCTGCATCCGGAGGTGGTGCCGAGGATGTGGATGCTCCCTGAAGACGAGCCACCAAGCGTTCTGCGTCCTGAAGTCGAGATTCCCACCTTACCTACCTCATGTGAAACTCCCGAAGGACGTCATGCGTCTCCTATTCCGCACGCTCGACCCTAGTCCACAGCTGGCATACCTGATCAGCAGTGCCCTGAGCAAGGTCGCCGGTGTCCCGTAATCGTCTCACCATGACCGGTAGGGCTCGGTCGGTCGGTCCTCCGTCCCTCAGGTCAAAGAACTCACGTGACATGCCAAACGGGGGTCGCTGTCCTTGATGTCTGCTCCATCTCCAAAGATCAATGCCCTAAGGGGGGGTAGGACCAGTAGGGCCCACACGGTAAGCAGGCACCCTGATCGGGTAAGGGGGGTTGATGACCTCTGGCTCTGCGTCCGAATCACCCCCTTCGCTATCATCGAGCTCCTCTTCGAAATTCTCTTCGTCTTCTTCGGGTTCGGCAGGCTCGCCCTCGACTTCTGCCTCCGGTTCCCCGTCAGATTCCTCTTCGGGGTCTTCCTTAGTTTCTTCTTCAGGTTCTTCCTCAGGCTCCTCCTCCTCTAGCCATCCGTTGTTTCCCTGATTAGGGAAATAAGGGTCTCCAGGGTGATGAAAACCAGCCATGCTGTCTGCGCGAGTATGTAAATATGCTAACATTATTCCTAGGATGTTATGACTATTGTACGGACTAAGCAAACGTTCTCTTTTTAGTGATAAAGGGTATAGTTTTAGGTTCCCTAGCTATCCCGATCTCATCAAGACGTGTGTTAGTTTTACTTTTGAGAGAATGTAGTTGATCAGGCTACATCCACTCCTTGGTATCACTAAGAACAGTCCCGAATTAATCGAGATACTAGCATTATTGTGTTTGGTTCGGCGTTATGTTTCTATTCCTAATGCAAGTAAGGGTGTTTTATTTACTTGTTTTGTTCAGGGTTATGTTAGTCCCTCTTTTTGGTTTATAGTTGCATATCAATGTGTGGCTCGACATGCTTGTTTACTATAAATAAAGCTCTGATACCAACCTGTCACACCCCCGAACCAGACGGCGGAAACGTCCGAGGGCAGTCGTGACTTAATTGAATACCATAACATTGAATATATATATATATATATATATATATATATATATATATATATATATATATATGAAACGTAACAACATTCATCACCATGCATTAATATAGTACAACCGATAAAGTTTACATGAAGTACATTGTTTAAACATTACATTCCCAAAAATAAATTGTTCGATTCATTAATAAGTAAACTGCAAGCCATCACTGAGTACATTTTCCTTTGATTCACTGGTTACCTGAGAATACAAGTATTTTGAAAAACGTCAACATGTGAAATGTTGGTGAGTTCATAAGCAGTTTTTGAAAAGCAACATTTTGTATCATTTTGAAAACCACCAGAAAATCCGATATTTTCTGAAAAGAGTTTTTGAAAACATTTGTGAAGATCCATAAGTATGCTTGTTTGTTTCTATAGTTGTAAAAAAATGTTCATTAAACTTGTGTACATTTCGAAACCGTATGTATTGAAAAACCCTAGGAAAACCCGATGTTTTCCTAATTCTTTGAATTCCATGAAGTTGAAAATAAAACCATTGCAGCGTGTGAAGTCATTAATTCCAGGCGACGTCGGATTATTTTTGCGCATGATTAATTGCTATAAACACGCGTTACACAAATGACCAGTTTATAACTATACTAACGATCCCGTAGGCGTCGTCCGTACTAATCACGTTATCCAACCGCCCTGACTTCGAGTAATCCCACATCCGAAGAGAAAGAGGGCACGAAGACCTCGATGACACCATTAGCCGTTGGGGATAAAAAAAAAAAGAGTACGAGGGGCCCTTGACCCACCTCGCATAAAATACCGACTTTACTAGCAATACCAAAGGACCCTTGAGGACCAATAGTATAAAAGCCATTGAAATTCCTTTTACGCTGGGTTAGATCATGTAAGACCCAACAACTCGTAAGGTAGAAGTCTTCGGGCCTTAAGATCAGGTTATTGGGCTAGCTAGGCCCAACAAACAAGATTTTACACTTTGGGGCCCAAAGATGGTGCATAGACGTCTATGCACTCTCACGTGTGTATTAAATTCCCAAATGTTACTTGTGTGAATCGAGGTATCGTCGCGTTAGTAGTTTCGGATTTATATTGGTTCGAGACCGAACCAATTCGTTTAACAACGATTACTGGTATTGTTGTGTATTGTATTTCGTCGGTAGTCGCGGTGCCAATATTTGATCAAGTTGAGTGTATTGAATTAGCCTTGAAAATTTTCTGTTTTCAGCCCCTCTTTGTTTGTAATTTTACTTTTTCAACCCTCTAATTAAATAACTTTCCGGTTTGGTCCTTAAATCATTTTTCTTGACATTTTAACACCAAAAATTATTGAAATTGATATTTTTCAGCATATTTTTCATAGAAACCAGTTTGAGTCCCTGAAAATGCAGTTTCCTCGGTTATAACCCCTCTTTTTCGCAGTTTTTACAATTTTTGCCCAAATTGGAAAATTCTTGCAAATTTGGTCCTTTTTAAATTTGAAAAGCATTTTAAACCTTTGAAAAGTACTTGGAGCACTAGTAATCCATTGTTTTACAGAAAAACACAGTTTTGGCCCTCCAAAACAGAAATTTTCGCATATTGGGCCCTATTGGGCCGAAAATGCCATTTTTAGCCCATTAAGCTTGAAATTTATGTTTTTTGTAACACCGTGAATTTCAAAATAATTTTTCGCAATATAAAAAAAACATTTCTCATTTAATTTCATAAAACATTAAGTTCCAAATTCCAATCTGTATCATACAAATCCCAAGATCAGATAAATATATCAAAGTCCCCTGCGTGTGTACAGATCAAGCCGGCGCCTTCCCACGGTCATCGCTGGTACCTGAAACAACAACACTAACACTGTAAGCACGAAGCTTAGTGAGTTCCCCAAAATACCACATAAAACACATATTAGCCACTCGAGGCTATAACTCTATGGGTCCGTGCACCCAACTCTGTGAACCCTCAGGTTCTAACTCTAGGAACCTTTCGGTTCCAACCCTGTAATCATGCACAGCATAAATCACATAGAAATAATGCAGTACAACATATGGCATACACATAACATACATACACTAACACATAGCTCTGATTACCTACTCAAGGTAAAGTATAGTGAGAAGACTCACCTCGCGTGTCTCGGTATCTCACGAACCCTGGAAACCCCTCGTGCTCGATCCTCCGAGCTCTAATCCTCCTATAACATCACATGACTCTAATTAACACTTTTTATCTCTAAGGTTGACTATCCCTAAGAAGTCAACACAGGTCAACGGTCAACGGTCAACTTCGACCGGACTCGGCGAGTGCACACGGTAACTCGGCGAGTCTAGACGATCTCACCAAATCTCTAGGATTCCCTTTCTACACGTTGAGTACTCCCCCTGACTCGACGAGTTTCACCTGGCAGAAATCGCGGGGCCACCCCGACTCAACTCGCCGAGTCTCAAGAAAGACAGTCTGCTCATCGGACTCGGTGAGTCCATGCCATGCAATCACTCAAACTTGCTTCTAAGGTCAGATCTACTCCAACAATTCATAGATCTGGCCCTCCTAGACTGATTCACCACGTAAACCCCAGACTTGGTGCATAAACAACCTCTATATGACCATATATGAAGAATTATCAACAAATCTCACTACTCAAGGTCATAACCTCCATTGTTCTCTATAAAGCTTGATGAATGAGGCTCTCTGGACCTCTATGGATCCAGATCCGAAGTCTCATCACTAGCAAGGGACTATTTGGCCATCCAATCAACTCAACAAGGTCACAAGAAACCCTAAAATCAATTATACTTCACAAAACAGGAGATGAGCCGAAATCATACCTTTAGATTGAAGAGCTAAGCTTCAAATCCACCGAATAGTAGTCTCCTTTGCCTCCTCTTGGCTAGAACCTCCCTCTTCTTTGCTAAACAACACACAAATGTCAAGAAATGCTTCCTTTCTCTCTCAAATCGCTAAAGCACTCTAGGGTTTCTCTCTATGGACTGTTGGGTGCAAATGACGGCCATAAGGCCCTTTAAATAGGTCCCAAACCCGAGAAATTAGGGTTTCATTAAACAGCGTGGACTCGCCGAGTCCATATCCTGGACTCGCCGAGTCCAGACGAATCCCGCGTCCAGAATCGCGATCCTACTCGGCGAGTCTGAGCTCCAACTCGCCGAGTCCCCTCTCAAAACACAAAAAAAACAAAACAATAAATAACCTGGAAATCCGGGCTGTTACAACTCTCCCCCACTAGAACTAGACTTCGCCCTCGAAGTCTCGCTCTGAAAATAGCTCCGGATGCTGCTCCCGCATCTCGCGCTCCGGTTCCCAGGTCATCTCTGATCCCTTCCGGTGTTGCCACTGAACCAACACCAGAGGTACCTCCTTGTTCCTCAGAACCATGATCTTCCGATCTCTGATGGCTACTGGTCTCTCGGCATAATTCAGACTCGCATCCACCTGAATATCCTCTAATGGAACCACTGCCGACTCATCGGCAATACATTTCCTCAATTGCGACACATGAAACGTGTCGTGGATTTGCCCCAACTCTGCTGGCAATTCCAATCGATAGGCTACCCGTCCTACCCTCGCAGTCACCCGAAATGGCCCAATATACCGGGGCCCCAACTTGCCCCTCTTCCTGAATCGAATCACTCCTTTCCAATGAGAGACCTTCAGGAGAACGAAGTCGCCGACCTGAAACTCAAGCTCGGACCGGCGTCTGTCTGCATAACTCTTCTGTCGGCTCTGGGCGGTCAATAACCTCTGTCTGACCTGCTGAATCTGCTCTGTCGTCTGAAGCACGATCTCGGTACTGCCCATCACTCTCTGTCCAACCTCTCCCCAGCAAATGGGGGTCCGACACCTCCTACCATACAACAACTCAAAGGGTGGCATACCAATGCTCGAATGATGGCTGTTGTTGTAGGAAAACTCTGCCAAGGGTAAATACGCATCCCAGCTACCCCCGAAATCCAACACACATGCTCGAAGCATGTCCTCAAGCGTCTGAATCGTCCGCTCACTCTGACCGTCTATCTGGGGATGATATGCGGTACTAAAATGCAATCTAGTACCCAACTCCTCATGAAATTTCTTCCAGAATCTGGAAGTAAAGCGCACATCACGGTCTGAAACAATCGAGATCGGCACCCCATGCCGAGATACCACTTCTCTCACATATAACTCTGCCAACTTCTCTGCTGAAGAACTCTCACTAATGGCAAGGAAGTGAGCGCTCTTCGTCAACCTATCCACAATCACCCAAATTGCATCAACTCCTCTGGCAGTTCTTGGCAATTTGGTGATGAAATCCATAGTGATCTGTTCCCATTTCCATTCCGGAACCTCCAATGGCTACAACTTGCCATGCGGTCTCTGGTGCTCGGCCTTAACCCTACGGCAGGTCAGGCATCCATGCGACGTCCCTCTTCATACACGGCCACCAATACTCTTTCCTCAAATCCAAATACATCTTCGTAGCCCCCGGATGGATCGAAAATTTCGACCGATGAGCCTCCTCCATCAAGGAAGTGCGTGTACCACCCACAAACGGTACCAAAATCCGACCCTGAGAAGTCATAAGCCCTCGACCATCCGTAACGAACTCTGAAACCAAACCAACGACCCGTTCCCTCTTCTGCATCTCCGGCTGCACAGCTTCGGCCTGTGCCCCACGAATGGCATCCAATACCGGAGCTATCATGGTCAATCTCAAACATACACTTCGTAATGGAGTGCTCTCCGCCCTGCGGCTCAACGCATCGGCCACCACATTGGCCTTGCCCGGGTGGTACAGGATCTCACAATCATAATCCTTGACCACATCTAACCACCTCCTCTGACGCATATTTAGATTGGGCTGATCCATCAGGTATTTCAAGCTCTTATGGTCCGTGTATACCGTACACCGAACCCCATATAAGTAGTGACGCCAAATCTTGAGGGCGAACACTACTGCCCCCAACTCTAGATCATGCGTAGGATATCTCGTCTCATGAGGCTTCAGCTGCCTCGATGCATATGCTATCACATGAACCCTTTGCATCAATACCGCACCCAACCCGAAAATCGATGCATCACAATATACTACAAAATCCTCCATCCCTTCCGGGAGAGCTAATACCGGGGCTTCGCACAACCTCTGACGAAGTGTCTCAAAGGAGGTCTGCTGCTCAGGACCCCATGAGAATGCAACACCCTTCCGGGTCAATCTGGTAAGCGGCACTGCGATCTTGGAGAAATCCTTGATAAATCTCCGATAATACCCTGCTAATCCAAGGAAACTCCTGATCTCAGAGGGTGACTTTGGCACCTCCCAACCCATCACCGCCTCAACCTTGGCCGGATCGACCAGAATCCCTTCCTGGTTAACGAGATGTCCTAGGAACTGGACCTCCCGTAACCAGAAATCATACTTGGAGAACTTTGCATAAAGCTTCTCCGATCTCAGTACCCCAAGGACCTCCCTCAAATGCTCCTCATGCTGCTCTCTAGATCTCAAATACACTAGAATATCATCGATAAATACAATCACCGAACGATCCAACATCGGTCTGCATACCCTGTTCATGAGATCCATGAACACCGTCGGGGCATTGGTGAGCCCAAAAGGCATCACCACAAACTCATAATGCCCATATCGCGTCCTGAATGTTGTCTTCTGGACGTCCTCATCCCGTACTCTCACCTGATGATATCCCGTCCTCAAGTCGATCTTGGAAAACCGAGATGCTCCCTGTAACTGATCAAATAAATCGTCGATCCTTGGCAACGGGTAACGGTTCTTGACCGTCAGCTTGTTCAACTCCCGGTAATCAATACACATCCGGTGTGAACTATCCTTCTTTTTGACGAACAGAATAGGTGCTCCCCACGGCGAGCTGCTCGGCCGAATGAATCCCTTCCCCAGCAACTCCTAAAGCTGCGAGGATAACTCTTGCATCTCCGGAGGTGCAAGACGATAAGGTACCTTAGCTACAGGCGCAGCCCCCGGAACCAAATCAATACCAAACTCCACTTGCCTCACAGGAGGTACTCCCGGCAGCTCCTCGGGAAAGACATCTGGAAACTCACGTACCACCGGTACCTCCTCAACTGAACTCGGTCTCTCGGAAGTCGCCCGCGTATCCAACACATACGCCACAAAACCCTTACAGCCCTGCTGCAGACACTGCCTCGCCCTAGCGGCCGAACAAAAGGCTGATCCCGAACGGGTACCCTCGCCGTACACCGAAAGAACTCCCCCACTAGGGTCTCGTACAGTCACCAGTTGACGCTCACAGTCGATAACCGCGCCGAATCGGCTCAACCAGTCCATGCCCACAATGACACAAACATCACCCATCGCAATAGGAATCAGATCAATCGGAAACTCAACCCCGAAAATCTCTAACACACATCCCCGGAAAACCTCCGTGGCACTAATCACTCTATCATCAGCTATAGAAACTCTCAGAGGCCGACTCAGTGCCTCGCGACTAACACTGATATGCTGACTAAAGGCCAAAGATACAAAAGACCGACTCGCACCCGAGTCAAATAACACTAAAGCAGGTACGAAATTCACAAGAAAGGTACCTACACATAACATATAAGCATAACATCATATATCAAAATAAATACACGAAAGGAAACATACTAGCCACTACATCGGGCGCAGCGCGGACCTCCTCCGCAGTCAGCTGGAAGGCTCTCCCTCGAGCTCTCGGCGTCTCGGCCTTAACAGGCCGACTCTCTGTAGCTCTGATGGCGGCAGGAGCAGACCCCTGGGATGCTCCGCGCAACTGCGGACACTCGGCCTTCCGGTGTCCGGTCTGGTTGCAGTGAAAACACACTGCAAACCCCTTGGGGTAGTCCTTGGCCATGTGCCCCTCCTTGCCACATTTGTAGCAAGACCCCGCTCGGCAAACTCCGTCATGACCCTTGCCGCACTTTCCGCAAGTGCGGCCCTTCTGGCTCCCTGGTCTGGGATCAGCAGGCTTGGCCCACTTGGCAGCCGGCTGCGACTGTGCCGGTCGCCGATCCCTCCCCTGAGACTCCGCCTCCTCCCTGGCCTGAGTCTCAAGCTCAATCTCCCTCTTCCGGGCATTTGCCTGAAGCTCGGCAAATGTCCGGTACGAGGAGTTCGCAGCGAACTCCCGAATATCCCGCCTCAAGATGCTCAAGTAGCGGCTCATACGTGCCTGCTCAGTGGACACGTGCTCAGGGCAGAACATCGCCCTCTCGTGGAACATCTTCGTGATCGTTGTAACAGACTCAGTACCCTGCTTGAGGGTCAGAAATTCCTGTGCTAAACGCTCCCTCTCCACCTGGGGAACGTACTCATCCCGAAACATGGTGGTGAACCTCTCCCAGGTCACCGCAGAAAGCTCAGCAGGCGTATAATGCACCGTCACAAACTTCCACCAGTCCTTCGCTCCCAAGCGAAGCTGGTTCAGCGCGAACCGGAGCTTCAAATGCTCAGGAGACGAGCAAGTGAAGAAACACCCCTCAATATCAGATATCCACCTCATAGCTGCCACCGGATCCTGAGTACCATCAAACTCTGGTGGTTTTGTGTTGCTGAACTCACAGAACAGCAACGCTTCCTCACCCTGCGGCCTCGCAGCAGCAATCGCTGCGGTAGCCGCTGCAGCAGCAGCCTCAGAAAGAGCGGCATAACGCTCATTAAACGTCTCAATCAATGTGGTCTTTATAGACCCAAACATCTCCGGTATCTCTGCCCTGATGGCCGCAGCCACCTCCTCCTGAATGATCCGGCGGATCTCCTCCTCACTGGTACCACTGCTCTCTGGCATCAAACGTGTCCTCACTATGATCTACCTCTGAAATACAACATACGATAAATTAGAACCCACACGAGTATACTCACACTCGTCAACTCTTTCCTCCTTGATTCTTGGCATTCCAAAGATTCTGACTTGGGCTGCACACCGTTCCGGTGCTTCCAGTAGTACGGGCCCAATACTACTGTCCGCACCGCACCAGAATACACTCCAAGTCCTTCTCTTTGGATCCCAGGTCTCAAGTACTCTATCATGCATAGACCACTCTCTAATAGATCTCTCATAAGTCCCTCGCTGCTAATTACTCACTCTCAAGCATCTCATAGCAGCTCACCTCTTCTTAGGCTAAGGCATCACAAATCAGGCCACTCTAGTCCTAATAGCAATACCTAGCCTACTCTAGCATGCGAATACATCATAACAATATCAATATCACATAATATACAAGGGTATTTTGGGAAATCACCGTTCGGGCGCTGACTGATCGTACACACATCTCTTGCTCTGCGTTTTTTCAAAAATCTTTTACTCTTTTTGAAAATACATTTCAAATCCTCAGTTTGAGTTCAAATACGCCCGAAGGTGTACTCGAATCCCTCAAACCAAGGCTCTGATACCAACTTGTAACACCGTGAATTTCAAAATAATTTTTCGCAATATAAAAAAAACATTTCTCATTTAATTTCATAAAACATTAAGTTCCAAATTCCAATCTATATCATACAAATCCCAAGATCACATAAATATATCAAAGTCCCCTGCGTGTGTATAGATCAAGCCGGCGCCTTCCCACGGTCATCGCTGGTACCTGAAACAACAACACTAACACTGTAAGCACGAAGCTTAGTGAGTTCCCCAAAATACCACATAAAACACATATTAGCCACTCGAGGCTATAACTCTATGGGTCCGTGCACCCAACTCTGTGAACCCTCAGGTTCTAACTCTAGGAACCTTTCGGTTCCAACCCTGTAATCATGCACAGCATAAATCACATAGAAATAATGCAGTACAACATATGGCATACACATAACATACATACACTAACACATAGCTCTGATTACCTACTCAAGGTAAAGTATAGTGAGAAGACTCACCTCGCGTGTCTCGGTATCTCACGAACCCTGGAAACCCCTCGTGCTCGATCCTCCGAGCTCTAATCCTCCTATAACATCACATGACTCTAATTAACACTTTTTATCTCTAAGGTTGACTATCCCTAAGAAGTCAACACAGGTCAACGGTCAACGGTCAACTTCGACCGGACTCGGCGAGTGCACACGGCAACTCGGCGAGTCTAGACGTTCTCACCAAATCTCTAGGATTCCCTTTCTACACGTCGAGTACTCCCCTTGACTCGACGATTTTCACCTGGCAGAAATCGCGGGGCCACCCCGACTCAACTCGCCGAGTCTCAAGAATGACTCGGCGAGTCCCAGCTCGACTCAGTCCTCTTTTGACAACCCTCTCTAACTCGCCCTGACTCACTGAGTCAACCCCTGACTCGACTGGACCACTCACTGACCGGTCCAAGGCAATCTTCAAGCTACTCGCCGAGTCTGCTCATCGGACTCGGCGAGTCCATGCCATGCAATCACTCAAACTTGCTTCTAAGGTCAGATCTACTCCAACAATTCATAGATCTGGCCCTCCTAGACTGATTCACCAAGTAAAGCCCCAGACTTGGTGCATAAACAACCTCTATATGACCATATATGAAGAATTATCCACAAATCTCACTACTCAAGGTCATAACCTCCATTGTTCTCTATAAAGCTTGATGAATGAGGCTCTCTGGACCTCTATGGATCCAGATCCGAAGTCTCATCACTAGCAAGGGACTATTTGGCCATCCAATCAACTCAACAAGGTCACAAGAAACCCTAAAATCAATTATACTTCACAAAACAGGAGATGAGCCGAAATCATACCTTTAGATTGAAGAGCTAAGCTTCAAATCCACCGAATAGTAGTCTCCTTTGCCTCCTCTTGGCTAGAACCTCCCTCTTCTTTGCTAAACAACACACAAATGTCAAGAAATGCTTCCTTTCTCTCTCAAATCGCTAAAGCACTCTAGGGTTTCTCTCTATGGACTGTTGGGTGCAAATGACGGCCATAAGGCCCTTTAAATAGGTCCCAAACCCGAGAAATTAGGGTTTCATTAAACAGCGTGGACTCGCCGAGTCCATATCCTGGACTCGCTGAGTCCAGACGAATCCCGCGTCCAGAATCGCGATCCTACTCGGCGAGTCTGAGCTCCAACTCGCCGAGTCCCCTCTCAAAACACAAAAAAAACAAAACAATAAAATACCTGGAAATCTGGGCTGTTACATTTTTAATCCTCCAAAAAAAATATATTTTCAGAAAATACATTATGGAAACTGTTTTGACTCATCTCACCCATCAGATTTCGAAATATTTCAGTTTGGGCCCTTTAACTTTATATTTTTAACATTTTATGTCCAAAAATTGAGTTTTTAGCCCAAAGAAGATGTTATTAAGCCATTTAGCTTTTTTTCTTGAAACACTTTGTATGTAGAAATATATTTGATGCTAGTATCCTTTAACATAAAGTATATCACGATTTTTAGGGGTTTATGGCTAGATCCAACATCATAAACACACAAAAACACCCATATAAGCATAGAAATCATACAAGGCATACAAAACACATATAGATCTACACTTTCACTTGTATTCCCCCCCCCCCCACAAAACTCATAAAAACAGAAAATAGGGGGTATGAAGCTCACCTTAGGGTGTGATTTCGGTTTTTGAAGAAAAGATGGAAGAAAACTTGGTGATTTTTGGCCTTAGCACCCTTTTCTTGAAGATCTCGAGTTTGATGTGCTTCTAGGATGTAAGATCACGATTTTTGCATGGATTAGGAAAAGATTTTGATAACAAAAAGAATCTAAGTTATAGATCCAAGCATAATCTTACCTTAGATGAAGAGTTTGGAGATTTTTGAGTGGAGAGGGAGGATGTGTTCTTGAGTGTTCTTGAGAGAGTTTGAGAGATATTTGTGTATGTGTGTGTGTGTGTTTCGGCCGAGAGTGAGGGAGAGAAAATAAGAGAGTGACCTTGATGAGATAGGTGCTTGGAAGTATGAGTTCCATGCATGGATATCCAATGAATAAAAGTGAGGTGGCAATCCAAAGTCAACTCCCCCTTTTTCCTTGGGCTTGGGCCGAGAATGGAGAGGGAAGAAAGGATTTTTGGCCTTTTTACCCCTAAGCCCAATATTAGAGTTAGTTTGGGTGATCATTGGCCTTATAAAATAAAATTGTGATTTTTATGCTTCATTAAGCTAGATTAGGTTAATCATGGATCAAAGCTTTTAATTCATTTCATTCTAGGCCCAAAATGGCCCAAAATGTTGAAATAAATGATTGTGGGTCCAATTAGAGCCCAATTAGGGTTCTAAGCCCATGATAGTCAAATTGGAAGCTTATTGGTCCATTTGGGTCCAATAAGGAAGTCCTAGTTCAAAGTGGACCTAAATAAGAACTTCTAGGGTTTCCAATTGTTTGATGACTATTTGTAGTACTTGTATGATGTATTTGATTGAAGTTTTTGATGTCATAATAATAGGTGTCACACATGCTCTTAAGTTTTTGATTCACATTAACTTGAGTGTATAGATTACATGACACAAAATTTCCAGTTGTGACATTAAAAGATTCCATTAAGAGCAAGAGTGCAAATATGAATTTGATTCTTTCATTTGTGGTAGTGTCTAAATTTACCAAATAAGGAAAGATTCTCATCACCCAAGTTTCAGTTGGATAGAAACTTGGAATCATGCAAGTTGTATAGCATGATGAATGAGAACTTTCAAGTATTGAAAAAATTAAGACTAACTACTTGTTCACATGGATGTGTGAGTCAAGTGAAGGACTAAAGGATCGAGTATACATTCTTGTGCACTGGTCAAGTCCACCACAAAAGATCGATAAGACTATTCGTCATAGTTTACTAAAGCTCAGTAAATATGATTATACTTACAAGCTTATGTGTAACTCTGAGACATTGGAAAAGGTTCCAATGTATGGCAGAGCGAATAAGAAGAATCAAATTAGGCAGAAGGATAAAATTTTCTCAAATCTAAAAAGATGGGAGAGTACTTTAGTATCAGTTTTGTGATCATCTTAATGATTAAGAAACCATAGCACAATTAGTTCTCTAAGGAAATCTTAGTGCATTCTTATGACTAAGAAGAGGAATCTTGAATTGTTGAAATGGTTAAATCAAGAAGATGATTCATACTTCATTCCAAAACAATTCATAGAGTTATACTCTAAGATTGTAGCTTGAGTGACATGTCTTAAAGAAGGTTTAAAACACTTGTCAAATGTAAGAGTAAAAGTTTTCTACTCTTGTACATTTGAAATTGGTAAGTGGTGATGTTTTGGATAAAACAAAGACCAACTAAGGCCAATTATATGAAGTGTTTGTCTTGATTAGAATCCGCACTATCTCTTGGATGTTTGACAAGGGAGTCTTGTAGGTCAAGAGGACAGTGGGAGTCTTAAAGGTACTTGAAAGTCTCAAGAACTAATCAAGAATAAAACCTAAAGTTCTTCACTAGCACACGACTTGAGGTTTATAACCTATCGTGTTGACATATTCTGTGCCCATTCCAGTTAAAGTTGGCTTTGCATATGAGTTCTTAGAGTTCTCAATTGGTTGCACAACAACTTGGAAACAATGGCAGGCCCTTGAGCTGCCAGATGGCAAGAAATTAGATTGAGTTCAATCCATATGAGTTTGGATTTGTCATTATCCTTGTCCCGTGACTATGGTTTTGACAATTCACATGGATAAGAGCACATACACCATTAAATCTAAGTGTCATAAGGTTTCTCTCCGACTCGTGAAAATGATGGTGAGGAAACACTTTCACTAAGTAGATTTTAGCTAGATAGCAATTGTGATATTTGCATTCTCAAAGTCGTTAGTGGAGCGTGAGTGGTTTACCGGCACACTAACATGGACTTGTGAGAAGTGGCAAAGGTCTAAACAATTGAGACTATGATTATGGCATTCCTTTTCATAGTTCTTAAAAATTGTTTAGACACACATGTGAGCTATCTAAGATAAGGTGTATGATTATGATAAAGTTTTATCAAAGCAATCTAGTATCAGAAATATGAACTTTGGTAAGAAAGTCAATAAATTATTGATTTCTAGAAGTTCAGTTGATTTCTGGGTACATGTCAAAGCTAGTGGGAGCATAAGTGTTATGCTAATAATCATCATGTTAGTGGGAGCATGATAATTATGATAAGTATTGCAAGTTAGCAATGTTAATTATAGAAAACAAAAGGTTTCAATTGGGAAAGAGTTGTTTTGCTATAATTAAGCGAGAGGAAATTATACTTCATCTCAAATCTAAAAGCTTAGATTGAGGTCTTAATCGTATTTAGTCAAGGATATATATATGAATTTCATGTTGGAATGGATCAACATAAGGAAATTCTGTATATGGGTCCATTATTTGCGTTCTAAAATTCAATTATGATTACGGCATCCCTTTTCATAATCTGAATTATGAGAACTTGGCAAATTGAAATGGAAATAGTATAGCAAAAGGCTAGTTTAGTCTTTATGTGAGACATCATGAATCGTGTCCCATATGCTTCGGATATAGGATCGATTACATGTGCTATATTCATCCTTTCTAAAATTTTCCAAATGTCTGGGGCATTAAGAAGGGAAAAAGTCTAGAATTGGATCTGACTAAAAGGATTAAACAATTGTCGAGGGCAATCTAAGGTTTACCAAAGATTGGTTGCTCAAGGATAGTTGGAAGTATAGTGATAATTCTCGAAGGACCATATTGACATAATCTGTAAGGAGGCAACTCTTGTTCAGAAGTGATAGTCAAAATGGAATCTGTAAATGTTTTTATTTAATCTGTGTAAGATTAGGAAACTTAATGCAAGAAGGATGTTTCCAAGGAGCTGATCTCCTTTGGAATGCTCTGTAATGATTGTTGTCAAGTCTTTCCAACTTTGTGCATAATCATTACAAGAGGATCAATGCATATAAGTTTAGAATCTAACAGATTTTAGTAAATGGCATGAATTTGGAATTCTTGCATTTGCAGTAAGGATTTGGGACTGTGAAAGAGGATCATTGGAGTTATGTTCAATTGATCTAATTCACAAAGCGAAGATCATAGACAAACATAGTATGCATACTTGGTGTATGGCATGACTAGTGTTTAGAAAACATAGTGTACATGCTTGGAGTATGGGACAACTATTGTTTTAAATTCAAGAATAAAGTTGATAGCTGAAACAGTATAGATTGAATAATGTGTAATCATATGGTGATAAATAAAAGGTGTTTTATTTATGTTCATAGGTTTTGATACCATATTAGATTCAATTGTTCTTGTGTTTCATTTTGCATGTTTTGACTTCCAGAATAAACTAGGTTATTCTTCCGGAATGACTAAGTTATTCAAACCATCCACAGTCGGTCATATGTTGGAAGTAGATATGAATTATGACTGTCATGGGTTGGCTTGTAGAGGTCTAAGGTGTTGGACAAAGGGCTGCAACACTCATGAGTGCTCATAAGTTCTGAGTATTGGATTCAACTCGTGCTCATTGGAATCACTTCATGGATTTTATCATGAGTGATCATGAGACGATAATATCTTATATTCTTCAAACCTAGAGATATGAGTTGTTACTATGAGTTGGTTATACATTGATTGCACGAAAACGCATTTGGTAACTCGGTGTTATAAAACGTGCCTTTGTGTATGATTCAACAAGTAGTAGAACAAGCCATATGAGTCGAATTTTATCCATTCCTTTAACCTTCGGGATAAAAGCGATATATGTGGGCCCCTCGATGATTTGATGATGACAAATGGAAGTGCTTGGCCGGGCCAGGACTGATTTGATTCGTTCAATCAGTCAGTCGTCGTAAATTAGAAATCGGGAAACAACAAATGGACAGAGAGAATGATTATAATCCATGTTTCAGTCCATATGATATCTAGAATGGAGGAATATATGATCGCTTATCTAATTGACAAGTCATTGACAAAGGTCAGAGTTCATCTACAAGGTCAGAGTTCGACAAAAGCTTTTGAGAGCTACGATTTTCGGTCGGTTCTTGAAGTCACACACAATAATAGTCTTAGACTAATCCAAGTGGGAGACTGTTGGATTAATGTCTAAGTCCATAACTATAATTGGTAAGACTTGACCCGACCCGGCATGGTCCATTTGGGTTGCATGGCATCATGCATTTGGATAGACTATAATGAGAGAAATAACACTTAAGGTTGGTTAATATATTATATGTTCTAATATATTAATAAGATTATTTAATTAGTATTGATAAAGAATTAATCTAGGATTAATCAAGTGATCAAAAGAAGACTAATTAAATATATGGGTTGATTGTGTAAATCATCCATACTTATATAGTGGGCTATTGCTCCATGGATTATCTAGTTGGGCTAAAACCCATATGATGCTTCATGGATGCTCCATGGTGTTTTTGTACCCATGGATCATGGAAATGAAAGGCCATGTCAATTAGGGTTTACATGGTGTAACCCTAACTATATATGCATCTTATTCTTGACCAAAATCGGCACTAGTGTGTGTAATAGAAGGGCTAGCCGATTTTCAAGAAGTGTAGAATTCTCTCAAGTTATTCCAAATGTATTTGGTGTTGTGTGAACCATTTGAGGGGTTATACTTGGGGCACTAGGCACTCAAGCTTCATGAAGACTTTCTACATCAAAGAGGTAGGTATTCTATCTTGTTATATTCATTGTCTTGTATGCTAGATTAGGATAATACCTTGGAAGTTCGTATTTGCATGTATAATAGAGAAAACATAGATCCAAGGTATTTAGGGTTGCATGTACACTTAGGAGTGTTAGAATGCTTAAAACCCAACACAAACTTCATCCCTTAATGTCTGAGACCTTTACATGTTAAATTTGTTATCTGAACTTTAAAGAAGATCACTATACAATGGATGGTAATTTTTTATATCATTTCTTAGACATTGTATAAGGGAAACTTTGATACGAAAGTACAACTATACCACAGTTGATAGTACATCTAAAGTAAGAGATAAGGAGGTGTTAAATATTACACAAATCTTATTCCACAATAATTGACTGATTCAAAAGGAAAAAAAAAACAACGTATACCATACACAAGAGTAAAAGGTGAACCCAAAATAAAATACTCGTTCAAAATAATAGTCATGGTAATAAGTGAACTTAATATATTGTAATAAATAAAAATCTTTTTTGCCATATGTGAAACTTTTATTCATTATGTCAGATTTTATTTTGTGCTTATTTTAGTTTAATTTTTTTTTCCACATGGCATTTTATGTGTTTTTCCATTTTATTAACTTCTATATCATATTTAAATATAATAATTGTAGTAAATGTACTAATAAATGGATTATAAATTTCAATTAATGAAACTTTCATTTTAACTTTAAAATTTTCAACAATACACCCTGATTTTTTCTTTTGTTTATCTGTTTAATTAAAAGGAAAAAATAACAATTTAATTTTGATAATTTAATATTTTTTTCTGATTTTATTTATAAATTTCAACTCCTAAATGTTTACATCTTCATATTTAATTTTTTTTAAATAAACGCATGTCGTACACGAGTCCCGCAACTATTAGATAGAGAAATAAACATATAAATGTCCAGAATAATAACTAAAACCTTTGTATACTATCCACTACGAAAATTAATATTATGTAATTTTATATGTATATTGATTAGACAATATTAAAAATACCGTAGGAAAAGGTAAGAACTTCATTGAAAACCTAACATATATATTAGCCAACCGGTCCAACAGAGAGGTTGTTTGAGGAGGAATATCCTATTATATATATATATATATATATATATATATATATATATATATATATATATATATATATATATATATATACATATATATATATAGAAAAACACACACACACACTACAGGAACGAGGGATAAACACCAAAGTGTAGAAAATAAATGGTGAAAGTGATATTTTAAAGAGTAAAGGGATAAAAGATATCACTTTACAAAATAGAAGGGTTATAAGTGACGAGATTATAAAAAGTAAAGGGATGAAAGATGAATGGGGTGAAAGTGACATGTTACAAAGTTGAATGTGGAGGGGGGTGAAAGTGATAGTTTAACAAGTAGAGAGATAGAAAGTATTAATAAAAAGACTTGAAGTGTTAGCCCCGTGTCAGATACGTTTACTGAACTTACAGGTGCAGTAGAGGTTTGTGGTGGAATTGTGGAATCTGTGAAAATAGGTATGGAAACTGGAATAGTTATGGGGTGTTTGAGTTGATATAGTTGGGAGAGGAGCAATGGTGATTGGTATAGAAATAGTTGTTGTTGGTGAGGGAGGTAGAGAAGGAACAAAATCATTAAGGGTGGAGTTACCTCACAATCCGTGCGAACTTGTTCTTCTTCCTCATTGCGAACGTGTTGTTGTTCTTCAAAGCGAATGGGTTCATCTTCCTCACTGTGAACAAGGGTATCCTCCTCAATGCGAATCTCCGACTCGGTATCAGAATCTGAATTTTCGTCTTCACTTTGAGAAGGAGTAGGAGTAGGAGACTTTCGCCTTCTAGCGGATAGCCTTCTTCTCTTTGGTGCAGCAGTAGAGGTAGTAGGAGCCTTTCGCTTCTGAGATGGAGGTTTCGGAGCCACAGAAGGTCCTTAATTCGTAGAATATTTCCTGGTAGGCCTCTTAGACCCTTTGCCCCCTTTCTTGGGTTTATCAGCCTCAACCAAAATGGCTTGGAACTCATCAGTTAAAGTACGATGTCCTGAAGGAGTAAGGGTGCGATATCCCTCTAGAATTTTACTCGTGGGAGGAACATCAAGAAACATCGCTTCCAGAATTAAACCAATGAAATTAAACTTGGACCTATCTACAATAATAATACCTATTATATGGAATCTCGCAATAGATGCCATCAGTGCATCAGTCATCACTATAATTTTGAGTTGTTTAATAGCCTTGTTGACAACAACGGTCCAAAATCTCGCACAGGATATCTCACTGTGACGAGTAACAGAGAGAGTGCTCTGGATGAATTGAGCCTAGATGATAGAACCATAATCTATGTTTTCACCAGTATATAGGTCATGCATTAGACACATGAAGAGCTTTCTTGCACAATCGCTGCATGTGACCCTTTCAGAAAAGGATTTGAACAAGATGGTGAAAAGGGCATTCCAAGTTGGTGGAAGATTGGGTTTCTTGAACTTGGATATAGCAGTGAGTGTTTCCTTGTATCCCATTTAATAGAACATTTCCAAGATTGTTGCGTTGGAGATGGTTTCCGGATTGATTAGATTTACAGATTGTGGAAGCCCTAGCAGATTGCAGAAACAGGTCTTGGAAATTGAGGTGCTGTGATTATGGATATCAAAGTAAATCCTTTGCTCGTCCTTGACGTAGTTGGCAGTGGTATATTCTTTGAAGAGAATCAAGAGAGGAACATTCTCAACTTTAGACATAGCAATAGTTAGAGGAGCGCATTTCAAGCACTCAATCGGAGGTATGAGAGAGGCATCATATTTTACCGGATACAAATCGATGATGAGATTTTGATGTTGCTTCAATGAAAGGAGTGTTGAATGAGTAGTTTGATCTTGAACAGACTAATTCTCGGATGAAGCCACCATTGATGAAGCTTTGAAGAAGATGAACAGTAGAGAGCCTTTTAATCACCAAAAATCTTTGTGAAAAGTTTGAAAGTGGTAATGAAATAACAAACTGTGAAAATCCTTTTATACGATTTGATTTGGTGAGAGAAATTCAGAGAGAGAATCTCGAGTACTGAATCGTTTCCTGGAAAAGCACGATTTGAGGGCTATGACAAGTCAGAGGCGTACGTCACGCGATGTAAGAATAGTTGTTCGTTCAACTTCCCACGCGCCCATTTAAATTCTGATCTTCTGAAAATATGCCATGTCAGCCTATCTTCTTTCGCAATGTGTAACACCGTAAATTTCAAAATAATTTTTGACAATTTATAAAAACATTTCCCATTAACTTTTCATAAAAACATCAAGTTTAAATCTCAATTCACATTATACAAAATCCCAAGATCACAAGTATAACAAAATCCCATGCGTGTGTACGGATCAAGCCGGCGCCTTCCCACGGTCATCGCTAGTACCTGAAACAACAACACTAACACTGTAAGCACAAAGCTTAGTGAGTTCCCCAAAATACCACCCATAAAACACATATTAGCCACTCGAGGCTATAACTCTATGGGTCCGTGCAACCAAACTCTGTGAACCCTCAGGTTCTAACTCTAGGAACCTTCCGGTTCCAACTCTGTAAACATGCACAACATCAATCACATAGAAATAATGCAGTACAACATATAGCATACATAACATACAAATACTTTGTCACATAACTCTGGTTATCTACTCAAGATAAAGTATAGTGAGAAGACTCACCTCGCGTATCTCGATGACTCACAAATCCTGAAATCCCTCGTGCTCGATCCTTCGAGCTATAATCCCCCTATAACATCATATGTCTCTAATTAACACTTTTTATCTCTAAGGTTGACTATCCCTAAGAAGTCAACACAGGTCAACTTTGGTCAACGGTCAACGGTCAACGGTCAACTTTGACCGGACTTGGCGAGTGCACAAGGGCAACTCGGCGAGTCTAGACGTTTTCACCAACTCTCTAGGATTCCCTTCTTACACATCGAGTACTCCCCCTGATTCGACGAGTTCCACCTGGAAGAATCGCGGGGCCACCCCGACTCAACTCGCCGAGTCTCAAGAACAACACGGCGAATCCTAGCTCGACTCAGTCCACTTGACCACCCTTCCCTAACTCGCCCTGACTCACTGAGTCAACCCATGACTCGACTGGACCACTCACTGGCCGATCCAAGGCAATCTTCAAGCTACTCGCCGAGTCTGCTCATCGGACTCGGCGAGTCCATGCCATGCAATCACTCAAACTCGCTTTTAAGGTCAGATCTGTTCCATCAATTCATAGATCTGGCCTTCCTAGACTGATTCAACACGTAAAGCCCCAAACTTGGTGTACATACAACCTCTATATGACCATATATGAAGAATTAACAACAAATATCACAACTCAAGGTCATAACCTCCATTGTTCTTCATAAAGCTTGATGAATGAGGCTCTCTGGACCTCTATGGATCCAGATCCAAAGCCTCATCACTAGCAAGGGACTATTTGGCCATCAAATCAACCCAACAAAGGCCACAAGAAACCCTAAATCCAAATATACTTCACAAAACAGAAGATGAGCCGAAATCATACCTTTAGATCGATGATCTAAGCTTCAAATCCACATAATATCAACCTCCTTTGCTTCCTCTTGGCTAGAACCTCCCTCTTCTTTGCTAAACAACACACAAAGGTCAACAAAATGCTTCCTTTCTCTCTCAAATCGCCAAAGCACTCTAGGGTTTCTCTCTATGAACTGCTGGGTACAAATGACAGCCATAAGGCCCTTTCAATAGGTCCCAAACCCGAGAAATTAGGGTTTCATTAAACAGCACGGACTCGCCGAGTCCATATCCTGGACTCTCCGAGTCCAGGCGAATCCCGCGTCCAGAATCGCGACCCTACTCGGCGAGTCTGAGCTCCAACTCGCCGAGTCCCCTCTCAAAACACCAAAATCATAAACAATAAAGATACCTGGAAATCTGGGTTGTTACAATTCTCCCCCACTAGAACTAGACGTCGCCCTCGAAGTCTCGCTCTGAAAATAGCTCCGGATACTGCTCCTGCATCTCGCGCTCCGGCTCCCAGGTCATCTCCGATCCCTTCCGATGTTGCCACTGAACCAACACCAGAGGTACCTCCTTGTTCCTCAGAACCTTGATCTTCCGATCTCTGATGGCCACTGGCCTCTCGGCATAATTCAGGCTCGCATCCACCTGAATATCCTCTAATGGAACCACTGCCGACTCATCGGCTATACACTTCCTCAATTGCGACACATGAAAAGTGTCGTGGATCTGTCCCAACTCTCATGGCATCTCCAAACGATAGGCTACCCGGCCTACCCTCGCAATCACACGAAATGGCCCAATATACCGGGGTCCCAACTTGCCCCTCTTCCTGAATCGAATCACTCCTTTCCAAGGAGAGACCTTCAGGAGAACGAAGTCGCCGACCTGAAACTCAAGCTCGGACCGGCGTCTGTCTGCATAACTCTTCTGTCGGCTTTGGGCGGTCAATAACCTCTGTCTGACCTGCTGAATCTGCTCTGTCGTCTGAAGCACGATCTCTGTACTGCCCATCACTCTCTGCCCAACCTCTCCCCAACAAATGGGGGTCCGACACCTCCTACCATACAACAGCTCAAAGGGTGGCATACCAATGCTCGAATGATGGCTGTTGTTGTAGGAAAACTCTGCCAAGGGTAAATACGCATCCCAGCAACCACCGAAATCTAACACACATGCTCGAAGCATGTCCTCAAGCGTCTGAATCGTCCGCTCACTCTGGCCGTCTGTCTGGGGATGATATGCGGTACTAAAATGCAATCTAGTACCCAACTCCTCATGAAATTTCTTCCAGAATCTGGAAGTGAAACGCACATCACGGTCCGAAACAATTGAGATCGGCACCCCATGCCGAGATACCACTTCCCTCACATATATCTCCGCCAACTTCTCCGCTGAAGAACTCTCACTGATGGCAAGGAAGTGAGCGCTCTTCGTCAACCTGTCCACAATCACCCAAATTGCATCAACTCCTCTGGCAGTCCTCGACAATTTGGTGATGAAATCCATAGTGATCTGTTCCCACTTCCATTCGGGAACCTCCAATGGCTGCAACTTGCCATGCGGTCTCTGGTGCTCGGCCTTAACCCTGCGGCAGATCAAGAACCTCTCAACAAACCAGGCAACGTCCCTCTTCATACAGGACCACCAATACTCTTTCCTCAAATCCAAACACATCTTCGTGGCCCCCGGATGGATCGAAAATTTCGACCGATGAGCCTCCTCCATCAAAGTAGCACGCGTACCGCCCACAAACGGTACCCAAATCCGACCCTGAAAAGTCATAAGCCCTCGACCATCCGTAACAAACTCTGAAACCAAACCAACGACCCGTTCCCTCTTCTGCAT
The DNA here is from genome assembly GCF_002870075.4 of Lactuca sativa. Classification (NCBI taxonomy): domain Eukaryota; kingdom Viridiplantae; phylum Streptophyta; class Magnoliopsida; order Asterales; family Asteraceae; genus Lactuca; species Lactuca sativa. The sequence goes on along the minus strand of NC_056626.2, from coordinate 171,219,171 downwards.
CCCCGATTGCACAGCCTCGGCCTGTGCCCCACGAATGGCATCCAGCACCGGAGCTATGACGGTCAACCTCAAACATACATCTCGCAGTGGTGTGCTCTCCGCCCTGCGGCTCAACGCATCGGCTACCACATTAGCCTTGCGTGGGTGGTACAGGATCTCACAATCATTATCCTTGACCACATCCAACCACCTCCTCTGTCGCATATTTAGGTTGGGCTGATCCATCAAGTACTTCAAACTCTTATGGTCCGTGTATATCGTACACCGAACCCCATACAAGTAGTGGTGCCAAATCTTGAGAGCGAACACTACTGCCCCCAACTCTAGATCATGCGTGGGATATCTCGTCTCATGAGGCTTCAGCTGCCTCGATGCATATGCTATCACATGATCCCTCTGCATCAACACCGCACCCAGCCCCAAAATCGATGCATCACAATATACCACAAAATTCTCCATCCCTTCCGGGAGAGCTAATACCGGGGCTTCGCACAACCTTTGGCGAAGTGTCTCAAAGGAGGTCTGCTGCTCGGGACCCCATGAGAATGCGACACCCTTCCGGGTCAATCTGGTGAGTGGCACTGCGATCATGGAGAAATCCTTGATAAATCTCCGATAATACCCTGCCAACCCAAGGAAACTCCTGATCTCAGATGGTGACTTCGGCACCTCCCAACTCATCACCGCCTCATCCTTGGCCGGATCGACCAGAATCCCTTCCTGGTTAACAAGATGTCCTAGGAACTGGACCTCTCGCAACCAGAAATCACACTTGGAGAACTTTGCATAAAGCTTCTCCGATCTCAAAACCCCAAGGACCTCCCTCAAATGCTCCTCATGCTGCTCTCTAGATCTCGAATATACCAGAATATCATCGATAAATACAATCACCGACCGATCCAACATCGGCCTGCATACCCTGTTCATGAGATCCATGAACACAGCCGGGGCGTTGGTGAGCCCAAAAGGCATCACCACAAACTCATAATGCCCATATCGCGTCCTGAACGCTGTCTTCTGGACGTCCTCATCCTGCACTCTCACCTGATGATATCCCGACCTCAAATCGATCTTGGGGAACCAAGATGCTCCCTGCAACTGATCGAATAAATCGTCGATCCTCGGTAACAGGTAACGGTTCTTGACCGTCAGCTTGTTCAACTCCCGGTAGTCAACGCACATCCGGTGTGAACCATCCTTCTTCTTGACGAACAGGATAGGCGCTCCCCACGGTGAGCTGCTCGGCTGAATAAACCCCTTCCCCAGCAACTCCTGAAGCTGCGAGGATAACTCTTGCATCTCTAGAGGTGCAAGACGATAAGGCACCTTAGCGATAGGCGTGGCCCCCAGAACCAAATCAATACTGAACTCCACTTGCCTCACAGGAGGCACACCTGGTAACTCCTCGGGAAAAACATCTGGAAACTCACGCACCTCCGGAACCTCCTCAACTGAACTCGGTCTCTCGGAAGCCACCCGCGTATCCATCACATACGCCACAAAACCCTTACAGCCCTGCTGTAGACACTGCCTCGCCCTAGCGGCCGAACAAAAAGCTGATCCTGAACGTGTACCCTCGCCGTACATTGAGAGAACTCCCCCACTAGGGTTTCGTATGGTCACCAATTGACGCTCACAGTCGATAACCGCGCCGAATCGGCTCAACCAGTCCATGCCCACAATGACACAGACATCACCCATCGCAATAGGAATCAGATCAATCGGAAACTCAACCCCAAAAATCTCTAATACACATCCTCGGAGAACCTCCGTGGCACAAATCACTCTATCGTCAGCTATGGAAACTCTCAGAGGCCGACTCAATGCCTCACGGCTAACACTGATATGCTGACTAAAGGCCAAAGATACAAAAGACCGACTCGCACCCGAGTCAAATAACACTAAAGCAGGTACAGAGTTCACAAGGAAAGTACCTACGCATAACATAATATAAGCATAATATCTCAACATCAAAATAAATACATGAAAGGAAACATACCAGCCACAACATCGGGCGCAGCGCGGACCTCCTCCGCAGTCAGCTGGAAAGCTCTCCCTCGAGCTCTCGGCGCTTCGACCTTCACAGGCCGACTCTCTGTAGCTCTGATGGAAGCAGGAGAAGATCCCTGAGATGCTCCGTGCAACTGCGGACACTCGGCCTTCCAGTGTCCGGTCTGGTTGCAGTGAAAACACACTGCAAACCCCTTGGGGCAGTCCTTGGCCATATGCCCCTCCTTGCCACATTTGTAGCAAGATCCCGCTCGGCAGACTCCATCATGACCCTTGCCGCACTTCCCGCAAGTGCGGCCCTTCTGGCTCCCTGGTTTGGGATCAGCGGGCTTGGCCCGCTTCGCTGCCGGCTGAGACTGTGCCGGTCGCCGATCCCTCCCCTGAGACTCCGCCTCCTCCCTGGCCTGAGTCTCAAGCTCAATCTCCCTCTTCCGGGCATTTGCCTGAAGCTCAGCAAATGTCCGGTACGAGGAGTTCGCAGCGAACTCCCGAATATCCCGCCTCAAAATGCTCAAGTAGCGGCTCATACGTGCCTGTTCAGTGGACACGTGCTCAGGGCAGAACATCGCCCTCTCATGGAACATCCTCGTGATCGCTGTAACTGACTTAGTACCCTGCTTGAGGGTCAGAAACTCCTGTGCCAAACGTTCCCTCTCCACCTGGGGAACGTACTCATCTCGGAACATGACAGTGAAACTCTCTTAGGTCACTGCCGCAAGCTCAGCAGGCGTATAATGCGTCGTCACAAACTTCCACCAGTCCTTTGCTCCCAAGCGAAGCTGGTTCAGCGCGAACCGAACCTTCAAATGCTCGGGAGACGAGCAAGTGAAGAAACACCCCTCAATATCAAATATCCACCTCATAGCCGCCACCGGATCCTGAGTCCCATCAAACTCTGGTGGTTTCGTGTTGCTGAACTCATGGAACAGCAACGCATCACCACCTTCCGGCCTCGCAGCAGCAATCGCTACGGTAGCCGCTGCAGCAGCAGCCTCAGAAAGAGCGGCATAATGCTCATCAAACATCTCAATCAGTGTGGTCTTTATAGACCCAAACATCTCCGGTATCTCTGCCCAGATGGCCGCAGCCACCTCCTCCTGGATGATCCGACGGATCTCCTCCTCACTGGTACCACTGCTCTCGGGCATCAAACGTGTCCTCACCATGATCTACCTCTGAAATACAACATACGAAAATCAGGATCCACATGAGCATACTCACACTCGACAACTCTTTCCTCCTTGATTCTTGGTATTCCAAAGATTCTTACTTGGGCTGCACACCGCTCCGGTGCTTTCAGTAGTACGGGCCCAATACTATTGTCCGCACCACACCAGAATACACCCCAAGTCCTCCTCTTCGGATCCCAAGTCCCAAGTACTCTATCATGCGTAAACCACTCTCTAATAGATCTCTCATAAGCTCCTCGCTGCTACCTACTCACTCTCAAGCATCTCATAGCAGCTCACCTCTCCCTAGGCTAAGGCATCACAAATCAGGCCACTCTAGTCCTAGTAGCAATACCTAGCCTACTCTAGCATGCAGATACATCATATCAATATCAATATCACATAATATAAAGGTATTTTGGGAAATCACCGTTCGGGCGCTGACTGATCGTACACACATCTCTTGCTCTGCGTTTTTCAAAAATCTTTTACTCTTTTTGAAAATACATCTCAAATCCTCAGTTTGAGTTCAAATACGCCCGAAGGTGTACTCGAATCCCTCAAACCAAGGCTCTGATACCAACTTGTAACACCGTAAATTTCAAAATAATTTTTGACAATTTATAAAAACATTTCCCATTAACTTTTCATAAAAACATCAAGTTTAAATCTCAATTCACATTATACAAAATCCCAAGATCACAAGTATAACAAAATCCCATGCGTGTGTACGGATCAAGCCGACGCCTTCCCACGGTCATCGCTAGTACCTGAAACAACAACACTAACACTGTAAGCACAAAGCTTAGTGAGTTCCCCAAAATACCACCCATAAAACACATATTAGCCACTCGAGGCTATAACTCTATGGGTCCGTGCACCCAAACTCTGTGAACCCTCAGGTTCTAACTCTAGGAACCTTCCGGTTCCAACTCTGTAAACATGCACAGCATCAATCACATAGAAATAATGCAGTACAACATATAGCATACATAACATACAAATACTCTGTCATATAACTCTGGTTATCTACTCAAGATAAAGTATAGTGAGAAGACTCACCTCGCGTATCTCGATGACTCACAAATCCTGAAATCCCTCGTGCCCGATCCTCCGAGCTATAATCCCCCTATAACATCATATGTCTCTAATTAACACTTTTTATCTCTAAGGTTGACTATCCCTAAGAAGTCAACACAGGTCAACTCTGGTCAACGGTCAATGGTCAACGGTCAACGGTCAACGATCAACTTTGACCGGACTCGGCGAGTGCACAAGGGCAACTCGGCGAGTCTAGACGTTTTCACCAACTCTCTAGGATTCCCTTCTTACACGTCGAGTACTCCCCCTGACTCGACGAGTTCCACCTGGAAGAATCGCGGGGCCACCCCGACTCAACTCGCCGAGTCTCAAGAACAACACGGCGAATCCTAGCTCGACTCAGTCCACTTGACCACCCTTCCCTAACTCGCCCTGACTCACTGAGTCAACCCATGACTCGACTGGACCACTCACTGGCCGATCCAAGGCAATCTTCAAGCTACTCGCCGAGTCTGCTCATCGGACTCGGCGAGTCCATGCCATGCAATCACTCAAACTCGCTTTTAATGTCAGATATGTTCCATCAATTCATAGATCTGGCCTTCCTAGACTGATTCAACACGTAAAGCCCCAAACTTGGTGTACATACAACCTCTATATGACCATATATGAAGAATTAACAACAAATATCACAACTCAAGGTCATAACCTCCATTGTTCTTCATAAAGCTTGATGAATGAGGCTCTCTGGACCTCTATGGATCCAGATCCAAAGCCTCATCACTAGCAAGGGACTATTTGGCCATCAAATCAACCCAACAAAGGCCACAAGAAACCGTAAATCCAAATATACTTCACAAAATAGAAGGTGAGCCGAAATCATACCTTTATATCGATGATCTAAGCTTCAAATCCACAGAATAGCAACCTCCTTTGCTTCCTCTTGGCTAGAACCTCCCTCTTCTTTGCTAAACAACACACAAAGGTCAAGAAATGCTTCATTTCTCTCTCAAATCGCTAAAGCACTCTAGGGTTTCTCTCTATGGACTGTTGGGTACAAATGACGGCCATAAGGCCCTTTAAATAGGTCCCAAACCCGAGAAATTAGGGTTTCATTAAACAGCGCGGACTCGCCGAGTCCATATCCTGGACTCGCCGAGTCCTGGCGAATCCCGCGTCCAGAATCGCGACCCTACTCGGCGAGTCTGAGCTCCAACTCGCCGAGTCCCCTCTCAAAACACCAAAATCATAAACAATAAAGATACCTGGAAATCCGGGCAGTTACACAGTGAGGAAATTACATTGAATGCATATGACTGCGAACCTGAATGTTAAATGTAACCACTAACAAGACTTTTGAAAATCACAAGGATCTTCATGCAAGAGTGTCAAAGAAAAAGAAATAAAACAAAGTTTATCTGTGGGATGTTGTGATGTCGTATATGTGACATAAAATTGTTGATCCCAGGAAAAGATCTCTTTCTTCATAGTCAAGAGAGACTAAGAAGTGTCTGTTCGGTCTCCTGTTGAATACGATCAATTGTTTGATAGGAAGCACTGAAAGGCATCTTTTATGTAAGGCTGGTAAAGGTGGTTTATCCGTGAACCAAACTACGAACTTGACATAAGTGCGAAAGTTGGAAAAGCTACTCGTGTGACCAGTATAGTCAGTTAAACGATTAGGTTGGGAATTTATTGCCATTGAATTGGAATAATATTGAAATCTTAAAAAAAAAATAAACTGGATATTTAGGGTAGAAGAGTCTTGGTGGAAGACAATGTCATGAAGATCACACAAAATATAAAAAGAGATTTCATGGTACCTTCCACAAAAGTGGTTTCATTAATCCTTAGGTCAAACTAGAACATGTGATTGTTCACCGTCAATTCATTGTGGGTATTGAATTTTGGGTTTCACTCAGTTCGTGGTAGAACGAAACTAAGATCATTAGCACAGATGTTTGTATAACCATAAACCTCAGTGGTAATTTCTGAGAGTCTCAAGGGTTACATTGATGAAAACGAAAGTGATGGAGAAGAGAGTGGATGGTTACAAGAGAGCGAAAGTACCTTTGCAATGCGAATGTGACCATGCAAATAACTCTTAACTCAATGTGACAACAGTAAGGTAGCTCATGACTAATGTGAATTCGCAGCCTGATTGGGAAGAATTGATTGGTGATATCAATTCATTAAGGCTTCATAGTCGAGTCGTTGAGGCTTGGGTCAACATGCAGCAACATGCTTCTAGGGACACTTAGCTAATACATAAGTAACAAGAGTCATACCTGCCCCATCACACAAGTAGATAGACATTGTGAACGTCTTCATTTATGAACTTGGTGTGCAAAGAAAATGAACAGAAGGTAAAAATATTTTTGTGATTTTGATGTTTCTACAATGTAGTAAAATAAAGCAAATAAATTATTTTTGGTTTTTGGAGTTTTTCTGAAAATAAGGTATGAACAATGATAATGAACAGTGGACTGCGAAAGGCTGTGAACGTTCGCACCAATTCGCAGTGATGAAACTGTTAATGAACAGTTGACTGCAAAAGGTTGCGAACGTTCACACAGATTCGCAGTGATAAACAATTTTGAAAACTGAGATAAGATAAGTAATTTAAACATAGAGATTAGCAAAGATACACAAAATATATAAAAGGATATGTGAAATACCAAACTAGGAATGAACAGTGCCCTGGGAACTACTACGAACGCTTGCATTGATTCGCAGTGAAGATTTTATGAATGTGATAGTGGATTTGGTACAGAGTCAGCTTCCATCATTCCGAGCCCTTGAAGGATTATATTAAATGTTACTTCAAGTAGGGCGTTGGTGAATATGTCAGCCAATTGATCGGCAGATTTTACGAAATGAATCTCAACATTGCCATCTTCCACATGATCCTTGATAAAGTGATACCTCAGTGCTATGTGTTTCGTTTTTGAATGTTGCATTGGGTTGTGACATATGCAAATGGCACTTTCAGAGTCACAATAGAGAGGAATTCTTTTCATATTTAAGCCGTAGTCTCAAAGTTCGCTTTGAATCCAAATGACTTGGGATGTGCACGAAGCTGCAACAATGTATTCATCCTCAGCTGTTGACAACGAAATGCATGTTTGTTTCTTTGATTTCCAACTCAACAGCTTGCCATCGAGAAATTGGCAACCACCAGTTGTGCTATTTCTGTCTAAACCGCAACCCCCTAAATCAGCATCTGAAAATGCTTGTACAAAGAAACCTAAGTTCGCAGGATACCAAATTCCAAGAGATGACGTTCGTTTCAGATAATGGAAGACATTCTTGACAGCCACCATATGAGGTTCGCGTGGATTTGCTTGGAACCTAGCACAATAATAAACTAAAAACATGATATCCGGTCTACTAGTGGTTAGATACATGAGTGAACCAATCATCTGACGATAAAGGGTCATATCAGCAGCCGGTTTATCCAGTGAAGGAGTTAGTTTCCTTCTAAATTCCATTGGAACCTTCATCTTTGAGTCTCCCAACATGCCAAACTTAGCGAGTAGAGTTTTCGTGTAAGCCTCCTGATTAATGAAAATTCCTTCCGGTCTCTGTCTAATGTTTAATCCAAGAAAAAAGTTAATTGGACCAATTGAGCTCATTTCAAATTTAGTTTCCATCAACTTTCGGAACTCAGCTGTTAGGCTGGGATTAGTAGATCCGAAGATTATGTCAACAACATAAATTTCTACGATCATCAAGTGGTCACCTTTTTTCATTCGAAAGAAGGTTGGGTCCACCGAACCTTGTTGAATTTAGACATTTTAAGAAAACGAGTAAGAGTTTCATACCATGCTCTTGGAGCTTGCTTTATACCGTAAACCGCTTTGTCCAGAATGTAAGGCCAAAAAGAGTGGAGTCGCCAAATGAAGTCGTTAAGCTCGCTAAAGGCATCGGAACACCGCCCTCTAGCGAGCGCTAGGGGAACGCTAGATGAAGCTTGTTACAGGCTTGGCGAGAGTAGAGAGGGAATGATGCTTGCATGCGATTGGTTGCTTTACCAAATGTTAGAATCTGATAGTTATTTCTTAACTAAAATTTTGTAATTTTACTTAATCAAATCAAAAGGGTTTTGTAAACCCTAACTAATAAAATCTTCAATACTATATACAATAAAGCTTCGTTGTCTATCTACAAAATAGATTACCTCAAATAATGGAGCTAATATAACGTTGGTGTTAGCCGGAAGAGACGGAGACGATGGTCGTTTCCCGATCGTGAAAATTGCACAGTTGAAAGAGTTGGAAACGGGAGATTTTACAGTGATTTAATGGCGATGGGTATTTAGGTCTTTTGGTTTTAAATCATGTGTTCACGTGTTGTTTCATATTTTAATCTATAGTTACAAAACTAGTCCCTAAGGTATTTACTAATCTGTATATTTGTTATAATGACTTTGGTTTTTTCCATCCAAAAAAATAGTGTCGTTAATATATATATATATATATATATATATATATATATATATATATATATATATATATATATATATATTAAAAACTACATTTGCTTATTAAAGTAATTAAATTAAATTAAAAAAAGAAAATAAAAAAATGGAGTGTTAAGAATGTTATCACTCCCTACCAAATGTTAAGATTAGATGTTAAATGGAGAAAAATGATGTGGCATTCAAAAAGCTGACGTGGCAAGATGCTAAGAGTGTTACCACTCCCCTTAGCCTAATAGTGATTGTGATATTTTTCATTTATAAACCCAGGCGGTTGCTCAACATAAACGGTCTCTTCCAATTCGCCATTTAAGAATGCACACTTCACATCTAATTGAAAAACTTCAAAGTTTTTGTGTGCTGCATATGCCAAAAAAATACGAACGAATTCCAATCTTGAAATGGGTGCGAAAGTCTCTTCATAGTTAATCCCTTCTTCCTGGAAGCAACCTTTGACCACCGGTCTAGCTTTGTTTCGGATCACGTTTCCTTCTTTATCCATTTTATTCCTAAACACCAATTTTAAACCAACAACCGATGCATCTGGAGGATTTAGAATTAGTCTCCAAAATTTGTTTCGCTCAAACTCATTGAGTTCATCTTGCATTGCTTGCACCCAATCAGATTGATCGAGAGCAGTGTTTTAGGTTTTGGGTACAATCTTGGATACAAACGAATTAAACATACAAAATTCTACTTTGGAGAAGAATGTAGTTTGTTTTGCTTTTAGTTGAGAACGTGTGAGAACTCTTTCCGTTGATTCACCAATGATTTGGGTTTTTGGATGATCTTTTGTCCATTCGGTGAGGGGAGGGTAATTTGGATCATAGGAGGGATCCAATTCAGCATTTACTTCTTCTTCGAATTCTGACTGAGTATCATCATCATTTGTATTTTCATTCTCCCCCTCGAATGATGAAAGAGTTTTGGCTTCAGGAATTGAATCATCACCTACGAATGGAGGTTCATGAGTCAAAGTGTATGGGGAGTTATCTCCAACAGAAGGAGACTCAGTAGAAATGGGTAACACATAACCCTCCCCCTGAAATTGAATGTTAGACCCAGAATTCTCCCCCTGGAGCTATGTGCTCGTGTCTTGAGGGTCATACTCAGTAGAAGACTTTTGAGGCAATTCTTTCGCAGCATCATTGATAATCTTCTTAAATTTGTCTACTTTATTATCCAATGCTTTCGCTTCCGATGAGATAGCTTTCGTAGGTTCATCAAAGAGTAACATGAATTCTTCATAAAGGTTGGACACATGAATAATGGCTGGACTTGGTTTAGGAAAGATTTCTTGGTTTTGACTTTTGGTTGACTGAATTTGCTTTAAGTACCTGTCATCCAACGTAACATAGTAGGTTTCTTCCATTTTCTTTGAGCGTTTGTTGAGAACCCTGTATGCCTTTGATGTTAGTGAATATCCTAGAAATATACCTTCGTCAGCTTTCACATCGAATTTGTTTCGTTGTTCTTTGGAATTGAAGATGAAGCATTTGGAACCAAAAACATGGAAAAACTTAACGTTAGGTTTGCGATTATTTATGATTTCATAAGGAGTGATTGAGAATTACTTATTCAAGATGTATCGATTTTAGGTAAAACAAGCGATAGCTATTGCATCAGCCCAGAAATAGAGAGGAAGACATGCGAACAATAACATGGTTCGTGCAGCTTCACACAAAGAATGGTTGCGTCTTTCAACTACGCCGTTCTGTTGTGGAGTGTAAGGCGCAGAGAAATTGTGTGTGACTCCCTTTTCAGCATGAAATTCTTCAAACGCTTGGTTTTTGAATTCAATCACATTGTCATTGCGAACGTTGCGAACCAGCTTTTGCAGTTGAACTTCAATCCGCTTGATAAAATCCTTAAGTCTGGGAGTTGCATTAGATTTCCTGTCTAAGAAAGAACACTCAAATGAAACGAGAAAAATCATCAACAACTACTAGTATATACTTACTACCACCAACGCTTTCAATAGCAGAAGGGCCGCAAAGGTCAATGTGTAGAAGTTCCAAAGGTTCGATAACTTTCGTGTTCACGATAGTTGGATGACTTTTTCTACTTTTCTTTCCCATCTCACAAGCGGCACACAAATGATCCTTGTCGAATTTTAATAGAGGAAGTCATCACACATGATCACCAAGAACTAGCTTGTTGATGTATTTGAAGTTTAAGTGCGAAAGACGCCTATGCCATAACCAGCTTTCGTCTGAGTGAGCTTTTGTAAGCATGCAAATGGCAGGCTTTCCTCGTATCAGGTCCAAATTCAATAGAAACATTTCACCCTTTCTTTCTGATTTTAGAAGAACGGTTTTGGATTTCTTTTCAATAATTTTTGAACCTTCGTCGTCAAAGGAAACTTTCAATCCTGTTACCACGACCAGCTGCACTACACTAATGAGGGTGTGTTGCAAGCGTTCAACATAAGCCACCTTACGCATAGAAAATTCCCCATTTTTTTCATGCCTTAGCCATTTATTCTTCCAAATGAGTTATTTCCATATTTTACATTGCCGCCATCCTTGAGAGACCTGAACTATCGTAGCTCCTCCTTCCTTCCTGTCATATGACGAGAACAGCCACTGTCAATGTACCATTCAGTGTCGTACTATTCGTCACAAATAACTTGCGACAATTAAGCAGATTTAGGAACCCAAAGTTTCTTGGGTCCTTTCACACAACTAGGAAAAGTAATATCAAGATTAACCATATATGTTTGTTTGATAAGAGTGGTTTCATCTTTTCGTTTGATGGTGAAAACTTTGATTTTGTTATCCTTTGAGTTAGATTCTATGGAATTAAAGGTTTTATTCTTGTTATAGATTTGATTTTTGACGGGATTCTTTTCTTTGGGATTCGCATTAGTTTTCTTAGTTAGAGCTTTTGGTTCTGAAAACAGCTTTCCCTTGCCTTTGATATTATTATTTGTTGACTTTGTGGATTTAGAGAAACAAGGCTTTGGTTTCTCCATTTGTTGCTTTGCGAAGAAGGGTTGTGGAGTCCCCTTTTGCTAAGAGTCCTTTGGACTATGATAATAAAAGTGTACACACTGATTGGAGTTTACTTGCGAATGTTCTTTCGCTTTAGGATTCTTCCTTTTTTTGTGGCGAATATAATCTGAACTTTGGGATTGCCAAAATTGCTTTCATTCACTGAGATTTCTTCTATATCTATCATTTCTTTGTTGTTTTTGATCAGCAAGTTGCTTTGACGACTTATGGATGTTCACCATAGGTTTCGCTTTTCTCATTTCAGGTTTGCTTTTCTTCACAAAGTTGGGTTCGCTACGAACCTCCTTAGTACCACTAGGATTTCATTTTTCAAACGCCGAGCGATTATTTAAAGGTTCAGCCACATATCTTCCTTTGACTTTCCAAGAAGTTCTTTCAGATAAACCAACAGTTTTCTCAGCATTATCTATGGGAGCTAACCAGAAGAATTCATCACATCCGTCTTTGTTGTCTTCGTCGACAATGGTTTTCAGCTCGACGATTTGAGTTACTGTTACCCCCATTGACTTTAAAAACATTATTTGGCGTTATTTGAACTTTTGGGAAAACATTTGCCTTTTCTTTCAGGATTTCAGGTTTGTTTTGAATAAATCTTGCGAATTCAACAAAATTTTCAGAAATAAGAGGTTTCACAGGTTTAAATTCACTTTTAAGAAATTCTGAATAGTTAACCTCATCCTCTACAGGAGTTACACTTATATCATCATCCTCATCAAATTCAGAAGCACTATCAATATTTATTTTGCTTTATGAACTTAATTTGGCATTCAATGAGTTAAATTTATGCACAGTATCAGATTTGATCTACTTTTTGTCATTATCATCCAAAATTTGTTTCAACATGTTTTCGTGATCTTTGGACTTAATGTAATTTTCAATGCGTTCAAGACTGACTTTGTATGCATCAGAATTTTCTTCATAGGAAACAATAGATTCGCATTTGTAACAATCTGTGTCTATTTCGTCTTCCTTTAATTCGAGAAATGGTAAGATCATTTTATGGATTTTCTTACCGATTTCACAATCAAGGTGCAGTTGAGTGAAATTAAAATAAAGCCTTTTTGCAATTAAACAAAAGATTTTTCGCTGTTTCAAAAGCATTAAATTGTCTCTCTGTAAATAAATAGATTCATTCCTAGACTTAGATAAATCCGACTCAACCTTCTAGATCCACATACGTTTCTCCTCACTTTTGGATGTTGCCTGCTCAATTCATCGGTTAGGTTTGAGTTTGATAGCCGCGTTTGCTTTAAACTATTGCTTATACTTGAAAAGGTGAATTTTAGATCATTAAATTTTGTTTCGTATCTAGATGTAAGAATATTAAGTGATTCAAGAATGGAATTTACCTTATTGATCAGCAGTTCGCAATCGTTGATCTGTTCTCGAACAGTCTTTTTCACGAAACAGTTGTCTTTTCTCATTCCACTCTCACTTGCATTCTCGCACATCTGTGATCCAATTTCAAATACTATCAAGCACCTTCCGGAGTACTACGAGTTCTGTTGTTTCGCAGTGAACGCCCTTCCATGTGTGGGCTTGCATACCTCTTCATCTTCTGAGTCTGTTGACCAGACTTCCACTCCTACGAACTCTCCTTCAGCCATGTTTTCCTGTACAACAAAAGCAGGCATAGAATTATCATTAGATTTCTTCTTCTTAATCTCTTCCAACTTTCGTTTGAGATAGGCCTCCTCATCCTCCTCTTCATTCTTCTCATTCTTCCTTCACAACATGCACTCCTTAGCAAGATGGTTTTTACCATGACAATAATTGCAATCGTATCCGGAGTCTCCAACTAACTTTTTCTCCTTTTTCTCTTCCTCTTTCTGAGAACCACTTTTGTTTTCTTCTTTCACTTTCTCTGAGCTGTAGCTTCCCTGCCAGTTTCGACTTTTGCTTGAGGGAAACTTTTTCCTAGCAAATTTGTGACAAACGTCAATTTTCGGTCAAGTCAAAGTCAACTAAAGTCAACAAGTCAAACCGGTCAACTCAATTTGCCACGAGTACTAGAGTTTACGTTATGTAATTTCTAAACAACTCTCTATTCTAATGAGAGATCATAAATCGAAAAGTGCGTACATCTAGATCTCCTTAACCTAAAACGGTGGTACGTGGAGAGCCAAACCGATAAAACAATGTTGCATACTCATCGGGAGTATGCAAGATCCTTAAACAAGGCTTAACGGGGCTTACGGACCCTGCATTGCGAAGCCGAACACTCAAAAAGGTCACCAATGAAACCTCTCCCAAATCTCTCTAAGTATGTGAAATCTCTCCCAAATATCTCTTTGTATGAGAAATCTCTCCAAGAATGTCAAATCTCTCCCAAATCTCTCTAAGTATGTGAAATCTCTCCCAAATCTCTCTTTGTATGAGAAATCTCTCCAAGAATGTCAAATCTCTCCCAAATCTCTCTAAGTATGTGAAATCTCTCCCAAATCTCTCTAAGAATATGAAATCTCTCCCAAATATCTCTCTGTATTTGAAATCTCTCCAAGTATGTCAAATCTCTCCCAAATCTCTCTAAGAATATGAAATCTCTCCCAAATATCTCTTTGTATGTGAAATCTCTCCAAGAATGTCAAATCTCTCCCAAATCTCTCTAAGAATATGAAATCTCTCCCAAATATCTCTTTGTATGTGAAAACTCTCCAAGTATGTCAAATCTCTCCCAAATCTCTCTAAGAATATGAAATCTCTCCCAAATATCTCTTTGTATGTGAAATCTCTCCAAGAATGTCAAATCTCTCCCAAATCTCTCTAAGAATATGAAATCTCCCCCAAATATCTCTTTGTATGTGAAATCTCTCCAAGAATGTCAAATCTCTCCCAAATCTCTCTGAGTATGTGGAATCTCTCTCAAATCTCTCTCGAAATCTCTCCCAACTTTCTATAATCACTCGGGGCATCCCGACCCTCGAATTTGGCGAAAACAGCCCAAAAACGGAAGTCCACGCCAAAAACGGACTAAAGGAACCGAAACCCCCTCTCAGGAACCGAAACCCCTCTTAGGACCCGAAAGTCCTCTTAGGAACCGAACCTTCTGATGAAGAGGAACCGAACCGAAGGTAATGTTCACTACAGTTCATTCGGTTCTGACCATTTCCTCTTCTGATGACTAACCGAACCCTCCCTTTTGATGGCTTGCCGAACCTTCTCTTCTGAGTACCGAGGACCGAACCTTCCCTTCCGAGCCTCGCTTCTAAGCCTCGCTTCTGAGCTTCTGACCGAACCCTCGGCCTAGGACCCTTCGCTTCTCGCTCCTGGTTCGCATCTCGCATCCGGCTCAGCAACCACCATGACCGAACCTTGGCCTAGGGACCGAACCTCGGCCTAGGACCGAGAGGCCTCGCTGGGAAGCCTTTTTCTCCCGGTTTTCGATTAAATTCGCGTTTTAAGCCCGTTTTTAATTGTTGTGATATGGCAACAAGTCTAAATACTTACCAACACTACCACAATGAGATCATTAGAACAGAACACGGGTTTAAAATACTATAGGAGTATTTTGTAATATCATAACTTATATGAAAACTAAATAGATCCTTAATAATAGATCTATAGCCCCTAAGTGGATTCCCTATGATATTATATAACTTAGAAATCATAAACTCAGAATTTGTGGTCATTGCCTTACTTCCTTTTCCTTGTTTGGATGTGGATCTAGGGTAGGATCACTTATTCGAAGGTCTATCATATCTTGTTATATGTAATTAGTATGAACTATGTCATTATAGAAGTAACTAATAAGGATCACCCCTATAAGTAATTAATTATAGAGTTAGACGCCTAGTAATTATCTCTTCCACTCTTATTCTCGCAAGTACAACATAGAAAGACCCTACTTACCGGACGACCCCTACTTTCCCAATCCGAACCCAAGAAGTGGTGGATGATTATGAGGAGAATCAGAAGCGGAACCGGAGGTAATCAATCCTCCATGCATAGCAAGGATTTCCACGAACCATTTCGACTACATTGAACCTGTGCCCCGTTGGGCAATCGTGATCGAGGGTTGAATGTAGATAGCAATGGCAACAACCACCACGTGGAGACCAACGAGGGTGCTATGACCTCAACCACGGGGGACCGACTGACAGAGCCCTCCCAGCGAAGACCCGGCAGATCGCGAACATCGGGGATTAAAGCAGGTAAACTATAACCCGAGTTCGGAAACTGCACGCTACCAGAGGCCCTACTGCTCACATACCCAAGACTCGAAAAGAGACTACTATTTTGGAGACCAACTCTCAGTTTAGGACCTTATCGCCACTTAGGCAGAGGCAAGAGAGTAACGGGGTAGACACACAACATTCAAAGAAAGGAGGATTACAGCCAAGCATCGATTCGCAAGGTGCATCGACTTTACCTCGTGCATCGCAAGGGACAGATTGCCGTAAGTAGAGTTCATACCTCTCACAAGACCTTGTAAATTAGATTCGTAAGTATGCATTGGTGCTACTCTATTCTAGGCGTAAGCACGATACTGGGATTTAAGCAGTTATACTAAACGAGGGATCTAGTGGATATCAAAACTTTTCCATGCACAGATGTGAGGTAAACCTACATCTAGGTCAAAAAAAAAATTCACCAAAACCCAAATTACTACAGTCATATTAACAAGATGGGCTTAGGACATACCTAACAGACTCGAAGTACTACTTAGCCTTAATTATATAACTAAGCATACATCAATTGGTCATAATAAGGACCTAGCTTGGGTCAAGTATAAGGGTTCACTTGGATACAGAACTACTAAAAATTCATGGGTTTACCATATAAAGACTCCCGTTATGAATTGTTTTCAGAACGCCCTTAACGACCGAATGACGTTACAAATTGATATAAGATAAAACTTAGTTAGAAACTCACGACGTATAGCCATTCTAAAAACTCATTATCATCTCACCCTTAAACATTTTGTTGAGAAGTTCCTTCATCATAGACTTATGGGTGCGATCATACCAGCACTAATACACCGGGTCCCATCAAAACTCCTCAGCCAAGCGTGTTTGGACACACATGATTCTAAGATGAGTAAAGATTGACGCCCGTATGAAACCTACCCCTACCCACTGCTGTAACCCCATTTCAAGAATGTTAGCGGAAACACTAGGAATAGTACAGTAATGTGCAAAAATTTATATGCGTAAATATAAATCGTTAGGATGCACTTAAGATAATCATTTCCACTAACGAAGATGTTTTTCCATCGTGAAACAGAGCTATGTCTTCACCAAGAGGCAACCAACCAACTTGCAAGGCGCCAACTCTACAGATAGACGCTGCTACTTTTCAGGCTGCAGTCACGGCAGCCGTGGCAGCCGTCATGGCATAGTTCTATGCTAACAACGCCAGCAGAAATGGAAGCGGTACTGACAATACAGATAGTGGTAATATTCAGGAACACCAACGGGTGTCCGCCAGCGAAAATACCTCAGGTCACAAACCTACGAACAAGAAGAGAAAGTTTTGGAACATGAAAGAGCGCCACCAATCTCAAAGATTCACTAAAAGACATCAACCTATGGCCACCCCTACCATTACAACAACAATCATGACACATGCCTCGACACTAGCCATGGGGTCTGCCACCCAAACGTCGGCCAGACCATATAAGGGGTCACTCCCGAAGTGTAACAAGTGTAATTACCATCGCACAGGAGCTTGCCGAATTTTACAATGTGATAACTGCAATAGGAAAGGACATACCTCCCGTTTCTGTAAGGCCCCGACCCAGCATCTCCCTTCAATCACCAACACCAGGGCGGACCCAGTATGCTACTTATGCGGTGAAATGGGACACTTCAAGAGAGAGTGTCCAGCCGAGAAGAATGACGGAGGAGCCGGAGGAATGTAACAAACGAACCGGCAGGAACAGTAGAAAACCATATTAGGACTTTTGTAATGTTTCCAACGACAAAAACGTTTAAGTACCATATGTTTGTAATGAAATTGTTATGCTTGCTAAAGTCACCGTCTTTCTAAAAGTAGTTAAAATACTCTCTCGTTTAAATCGAACCAAATACATTCATATATGATCTTAGGATCATTAACTGTAAGATGTGATGACTTTGTACATACATCGGGGTTAATTATAATCAAAATACTGAAGTCTTGAAACAAATAATTTCATCCCGACTCCTAATCTGTGTCTAGTAGTAAGAACTGAGTGGGGCCACCCATTCGACGATTCCCCAAACATCGAAACCTTCGTCTCTCATAAACATCCAGCACGTGGAAAGCCAAAACCCCAGATAATTTATGCCTTTTGAGACTCTTGTAAGAATCAGCCTTGTAATCGCAAGTTCAATCTACTCCCGCGAGCTTAGTAAAGTATATCCTACCCGACACATCCCGAACTTGCAGAAGTATTTATCCGACGAGACTCTTGTAATCCCCCTCGACGAGATCGAGTTCCACAAGAGCCTCATCTTCGTGAAAGAACCATAGTGACCATGGACTGAAAGGTTAAGCGAACGCAGCAACGCTGCTCCCCATTAGTGAAAGTTCGCCGGAATACTAACCAAGGACCTGGAGTCACTTGGAGGCGCGAGAACCAGTCGATTAGGAAGTATCCCCACTTCATGGCTCGGTTGTTCATGCCTATTCCTTGCCTAAATTCAAATTTCAGGACGAAATTCCCTCTAACGGGGGGATGATGTGACAACCGTCAATTTTCGGTCAAGTCAAAGTCAACTAAAGTCAACAAGTCAAACCGGTTAACTCAATTTGCCATGAGTACTAGAGTTTACGTTATGTAATTTCTAAACAACTCTCTATTCTAATGAGAGATCATAAATCGAAAAGTGCGTACATCTAGATCTCCTTAACCTAAAACGGTGGTACGTGGAGAGCCAAACCGATAAAACAATGTTGCATACTCATCGGGAGTATGCAAGATCCTTAAACAAGGCTTAACGGGGCTTACGGACCTTGCATTGCGAAGCCGAACACTCAAAAAGGTCACCAATGAAACCTCTCCCAAATCTCTCTAAGTATGTGAAATCTCTCCCAAATATCTCTTTGTATGAGAAATCTCTCCAAGAATGTCAAATCTCTCCCAAATCTCTCTAAGTATGTGAAATCTCTCCCAAATCTCTCTTTGTATGAGAAATCTCTCCAAGAATGTCAAATCTCTCCCAAATCTCTCTAAGTATGTGAAATCTCTCCCAAATCTCTCTAAGAATATGAAATCTCTCCCAAATATCTCTCTGTATGTGAAATCTCTCCAAGTATGTCAAATCTCTCCCAAATCTCTCTAAGAATATGAAATCTCTCCTAAATATCTCTTTGTATGTGAAATCTCTCCAAGAATGTCAAATCTCTCCCAAATCTCTCTAAGAATATGAAATCTCTCCCAAATATCTCTTTGTATGTGAAATCTCTCCAAGTATGTCAAATCTCTCCCAAATCTCTCTAAGAATATGAAATCTCTCCCAAATATCTCTTTGTATGTGAAATCTCTCCAAGAATGTCAAATCTCTCCGAAATCTCTCTAAGAATATGAAATCTCCCCCAAATATCTCTTTGTATGTGAAATCTCTCCAAGAATGTCAAATCTCTCCCAAATCTCTCTGAGTATGTGGAATCTCTCTCAAATATCTCTCGAAATCTCTCCCAACTTTCTATAATCACTCGGGGCATCCCGACCCTCGAATTTGGCGAAAACAGCCCAAAAACGGAAGTCCACGCGAAAAACGGACTAAAGGAACCGAAACCCCCTCTCAGGAACCGAAACCCCTCTTAGGACCCGAAAGTCCTCTTAGGAACCGAACCTTCTGATGAAGAGGAACCGAACCGAAGGTACTGTTCACTACAGTTCATTCGGTTCTGACCATTTCCTCTTCTGATGACTAACCGAACCCTCCCTTCTGATGGCTTGCCGAACCTTCTCTTCTGAGTACCGAGGACCGAACCTTCCCTTCCGAGCTTCGCTTCTAAGCCTCGCTTCTGAGCTTTTGACCGAACCCTCGGCCTAGGACCCTTCGCTTCTCGCTCCTGGTTCGCATCTCGCATCCGGCTCAGCAACCACCATGACCGAACCTCGGCCTAGGGACCGAACCTCGGCCTAGGACCGAGAGGCCTCGCTGGGAAGCCTTTTTCTCCCGGTTTTCGATTAAATTCGCGTTTTAAGCCCGTTTTTAATTGTTTTAGCACGGGATTTTCACCCAAAACTTTATTTTAACATATAAGGCCCCTAGACTATTAATTAATCACGTTTTTAAGGATAAAACCTTATCCAAAAGGGAGTAGGTGAAGTACAAAGATGGAGTGTTGACTTTCCTTTATTTTATGACACAAGCAACCTCCACCACCCACTCCATGTCACTATTCCCCATCAGCCCTTACCTAGTCATTTCATTGTACTTTTCACACCTTTTTCCAACCCCACAATTGGTCAAAGGCTAGAAAAGCCTCCTCTCTCCTCATTTCTCTCATTTTCTCTCTTTTCACCAAAAAGAGCAAACTCTTTTCTCTCTCACTTTCTCTCTCTAGAAATTCGAGATTCAAGGGCTGATCTTGAGTTTTTCCTCCACATTTGGTAAACATAATCCATTCTCTTTATTGTTATCTCAATTATTTCCACTCAAATCATGGATATCTTACACAAACTCCATTATATTTGTGTTAGAGCTTCGAATCTTCAAGGGATTCTTCAAGTGTTCTTGGGTTGAACACTTCTCTTCTTCAACACTTACCTACTGAAATCACTTAAGGTGAGTTCATACCCCTATATTTTCATATTTTCTCAAGTTTTTAGGGGGGGAATACAAGTTAAAACACCAAGAACATAACTACACTTTTCTAACAGCCTTCATCAGAAAAGTTCAACTCCATTCACCGACTGTTTTGGACAACTTAAACATTTTAGTTTTCAAAACTGTTTTAGGTGTAAGTAGTTCCAGTTCTTAGCTTTAAAATGACTACTTGCACATCTCCATGCGATTTTTCTACAATTTATGGTGATTTTTACAAAACTGCCTATCATTTCAAACACCAATCCGGACCAGTCTGTGATCATGGACTTTTTCACACAAGTTGGAGGTCATTAAAAATCATGATAAAAATTATGAGTAAACTAGACACATTTTGGGAACTCTCAGAATTTACGGATTTAGTTTTCAGCTTCGTATGATTTTTCTATGAATTTTCAAAAACAGTGTAGAAAGGTTGAAAATTTGTTAACAGCTTATAACTTTCATAACACTTTGTATTATGCTGAGCAAAGTGTATAACGATAAGTTCCAAATATTGAATGTGTTTCCATGTTAGTTTATCATCATAAACTGAAATATAGTCATTCATGATAAGATTATTCATTCATTTAGAACACGTATATTAAGCTATAATGAGCATAGTTTATGGATTCATAGCATTAAAGCATTCATAAAAGAATTCTTATACATTACAAACGTTTTGGATAAACTATAATAGGTATAGTTTATGTATCATTTACTTCTCAAACTTATTTACCAAAGGTTTTCCGTTTAGTTCACGTAAATCTGTTAATGAATAAATTTGTGAGTCATTCCCTTCGGGTTACTTCCAAAGTAACAAAGTCAAAAAGTCCTGTAAATTGTAACCAGAGTCTCTTGTAGGGAGAACGTGATAGTTGTGTATAGATCTATATTGGGTTTGACAAACCCACACCAGAGCTGCTTGCAACAGCTAGACCGGCAGGTCTGTGGTGACAAGTGTCATTTAACGGCGACGCCTGAAGAACGTCGTATTGCGAGGCCGTCTATGTCAAGTATGGTTATGATAGCTCACATGTGGTATTAACAATCATAAGATTTACGGGTTCTAACTTTAAATTAGCGAGTTATGGCTATTTAGCTCACTGAAATTACTTTAAGTATGGAAAAATACTTATACGCCTTCATATCAAAAAGGGTTTTATGTCGATTTAAAATCACTTTTTACATCAACAATTACATACTTTATTGTATACTTTCGGTCTTGGTATTTAAGACTACCCATCATTCATTACGGGATTTTTCTCACATCAGGAAGGGTTTTATGCCGATTTAAAACCACTTTTATATCTTTAAGTATGACAAATAGTTGTCCATTTTCGGTCCTGGTATTTAGGACTACATAACTTTTGTAAGGAAAATATTGGATTTTTCTTGGTATCATACATCTCTTTTCAAAGATCAATTTTCAAACTCTTATTGTCAAAAGCTTATGAACACACCAACCTTTGTGTTGACACTTTTCAAAACTACTTGTCTTCTCAGGAATTCAGTGAAACAGGAAATCAACCACGTTTTGAGGATGAGACGATAAATCGTCGAATAGTTCATTTTGTATCATAATGTAATTGATTTGAATCATGTAAACATATACTTTGGTGTAACTTTTTCAATTATATTTATGATGGTTGTATTTACTTTGAGCAATATTATACTCGTTGTTGTGATACTTTACATGAAGTCCTCCACCCTCGGACGTTTCCGCCATCCTTGGTTTGGGGGTGTGACAGATTGGTATCAGAGCACTGTTTATAGTGAACTAAGTATATCGAACCACATAAGATATACAAACTATAAATGCATTGGGACTAAAGTCTCTGATTTAAAGTTTTCCAAACAATTATACTTTTAGAAATAAATAATTTTCAAATTAAAAGTATACATGCATGCATACATACTAAGGTCAGCATCATTCTAGAACAAAACTAAAGTAATGATTGTTGGATATCACAGGTAAGCTCAGGGGTGTATGATCAGTCTTGGGAATGGCATAGCCTGATCAACTATGCTAGTCCGAGGAGTGATTAGCACATGCCCAAGAATGGTTGTGATATGGCAACAAGTCTAAATACTTACCAACACTACCACAATGAGATCATTAGAACAGAACACGGGTTTAAAATACTATAGGAGTATTTTGTAATATCATAACTTATATGAAAACTAAATAGATCCTTAATAATAGATCTATAGCCCCTAAGTGGATTCCCTATGATATTATATAACTTAGAAATCATAAACTCAGAATTTGTGGTCATTGCCTTACTTCCTTTTCCTTGTTTGGATGTGGATCTAGGGTAGGATCACTTATTCGAAGGTCTATCATATCTTGTTATATGTAATTAGTATGAACTATGTCATTATAGAAGTAACTAATAAGGATCACCCCTATAAGTAATTAATTATAGAGTTAGACGCCTAGTAATTATCTCTTCCACTCTTATTCTCGCAAGTACAACATAGAAAGACCCTACTTACCGGACGACCCCTACTTTCCCAATCCGAACCCAAGAAGTGGTGGATGATTATGAGGAGAATCAGAAGCGGAACCGGAGGTAATCAATCCTCCATGCATAGCAAGGATTTCCACGAACCATTTCGACTACATTGAACCTGTGCCCCGTTGGGAAATCGTGATCGAGGGTTGAATGTAGATAGCAATGGCAACAACCACCACGTGGAGACCAACGAGGGTGCTATGACCTCAACCACGGGGGACCGACTGACAGAGCCCTCCCAGCGAAGACCCGGCAGATCGCGAACATCGGGGATTAAAGCAGGTAAACTATAACCCGAGTTCGGAAACTGCACGCTACCAGAGGCCCTACTGCTCACATACCCAAGACTCGAAAAGAGACTACTATTTTGGAGACCAACTCTCGGTTTAGGACCTTATCGCCACTTAGGCAGAGGCAAGAGAGTAACGGGGTAGACACACAACATTCAAAGAAAGGAGGATTACAACCAAGCATCGATTCGCAAGGTGCATCGACTTTACCTCGTGCATCGCAAGGGACAGATTGCCGTAAGTAGAGTTCATACCTCTCACAAGACCTTGTAAATTAGATTCGTAAGTATGCATTGGTGCTACTCTATTCTAGGCGTAAGCACGATACTGGGATTTAAGCAGTTATACTAAACGAGGGATCTAGTGGATATCAAAACTTTTCCATGCACAGATGTGAGGTAAACCTACATCTAGGTCAAAAAAAAATTCACCAAAACCCAAATTAGTACAGTCATATTAACAAGATGGGCTTAGGACATACCTAACAGACTCGAAGTACTACTTAGCCTTAATTATATAACTAAGCATACATCAATTGGTCATAATAAGGACCTAGCTTGGGTCAAGTATAAGGGTTCACTTGGATACAGAACTACTAAAAATTCATGGGTTTACCATATAAAGACTCCCGTTATGAATTGTTTTCAGAACGCCCTTAACGACCGAATGACGTTACAAATTGATATAAGATAAAACTTAGTTAGAAACTCACGACGTATAGCCATTCTAAAAACTCATTATCATCTCACCCTTAAACATTTTGTTGAGAAGTTCCTTCATCATAGACTTATGGGTGCGATCATACCAGCACTAATACACCGGGTCCCATCAAAATTCCTCAGCCAAGCGTGTTTGGACACACATGATTCTAAGATGAGTAAAGATTGACGCCCGTATGAAACCTACCCCTACCCACTGCTGTAACCCCATTTCAAGAATGTTAGCGGAAACACTAGGAATAGTACAGTAATGTGCAAAAATTTATATGCGTAAATATAAATCGTTAGGATGCACTTAAGATAATCATTTCCACTAACGAAGATGTTTTTCCATCGTGAAACAGAGTTATGTCTTCACCAAGAGGCAACCAACCAACTAGCAAGGCGCCAACTCTACAGATAGACGCTGCTACTTTTCAGGCTGCAGTCACGGCAGCCGTGGCAGCCGTCATGGCACAGTTCTATGCTAACAACGCCAGCAGAAATGGAAGCGGTACTGACAATACAGATAGTGGTAATATTCAGGAACACCAACGGGTGTCCGCCAGCGAAAATACCTCAGGTCACAAACCTACGAACAAGAAGAGAAAGTTTTGGAACATGAAAGAGCGCCACCAATCTCAAAGATTCACTAAAAGACATCAACCTATGGCCACCCCTACCATTACAACAACAATCATGACACATGCCTCGACACTAGCCATGGGGTCTGCCACCCAAACGTCGGCCAGACCATATAAGGGGTCACTCCCGAAGTGTAACAAGTGTAATTACCATCGCACAGGAGCTTGCCGAATTTTACAATGTGATAACTGCAATAGGAAAGGACATACCTCCCGTTTCTGTAAGGCCCCGACCCAGCATCTCCCTTCAATCACCAACACCAGGGCGGACCCAGTATGCTACTTATGCGGTGAAATGGGACACTTCAAGAGAGAGTGTCCAGCCGAGAAGAATGACGGAGGAGCCGGAGGAATGTAACAAACGAACCGGCAGGAACAGTAGAAAACCATATTAGGACTTTTGTAATGTTTCCAACGACAAAAACGTTTAAGTACCATATGTTTGTAATGAAATTGTTATGCTTGCTAAAGTCACCGTCTTTCTAAAAGTAGTTAAAATACTCTCTCGTTTAAATCGAACCAAATACATTCATATATGATCTTAGGATCATTAACTGTAAGATGTGATGACTTTGTACATACATCGGGGTTAATTATAATCAAAATACTGAAGTCTTGAAACAAATAATTTCATCCCGACTCCTAATCTGTGTCTAGTAGTAAGAACTGAGTGGGGCCACCCATTCGACGATTCCCCAAACATCGAAACCTTCGTCTCTCATAAACATCCAGCACGTGGAAAGCCAAAACCCCAGATAATTTATGCCTTTTGAGACTCTTGTAAGAATCAGCCTTGTAATCGCAAGTTCAATCTACTCCCGCGAGCTTAGTAAAGTATATCCTACCCGACACATCCCGAACTTGCAGAAGTATTTATCCGACGAGACTCTTGTAATCCCCCTCGACGAGATCGAGTTCCACAAGAGCCTCATCTTCGTGAAAGAACCATAGTGACCATGGACTGAAAGGTTAAGCGAACGCAGCAACGCTGCTCCCCATTAGTGAAAGTTCGTCGGAATACTAACCAAGGACCTGGAGTCACTTGGAGGCGCGAGAACCAGTCGATTAGGAAGTATCCCCACTTCATGGCTCGATTGTTCATGCCTATTCCTTGCCTAAATTCAAATTTCAGGACGAAATTCCCTCTAACGGGGGGATGATGTGACAACCGTCAATTTTCGGTCAAGTCAAAGTCAACTAAAGTCAACAAGTCAAACCGATTAACTCAATTTGCCATGAGTACTAGAGTTTACGTTATGTAATTTCTAAACAACTCTCTATTCTAATGAGAGATCATAAATCGAAAAGTGCGTACATCTAGATCTCCTTAACCTAAAACGGTGGTACGTGGAGAGCCAAACCGATAAAACAATGTTGCATACTCATCGGGAGTATGCAAGATCCTTAAACAAGGCTTAACGGGGCTTACGGACCTTGCATTGCGAAGCCGAACACTCAAAAAGGTCACTAATGAAACCTCTCCCAAATCTCTCTAAGTATGTGAAATCTCTCCCAAATATCTCTTTGTATGAGAAATCTCTCCAAGAATGTCAAATCTCTCCCAAATCTCTCTAAGTATGTGAAATCTCTCCCAAATCTCTCTTTGTATGAGAAATCTCTCCAAGAATGTCAAATCTCTCCCAAATCTCTCTAAGTATGTGAAATCTCTCCCAAATCTCTCTAAGAATATGAAATCTCTCCCAAATATCTCTCTGTATGTGAAATCTCTCCAAGTATGTCAAATCTCTCCCAAATCTTTCTAAGAATATGAAATCTCTCCTAAATATCTCTTTGTATGTGAAATCTCTCCAAGAATGTCAAATCTCTCCCAAATCTCTCTAAGAATATGAAATCTCTCCCAAATATCTCTTTGTATGTGAAATCTCTCCAAGTATGTCAAATCTCTCCCAAATCTCTCTAAGAATATGAAATCTCTCCCAAATATCTCTTTGTATGTGAAATCTCTCCAAGAATGTCAAATCTCTCCGCAATCTCTCTAAGAATATGAAATCTCCCCCAAATATCTCTTTGTATGTGAAATCTCTCCAAGAATGTCAAATCTCTCCCAAATCTCTCTGAGTATGTGGAATCTCTCTCAAATATCTCTCGAAATCTCTCCCAACTTTCTATAATCACTCGGGGCATCCCGACCCTCGAATTTGGCGAAAACAGCCCAAAAACGGAAGTCCACGCGAAAAACGGACTAAAGGAACCGAAACCCCCTCTCAGAAACCGAAACCCCCTCTCAGGAACCGAAACCCCTCTTAGGACCCGAAAGTCCTCTTAGGAACCGAACCTTCTGATGAAGAGGAACCGAACCGAAGGTAATGTTCACTACAGTTCATTCGGTTCTGACCATTTCCTCTTCTGATGACTAACCGAACCCTCCCTTCTGATGGCTTGCCGAACCTTCTCTTCTGAGTACCGAGGACCGAACCTTCCCTTCCGAGCTTCGCTTCTAAGCCTCGCTTCTGAGCTTTTGACCGAACCCTCGGCCTAGGACCCTTCGCTTCTCGCTCCTGGTTCGCATCTCGCATCCGGCTCAGCAACCACCATGACCGAACCTCGGCCTAGGGACCGAACCTCGGCCTAGGACCGAGAGGCCTCGCTGGGAAGCCTTTTTCTCCCGGTTTTCGATTAAATTCGCGTTTTAAGCCCGTTTTTAATTGTTTTAGCACGGGATTTTCACCCAAAACTTTATTTTAACATATAAGGCCCCTAGACTATTAATTAATCACGTTTTTAAGGATAAAACCTTATCCAAAAGGGAGTAGGTGAAGTACAAAGATGGAGTGTTGACTTTCCTTTATTTTATGACACAAGCAACCTCCACCACCCACTCCATGTCACTATTCCCCATCAGCCCTTACCTAGTCATTTCATTGTACTTTTCACACCTTTTTCCAACCCCACAATTGGTCAAAGGCTAGAAAAGCCTCCTCTCTCCTCATTTCTCTCATTTTCTCTCTTTTCACCAAAAAGAGCAAACTCTTTTCTCTCTCACTTTCTCTCTCTAGAAATTCGAGATTCAAGGGCTGATCTTGAGTTTTTCCTCCACATTTGGTAAACATAATCCATTCTCTTTATTGTTATCTCAATTATTTCCACTCAAATCATGGATATCTTACACAAACTCCATTATATTTGTGTTAGAGCTTCGAATCTTCAAGGGATTCTTCAAGTGTTCTTGGGTTGAACACTTCTCTTCTTCAACACTTACCTACTGAAATCACTTAAGGTGAGTTCATACCCCTATATTTTCATATTTTCTCAAGTTTTTAGGGGGGGAATACAAGTTAAAACACCAAGAACATAACTACACTTTTCTAACAGCCTTCATCAGAAAAGTTCAACTCCATTCACCGACTGTTTTGGACAACTTAAACATTTTAGTTTTCAAAACTGTTTTAGGTGTAAGTAGTTCCAGTTCTTAGCTTTAAAATGACTACTTGCACATCTCCATGCGATTTTTCTACAATTTATGGTGATTTTTACAAAACTGCCTATCATTTCAAACACCAATCCGGACCAGTCTGTGATCATGGACTTTTTCACACAAGTTGGAGGTCATTAAAAATCATGATAAAAATTATGAGTAAACTAGACACATTTTGGGAACTCTCAGAATTTACGGATTTAGTTTTCAGCTTCGTATGATTTTTCTATGAATTTTCAAAAACAGTGTAGAAAGGTTGAAAATTTGTTAACAGCTTATAACTTTCATAACACTTTGTATTATGCTGAGCAAAGTGTATAACGATAAGTTCCAAATATTGAATGTGTTTCCATGTTAGTTTATCATCATAAACTGAAATATAGTCATTCATGATAAGATTATTCATTCATTTAGAACACGTATATTAAGCTATAATGAGCATAGTTTATGGATTCATAGCATTAAAGCATTCATAAAAGAATTCTTATACATTACAAACGTTTTGGATAAACTATAATAGGTATAGTTTATGTATCATTTACTTCTCAAACTTATTTACCAAAGGTTTTCCGTTTAGTTCACGTAAATCTGTTAATGAATAAATTTGTGAGTCATTCCCTTCGGGTTACTTCCAAAGTAACAAAGTCAAAAAGTCCTGTAAATTGTAACCAGAGTCTCTTGTAGGGAGAACGTGATAGTTGTGTATAGATCTATATTGGGTTTGACAAACCCACACCAGAGCTGCTTGCAACAGCTAGACCGGCAGGTCTGTGGTGACAAGTGTCATTTAACGGCGACGCCTGAAGAACGTCGTATTGCGAGGCCGTCTATGTCAAGTATGGTTATGATAGCTCACATGTGGTATTAACAATCATAAGATTTACGGTTTCTAACTTTAAATTAGCGAGTTATGGCTATTTAGCTCACTGAAATTACTTTAAGTATGGAAAAATACTTATACGCCTTCATATCAAAAAGGGTTTTATGTCGATTTAAAATCACTTTTTACATCAACAATTACATACTTTATTGTATACTTTCGGTCTTGGTATTTAAGACTACCCATCATTCATTACGGGATTTTTCTCACATCAGGAAGGGTTTTATGCCGATTTAAAACCACTTTTATATCTTTAAGTATGACAAATAGTTGTCCATTTTCGGTCCTGGTATTTAGGACTACATAACTTTTGTAAGGAAAATATTGGATTTTTCTTGGTATCATACATCTCTTTTCAAAGATCAATTTTCAAACTCTTATTGTCAAAAGCTTATGAACACACCAACTTTTGTGTTGACACTTTTCAAAACTACTTGTATTCTCAGGAATTCAGTGAAACAGGAAATCAACCACGTTTTGCGGATGGGACGATAAATCGTCGAACAGTTCATTTTGTATCATAATGTAATTGATTTGAATCATGTAAACATATACTTTGGTGTAACTTTTTCAATTATATTTATGATGGTTGTATTTACTTTGAGCACTATTATACTCGTTGTTGTGATACTTTACATGAAGTCCTCCACCCTCGGACGTTTCCGCCATCCTTGGTTTGGGGGTGTGACAAAATTGCTTAGGGTTGGACAACATTAATGCATAGTCTTCGTTTGGGAGCTCGTACTCAGAATGATCTGAATTAGATCCGCCATCAGCAACAATCTTTCCTTTTGCAACTAAGGCTAGAGACCCCATCCCAGATATGACCTTTGCTTCTTTCATTATCTCACTCTCTCGCGCCTTCAAGATTCCCACAAGCTTTGCAAGAGTGTAATTCTTGAACCGTTCGTGTGCTTTAACAGTTGACACCACTGCTTGCCACTCTGATCGAAGTCCATTCTTGAACGTGACCTTTTGCTCAATCAGTTCCTGTCCAATCTCGTGCTTCATCATCTTGCTGAGAATATGATTGTATCGATTGAAAGTAGCACTTAGAGTTTCTCCAGGCTTTTGAAGGAATTCCCCAAACTAAGATAACATGAGGGTTTGAGTCAAGTGTTCTAGATCTGTGTCTGTAGAATAAAGTTCTCCCATCTTATCCTATATATCCTTCGTTGTACTATACAAAGTTACAAGACGAAAAGTATCTTCTTGCAATGCGAATCTGATGAGCCTCATTCCTTTAATGTTGCTCATGAGTTTGTCCCTTTCATCTTGAGGCACGTCCTTTACATCAAGAAGCTGGTTGTATTCTCTCTAGGTTTTGATTTCTCTTTTGGTTTCTGTATGAACAAATGGACCTAGAGTGATTGCTTCCCAGATCAGATAACCATTTTCTTCTGAACCCAAAACTTAATCTTCAAAGTGCATTGCCCAAACTGTCCTTGTGGTTGATCCGATGCTGCTTGAGATATGCAAGGAGTTGATATTTGAGTCTTCGTTCTGCATGGTGAATGATCTTTTAATACCTGGAATTAATCAGAATGTAAAAACTTATTAGGTTAATATTGAGATCACAGAGTAACGCCAATAAATCAGTGACGACTCTTAACATATCCAATATTTGCAGAAACCCTAATAATTTTTTCAAACAGAAGAGATACGTATTAAGAACACAGTCTCCTGCTCTGATACTAATTGATAGGAATATTTCCTTAGAGATCGAATAGATTAAAGCAGGTAAAGAACACAATATGATCAAAATGGTGTTGAATGATTAAATCTCACGCCTCAAAAGAACACGATGAAGATTTTCATCTGTAGAGGCGTTAATTAGGGTTACAAAGATAATTCTAAAGTGTTACCCAACATACGTAGCATGCATGGACATTATATACTATAACCCTAGCATTAAATACGAGTGGACAGGCCTAACTCGTTTATACACAATGGACGAAATAACATAGGCCCAATGACACAACACTATGTCATTGAGTTACATAGGCATCATCATCACTATCATCTTGAACTCGAAAGGGACTGAATTGAAAGGATGTTAAACCAAAACCAACACTGTTGAAAAATGTATATGAATCGCTTTGTCTCAGAGGAGAAACAAAAGGTGTTAAATGACCATCAGTTAAACTTGAAGCTCCTACCCCCGCATCAGATGCGTTCATACTAACATGAGGTTCATTGGTCAAGTTCGTAGTTGCAGTGGTGGTAGTAGAGTCAATGAACATAGGAGTGGAATAAGTAAGAGTGGTTTGAACTTGTGAACTAACTGGGGGTCGACATGGTGCGATAGTAATCTAGGTGGAAATGACAGCAGTAGGAGAGGGAATAGATGCATTCTCGAAGAAATCATCAGTAATAGGAAATGAGATGGGAATCGAAATGATTACCTCTGGGTTTCTGGAAATAGGCTGCGAAACCTTAGGATTTGAGGTTGCAACATAGTCTTTAGTTTGGACAGGCTCATCCCCTTCAATGCGAACGTCTGACTGAGTGGTAGACTGTGAATGTTCGATTTCACTGGGAGTTGGAGATATAGGCTTTTGATCTGCTTTCTTGATATTTCGCTTCTAGGTTGGAGGAGGAGCTGGTGCAGATGTGCCGAATTTTGCCATTAATTTCTTGGGGGTTAAAGCTGCTGTTGAAGTACCTTCTTTCACAGTTTTCTTCATTCCTCCTTTCTTAGGCTTATCATCCTTTGCTAATATTGCTCGCATCTTATTAGTTAAGGGATGAAAGCCTAAAACTGGAAATTTCCTGTAAGGCTCAAGAATCTTGCTAGCAGCAGGAATAGAACGAAACATGGCTTCAGGAACGGAACCCACGAACGAAAATTTTGAGTTGTCAGCAATGATGAAATTCATAGTGTGAAAAATTGAAATAGCAGACATAAATGAATCTCGCATCACCGGAAGTTTAAGCTTCTCATTGGCCCTTTGAACAACAATCATCCATAATCGAGCACAGGAAATTTCACTGTCTCGGTTTCAAGAATGGGTACTTTGTACTAATTTAGCCCAAAGAACTACCCCAAAGTCGATGCTTTCCCCTGTGTAGATCCCATACATGATGGTGCTAAATAATTTGCTGGTAGAGTCAGACCCAATCACACGCTCAAAGAAGCTCTTGAATAATAAAGTAAAAAGCCCATTCCATTGAGGTGGTAGATTAGGTTTTCTAAAATTGGAGATGGAGGTTAGGGTTTCATTTTAACCCACTTGGTAGAACATCTCCATAATGGAGCCAGTCACACACTCAAAGAAGCTCTTGAATAATAAAGTAAAAAGCCCATTCCATTGAGGTGGCATATTAGGTTTTCTAGAATTGGAGATGGAGGTTAGGGTTTCTTTTTAACCCATTTGGTAGAACAACTACATAATGGAGGCGATAGTGATGGCGATTGGCACAATGACTCATTGATCACGGAGTCTCTACCACGACAACGACAACAACCCTGGCTATCCCAGAACCCTCCAAAGCCGCTGACAACAAGCGGAAGTTATGGGATAACAAGAAAGGCAAATCAGCGCAGAACTCTGCCAAGAAGCAGCAAGTGGTGGCTGTTAATGATGTGATTGTACCTGCTGCTACAACGCCTAGGAAGTCGTATACCAAAAATTTGCCCAAGTGCAACAAATGCACTTTCCGTCATAATGGTGCCTGCCAGGAAATGCAGTGCGCTAACTGCAACAGAAAAGGACACATTGCCCGATTCTGCAAGGCTCCAGTGAGGCCAATTAACCAAGTCCCCGGCATTGTTGTGGGCCAGGCTTGCTACGGTTGTGGCGAGGTTGGTCATTTCAAGAAAGACTGCCCGAAGGCAGGTAATGCTGGTGGAGTAGGAAGAATTCTGGCGATAGGCCACGAGGAAGCTGTAGTTGATCCTACGATAGTTACTGGTACATTTCTCCTCGATATTTCATATGCCTGTATACTATTCGATAGCGGAGCAAAGAGAAGCTTCATAAGCCAGAAATTTGTTCACTTGCTTAAACAAAAACCACGAGGACTAGAAGAATCTTTAACTATAGAAATGGCAAATGGGAAAACGGAAAGTACTAACTGCATATACATAGGTTGTACTCTAACTCTAGATGGTCATTCTTTCAAAATAGACCTCATGTCGATCTCAATTAAAAGTTTCGACGTCATAACCGGCATGGATTGGTTAAGTCATCTTCGCATCGACATCATGTGCTTTGAGAAAGCAGTTCATCTTAACCTCCCTAACAATGAAAATCTAGTTATCTATGGTGACAAATCTAGTACGAACCTTCGCATCATTTCGTGTATTCAAGCTCAAAAGTTCTTGCGAAAGGAATATCATGCATTCCTTGCACACATCGTCGATAGGAGTCAAGAAGTAAGGGACATTCAGAACATTCCAGAAGTACGCGACTTTCCCGACAGCTTTCCAGAAGAACTAGCGGGATTACCACCGCAATGCCAAGTCGAATTCAGAATCGACTTAGTGCTAGGGGCTACCCGCATAGCCAAATCTCCATATCGTCTGGCACCGAGAGAGATGCAGGAACTTTCCAGTCAGCTTAACGAACTTCTCAAGAAGGGATTTATTAGGCCAAGCTTCACACCATGGGGAGAACCGGTCTTGTTCGTCAAGAAGAAAGACAGATCGTTTCGTATGTGCATCGACTACAGGGAACTCAACAAGCTTACCATTAAAAATCGTTATCCTCTACCCAGCATTAACGATTTATTTGATCAACTTCAAGGAGCAAACTACTTCTTAAAGATAGATCTACGATCTGGGTATCACCAGTTACGAGTGTTAGAGGAGGATGTTCCCAAGACAGCCTTCTGAACTCGTTATGGACACTACGAGTTTGTAGTGATGCCATTCGGATTAACCAACGCACCAGCTGTATTCATGGATCTAATGAATAGTGTGTGTCGTCCTTACTTGGATCGGTTCGTCATTGTCTTCATCGATGACATACTTATCTACTCTCGAAGTAAGGAGGAGCATAGTCAACACCTACAAAGAGTCTTAGAAACATTATGATCGGAGAAGCACTATGCAAAGTTCTCTAAGTGTGAGTTTTGGATTCGAAGAGTCGAATTCTTGGGCCACGTTGTTAGCGAAGAAGGAATTCACTTGGACCCTTCCAAAATCAAGGCCATTGAGAACTGTTCAGCACCGAAGACACCTACAGAAGTTCGTCAATTTCTAGGTCTCGCTGGCTACTATCGTAGGTTCATACAGAACTTCTCTATCATCGCTAATCCGCTTACTACACTGACCCAAAAAGGCGTGGCCTTTGATTGGGAGGAGAAATAAGAAAAGTCGTTCCAAACGCTGAAACGAGCCTTATGCACCGCACTAATACTATCCCTCCCAGAAGGAATAGAAGACTTCATAGTCTATTGTGGTGCATCCAATCAAGGGCTCGGATGTGTTCGGATGCAACGAGGTAAGGTCATCGCCTATGCCTCAGGACATCTTAAGACACACGAGCTCAACTACACCACTCATGATCTTGAGTTAGGAGCTGTTGTGTTTGCTCTAATGATCTGGAGACACTATCTGTACGGTATGAAAAGCACTATCTTTACAGACCACAAAAGCCTTCAACACATCTTTGATCAGAAGGAACTCAACATGAGAAAACGACGGTGGGTTGAGCTACTCAATGACTACAAATGCGAAATTCGTTATCATCCCGACAAGGATAACGTAGTAGCTAACGCCCTAAGTTAGAAAGAATACTCTGGTCGTAGAGTCAAATCGTTGACTATGACTATCCATTCACACTTGTCCACACAAATTAAGGAGGCTCAGCTCGATGCTTTGAAACCTGAAAATGTGGCGGGTGAATCCCTGAGAGGGATGGATAAGAACTTGGAAATCTAGGGTGGCGGAGCCTTATATTTCATGGACCGCATCTGGACACCGAAACACGGTGGCTTCAGAGACGTGGTCATGACCGAGGCGCACAACACTCGGTATTCCGTCCATCCAGGTTTGGATAAGATGTATCTGGATCTTAAAAAGTTATATACTGGTGGCCTAACATGAAAGCAGATATTGCTACCTTTTGTGAGTAAATACCTTACTTGCGCAAAGGTTAAGATCAAATACCAGAAACCATCAGGTTTACTTCAGTAACCGGAGATACCAGAATGGAAATGGGAGTGGATTACTATGGACTTTATAGCCAAGTTGCCCAAGACAACGGGTGGACTTGATACCATTTGGGTCATCGTCGACAGATTGACAAAATCCGCGTATTTCCTACTAATCAAAGAGACTGACAAGATGGAGAAACTAACAAGAACACACATTAGGGAGATGGTACGACTTCATGGTGTTCCCATATCCATTATCTACGATAGAGATAGTAGATTCACTTCAAGGTTCTGGCAGTCGCTACAAGGTTCCCTTGGAACGAGGCTGGACATGAGTACAACTTACCATCCACAGACTGACGGACAAAGTGAGAGAACTATCCAAACCTTGGAAGATATGTTGAGAGCCTATGTGATTGACTTTGGGAAGGCATGGGATACTCACTTACCCCTTGTCGAATTTTCCTACAACAACAGTTACCACACGAGCATAAAGGTTGCTCCATTTAAAGCCCTCTATGGCCGAAAGTGGAGATCCCCTC
This sequence comes from Lactuca sativa, assembly GCF_002870075.4. NCBI lineage: Eukaryota > Viridiplantae > Streptophyta > Magnoliopsida > Asterales > Asteraceae > Lactuca > Lactuca sativa. The sequence continues at coordinate 171,183,608 of NC_056626.2, read as the reverse complement.
TGTGCTGGGCTGAAGTGGGTGACACCCAGTTAGCTAAATGATGAGTTCTTGACAGCACTCTCACAGGTCCGGAAATCATACGGGAAACGACAGAGAAGATCGTTCAGATTTGTGAATGATTGAAAGCCTCTAGAGATCGACAGAAAAACTATGCAGACAAACGAAGGAAACCTTTGGAATTCCAGGTGGGAGACTGAGTCCTTTTGAAAGTCTCACCCTGGAAGGGCTTGATACGCTTCGGAAAGCGTGGGAAGCTAAATCCAAGATAGGTAGGGCCTTTCGAGATTCTTGCTAGAATCGACCCTGTAGCTTACAAACTCAATCTACCGCGTGAAGTCAGTAACGTACATCCTACTTTCCACGTCTCGAACTTGAAAAAGTGTCTGTCCGACGAGACTCTTGTAATCCCACTCGACGAGATCGAGATCAACGACAGCCTCAACTTTGTGGAAGAACCTATAGAGATCATGGACCGAGAGGTCAAGAAAACGAAACAAAGTCGTATCCCAATAGTGACGGTTCGCTGGAATGCCAAGCGAGGACCTGAATTCACTTGGGAGCGCGAGGATCAAATGAAAATGAAATATCCTCATCTTTTTACTTAGTTGTTTGTAACTACTTATTTCCTTAAACTCTAATTTCGGGACGAAATTCCCTCTAACGGGGGGATGATGTGACAACTCGAAATTTCTATCTTATAACAAACCCTGCCTTCAATCAAAGTCAAACTTTCAATTGCTAAATTTTAGCAGTTTTGGAGTCAGTTTGGGTGTTTTGATCTTAAATACATCAAAGGTAATCATAGGAAGTATACTCTAGGATTAATTGCACTACACTTAAGTCTCAAAACTCCAAGAGTTTGGATTTTACGGCCCTAACATGGAGTTTACGGCCGTAAACTCTAAGGTATGAAGATGACACTTAGTTATTTTTGTAATTTTTACCATTTTCAAGTCCAAAACTCATCCTCTCTCAAGTATCATCCAAGTTCTTCACTAGATCTTCAAATTAGTAAGTGTTTTCTTCCTTGATTAGTTATTAAAATTCATTATCTAGTGTTTCTGTATCATTTCATCCATGAAATCTCTTCATTTGATAGATATTCAAGGGTTCTTCATTTCACCAAGAGCACCAAGAACACACACTAGTGTTCTTGAGCCATAAGCACCCTCACAAGCTTATATATTGTAAGTACTCTTGTCTTAGCTTGTTCTATGCTTAAATCAACTAGATTACACTTAGAAATCATCAATTAATCATGATCAAAAGGGAGTTTACGGATAAGGAACCTCCTTGGGCCGTAAACTCTATTTAAGTGTCCAAATTAGACCTAATCTCTACCAAAGCCTTGGATAAGTCTAGAGCACTTCCTTCATAAGCTACGGACCTTAAACTTTGACTTGGTACAAGATATCATGATTTTACGGCCATAAACTCATGAGGAAATGGTCCTTGGGCCGTAAACTCATGTGGTTCTTACCATATGGGCCATAAACTCCCAAGTGAGGCCCTACACCCCTTATATGTAACCCTAAGTGGTTTAACACTTTAGTACAAGTGTTTCCTAGTCCCTAAGGTTGTTCTATTATGTAATTAGTTGTTATAAACACTAATTGTAAGCATATATATGTCATTATATGTTAAATAGGATACGTGTGTTCTCAAGTCCTCACTTGACACTTAGCATTTTTTTTACCGATCTTACATTCGCATCACTCACTTCAGGTGAGTTCATACCCCTTAAACTTATCTTTTAAATGATTTTAAATGCTTTTATGGGGTGTGATACAAGTAGAAAACATGCTAGTTATATAATCAATCACATGTTATTTATAATTGTGTTTCAATCAAGGATTTCATATACTTCAAACTGTGTTTCAAAACAATCTACTTTTAAATCGTTTTATAAACTGACATCAAGTCATTATTTATTTATTGTTCAAAACTCTTTAAATGTATTACAAAACCTCTTTTTAACTTATATATATATATTGTCAAAAGCATGTATATATATATGTATAGTTATATACATAATGTTTAAAGGACTTAGGGCTGCTAGCTCGCTTTATTTCCATTTCCTTGTTTGGATGTGGACTTAGGGTACCGGCCAGTTGTCTAAAGGTCGTCTAAATATTAGATATATTTTATGTAGACATAAAAATTCTATTCAATCAGTTCATTACCTTTGGGTAGCAAGGGTATACATTCACCTATTCATATACATAATTTACTAGTAAACTATAATAGGTATAGTTTAGGAGAATACAATCATATACAAATAATATAACAGAGAATACTATAACGGAGAATACTATAACAGAGAATACTAGACAGAGCATACTATAACAGAGAATACTAGACAGAGAATACTATACATAGAATACTATTACTATAACAAGTATACTATAACAAGATTCAGTGATAACATAATGTGAGATAGTACTTCATGACACATCGACCATTTCGTTATGTCACGTTTTGTAACTAGAATCTCCTGGAGGGAGAGTGTGAGTTTGCATATAGATCTATACTGGATTGACTATCCTACACCTTTGCAATTCGCTACAGTGGGACTTGCAAGTCTACGGGTGCCAAATGTCATTTCTTCCGACGTCTTTTATCGTCGTGTTATAGTCAGATTAGTATGGTAACAATCATATCACATTTTGCCTTAATTAAACCACTGGTTTTAAGGTATTTATTACTTCAGTAATTAATACAAATAATACTTTAGTACACATATACATTTTCTCATTATATTCAAATTGTGATCTTCTCACATAAAGGGTAATATAAAACTATATTTTGGTAATGATTGTCATACATGGGAAAAGCATTCACTTTACAAAGAGATAAACATACAAAACAGTCGGTTCTTGGTAGAAGACTACTTTTTATACTAGTAGAAAATATAGGATTTTCTAGGAGTTTTCAAACATATACAAACATTTACATTGTTCAATTTCAAACATTTTCATCAAGCTTATACAAACACTGACACTAAATACTTATGAACTCACCAGCTTAAATATTGATCTACGCTTTCAAAATAACTTGTATTCTTAGGTCACCAGTAGACAGGTACCGATGACCAGGTTTTGAGAAGACGGAGCATCTTCAAGACTCGTCTTTTATTTTGATTCATATTTTTGGTGTCTTATAAACTGTTCAGAACACGCTTGTATTAAAATACATTATTAATGCAATGGATGATGTTGTTTTCTTGTTTACTATATTTCTGTGTTGTGATACATGACGTCCTTCGCCCCAGAACGTTTCCTCCGTTCTTGGTTTTGGGGTGTGACATATAGTTGTTAGGTTCATCCAAATTCACTAGTGTACTATAACTAATGAACGTATCCCCTTCGGTAGTGATATAAAAACCATAAAACTGGGGTTGAACCCTAACTCTTTCACAACGTCTAAGAGGTAAGAACTCGTCAATCGGTTCAACCGGAGTTTCCTCCTTGAAAAACCCCTCTCCTCGCAACGAAGACAGCATTGTCACTCGGTCTATAGAAGAGATATCCAAAGGACTTCTACGCGTAGCCAATGAAAATACACCGCTCACGACGAGGTTCGAGCTTGGTGTGAGTCTCTCGTCTTACGAAATCCTTGCAACCCCAAACCTTGATATGTGTTAACGAGGGAACCTTCCCTGTCCACATCTTGTGAGGTGTTTTAGCAACCTTCTTTGTAGGGACTAAGTTAGGGATATGGGCGGTAGTCTCTAAGGCTGTCACAACTGGAAATTTTGTGTCATGTAATCTGTACATTCAAGCTAATGTGAATCAAAAACTTAAGAACATGTGTGACACCTATGATTATGACTTCAAAAACTTCAATCAAATACATTATACAAGTACTACAAATAGTCATCAAACAATTGGAGACCCTAAAAGTCCTTGTTTAAGTCCATTTTGGACTAGGACTTCCTTATTGGATCCAAAAGGACCAATAAGCTTCCAATTAGACTATCATGGGCTTAGAACCCTAATTGGGCTCTAATTGGACCCACAATAAATTATTTCAACATCTTGGGCCATGTTGGGCCTAGGATGAAATAAATTAATAACTATGAACCATAATTAACCTAATTTGGCCCTAACAAGTCATAAAAATCACCTTTATAATTATTTGGACCAAAAATCACTCAACTTAACCATGAAAATTGGGCTTAAGCATTTAAGGCCCAAACATTCTCTTTTCCCCCACCATTCTCGGCCCAAGCCCAAATAAAAGGGAGGAGTTGACTTTCTTTGCATGACACATCATCTTTGTATGTAGGATATCTAAGCATTACCCTTCAAACATCCATGCATTCTCATTCTTCCATGCAAACATCACCTCAAGGTCTTTTCTTCTCTTTCTCCCTCTCCCTTCTTGTTTCGGCCGAGAGTAATCCACACACACACACCTCACAAACTCTCTCTAAATTACTCAAGAAATCATCCTCTCTCTCCATTCAAAAGTCTCGAAAATTTGGCTTGGAGCCTAAGAATCATCCTAAAGAAATTCACCATCTAAGGTAAGTTAATGTTTAACTTATGATCTAACTCCCTCTACTTCATTAAAACCTCTTCTAAATTCATTCACTCTTGTGATCTTGCATCCTAGAGGTCGAAATCTTCATCAAAGGGTGCTAAGGCCAAAGATCACTTCATTTTCTTCCATCTTTTCTTCAAAAACCGAAAGCTTCAAACAAGGTGAGCTTCATACCCCCCTATTTTCTGTTTTTATGAGTTTTGTGGGGGGGGGGAATACAAGTGAAAGTGTAGATCTATATGTGTTTTGTATGCCTTGTATGATTTCCATGCTTACATGTATGCTTTTGTGTGCTATAATGTTGGATCTAGCCATAAAACCCCTCAAAACCGAGATATATCTTATGTTAAATGATTTTTGCATTACATATATTTCTACATACAAGGTGTTTCAAGAAAAATAGCTAAGTGGTTTAGTAACAATTTTCTTTGGGCTAAAAACACAAATTTTGGACCTAAAATATGAAAAATACAAAATTAAGGGTCCAAATTGACATATCACGAATTCTGATGGATGAGGTGTGCCAAAACAGTTTCAATAAAACAATTTCTGGAAATATACTCATTTAGAGGATTAAAAATATAAATTTCAAGCTTAATGGGCTAAAAATGACATTTTCGGCCCAATGAGGCCCATTATGCGAGATTTTCTGTTTTGGAGGGCCAAAACTGTATTTTTCTATAAAACAGTGGACTATAAGTGTTCCAAGTCCTTTTCAAAGGTTTAAAATGCTTTTTAAATTTAAAAAGGACCAAAGTTGCAAAAATTTTACAATTTGGGCCAAAATTGTCAAAGTTGCGAAAAAGAAGGGTTATAACCGAGAAAACCGAAATTTCAGGGACTTAAACTGTTTTCATTGATAAATATGCTGAAAAAATATCAATTTCAATAATTTTTGGTGTTAAAATGTCAAGAAAATTGATTTAAGGACCAAACCGGAAAGTATTTAACCAAAGGGTTGAAAAAGTAAATTTTACAAACAATGAGGGGCTGAAAACAGAAAACTTTCAAGGCTAATTCAATACATGCAATTTGATCAAACAATGGTACCGCGACTATCGACGAAATACAATACACTACAATACCAAAATCGTTGTGAAACGAATTGGTTCGGTCTCGAACCAATGAAAATCCGAAACTACTAACACGACGACACTACGATTCATACAAATAATGTTTGGGAATTCAATATACATGTGAGTGTGCACAGACGTCTACGCACCATCTTTGGGCCCCAAAAGTGTAAAATCTTGTTTGTTGGGCCTAGCTAGCCCAATGACCTGATCTTAAGGCCCGAAGACCTTTTTTCTACGAAGTGTTGGGTTTCACCGACTTGGCACAACGTAGAGGGACTTTCAATGGCTTGTATACTACTGGTCCCCAAGGGTCCTTTGGTATTGCTAGTAAAGTCTACATTTTTTTGCGAGGCGGGTCGGGGACCCCTCGTACACATTTTTATCCCCAACCAGTTAATAGAGTCATCGAGGTCTTCGTGTCCTCTTTCTCTTCGGATGTGGGACGACACGTAGTCAGGGCGGTTGGATAACGTGATTAGTACGGACGATGCCTTCGGGATCGTTAGTATAGCTATAAACTGGTCGTTTGTGTAATGCGTGTTTGTAGCAATTAATCATGCTCAAAAATAATCCAACGTCGCCTGGGAATGAGACTACTATTTTTGCAATGGTTTCAACGCAACTTCATGAAATTCAAAGGATTAGGAAAACATCGGGTTTTCCTAGGGTTTTTCAATACATATGGACTCGAAACGCACACAACTTTAATGAATGATTTTTATAAGTATAGAAACAAACAAGCATACCTATGGATCTTCACAAACATTTTCGAAAGCTTTTCATTTCAGAAAATATCGGATTTTCTGGTGGTTTTCAAACGATACGAACATTGTTTTCTTCAAATACCGCTTATGAACTCACCAACATTTCATATGTTGACGTTTTTCAAAATACTTGTATTCTCAGGGAACCAATGATACAAAGGAAATAATATTCAGTGGTGGCCTGCAGTTTATTCATGTACGAGTCGAACAATTTATTTTTGGGAATGTAATGTCTAAACAATGTATTTCATGTAAACGCTACTGGTTGTACTATATTAATGCATGGTGACGAATGTTGTTATGTTTCATATATATTCAATGTTATGGTATTCAATTGAGTCACAACAGCCCCCGGACGTTTCCGCCGTCTGGTTCGGGGGTGTGACAAAGGCATACCCCCAGAATGAGATAGGTAGTGAAGCACGACTCATCATGGAACGAACCATGTCTAGCAAGGTTCGATTACCCCTCTCAGTCACACCATTCAACTGCGGTGTCCTAGGTGGCGTTAATTGCGAAACAATTCTGCATTCCTTGAGGTAGTCGTGGAATTCAAGACTTAGGTACTCTCCTCCTCGATCGGATCGAAGCATCTTGATTTTCCAGCTCAACTGATTATCCCCTTCTTGTTTAAACTCTTTGAACTTTTCAAAGGTTTCTGACTTGTGCTTGATTAAGTAGATATACCCATATCTACAATAATCATCGGTAAAAGTCACATAGAAGCGGCTTGCATCCTTTGTGGTAGATCTACAGGACCCACACACATCGGTGTTTATGAGATCCAATAAAGCCTCACCCCTTTCACAAGTGCCAGTGAAGGGTGACTTTGTCATCTTTCCAAGTAAACAAGACTCGCACACGTCATCATCCCTAATGTCGAATGACTCCAACACTCCATCCTTTTGGAGTTGGGCTATGCGTTTCTTTTTGACATGTCCAAGACGACAATGCCACAAGCATGCTTTATCCATACTATTGGAAGAATCAATAAATAATACATCGTTTCCTAAGTTATCTACAACCATCACAGTCTTGTATATTCCATTACAAGGCAATGCTTCAAAATGTATAACACTATTAAGATAAGCATAAATAGAGCACTTTTCATTATCAAATGAATATCTAAAACCTTGTCTATATAAACCATGAAATGAAATGATGTTTCTTGCCATATCTGGCGAATAGAAACAATTGTTTAAATCTAAACCGAATCCATTACTAAGAACTAAGGAATAAACTCCAATCTTGGTGACAAACGACGATCTTCTATTTCCCATGATTAGATTTATCCTTCCATTCTCCACATTCCTTTTTCTTCTTAGTCCCTGCTAATTAGAACATATGTGAAAACCACATCATGTATTCAGAACCCAAGAAATAGCATGCGATGAATCATTAGACTTAATTGTGTAAAAATCTACGAAAGATGGCTTGATCTTCCCATCCTTGATGGCTTGCAGATATTCTGGGCAACTTCTCTTCCAATGCCCTATCTTGTGGCAATGGTGGCACTCTGCCTCCTTCGGGTTAGATTTGGGTTTAGCAGAACCAACTTTGGTTCCACTAGAAGAGGTACCATCTTTGGATTTTCCCTTATGGTTGCTCTTTGAGGGAGCCTTCCTCTTCTTACCCTTCCGTTGCCTAATAGCCAAAACAGAGGCATCATTTGGAGCGGGAGTTGATGCAACAGACTTATCCTTGAGACTGCTCTCAACAGTCCTTAGCAAGCCTTGAAGCTTGCTCAAGGTGACATCTTCCTTATTCATGTGGTAGGTCATGCGGAACTAGTTGTAGCATGGAGGCAAGGAGTGAACGATGATGTTAATCACCAGCTCTTCATCAAAGTTAACATTCAACTTTAGCAACCGATCAACATATCTCTGCATCTTTTGCAGATGGGCAGTAAGGGACTCTCCATTATCCATTCGGGTAGTGATCATTGAAGTGATGATCTCGTACCTTTCTTGCCTCGCACTTTGGTGGTACCGGTCCAGCAAGTCATAATGCATCTCATAGAGATGCATGTCCTCATAGGACTTTTGGAGTTTGGAAGTCATTGTCACTAGCATGATGCAATGGACTTTCGTGGCATCACACTCGTGGGCCTCAAAGGCAGCGATCTCTTCAGGAGTGGAAATGTTCATGTCAATCTCCTTCAGCTCCTTATCAAGGACAAACTCTTTTCCTCATAACGGGTGACCATTCTTATGTTACGGATCCAATCATTGAAATTGTTTCTGTCAAATATCACCCTCCCACACAAGTTCATGAATGACAATGACCTGGAGGAACTCGATCCGGAAGCGTTGTTGTTGTTCATGTTCGACATCTGAAAAGGAAAAGAACAAAGTTTGATTAGAAGTGAATCCCTAATTAAACACCAAAATGAAAAATTAGGGCTAGAATCCAACAACATTCTTTACATATTAGAAAAGGGATGCTGTAATCTAATATGCAAATAATTTGAAGGTAAGTGAATGACGATTCACTAATTCTCCACCATGAAAAACGAAAAAGAGATTAAGTTTTAAATGTATTGAAAACTCCTAGATTCTTTTGAGATTCATTGAACTTTTCAATGGCATGTTTAAATCTCGATATGTCCCTCTAGTTTGTGATTGGGATGTCGAGGATCACAAAGCGGGTGTGAATAACCATGAAAATGTACATGGTGCCCTCATTGTTGCAGTCACCTATTCGATGTGTCGGTTAGCCACACACGCTCCATCGAACTATGACAAACAATGAGTCACCCTTTTTCACCTTTGCTTAGAACCCAATTAGTGTGTCGGTTAAGCATACACGCTCCACTAACGTCTTAGCAAGAGTGCAAAGTGTAATTTCATGGAATTTCATCAATTCACTTTTGCCTAAAGTAACTAAGATTGGGAATTTTGTAAAAACATTTAGTTACTTTTATAATTCATTATACTTATTAATGAGAGAGGGTTGCCCTATCCTACCCGTTTGGCTAACGAACCTCCACTAATCAAGGAAGTGGTGGGTGAGAAAGGACACTCATTAAATGACCATTTTATAGGCCATAACCTTATACCCCCCTTAGAGATTGTCTTCGTGAATGCGGCCTAATAGCGGTAAGACTAGCATTTTATGTTTTACATATATACATCTTAATCTTGTAATATTGTAATAGTATAGGGTGTATTTTAAACATTTCAAAATACTAGGGTTTTAATAAAATTTGAAATTTCTAAAATTTAAAACCTTTTAATTTTAAAATTTTAAATATTAAAACTTTGGTTTAAAACTTTGATTTAATAATTATCCCAAAATTAAACTATTAATTTGAATTATTAAATCTTGAAGGATAATCTTGTTAAATTAAACAATTAATTTAACCTAATCCCTTAAATCCCCTAAGATTCAAAAAATTTGGGATGGGATAATTCAAAATCTTTAATTATCAAATTTAAACAATTAAAGAGATAATCATAAGATATGGTAATATCCAAATCCCTAACATTTAGGGATCTTATCTTGGGGAGGAGGAAATTTCAAAACCCTAGGATTGAATAACCATAAAATTCAAAATCTTGGAGGCTAAGGAAAGGTTTGGGAAACCCTATCAAATTTCGAAATCTAGGGTTTATGAACCCTAATTTCGAAAATCATGCCTCTAGGGTTTATTGGCTATAAACCCTAATATGTCAAATTCATACTTTTGTATAAAACTAATCGAAAAAAAACAAATGCCCTGATACAACTGATGGGTTTTATACAAACAATCTTATGTGTGCATGCAAACCTAGAGACATATCTATGTTTCACTATTAGTTATACAACATTATGAACACAAAGGAAACCTAGCATGATTATAGTAATTTGGAAAAACATAAAGAAGAATGAAATACATACCTCTTGTTGTTATGTTGTAATAACAATTTGTTCCTTGAATCTTCTCGTCTTTGAAAGCCAGTACCACAAGTGTAGTACCTATAATGGCTCACAAACACCAAGAGCAAATGGAGAGACAAAAGAGAGAGAGGGAAAGAGAGAGAGAGAGAGAGAGAGAGAGGAGGTATGAAATTCAGCTCTAGGAACCCTAGGGATCAAGTGGCTGAATTTCTTATGCCAAGGGGTGTTTATATAAGTGTAGGAATTAGGGTTTCGGTCTTTATCCTTATCTGGTTGCTTAGCCACCAAGCAGCCCAAATGATAACTCTAGAAGCCCTATCTTTGGACGAATTCTAAGGCCTTATCCCCTTGAATTCGTCCACCCTATCATATAGGGAATCCTTTTCCCTACGTTGCAACTATCACATAATTACAGTTCAGTCCCCCTAGTTTAGTTAACTTCTTTTGATCACAAAATTAATTATTAATTAATTCTTGACCAATGTTAACTAAATAAATATGATTTCTCTTTTTAATATATTATTCATATAATATATTAATAAACAATAATAACCTCTTCCTCTATTATTTTTCCAGTCAAGTTGCTTTGGTGAAGGCAACCCAAAAGGACTATGCACAACCGGGTGAAGTACTTACCAAATATGGTTACGGGCTTAGACACTTAATCCAACAGAGGAATGGTCCTGCATGTTGGTTATCCAACATACATCCAAATGACCTTCTGTGACCGAAGTATTTCCTAAGTAACTCAACCTGTATTCCATGGTTCCCTTGAGATACTTAAACACTATATTGACCGCTTGCCAATGTTGAGCACTAGGATTACTAGTGTACCTGCTCAACTTTCCCACTACATAAGCAATATCAGGCCTGGTACTTGTCATTTCATACATCAAGCTACCAATAGCCTAAGAGTATTCTAATTGTGAAATAGGAATGCAAAAGTTAGGCATTAATTTCATACTTGAATCTATGGGAGTACTCACAGGAGAACAATCACTAAAATTAAAACGTTTGAGAATTTTCTCAACATAGTTATTTTAAGTCATCACTAAGCCTTTGTTCACCCTTTTAATTAGCATACCAAGAAATATATCATCCTATCCCAAATATTTCATGGAAAACTTAGATGACAAAAATTGCTTTGTTTCATCTACTTGTTCTTGAATAATACTAAAAATCAGCATATCATCTACCTATAAGCAAATGATCATTCCTCCACCAGTGGCATCAGTGAATCTACTATAAACACATTTGTCACATTAGTTTAACTTAAAACAATAAGAAAAAAATAACCGCATCAAAATTTTGATGCCATTGTTTGGGTGGTTGTTTCAACCCACTCAAATATTTTACAACTTTGCATACCATATGCTCTTTACCGGGCATACCGAAACCTTATTTTATTCCATCTAAAGTTTTTCATCAAGTTAAACATTTAAGAAGGAGGTTTTCACATCCATTTGATGGATAATCAGATTGTGAATGCTTGCCAAAGCAATTAACAATCTAATAGTAGAAATACGTGCAACCAGAACATACGTATCAAAATACCCAACACTCGGTTTTTGCCTAAAACCTTGATTGACCAACTGGCCTTTGCACTTGTTAATAGTACCATTAGTATTCATTTTCTTTTTGAAAATCCATTAGATACCAAGTGGTTATGTAGGAAAATCAGGCAACACCCATGTGTTGTTCTCAAGAATTGATGACATTTCGTCATCAATCACTTCTCCAAAAGATGACATCCCGAGATTCCGTGGCCTCTTGATATTTCTTAGGATCATATTAAATACTATAGAAATATGATTATTCAAGACTTATTTCATCCCTTGAACCTTCCACCAAATATAGTTGGAGGTCGAATACGATTGTTTTTTGCAATTTCGCCACTTTTGCTTCTACGAAGTTCTTGTGGTTCTTGTCCATTACCACCATATTGACTTTCTAGATTTTGCACTTATTTAGTGCCAAAAGCCAATTCCTTAGGCCTTTGAATCGATGAAAACACCTCTCATCAAAAATTGCATCCGGTGACTTGATAACGGTGTTAAGCGGTACCAAATCATTAGCTTATATTACATAAAACTTATATGCCTTGGAATGTTCAGCATATCCAATGAATATGCAATCTATTCCATGTTCTCCCAAAAATTTTCTTTTGAGCTCACTATGTTTTATAACTGCCCGACATCCCTAAACCTAAAAATAGCTCAAATTCGGCTTGTTCTTGAACTAAAGTTCATATGGGATTATTTTGTTACTTTTATTTGGAACCCTATTCAACAAATAGCAAGTCGTTAACATGGCCTCTCTATAACATCCCAAGGTGATCCTGAAATCTACCATAACCTGAGCCTGCTATGAACCAAAATTCAACACCGCCATTGAGGGTAACAATATGGAGAGACCGAGGATCATAAAACATATTGAACTTGATGATAGATTGACACATCCATTGAACTTCAAATGTGACCACTTGAAACTTTCGGAGAACCTTCATTAAATAACGAAAGAAATGACCAATAATCGATAACGCATGAACATTAGACCTAATGAACCAAAACCCACATGGAGCTAAAAGTACCCAACTCTGAAACTGATTTCCTAATTGACCACTGCCCAAACTAGACTATAATTAGAAATCCATACAATGAGCTGAAAAATTCCTTTTGCAACCGATACTCCACCTGAGTGATCCTAGCGGTTCCTCATCTATTCATTGGCACACCAAAAATGGAATCAATACCTAGAACGAGCTCCTTGACCAACCACTTTCTACTGAAAGACAACTCATGTATCTCCTGAACACATAAATCTGATAGCCTCTTGCTCTACGCCCCTGACTTGACCAAATCTTGATTCGAGATCCCAATATATTTTCACTGCAGATCCCTATGAATCGTTCTTCCAATACCACGAACTCAAACAGATCAATGATCCTCCAAGAAGAATACCCAGTTCTCCCCCACATAGGATTCGAACTACCACCCATTGGTGTTGAAACCAGACCATAACTCAAACCGGCTCAACCAGGTACAAACCATCCCTAACTCTTGGAATGCATCACACTCTTGGTGATCTTCCAAATAAGGACCAATCAAATCCTTAGAGGATTATAGATATCAGCTGAAGACCTCTGAAATTTCCCATCATAACTACTTAAAATTATAGAATTCCTACAATGGCATAAGCAAAACACCAACTTACTATCCAAAACATATATTCTTCTCCCACAATCTCGACCATTAATCCGGTACCTGACCTGCCTACATCCAAAGAACACAGACCCGTGATCACATCACCAAGAATCCATACCACATCCATCCTCCTGCACACTCCCACGCTGACATATTGTCGCTAAACACCACAACCAACAAACCCCATGTTTGGTTACATCCTAACTCTGAAAGTCACAAGCATGCACACTCCTTCTCCGAAATCAGAAAACTGAAAGGGCATAACCCTTGCCACAGATAGCGACATTCCAACCATCAATCAACCATTCCACTTCAAACTGCAATCCCCAAGCCAGTCATAACGATCGTTTCATTCTTGAGTCCCGCGACTCTAATGCAAGGCCTCGAGAAAAGCCCTCGAGACCTGAAAACCAACAAGCTCATCTAGGTTTGCACCATTCAACCAAAACCGATATCGCTATTGAGGCCCAAAATAATTACCAGACCCATCGTCATTCCTGAGCAACCATAACCAAATGATCGACAGATACAAAACCACTACCACGAATCATGGTATAATATCATGCTATCTCTCCCGACCAACCCTTAAAATCCCCGAATCTCTCCTCAATTTGAGTATGCATCATGTGCTTTGAGTAGTATGGGTCAAATACTACCTTCCACACTTATCTATACTTTCCTCGAGAATCATCCCAGGTCCTCTAAAACCATCTCATAATAATACTCCAGATACCTGCTCAACAGCGAAACAACCGTACTAAAATACTTCCTATGCTCTCCTAGGATTCCCCATCTCCCCTGCCATCAGCTGCTGAAGGACTCCAATCAATGTCAACCAACCACTTCATTAATATACTTACATGCAACAAAACTTAAATAATATTTCGACTAAAGGACCCAAACCTACAAGGGTTAGACTCAAATGAGAGTTGCACAATAGGTCCAAATCGTTCACTCTAATATTATTTAACCTCCATAGCATGTAACTTAATGTATTTGTTTTATAGCTAGCTCACATCAATGTGAGTCTTACAAAGCACAAAGCAAGTAGCATTCGAGCTACCGAGTCGAATGGCACTAACACGCAATAAAATTAGGCAGATCCTCATACGAAATTCTCAATATTTATCTCCCAACAACATGGATACACGTTCACCTTGACATCACTCTCTCAAGAGCGGCTAATCATTCCTCACGCTAACCCGCTATGAACTATGCCCACTCATGAAAATTCCACCAACCATGCATCACTTGTATATGCTAATCATACATAACACTGGATCTAGTAGACAGTCGAATACTTGATTCTATCCTAAGCCATTCATCAAACAAGAACAAGAAATAAGGCTAAACCAAACATTCTCAGGCTATAGAATCTTAGTTATATACAACTATGACACATACACTAAGCAATTACAGTTATGATGTTAATTCCATATAAGAAAGTAACCCTAGGCTACCAGGCATCATATAATCATGAAATTCTATCATGCAATTCCTGAAGATCCCTAGCCTATCACTCACATGTTGTTCTAACATATCACAACATCAAATAATAGTGTGGTAATTTGGGGTCTACTTCCTGGCTCCGACTGATCGTACACATCACATCCTCTTTTGGTTATTTTGAAAACAACTTTGAAAATCATTTTTAAAAACCTTTTCCTTTGTTTGAGACTGGATTCACACGAGTGTTCCTCCAATTCACTCAACCCAAGGCTCTGATACCAACTTGTAACATCCCAAAATTTTCAAAAAATTTAAACCTTCCAAAACAACCCACTTACTAATCAAGGTATTTACAAAACCATTGTTTCAAAAGCATTATTTAAAATCAAAGTCTCCCAAGATCAACAACATAAAAATTGGGATGTGTACGGTCACACCTTCACCTTGCCACGATCCTCTAAAGTACCTGAAACCATAAACCAAAAATGTAAGCACGAAGCTTAGTGAGCTTCCCCTATAGTACCAACACAAATAAATAACATATACACCAACATGTCAGGTCCAATCAACCATCGGGTTTGAATTCCCGAGGCCTAGTCACCCTCTGGGTCTAGTCATCCTCGGGATGCAATACCCTAGGTGGAATGACAATATATAATGGGTTCAGTCAACCAACGGGTTGGAATACCCTAGGCCCAATCAACCATTGGCTTGGAATGCCAATATATTGTGGTTCCATTTTACCATCGAGTTTGAATACCCCAGGCCTAATCAACCTCTAGGTCCAGTCATCCTCGGGATGGAATACCCCATGTTGGAATGCCAATATACAATGGGTCCAGTCATCCTCGGGATGGAATACCCCATGTTGGAATGCCAATATACAATGGGTCCAGTCATCCTCGGGAGGATGGAATACCCTAAGTTGGAATGCTAATATTTAATGGGTCCTGTCATCCTAGGGATGAAATACCCTCGGGCTCAAACTTGGTCAAAGTCAAAGTCAAACTGATCAAAATCCATAATTCAACTGAGTCAACCCAATCATGTCAACCCAATTGAGTCAAGTCAGCTAAGTCGCTACAGAATACGTACGTAGGGCGTACTCCAAATGTACGCATGGCGTACCCAACCCTTGACCGCATACAGGATGTTCGACCTTGTACATGCTGTGTACTCTAGGTACGCATGGCGTACGCTCAGACCTCTCAAATCTACATTAAGTGCTTAATGCCTTAGGCTCTTACGCCCCATTTCTGGATCCAAGGCTAAATCATCCCGAAGAGTCGTAAAGTTTCCAACTTTATGACCTTGCATGTCCATTAAGTGCTTAACTCAACATCGTAATACATTAAGACCTTAAAAACAATACATGGAGCAAAACCAACAATTAGGACTCTATTTTTATGACTCAAGACGCGTCCTAAGGTCTGAAAGGATGGCTTAATGGGTCAAGAACATTCCATGATCCAAGAGCTTGAAACCAAGGTAGAAATCCCAGATCGAAAGAGCTCTTAAACTTCAAGATCTTCTTCTTCTTTCTTCAAAACTCTCTAAAGGATCCAAAATGCACTCTTGCTCTTAGGGTTTTCTTGAAGGTCGATTCCACAAAAAGAGGTTGAATAAGAATGACATGTGAGGCTATAATGATGCTTATATAGGAGCCAAAACCATAAAAATTAGTGTTTGCATGAACCTCACGTACTCCATGCATACAAGATGTACGCCCAACTTACTAAGGCGCGCCCTAGTACGCTTAGCGTACACGCAAAATCCTAACTTTACAAAAATGTCACAATGGCCCTTGCACTCTTTCATTTATTTAAGGACCAATATGCAATAAATCTTAATATAAGGGTCAACAAGGAAAGTGCCTCCAAACAAGATGTTACACTCTCCCTAGAATCCCTCACTAAATCCTAAGTAAGAACGCATCGAGTTTACCATTTCCTTTAAAACTTGATTTTTACGTTCGGCGATTCCATTTTGTTGGGGCGAGTTTGGTGTTGTGGTTTCATGAATGATACCCACTGATTGGAAGTATATGGGATCCATATATTTACCTCCTCGGTCAGTTCTAAGACATTTAATCGGATTCCCCAATTGCAATTCCACCTCGGTTTTGTATATTTTGAACTTTTCCAATGCTTCATTTTTAGCATTAAGCAAGTATACATTGAAAAACCGAGTACAATCATCAATGAACATGACCATATACTTTGAATTTCCCAAAGATGGAGTAGAGTGAAAATCACACAAATCATTATGTATAAGTTCTAAAATAGCCAAATTTCTAGAAACACTTGGAAATGGTTGTTTTGTAACATTTAATCAGACATATTTTACATTTTTCCGGATTCATGTCAAAGGGTGGATTTAGACAATCTTTTGACATTTCATGCATCCTTCAATAATTGACGTGACCCAATCTAGCATGCCAAAGCATGGACCCTACATGGGAGCATGCACCCCTTGACCCCTGCCTTTCTGTCATAACGACTTATAATTCGATCTTAAATATGCATGCACTTCGTATTCAACAAACATATAATATAGTGTACAAACTATAAGCTCCTTAACCCACATGTCAGTCCTAATCTATGCTATCAATAGCGCGCTATAGCGGTGCTATAGCGACACTATAGCATTTTGCGGTGTTACTGAAACACTATTTTGAAATAGCGTTTACAAATAGCGGTGACGCTATTAGCGACGCTATTGACCGCGAAACTCATCAGCGCTATAGCGACACTACACCTGCTTTTACAATTTCGTACATATTGGGCTACTTTGACATCGAAAAAAACGATTGTATGTTATTTCAATATTAAATCCTTAATTTTTTAACTAGTCCACTAACTTTTTGTCTTAATAAGTCCAAATAATAAATATAATTAATTACAAACTACAAATCAACAAACGACAACTTCCCTTTCTCTTATGTTTCAGTACTTAGAAACCACGAACGATTTGAGCTGTAATGACATTTTGACACTTTTTAGTTTCCATAAAACTATATTAGAATATTATATATATAGATTATGTTATGTTTTTATATGATTTTTTATGATATTAATTTCATATAGTATTAATAATCTAATATATAAACTTTGTTTAAATATATAATATAAATTATACATAATATGAAAAACCCGCTATACCACCGCGATAACCGCGATTTCAAATAGCGACATGTAACCGCTATTGAAATTTGGACCTTGATAACTGCTTAGGTCCTAATTACATAAAATGTCAAGCGACACAAAAATTGCAACATCTGTCGATTTCTTTAGTTCTTACTACCAAAATTAGCCCATGATGGAAAGAGATGATGAGACATAACCCACACCCTATTTAGATTAGCTACCACTTGATCATACGCTTTCGATTTAAAGAATCACACACAAGAAAATCACCTATGACTTTTGGATAATTTACGGTCTATATATGCGTGTGCTAGAGACCCGTGGCACTCACATAATTTCCAAAGATCACTTGCAATAAGTTAATCTATGTGGTAATGATTATGAGACGCCATATCTTTGGTTCTACAATCCGAATCCTCCATTCATATTTTGTAATTACCAATTTTTCATTTCCACGAATCTCAACTAATCATATACAAAAATCACGAGAAAAAGCTTAACAGGCGCTTTATCACTTATTATAAATCTATTTCAATCATAGAATTTGTTTCAATTTTTTTATCAAAAATAATTTCTTAATTGCAATCTACTCTAATAAATAAAAATGACTTTGCCACATGTCCTTCTCTCATAAGATTAGCCACATGTCATTTTGTTATAATTTGAAATATATTTATTTTCCACTTGTCATTATTTTAATTTTCATTTTCAATATATATCATTAATTTACTTTCCATAAATTAAACCTACCATAATGACTATCAAATTTTAAATTTTAAATTCAATTCCAAATAAATTTACAGTGTAAACCTTTATGTTTAATATTGTGTTATAATTAACCCGACACACTTATTTCAATTTCAAATTCAAATAAATTTTCTACGGGTGTCAAATTTTAATGCACGATTAAAAAAACACACTTAAAATTTTCTATTATGTTTAATAAGTGAAAATTATTCTTTGCATGTTTTTTTCTCATAATTTTCACTTATTTCAATTTCAAATTCAAATAAATTTTCTATTTAATCGTGCATACTTAATATTTTGTTTTAATCAACCCGTATATTATACGGGTGTCACAACTAGTAAGTTAATATATCTTAGTTGTCATTGTAAAATAAATGTGAAAATAAACGAACAATAAGTTGCATTGTTAAATCTTTTTATATGCTAAACCCAATTTTTTCAAATAAGATTTAGAATTTTGAAACTAAACTTTTTTCGACAATAACATGGCGTTCAACATCTAAAATAAATCTATGTATTGCTTGTTTCCTTTTTTTTTTTTTTTTTTTTGTCTATTTTTAGCCAATAGAAATATTTATATACAAAATTTAACAAATAGTCAAAGAAAGAGGGTCCACTAGAAGTCCTACACTCCTTAACTTATATCAAAATCTCAAATAAATGCAACGTGCATTGCTGTTTTTTTGACCGTGTGTTCATCATGCTTTGCTTGGTTGTACACAATCTCTCACGATCGCCTTGTTACCTCCATATGGTATGGCCCACATAACACGTGAAACGCATGCTCTTAATGACACGTGTCTTCATAGTACTGGTTATATCCCCGCCCAAAATCTACGTGGCATATTACGCATCTTTTATTGGACATTACCATTTTTTGCGCTGGGACTGTGGACCAAAAATCCCCTGCACTATTAGCCTACATATATAAAATCATAAAAACTTAAAACAAACAAACAAAACCATTCTAAAATAACTCAAATAAGGTAAGTAATTCGATAACATTATTCCAGTCCAATTAAAAGCCAAATACAGATAAATTTAAAATAGTCCCAGAATTTCCAGTTTATATTCAAAATAACCATCATTGGTTTTTTGTATGGTTACCCAAAAAATAACTTCAAAAAATTATGGAAAAACTATAAATTTTGTGATGCAAAAATTGCAATTTTGGAATGTCAAATTGCAATTTGGTTTCCCAATGTCATTTATAAACCTTTAATATCAAATTGCAATATTTCAATACCAAATACCGATTTCTCAATATCAAATTTGCAGTTTCCACATACCAAGTTGTCATGCAAAACTGCTTAAAAATGTAGAAAGAAACTGGGGTTTGTTTTTGTTGTAGAGATCATGAAAAGCAATTCTTTTTGTAATAAGAAAATAAAATGTTAGGTTGAGAAAGATTTTCAAAATATCTTTATAATGTAAACTAATGAAAAATATATATATAAAAAAAATACTTAAATGAGGGTGATAATTTCTTAGCGAATAATGATTTTTGGTCCTACAAAATTGATGATTGTTTTGTAAACAAATAATATACTTGGGAAGTTTTGTTAAGTGTGAACTATATTTGTATTTTTTAAGACCGCGTAAACATTTTATGTTGATTTTGATAAGTGTATGCCGTCTTTATTTTAAATAAAAATAGTATAAAAATTAACTTGTTATAAATAAAATTAAATTAAAATTGACTTAGTAAAACATCTATTAAGATCACCGTCTACATTATTATCCACAATTAACTACCCCAACTATTTTGAAAAAAATATGGACCACCAGGCCCTCTTGTAAGTAACATTGATCCCCATCCCTTTCTCTAAATAAGCTAACAAAGACGTTTGAAGAGATCATCATCACACGTTAAAATACTAACCGGAAAGAAGATCTTACATGAGAAAGACATTACGAAAAAACATTGCACGTAACCAACTCTATATCATACATTCCATAATGTTGTATGATTGATGAAGACTTAAGTCAACAAAAAATAATACGATATTATCTGATTTATATCCCAAAACAAATACTAATGGACACCAATAGTACTAAAACAGAAGGGTTTTTTAGAGTGTGATGATACTCACTTACACAAATAAATATATTTTTCCACACAATGCAATATGGATAGAGTAAAAAAAACATAACATAGGTGAAACATCTATATTATTAAAATTTGCCGTGTTTTGACAATACTTAACAAAATAGGAGTACAAAATTTCGTTACTATATATTGATTAAAAGCACATAAATAGGGCTAGCGATGAGTGTATATATATTCCTTAATGATCCGGGGCCATTTACCCATTTGCAAGTGGGCAAGTCCCCAACTTCCATGGAGTTGTCTCTTAGGAATATTGTCGTGCACCATGTCGGCATATTATCAAGATGAGATTTTCAAAGATAAAGTAAAGGTCCACATCTCCAGAACCATCGACAATGTCAATGGCATTTGAATAAGTTGACAAACTTGCAATAGTTCCATGAATCTACAACCTTGAATTTCCCTCTTCATGTGCTCATATCACCGACAAGCATCGATGTAGACCCGTTCCATGGGGGACCTCGTCTTCTTGTTACGCGGAGATACAAATCGACAAAAATAATAAAATGAATCGGACAAAAAAATGGCACAAATGATTAATATACTATAGGACCTACACAAATGAAACAATTCATTCGGAATGAAATATTTAGAAATGGTAAAATGTGTACTTAAGCGTAGAAGTAACTTTTAAAGTAAAATTACGCTACATCAAATATGGGTTTTCGGGTCCACAAAAGACGTCTCTATTCGAAAAATTGTTGGAAACCTACAATAGGATTGTTCCAGTTTTAAAATATACTTTTTTCTACAGAACACCATATTTTTAGAAACATTTAATGTCAATAAAAACAGTAACAATCATCCAATGTGATCTAAACAACGTTCAAGGTTTAAAAGTTTGAACTACTCATCTTCCTTGGGAGTACTTTGCTCATAATTATTCTCCCCAACCACATAATGTTTAATAGTAGGAACTAGTCATCGACTTTATGATGTTGTGGATTCATACTAGGCCGAGGCTGATACACATAGGGTCGAAAGGAGAAGGCATACTCTTTGTTGGACGTTGGAAGTTAGGAATCTGGCTAGCAAAATAAATACAACACCCAGTCTGTCCTTTTTTATATATATTTGAGCCCAATGTTGTGTTAAAACATTCAAATGCATCAGTGGTATTATGGTATCCCTCATAGAACTCAAAACACCTTTAAGCTTTTAGCCCATTCTTCGGTTGTGACCACCACGATATATAAAAACCTACTTAGGGAGGAGGGAGTTCTAGCTCTACATTAGCTATTGTTTCTAATCTTTCTTCCATCTTTTCTAACCCAAAACAAATGGAAACCCATACTTCCCAATCTATTTAGCCCGCACATTTTTTTATTTTAAAATAAGTACAAACTAATAAAGAAAACCATACAAAACTAATCTACAAAATATTAAAATCATATAAAACTAATTCACAAACTAATATAAAAAACATTCAAAATTATTTTGGTACAAGTCTTAAAACAAAAACTACAAGTTGTTATTGTATGACAAAGTAAATGGTTGAGCACATAAGAGAAACCGCAAACCATCCCATTTTGGCCAACTCGACGGAGTCCGTTCTTAAAAGGATCACATGTTGGTGGTTCCTCCTTCCTAAAAACCAATGATTCTCTTCTTCTTTAGTTAGGCTGATGGGTATATATCACTCTCTTTATATTATTCTTTCTGTCACATCACATGCATGTCATTTTATACGTCATTTCATTGTAGGCATAGAAAATGGTCATAACACCGCTTTAATTTCCATGTCATATATTTTTTCTCTTTTTATTCATGTTTCATTTCAATAATTATAAAAGTAAATTGTATAATATTGAAAAACATATGATTCAAATAAAAACGCAACATTTAAATTGAAAAAAAGATACTATAAAAACAAAAATTATTACATAATCATTTTTCTTTCTAAATATACTACATGTCATCATCGTTAGCACTGTAGATATGATCTGTCAAGTCTTGTTAATGTTGCGCATTTTTAATATCAATGATTCTATGCAAATATTCCGTTGAGCCTAATATAAAGTGCATGTGATGAGGCTCTATTGACATATATTATGCAATATTCTATCTCTTATCTTCCACTACCATTTTATTCATTATGATACATGTATATATGATATATCGTAGAGTTTCTATTTTCTATGGTCATGCTGCATGTTCTACTATGCGTCACTTCGACTATAAAACTCCAAATGCACATTCCATATCCTTACGTGCTATTTCATGTTTTCTCTTGAAAGTGGGTATAATAAAAATATGTTGGGTTAGACAAAGACATGTTGGAGGTTTGTATAAAAAGATAGGAAAAAGATAGGAAATATGGTATTGGTGTTTAAATAAATTTAAATGTGTATTAAGTTTATATAGGTAATCTTATTTTAAATTCGACCGTTGAACGGTCAATGGACTGTTCTCATTGGTTTACTTTTACATTTCCATGCATTGCTCCATCCAGATACCACCCGACGTTAGAGGGGGTGGTGTTCAAATAGCCTCCACCACATTGAGGGTGGGTTGTCGTGGGTGGCCAACCCAGTCTCCTCAACTCCATTTGTGGCCCGTACCCGTTAGCCATAAAGATCTCAACTTTAGCGACCGAATATGAAGATAAGGATCCTCTATAATTAGTGTCTTGATTGTAATTAACGTGTAAGGAACAAATAAATAACTGTATCGTACGAAATCAATGTATTATATCCACACAATTATATAAACTTGTTACTTGCCAACTATTAAATAAATAAGAATAAAATGTTATTCATTATTTATTTTGTCAAACATGATAAAATGAACAAATAGTTATTTATTTATTAATTAATACTAGTTTATAACCCGTGAGAAACACGGTTATAAAATTAATTAAATTTTCATATTAAAAAATTAAAATTATTAATCAATTATTTTAAATAAATTATTACTTAAGATTTATATTTTTTTGCTATATAAAATTATAATTGTTGATTTAAATAAATAGTTGAAGGTATATCACCTTATAATCTGTATTAATTTTATTTTATTTTTCAATCTAATGTTATGAATTTAATATAATTAGAGAGGAAAATTTAGAATTTAAAATTTAAAATGGATAATCAATTATTAATTAGTGTAATTATAGTGGAAATTTAAAATTTGAAATTTAAATTGGATAACTAATAGGTTAACAAATGACATAATTGGTGATATATAACATTAATGAGGAGTTTTAATTATATGACACTTGTCAATAGGAGATTAAACTTATTCTTTTATTAGAATAGAGATAAGGTTTTGTTAACAAAAGACTTAATATTAATTGAAAATTAATAATAATGAGTTTGGGCTTTATTTATTGATAAAAAAAACTTTTTAGAAAAGCTCATAATTGTCATAAATAAAATGATCATTTGTTAGAGAATCAGGAAAACATGGAAAACCTAAAAAAAGAAATAACATAAAGATATGTGTGTGTTTGATCAGTTGCAGGTCTAGCATCTCATGTTCCTCTATGTTGGTTAACCATTGAGATTAACTGTAGTTGACAATTAAGTCTACACTTTTGAGCTAGTAATCTAAAAGCTTTTGAGCTAGTTGACAATCAAGTATTTCACTTTTGAGATAGGGATCTAATCACCATACGTAGGGTTCGAAATATATTGTGAGATGTCGAAGTGTCTTTGGTCATGTCTAGTGTCAAAGTCTGTTTTGATGTATTCGTTATATGTATTTCATAAGGGCAGTTTAGATTTCGAAGCTTCAGTGTCTTAGCCCTTATGTATTTTTTTTGCTTCTGTTAACTCTTATAAATAGGGGTAGGAATACGTATTAGAGTAACTTTTGTGAGCTAGAAGAACACTTTACTCTTTCATATTGTGTACTCTCTCAGAAGCAATAAGAAAGCCAAAAATATTAGATTTATGTTTTGTGTTCTTAAATCATTTCATACTCTGATTTCATTCTTATACTTGATTCATATGAACTACATTTGGTATCAGAGCAGGATTCTCTCAGTTGATTTCTGATTTTATCGTGTTTTCAAAAGTTTTTGAATCTCGTTTTTGATTAAAAAATATTACACACTTTTAATCTAGAAAATATTTTCTGATCAACTGCTTTGATTCGATTTTGCATTTCATTTGATAAATCGAGTGTTTGTATTTTGTTTTTTGGAAGATTTGTTCATTAGATTCTTCTTTCGAAGTTTTTCATTATTTTTTTTGTCTATACACCAATAGCGAACTTCAACATGAACACGATGACTGGTTTCTCTCATCTTCTCATTTCTTCAACCAAAATTTCAATGTTGATTCCTGAATATTATGGGTAATGGGGTGATAGGATGGAAGATTTTCTCAACGGGATTGATGAACATTTGTGGTGCTGCATTACTGGTGGTACTCGTCCTGTAAATAGCCTAGAACAAATTGGAACTGCTGGTTCTGATGTTGATGTTGGACTGCAAATAGATAAACAAAATGCAAATGACAACAGATGTTTTAGAAAACATTGCGGTGCTCTTCCACCGGTGTTTACAATTATGTATGTGGTTGTAAGACAACAATGGAGACCTTGGATACATTGAAAGAGAAGTATCAGGGAAGTGAGAAGACTAGAAAAAGCTATTTGAAACAATACTTGCTCGAGTTAGGACAATTCCAACATAAAGAGAATGAGATTGTCGAACTATATTATGATCTTCTTAACAAATTGATCTTCAAATGCAGTCAATATGGAGTCAATCGTTCTACTCTTGAGTACAATATCACCTTCTTGACGGATCTTCGAAAAGAGTGAAGAAACATCAGTTTGATAATCAAGACACATCAGAGCTTCGATAACTATTCATTTGGAGATCTTTATAATGTTCTAAAGGCTCATGAAAGTGAGATCAACAAAATAGATGAAGAAGGCAAAATTAATTTTGGAGGTCCTCTTCCATTGGTTTCGAAGGTGTCAGGAAAAGAGTCCGAGATCGAATCTGCTGATGTTGATGGTTCTGGTGATGAAGGTTTTCTGATGAATTCGGAAGATGAAGCTTGGGCTTATTCTTCAAACTACAAAGTTAAAATTTCTTTAAGAAACCATTCAATCTGAAGTTCATAGGAAGATTGAGAAGAAAGACAGTAAGGTTACTAATGAGAAGGTGGAGAAGAAATTAAAAGGATATTCTGGTTTCGATTGTCACTACAGCAATGGTTCGAATCATATGGCAGTTAACTGTATGAGGAAGAAAGAGGAGAAGAAGGATAGATTGAAGGATGAAGCCTATTATGTCGAAAGGCTGGAGGAAGTGAGAGGAAGAACGAAGGGAACGTCGCTTCTAGCAATGGGAACCGGTGATGGGGATGGTACCTATTAAATTTGGTCATCTGGATCAAATGACAAAGAGATGAGAAGCCCCACACATGGAGTAATGTATGCGAGGTATGAAGAGGGAATTTAGGATGAGGAGAAAGTGACTGGAAAATGTTTCATTTCTACTGGAGCACACAAGTCTCCAATGACTTTGAAAGTACGTTCTCTTCTTGAATCCTTTAATATTCCTTTTACTTCATATAATACTGTTTTCCCTCACTTCGATGATATTGTTACATATGTTAATGACTTGCTTATCTCTATTGTAGTGATGCTGAAAAATCGAAATCTTACTGCTATTAACACAAAAAATGATTGGAGTCGAAGATGAATAGAATAGACAATTTTAAGTTGCAATTGACTAATGTTACTATTGATAGGGATAATTTAAGAACTGATAATTGTATTTTAATGAAACAACATAACATCTATTGAATAATGTTCCAATCAACACAACTATTCCCAGAGTTGTTTCTGATCAAGTTTATGAGGAAACAGGGAAATCCGAAGTTCATAGGAAATAGTGATTTCAATGGAAACTCATCACCTGGGAAGAATTTTAGAGAAGATTCGAATATTGAGAAGAAAGACAGTAAGGTTACTAGTAATAAGATGGAGAAGAAATTAAAAGGAGATTTTGGTTTCGATTGTCACTACTGCAATGGTCCGAATCATATGGTAGTTGACTGCATGAGGAAGAGAGAGAAGAAGAAGGATAGAGTGAAGGATGAAGCCTATTATATCAAAAGGCTGGAGAAAGTGAGAGGAAGAACGAAGGGAACGTCGCTTCTAGCAAAAGGAAGTGGTGATGGGGATGGTACCTACTAAATCTGGTCATCTAGATCAGATCACGAAGAGATAAGAAACCCCACATAAGGAGCAATGTATATGAGGTATGAAGAAGGAAGTCAGGATGAGGAGAAAGTGACTAGAAAATGTTTTGTTTCTACTGGAGGACACAAGTCTCCAGTGACTTCGAAGGTAGGTTCTCTTCTTGAATCCTTTAATATTTCTTTCACTTCATATAATACCATTTTCCCTAACTTCAATGATATTGTTACATATGTTAATGACTTGGTTATCTCTATTGTAGTGATGCTGAAAAATCGAAATCTTTACTGCTAGTAACACAAAAATTATTGGAGTCAAAGAGGAATAGAATAGACAATATTCAGTTGCAAGTGAATAATGTTACTATTGATAGGGATAATGTAAGAACGGATAATTGTATTTTGATGAAACAACGTAACATCTATTGAATAATGATCCAATCAAAACAACTATTCCCAGAGTTGTTTCTGATCAAGTTTATGAGGAAACAGAGAAATTTGAAAAAGTGATGAAGGAAAAAGGTTATCATTATCTTGAATCAAACTCAGTTGTTTATCCAAATTTCAAATGCACCAACGATGTGGTGCTTCCCAATCAGGTGTTTGTCACTACAAGCAATGGAGACAAAGTAAATCATGAGATCAACAAAATTGTTGTTAAAGATAACATAAAAGTTTCGAAAGAAGGGTTTTCCTCAAACCAAAGCACGGTTGAAAACACTCTTCATAAGAACTCATCTACTTTTGAAAGGCAAAAACCAAAAATAACTTGGGAAGTTAAGACAGAAAAAGAAAATGATGACAAACTATCAAATGAATCGTTTCTCAAAAGAAAAAGACAAAAACACAAATTTTCAGTGAACAAATTCAAAAGGTTTCAAAAGAAGAAGCGATTTCGATGTCAAAAGCTCGAAGCAAGGTGTATTGGAGAAATAAAAAGTCTTTTAAGAAACCAAAGAATATTGCACAAAAAATTGTCAGATCAGAAAATGACTTAACAAGTTGAGACTTTTTCACAAAATAAGTCTTTTAATTAGAACAAACCCTCTCTTAAACAAAATGATTTCTCAAAAAGTCATTCAAAAGTTCAAAAACTGAATGTTCAAAAACCAAGATATGAGAATTTTGTTCAAAACAAAAAACAAAGAAATTTTGTTCCTAATCGTCAAAATACAAGATCTTCACAAAACAATTTTCATAGAAATAGTTTTAAATAAAATTAACAAAACATTGCCATCAATTTCAAAATCAAAGACGATTTTCGAATGGGCAACAAGTTAATAATCAAAAAAATGTCAGTTATAACAAACTTTTTCAAAAGCATTTTCAAACCCATGCAAAATCATTTTTTCCAAAAAGAGAATTTGAAAAGCTGGATGTCAAAGGAAAAAGAACTAAACCATTTAAACCAAAATCACCTCACTTTCACAATCCTAATTCGAAGCAACAAGTAAAAGAGTCATTTGTAGAAGGAAAAACTATTTCGAAAAATATTAATCATTGGATTGAAGGAAAAGGAAACCCATACCAATTAGGGAAGTTTTCACAAGAGGAAATCAAGTATGCCTATGAAAGCTACTTGAATGAATCACAAACCGGAAGCTCTTCGTCAAAGGAATCCAATCCTTCTGTTTGAAAATGGAAAGCTATTTCCAAAGCAAATGTTGAAGTAAAACAAACTGATGAGGAAAAAGGGAAATTCAGTGTTGCACCTAAACCAATGAATAATTTCATTTCGATACCTAAGTCTATAAAAGTTGACTTAATTGATATTCTGAAATCTAAGGTTAGAAAATGGGTATAAGGTTCATCATTTCATAATGCATTTCACCCTAATCACCAAGGACCCAAAAAGCCCTGGGGACCTAAATTCTTTAATTGATTACGGGTGTTAAGTGACGAGAAATAAAATGAACATTTATACATTGACAGTGGTTGCTCTCGTCACATGACAGGTCGAAAGGAAAATCTGTGAGATTATCGAAGTTTAGAAAATTCTGTAGTTGTGGAATTTGGAAATAATTAGAAATTAAGGTTAAAGGATATGGGAATGTTACAAATGGAAAGTTCACCATCAAACAAGTGACATACGTCGAAGGTCTTTAACAAAACTTAGTATGTGTTTCACAACTTGTTGTGGGCGCTGTTAATCAAGTCGTCTTCGATGAGGAAGGTAGTGTCATTTCGATCAAAGAAACCAACGAAGTTTTGCTCAAATCTAAGAGGAGAGGTGATATGTTCATTCTTGACATCAAGCCAATCGTTGGTGTACCTCAGTTTGCTTACTTTCAAAGGCGTCATCTGATTTGAGCTGGCTGTGGCATCGAAGACTATCTCATCTGAATTTCAAAAATCTGAACAAATTGGTGATAAATGATCTTGTTCGAGGCTTACCTGTTTTAAAATTTGACAATGATTTGTTATGTGCAGCATGCGAACAGGGGAAGCAACACCGTCAAGGTCATCCAATAGTCATTGATTCGAATATCATCAAACCTCTAGAACTTCTTCACATTGATCTTTGTGGACATTCGACTTTTGAGACTCTTAACAAGAAAAGATACATCTTGGTCATTGTTGATGATTTTTCACGGTTTACTTCGGTTTTCTTTCTTCGTCAGAAGTATGAAACTGCTCAAGTAATGATTTATTTCATCAATGACGTTAAACTTAGTTTGAAAAAGAAAATCAGAAAGATAAAAATTGATAATGGCTCATAATTCAAGAATCATATTCTTGATTCATTTTTGGATGATATAGGGATTGCGCATAATTTTTCATCTTCGTACACACCTCAATAAAATGGTGTTGTCGAAAGGAGAAACATGTCTCTTTGCGAAGCAGCTAGGACTATGCTTATGTATGCAAGTTTACCACAATATCTTTGGGCAGAAGTGGTTTCAACAACATGTTTCACTCAAAACCGATCATTTATTCATCATCACTTTAATATCGCACCCTATGAAAATATTAACAATCGAAAATCCAATGTGAAAATTTTCCATGTTTTTGGTTGTAGATGTTTTATCATCAATCTCAAATATAACCTTTCGAAAATTCAGTCCAAAGCTGATAAGGGGATATTCTTGGGATATTCAATCAATTCAGTCGCATATCGGGTGTTGAACAAGAGAACAAGGAAGATTGAAGAGACTTTTAATCTAACTTTTGATGATTACTACGTGTCGAAAATACTTTTGAACAAAAGCCAACCCTC
This sequence comes from Lactuca sativa, assembly GCF_002870075.4. Taxonomy (NCBI): domain Eukaryota; kingdom Viridiplantae; phylum Streptophyta; class Magnoliopsida; order Asterales; family Asteraceae; genus Lactuca; species Lactuca sativa. The sequence continues at coordinate 171,153,314 of NC_056626.2, read as the reverse complement.
ACAGAAACAAATGATGAGTCACAACTTGTCAATTCTTTTGATCTTGATTATGACTTAATTTTTGGTGTTCCTGGTAAAGCAATAGATGCAGAACTTCATGCTAATGATAATCAGATTCCTGAAGCATCTAAATATACTGATGATTCTACGATCACTTAAAAAGATGATGTTTCACATTCTACAGCAAACTCTCTAATTCATGTCAAAAGTCAACAGATGTTGCAAGGTGATCACATTGAGGGGGATCACTTGAATTCATATGACGATGTTGAGCGGGAGCATGGATGTTCGACTACTGATGTCAAGGGGAGCATCACAATACAAATCCAATTGTTGAGGGGGAGCAAAATGGATTTATACCTACTAATTCAACTGAACAAACTGATGTTTTTCATGATGTGACCGATAGTGTGTCTAATGCAGTTGAAGGTTATGAAATGGATGAAATGTTCGAAGATGCACCTCTGGATTTCGATCCTGCATTTCCACCTGTGGACAGATGGACTCGAAATCATCCTAAAGAACAAGTTCTAGGTGATCCTAAAGCTGACGTATTGAAAAGAGCTCGAATTCGTGCTAAAAGTGTGGTACTAAATGTGGATCAAGAATTTTGCGTGCTTAATGTTTTTATCTTAAAAATAGAACCGAAATCAGTCAAGGTTGGTTTGGAAGATCTTGATTAGATTGTTTCCGTGCAATATGAACTTGCTGAATTCGAAAGAAACAAGGTTTGGAGAGTAGTTCCAAAACCTGATGATGTATCAGTTATAGGCTTAAAATGGATTTTGAAAAATAAAACTGGAAAATAAGGAAATGAGGTTCGAAACAAAGCATGGTTAGTTGTTAAGGGATATTCGCAACAAGAAGGTATTGACTATGATGAAACCATTTCCCTTGTCGCGAGACTCAAGGCTGTTCAAATATTTTTTGCTTATGCAGCACACAAAGACTTCGATGTTTATCAGTTGGATGTCAAGTGTGATTTTCTGAATGGAGTCTTAGAAGAAACTGTTTATGTTGAACAACCACCAGGTTTTGTAAATGATAAATATCTTGATCATTGCTATATTCTCCATAAAGTTGTTTATGGATTAAAACAAGCTCCTCGAGCCTGGTATGCAATACTTACCAATTTCCTGAAACTCTCAAAATTTAAACAAGGATATGTTGATCCTACTCTATTTCGAAAGAAAGTGGGGGATCACTTGATGCGTGTTCAAATTTATGTAGATGATATTATTTTTTGTTCGACTGGCCCTTCATTGTCTAGTGAATTTGAGCATATGATGAAAAGTCAATTTGAAATGAGTATGATGGGTAAGATAAATAGTTTTCTGGGATTGAATATTCGTCAAAGCAGATATGGAATTTTCATAAATCAAGATAAGTATTCTCGTAATCTGCTTGAGATGTTTGGAATGACGAATAGTTCGAAATTGCGAGTACCAATGGATGTTGCCACATGCTTAGGGCCTTCGTTGGATAAGCCTTCTGTCGATATTACGTTGTACATGAGCATGATTGGTTCGTTATTATACTTAACTGCTAGTAGACCTGATATTATGTTATCTATTTTCAATTGAGCCAGATATCAGTCGAATCCCAGGGAACCCCATCTAATTGTTGTAAAGAATATTTTTTGATATCTCAAAGGGTGTAACATCAAAAAAATTCACGCTAAATTTAAACTTTTCCAATCATAAAGAAAACCAGATAATATTTGTTTACAAAATGTTTTCAATCATTATTCATCAGAGTGTTCCAATAACCGGATCATAAGGATGAGGAGCGGTAGGGTCATGCCTTCGCCTTGCCATGATCTCCTGAAGTACCTGAAATAATAAACAGAAAACTGTAAGCCTGAGGGCTTAGTGAGCTACCCCCAAAATACCAATACCACACCGATAATACCATATTGGTAACAGACAATCAACAACATGCATACTGGACCATCGGCCTGACTAGACCGCCCTGCCGGGCCTACAGTCTATCTGAATCTGTCCCGAGCCTTCGACATAACTTGACTGCCACGTGGGCCTACAGTCTACCCGGACCACTCATAGGGTGTGTTGGCCTTTAGCACAAAGCATGACCGCGTCAACCCAAGCAGCAAGCAAATAACCATGTGTGCATAACTAACATATACTGGCATATACAAACATCAAATATATCCATCTCACTAATCACCAATCATAGCAATCTCTCATAACTAGAGCACCGACCTAGCAGGTCACTAACTTATCAATCCCTACAGATCATAAGAGCATGACATACTATCTATCTTGATTCTAACCTAACTAGTCATAACCACATGTAGCGAACCATAACAATAACAACTAAAGGGTTGGCCTTGGTGCCTTAGACCCTATTGATATTGTGAGGATAACACACCTTGCAAATGTCGACTCGGAAAATGAACTCCAACTCTCGGATCACTGTCAAAAACTCCACCACCTATTACCATAATATAATCATACCCAAAAGTTCCCAACCTTTCAAGGTACCCCATAAGCAAACTAATCAAACCTGGTCAAAGTCAAAGTCATCAATCAACGTTAACAGTCCATGTTGACCCTAACTCGCCGAGTTCCTTGAGGTACTTGTCCACTTGCCGAGTTCCTCCGGTTTACGATTGAAACCCTAAGGCCACTCGTTGGGTTTCTTTCTTGAAACTCAACGGTTACACACATACATAAATTGGGGAAACCTCAACCAACTCGCCGAGTTGTTCGACAATCTTCATCGGACTCGCCGAGTTGTTCATTCAACTCGTCGGGTCCAGGCTCCTCTTCATGTGACTCGCCGAGTAAACCTTGAGACTTGCCTATTTCCTTCAGTACTTAAGCCATACAGACTCTTTTAAGTCATGCAGTGACTCCAAATTACAGATCCAAGCTTCTAAGGCATGCTTTTCATGTAAAGTTGCAAACTTTACGTGCATGCATAGCTAAAAAGGCTCTTAATGTGGTATCCAAGCTCACAATGGGGTTTCATACTCAAAGAGGATTCATACATGACCAAACTCGGTGCATTATCACTCTAGAACCAAAGAAGGGTCCAGACCTAAAGTTACAACTTCAGATTTAGCTGATATCCCACTTTATCATTTCAACCAAACCATAAAATTTCTAGATCCCAACCAAAAGAGGTCTAGAAGGAAAATAAAGTAAAGGTGACGACTTGATACCTCCAAATGATGCTAACTGAGGTAGATTTCTTATTCCCACGCCTTCCTTGCCCCTAGTCTCTTGCCTTCCAAGCTCTTCGTTTCCAAAAAGCTCCTTTCTAAAGCTTAAGACACACAAGAATGAAGCACCATCGAATTAGGGTTTTTTGAGCTCTCAAAGGACTGCAAAGAGGCCAAAGGAGGCTTATGCTTCTGGAAATAGGGTGCAGAACCCCGAGATTTTAGGTTTTCATCTACCATCTCTTACTAGTCGAGTTCTTCATGGACTCGGCGAGTATGCCACTAAATATGCGATCCATCCCGCTGCTACTCGACGAGTAGGCCAACCAACTCGTCGAGTAGGTCTTAAAACCAAATAAATTTTCATTTAAATCGGTACTTAAGAATCGAGGCGTTACAATTTTCCCCCACTTGAACTAGACTTCGCCCTCAAAGTCTGCTGGAATAAACAATGTCGGGTAATGCTCGCCCATCTCCGCCTCCGGCTCCCATGTCCACTCGGATCCCCTCCGATGTTCCTGCTGCACCTTCACCAAAGGTATTTCTTTGTTCTGTAAAATCTTCTTCTTCTTCTCCAAGATGGCCACAGGCCTCTCCACGTAATTCAGGCACTCATTGACCTGAATATCATACAGCAATACTACTTGCTGCTGGTCCATAATGCACTTTCGCAATTGCGAAACATGGAACGTGCTGTGAATTCGGCTAAGCTCCTCGGGTAGCTCTAGCCTATAAGCCACTTTACCCACCCTGACAATGATCCTAAATGGCCCAATATAACGGGGACCCAATTTTCCCCTCTTCCTGAAGCGGATCACATGCTTCCAGGGCGAGACCTTCAGAAGTACCATGTGACCAACCTGAAACTCTAAATCCGATCAGCATCTATCAGCGTAACTCTTTTGCCGACTCTGGGCAGTCTGCAGCCTCTCTTTGATCTGCTGGATCTTTTTGGCAGTCTGGAAGACTACCTTCGTCCGACCCATCATTCTGTGTCCGACCTCACCCCAACAGATCGGGGTTCTACATCTCCAACCATGTAACAACTCGAAAGGCGGGGCGCTAATACTAGAATGATAGCTATTGATCTAGGCAAACTCTGCAAGCGGTAGGTGGGAATCCTAACTCCCACCGGAGTCAATGACGCACATCAACATATCTTTGAGGGTCTGAATGGTTCACTCACTCTATCCATCGGTCTGCAGATGGAACGATGTACAAAAGTGCAGCCACATACCCGGTTCCTCATGGAACTTCTGCCAAAAACGGGAAGTAAATCTGACATCCCGATCAGAAACGATGGAGACTGGAACCCCATAGCGAGTAAAAATCTCGTTGATGTACATTTCGGCCAATTTCTCGGCTGACGAACTCTCCCGTATGGCCAAGAAATGGGCACTCTTGGTAAACCGATCCACGATGACCCATATAGCATCAAACCCCTTCGTCGTCCTCGGCAACTTTGTAATGAAGTCCATCATGATCTATTCCTATTTCCACATGGGAATCTCCAGAGGATGCAGCTTGCCATGCAGCCTCTAATGCTCGGCCTTGACCATCCTACAGGTCAGGCACCTCTCAACATACCACGCGATTTCTCGCTTCATCTCAGGCCACCAGTAACTCAAATTCAGATCACGGTACATTTTGGTGGCCCCGGGTGTATAGAAAATGAGACTTATGAGCCTCCTCCATCATTTTCTGTCGAACCCCTCCGGACATCGGAACCCAAACCCGACCGTCTCGGGTCAATAATCTATGGATATCCTCAACAAACCGGGCGCTCTTGCCCTTAGGCCGCTCCAACTTCCAGTTCTCTTGTCTAATGCCCTCAACCTGAGCATCCCTGATCAAGCTCAGAAGCGGGGAATCCACCGCTATCCTCATACACCTTGCTGGGGTAGAAGACCCAGCTGACTTGCGGCTTAGAGCGTCCGCAACCACATTCGCTTTACCAGGATGGTAAAGGATCTCACAATCATAATCCTTGACTACATCTAGCCACCTGCGGTGCCTCATGTTTAGGTTCGGCTGATCCATGATGTGTCTCAAACTCTTGTGATCCATGTATATAGTGCAACGGACACCGTACAAATAATATCTCCAAATCTTGAGAGCGAATACCACCACTCCCAACTCAAGATCGTGCGTAGGGTATCTCGTCTCATGCGGCTTCAGCTGCCGCGATGCATAGGCTATCACTCGTCCCTTCTGCATGAGGACGGCCTCCAAACCTGTGATGGATGCCTCACAAAATACTAAAAAATCCTCAACTCCCTTGGGGAGGGTCAATACTGGCGTCGCACATAAACACCGCCGGAGGGTCTCAAATGCCCTCTGCTGCTTAGGGCCCCATCGGAAATCCACCCCTTCCTCGTTAGACGAGCGAGGGGTACTACAATCTTGGAGAAATCTCAAATGAATCTCCGGTAGTACCCTGCTAATCCCAAGAAACTCCTGATGTCTGAGGGAGATTTCAGAATCTCCTACTGCATAGCCGCCTTGACTTTGGCTGGGTTGACCAAAATCCCCTCCTGGTTAATGAGATGTCCGAGGAACTGGACCTCTCCTAACCAAAACTCACACTTTGAGAACTTGGCATACAACCGTTCTCGTCGTAGAACCTCCAGCAGCTTCTTGAGTTGCTCCTCGTGCTCCTCTCGGGTCTTGGAATACACCAATATATCATCTATGAAGACAATGACCGAGCGATCAAGCATCAGTCAACAAACACGATTCATCAAATCTATAAACACTGCCGGCGCGTTGGTAAGCCCAAACGGCATCACCACGAACTCGTAATGACCATAATGAGTTTGAAACGCGGTCTTCTCTACGTCTTCCTCCCTCACCCTAACCTGATGATACCCGGATCTCAAATCGATCTTGGAAAACCAAGATGCACTCTGCAGCTGATCGAAAAGATCATCTATCCTTGGGAGTGGATAACGGTTCTTCACCGGTAACTTGTTCAACTCCCTATAGTCAATGTACATCCTGTGCAAACCGTCCTTCTTCCTGATGAAGAGGATCGGTTCTCCCCAGGGTGAACTACTCGGGCGAATAAACTGATGGGTTTTGGCCATAAGAACATCCTATGTGCTCATACAAACCCTAATGCTTGGATCTAGGTTTCTCTATTGTACATGCAATTCATCCAAGACTATAAACCCTAGTTCTAGCATACAAGTAATCATATTAACATAAGAATGGGTTTAAGATATTACCTTGATTGTTATGTAGCAATAACAATCTCAAATCCTTCTTGTATGGACTTTAGAAGGCTTAGAGTCACAAATGTCACTCCTCTAATGGTTCACAAACACCAAGAGCAAGAGGATGAAGAGGAAAAGAAAAGGAGGCTGCCCAAAACTTGTGGAATCCCTAGAAGAAGTCTTTTCCACGTTTTTGGGCATAAGGGTTCTTTAAATAGTGAGGCTATTAGGGTTATCTAACAAGGAAACCGTAATTTGGATGCTTAAGCCCTAAGCAACCCATGGGCTCCCTCCTTAAATGCCATTGGACGATTTCTAATGGGTTTCCCCATAGAATTCGTCCACTCCTTTAATATGGAGTCCATTAGCTCAATATTCAACTATCATACAATTGACAGTTCTAGTCCCTTAAGTTTAATTAATCTCTTTTAGCCAAAAAAGTAATTACCAATTAATTCTTGACTAATATTAATTAAACAATATGATTTCTACCTTAATATATTATTCTCATAATATATTAATAAATCATATTTAATCCTTTCTCTGCATTATTCATCCTATCAAGTTGCTTTGGTGAAGGAGACCCAAAAGGACCATGCATCATCGGGTCAAGTACATACCAAAATAGTTATGGACATAGACACTAATCCAACAGTCTCCCACTTGGATAAGTCTAATAACTATTCTGCGTATGACTTCAGATCCTGATCTACAATTGTAGCTTTCCAAAGCCGCTGTCAACTCTGATCTTATCAGATACGCATGTCCTTAAGATAAGGGATCATATATTCCTCCATTCTAGATATCGTATAGACTGAGACATGGATCTAAATCATTCTCTCTGTCTATGTGTTGTTTCCCGAATTCAGATTTATAACGACTGACAACAGACTACAATTTGAACACATCAAATTAGTCCTGGCTTGGCCAAGCGCTTAGATGTCATCACTAAATCATCTAGGGGCCCACATATATCGCTTTTATCCTACCTTGGATAAAAGGAACATATATACTTTGACTCAATGCTCGCTTGCACTTACTCACCAAATCACACACAACAATATGTTTTATAACACCAAGTTACTGGTGCGTTTACATATTATCAATGTGTAACCGACTCGCTAGATACAACTCACACATCTTGGTTTCAAGAATATAAGATGTTATCATCTCACCAATCACTCGTGATAAAATCCATGAAGTGATCCAAGTGAGCGTGGGTTTAATCCAATGCTCAAATCATATTCATAAGCACTCATGAACGTTGCAGCAAATATTTGCTTATGTTTAATACTCTTTAGACAATCCACACACCAATTCATGACAGTCTTCATTCATATTTACTTCCAACATATGAACGACTGTGGCCCGTTCGAATAATTTGACTGTTCTCAACCAATGAGTATAAATAAAACACCTTTTATTTATCACCATATCGATTACTCATTATTTGTTGTTTCGGGTAATCAACTTCTTACTTGAATTATTACAACACTTGTTTACCATGTACACAATGTTTACCTACGGTTCTTACTTTGTGAAATAGATCAAATGAACACATTTCCAATTATACTCATCTCACAACTCCTAATCCATTTTCATAAGTGAAAGAATATCAAATTCTTGCCACTTATGGAATATGTTAGATTCTAACATTTTATGCAATGATCCTTTTGTAATGTCACTGGACTAAAGTCACAATGACTATTGCCAATGAAATTACAAAGTCCTCTATCGGATATTGTTACAAGACAATTCCATAGATGTGATGTCTCTCACTCAAAGTACATTCCTTTGAACATCATTTTGCATAAAATTTCTAATCTAGACATTGATTCTCAATATCCAATTCTCAATATGGAAACATTTCCATATTTTCCATATGACAACTCATTCATAATAGAATCTTATCTATTCATAATAATGTCAATATGGTCCATCCAATACTATACTTCCAACTACTCACAAGCAACCAATCCTCGGCGAAATTTGGATTGTACTTTGATAGTTGTTTAATTATCTTAGTGAAAACCGATTCTTTTCCTTTTTCCCTCTAAATGCGCTAGACATTTGGAAAATTTTAGAATGGTCAAATATTATAGCATTTTCAATCGATCCTATACCTGAAGCGTATGGTACACGATGCATAATGTCTTACATGAAGATTTGATACTTTATCAAACTTCTGCCATAATATTTTATGTGCTACGTTCTCTAAATTCGAAATATGAAGAGGAATGTCGAAATCATAATCGAATTTTAAGAACGCACTATGTTTCATTGACTAAATTTTATTAACATTCCATAACCTAAGCCTTTAGATTTGAAATGAAGCATAATATTCTCTCCCTTAATTATAGCAAAACAACTTTACAACCATTGCGACTTTGCAAAGTATAATTCTTGTTTTCTATAATTAATACTGCTAACTTGCAATACTTGCCTTAATAATCATGCAATCATAACATTTATGCTCCCACTATCACGGTGATTATTATAAACATAACACTTATGCTCCTACTAGCTTTGACATGTATTCAGAAACAACTTAACTTTCAGAAAAACAATGCCTATTCAATTTCTTTAAGATCATATTTCTAATACCCAATGCTTTGATAATCTTTTATCAATGCTTCTTAAACTTATACACCTTTTCCTTAGATAGCTCATATGTGTGTCTTAAACAATTTAGACTAATTGCTAAATCTCATAATTCGAATCATGGAAAGGGATACCGTAACCATAATCGAATTCGAGAATACAATTTTCACAATTACTATCTTCTTAAAATCTTTCTTAGTGAAAGCATTTCCTCACAGTCATTTTCATGAAGGAGGGAATCTTATGACACTTAGTTTTAATGGTGTATGTGTTCCTATCCATGTGAATTTGTCAAAACCAAAGTTTACGACAAATTCAAACTCATATGTACCAAACTTTTCTTAATCTTGATTTCTTGCCTTATGGTAACACAGCTGCCCACTATGTCTTCCAAGTAGTTAAGCAGCTCACCCTTTCCTATCAATGTACTTTCAATTGATCAAGGTCTTTGCCTTTTATGCATTCAAATGAGAACTTATAGGGCTCACATGCATAATTAACTCAATTGGAACGGCACAGAAACAAGGTAATGTCAACACGATAGGTTGTAAACCTCTACTCGTGTGCTAGTGATAATCGATAAGGTTTATTCTTGATTTGTTCTTGAAACTTTTGAAGACCATTAAGACTCCCACTGACTTCTTGACATATAAGATTCTCTTGTCAATAAACATTTCTTGACAAACAAATATTCAAGAGTTCGTGTAGCCTTTATCAAGACAAAACATTTCATAAAATTGGTCCTAGTTGGTCTTTGTCTTATCCAAGACATCACAACTTTCCAATTTCAAATGTGCGAGAATAAGAAAACCTTTTTCAAAATTCTACATTTGATGAATGTTATAAACCTTCTTAAGACTTGTCACTCAATATTACAATCTTAACTCTAAGACTTGTTTTGGAATGAAGTATGATTAACTTCTTGATTTAACCATTTCTTCAATTCTTGATTCCTCTTCTTATACATACACTTGTACTAAGAATTATTTAGAGGATCAATTGAAATATGGTTCTTAATCATTAAGACATATCATAAAGTATAAAAGGTACTCTCCCTTCTTCTTAGAATAGAAAAACTTTTATCTTTCTGCCTACTTGATTCTTCTTATTCGTTCTGCTATTGATTTAAACTTTTTTTAATCAATTCAGAATTACACTTAATCTTATAAGTATAATTATATTTACTAAACCTTTAGTAAATCATGACGAATATCTTTGTTACTCTTGTGGTGGACTTGATCAACACACAACTTTATGTATTCGATCTCCTAGTCCTTCACTTTACACTTTGTCAACGAATTAGTCTAATTTCCAAATATGAAATTTATCATTCATCATGTAACCAAGTTGTATGATTCCAAGTTTCTGTCCACTTGAAACTTGGACGATGAGAAACTTCCCCTATTTGGTAAATTCTTGACATTTCCACTATTAAGAATCGCATCCATTTGTTGTAGAATTATGCGAACATCAATCTTTCATAATGATTTCATTGCAAGGAAATAAATAAATGAGTCAAATCAAAATTTATTTTATTCATAAAAGCAGCAGAAAACATTTGTCCTTACAATGCAAAATCAACTGAAAACTATGTAGAAAAAATTCCTAACAACTCTATCATAACTTTCTAAGCTCAAAATCTAATCTTCAAATCCATGCGATCGAGATCCATTTCTTTGTGATTAGATTCATCTTGCTCTTTCATCAAGCTTCCTCTCTTTTCACTGATCCTGTAAAACATTCAAATGCAATCTTATCACATCATGTATTAAGAATCAACGAATAGGAACTTAATGGAATTAGATAGTGGACTTTACCTGAAGCACAACCATACTTTTTGACTCTCCCATCTTCTGGACTCTTCAGGCTCTTAGGGCAGACTTGTATCCAACGCCCTTTCTCGTGGCAGCAAACGCAGGTCGGTTCTCCTAGAATGTCCTCGGAAGCATGGTTGGTTGACTTTCCCAACAAATATGCTCCATTGCTTCGCCAAATCATTTCTGATTCAGCAGCAATGAGCATGTAAGTTAGGTCAATAAGGTTTGCGTCATGATCCATCATATAATACTTTCTTTTGAACTTATTATATGATTCAGGGAGTGACTGTAGAACCCAGCCTATAGCCAACTCATCAGGGAATGACGCACCCAACATAATCAACTTATCGATGTGTGATTTCATTCCTAGAGAGTGGGCACACACGGGTTTACCATCTTCATGTTTCATTTCTAATAGGGTTTTAGTGACATTGAACATTTCAATTCTTCGATCTTGTGGGTTAGGGAGAATAATTGGAGGAGGAGGAGGAGGAAGTGAAGCATGATCTCTTGTTCGTCGATCGAATCGTGGAATATCATCTTCGTGTGGAATGCTTGTTCCATGGGATTTAGGAAGACCATAGTGGTCGAACTTTGACATCTACAAAACAGGAGAAAAATAAATTCAAGTTAGTTGATTGATTGAGTCCTTAATAAATCATCCAAATGAGATATTAAGGATAGGACCCAACACAATACGCTACAATCTAGAAAAGGGATGCCGTAATCTAGTTGCAAAATATTTGAAGGTAAGTGAATGATGATTCACTAATTTCCACCATGAAAAACGAAAAAGAAATTTAAGTTTTAAATCTATAAATGCTCCTAGATCCTTTGAGATTCATTGAACATTTCAACGACATGTTTAAATCTCGATATGCCCCTCTAGTTTGTGACTGGGATGCCGTGGATCACAAAGCGGGTGTGAATAACCATGCAAACTTACATGGTGCCCCCCACATGTTACAATCACCTATTCGATGTGCCGGTAAACCACACACGCTCCACCAAACTATGACAAACATTGAGTCACCCTTTGCTACCTTTGCTTAGAACCATTTAGTGTGCCGGTAAACCACACACGCTCCACTAACGTCTTCGCAAGGGCACAAAGTGTAATTTCATGGAATTGCATCAATTCACTTTTGCCTAAAGTAACTAAGATTGGGAATTTATAAAACATTTAGTTACTTTTGTACTTCATTATACTTATAATGGAAAGTTCTGTTCTATCCTACCCGTTCGGCTAACAAACCTCCACTAGTCAAGAGTGCGGTGGGTAAGAGTGGATACCCATTCAATCGCCATTTTATAGGCAACTTCCTTAAACACCCCTTATAGACCAGCTTCGTGAATGTGGCCTACTAACGGTAAGACTGACTTTTACTCATACATATATATAATGTTAGACTTTTTAATGTTATATATAGTATAAGGTGTATTTTACACTTATAAAATACTAGGTGGTCAAGTTTAACAATTATACTTTTAATTCAATTAAATTGTTAACCAAAACTTTATGGATTTATTAAACCTCTTTTAATTATACACCTTAATTAATTAATAAAACCATAAGGGTGTGATTTGAACTTTTCAAAACAATACTAGGGTTTTAGAATTTAACATTCCTAAATTAAACTTTTAATCAACTTTTAAATTCCAAAACTTGAGGGCAAGTTTTGAAACATTTCAAAACATTAGAGTTTAGAATTTAAATATACATCAAAATTAAACTTTTAATTAAAATTTAAATTCCAAAACGTGAGGGCAAGTTTTCAAACCTTTTTCAAAACATTAGGGTTTCAACTATTTAAATTTCAAAACAAAACTTTTAAGTTCAAATTTAAACTATAAAACCTAAAGGGGGAAAATTGAAACTTTTCATACAAGATAATTCAAATCTAAATTACAAATAATCAAATTTTATCTAATAAAACAAATGATTATCTAAATTTTGACAATTATCTTCTATTTAGGTAAGGATAATCACCAAATATTGATAAAATTCGGATTTTATAACAAAAACATGTTTATGGTAATTATCCAAAGCCAAAACAGGAAGAAAATCGCGAATCTGAGTTGTCAGACCCTTTGACTCGTCGAGTCTGGACCTGGACTCGTCGAGTACAGCTGACTCGGCGAGTTCACCAAGTGACTCGGCAAGTCAAACACTCAGAAGCTCAAAAAATCGATTTTCAGTGCTGATTTCGATCAAATATGCATCAATACAATAGAAACCATTCAAGGCTCTGATACCATGGGTTTTGGCCATAAGAACATCCTATGTGCTTATACAAACCCTAATGCTTGGATCTAGGTTTCTCTATTATACATGCAATTCATCCAAGACTATAAACCCTAGTTCTAGCATACAAGTAATCATATTAACATAAGAATGGGTTTAAGACATTACCTTGATTGCTATGTAGCAATAACAATCTCAAATCCTTCTTGTATTGACTTTAGAAGGCTTAGAGTCACAAATGTCACTCCTCTAATGGTTCACAAACACCAAGAGCAGGAGGATGAAGAGGAAAAGAAAAGGAGGCTGCCCAAAACTTGTGCAATCCCTAGAAGAAGTATTTTCCACGTTTTTGGGCATAAGGGTTCTTTAAATAATGAGGCTATTAGGGTTATCTAACAAGGAAACCCTAATTTGGATGCTTAAGCCCTAAGCAACCCATGGGCTCCCTCCTTAAAGGCCATTGGACGATTTCTAATGGGTTTCCCCATAGAATTCGTCCACTCCTTTAATATGGAGTCCATTAGCTCAATATTCAACTATCATACAATTGACAGTTCTAGTCCCTTAAGTTTAATTAATCTCTTTTAGCCAAAAAAGTAATTACCAATTAATTCTTGACTAATATTAATTAAACAATATGATTTCTCCCTTAATATATTATTCTCATAATATATTAATAAATCATATTTAATCCTTTCTCTGCATTATTCATCCTATCAAGTTGCTTTGGTGAAGGCAACCCAAAAGGACCATGCACCATCGGGTCAAGTACATACCAAAATAGTTGGACTTAGACACTAATCCAACATAAACTGCTTACCCAACAGCTCCTGCAACTGAGATGCCACCTCTTGTATCTCTGGCGGTGCCAGACGGTACAACGCCTTAGCAATAAGTGCCGCACCCGACACTAGATCAATCTTGAACTCTACCTGCGTCTTCGGACGCACTCCAGGTGACTCCTCTGGAAACACATAAGCAAACTCCCTAACTACTGGAACCTCTAAAACTGAAGTATGATCCTCAATCCACGTATCTATCACATACGCTAGATAACCGGCTCACCCGTGTTGAATGAGCTGCCGAGTCCTGGCGGCTGAACAAAACCTTGCTCCCACTCTGGTGCCATCACCATACACTACCAGTTGTCCCCCACTTAGGGTTCGAACTACCACTCGCTGTCCTTCACAGTCGATCATGGTGCCAAACCGGCTGAGCCAATCCATCCCTACGATCACACATAGTTCCCCCTTGGGAATAGGAATCAAATCTATCGGGAATGATACCCCGAAAATCTCTAGCTCGCATCCCCGGTAGATCGAAGAAGCAGAAACCCCGTGCTCATTGGCGATCGAAACTCGCAACGGATACTCATGCTCATCTACCGACACACTGAACTCTCTGCTGAAAATCTGAGATAAAATGACCGACTCGCCCCTGAGTCGAATAAAACCAAAGTAGGCAAAGAGTTTACAAAAAACGTACCTAAACATAGGTACCACCGATAAGCATAACACATATACAATAACTGGAACAAAAAAAATAAAAATATACCAGCAACCACATCCGGTGCTGCCTTGGCCTCCTCGGCCGTGAGCTGGAAGGCGCGCCCCTGAGCCTTCGGAGGCTCCACCTTGACTAGCCTCCCATCCCTAATCCTCAAAGTAGCCGGTGCGGATCCCGACACCGGCTTGGCGGCGAGCTGCAGGCAGTTGGTCTTTACCTGACCAACCTGATGACAATGGTAACAAATCCTCATATTTATTGGAGGGGCGGACTGGTGATAGTCCATGGCATAGTGCCTCTCCTTGCCACATTTCTGGCAACCACCACCTACTCGACAAACCCCAGAATGACCCCAGCCACACTTTCCACAAGTGCGGCTCTACTGATCCTCGGTCCGAGTATCAACGGTCTTGGACTGCTTAGGTGCCAACTAAGACTGTGCCAGAACCTGACCCTGCTCCTTCAATTGCAGCTCTCTCTCCAACACACGTCGCCTCGCGGCTTACTGAAGATCCAAGATAGTCTCACTACGTTGCGTATCAACAAACTGTCGAATATCAGTCTTGAGCATACTTAGATAATGAGTCATCTAAGACTGCTCTGAAGCAAACTCCGGGAAAAACATAGCCCTCTTCGTGAACGTCCGGGTGATCTCCATCACTAACTCCCTATCCTGCCTCAACGTCAAACACTCCTCAGCAAGCCGCTTCCGTTCAACGTGTGGAACATAGTGGGTGCAGAACATATTGCAGAACTGCTCCTAAGTAACAGCAGCTCACTCATCATCAATGTACGACCATTTCGTCAATCTCCAATAGTCCTTTGCCCCAAGCCTCAGCAGGTTCAGGGCACACCTGACCTTCTGTTTAGCAGGACATCAGCACGTGAAGAAACAACCCTCCACGTCAGATAACCACCTCATAGTTCTGATTGCATGCTGTGTACCATCGAACGTCGGGGGCTTCGTGTTATCGAAGTCCCAGTACTGCAAAGCCCTGTCGGCTCCTCCTCCAACCCCTGCCGTGGTTACAGCCGATGTGGCTGCAACGACAACTATCTCTCCTAGAGCTGCATATCGCTCATCAAAGTACTCAACCATCACGGTCTTAATCGACCCAAACATCTCTGGAAGAGGCGCTCAAAATGCTGCAGCAATCTTGTTGTGCAAGATCTCCTGGATCCTAGCAGCCAACTCCTCTGTCCCTATCTGTACCACGGGCTTAGGTGCTATCGACACCTCTGACCCTCCGTCTCTCGATCCTGATCCTGATCCGGATCCAGTAGTAAAACGTCTTGTCACCACCATACTGAAAAATATAACCAAGACGTCAGATAAACAACATATATCGGGAGACCAATTCTCACCACCCTAGTGGTAGTGACTTCCTTGCTACGCGTATGGGTCCTATGCATTCAGTAGTGCGGGCCCATACTACCTTCTACACCTACCTATATTTGTCTCAAGTATCACCAGAACTCCCTAATACTATCATCAACATAATATGCGCTCAACCCTCGCTCCTAGGGGAAAATCGACTATCTCGCCACTGGTCTCACAGTTTCCCACAACTCACACATTCATGAAACTTTCACCAACCTTGCAGCACTAGTGTATGCTAGCCACACATAACTCTAGTATTGATAGACTTTCGAATATCCAATCCTACACTAAGGTCGAATCACACATTCTCAGGCTATAAGATCTTGATTATACACAGCCGTGATGTATACACTAAACACCTACAGTTATGATGTCAATTCCATATACAAGAAACCCTAGGCTAGTAGGTATCATATAATCAGGCAAGTCTACCATGCGATTCCTGAAGATTCCAGCCTAGCACTAGTATGTTGTTCTAGCATATCATAATATCAAATAACTGTATGGTATTTTGGGGTTTACTTGTAGGTTTTGGCTGATCGTACCCTCTGCATCCTCCATCCTTTATTTTGAAAACCATTTTAGAATTTATTCCGAAAATTCCCTTGATTTGAGACTGGGTTCACACGAGTGTTCCTCCAATTCACTCAAACCAAGGCTCTGATATCAACTTGCAACATCCAAAAATTTTGCGCCATATTTAAACTTTTTCACTCATAAATAAACCCAGATAATATTTGTTTACAAAATGTTTTCAATCATTATTCATCAGAGTGTCCCTATAACCGGATCATAAGGATGAGGAGTGGTACAGTCATGCCTTCTCCTGGCCATGATCTCCTGAAGTACCAGAATTAATAAACTGAAAACTGTAAGCCCGAGGGCTTAGTCAGCTACCCCCAAAATACCAATACCACACCAATAATACCATATCAGTCACAGACAATCAACAACATGCATACTAGGCCATCGGCCTGACTGGACCGCCCTGTTAAACCTACAGTCTATCTGAATCTGTCTCGAGCCTACTGGACCGCCACGTGGGCCTACAGTCTCCCCAGACCGCTCATAAGGTTTGTTGGCCTTCAGCACAAAGCAGGACCGCCTCAACCCAAGCAACAAGCAAATAACCATATGCGCATAACTAACATATATTGGCATATACAAACATCAAACGTATCCATCTCACTGATCATCAATCATAGCAATCTCTCATAACTAGAGCACTGACCTAGCAAGTCACTAACATATCAATCCTTACAGATCATAAGAGCATAACATATTGTCTATCCTAATTACAACCTAACTGGTCATAAACACATGTAGTATACTGTCACACCCCCGAACTAGATGGCGGAAACGTCCGAGGGCTCGCGCGACTTTAATTGAATACCATCACAATGAATATACATGAATCATAACATAAACGTCACCATGCATTAATATATTACAACTAGAATTGTTCACAACAAGTACATTGTTTTAACATTTCACATTCATAACATAAATAGTTTGAGTGTTTTTAACAACATAACATCTAACATTACCTCACAATACTCTTCTGCTTACCTGATACTTGAGAATACAAGTTATTTTGGAAAAACGTCAACATATGAAATGTTGGTGAGTTCATAAGCAATGTTGTGATAAAATGATTTGTGTAGTTTGTAAAACCCAGAAAATCCGATATTTTCTGAAAAAGACTTTTGTTTATCAAAGTGTGAAGATCCGTAAGTTGATGCATGAATGATTTTAAAAACATATATATGTGAACGGTATTTTGTATTATAGTTATAAAATTTCGAACGAGTAGTATTAAATTCCCCAGAAAACCCGACGTTTTCCGATGTTGAAATGTATTCATGATTATTGATTTTTGTATTGTCTTAACGAATGAATATTGATTAATCCACATTGTATATCGTCCTAATTTTGTCTACTTTGATTTCTCATAAGCCATAGCATACGAAGAGAAGGGGGCATTATGTCCCACCACTATCGTAAGTACCTTAGGCTGTCGCGGATGCAAAAGACATGATGGTCCAACTCGCACTTGATAACTGTGACCTTACTAGCTTTTCTAACGAGACACTTTGGCCTGCTAGCACATAAAAGCTATTGAAGGTCCTTTTATAAAATATTGGGTCATTGAAAGCCCAATAACATATAAGCGTTATCCCTTTGGGCTAAAAGATCATGTTGGTGGGCTTGAAAGGCCCAACAAGCATGATTTGAAACTCATAAGCCTAAAGTTTATAGGTTTATTCATTTTAGTTGTCACATAACTATTGGAGAGTTTTTATTTAACGATTGTTGTTTTGTATTTATTCGAGACCGAATCAATTCGTTTAAAACGATATTTCGTATTGAAGTTGTATTCGTTTCCCGTTTTGTCGCTAGTCGGGTATCTTGTATTTTGTCTTAATGAATTAATTTGTTTAAAAGTATGACTCTTACCTTTTCACTGCCTTTCTTTTATAAAAATAACACTTTTAGTCCTTTATATAAAAGAATTTCATTTTTAGTCCTTAAAACATTTTCTTGACACTTTTGTATCATAAACTTGTTGAAAAGACATTTTTAACCCAAAATATATTTTGTAAACAACTTTAGCCCTTCCAGAATGGAGTTTCTCGGTTAGATCCCCAAATCTCGCAACTTTTACAGATTCAGCCCAAAATATAAAAAGTTTACATTTTTTATCCTTTTTGGAATTGAAAAGCATTTTGACCTTTGAAATAGTTTTATTTCACTCCTTATCCCCTGTTTTGCAGAATGTTACAATTCAGCCCCTTAAAACTTCAAATTTCGCAATGTTGGGCTTATTGGGCCGAAAATGAGGTGGCACACACACGAAGTCAACTCTTCCTCTTTGTGGCCTTGGGCCGAGAGTGGAGAGGGAAATGAGAAGATTTTTGGCTTTTTTCCCTTAATCCCATATTATAGTTAAGTTAGATGATGCTTGACCCAAATAAATCAAAGTGTAATTTTTATGAGCTAATAGGGCTAAATTAATTTGGTTGTGACCCATTAAGGCCCAAAATATTATGTTTCATGTATATGGGTCCATTTAGTGCCCATTAGAGAGTTGTAGATTCAAGATGGATAATTTGGAAGTTTATTAGTCCATTAGGCCCAATAAGGAAATCCTAGTCCAAAATGAACTCAAATTGGGATTTCATAGGTTTCCAATTCTTTGTTGACCATTTGTAGGGCTAGAATGAAGTATTTGATGAAGTTTTGTTGTTATAGAATGAGAATCATGCATGCTTTCATGTTATTGATTCATAGTTGTTATAAGTGTTGTAGTTACAAGGCACCAAAATTTCTAGTTGTGACATCATCCCCCCGTTAGAGGGAATTTCGTTCCGAAATTCTTTTGAAAGCTAGATTTGAGAATGTGTGAATAGATGAGGGTACTTCTGCTTCATTTGATCTTCACGTTCCCATGTGAATTCTGGTCCGCGTCTCGCATTCCATCGAACTTTCATAATTGGAATGCGACTCTACTTGGTACGCTTTACCTCTCGGTCCATGATTTCCACTGGCTCTTCGATAAACAGAAGGTTCTCATTGATTTTGATTTCCTCTAATGGAATGACGAGAGTCTCGTTGGATAAGCACTTCTTCAAGTTGGAGACGTGGAACACAGGGTGTACACTGTTGAGCTCGGCGGGTAGTTGCAATCTATAAGCCACTTGACCGATTCGGGAAAGAATCTCGAAGGGTCCAATGTATCGAGGGTTCAGTTTGCCCTGTTTCCCAAAACGAATCACTCCTTTCCAAGGAGAGACTTTTAGTAACACCCTATCTCCGACTTCGAATTCCAAGGGCTTTCGTCGTTTATCGGCGTAGCTCTTTTGTCTGTCTCGTGACGATTGCAGTCGTGCTCTGATCTGAATTATCTTCTCAGTCATCTCGCATATGATATCTGGTCCCGTTAAGGCGTTGTTTGGCGTTTGCTCTCTCGCTAGCTGGGTGTCTCCTACCTCAGCCCAGCACAACGGTGATCTACAATTGCGCCCATATAATGCTTCGAAAGGAGCAACTTTGATACTCGAGTGATAATGGTTGTTATACGAGAACTCGATCAAAGACAAGTGGGTATCCCATGATCTTCCAAAGTCTATTACACACGCTCGGAGCATATCTTCTAGTGTTTGAATGGTTCGCTCGCTTTGACCATCCGTTTGTGGGTGGTAGGCAGTGCTCATATCGAGTTGTGTTCCCATAGCTTTATGAAGCGATTACCAAAAGCGTGAGGTAAATCTACTATCTCTATCTGAGATGATAGATACCGGTACTCCGTGGAGTCTCACGATTTCCTTGATGTAGATTCTTGTCAGGCGCTCCATCTTGTATGATTCTTTTATTGGTAGGAAATGGGCGGATTTCGTGAGTCTATCAACTATTACCCAGATCATGTCCAAACCGTCCGTCGACTTGGGTAGTTCGGTCACAAAATCCATGGTGATCCTTTCCCATTTCCACTCGGGAATTACTGGCTGCTGTAGTAATCCAGAGGGCTTTTGATATTCCACCTTTACTTTAGCACAAGTGAGGCACTTGCTCATGTAAGTGGCAATCTCTGCGTTCATATTTGGCCACCAATAATGTTGCTTAACATCCAAGTACATTTTGTCTGAACCCGGATGGATGGAGTATCGCGTCTTGTGAGCCTCATTGATGACTACCTCTCTGAATCCCCCAAGTTTAGGGACCTATATGCGGTTCATGAAGTAGTATGCTCCATCTTCCTTCACCTCCAAGTTCTTATCCATTCCATGCAGCGCTTCACTTGTTTTGTTTTCCTCCTTCATTGCATCTGACTGGGCCGTTCTGATTTGCGAGGTCAGATGGGATCGGATGGTTATCGAGAGAGTTTTCACACGACGACTTGAGTATTCTTTCCAACTCAAGGCATCGGCTACCACGTTAGCCTTGCCTGGATGGTACTTGATTTCGCACTCGTAGTCGTTTAGCAGTTCGACCCATCTTTGTTGCCTCATGTTTAGCTCCTTTTGATTCAAGATATGTTGAAGACTCTTGTGGTCAGTGAAGATAGTGCACCTGGTACCGTACAGGTAGTGTCTCCAAATCTTTAGGGCGAAGACCACTGCTCCCAACTCCAGATCGTGGGTCGTATAATTCACTTCGTGCGTCTTTAGCTGCCGGGACGCGTAAGCTATCACCTTTCAACGCTGCATGAGTACACAGCCTAAACCCTGATTTGACGCATCGCAGTAGACTAGAAAGTCATCCGTTCCTTCGGGTAACGATAGCATCGGCGCACTGTAGAGTGCTTGCTTCAGAGATCGAAATGCGGCTACCTGCTTATCCATCCATACGAAAAGTACGCCCTTTTGTGTAAGCATGGTAAGCGGTTTGGCCGTCCTAGAGAAGTTCTGGATGAATCTCCTATAATAGCCTGCGAGACCTAGAAATTGGCGAATTTCTATGGGTGTTGTTGGGACCACCCATCCTTCGATAGCTTGGATTATGGAAGGATCTACATGAATTCCTTCTTGACTAACAACATGTCCCAAAAAATTCACGCTTCAGAGCCAAAACTCGCACTTGGAGAGTTTTGCGTACCGCTTTTCGGTTCGCAGGGTTTCCAGGATTTGTCGAAGATGTTGGTCGTGTTCTTCTTCGCTTCAGGAATATACTAGGATATCATCGATGAAAACGATTATGAAATTATCAAGAAAAGGTCGGCAAATTAGATTCATGAGGTCCATGAATGAGGCAGGAGCATTCGTCAGACCGAAGGGCATTACAACAAATTCATAATGTCCGTAACGAGTTCGGAAGGCGGTTTTTGGAATATCCTCCTCTCGAACCTTGAGTTGGTGGTATCCAGATCGCAGATCTATCTTTGAAAAGTGACTAGCTCCTTGGAGCTGGTCGAATAAGTCGTCGATTTGTGGAAGTGGATATCGGTTTTTGACCGTGAGCTTGTTAAGTTCTCTGTAGTTGATACACATCCTGAATGTACCGTCTTTCTTCTTGACAAAGAGAACCGGGGCTCCCCAAGGTGAGAAACTGGGTCGGATGAATCCTTTATCCAAAAGCTCACTGAGTTGGCTGGACAACTCTTGCATCTCCGCAAGAGCCAATCAGTAGGTAAGCGGTTTGGCCGTCCTAGAGAAGTTCTGGATGAATCTCCTATAATAGCCTGCGAGACCTAGAAATTGGCGAATTTCTATGGGTGTTGTTGGGACCACCCATCCTTCGATAGCTTGGATTATGGAAGGATTTACATGAATTCCTTCTTGACTAACAACATGTCCCAAAAAATTCACGCTTCAGAGCCAAAACTCGCACTTGGAGAGTTTTGCGTACCGCTTTTCGGTTCGCAGGGTTTCCAGGATTTGTCGAAGATGTTGGTCGTGTTCTTCTTCGCTTCAGGAATATACTAGGATATCATCGATGAAAACGATTATGAAATTATCAAGAAAAGGTCGGCAAATTAGATTCATGAGGTCCATGAATGAGGCAGGAGCATTCGTCAGACCGAAGGGCATTACAACAAATTCATAATGTCCGTAACGAGTTCGGAAGGCGGTTTTTGGAATATCCTCCTCTCGAACCTTGAGTTGGTGGTATCCAGATCGCAGATCTATCTTTGAAAAGTGACTAGCTCCTTGGAGCTGGTCGAATAAGTCGTCGATTTGTGGAAGTGGATATCGGTTTTTGACCGTGAGCTTGTTAAGTTCTCTGTAGTTGATACACATCCTGAATGTACCGTCTTTCTTCTTGACAAAGAGAACTGGGGCTCCCCAAGGTGAGAAACTGGGTCGGATGAATCCTTTATCCAAAAGCTCACTGAGTTGGCTGGACAACTCTTGCATCTCCGCAAGAGCCAATCAGTAGGGCGATTTGGCGATGCGGGTAGCTCCTGGTACAAGGTCAATCCGAAACTCGACTTGTCTTTCTGGGGGTATGCCCGGAAGATCATCAGGAAAGACATCTGGGAATTCAGAAGCTACTGGAATGTTTTGAATGTTGACCTCTTTCTTGGATTTGTCTACTATGTGAGCCAGGAACGTCAAGTCCTTCTTTCGTAGGTGCTCTTGCGCTTTAATGCACGAGATAAGACGAAGGTTCGTGTTGGGTTTGTCTCCGTAAACAACTAGGGTTTCGCAATTTGGGAGATGAAGGCGAACGGCCTTCTCGTGACACATAATTTCAGCATGATGGGGGCTTAACCAATCCATGTCGATAATCACATCAAAACTCCTAATGGAAACAGGCATTAAGTTTATTTGAAAGACGTGGTGATTTAAGGTTAGGGTACATCCGAAATAGATTTCCTAGTGGATTCTGTCTTCCCATTAGCCATTTCCACCGTGAACGTTTCATTATGCTTCTGGGGTTGTTGATTTAACAAGTGTTTGAATTTATTGCTAACAAAACTCCGTTCTGCCCCGGTATCAAATAGGATGCATGTATAAGTGTGGTTTAGGGGAAACGTACCAGTAACAACAATGGGATCCCGAACCGCTTCTCCCTGACCCATAGCTAGCACCCTTCCTATTCCTGCGTTCCTAGAGTTGTTGGTGTTGGGGCAATTCCGACGGATATGCCCTGTCCTTCCACATCCGTAGCAAGTGGGGCTTGATCCCGTGTTATTGTTGCTGCTGTTGTTGTTGTTGTTGAGGTTGCTGTTGTTGTTGTTGTTTCCTTGTGGTTGATTCTGGGGAGGATAGGTCATGCAATACTTTGCAGTGTGACTCTTCCGATTGCAACTGGTGCAATGCATTTCCCTGCATTCGCCGTTATGGTGGTAGTTGCACTTGTTGCACTTTGGGAGATTCCCAGAATACTGCCTAGGGGCACTTGGATTAGCTGAGACTAGAGAATGTGGTGTGAAGGGTACTTGAGTACTTGCAGCATTGACCGTCATCATTTGTTGCTTCTTTGCCGATTCCGAGCCTTGTCTCCCTTTTCTCTTGTTGTTCTTTCCTTTCTTGTTGTCATTCTCTTTCTTGCCCTTGATTTCCGCTGGCTTCTCGCCCTTTTTATTGTTGTGGTCGTACAGCTTCTTGGCCAATCTCTTGGCACTATCGAAAGTTTCAGGTTTGGCAGCGATCACATTTCCTTGGATCGGGGAGGTCAATCCCCAGATGAATCGTTCGATTTTCTTTCCTTCAGACGTAATCATGCCAGGGCACAATAATGACAGCTCGCGAAACTTTGATATGTATGCATCTATATCAGAGTTTCGGACGGTGAGATCCCACAGCTCTTGCTCCATCTTCTGAATTTTGTCACGAGGGCAGTACTCAGCCATTAGCATTTCCTTCAGCTCCGTCCATGGCATCGAGTTGGCTATGGGAGAGTCATGGCCTCTATTTGTCCATTCCACCAGGTGAGAGCCTGGTCGACAAAGGTGCATGCGGCAAACTTCACTTTCAATTCCTCGGGGCATTCACATATTTCGAACACTGATTCCACCTTCTCAATCCACCTTTTCAGGGCTATTACACCACCTGTGCCATTAAAAGTTTGCGGCTTGGCATTGGTGAAATCTTTGTAGGAGCATTTTTTTGGTTGGTCCTTGATTGATCTCGTTGTTCGAACTTCCTGCCCCTTGTCCTTTCACTCCTCCATTGTTCCCTTGGTGAATCTGTGCCATTGTTGCGGTGACCGCAACAGACACAGCTGCTTGGAATGCAACTGAGTCAGCTTTTGGAGGGGTTGGTCTAGGGTTACCGCGAGTTGGTGATCGAGGCATCTTTCTGTCATGGTACTGAAAGATGTTGAGTGCCTATGGTTTTGTGAGATTGTGATGCTATATACTAGGTGTGTAGTACGAACTTACGCAATTTCACAATTTAGCATACAATCATGGAAATATAACACATAGCAGATCACAACGTCATAGTGGAACACATAAAACCTGTCATCAATATTATCTACATCTTTTGATACATGGAAATTCGACATCATAACGGCTCTATGAGTAGTGTAATCACATAAACATAGAGTCGGGGTACATAGCATAGATCCTAATACTAGCAGGGTAAGTCTACTCCTAACACTCGATGGAGCATCCTACGACTACGATGAGATCATATGCCAAAGTGTTTTGCCAACAACTGGGCCATCTCAGTCATATCCCCAAAGACTTCATCCCTCTCATGCTCAGCTCGCACTACTCGTGCCTCTATAGCGAATAACTGTTGCGCAGGGCGGCAATTTCAGCTTCTGGGGAGAGGCTCTCCCTTCCAGGATTTACTGGTGGGGTAGGATGGTCTGGATGCGCCTCGTTGACAGGTGTCAAGGTAGTGTCCTCACCGGTGTCTTTTTCTTCCTCTATTTCGTCCTCAGCCTCATCGAACTCGTACTCAGTGTCCGTATCCTCGTCAGGTCCTACAACGTATGCTCCCCCTTGATCTCCTTCCGGCTCATCTTCGATCATCTCGTGGGCTACTAGGACTTGATGAAATTGAATGCCCTTGTTTTCTCCTTCCATGTCGACTGAGAGGGGCATGCGAGTAACTATCATTACTCCTATGACGCTTCTATTATTGTATAGATTAACTTGTTATTCTCTTTTTGGTGATAAAGGGGTATGCTTTTAGGTTTTTCTACCATCGCGATTTCCTCGGGACGCATGATAGTTGTACCTTGGAGGAAATGTAGTTGATCAGGCTACATCCTTTCCTTGATACAACCATGTACAGTTCCAGCTCACCCGAGATGATAGCATTATCTTGTTTGGTTTGGTATTCTATTATGTTTCCTAATTCACACAGGCGAAGATGTTTTATAGTTGTGTTCTTATTTGTTTTGTTTTGTTCAGAGTTGGGTTAGTCCCTTTTTGGTTTATAGTTGCATATCAATGTGTGGTTAGATATGGTAGTTCACTATAAACACTGCTCTGATACCAACCTGTCATACCCGCGAACCAGACGGAGGAAACGTCTAAGGGCTTGCGTGACTTTAATTGAATACCATCACAATGAATATACATGAATCATAACATAAACGTCACCATGCATCAATATATTACAACTAGAATTGTTCACATCAAGTACATTGTTTTAACATTTCACATTCATAACATAAATAGTTTGAGTGTTTTTAACAACATAATGTCTAACATTACTTCATAATACTCTTCCGCTTACCAGATACCTGAGAATACAAGTTATTTTGGAAAACGTCAACATATGAAATGTTGGTGAGTTCATAAGCAATGTTGTGATAAAATGATTTGTGTAGTTTGTAAAACCCAGGAAATCCGATATTTTCTGAAAAGACTTTTGTTTATCAAAGTGTGAAGATCCATAAGTTGATGCATGAATGATTTTAAAAACATATATATGTGAAGGGTATTTTGTATTATAGTTATAAAATTTAGAATGAGTAGTATTAAATTCCCCGGAAAACCCGACGTTTTCCGATGTTGAAATGTATTCATGATTACTGATTTTTGTATTGTCTTAACGAATGAATATTGATTAATCCACATTGTATATCGTCCTAATTTTGTCTACTTTGATTTCTCGTAAGCCTTAGCGTATAAAGAGAAGGGGGCAATATGTCCCACCACTATCGTAAGTACCTTAGGCTGTCGTGGATGTGAAAGACACGATGGTCCAACTCGCACTTGATTACAGTGACCTTACTAGCTTTTCTAACGAGACACTATGGCCCGCTAGCACATAAAAGCTATTGAAAGTCTTTTTATAAAATATTAGGTCATTGAAGGCCCAATAACATATAAGCGTTATCCCTTTGGGCCAAAAGATCATGTTGGTGGGCTTGCAAGGCCCAACAAGCATGATTTGAAACTCATAAGCCTAAAGTTTATAGGTTTATTCATTTTAGTCGTCACATAACTATTGGAGAGTTTTTATTTAACGATTGTTGTTTTGTATTGATTCGAGACCGAATCAATTCGTTTAAAACGATATTTGGTATTGAAGTTGTATTCGTTTCCCGTTTTGTCGCTAGTCGGGTATCTTGTATTTTGTCTTAATGAATTAATTTGTTTAAAAGTATGACTCTTACCTTTTCACTGCCTTTCTTTTATAAAAATAACACTTTTAGTCCTTTATATAAAAGAATTTCATTTTTAGTCCTTAAAACATTTTCTTGACACTTTTGTATCATAAACTTGTTGAAAAGACATTTTTAACCCAAAATATATTTTGTAAACAACTTTAGCCCTTCGAGAATGGAGTTTCTCGGTTAGATCCCCAAATCTCGCAACTTTTACAGATTCGGCCCAAAATATAAAAAGTTTACATTTTTTATCCTTTTTGGAATTGAAAAGCATTTTGACCTTTGAAATAGTTTTATTTCACTCCTTATCCCCTGTTTTGCAGAATGTTACAATTCAGCCCCTTAAAACTTCAAATTTCGCAATGTTGGGCTTATTGGGCCGAAAAGCCGAAATTTAGCTCATTAAGCTAAATTTTTGCATTTTAATTCCTTTGAAAATTCCAATATTCAAAAAAATGATTATAGAAACTTTTTTGACTCCTCTGACCATCAATAAATCGTGACTTGACAGTTTTTACCCAAGTTTTGTAATTTTTGACAATTTAATCCCTAAAATGGGTTTTATGTTAGAATATGATCCTCATAACCTTATAAGCTATTTTTCTTCACTTGTTTAGTGTAAAATAACTTAGATTATGTTTTTTTCCTTTCTCGAGTCATAGATCTCGAATTAACACCTCTTTTGTTACATATTTATCATAAAAACACATAAAATCACACACATACATGCATAAAATCACACATAGCATACACATACACATAGATCTACACATTTTCTTGTATTCTCCCCCATAAAACATATGATAAACGAAAAAAGAGGGGTATAAAGCTCACCTTGAGTTGTAGTTTCGGTTTTTGAAGGAAAAGATGAACAAATTTCGATTCTAGCAAGTCTTCTTGGAGGTTCTCGAACTTAGATGCTTATAAGGTGCAAGATCAAAAGATTGAATGGATTTATAAGAGATTTTTTGGATGAAATGAAGTAGCTAGATCATGTATTTAACATCAACTTATCTTAGATGATGTGTTTGTGGGAAAAATCTCCTTAAAAGCTTCCTAGATCTCGAAAATTTGGAGAGGAGTGGAGAGTGTTTCTTTGAGAAAGTTTGAGTGAAATGTGTGTGTGTGTGTGTGTGTTTGGGTTCGGCCGAGAGGAAGAAATAGAGAAGAAGAGAGATGAGCGAAAGGATGGTTGCTTGGAAATATGAGAGTTGCATGGAAAACCTTTATGTAAAAATGAGGTGGCATACACACAAAGTCAACTCTTCCTCTTTGTGAGCTTGGGCCGAGAATGGAGAAAGAAAAGAGAAGATTTTGGGCTTTTTGCCCTTAAGCCCATATTATAGTTAAGTTAGATGATGCTTGACACAAATAAATCAATGTGTAATTTTTATGACCTAATAGGGCTAAATTAATTTGGTTGTGACCCATTAAGGCCCAAAATATTATGTTTCATGTATATGGGTCCATTTAGGGCCCATTAGAGAGTTCTAGATTCAAGATAGATAATTGGAAGTTTATTAGTCCATTAGGCCAAATAAGGAAATCCTAGTCCAAAATGAACTCAAATTGGGATTTCATAGGTTTCCAATTCTTTGTTGACCATTTTTAGGGCTAGAATGACGTATTTGATGAAGTTTTGTTGTTATAGAATGAGCATCATGCATGCTTTCATGTTATTGATTCACAGTTGTTATAAGTGTTGTAGTTACAAGGCACCAAAATTTCTAGTTGTGACATATACCATAACAATAACAACTAAAGGGACGGCCTTGGTGCCTTTGACCCTATTGATATAGTGAGGATAACTCACCTTGCAGATGTCGACTCGGTAAATGAACTCCAACTCTCGAATCACTATCAAAAACTCTACCACCTATTACCATAATATTATCATACCCATAAGTTGCCAACCTTTCAAGGTACCTCATAATTCAACTAATCAAACCCTGGTCAAAGTCAAAGTCATCAGTCAAGGTCAACAGTCCATGTTGACCCTAACTCACTGATTACCCTCGGCTACTCGCCGAGTTCCTTGAGGTACTTGTCCACTCGCCGAGTCATTGGAGTGACTCGTCGAGTTCCTTCGGTTTACGATCAAAAACCTAAGGCCACACGTCAGGTTTCCTTCTTGCAACTTGACGGTTACACATGCATACATAAATTGCGGAAAACTTAACCGACTTGCCGAGTTGTTCATACAACTCGTCAAGTTCTTCGGCAATCTTCATCGGACTCGCCGAGTTGTTCATCCAACTCGTTGGGTATAGGCTCCTCTTCATGTAACTCACCGAGTCAACCTTGTGACTCGTCGAGTTCCTTTAGTCCTTAAGCCATACAGACTCTTTTAAGTCATGCAGTGACTCCAAATTACGGATCCAAGCTTCTAAGGCATGCTTTTCACGTAAAGTTGCAAACTTTACGTGCATGCATAGCTAAAAAGCTCTCAATGACAAATACAAGCTCACAATGGGGTTTCATACTCAAAGAGGATTCATACATGACCAAACTCGGAGCTTTATGACTCTAGAACCCAAGAAGGGTCCAGATCTGAAGTTACAACTTCAAATCTAGCTCATATCCCACTTTATCAATTCAAACAAACCATAAGAACCCTAAATCTCAACCAAAAGAGGTCTAGAAGGAAAATAAAGTAAAGGTGACAACTTGATACCTCTAAATGATGCTAACTGAGGTATATTTCTAATTTCCACGCCTTCCTTGCCCCTAATCTCTTGCCCTCCAAGATCCTCCTTTCCAAAAACCTCCTTTCTAAAGCTTAAGACACACAAGAAAGAAGCACCACACGAATTAGGGTTTTCTGAGCTCTCAAAGAACTGCAAAGAGGCCAAAGGAGGCTTATGCTTCTTTAAATATGGTGTAGAACCCCGAGATTTTAGCGTTTCATCTGCCAGCTCCTACTCGTCGAGTTCTTCATGGACTCGGCGAGTGGGCCACTAAATACGCGATCCATCCCGCTGTTACTCGACGAGTAGGGAAACCAACTCGACGAGTAGGTCTTAAAACCAAATAAATTTTCATTTAAATCGGTACATGAGAATCGAGGCGTTACAAAGGGACAATGTTATTGGGTTTATGGTACCCTTCGAAGTCAGGTTTCTTTATTCAGGCATATTCTGATGCAGATGAAAAAGATACCTTTGTATTGCAATTCATTCATGTATTTTGACATTATGTTCTCTATTTGCAATTTTGCCAGGTATCAGTCGAATGACATCAAAAAGATACCTTTGTATTGAAATTCAGAAAGTGCAATACGTATCTGCCATAATCCGGTACAACATTCAAAAACCACACGTATAGCACTTCCTATCATTTTATCAATGATCATGTTGAGGATGGAAATATTGAGGTTTATTTTGTAAAAACAACGAATCAACTTGCTGACATATTTACAAAACCTTTGGATGGGATGTCTTTTCTAAGGATCTTGTATCGGTTAGGAATTCTTGATGCATTTACTGTTCCAAGTTTGACTTCGTTGTGAAATAATGAGGAGTCGAAACATTGTTGAAGGATTCAGTAGTTACTATTCACTATTCAGCGTTTGACATGCTTCGTTTTTGACATCTCTCTGATTGATTTAAAAAATACTTCGTTGTCTGAGCAGACTTGCTATTTCCAAGTCCAATTTCTAAATGTCGATACTCTTCACTTTGATTTTATGGTAACATTACTTGTTTTTACTATTGTTATTATAATCAAACATACCAAAAAGATTTTATTTCTTTTATTTTTTAATTTTCAAAAATCCCAAAACTCCAAAAATATATTTTTTCTCTTTTATCTTTAATTTTCAAAAACAAAAATTCCAAAAAGATTTTCTTATTTCTGTTTTTTTCATTTCAAAAACAAAAATCCAAAAACATTTTTTTTGTTTTATGTGTTTAATGATTTTATGTGTAGTTCTTAATCGACATATTTTGGTGGATATAGCATTTTGACGATGGGACATATATCATTTTGAATCATTGTACTAGTTAAGTGTCCCTAGAAGCATGCTATTGTATGTCGACCTAAGCCTTATAGACTCAATGTGTTTCGAAGCCTTAATGGATCACTCACTATGATAGTTCCTTCCCAATTAGGCTATATTCGCATTAGTCGACGAGCTACCTTTGTCTTCTCATTTCGAGTTAAAAGGTTTTTTCTTAGTACTTATTATTCATAGAGGTACACTATGTTTCTTAACCAATCTTTTTCATCACCTTAATTCTTCACGATTCACACACTTTACTTGCATATCCTCGACATCTCTGGTATAAACCTATCAGAATGTAGATATTTCACAAGTCTATATTAATGATCTTCATTCATGAGTCTGTGATGGTAGTGAAATCCAATATTCACAACTTATAAAGGAATCGACGGTGAACTTTATGTTCAAGATTTTCACGAAACATTTGTTTCGATACCTTTCTTTGATATTCAAAATCGTATTCCTTTCATTGCGAGATCTTGATAAGTTGTTCTTTCACCAAGACATTTTTGTCCAACATGATCTAGTTCTTATTTTTTTTGGAATATGGTTTCCGTTTGAATATCAATTCAAATTCTTCTCACTTTATAAATTTATCTCTCCTTTGCTTTGCACTAACTACAGTGGTCATACAGGTAGTTTTGATCATTGAATTCACACTTATGTTAAGTTGTGATCATGAACAAAATTCAGCCTACCTTTGAAGCCTTTCTAAAAGAAGCCCTTTGATATTCGTTTATGAATATTCGATTGTATTGCACGGGATACCACACAAGCAGTTCGATATCTCTCTTGATATTGAATAAAGTGATCTTTGCCTGGGATCCATCAGCTTTTACATCGAATGTTTATTTTATGTCACTATTCACACATTTTTTTTATCTTGGTTCCCACTATTTCTTTGGCACACATTTGCAGAAGAAATCCTTGAGGTCTTGGGTACTACCATCTTAAGCCTAGAATTCGTAAGTCTAGTTATGGTTTCATTTCTCATCCCAAAAGCGAAGGAGCCTTGCCTCAAAATGAAGGTTTAGTAAAGGTTCTTATCCTCTTCGGCCAAACGAAACGACTGCTTGATGTGGCAGTTTGGTTGCTTCATGCTTTTCAAGGAAAAAGTGCTCATTACTGTTCATGTTGATCCTTCCGAAACCACTGATGAGGCCACCTCTCAACCCTTGCTGAAGATCCAGAGTTCAAATTATCAAGTTCAACCAGATGTTTCAAAGTACCCAGAAGAGTTACATATGCTGATTGTTGCTCTTAATCACTATATGCTTTCAACGGTGATGACTTCTTCTTTTTCAGTGCAATGACATGGTTATCTTTGGCCAGTTCCACTCTGTGTTCAACAAGACCTCAAAAGTTGTCACATTCCAACTTACGAATGAGAAAAAGTAAAAGCTCACAAAGAAACAATTTGCCCAGATCATGAAACTTCCCAACACTGGTCCGTTTTATGAAGTGCCTAATGACCAGGTGATCCATATGTTCAATAAGATGGGTCATCAACCTGTACTAACTGGAATTAGTCAGTTCAAGAAGTCATCTTTACCTTGTATCTGGAATTTTCTCTTTGGTATTTTTCTTTGATTCCTCACAGGTCAAAGTGTTGGTCTTGACAAAGTGAAGTTGGAGATCCATGCCTTTATTGCTGGGTTATATTATGACTTCAATGTGGACTATGTGTCAAAGTTATGGGAGGAGTACCGAACTGGTATCTCCCACACTAATGTTGCAAATGGTGTTTCTTGTGCTTGATATTGGAGTGTAATTCCTCAAGACGTGTATGAGAAGGAAGGTAATATTGTTCCAGTAGATGTTCTAAGAGCAGAGTCACTACTAGAAAAACAACCTTATACGACGTGCAATGTGCGTCGTAGGACGACGCGCAAATGCGTGTCAAGGAAGGCCATGTCATAACGAGAGACGACGCGCTTTTGCGCGTCGTCTATTTACGACGCACACTTACGACACGCAATGTGTCTCAAGGAAGGCCCTGTCATAAAGAAGACGACATGCACTTGCGTGTTGTAACCTTACGACGCACATTTACGACTTGCATTGCGTATCATTAAAGCCCCTGTCATAAAGAAAGACGACAAACATTTTTGCGT
The DNA here is from genome assembly GCF_002870075.4 of Lactuca sativa. Classification (NCBI taxonomy): domain Eukaryota; kingdom Viridiplantae; phylum Streptophyta; class Magnoliopsida; order Asterales; family Asteraceae; genus Lactuca; species Lactuca sativa. The sequence goes on along the minus strand of NC_056626.2, from coordinate 171,120,229 downwards.
GTCATAAAGTTAAATGTTTTAAAAAATCATATATTTTGATAGATTTACTAATTTTCAAATTAAATATCACATTTAAAATCTCATAATACAAAATAAAATACAATAAATAACAAAGTTAATTCCTTTCACTAATATGTCAAATACAAATAATTATTCCAATAGTGAGTGAATGTTATAAAAAAAATGAACTCAAGAGAAGTAGAATTTATATACAATTGCATTATCTTGCTTACTATGTGCCAACAAATCTCTATGTGTTTGCTTTTGCTTGAGTCTCGTTTCCTCCAAAGCTTCTGGCCATGCCAAAGTATGATATCTTAGGGTTCATGTCCAAATCAAGTAAAACATTGCTAGCTTAAATTCATCAAGTACTTGGCTTGAAGTCTTAGTTAGAAGCTCAACTGCAATCTCCAATCCTTGTAGCAGACCCTAAAGATCATTATTGACCATGTAGCAGGATCAACCTACCAAAATTGGATAATTTAAGCATACGCAACAAGATTGGTGAAAAGACATAAATGCCCCTACGTTGTATTCAACAGTAGCAACAACAAGATTTCCTTCCTTGTTAAACCTCAACTATGGAAAATTTTGTAATAGTCATTTCAATATGATATATTTGATATAATAAAATATTGCGGAAATGTGTGTTATGTTGGAAATGAAGCTACTTCTATTGGTCGTATTTATTCCAGCCAGATTCGGTGGCACACGAATGATTTCCCTCAGTTTAGGTATGGTCTAACATCATTACCAACAACCAGAAAAAATATATAAACACAACCAACAAAATGGAACCATCAAATAACAAATGATAATGGAAATGAAACAGGGGCATACCTGCTTCAAGATGGTGATTGTTCCAGAACCCTCGAGTCCAAGTAATAAAAGCTTTTGAATCTTTTGGGGCTCAAAGTAATTTGGAACAGTTGTGTAATTGTTGTCGTCATTTCTTTCTCTTTGTGGCTGACCTTGTGGCACAGGAAACGAGAACAACATATGTAAATATCATACATTACATAATAAAGAAAACCATTTTATCCACCATACTTTTTTTTACAACATATGTAAATATCATACATGACATAGTAATAACAGATAATAGATAATATATAATAATACAATACATACCTTTTCCTAAATATTTCCCTTTATATTATTTTGACCTTCTTCCTCATAACGCCCATCATCATAAACCCATAAATGTGTGTCTTGAGGACATTGCACACTTGCCATTAGAAACAAATCAATACAACAAATGTTAAATAAATTTCCATATCACTCACTAAACAAATATAACAAAAATAAAATCTAACCTACCTTCAGTACTTTCAGCTCAAGTTTTGTGATTTCTCTTCCATTCATGTAAACTTCTGTGTTTCCATTGCTTGCTGTCGGACTAAGTTTCCCAGTGAGAAGAAAAATTGAGAGTACAAATACTGTAATAGAAAACAAAAAATGAAAGGTTGAGGACGCTAATCATTTTATAATATGAAATTACAGAAATGGTGCCTGGATTGTACTATGCAAGTAAAGAAATGGTCCCTGGATTAATGGAATAGTAACGTGTTTTTACTTTTTAGGTCCCTGGATTAATAAATACATTTTTGGTCCCTCTAGTTTTAAATTTCAGTAATTATAGATTTACCCAATGTATTTTTTTTATTTCAATAATATATTTCATTCCATGCAGTTTATAATTTATATCAATTATATTTTTGGTCCCTATAGTTGTTAAATTAAGATAGGTATAGTTTTAGCCCCTATACTATAGTTTTGAATATGTAGATTTAATCCCTGTGATTTTTAGTTTCGATAACTACAGTTCCAGTCCTTATAACTAATAACTTGCATTAGTTACAATTTTGGTCCCTGTGATCAGGGTACCCCTACTAGTTATAACTTTCATTAGTTACAACTTTGGTCCCTATAATCAGGGTACCCCTACTAGTTATAACATGCATTAGTTACGTGAGAATATACTCAAGGCATGGAAAAATTCCAAAGCAGTAACAACCTGATGCTGACGCTTACAAGTGTAAAAGAACATATGAACGAAAAGCATGCAGAGACTACATTACTAGTGATGGATGCATCTGATACTGAACCCGTAAAGTAGAGGTAAAAAAGGCATCTAAGGCATAGTTCCAAAATATACTAAAAGAGTTAGACTCCTAATATAACTCAAAAAAGTTTAAAAAACTAAATTTTCCAAAAACACCCCTGGGACTCTTTTGGTCCCAGAATTTGAATGAAGCCAACAACAAAATCTAAAATTTGCCAACCGAGGATCTCGGGAACCAACACATGTGTAACAGATAACATCAGCACTTTGAGATATCTCTCGTTCTGTAGCGCACTTCATTGCTTTATACTTTTTCTCGTCATTTTTGGACAATTCCACTATATAAGTTAGAAAATAAATATCTGTCAGCTCAATCCACCAACCATAATTTTGAAAAATTACACAAACAAGTCAGGAAGATCAGGTTAGGTGTATACATGACATTATTGGTGCTAGGAAAAGAAAACAATGTTAATAACATAGGAATGAGATTTGATAAACAAGCAAGAAGCGGATTAGCATTTGTAACCCTAAGAGCCGATAGAGAGCGTGAGTTCATGTTCTTCCGCCATCCAAATGCCGATATGCTTCTCACAGAGGTAGAACTCGATACAGATTTGATCCAAAAGGTACATTCAAGCATCCATTTTTGATGGTTGTATATTTAGAAAGATTAAATTGTAACCATCTTTTTTTATTTAACCAGCCGACAATCTTTCACTACGGATCCATTAGTTTGATTAAAGATCCATGCAAATCAGCTCACTTACCTGCATTGAAAATTGCTAAAAAAGCAGAAAGCATTCTTTCATATGATCGTAATTTGAGACTACCTTTATGGCCGTCACCTGAGGCTACTCGAAAAAGCATCCTGAGCATTTGGGATCAAGCCAGATGTTATCAAGGTGCACAATTTCATAGTAGGTTGAATTTTTTTGACTTACACCTTTTGATGGGTTTTTGACTTTTCAGGAAATTACAGATTAGTGAAGATAAATTGTGTTCATGACTGAGGTGATGATCCCTATGATGACAAAGTTGTATTGACCAAACTTTTTCACCCAAATCTCAAGTTTTTGATAGTCACAGAAGGTCCTAATGGTTGCAGATACTACACTAACGTTATTTTTGTAAATTGAATACGATTGTTGGATTATCTTAATTGATATCTATTTGTAAGTTTTATTTTCAGGATTTTCATGGGAAAGTTGGTGGTGTTAAGGTGAAGTCTGTTGATACAACAGATGCATGTGATGCTTTTGTTGGAGGACTCCTTCTCAGTTTGGCCAAAAATGCTCAATTATTTAAGGTTAAACATTTTAAAATTTTGGCGGAAAAAATCATTTTCTGAATATATTGATTTTTAAAAGATTTATGTCATGCCCCATTTTAGGATGAAAAGAAGCTGAGAGATGCATTGAGGTTTACAAATATTTGTGGGGCCATTACAGTTACAGAGAGAGGAGCGATTCCATCATTGCCTTCCAAGGAAGCTGTTCATAAGAAGTTGGAGGAATCCGAAAATAAATAACTTGTGTCATTTTTTTGGTTTGAAATTAGAAAAAATGATTATTAAACTGTCTATACTAGAGAAAAAATATAAACAAAAAAACAGAATTGGTTCATTATATACTTGTATTTATGTATTGTACCTTTGCTTGTAGTTCCTGAATTTATTCATTATATACTTGCATTTGAAACACTAACAATTAAAGTCAAAATAAATCAAAGAATTTCAAGCTCAGTTGAATGAAAATCCATATTTTAGAGTCAACTTCTTATTCTTTTTTGTGATAAAAGTCAACCTTTTGAGCATAAATGATAGATACACTCCTCTCTAGTTGTTGTTCAAGCTTTTGTAGTTCATCAATGGTGCTTGATCCCAAACCTTCTCCCAAATGTTTCCTGTAATAAAGATTTAAGATGTTAGGATCAATGATTTTATTATAGCTTTAATTTAGAACCAAGAATCTTAGTTTCATAACTATATGTATGGCGACTTAAAGTTCAATTAACATATTCAGAACATGAAATTCTAACCTTTTAGTTATTTCCAGGAGTTCTATCTTCTTTGCAATACTTTCTGTTTTATTCTTCAAATGTTGTCACTGAACACAATTAAGGACAATAAGTAACACTTCTAAAAAACATCATTTCATTTGAGTGGTAAATTTTTTTTATGATTAGCAACCCTCTTCATGCAAGCCGCTTTGATCTTCCAGGAACAGCAGTTGTGATCTTCTCCCACCTCAAGGCTGAATCTTTTGGGAAAACTTTTAAAGCATTGAGTAGAGCTATGTCCTTGGCGGAGTTCCAACTTCCACCATTACTTACCTGTTCCCTTCCATTCTTGATAACCTCATCAACCTTCTGGTCCATTGCCATCCTATCTTTCAAAAACTTTGAACAAGAATCTAAGTCACCAATTTTCATTATTGACGTGAGATTACTATGTCATCAATAAAAATTAGGGTTTCCGAACGGGGAATTTCGATAGTTGAATCGTGAGAGTTGCGAGTAGGTGGAAACAAAATATTAGATTTCTTTGATTAAAACAAAATTAACGGTAAATCATTTGATGAAGGACTGTATCTATAAGAATAAGAAAATGAATGTGATTTTGATGGAACCCCAACTGTATCTGTAAGAATAAGAATATGAATGCGATTTTGAAATGAGAAAGTGTTAGGGAAACAAGAGTGAAACCTCGAGGTTGTCAGCAAGGTGAGGTGACGTGAGGTAATGCGATTATCGATTGATGAAGAGGCCAAAGAGAAGTGAGAGCGTTTTCATTCTTGAAAAAAAAAACCCTCCTACATTTTCGTTCTTGAAAAAAAACCCTCATAGGTGCGCACTTGTGAGGTCCATAGCAAAAAAGCCCTAGTTCTTTGATATTGGGGACAAGAAAAACCTTAAGATCGTCGACGTTTCGAGTTTGAGGAGTTGTAGACCCCCAATCGCCGAATCCATGACAGATATTTTTAGGTTCGATTTTTGGGGAAGGCGGGGTACTTGAATTTTTTTGGGGATTTGGTTTGCCCCGTTAGTTTCATCAAAGAGGGACGCACGTATTAAAATTTTATAAAACGAAATCTCTACAACACACCCACTTAAATTTAGGTGCCTTCCGTGTTTTTAATTTGTTTTCGTTGGACATTAATTTTAGGGAACGCACAAATATGTGTCCTCTATCCTTCAAATTTTGCAAAACTGACATTATTTTTTAGGGCATGCACAAATGCGTATCCTATATCAGTGTGTGTCATTGTTTGCCCATCATTAAAGGGATATGTTCTAGTAGTGAGTTCACTATCTATCAACATTCAAAGACTGTTGAAGATGATTTGGAGGTTTTTCCTTATGTTGCAAGAATTTCGAATGCTATGCTTCGAAAGGTGGATCTGTGTCACCTTATTCTTCTTGCTTATCTTACAAAGATCAATCCTATTTTGCAAATAGGGGCTTTGTTGCCCAAAGGAATTGAAGGTAATTCAAAACGTGGTAAAAGCTCCAAGAAATCCACAAAGGTTAATCAACCTAAATTAGTACCTAAGGCAGTTGAGAAAGAGGTCACGAAGCCAGTTCAAGACCCTGTTGTTCCAGAAACTCAGAAAGAAGTAGAGCCTTCGAAAATAGGTTTTCTTAGAAGAATGAAAAAGTCAACACACAGACCTCGTCATTCCCCAGAAAGGATTCCTATTGTCGAAGAACTTACCGAGAAGTCTCTTTCTTCATCTAAGGCAGATTCTATGTCAAAGATCAGGAAGATTCGCAAGCCCCAACAGAATCAAAGGGGTGTTATCATTAGAGAAATTCTTGATCCTGTTTTTCATGCTTCAAAAAAAACGAAGAGCACATGCCATGGTTAAGAAAATCAAGAAGAATGAGAAGCTATTGGAAGATCATATGGATGAGGTTGTACAAGAGACTAACTTCAAAGATAATTCTACTCAATCTCCTCTTCGAAATGAAGACATTGGCTTTACATCACCACATAGAGACTCTCCGATCAATTCGACTTTCGAGGTGACTAGAATTTTGGTGATCATTCAACCAATTCCATCCACGAGCAGACTAGAGTCATACCACCTAAAGTTTCGATGGTTGAATCCGTTTTGGAGGTGGTTTGAACTTCAGGCATCCATACGAACATATCTAATATGGACACAAATGTCAAAAAGGGTGATGGGATGTCTATATTCTAAGCTCAAGGTAACCTCCTATTGTAACATCTTCTGTTCCCATTTCAATTGTTCTTTCATCTACCATCGAAACCAATCTTATTGACACTTCTACTTCCTTACCACCCTTTCATACACCGACTCCCACTTCGTTACTTGCTTCCACTATTTCACCCACCTAGAACAATATCTTAAATCAACCTATTACTTCACGTTTCCCTTCTCAATCAACTGAGGGTGAAAAATTAATTCCTGAGGTTGATCAAGATGAAGATGATGTCATCATTTCCTTTGCTGACATTCAATTCGACCCTGAGGAGGAGAGCACTCTGAATCACAGGCTGATGTTAGGAAAGCAGTTTAAAATCTTAAACCACAACTTAAATTCTTTGTTATAGATTTGGGCTAACACAGGGATTCGAAATACAGTGTCTGAGATTGAGGTTGATGTGGTTTTGAAATTTCAAGAGCATAGGTTGAAGGTTGTTATGGAACATATCGAATCCAAACATGGAGAGCGTTTGAAGCATCATGTTGATAATTTTCAAAGTGAGGTTAAAAAGCTTCATGAAGTAGCCAAAGAATGACATATTCTGTTTTTCAAAGAGGTCAATAAGGTGCAAGAATTTGTGAATTTAAAGGTGGAGTCTCTCAACTCAGAACCATCAAAGGAGGTGGCTAAACTTGAACAAAGTAATATGTCTCTTCATACAAAGTTGGATGTTGTATTTGAAGCAAATTGAAAACTTGTGGGCAATTTTTCTTCATTCTCGACAAAGGATTCGCAAGTGTTCACCATGATGGAAGACTTTTTGGCAAGCTTGAAGGAGTCCATTTCGAAGCTTGATTCTTCTTCAAAGTCTTTTGTTTCTTAGGAGTCTTTATCTTCGATGTTTTTCCCTTTGGAGTCTAATCTGAAAGCAGAACTTGCTCCTCTTTTTAAGCTTGTGAACTTGATGCCAACAGATGCCCAACTTGTTCACACAGAGTGCAAGGGGGAGAAAAGGGGGTTGGTTTGTCAAAATATCCCGATCAAGGAAAGGTGGTTAGGAAGGTGATAAGCATACAAATTTCAACTTCTCTTCCTAACTCTATGTTAATAACTTCAACCATAGTGACTTTGAAGCCATTGACCAAAGGCATAGTCATTGGGTCAACTAATGGGGGTTCGAGTTCTAAGCCACCATCCTCGAATCTTGCTAAAGGTGATAGAGGAAAGGGTATTACGAAGGAGTTGTCAGAAGAAGAGAAAAGGAGAAATATTGAGAAAGAGATTGAAAAACAAAGGCAAATTAACAACATCCTAAGGCAAAGACAAAGTGATCCTCCAAGTCTTGAGAAAGGAGATCTAACCAAGCAATATTGCTATGAGAGAATTAAACATATTGTTTTGTCTAGTGAGATGTATGATTTGGAGAAGGTACCGAAGAAGAGATATGAGATAGAGAATACAGACTTCAATCCGTTGGATTTTGCCATCAATCATATGTTGTTATTCTCATCTCAGCACCAGTTTTTGAACAAATTTGATGACAAGGAGGAACACCAGAAGCTGAAGTTGAGATTTCATGTTGTCCTCAGAAAGAATAAGGAAAAAGTCTGATCCTTGGTGAAAATTGTGAAGGTTCTAATTGTCTCCCAGGATAAGCTTTTCGAAGGGTTATTACAGAACTTTTTTTTATCACATGGTTCGTGCTAACAAATGTAGCTGGTGATTTCTAGGTGGTTGATTTTCCCTTGATGAATCTCAATGATCTCGTCTGTGTTGCAGTAATCTTAAGTGGTGACGTTTTGAAACTTCAAGTGAATATGAAAGAAGACCTTTTGATTGGTTTCGCTCATATCAAGTTATCCATAGACAATTACTATGATTGTCTAGCCTTGATTGATGTGGAGCTTGCTTTAGCAATGGGAAGATAAGTGACTATGCCACAATCATTGTTGCAAGGTAAAGGAATCTTGAAGGATTTTGAAGACGGTGAAATATGTGTCAAGCCACTAGGAGTTGTGTTTGTTGGGAAGAATAAGAATAAGAAGATTACAAAGTTCTTGTTCGAGGTGGAAGATGTTTATAGATATACGAATACTCAGTACATGAGTCTACTAGTTCGTCTTAATAACTGCAAAGGGAATACAACTGGTGATAAAGCTGAGATTCGAAGGACGATCATATGGTACACAAAGATTCGAAGAGTACTTCATCAAGCAACGAAGATGCTAATGACTTAGGATTCGACATTTCTCACAAAGGGGGAGAATATAGGGTTCAAAATATATTGTGATATGTCAAAGTGTATTTGGTCATGTCTAGTGTCGAAGTCTGTTTTGATGTATTCGTTATATGTATTTCATAAGGACAGTTTAGATTTCGAAGCTTCACTGTCTTAGCCCTTATGTTTTTTTTGTGCTTCTGTTAACTCCTATAAATGGGGGTAAGTATACGTATTTGAGTAACTTTTGTGAACTAGAAGAACACTTTACTCTTTCATATTGTGTACTTGTCACACCCCAAAACCAAGAACGGCGGAAACGTTCTGGGGCGGAGGACGTCATGTACAGTATCACAACAATGTAAAGTAGTAAACAAGCAACAACATCATCCATTGCATTAATAATATAATTATTATACAAATGTGTTCTGTCAAATTTTGATAAACACTAAAGCATAAATCAAAATGAAAGATGGGTCTTCAACGAGCTCCATCTTCCCAAGTCCTTGCATCTATACCTGTCTATGATGACCTGAGGATACAAGTAATTTTGAAAGTGAGTATCAGCTTTGAAGCTGGTGAGATCATAAGTATTCTAGTGTCCTAATTTGTATGAAAATACTTGTATGTATTTGAAATGTAAGTATTTGTATGTATACGAATTTTAAGTATTGAAAATGTAAATGAACTGTAGGTATGAAAATGTTTGGAAAACAACTGTAAACGTTTGAAAAGCCCTGGAAATCCCTATGATTCCTATTAGTAACAAAAGGAGTCTTCTACCAAGACTGAACTGTTCTTAATGTAGTCTTCTACCAAGACCTAACTGCTCTGAATGTAGTCTTCTACCAAGACCTAACTGCTCTCAATGTAGTCTTCTACCAAGACCTAACTGCTCTGAATGTAGCCTTCTACCAAGGCATCTAGTGTCTATACGTGTGTCTCTTGTAAGAGTATGTATTTTCCCAGGTATGACTATCATTAACCAAAAATATAGTTTCTACATTTCCGTGTGTCGTGTGAATGTTCACGAAGTGAATGTAAATGGGAAAACGAAATAGTACTATGGTGTAGTGTCGAACTACAACCGTACCCATTTCCTTAAGTCTAGGGTAATCGTGTAAGTACTGTAGTATTTGTAATAAATAACTACATCGGTACTCAGCTGCCTTATTTGAGAGATAAGGTATAATGTGATGTCTAGATCCCAGGCTGTACGCTCCCCTATCAAAGGGATTTTGGGACCTACCCACGACCCCTGCATATCTGCAAGCCGTGAGCATCCACATTACTATGATCATGTATACTCGATATAACTACCACAATTTCGTTGTGATTGATCAGTATAGTTAGATCCTGAACTGGGTCCATGCTATAGCACCTAGTGACATTTGTTCTATGTATATGTAAGTGTACTCGTGTAAGTGTGATTATGTAATTGTACTCATGTAAACGTGACCATGTAATTGTACTCATGTAAGTGTGACCATGTAAACTTATCTTTGCAATAGTATAGTAATGGACTGTAATGTTCTAGCTGTAGTGTACATGCTCTCTATCTAGCAAGTATAGTAATGTACTATAATGTTCTAACAAGTATTGACTCATGAATGAACTGACTCATTGTATGGTATCGCATTCTAGTAATAGTCCTAGAATCTTCCTCAACTACCCGCATGGTAGTTTACTAGTAATCTAACTGGTACGTATGGACATGGATGTATACCCTTGCTACCCAAGGGCATGGGATGAACTGGAAGGACCTTTATGACTATATATGTACATGTGAATATAACTAATGTTTAAACGACCTTCGGACGAATACCCGATATCCCACCAGACCACATCTCAAGCGCGAAAAGGTAATAGGGTGGATAGCCTTCCTAAGTCTTTTAAACATTTCTTATATAACTATACATATAGAGGCATGCAATTTATAATTTAAAAGCATAAAATAAGATTTGTAAAACCTTTGAACATAAATATTTTCTAAGAAAAGACCGACTTGGTGTCGATCTATAAAATGGTTTTGAAGGCATGGTTTTGATAAAGCAGTTTAGTATAAAGAAACATTTGTTTGAAACACAATTGTAAATAAGTTTGAAAGATAATATACAGAGTAAAATGTACAGAGAAATAAGGAGTTTTAAACACATAAAGTGTTTATGAAAGACATTTGAAGGAAACTGTTTAGTAAAACGGCTAATGAGTAGCCAATCATTTGAATGCTGCTTATTAATCACATGTGATTGATATAATAACTAGCATTTTTCTACTTGTATCCCCCCTACATAACATTTGAGAACAGTTAAAACATTGATTAAGGGGGTATGAACTCACCTGTAGTGAGTGGTTCTGATGAAAATGTTGGATCAGTTGCTAAGTATCAAGTGGTGACTTGAGTACACATGCGAATCCTATTGATCATATATTGACACATATATGAATATAATTAGTGTTATGAACAGCTAATTAATGAATTGGGACCACCTTAGGGGCTAGTAAACACTTATATTGAAGTGTTACAACCATATATGATTGTATGAAGGGGTATAAGGCTTTACAAAGGAGTGTATAGCCAAAATACACAGTATATGTGTGTGTGCGGCCAGGTGTGCGCCCTAATGTGCTGCCAGCACATGTGTGTGGCCATGTGTGCTGCCAGATGGTGTGTGCTGCCATGTGTACGGTCAGATGGTGTTCTTGGTGTTCTTGGTACCTTTTATGAAGATCTTCAAGGAGAATGGATGATACTTGAGAGGATTTTCGAGTTCTATGATTGAAGAAGTGAAAGAAGTGTTCAAAAATGACTAAGTGTGGTATTTATAGGTGGAGTGTGCGGTTGGGAAGGGTGTGAGGCCGCAAACACATGTGTGTGGCCGCACTCTCAAGTGTGTGGTCGCACACTCCATATGTTGGAGTGTTTGGCCTCTTTTTGAATCCTACACTTTGAGTTTACCCATTTCCACACTCCAACCTTGATCATAACACGTTTAGAACGCTCCAATAGACCCTAAATGGTACTACAAGATAGCAAAGTGAGTCTATTATTGATAAGAAAGGAAGAATGCAAGCTAGAAATTTTCGGGTTGTCACATCATCCCCCCGTTAAAGGGAATTTCGTCCCGAAATTAGAATTTAGACAAGGAAGTAGGTACGAACGATCGATTCATGAGGAGGAAACTTTCTAATCGATTGGTTCTAGCGCTCCTAAGTGAAATTGGTTCTCTGTTGGTATCCCAACGAACCAACACTAACGGGCGGTGCGTTGCTTCGTCCGCTTGACCTCTCGGTCGAGGGTCACTACGGTTCTACTACGAAGGCGAGGATCTCGATGAGTGGACTTACCAGAGTCCTATCGGAAAGGTAAGGTTTCACGATCGAGACGCGAAGAGTAGAATGTACGCTACTGAGTTCACGGAGTAGGTCTAGCTTGTGCGAGGCACAGGACCGATTCTGATAAGAATCTCGGAGGTCCTAACTATATTGGATTTAGCTTGCCACGTGATACGAAGCGTATTAAGCCATTCCCAGAGTGGGTTCTCCTAAAGAATTTGGTCACACACTTGGAATCTCCAAGGTTTCTTTTTCTTGTTTAACTTCCTAGTCAAGGGCCACCCCTTGATGGGTTAGAGTCGAAAGGGTTTCTGTAATTCACGAGGAGTTCTGGATGAACTATGACAGTAGGTCTGTAAGACCTAGAATTTGGCGAATTTCTGTCGGTGTTTCCGGTGTTGACAAACTCTCAATGATTTCGGATAATTGCCATAGTACTCAAGAATTTCCACATAACTAATAGTGTGTCTTTAGGAAATTTTGACTCTTCAACTCCAAAACTCGAGTTCATAGAACTTTGCGAAAAGTATCTCTGAAACAAATGTTTCCAGAGGTTCATTCTTACCACGAGGGTCGATAAGTAAGTCATTACATGGAGAAATGACAAACTGATCCAAGTAAGAAAGACGTACCCTACTCATTTAGCTCATGAAAGCTATGGGTGTGTTGGTCCTATTCGAAGGGTATCACTACGGACTTGAAGTGTCCGCATCGAGTTTGGAAGATAGTCTTCCGGACATCCACCCCTAACACTCGAACTGGTGATATTCGGATCTCCGATCCATTTCTGAAAGTAATTCTCTCCTTGAGTTTGCTCAACCATTTCATCTATGCGAGGCAGAGATAACGATTTCTAATGAAAATCTTGACGGAGTCCTCGATATCCGAGGCACATACGATGCAATCCGTCGATCTCTGGGAGAATAAGACTGGGGGTTCTCCAGGGTGAGAAGCCTAGTCTTCTTATTCTATCATTGTGCCGTTCTTTAAGTTGTCTGTACTGTTCTGGTATTTCTGTAGGTGTTTAGACTATAGGGCGATCTATTTACAAGAGTCGTATTGGGTTCTAAGTTTGTTCACATGACGATGCGATTACTCGTAGGCTTAGGCAGTTCTCCGTCCTAAAGTTCATATTAGAATTCATACATGTTTTCACAATCACAATCTCGTGTATACGAGTCATATATAATTAAGATTGAAAAGGTAGTCGAATAACTGATTCTTCGTTAAGCTCATGTCCCAGTAGGGAAAAAAAAGTTAAAGTGGAATCATCAGTTCTAAACCTGTAGAACCTTGATTATACATAACCCTTATGAATACATTCCTCGGCGATAGACCAACCGTATGAATCCTTGGGTTGAACATGACGTACTGCACAACTGGTACTTCGGGGATTTCTTTAGAAAGAAAATAACTAAGAGGTACTCTCCTGGCATGAGTACTTCGGTGTTCTGATATGACGGCTTCAATGGAAAAGTAATCTAGAAGAAAGCGATGTACGTATGAAGCTGTTTTTGTGAGGATCTAATTGATTCTAGTTGTATGATAATGTCGGAATCATACTGAAACTTAGAGACATTAGATTGAACATAAGACGTGTACAGACAAAATACAATCGTGCAACCATCAACGGAGTTACACTACTTTAGACTTACAACAAGACCATTGTTGCGAATAAGATAAACTACAAAAGACAAGTATACGCAGCACGAGCATCCCTATAAAGACAAGATCTCGCAAAAGGTAAGACCCTAGTTGCACTAGTTCTAGATAGTTTATAAGTCTGTTACTACGAAACGCCTTAATTACATTAACGAGGGTTCCGGAGTAGGTTCCCCTGCAGCTGTGATCCTAAGAATCTTCCCATCTGCACCCGAGTTCTTCGCTATCGGGCAATCACTCTTGAGGTGTCCAATTTCACCGCATTGGTGACATATATGGACTGCACCCACATTGGTGGTGGAAGTGAAGTATTTAGTAAGAGTTATGGGGATGCGGGTTCTTTCCTTTTTCGGGCAATCTCTTTTATAGTGCCCAAGCTCACCACAATTATAGCAAACTAGGCTTGCCCCAGTGGTGGAGGTAGTTCTACAGAAACGAGCAATGTGCCCCATCTTGTTGCAATTATCGCATTGCAAGGCTCGACATATTCCCTCGTGGTGGTAGTTGCACCGGTCGCACTTCGGGAGTGTTCCTTTGTATGGTCTGCTCGGTACGGGGATGGCAGAGGTTTCCACTTGCTGTTGTTGCATGGCAAGTTTTCAGGGTTTCTTGCGTTCTTTCTGGGCTTGACGCTTCTATTTCTTGTTCTTTGATTTTCGGCTTTGCGGGCCTGTGGCCGTTACCGTTTGATGACTTCCTGGATGGATACCACGATTGGAAACTTCATTCCCATCAATAGCATTGATTGTTCTGATAGTGCCACGATGCGCAAGGACAGCGGTTACAGAAGCTACCACAGCAGCTGTAACTGCTGTTTGGAAGGTAGCGGCGTCCATAGTAAAGGCGGAGGTCTCGTTGTTCGAATGATTGTTTCTGGGTGACGACATGATTCTGTAACACGAAAGATAAGGATTTTGTGAGCGATTCTGGTTGACCCTTGATGTACTTAGATTATTCATGTAAAGAGTACGACTATGTTCTCGAAAGTTTGACCTACATCCCTATGATGCAGTCCTAGCACGGATTGGAAGTATGTTCACGGAGGTTTGACCTACATCCCTACGATGCAGTCCTAGTAATGAGTAGAAGTAAGTTCGTAGAATGGTCTCAAGACGTTTGTCGTTCAAGCCGAGGTATCGTGGGTTGGTGAATAACAAGATCCAACCACTGAAAGAGACTTGGAAATGTCTCCGGAGCTAAATTACTATAGTCCAATGACTTGACTAAAGCATGATTCAGATAGACTCCAATGAAAGTATGATAAGAGTACTTGAATAAAGAATGACACAGAAGTTAGCCGACTGTCAATATCTTTGTTATTCATGACGTAAAAGTTTGGGAAAATGACCTTGTAAAGGTCTTACATCATATCCGGAGAAGATAGTTCTTGACAGCATAACGACCTAACCAAAAGTACTTACAGTACAAGGTAATTTCATAGAAAATGCCACATCGGGCATAGATAGAAAAACGATTCCTGTTAACAAGGAAAAATAAAGTAAAGCGTCTACTACCGGCGACGGCCGTCCCTCTGGTGAACTCTCAGCTCAGCCAGTTGACGTTCCACATCAAGTAGGTGTCTTTCGTACACCCTCTGGCGTACTCGGAGCTCTATGACTTCAGCTCGTGATTCAGCCAGTGCTTGCAGCAGGGTTTCATGGTTTCTCTCAGATCTCTCGCGAGCATCTTCTACACGAATGGTGCGGAGGGTATGCATTCTCGCATTGGCGACAACTTCAGTGATCTGATGTAGGGCAGTCCTGCCTTGAATCTCATTTCGGGCCACTTTGCAGACCAAGATTGGCAAGATTCTATCTGCTGGGCCCCCATTGCTCAGGTCGTAAAAGCTTCGGTCACCATTAAATGGCATGGGCTGATCTTGTCCTTGGCTCCATGTTTCTAAACATTCAACCCACTCAGGCGTCAGGCCATGAAAAGTCGGACGAGGGTTAGGAATTGGAAACGGAGCTGCTTAGGGTAGGTTCTCAATCTCTGGTTCAGAATTAGCATCGTCCGAAGGGTTTTCATCATGGTGATCATTCAAAGTGATAGGATGATCATTCTCTGGTTCTTCTCCAAACCAACCAGCAATGACTGCGTTCGGAAGATACCGGTTGCTGTGGGGATGGAGTCCAACCATGTTATCTATGCGAGAATTGGGGTGAGAAATAATGATTAGACAAACTATCTAGATAATTATTTAGAAAATCTTCATTAGTTACATCGCTATTTGTGAAGTGCATACCGGTTATATGTAATCGAAACAGGATAGGCCTTCGAATAAGTGATCTTGACTCCAAATTCACACAGAATCGGGGTGAAGTAAAATTTTCACAGATTCTAAGTCTATAACATCCTAATTACATATAGCCTTAGTGTATCCACTTAGCAACTATCAACTTAGTAATGAAGATCCCGTTTTAGTTCTCAATTATAACGTACTTATAGTAACACCAAATACTCCTATAGTATTTTAAATTTAATGTTATGTTCTATTGTTCTCATTGTGGTAGGGTTGGTAAGATTTTAGCATTGTTGCAACCAAACAATTAAACTTAGGCACATACTAGTCAACCCTCGGATAATATAGGTGATCAGGCTATATCTTCCTAGTTTTGACCATATGTCTCTAAGCCCACTTGCGTTGCCCAACAATCGTAATTCTTTTGTACTGTCCTAGGGACACTGATTTTACTATGAATGCAGGCATGTATATTTTATTAAATATTTTATTATTTAAAGTATAAACTCTTGGTCAGAATATTTTTAATCCCTTATGTATTTATAGTTAGTATATCTTTTATGGGTTGATATACTTAATTCACTATAAACAATGCTCTGATACCAATCTGTCACACCCCAAAACCAAGAACGGCGGAAACGTTCTGGAGCGGAGGACGTCATGTACAGTATCACAACAATGTAAAGTAGTAAACAAGCAACAACATCATACATTGTATTAATAATATAATTATTATACAAATGTGTTCTGTCAAATTTTGATAAACACTAAAGCATAAATCAAAATGAAAGATGGGTCTTCAACGAGCTCCATCTTCCCAAATCCTTGCATTTGTACTTGTCTATGATGACCTGAGGATACAAGTAATTTTGAAAGCGAGTATCAGCTTTGAAGCTGGTGAGATCATAAGTATTTTAGTGTCTTAATTTGTATGAAAATACTTGTATGTATTTGAAATGTAAGTATTTATATGTATACGAATTATAAGTATTGAAAATGTAAATGAACTGTAGGTATGAAAATGTTTGGAAAACAACTGTAAACGTTTAAAAAGCCCTGGAAATCCCTATGATTCCTATTAGTAACAAAAGGAGTCTTCTACCAACACTGAACTGTTCTCAATGTAGTCTTCTACCAAGACCTAATTGCTCTGAATGTAGTCTTCTACCAAGACCTAACTGCTCTGAATGTAGTCTTCTACCAAGACCTAACTGCTCTGAATGTAGTCTTCTACCAAGACCTAACTGCTCTGAATGTAGCCTTCTACCAAGGCATCTAGTGTCTATACGTGTGTCTCTTGTAAGAGTATGTATTTTCCCAGGTCTGACTATCATTAACCAAAAATATAGTTTCTTCATTTCCGTGCGTCGTGTGAATGCTCACGAAGTAAATGTAAATAGGAAAACGAAATAGTACTATGGTGTAGTGTCGAACTACAACCGTACCCATTTCCTTAAGTCTAGGGTAATCGTGTAAGTACTGTAGTATTTGTAATAAATAACTACATCGGCACTCAGCTGCCTTATTTGAGGGATAAGGTATAATGTGATGTCTAGATCCCAGGCTGTACGCTCCCCTATCAAAGGGATTTTGGAACCTACCCACGACCCCTGCATATCTGCAAGCCGTGAGCATCTACATTACTATGATCATGTATACTCGATATAACTACCACAATTTCGTTGTGATTCATCAGTATAGTTAGATCCTGAATTGGGTCCATGCTATAGCACCTAGTGACATTTGTTCTATGTATATGTAAGTGTACTCGTGTAAGTGTGATTATGTAATTGTACTCATGTAAATGTGACCATGTAATTGTACTCATGTAAGTGTGACCATGTAAACTTATCTATGTAATAGTATAGTAATGGACTGTAATGTTCTAGCTGTAGTGTACATGCTCTCTATCTAGCAAGTATAGTAATGTATTGTAATGTTCTAACAAGTATTGACTCATGAATGAACTGACTCATTGTATGGTATCGCATTCTAGTAATAGTCCTAGTATCTTCCTAAACTACCCGCATGGTAGTTTACTAGTAATCTAACTTGTACGTATGGACATGGATGTATACCCTTGCTACCCAAGGGCATGGGATGAACTGGAAGGACCTTTATGACTATATATGTACATGTGATATATAACTAATGCTTAAACGACCTTCGGACGAATACCCGATAACCCACCAGACCACGTCTCAAGCGCGAAAAGGAAATAGGGTGGATAGCCTTCCTAAGTCTTTTAAACATTTCTTATATAACTATACATATAGAGGCATACAATTTATAATTTAAAAGCATAAAATAAGATTTGTAAAACCTTTGAACATATATATTTTCTAAGAAAAAACCGACTTGGTGTCGATCTATAAAATGGTTTTGAAGGCATGGTTTTGATAAAGCAGTTTAGTATAAAGAAACATTTGTTTGAAACACAATTGTAAATAAGTTTGAAAGATAATATACAGAGTAAAATGTACAGAGAAATAAGGAGTTTTAAACACATAAAGTGTTTATGAAAGACATTTGAAGGAAACTGTTTAGTAAAACGGCTAATGAGTAGCCAATCATTTGAATGCTCCTTATTAATCACATGTGATTGATATAATAACTAGCATTTTTCTACTTGTATCCCCCCCATATAACATTTGAAAACAGTTAAAACGTTGATTAAGGGGGTATGAACTCACCTGTAGTGAGTGGTTCTGATGAAAATGTTGGATCAGTTGCTAAGTATCAAGTGGTGACTTGAGTACACATGCGAATCCTATTGATCATATATTCACACATATATGAATATAATTAGTGTTATGAACAGCTAATTAATGAATTGGGACCACCTTAGGGGCTAGTAAACACTTATATTGAAGTGTTACAACCATATATGATTGTATGAAGGGGTATAAGGCTTTACAAAGGAGTGTATGGCCAAAATACACACTATATGTGTGTGTGCGGCCAGGTGTGCGGCCTAGTGTGCTGCCATCACATGTGTGCGGCCATGTGTGCTGCCAGATGGTGTGTGCTACCATGTGTGCGGCCAGATGGTGTTCTTGGTGTTCTTGGTACCTTTTATGAAGATCTTCAAGGAGAATGGATGATACTTGAGAGGATTTTCAAGTTCTATGCTTGAAGAAGTGAAAGAAGTGTTCAAAAATGACTAAGTGTGGTATATATAGGTGGAGTGTGCGGTTGGGAAGGGTGTGAGGCCGCAAACACATGTGTGTGGCCGCACTCTCAAGTGTGTGGCCGCACACTCCATGTGTTGGAGTGTTTGGCCTCTTTTTGAATCCTACACTTTGAGTTAACCCATTTCCACACTCCAACCTTGATTATAACACGTTTAGAACGCTCCAATAGACCCTAAATGGTACTACAAGCTAGCAAAGCGAGTCTATTATTGATAAGAAAGGAAGAATGCAAGCTAGAAATTTTCGGGTTGTCACAGTACTCTCTCAGAAACGATAAAAGAGCCAAACATATTATGTAACAACCTGAAGTTGTCCGTCGCCGAAACCCATTTCGTCCGTAAAACCCGCCTATAGCGGTTCGTTCTGATCTCGTTTTTGGGCTAAGTTATTTAAACTTATATGTTTATTATAATCTCACAAGTGTTCAAATCCCTTAAAAACTCATGATAATGGCCCAATATCATTAATTTAATAATTTCTAAATTAAATCCCGCCGGATTACGAAAACTTAATCGGGTGCGACCAAAAGCCCCGTTTAATGTCGGTATCGGGTAGAATTTCATCGTGTCCAAATCATAGACCTTATATAAAGAGGATCAAGCTTCCATTTGAAGCTTTTGCTCTCTCTCACTAGTCTCTCTCTAACCTCTCTCCTCAAAACAAATCTAAGGGTCCAAAATCATCAATTTAAGGCTTCAAATCAACAAGGTAACTTCCCTAACTCCTTGTATATCATCCTTAGCATTCAAATTCGAGTTTAAATCATGATTTAGGACCTTGTTCATGTGTTTATGGCCCTGGAACATGCTTGGGCCGTAAACACATATAAAGGGGGTATATATGCCTTAAAACCCTTCCAAACCCCCATTGAAGCTTAGATATGGCCTATAGAATTATGGAATTGGACTTAGAACACCTTAAACATCAATTTAGAGGAGTAAACATGAGTTTACCTCCCAATAACATGCTTGGGCCGTAAACTCATCTCCATGGGGAGTAAACTCCTTCTAAGGTGTTAAATTGCCACTTACACACCTCCTAAGCCTTGAACAAAAATCTAGAAGCAACTACAAATGAGTTAGGAGCCTAAAACATAAGGAAAACAACCCCCTAAGGAGTTCACGGCCATAAGATGGAGTCTTCGGCCGTAAACTCCTAAAACTTGGTCAATTGATGACCTAAATTCCATCAAAGACTTGTGAAATATGTTTAAATCACATGTGATTGTCCTAGCGTCACCAATATACATAAGGAATGTGTATGGGGGAGTTTACGGCCGTAAAATCCAAGTTTACTGCCGTAAACTCCAATAAATGGTCCATATGTGAGATAAATCCATTCCAATGCCCTAGATATGATCCTAGCTAATTTATCCAAGTGATATAAAGCCATTTAGCAACCAAAAGCACCCCACCAAGAGTTTACGGCTGTAAACTCATGGGGAATGTGTCATTAGGGCCGAAAACACTCCTAAGAGTTTACTCATGAAGAGTAAACTCCATATCCAAGCCTTATGTGTCCTCAAATGCCACCCGGGTCCTTCCAAACACTTGTAATGAAGTGTTTTCGCATCTAGAAGCATATGTCCTCATCAAATAAATAATTTAAGTTCTAATTAGATACAAATGTGTATCTTTTCATAATTCATAGGAATCTTGTGCATTTGCAAACGCGGAACTGACGTTTAGTATCCAAACCGAAGCATTCCTCAACCAGTGAGTTCATACCCCTACCCTTTTTCCGTGTTTTTCAAATTTTTGCCAAATGTTTTCAGGGGGGAATACAAGCAAAAAGTACAAGGAAATCTTGTACTTAAACTTATTTTCAGCTCAAATATTTCATTTTATGTATGCTTCTAATATCGAAAATCGTGTTAACTAATGGTTCGAATTGCATGGTAAACTGATAGACTAAATACAGATTTCTTTAAAAAGTGTTATAAACTATATTACATTTTGCAAAAGAAATCATACTAATCATAAACTACGATTAATACTAAACGAATACGAATACGAATACGAATGTAGCCAATAGGATAGAACTAATACGACTACGAATATGAATACGAATACGAATGTAACCAATAGGATAGTACGAATACGAATATGAATACGAATACGAATACGAATACGAATAGAAATAGGGGTACGAATACGAAATAACGCCTTTGGATGACACCAAGACTTCGAATATACAGTTAGTGTACGCCTTGAGTGTCACCAGAGCTTCGAAATTAATTCGAAAGTACGCCTCTGGACCTCTACTGAGTTTCGAATACATCCGCCTTAGAATGTCGCCAGAGATTTGAAAATACGTCTAATGTACTCTTTTTGAAATCAGCAGAACATCGAAATTACTGTTAATCTACGTTTCTGAATGAATCCAAATATTCGAAAATACAACTAAGTATAGCTGATAATAGACATTCGAATGTAGGATAACTAAGATATCAGAATACATAACTAATACTACAATTATGGTAGTTACTAGTACATCGAAATCTAAACTTAAAAACTAATCACAACACATAGGAAAATATGAGATTTTCCTGGAATAACATAACAACTTGTAAACGAACTAAGTAACGAATGGACAACTAAACACTTAGGAAAATATGGGATTTTCCTGGAATAACGTAACAACTCGTAAACGAATAAAGTAACAATTGAATAACTAAACTATTAGGAAAATATGGGATTTTCCTGGAATAACGTAACAACCCGTTTTCGAATTGGTAACAAAAGATAACTAAACTGTTTTCATAAGAAATATGGGATTTTCTTGGATAACAACTTTTTCAGAAAACAAAGGAAACTCGTTCTTTTCAAAACTAAACCGCATATGAACTTACCAGCTTTATGCTGATTTTCAAACTGCTTGTATTCTCAGGTCAGCATTAGACAGGTACACCGCCATCTTTTGGAGAAGACGGAGCGTTAGAAGACTCGTCTTTGCTTTTCTTCATATGATATATATGTATAACACTTGTATAACTTTTCTTTCAAACAGATGTAAACAATTCTATGTAATGTAATGTTTTGTGTTACTGTTTTACTATGTACATTGGATTTGATACACAACGTGGAGTCCGCCCCGGAAATGTTTCCGCCTTTGGTTTTCGGGGTGTGACATATTATATTTAGGTTTTGTGTTCTTAAATCATTTCATACTCTGATTTCATTCTTATACTCGATTAATACGAACTACACCATATGGTTGAAGGTTTGTAGATTTAATCTTTGAAATTGGATACATGGCTATGGGGATCAACATTAAATACTTTGTTTTTTCTTATGTTGTTTTTTTAATTGTACAACAATCCCCAATAATATTAGCGATGGGATTTATGGATTACAATAACTACGTGCTTGCAGAATTTCACCTGACATTTAAGGGCACATGCAACCTCAAGGATCTATGTCTTTAACACTTTGAATGTAACATGCCATGAATGACAAAAATAATTAGAACATTAATGACTTCCTAGTATAATCAAATTACAAGAATTAAGGTTACATACCCTTGATTTGTTATAGTAAACAAATCACTTCACACTCCTTATAGAAAACATTAGAAAACGAGCACCAGAAGTTTCGTGCTTCTAGTGGCGCACACTCAAAACACTAGAAACCCTAGAATGAAGAGGAGAGAGAGCGGAGACTAAGAATTTTTGATCATATGTTTTTTAGAAGGATACATAAGAAAATTCTAGCCCAAGGGGTCTTTATATAGTTGTTGGATATCTCTAAGAACACCTAGATAACGGTAACCCATAAATATGTAATTATCTTGTTTGCTAATTATCTATTTGAAGTATTATAGATTACCCTAATATGGGTATCAAAACCGTCCAAGCATGGAGGTTTCTAGAATCTCTCTCTTCCTCAAATATTGAACAATTACAAAGTAACCCATGTACAATTAATTAATTCCAATTGATCCCAAATTAATTCCAAATTAATTCTAATCAAATATTAATTAATTCTAATTGATTTCTAACCAATTATTTAACTATTGATCTCATGTTCAGTTATTAATAATAAATTAACATATCAATTATCTATTTCCAATTAATATATTAATCACATAATATATTAACAAATCATTTATGTCTCTTTCTCCTAATATCATTTCTAGCTATTTCTGGTTATGAGGGCATCACAAAAGGACTTTCCTAATTATTCAAGATTATAATAATTTAGTTATTAGCTTAGACACCTAATCCAACAGTCTCCCACTTTGATAAGTTTAAAACTAAATTACTGGTATAACTTCTAAATTAAAAAACAAAGGTTGCTTTCCAAAGCAATTGTCGAACTCCAATCCGATAAGATATTTGTCCTTTGATAAGTGATCAAATATTCCTTTGTTCTTCAAGATATCGTATGGGCACGAGACACGGATTGAAATCAATCTCATTGTCCAAAATTTTGTTTCTCGATTTCCCGATTTATGACGACTGTATTCAGACTACTAACTGAACACATCCATTTAGTTCGAGCTCGGCCAAGCACTTTATAACATCACGTTACTGTTGTGTTTACGTAACACCAATGCATAACCGACTTGTAAATTACAACTCATATATCTCCATTTCAAGAATATAAGATATTATCATCTCAAAATTACTTGTGACAGAATCCATGACGTAATTCTCTGAGTGTGAGTTTATCCAATATTCAAAATCGCCATTTTTCTAAGTACTTATGAGCATTGTAGCAACAATTTCAATGTCTAATCTTCATAGACAATCTACAATCCAATTCATAACAGTCTTAATTGACTACTTATTTCCAAAAGTATGAGTGACTATGGAATTTTAAATAATCAAATTATTCAGGAAGTAAAACATACAAAGTGAAACATAACAATAAACTAATCAAATATGGTCTAAAATCTATTGAAAATAAATAAATCACTATTATTTAATCACCATAATAATTATGACTTTTTTTATTATATAATGTTTCAAATAATCAACTAGCCACTTGAATTAAATAACATCAGTTATGCCATGTTATAGACATGCATACTATGCCACTCTATGGTCCTTCCTTTGTGAACAGATCAATTGGGCACGATTCCGATGATGCTCATTTCACAATTCCAAATTCTTGTCACTATCTAAAATGTATTGGAATTCCAACTTTACATGCATTGACCTTCTGTGATGTTGAGGCTTCTAAGTCACAAAGACTGAGCCAATGATATTAAAGAATGTTCCATTGGAACTTTGTTACTATAAACAATTCCATGGAAATAAAGTTTCAAATTCAAGTTACACTCCTTGAACACCTTTTTTCGATTAAGGTTTCCAACATACATATAGAGTTTTCAAGTATCTCCCATTATAGAAACATTTACATACTTCCATATGACCATTAATTATGATTAAGAACCTTCTCAATCTAGAATCATGTCACTATGGTTCGTCAAAAAAATATCATACTTATAACTGGCCATAAGCAACCAGTCTTTTGGTATAACCTTAGTATAGTCTTAAAGGTCATCTAATAACTTTAGTAACATAAAATTTTTTTAATCCTTTTTCCCTCTCAATGCTCAAGGTATTTGGAAAAATTAGAATAAGTGAATATTATAGCAAATGTAAATGTACCTATATCTGAAGCATATGGGACTCTATTCATTATGTCTCACATAAGGGTTTGATATTTTTTTAGTCTCCTGCTATAATATTTTCGTATATCGAATTTCCTATGTTGAACTATATGTATTGAAAGTTCAAACAATTCCTTTCCATTCCTCACAATTCGAAATATGAAGAGGGATGATGTAATCATATTGTGAATTTGAGAATGCAATTAACAAAACCAACATCCATACTAATCTTTATCAGATCTTATAATCCATCAACAAAAATATTTCCTCATAATCATTGTCATGAATTAAATCGAATCTTTACCACATAGATTTCAAGGTGCATACATTCTCATCCGTGTGACTCTATCATTTGCAACCTACAATCTAAAGACAAGGTTTAGGAAAAAACCAAATTCAATTTTAGCTTTCCTTCATGGACTGAACTTTGCTATTGCTTAATTTCTTGCCCTCTGGTAGCTCAAGGGCCTACTAATGCTTCCATGTTGTTAGCAGCTCACCCATATTGATCAATGTACTTTTACTGACCAACATACTTTTTCCATTTGTATTTAAATGAAAAACATAGAACTCATAAGCATTGGCAACTTAACTAGAAATGCACATAAGTACAAATGTGTTAACCAAACATGATAGGTTATCAACCTCAGGTCGTGTGCTAGTGATAACTAAAAGGTTTATTGTTAATTGACTCTTGAAACTCTCAAGATTAAAATACGACTCCCACTGACTTCCTAACATATTAGTTTTCTCTCAAGGAATATTCCTTGACAAGCTAAATCAAATATTCAAAAGTTCAAGTGGATTCCCGAAAAGAAAACACTTCATAGAACAGGTCTCAGTTCATCCTTTGTTTCTCGATTAACGAAAAAAATTACAACTCCAAATGCTATATGTTCTAAAGTAACAAAACATTTTACTCCACATATGTCGAGGTGTTTTCAACCTTCATACTTTGAAGTGAATTTCAAGATACAATTCATAGTTACTAGAGCATGGCTCTACAACTTGATTTAGAGTGAAGTATGACTAATCTCTTGATTGAACTATTGTTCAAAAAAATCGATTCTTCTTCTTAGTCATACAGTTGCATGAAGATGTTCTTCGAGGATCGAATTATGATATAAATCCATAATCACTAAGATGATCATCAAACATGATACCAAAGCATTCTTCTTCTAATATTAGAAAATCTTTTCTCTTTCTGCCTAATAGATCTTCTTATTCCTTTTGCTACGCTTTGAATCTTTTCAAAGTATCATAATTATGTTTAATCTTATAAACACAACAATATTTACTGAAACATCAGTAAATCATGACAAATATAGTTATCTTCCTTTGTGGTGGATCTAAATAGTCCATATCAACATGTACTAGATTTATTAGTCCTTCAATTCCCTCATATAAACATGTGATTAATAAACTAGTTACAATTTTCCAATGAACAAGATTATCATACACTATACAATGTGACTTGTACAACACCAAGTATCTATCCAGTTGGTGATGAGATTTCTTTTCACTTGGTCAATTATAAAAATACCACAAGCGATATCATAAGAATCAAAACCTCAATTAATATTGCTGATATTGGAAATGTAACCAACACTTTCATAAAGGCCATTGAAAGGAAATATAAATAAGGCAACCAAATAAACCAAAATTTCACTATATTGAAAATAAATGAAAGTTGGAACTCATTCTTACAATTCGTAAAATGAAAACTATGTTTCTATACATCTCCAAAGAGTAATAGAAATCTATTAAATTATCCTAACTCTTTAGTAGTACTTCCAAATCCTGATCTTCAAACCATGTCACCAAAGTCCATTTATCATGATTAGATTTAGCTAATCTTGCTCAAGCTTCCTTCTTTCTCTTAACTCATTTAATACTATCTAAATGTGATCATCACATCATGTATTAAGATTCAATGAAAAGGAACCTATAAAACAACAGTCATATAATGGATGTACCTAAATTAGAGTCACACGACTAGGATTTACTATCTCTAAGATCTTTCAGGTATTTTAGGCAGATTTGTTTCCAATGTCCCATCAATTAGTAGTAGAAAAAATGGACTCTTTGAGTTTAACACATGGAACAATCCCGAAACTAGCCATTTCTCTTTACCATATGATCAAAAAGTTTAATCATGGATGAACCCCTTTCCATTGGGAAGATAAATCATTTCTGGACCATCATTGTCACCATTGCTAATGTCCATGGAAAACTTGGAATTAAACCCAATAAGCATCTTTGCTTTTGATGTGCTCTTATGCATTTCCGCTTCAGCAAAAATCAACATTTGGGTCACATAGACATTATCATATAAAAGTTGTTAGTGAACTAATCATATGACTTTGGGAGTGAAAGAAGAAAAAAAACAATGGCTTTCTTCCTTTGGAAAGAGACACCCATTCTATCCAACTAGTCAATATACGATTTCTTTTAAGAACATACGCACACACAAAGTTTCCATGTTGATGTTTACATGCCAATAGGAATTGAGTTGTAAGAGTCACAGGTGGACGAGGTTTGAAGAGAGATGATTTCTAGTTTCATAATTTTCTAAGGAAGGAAAAAAAATTCACCTTGACTTGAATTTGGAAGACCATCTCTGAAGATGGAGGAAAACTATTTTGTTAAGAATAAGGAAGACCATTTCTATCTTCATAAGATATTTTAAAATATGAGAAAAAGAGAATTCAAGTTAGTCGATTTAAATCCATAATTATTAACCCATAAATTTTTAATTAAGGCTAGGATCCATATTTCCTATTGGAACTTTGAAGAGGGATATCGTAATAAAATTCAAATCTATTTTAGGTAGGTAAGGCTTTTACCAGTTCTAATATGATAAAACTCCTAGATCTTTTGAGATTCACTGAATCTTATCAATGACATGTTTAATCTCGGATTATGCTCTCACGTTTGTTACTGGGATGCCGATGATCACAAACGAGATGTGAATAACCATGCAAACCCGCTTGACAACCTTGATATCATTTACCATCTCACATTGATGTGTCGGTTAACCACATACGCTCCATCAACAATGATAATTTTCAAGATGCTCATCATATCTCTTTACAATCCCTTTTTATGTGTCGGTTAACCATACACGTTCCATTAACGACATGTAAAGCGTGATGTGCGTTTTCATGGATTGGCATACTTTTCATATTTTTCCTAAATTAACTATGAGTGGGATTTTAAAACATTTTAGTTACATTATATCATTATACTTATTAATGAGATTATGTCCTATCAAATCCATTCGACTAACGAACCTCCACCATATAAGAGAGCGGTGGATGAGATTGGACACCCAATGACGGTCATTTTATAGGTTGCTTCCTTAAACTCCCCTTATAGTATGGCTTCGTGAATGATTCATACTAGCAATTTGACTGACTGATTCTTATACTTATTGTAATTAATCTTATAATACATATATAAGGGTGTATTTAAAACATTTCAAAATTCAAGGTTTAAACTTTTATAAATTAAACTTTTAATTTAATTTAATTTTAACCAATTTATGGATTTATTAATTATCTTTTAATTTGTCATTTAATTAAAATAATAATAAGATCCATAAGGATAATATGAATTAATCTTATAATCAATCATTATCTAGTCTAAGAATATCTCCTAACATTTAGGATTTTATTTAATTATCTAATATAAACAAAATTCAGATTTGGCAGATATTATAAGAGATAATTACCAACTAACAACCCTATAACTCAAATTAGGCTAAAACTCTGAAAGGATACCACTGATGGGATTTATAGATTACAATAACTATGTGCTTGCGGAATTTAACATGACATTTAAGGGCACATGCAACCTAAAGGTTCTATGTCTTTAACACTTTGAATGTAACATGCCCTGAGCAACAAAATAACTACAACCCTAATGGATTCAGAGTATAATCAAATTACAAGAATTAAGGTTACATACTTTTGATTTGTTGTAGTAAACAAATCACTTCAAACTCCTTATAGAAAACCTTGGAAAGGAAGCACCATAAATCTCTAATGCCTATAATGACTCTCACCCAATACACTAGAAACCCTAGAATGAAGAGAAGAGAGAGAAAAGACTAAGAATTTTCGTTCCTATGCTTCTTAGAAGGAGACATATGAAAATTCTAGCCCAAAAGGTCTTTATATAGCTATTGGATATCCCTAAGAACCCCTAGATAATGATAACCCAAAAATAGGTAATTATCTAGTTTCCTAATTATCCGTTTTTGTAACATTCTAGATTATCCTAATAAGGTATCAAAACTGTCCAAATATGAAGGTTTCTAGAATCTCTTCCTTGCTAAAATATTGAACAATTACGAAGTAACCGTTATATAATTCATTAATTCTAATTGGTCCCAAATTAATTCCAATTAATTCTAATTAATTATTAATTAATTCTAATTGATTTCAAACCAATTATTTTACTATTGATCTCATGTTAATTTATTAATAATAAATTAACATATCAATTATATATTTCCAATTAATATATTAATCACATAATATATTAACAAATAATTTATCTCTTTTTCTCCTATTATCATTTCTGGCTATTTCTTTTTATGAAGGAACCCACAAGGACTTTGATAATTATTCACGATTATACTAATTTACTAATTATCTTAGACACCTAATCCAACAATTAGAGAGACTTTTATAATATTAAATCATAAGATTAATTTCTTTTTTTATTGTTCTTAATGTGTTTTTCATGTTTATGGAAAATAGTATAAAAAACAATTTAATTGTTTTTAACGTTTTTATCAACTAAATGTTGCTACTTTTAGCAAGACATTCACATTATTGATTTTTAAATGCATAGAAATTAACGTTATTATAATAAACAATTCTTTTTAATTGGATTGATGTCATTTCTTTCTTCGAATCAGATTTATAAATTGTTTTTAATGTTGTGCTCCGAGTTCTTTGAGATTTTTGTTATAAAAGTTATATAGTATGTAACTTTGTATCCAAAGTGTTTATGATCTTGAATAGGTTGTTGGGTTTTTATTCAAAAATAGTATAAAAAAATAAGATTTCAATAACAGAAGACTTTAAAATTTGAATAAACATAAAACTAGTTTATACCCACCATGGATCTTCTGGAAAAGTTTGGAAAGAAAACAACAACCAAAGAGGAAGAAGAAGAAGATAACAAACTTTGTAGTCTTTGACTCCATATGAGGAGACTTGGAAATTGATGAAGAATAAATGAACCTTTGAGACACCAATAATAACTCAACTTGATGACAATGCTTGTCTTTAAATTGTTAAGATTTAAGTTCATATCAAAATAATAAATTAAATACAGTCTTAAGAAGCAAGTATTCTATGAAATGAAGAACGAAAGAGAGAGTTGTTATGTACCTTGCATCTTATAGTTTTGAAGCATCAACAAGACCCATGTGTAGTCATAAAAGCAAACGTGATACCCTTAAGGTCTTAACACTTTTAAGACCAAGATGTCCCTAATGTTTCCCATACCTTTAATCCATGCTTTATCTTACTTAAAATAATCAAAAGTCCATGCTTCTTTTATTCATTCAGACAAGGATATAAAGGAAAAAAAAGTTTATAAATTTTGAAACGTCGTTTATAAAATATAATATTTTGCTTTTGGCTAAAAGAGAAAAGTCTTTCTAGTCGAAAATAATGTACATGGCTTAATAAATCATAAACTAGTATATATATATATATATATATATATATATATATATATATATATATATATATATATATATATATATATATATATATATTATGTTACATCTTAAGGAAAATTAATATTTCAATGATATAAATAATTCCCAATTAATTATAAGAGTTTTGATATTTTATTAAAATCAATTTCTAATAAATATTTACTAGTATCAAGTTGTTGTTAGTGTGACCCTTTAGGATCATATATTATCTAGCAATATCATTTTCTAATGACTCTTGGATATATATAGATCTTTCAATCTCCCACTTGCACAAGATTCATTATATAATGATATAGAAAGTGGTGAACGTCTAGCAACATTTCTTTGTGTGTAGTAATATATGATGTTGTGCCATTCGATCAACATCAAATTCCCCAGAAGCTCAAAACTACATTTGGTGTATAAGGTAAATTAGCAGTTATCACTTTGTTACGGACATTATGTTGAACATGAGATACAGATCGCAATCAATCTCATTACGTGTTCAACATTTGGTAAGGCGCCTTAGATGTCTAACTCTCAACACATAAGTGGAACAAATACCATCTTGATTAGATAAGCCTCTTGAATAATTCACACCATAATTTAAAATAGATTTTATAACTGCCCGTTTAAGGATCAATATGTGATCATATCAAAGCATAACACTCCCTACACTTAAGACCCATTATTAATCTGAGGTGTTAAGGCTTCACATATAGTACCATTTATCAAGTATCGCTCATGATAGCGATCAAGGAGGTGATCTTGATGCGAGTCAATTTAATACTAGTTTTCTGATAAGTACCTATGAATCTTGGTTATAACTACTTTCCCTCTTTCATCTGGTGAGAGTCAACCAATCCAATTCATATCATTCTTGTTATATAATTTCTCCCACAATTATAATTGACTATGAAATTTTAGAATAATAAGATTATTCATGGATTAAACATGTTAATATAGAAGACAATAAGTATTAATGTGATGATCATATTCCAGTATATCAAAGCATTATGTAATAGTTGTTGTTATAATGTTCAAATATCCAAATACTAAATCCAAATGCAACCCCCATTTCAATAATAATGAAGTCCTGTAGCTGAAGTGTGACCATTCATACTTAGCATATGAGAGTGACTTTATTAATGGGTTTGACAAATTTAATTTGTGTGAATACTACGAATACTATCATTTCCGTAGTTGACTTTACTCTAAGTATACTTAAATATCCCGGAGAATATGATTAGTGTTCTTCCGTGACAGGGAGTCCCTTATCTTGTTAAGTATACTCTCGACGTCACAAAGATTTGTAAGTGATCCTTGAATGGCAGAAATAAACACATTTTTTAAATGAACTCATTCATCCAATATTTGGTTTCATCTTGTAATATAGTGTATTCTGATTTTGTAGTAGACTGTGTAATTATGTTAGTTTGATGTCATTTAACATCATATTTTGTACATTTTCATTTCATTTATTTTAAATAATGTTCAACTCATGTATTCTATTAGAACTATCGTACTGCTCATGTTTTTTATTTCAACTTTAGATAGTTCAAGTGGAGCAGTGCTTTGGGAGTCTAAAATTGGAGCAGTTGGATGCGTGTTTGGTACTCAATTGGAGTCTAAACTAAGGAAGGATGCTAAGGAATGAACAAGAAAAACTTGGAAGGAAGAATGACAATAAAAAAGGCACAAAATTCAATACATGCAATCACATGTCTTGTCCATGCGATCGCATGTTTGGCTCACAACTTGACTTCTGAAATTTTTTGTGCCAAAAATTTAGATGGATGAAAAAATGAAAACATGTGATCGAAACTTTGCTTTATACAATCGTATAATTGCGAAAATGTTCCAAAATAGCATCCTACTTCATTGAAAAGGCCCAAGACGCGTTTTCTTCAATACCTGCAATCGCAACTTTTATACATACGATCGCATGCACGTCGTTTTTGCTGATGGACGTATAAATAGACCTGCATAACCTTCCAATAACCATAGTTGGACGATTCCAGATGACAAAAACCACTTCTGAAGGCGATTTTTGAATTCTTTTAGTGACTTTTAACGATCTCAAGGCTGCAAATCATCTCACACATTTAGTTTAGAAGATTGATTAATAAATGTTTCTTCTATCTAATATAATTTCATTTTTGGCCATGTTTGGCTAAATTTTATTTTTCAGTTCTCCATAGACTACTACTTTTCATGTGATTAGTTTTCAGATCTAATTTTCGTTTCATGTTTCTATCTAAAATTTTCCGTTTTGAGCTTAATGAATGTTTGGTTGTAAATTCTTGGTAGTTTGATCACCTAGATAGTGTTTTACCATTCAAGTTAATAAGTTAATAGAATTCGTAATTGTTCTTGTCAACTGGTAAAAGTAACAAGTATCAGATTGGTTCTGCGATTGGGATTTAACTTTGATATAAACTGAAAAAAAAAATGATATTTTTATGCTTCCGAGCTTGTGAGAAGTATTGGGTATTGATGGGAATTTAACACATAACTTAATGTAATTTTTATGATTTAATTAAGAGCTTGTTTAATTTAATAGTAAAAAGTTAGGGTTAATTCAAAGAGGTTGTTTTGGATAACTAGTTTACGTAAAAACGGACTATACTAGAGCTTGTTAGCTTTTCTTAGTACCAGCTTATAGAACGCATTCTGAATAACCAAATCCGAGCTAGTTGCATGATTAGGAAAGTCACAGTAGAGCTGAAATTGTTTTAAATTTTGATTTTCGTTTAATTTAATATCACTGCATTTTTTAGTTTTTAGTTTAATTAAAAAAAAAACCTTTATATTTCCTTTTTCTTAACCAGATTATGCTTGATGCAAAAAGGCATTGACCATTAGGTTGTGTCCCTGAGGATTCGACCTTGAGTCCCTGTGCTATATTTTTAGTGAAACCAGCAGTGATAAATTTTATTTTCCTAATACACGAGTGGCAACGTGTTAACAAATTGGCGTTGTTGCCAGAGACACGGTGCTTTCTAATAGTTTTATGCCAAGAATTTTTCGTTCAAGTACACCTCTAGCACTTGTTCCAAAAATTGAGCAAACTACAAGGAAACTGAAGAAAGAAGCAGCAAGAAAGAAACGATCAACTGGTCTCTTTGATTCATCATCTTCCCTACCTCTAGAAACCTCCACACCATAGGGTCGTCCCTTGTGGAACGAACCGGGTCCATTTTTTCTGAAAGTAAACCCAATCTTCTCCTCAAAACATCCCTTATAAAACTTACTCTCCACCAACCTCAATCAAATCTCAACCGACAGATTCTTTAGATTCGGTATATGAAGACTTAATAATGTGTGGAAACGAAGCAGAAAAGACACTTAGAGAGTGGGTCACTCAAGAAGTCAACGATCATCCTCTCTGTATTACTTTTCTGGAAACCTAGAACTTCGAACTCAAATATGGGTTGATTCATCTTCTTCCCACTTTCAGAGGATTGGAAAATGATGACCTACATAAATTCCTCAAGGAATTTCATGTGATTTGTTCAGGAATGAAGCTGCATGTTGTAACAGAAGATCAGATAAAGTTAAGGGCATTCCTCTTTTCACTTTAAGATTTAGCAAGGGAATGGTAATATGGACTCCCATCTGGTTCCATCACCACTTGGACAGAACTCGCAAAGATGTTTTTAAAGAAATATTTTCTAGAAAAACGAGTTTCCAGTCTTAGAAAAGAAATCTTTGGTATCAAACAAAGAAAAAGAGAAGCTTTACATTCTTAATGGGAAAGGTTCAAGAAGCTTCTGGTTCGGTGTCCACAACATGGAATCAACATTTATCAGCTCTACAGTTGTTTTTGTGAAGTTCTGACACCCATGGAGAGGCTTCTAATAAATGCTTCTAGTGGTGGTTCCTTGGGTGATATGACACCAAATAAAATCAGAGAGTTCATCAAGAAATTGGAAATAGAGTCAAAACATTCCGGAAATGAAGACGAGTAGTATCCAGATCAACCAAGGTGTGTCAAGGAAGTCAGCAATGCTCATCTAGAGCCCTAAATATCTGAACTAACAAAGGTTGTTCTACTCCTAACAAAAGAAAAAGCAGTTGCAAAAAAAACCACGTGGTATATGCTTGAAGACAGAACATCCAACTGATATGTGTCCGATTTTGTAAGAGGATGTTGCTCCAGTCAAAGTTGTCGGAGGATACTAGTAACAAAAGACTTATAATCATCCTCCAAACTATTATTAGAATAATAATTATCAACAAAGACAACAATTTCAGCCACCACTAGGTTTTCAACAGACAAACATTCAACAAAATTCTCATAACCAGCCCAACTTTCAGAATCTGAATCAGCATAGCTTCCAGAACCCGAATTACCAGAATCAGAACTTGCATCATCAACCAAGTAATTCTAGCATGGCCTTAGAAGATATAGTGAAGAGTCTTTCCACCAGCACCCAAGCATTCCAGACAAAAACCAGAGCTAGTATCAAAAATTTGGGACAGCAGGTGTCTCAGCTTGCCACTTATGTGGGTCGTCTAGAATCTCAAGGAAAGTTACTGGGACACACAGAAAATAATCAGAAGCACAATGTGAGTGCTATTTTCTTGAGAAGTGGGAAAACATATAAAGGCATAAGTTCATCTGCACCAGAAAACAAAGCTGTAGAGGAATACGAAGAAGTTCTGGTATAAGAAGAAGATTTAAAAGAGATAGAAAAAGGTCCTGAAGCTGAAGAGTTTGAAGAGGTGTTGGTTGAAGAAGAATCTGAAAATGATAAAGAAAAATAAACTCCAACACTAGTCCAACTGAATCTGAAAGAATATAAGCCCTTACCTCCATTCCATCAAGACTGGGAAACACGAAGCGCAAAAGAGTGGATGAAGATATCATGGAAATTTTTCGCAAGGTTGAGGTAAATATTCTACCTGTCAAAGCTGGCGAAAATATCTCTTTAATTTTGCAAAAAGGTTTGCCTCCAAAGTGCAAGGATCTGGGGATTTTCTCAGTTCCTTATAAAGTTGGGAACCTTAATTTTTGAAATGGTATGCTTGACCTTGGAGCTTCAGTCAATGTCCTTCCCTTTTCTATTGTTGAAAAATAAAATATGAGAACTTTACAAAAGATCGGGACAATTATCCAGTTGGATGATCACTCGACGGTACATCCAAAAGGTGTACTGTAGGATGTTCTTGTCTATGTGGATAATCTTATTTTTCCCACTGATTTTTATATTCTGGACATGGGTGATATATGTGTATCAGATAAAAACTCAATTATTTTGGGAAGACCTTTTCTGAAAACTACAAAAACAGAAATTGATGTTTTTAATGTCATGATTTCAATGCTGTTTGATGAGGAGGTTTTTAATTTTAAAATTAATAATGATGATTTTCCTTTTGAAAATATTTCTGTAAATTATCTTGGTATCAACAGCCCTTTATCTGAGGGCTGCTGTGAGTTTTCTAATGTCTCTATCCAAGAAAATTTTGCAGACATGAACTATCATACATATTGGAGGAGCTGGCAAAACATAAGCTTGAGGATGTGAAGGATGAGTATCTGATTCATGCTAAAGAAAAATCAGATAAAAATTTGAAAATATTTTTTTTTTTTGAAAAAGAACAAGGAGAAAGTGATGATTTCAATTGAGAAAGTACCAAAACAGAAGCTGAAATGCAAAAATCTGAAAAAGAAAAGAATTTGAAGAGTTGAAAGAGAAGATTTTTGGAAATAAAAAGAAGATCAGAAAATGAAAAAAGATTAATAATCTATAGGACATATCTGAAGACAATCTAGAGTCTTTCAAATTTGCTGAATAACTTCCAGATCCACCCATCTTGCCATATTTGAAGGGATTTGGAGTCAAAAGGAAAAGAGTTGAGCTTCAGAGAAGTCTCACCCACACCAGTTAGTTAATTTGGTTGGGCAAAGTCGAGCCAATAACTTTAAAATAAAAGATCTAGTGTGCTCAAGAATCATATTAAAGTGATATTGCTAATTAACATATGATACTAATGGGTCACACTAACATCAACTTGATATGATTGATTATTCATAGGAAATTTATTTTAAGAAATATTCACCAAAACTCTTATAATTAAATTGGAAATTATTTATTTCATGGAAATAATAACTTTCATTAGCAAGTAACATTACATAATTCGTATGGTATGAAATAATAAGTCATGTACAACATTTTGGACATTAGGACTTTTTTTATTTTACCAAAAGGTTAAGGCTTATATTTTATAAAAGAGTTTATAAAATTTTACAAACCTTTGACTTCTTTTTATTAAAACCATGACTTGTTCTTTAGAGAACAAGTTATGGGCTTTTACTTATAATAATGAAAAAGAAGGCATGGCTCAAAAAGCATGGGAGGGGGGGGGGGGGGGGGAGGCAATCAGGTCTTAGGTTCATGATTGACTTAAAGTGTTAAGTACTTTCGATAAATATTAAGCTTTATAGGAAAGGATTTCCTCTTATTTTATTCACTCTTGCATGATGGACGAAACCATCACCTCCTCGCTCACTCTCTCTAGTTTTGCTTTGCAGACTTGGAGATTACTTGCTTTTAGATGCCCTCTTTAAGTTCATATTGTTTATGAACTAAAAGCTTAAGGGTTTAAGAGTTCATGGACTAGTATTTACATGAAGTTGAGTCATTGTTGGTGTCTCAAAGGTTCCACATTTTTCATCAACTTCCAAGCCTCCCAAGAGGACCAAAGAACAACAAAGGTTGTTATTTCTTCATCCTTTCTATGGTTGGTGTTTAAATCTGTCTAAAACTTGTAAGATGATCCTTGGTGGGTATAAAATATTTATGTTATGTTCAAAATTATAAGTCTTCCGCTTGCTATATTTTTCTAGTTTATGAAACTATTTTTGAACTAAAACCCAACAATTGGTATGTAATAATTAACAGATTTGTTTTCTTGGTAATTTTTTTGTAAATTAATAGATTATTTTTAGAAATAATTTATTTGTACAAAGATGTAACAAGAAATGAAGTTGGAGCCATTTTCTGAAGACAAAAGGCAATTTTCGAGTCTACATAAGTGCTGAGCAGAAAGATAATGCTTTCTGAAAACTATCATGAATGTTGTCAACAGTAGCTTTTTCTTTAAAGGGATGTTGACCTAATGCAACACTTTATGCAACCCTTATCTGAAAAGTGTTGCATGTACGTGGCTGAATTTTTCCTTTAAAGACGATTTCCAATCTTTTGCAAGCAATGGGTGTTACTCAAGTGGGAGCTTCTACAACAATATTACAAGATGATTTTTGGTCCCCTTAAATGTCCCTTTAGGAATGGACTTGGCATCTTTTGCATTGGCTCACAAACAATATCATTAGTTGGTTATGTTTATGCACATAACTTTTTATGGATGTTTGTGTTTATTTCATGCAATTATTATGTACAGTTGATAAATTAGTTTTTCACATGCTAAAATAATTTTGGACAAAATAAACATCACATGAAATTTTGTTTTCAAAATTAGACATAAGATGTAACAAGTTATTATTTTAAAAATAAAACCCGGTTTTATAAAATCATTAATAACGACAAATTTTGAAATACTCCATTATATGTTTTAAAATTGTGATTTTTGTGACTTATACAAACTCCAAATATATAAGTAATAAACTGAAGTTTTATTAAAGATATAAAAGGTTCAAATGCACTCAAACTTAATACCGGTTATTAAAATTGAATTGCATCAAATTATATAAAAGCAAGATTTTTCTATAGAACCTTTAAAAGTGGTTTTTCTTTTGAAAACTGATACCATGGTTTATTATATGCATGTAATAAACATGATATTGTATTTTTTTTAAACTACAATAATAAAACATATAAAGACCCTCGTCTTTACAAACCTCAAATCTATGCAATCCTTTTGAAGAACACTCGCACAAATCATTCATCCACACATGATTCTGAACTTCAGAGGCCATCACAGCACACTTAAACTATTTTGTAGTTACTCTTAGTTTGCAAGAGGGTGCAAGTCATCGCAATCCGCTGCACAAGGTAATTGTTCGTTTATTTTTCTTTGTGAAGAGTTGCGAGACGTCACAACCCGTTGGAGTTGATTTTTTCCTTTTCATTTTGTTTATTCTTTGTGTTATTTTTTCTTTACAATGTCTTGCAATATTTGCATCTCATCTTAGTTGAATTTATGTTCGTAGTTTAAGTGTTTTGCTACTGTTCACATGCGATGACTTGCTAGCCATCGGCACTCATCACAATTTCAATTTTCTGTTATAAATTTTTTCAAAAATCCAAAAATACATTTCTTTATAATTTTTTTTATAAAATCATAAAAGATTTTGTATTTCTTCAAATTTTGGAAAGTACAAAAATATTTTCTTGGTTTTTTTTTTAATTTTAGAAAAATAAAAAATATTTCCTTTAAGTAATTGATGGTGAATAGTTGTTGTTCTAGCATGCAACAAAGGAATTGACGGGGAATTTGTGTTTCAAGATGTTATTGACTAGTTAAGTATCCCTAGAAGTATACTGCAACATGTTGTATGAAGCCTAATAGACTCTCTATTTGCGAAGCCTCAATTGTTGATACATAAAAGTGAACCTCTAGCAATCCGAGCCATACCATATCCGAAGCTAATGTTTTCCAAGATGTGATGAGTTCGAAGTTAGTATTCCTCCCAGATGAAGACTTATTCAAGACATTCTGAAGTTAGTATTTTGATGTGACAGAGTTGTACAAGAATTAAATGCTCTTTGTTATTTTTATTGAGTGAACAATTCACGAGACAAAATCAAGTAAATATTGTGTGTCGGATTTTGTTAGTACAATATTTTATCTAGTCCATAGAATGTTCACGATTTGTACTATGTCTCTCCTTTACTACTTAAGGAGATGATGTTTCACGAATTGTAAGCAAGAAATGGCAACATTCTCTTCACATCAATTAAAATTCTCTTGCAAGTCAAATCTTTTTCAATATCATTCTTCTTGTTCTTAAATTGTCGTTACTTTGCTCATACTCAATTTACTATACTTAAATATTTTGTTGAATACTTTGTTGATCTTCATTCTTCGAGAAATGACTAGTTTACCAGACTTGACTGGACCAAATTAGTAGTAACAACCATTGATCTTAAGTAAATTCAAGGTTTGAGTTTTCAAAAAAAATTTGTACGCTGTCCATTGCACTTTCAATTGGTATCAGAGCTTGAGTAGTTGTCATTTGAATCCATAAGAATATATTATAGTTGATCTGAGATTACCTAGATATCTCAGTCATTTCTGTGTTCAGGATAAAAGTTCTTTTATATACCGCTTCTGCTCCAATAATTTAACTTCAATAGCTGCTCCTAATCAAACTCAACAAATGTATTCCATGCAAATAGCAAATAGTGTGGGTTGCCTTTCTCGTGCCCGATTGGTAGTTGTTGAAGAGTATGATCACCGGAAAGTTAGGATGGAAATATTTTTAATTGGTAAGGAAAAAAGGAAAGAGATAAGGATATCTATGAAACAAGGTCCTCATGTTCCAGTAAGAAAAATGGTGAGAGATGTTGTTGCTACTCTTTTAGGCCAAGATGATCAATGTCCAGTACCTCTTAGTGCTTCAGATATCGAAAAGCTCCATGCATACCAGATTGTATTTTCTGAGATGGTGTGTGGTGTTCCTCTGTCTCTTTTTAAGCACATTATATTGTGAAAATCTACAAAAGAGATTTGGGACACTCTTCAAGACTTGTTCGAAGGGTCCGAGAAAATGAAGGATAAACATATTGAATTCGGTTGTCAACGATTTTGACACCTTAACCACAACTCCAGGTGAATCCTCCGAGTAAAATCTGAAGTTTATCAATAGCCTCGGAAAAGGCTAAGGAAACGTCAAATCATGTCTTTAGAGTAACGGATCTCTAAAGAAACCGAAGCTTTGTCAACTTTTTGACGATCTACAAGTCCATGAATCCAACGTTGCTCAAACGTTAAGAGAACTATCAAGAGGTCCTCTTTCCTTGTTTAGTTATGTTAAGCCACTAATTCTGAACCCATCTGTATCAGATCATTTTGGAACTATACCACCTATTTCACCTACCCCACCTACTCAACCTGTTTCAAACCATTCATTCGAAGAAAATCATGATCTTGATCCAACTGATTCTGAGCTTCACTTTCAACTGGAATTCACACTATTGTCAATGAAGTACAAAATTCCCTAGAATCCCAATCATAAACCTTATCAGAACCAACTTCAAGCCCCTTATCAAAATAATCCTCAACAATTTCTGAAACCATCAGAAAACCCACCAGCATACCAACCCATCATCTTAAATCACTCGTCGGAGTCCCAAGGAATTCGGAAATCAGACAAACCTAAGATAGTTTTGTTGGATTAGGTGTCTAATCCTATAACTATTTTGGTTTGCACTTGACCCAATTACGAGCATGGTCCTTTTGGGTTGTCTTCACCATAGCAACTGATAGGATGAACTAAGAAGAAAAAGGATTAATTATGATTTATTAATATATATTATATGAATAATATATTAAAAGAGAAATCATATTTTTTTTATTAATTTTAGTCAAGAATTTATAAGAATTAATTTTGTGGCTAAAAGACATTAATTAAACAAAGGGGACTAGAACTGTCAATTGTGTGATAGTTGAATATTAGGCTAATGGACTCCATAGAAGTTGGAGTGGGGAAACCCATTAGAATTCTCCCAAGGCCTCTAAGGAGGGAGTCCATGGGATTCTTAGGGCCTAAGCAGTCAGATTAGGGTTTCCTAGTTGAAAACCATAATAGCCTAACTATATAAAGAACTCCCAAGGCCCCAAAAACATGTGGAAATAATCCCTAAGGGTTCTAGGACGTTTTTGGTGCTCCTCCTTCTTCTCCTAAGTCATCTTGTTGCTCATGGTGTTTGTGATTCCATTAGAGGCGCAACATTTGAGGCACTAAGCTTTCAAGAGTCAAGATCAAGGAGATTTGTGATTGTTATTCCAACATAACAATCAAGGTAAGATCTACAACCTAATTCATATGTTAATTCAATTATTGTATGCTAGATCTAGGGTTTATGAGCTTTGGATGATTATTGCATGTTCATTAGACAAACTAGATCCAAAGCTTTAGGGTTTGCATGTACACCATAGGATTGAGGTAGTGCTCATAACCCATCAGTGGTATCAGAGACTAGGTTGTTTATCTAATGTATTTGATGCTAATGTGAATTGTTCAAAGTTGAAAAAATTTTGTTTTTGCTTTCTACCTATTCACCATGAGGTGGTGAAAATCACCACAAGGTGGTGAGCCATCACGAGGTGGTAAAATCACCACGAGGTGGCGTCGGGTCAGATGGCAGACTTTTCGGATTTTTGGCCTTAATTAGGTTAAGATAATTACCATAAGTTGTTTTAATTGATTAAAATCGTTTTTTAATATGGTAATGAATATCCTCATCTAATTAAAGGATAATTGTCAAATTTTAAGATAATTACAAGATTATATGATATTTTAGTTATTTGTAAAATTTGATTTGTTTTATTTTGCCAAATTAAATTGAATTGGGTCGAATTTAGATAATCACTTATTATTTGATTAATTGAATTATTTGTAATTTGATTTAGGAAGTTTTGAAAAGTTTCAAAACATACCCTCAAGTTTTGGAATTTAAATTTTTGATTAAAATGTTAATTTTGAAATATTTAAATTCTAATCCCTAAAGTTTTGAAAAGTTTCAAAATTTGTCCTCAAGTTTTGGAATTTATCATTTAAATAATAGGTATTAATTTTGAAAATAATAAATTCTAAACCCTGGTATTTTGAAAAAGTTCAGATTACACCCTTATGGTTTTATTAAATTAATTAAGTGTATAATTAAAAGAGAGTTAATAAATCCATTATGATATGGCTTGTATTTAATTAAATTAAAAGTATAATTTTATTAAATTATACCACATGGTATTTTAAAAGTGTAAAATACACCCTTATACTATATAAAATTAAAAGTCTAATATAGTATATATGTATAAGTAAAGAGTCAGTCTTACCGTTAGTAGGCCTCATTTATTAAGCTGGTCTTTAAGGGGTGTTTAAGGAAATTGCCTATAAAATGACGATTGAATGGGTATCCACTCTTACCCACCGCACTCTTAACTAGTGGAGGGTCGTTAGCTGAACAGGTAGGATAGGACGCAACCTTTCATTATAGGTATAATGAAGTACGAAGTAGCTAAACACTTTTATAAATACCCAAATCTTAGTTACTTTAGGAAAAATGTGGAGTTGGTGCTATTCCATGAAATTACACTTTGTACCCTTGCTAAGATGTTAGATGTTAGTAGAGCGTGTGTGGTTAATCGGCACACTAATTGGGCTCTAAGAAAAGGTGGCAAAGGGTGACTCGATGTTTGTCATAGATCGATGGAGCGTGTGTGGTTAACCGGCATGTCGATTAAGTGACTGTAACATTGGGGGCGTCATGTATATTTGCATGGTTATCCACAACTTGTTTGTGATCCTCGGTATCCCAGTCACAAACAAAGGGCACACTTGAAATTTAAGCATGCCATTGAAAAGTTCAATGAATCTCAAAAGATCTAGGAGTTTCAATTCATTTAAAACTTAATTTTCAATTTTCGTTTTTCATGGTGGAATTTGGTAAATCGTTATTTACCAACCTTCAAATGTTCTGCAATTTGGATTACGGCATCCCTCTTCCAAATTGTAGAATATTGTGTTGGGTCTTAGCCTTGATATTTCATTTGGGTATTATATAAAGGATTCCAATCAACTAACTTGAATTTTCTCTCGTTTTGTAGATGTCAATATCTATCAACTATGGTCTTCCTAAATCCGTTGGAAAAAGTTTTTCAAAAGAAGATGGTGTTCCACGATTTGATTGTGAAAATGAAAATCATACTTCACTTCCTCCACCTCCTCCAATAATTCTCCCTAACCCATGTGTTCGAGGAATTGAAAATTTCAAAGTCACTCAAGCCCTGTTGGCAAAAAGACACAAAGATGGAAAGCCTGTATATGCTCATGTCTTGGATATGAAGTTGCATATCGATAGATTGGGAATGTTGGGTGTCGATGTATCAAGGAAGTTGGTTGTTGACTTGGTTCTTCAGTCACTTCCCGAATCATATAGTGAGTTCATTAGAGAGTATTATGTGATGGACCACGATGTAACCCTCATTGATTTGACTTATTTGCTAATTGCTGCTGAATCAGCGATGATTTGGCGCACTGGTCAACCAAATTTGTCTGGTAAATCAATGTCCCAACTTTCTATGGGAAATGGCAACACTGGAAGTCCAGAAACGTTTTCTCTACGCAAGAGAAAGGTTGAATCTGAGATAGTCCCGTGTCCCATTCCAGAAGAATCCATATGTTTCTACTGCCAAAAGAAGTAGCATTGGTTACGAAGCTACCTTGATTACCTGAAAGATCTAAGAGATAAGAGAGACAAAACTTATGACTTTGCTTCACGTAAAATCCACTATCTAACTCTATTATGTTTTCTATTTTATATTCCTAATACATGATGTAGTAAGATTGCATTTTGTTGTAGGATCGAAGAAAAGAAAGGAAGTTTAAAGGAAGAAGTGAGTTGGGTCTGATCGCGAAGAAATGGATTTCGATCGCATGATTCGATGATTGGATTTTTGAGCTGCCGCTAAGACTTAAGATAGATTGATTAGGAATATGTAATAGCATATTTTTCAATTGATCTTGCATTGTAAGGATAAGTTTTCCGCACCTTTTTTATAAATAAAATAAATTTTGAGTTTTTTCTTATTTATATATCCTTGCAGTGTTATTTATGAAAATTGATGCTTGTGTGTTTCTATTGTAAGCAATATTGAGTGGATGTGATTCTTAGTTATGTTATTTATGGTAGTGTCATAATTTTTCTAAGTAAGGAAAGATTCCCATCGACTAAATCTCAATTGGACAGAAGCTTGCAATCGTATGTTTTGAATCATGTGATGTATGGAAATCTTGGTACTTGGGAAATTAAGACTAATTCCTTGATCACACAACTATGTGAGTCAAGAGAAGGAATAAAGGACTAGAACACAATGTTGTGCACTGGTCAAGTCCACCACAAATAACAATAAGACTATTCATCATGATTTACTATAAGTCTAGTA
The DNA here is from genome assembly GCF_002870075.4 of Lactuca sativa. Classification (NCBI taxonomy): domain Eukaryota; kingdom Viridiplantae; phylum Streptophyta; class Magnoliopsida; order Asterales; family Asteraceae; genus Lactuca; species Lactuca sativa. The sequence goes on along the minus strand of NC_056626.2, from coordinate 171,075,868 downwards.
AATATCGTTATGCTTACAAGATTAAGTACAATTCTAAATTATTGAAAAGTTTCAATAATAGAAAAAACGAAGAAGAAGAATCAATTAGGCAGAAAGATAAAATTTTCTCCAATCTGGAAAGTAAGGAGAGCACTTTTGTATCATGTTTTATGATCGTCTTATTGATTGTGAAACCATATCACAATTGATCCTCTAGGTAAACCTTAGTGCACTGGTATGGCTAAGAAGAGGAAACATAAATTGTTGAAATGGTTAAATCAATAGGTGAATCATACTTCGTTCCAAAATCAAGTCTTAGAGTCATACTCTAAGATTTTGACTTGGGTGACACATATTAAGAAGTTTTTATTAACACACTCATCAAATGTGGAGTAGAAAAATGGTTTTCTTACTCTTGCACATTTGAAATTGGTAAGTTGTGATGTCTTGGATATGAAAAAGATCAACTAAGACCAATTGTGTGTAGTGCTTTGTCTTGATAAGAATCTGCACTAACTCTTGAATATTTGTTTGTCAAGAAATGTTTCTTGACGAGAGAATCTTATATGTCAAGAGGTTAGTGGGAGTCTAAATGATCTTGAAAAAGGTTCAAGAACTAATCAAGAGTAAACCTATTAGAAACTAGCACACGACTTGAGGTTTGTAACCTATTGTGTTGAGATATTCTTTAGTGCCTCAATTGATGCACCTCTAATGGAGTCACAAACACCACTTAGCAATGGATGAACAAGACAGAGAGGTGGAAGCTACAAGATTTCGGCCAGAGTTTTTTCTAGGGAATCAAGTGCCGATTTCAAGAGCCTTAGGGTTCCTATTATAGTTGAGGCTACTATGGTTTTAAACTGGAAACCTTAATTTCATTGCTTAAGCCCTAAGCAATCCATGAACCCCCATATGATAGGCCTTGGACGAAAACTCTATGGGCTTCCCATAGATTTTCGTCCACCCCTTATCAATAGAGTCCATTAGCCAAGCTACAGCTATTACTGATTTACATAATCAGTCCCCGTTCTTTTAATCTGTATCTTTTGATCACTAAATTACTTCAAAATTAATTTCTAATAAAATACTAATTAAATAATATGATTTCTCAATTAATATATTATTCTTATAATATATTGATAAGTCATTAATTACCATCTTTCTCCAAAACTCATCCTATCAAATTATTATGGTGAAGGCAACCCAAAAGGACCATACTACTATCGGGTCAAGTACATACCAATTATAGTTATGGGCTTAGACACCTAATCCAACATAGCTTCGGTTGATCCATAAGATATCTCAAACTCTTGTGATTTGTGTCGACAGTACAACAGATCCATAAAGATAATGCCTCCAAATCTTGAGGGAAAACACCAAAATCCTACTCCAGGTCATGAGTAGGATATCGCGTCTCATGCGGCTTCAGCTACCGTGAAGCATAAGCTGTCACACGCCCCCTCTGCATAAGGACCGCCGCCAAATCGGTGATGGATGCATCACAGAATACCAAAAACATCCTTCACTCCCTCTGGAAGGGTCAATACCGAGGCCTCACATAACCTCCAACGAAGAGTCTTAACCACCGACTGCTGCTTAGGGCCCCATTGGAAATCCACTACTTTCCTCGTCAGACGAGTGAGGGGGCCGCAATTTTGGAGAAATCCTAAATAAATCTACGATAGTATCCTGCCAAACCCAAGAAACTCCTGATCTCTGAGGTGTATTTCAGAACCTCCCACTGCATCATAGTCTCGATCTTGGCCGGATCGACCAAAATCCCATCCTGTTTAACGAGGTGTCTCAAGAACTGGACCTCTCGTAACCAAAACTCACACTTTGAGAACTTGGCATAAAGTCGTTACCGTCTTAAAACTCCCAAAAGCTCTTGAAGGAGCTCCTCATGTTCTCTCTAGTCTTGGAATATACCAAGATATTTTCAAAAAACACAATGATAAATCAGTCGAGCATCGGTCTGCACACCCGAATCATCAAATCCATAAACGCAGCAGGCTTGAAATGGCATCACAACGAACTTGTAAAGCCCATAACGAGTCTGGAATGCAGTCTTCTCCACATCATTGTCTCTCACTTTCACCTGAAGATACTCGAATCCCAAATTGATCTTGGAGAACCAAGATGCACCCTGCAATTGATCAAATAGATCATCTATCTGCAAAAAGGGGATAATGGTTCTTCACCGTTAACTTGTTCAACTACCAATAATCAACGCACATCCAGTTTGAACCATCCTTCTTCTTGACGAACAATATCGACGATCCCCACAGAGAACTGCTCGGTTTGATGAACTGCTTCCCTAACAACTCCTGAAGCTAAAAGGACAACTCCTGCATCTCAAGTAGTACCAAGCGGTATGGAACCTTGGCAATCGATGCCGCACCTGGCACTAGATCAATCCTGAACTCAACCTCCTTCTCAGGTGGCACACCCGATAACTCCTCTGTGAAAACATCAGCAAACTCCCTAACAACTGGCACATCAAAAACTGAGGTTTGCTCCCCTACACGAGTATCAACCACATAAGCCAAATAACCCACACATACATGCTGAATATACTACCAAGCCCTGGCTTCCGAACAAATCCCTGAACCAACCATGGTACTGATGGGTTTTGGTCCTAAGAACATCCTATGTGCTCATACAAACCCTAATGCTTGGATCTAGGTTTCTCTATTGTACATGCAAGTTATCCAAGACTATAAACCCTAATTCTAGCATACAAGTAATCATATTAACATAAGAATAGGTTTAAGATGTTACCTTGATTGTTATGTAGTAATAACAATCCCAAATCTCCTTGTATTGACTTTAGAAAGCTTAGAGTCACAAATGTCACTCCTCTAATGGTTCACAAACACCATAAGCAAGAGGATGAAGAGGAGAGAGGATGGAGGCTATCCAAAAATGTGTGAAGCCCTAGAATAAACCCTAGAGGATGGAGGCTATCCAAAAATGTGTGAAACCCTATAGGAGGCTATTAGGGTTATCTTAACAAGGAAACCCTAATTTGGATGCTTAAGCCCTAAGCAACCCATGGATCCCTTTCCTTAAGGCCTTGGACGATTTCCTTATGGGCTTCCCCATAGAATTCGTCCACTCCTTAATATAAGGCAATCCATGGCCCAAATTGCAATTATCTTATAATTACAATTCCAGTCCCTTAAGTTTAATTAATCTCTTTTAGTCACAAAACTAATTACTAATTAATTCTTGACTAATATTAATTAAACAATATGATTTCTCCTTTAATATATTCTTCTCATAATATATTAATAAGTCATATTTAATCCTTTCTCTCCATAATTCATCCTATCAAGTTGCTTTGGTGAAGGCAACCCAAAAGGACCATGCACCATCGGGTCAAGTACATACCAAAATAGTTATGGACTTAGACACTAATCCAACAGGTACATCTCCATAGATAACTAGTTCTCCACCATTTGGGGGTTCAAACTAGTACTCGTTGGCCATCGCAATCAATCTTGGCACCAAAACTGCTCAGCCAGTCCATCCTACGCACACATCCTTCATGGGGATAGGGATCAGATCAATTAGATAAGGCATCCCAAAGATATCCAATACAAAACCTTGATACACCCTGGAGGCAGAAACCCCATGTTTTTTGGGGATAGAAACCAACAACGGACACTCTAACTCCCCAATAGGCATATTAAACTCCCTACTGAATAATCGAGACATAAAGGACCGACTCGCGACTGATTCGAATAACACAAGAGCAGGAAAAGAGCTCAGTCTGAATGTACGGGTCACGATGTCTAGTGCCACCCTGGCCTCCTCTGCCGTGAGCTGGAAAGTACGACCTCGAGCCCTCGTAAGCTCCGCACTGCCTGACTCCCATATGTAATCCTCAACGTAGCCTGTGCCGGCCTAGCAGCAAGCAAGGGACGGTTGGCCTTCACATGGCCAACCTGGATGCAATGATTGCAAATCCTGGTGTTGGGTATTGGGGCCTGCTGACGACAATCCCTCGCAACGTGGCCTTGCCTGCCAAAATTATGGCATCCAAAAGAAAATCAACTAGCATCATCATGAACCTTACCGTACTTTCCACAAGTGCGGCCCCTTTGACCCCCATATCTAACATCAGCAAGCTTGAACCGCTTCAGCGTAGGCTGAGACTGTGTTGGGGCCTGTCACTACTCACTTGTCTAGAGCTTCATCTCGATCTCTCGCTGCTTAGTGGCCTCCTTCAACTCAACCACTGAACAATAGCCATGATAAAATATTAAACATGTGAGAACAAGTTCTAAATAGTTATAATAAACGAAATATTTCATGACTATAGTTATTTTATGATCACCGTTTAATTGCTTTTAAGTGACTAAATATACACCATAGTTTAAATATAAGAATATACTTGTGACTAAGACTATTTTATTGTGACGATTTAATTTGTGAGGTATTTTTATATCTAATAATAGTAATGGCAAAAGATAAAACTATTGTAACATTCATATCTTTGAGGTACTTGATTTCAGGAATTTTTAGCCTTTAGGAAGAATTCATGACGTGAGTTATGCCCTTTCACGTCGTGAGTTAAGGTTGACTTGTTAACTTGCATTTCTTGAGTCTCACAACGTGATCCTTTGTTGCTCACGATGTGAGAACTGTCTGATGACCAAAATCCTAATTTTTCGGGTCTTTAATGGAATGAGAGGGCTAGGGTTGCCCATCCTTACCCTCCAAAAAACCTGATCACAATCCTCCTTGAGATCCTTAGCCATTTTGGTCCATTTTCTAGCTTGAAGAAGAAGATAATAAGAGGGAAAAAGTGTTCTAGTGTTGGAGTTTGCAAATTAGCACCATCATCATCGTCTCTTCTTGTTGTTGGACCCTTGTAAGGGCTAAAGGTTCAAACTTGATTGAATATTATGGATAGATTTAGGTTTTTGTCCTTTTTATTCATGTTTATGAAAGATTAAGTGAAGTAGATCCATAAAGTTAAAAACTTTATGGATTCTAAGGGTTCTTTGAGACTCGGTTTTAGGGTTTTTAACTAATGACTTTAACTTTGTGGTTTAACTCATTCACTTGGTTTGACTTTGGTGTGGTTCCTAGCCATGAAGGGCTATAATGGTCATTTACCCCAAGGAGAGTGTGCTAAGGACTCTTAATTATGGAATATCACCTTAAGTCGTTGATTAATGTTGTTTTTGGATATGTTTAGTAAGTGGAGCTTTGTAGCAGCAGCCTGAGTGTAAGTTTTATCTGGCTATCATTTGAGGTGAGTCTTTTCACCATACTTGTAATGGGAATTATGCAAATATATATATATATATATATATATATATATATATATATATATATATATATATATATATATATATAAATCCTATGTGTGCATGCAACTCTAAATAATTTGATATACGTTTTCTCTAATTGAACATACAACATGAACAACAAAATAGAAAACCATAGCATGCTACCATATATTTCGAAATTCCCAAATAGGGTTAGAAAAATCATACCTTGATCACTATATACTAATAGCAATTCATATCCTTGTGTTGTTGAAGCCTTGAGATCAAGCGTAACAAATGTCACGCCTCTAATGGTTCACACCCAACACTAATGAGGAAGAATGATTGAGAAGGAGGATAGAGGTTGCAAAATCAGGTAGAATTTTTCCAAAGAATGGATAAATTTATAGGGTAATAGCACTATTTATAATGCAGTCAGGAAACCCTAGATAAGCCCAAATCTAAGATTATGTTAAACCGGGTAATTATCCACTTTCATGTTTATCCACCAGGGATTACTCTAGAAACCCTTAGGCTCCAAGAAACTATCCCCACTTTATGGATGGTTCTAAATTGACTCTTAATTAACTATTGCATGATTACAATTGAATCTCTACACTTTTAATTAATTCTTTTAAACCTGAAATTGATTCCAAATAATTTCTGATTAAATATTATTTAAATATTACTATTTCAAATTAATATATTATTATCATAATATGTTAACAAATCGTTTATTTTAATTTATTAATCAAATAATAAATTAACCTCATTCTCCAAAATCATTTGTCCAGTTGCTAGTTTTGAGGGTAACCTAAAAGGATTGTGCTACTATTAATTTAAGTATATATCAATTAAAGTAATGTGCTTAAACACCTAATCTAATAACTTGTGGGTCGCAAGCACCAATTCCTACCTAATGGTTTGTATATGTAGGATGTATATGTCTATGTCACTTTTACTAGTATGGTTGTATAACCTTATGCATGGAGCCGATTTGGGCTCGGAGTCCCTATATACCCAGGGTTGATATGGGCCCGACACAACTACATGTTGTTACATGGAGTCATTATGGACTTGGGGTTACTATGGACCAGGGGGTTGTTACGAACCCGGCACCACCATGTGCTATTATATTTACAAAAGTGTTGTATGTGGTACTTTGGGGTAAACTCACTATGCTTTGTTCTTACAGTTTATGTTTATGGTTTCATGTAGTTTTGGTAGAAAGCGAAGGTCCCGACATGATGATACAACATCCCCCTCATGATTTTGCACTTGTGTTCATTATACTCTAATGGTTTTGACATTTTGTATTGTGGATGCCTTTAAGACAACTGACGTATGGAACTAATGCATTGTTTTTAAACGAAAAAATTTATCTCTGTTTTTGGGTTGTTTCATAATTGCTACAAGAAATTCTTAGGTATCAGTTTACCTTGTAATTCACGACAAAAAATACACAACAGTCATAGTAAAAGAAATAAAGACTGACTACAAGTATATTATTATGATGGTTATTAAAAATAAAGACAAGTTTTTGGTGTATGTGGAGGCTCGGTTAGGGTTTATTTTTGTATTTATTGTTTTCTAACAACGACAAATTATAGTAAATTACGCAAATGGTCGCTATGGTTTAGGGTAATTTGCACGTTTGGTCCCTAACTTGTTTTTTTTTTTTTAACTCGGAAGGTCCCTACATTTTGTTTTTGTTGCGCGTTTGGTCTTTGTCTTACCTAAAAATATTGTTTTGCCCAAATTACACGAATGGTCCCTATGGTTTAGGGTAATTTGCGCTTTTGGTCCCTAACTTATTTTTTTAACTCGGAAGGTCCCTACTGTTTGTTTTTGTTACACGCTTGGTCCATCTTTTACCTAAAAAACTATTTTTCCCTTGATTTTTTTTAAAATTTTTAAATAAACACACCCCAACCCAACCCCCCTCGCCTTACCTTATCTATCCCACAATTTTTTCTTATTTAAATAATAGTTTTTTTAGGTAAGAGAGGGATCAATCGTGTAACAAAAACAAACAATAGGGACCAAACGTGTAAAAAAACAAACAGTAGGGACCAAACGCATAACAAAAACAAACGGTAAACACTTTCCAAATTAAAAAAATAAGTTAGGGACCAAGCGCAAATTAACCCAAGCCATAGGAACCATTCATGTAATTTACTCTTGATATTTTAATTTATTTAAATAAGGTGGGTAGGTAAGGTAAGATAAGATGAGGTAGAAGTGAAATTGGGGGTGTGTTTATTTAAATAAATTAAAAAATCAATGGCAAAATAGTCTTTTTAAGTAAGACTGAAACCAATCGTGGAACACAAACGAACTGTAGGGACATTTCGAGTTAAAAAAATAAATTTTAAACCAAACGTGCAAATTACCTCAAAACCATAGGAATCATTTGTGTAATTTACTTCACAAATTAATACAAAACACATAACAATATATTTAAAAGTTGGAAAGGTCATAACGGTCGGTCATTTTACTTGTAGCCTGTACCAAAAGTGCAACGTAAACATATCATAGGACTGTGTGAGTTTAAAAAAATTAAAAACATAGTTAGGACATGCACGCAAACTACCTAAAAATCCAAAATACAAAACCAATAGTGCAATTTACCCTAAAGAAATCAACTAACTCAAGTTGGAAGTTCCTTTTTGCAATCAACTCACGTTAAAAGTTAAAGCCACGTGAGAGTATTGATTCATAGGGTGGATGTTACTATGTTATTGCATAGATGCATGAGATGCTCAATAATATCTCCAATACTGATTTTTCGCAAAAAGATTGGCTCTCTATGTTCCTAGTTTCCCGACGAATGGAATTGGTAGCAGTACATGTGGCTATCACAATCGTACCAAATTCGGCAGATGTCGAGGAGAAGAGAGAGAAAGACTGAGTCGCACTCTGCCCCCGTCAATGATCACAATATATAACCACTCGTTAACCTACCCCGAAATGTGTAAATTGTTTGAATGTGATTGTGATGCGATCTCTCTCCCCGCTTATTTCTCCCTTTCTAACTCGCTGCAAATCATAATATGTGATAGGCATTGGTTCAGAAATGGACAAAAGACTGACGTACGAAAACACCATGGGAAACCTAAAGGACGACGCTAAAAAGATGGACCCTTTGTTCCCAAGGCTTCATATCAGTGATGCAGAAAAAGGAGCTCAACGGACCTCTGCAAGAAACAAGATGGCTATTTCACAACAGCCCGTCTTACCTCTTTCGACCAGTGGTTTGGTTCCGACTTATCACGTGAGTCTTAACTTTCTTTACACAATGTACGTAGATATATAGATTTTTAAGTTACATATTCCTCGGTGTTTCTTACTCCTTTGTATTTGGTTCGTTAATCCGTGGTGATATAGGATGCAAGCTACAAACGAAGTGTGTTTTCATCGTTTGGAAGTTCATGTGGCTCCACAAGATTAGCTACACGATTTGATTCTTATCGCTCGAGTGGTATCAATTTGAATATCTCACTAACGACCGTTAAACAAACAATAGAAACTACAAATTGTCAAACGCTATGCAATACCGGACAACAAAAACAGTGTGATTATCGTTTGTTTAAGCCTCAAGATCTTAAAACAACAAAAGGCGCTTCAATCAAGAAGCTTGAAGATGAGGAGGATGAAGATTATCTGGTTCCAAGTCTGTCATTCGGGAATGTCAATAGAGGAAAGTTAGCAACCGCTAGCCCTAACTGCACAATTAAACAGGAGAACAAGCTAGATAATGTGATGATTGAAAACATTGCTAAAGAACATGCGCCATGTTATTCTAATAGAGCTCGGTTATCAGAAACATTAAGCACAGAACTTTCGCCCTCGAGTCCAATGAAGAGAAGTATTGTGGTAGATGAACCAGAGATGCTACACGATTCCACCATCAGGTTGCCATTGAAAAGAAAAAACTTTCAAGAAACCATGATGTGTTACGAAGATGGTATGTCCGTATGCCCGTTTTCAGAAGAAAGGAAAACCGATAGAAATGTTCATGAAGTTCTTCCTCAAATTGATAATGGGTCGTTACAGATAACCCCGGATGAAATTTCACATATTATTGGTCATGAAGACTATTGCAAAGCAAGAAGAACTATCATTCAGTAAGCATCACTAAATTTAGTGCATGTTTAGTGGTTATACCAGAAATCTTGAAGCCTAATTATGTGTTCTTTGCCATGATATTTCAGGCAACAAAGAGTTTTCCAGTCACAACTCTTCGAGTTGCATAGATTGATCAAGGTACAGCACATATATATATATATATATATATATATATATATATATATATATATATATATATATATATATATATATATATATATATATATATATATATATATATATATATATATATATATATATATATATATATCATGATTATAAACAGATACATTCTAAAAGAGGCGAGATTAACTAACGCTTGAACAGGTGCAGAAACGACTTGCAGAATCAGCTCATTTTCTACTCGAAGATCGTGGCTATCAACCAAAGAACATGCCTTCTGAAAGCATTTTCCATGTAGATAATACGATCAGAACACAGTTTCATACAAGAAATGATACAGACAAAAGATATGATCCAAGTTTAATCGACCTCCCACAACCTTCCACCGTCAATGGTGGTAAACAACCACCCTGGTGTCTTCTTCCTCCACCGGGAAACCAATGGTTGGTGCCCATGAGGTCACCTTCCGAGGGACTAGTGTACAAACCCTACACAGGACCTTGTCCTCCACCTGTTGGTCTCGTGGCCCCTCTCTATGGTATGAGCCTAACAGCACCTACAAGTACAGACTTTAGCAATGGCGCTTACCCACAAGGAATTGGTGTATTTCCCAATAATCCACTTTATACATCTTACGGATTGCCTTCGATAACAAAGGGTTTTTGTTCTCCATCAATGGAAGATAACATGAAATATAACAAACCTGTTACGACCTCATGTAATACACTAACCCTAGAGAAATGGCCAACCATGGGTGAGATTCATAATCTGCATGACAGTAAAGATAGTGATTTGCAGGGAAGCAGTAATGGAGGAGACGAACTTCCTCTTTTCCCTACTACACCAATGGTTCAAGATTCAGATCGATGTACAGAGGAAAAGGGGTTTGATGAGAGGATAAAAGTGATCAAAGTTGTACCCCATAATCCTAAATTAGCATCTGAATCAGCTGCTCGTATATTTCAGTTCATACAAGAGGAAAGGAAACAAAATGAATAGGAATCGATATATGTAAATTATCAATTTTTGTTACACTATTTTCAATAAATTCTCAAAGGTAATAACATGAAATTAAGGGTTGCTTCGGGTGAGTTATTTATTCTATTGTCATATCAAAGTTATATATAATTAAATTAATTTACAATATTTGGATCAAATGATTTTCATTGTCGGATCAGTTGATGGTTATTAATAAACTAAGTTTTTATAATAATATGGTATCTTTTTAAACCCTTGTTTATAAAAACAAGTTGGGGCCTCGCAATCACTATTTTATCTCATGCCTTTCTTCGTTCATGGTTCGATATTTTGGTGTCTTAGGCATAGAGGAACCACACCAATCCATCCCGAACTTGGTGGTTAAACTCTACTGCGGTGACGATACTGTAGGGGAGGTCCTGCGGAAAAATAGCTCGACGCCAGGATGATAAAAAACAAATTAAATTACATAAACTAATTTTTTTTTTATTTAAATGATGATAAACTTTATAACAATAAACAAAGCAAAATCATAGTATTTTAATGAGTAATTAAATATCTTAACAGCTAACCAACGATCCGTGAAGTTCTTCTAGCATTTTTGTTTGCAAATTGGTTGATTAATTATTCATAGTTTATACTCTCTAAGATTTCGTTCTCGATAGATATCATTGCCAAATCGTTAAGTCTTTCTTGTGTCGTTAAGATTTCACAAACTTCAAAATTTCAAAAAACTCATTTCTGCAGATGCAACTGTTACTGGCATAGTCAACAATATTTTATATGCAATGCTTGCATTTGGGAAATAATCAAGTTCTTTCAAAAACTTCAAAACATCTATAGAGTTTCTAAATTTGTCGGTTTCCAATATCTTAAATAATTTCAACTCCGTATAAAGTTCATCGGCATCAATATCCGATATTTCTACAAACTTGAGTGCTTTTTCAAGACAATGACAATACGACTTAAGATTTTTATCTTCAATTCCCCTCAAATTGTGTGGAAATAAAAAACCAAATACTTTGTCATACTCTTTGAATTGTTCAAATCTTGTCTCAAGAGAAGAAATAGTTTGATCAACAATTAATAAGAAATGATTGACTCTAAAATTCTCTTGACGTGTAAATGAAACTTCTTCACTAGTTAAACTCTCATCAAACCTTTTTTTTCCTTTCAATCAAACGCTTTTGTGGAAATATTGGATCAATACTCATTTCAATATCAATCTTCTTAGCTTCAACAATCACTTTTGAAAAACCAGTTCTCTATAATCCTTGAAGTACCCAATCAATTTGTTTATTTCTGTGATAGCATTATCAAGATGCATATCCTTTTATTGTAACTTCTTACTCACAATGTTCACATGGTTTAATACTTCATACCAAATAACAGTTGATACCAAAAATTCAAAGTCACTAAGTTCTTTTTCTGCTAGTGAAGTTGCTTCACTTGCAATTGCACCATCATTATCTATTTCTCTAACTTGAAGTAAAGTTTCCCGTACATCCACAAGCTGAAGTTTAATAGCCTTTACAATTTCAACCCGACTTTCCTAACAAGTTTGACACAATGGCTTAAGACTCCAAGCTTTAACATTATCTTTCAAAATTTCCCACCTCTTAGTAGAATTTGCAAAGATAGTATAAATGCGTTGGATGAATCCAAAAAAGTTCTTTCCTTTAACACAATTGTTAGCCATATAACATAATGTAAGATTAAGAGAATGGTAACCACAAGGAGTGTAAAATGCTCTAGGATTTATATCTAAAAATCTCTTTTGCACTCATTGGTGTTTTCCTTTCATGTTTGCTCTATTATCATAGTCTTGACTACACATATCATCAATTTCAAGACCAAGAGACTTTAACTCCTCAAGTGTAATATCAAATAGTCATTTTCCAAATGTATCATCAACATTCAAAAAACCTAAAAAGGACTCATCGACCGTAACAGAATTATATGATAACGTTAAATACGTCACTATAGTCATCTGTTCCTTATGACTTGAATCGGGAGTACAATCAAGTATGATTGAGTAGTATTTTGCTTCCTTTATCTTCTTGATAAGTTCTTTTATAACTTCTTGAGCTAGCAAAGATATTAGTTCGTTTTGGATTAAGTGGCCAAGATAATGCACATGAAGCCCATCACTTGTGATCCGCCGCACATGCTCTTTGATAACTAGGTGAAACTCTTCCAATATTTCAATGACACCCAAAAAAATTTCATTACCTATTAAATACAATTAACAAATAAGAAGTGAAATCAGTCATAATAATTAACAAAAAGATATTTGGTGGAATTAGAACAAAAAAATACAATTTATAGTTTCCTTTTCTATACAAGTTTTCATTGGATCCACGAAATGCTAAATTATGTTTAGCAAGAAACTTCACTACTGCAATGATTCTCAAAAGAACTTGTTTCCAGTAATCTCTTTCTTTCTTGAATTGTTCGTATTGAACTTTATCAACTGTTTCATTCAAGTTCAATCTTTTACGCATATCAAACCACTTATCTCTATTTGTAAGATGATCCAATGAAATTTTGTGTTCTTTAACCCTAGTGGTAACATGGTGCCAACCTGTATAACCTTCACCATCCAATTTACCTTTTGAAATCCCTTTTCTAAACACTTTACAACATAAACAAAATATTTTGTCTAGCTTTTTCGAATATACTAGCCATTTTCTATCACACTTCTCCAAATTTGGTAAAGTTCTTGTATCTAAAGCTGTAGAAAACCGTCTACCAAATTTATCGTAGGGACCATACATGATACTATTATCTCTTTTAGGACCTTTCTAGACCAAAAGTTTAATTTCCTCAGAATTAAGTTTTTCCCACCTTCTTGGATCATATATATCAACAAGGTCTTTAACCGGCTCTTGCTCTTCTACCTCTTCTACTTCTATATGCTCTTGCTCTTCAACATGCTCTTCAGTGTGCTCTTTAATGTGCTCTTCAATCTGCTCTTCAACATGCTCTTTAATAGGTTGTCTATGGATAAACTTATCTAGAGCACCAGCGTCAGCCTTTCTCTTTTCTTCATCTAGTTTTCTTTTTTTTACGTTTTTGACTGCCGGATGGTTGTTTAGACTTCATCTCTACAATTTTACAAACAATAAACATAATTTGATTTTTTAAACACTATGGTTTTTTATTTCTAAATTTCTGATAAACAATTATAGAATAAACATAATATCATAATTTAATTTCTGTTTCTAATAATCTATTTCAAAATCATTCATTTATCATATTCAACATTGTGAATCATTCAATCACATTTCAATGTGATAATATGATATACCATGAATCTAAAACAATTACAACATATATACCATTAAATATTCATATTGATAAACAATTAAATATTCATGAATAACATTCAAGAATGTAAAACATTGAACAGTTAAACAATTACACACTTTAACATATATACCATGAATCTGAAAAATTGATAATCTATTTAATCTATAATTCATTCAAACATTCAACTGATTCAAGTATGCAATTGAATTGACAATTATAATTTACAAACTCATAAAGTCATAATCCTTAATTCCTTATTCCTCATTCCTTAATTTCTCATAATCTATTACATTAGCAGCCTAGCAGGACCAATAATCAAGAATGAATATGAAGAATCATTGATAAAGCGAATAAGTGATTGACCCTCACCTAAAATAGAATATGTTGTATAGGAGGATGAATGATGAATCGATGATTGCTCGCTGAGGCGTGTGATTGCAGCAATCGAACTTTTTTTTACCGAAAACGAAGTCTTACGCCCGCAATCGTTTGCTACTTCGTGCGTTGTTGTCTTTGGTTTGGTGTTTGGCGCTGTTCGGATGATGTTGGGTTGCTTGGGCTGAACGATACAACATATACTATAAACAAAAATTTAGGGCCCCTGAAAATTTTGGGTCATGTTCCATTGCCCATATTTCCCCTGCCCTAATTCGGGTCTGTTTAACACTATAAAATACTACTAGTGACTAGTTTTTTAGTTGCAACCAAAAATACATCTAGTCACTAAGCGCATCCACAATGCATTAAACTCATTAGATTTTAATGGATTAACAAATCATCATTTTATTTTCCAACTCTACAGTAATTATTTTACAATGCATTTAACTCTATAAAATTTAATGGAATACTATATTTTTAATAGTTAAAAAGTTTCATTTTTCCCATTGAAACGTTCAATGGTCATGGAACTCCATATCCATTGAATGTCAACATGACATTCCACAATAATAGAGTTTAATCTATTGAATATCAATTAGGCATGTCACTTCATTCAACTCTCACATCGAACTATGCATTATGGATGCTCTAACTAACAACATCTTCAGTCATCATATATTAAATAGTCAATGAGTTTTGACCATTCTACAATTTTAGAGACCACCTTTATAATGGTTGACGTTTACGGGTCAGAATAAAATTAAAATGTTTTTCTTAATATCATAACAAGTATAATTAACTAGAAATAGTGATCTTGAAGCTTAATAACAAAAAAATTATGGTCATTGGAGATTTACTAACCAAAAATAGTGGCCATTAATTAAGTATTATTTGTTTTTGAACTCACCTAAACGTTATGTATAAACATTGTGATGGCGCAATAGTGGTCATTCGGCTACAAATGAAAGGACGTGACCATAAAATAGTGTTTATAAAATGATAAATGTTTCCAAAACTAGTCGATTTA
This sequence comes from Lactuca sativa, assembly GCF_002870075.4. Classification (NCBI taxonomy): domain Eukaryota; kingdom Viridiplantae; phylum Streptophyta; class Magnoliopsida; order Asterales; family Asteraceae; genus Lactuca; species Lactuca sativa. The sequence continues at coordinate 171,060,658 of NC_056626.2, read as the reverse complement.
GTATCTAAAGTTATTTTCTGATTTTATGGGGGTATAAGGTAAGTTACCACATGTTCTTTTAGTCTCTTTTAACCTCTAATATCCAGTACATCATGCGATAGTGACCATTTACACAAAAAAAAATCTCAAATTATGCCCCAAAACTACAAATATAAGTTTCATCAGTACAAAAATGACCTATTGCTATGCTTTTTAGAAACAACGTTGTCACGGATTTAGTTAATTATCATGAAAGGTCATTAATCAAGTTTCAGTAATGTTTTAGTTACATATTTGGTAAACCGTTACCATTGCAAACTATTTTCACACATTTTGTCAATGTTTTAAATAAAAATATGACAAATGCTAGCTAATAGTCACGGTAGATCATTGTCACTATAAGTATTTTATTATGACATTTAAAAACAATATATGACTCCAAGTGTCTTACGTTAACAGTTAAATTTCATATGTTTGTTTAAACTTAATGATTTTGAATAAAAAAGAACAACAGGTGTCTGTAAGTATTTTACTATGAAATTTAAAAAAATAAAACTGATAACTAAAAATATTTTATAATCACATTTTAATTTATATTATATCTAAATGTAAAAATAGTAACAATAAAAGAAAAAAAACATTTGATTATAAATGTTTTATTTTGACAGTGTTGAAAAGCGAAACCAGTATTTGGAGGGAGTGTTCAAAAGTGAAACTAGTATTTGGAGAAAGTTGAATTTTTCCCGCCAGCTAAAAAATTTCAGTTTTCCATCTTTGCTAAAATTTTAATATTTTTTTCTTCTTTTTTTAAAAAAATTAGACTTAATCCCTCGTATCTTTTTTTTTTGTGTCGTCGTTTGTTCTTTACCCTTAAACCCTTAGATTTATCAGTTGTTCCCTCCACTCTATCTCCCCTGCGTCACCTCCGTCGCCTTCGTTCTATGTGTAGGCTGAAAATGACCTCATCTCCATTATGCATCTCCACCATTACGTCTACACCATGTAACATCCCAAAAACCATAGTGAAATTTTTTTATTTTCAAAGTTATTTCATAAAAACCATGTAACAATCAACCATTGATCTATCAAAATATCATAACAAATCAGAGTATCAAAACATTTCTAAAATAATTAAAAAAAAAATTGTAGGATGATGAGTACGATCAAACATTCATCTTTCCCAAATCATCTGAAGTACCTGAAATATTAAAATTCACAACTGTAAGTCAAAGCTTAGTGAGTTCCCCAAAGTACTCCACACAATAATACAATAACAATTACAATACATGCATATAAGGTTTGTTGGTCGGTGGCCTCAACATAATCATTCAAGGTTTGTTGGCATATCACATCAACCCAACCATCCAGGGTTTGTTAGCATATTGCCTCAACCCAACCATCCCAAGTTTGTTAGTCTAGTGCACAAAGCAGTACCACCTCAACGAAACCATCCAGGGTTTGTTGGCCTCCCGCCTCAACCCAAGCACTAATATGTCGACATATGTAACATATAAAAAATAATAAGCAAGTATAAGTATTCAAAGTAATCAAACAGATCTACCAATATAACAGGTCACTACTGTTGGATTAGTGTCTAAGACCGTAACTATATTTGGTATGTGCTTGACCCTGTTGTACATGGTCCTTTTGGGTTGCCTTCTCCAAAGCAACTTGACAAGGTAATTTAAGGAGAGAGAGAATATTATGGTTTATTAATATATTATAAGAATAATATATTAAAGGAGAAATCATATTTATTTAATTAGTATTGGTCATAAATTAATTAGGAATAAATTTGGTGACTAAAAGAGATTAATTAAATAAAGGGGCATAAACTGTCAAATGTATGATAGTTGAGTTTTGGGCTGGGAAACCTAATGGACTTAAGAGGAACGAAATTATGATGGGGATCCATCATATTTTCGTCCAAGGCCTTATTCCAGAAGGTTCCTTGGGCTGCTTGGTGGCTAAGCTGTCCATTAGGGTTTAGACTGAAACCCTAGTAGCCTACAGTATAAATAAGACCCCTAGGTTATGGAAATCGGCTACACTTGATTCCAAGAAAAACCTAGGGCCGATTTTAGCATCTCTCACCTTCTCTTATATTGCCTTCATGCTTGTGGGGTTTGTGAACCATTATAGGAGTTACAATTGTGACTCTAAGCTCAAGATCAAGAAGACTACAAGGATTTCAAGCTATTTGAAAGAGGTAAACACTTAGATCTGTTTTTGATGTTATTTTAGAATCTTATATGATAGATCTAGGGTTGTGAGTCTTGGATTCAAAGCATGTTCAATAGAGAAACCTAGATCCAAGCATTAGGGTTTGTATGAGCGCATAGGATTGTTCTTATGCATGAAATCCATCAGTGGTATTAGAGCCTTGATTGGTTTCAGTTGTATGTGATGCTTTAACTGTTTGCTTGCAAAAAATCGTTTTTGTGCCATCTGTTTGATGAACTCGATGAGTTCTAAAGTGGACTCGACGAGTTTTGACGTCAGACGGAAAGATTTTCAGGATTTTGTTGCTGTTTTGTCATGGGATTAATGCCTAAATTGTTTTTGAAAGATAAAATATGAATTTTATATTATTTGCATGATTATCCCTGCCAAAACAATAGATAATTTCAAATCTTTTGAATATTAGTTGTTTATATGATAAATATGGATTATTTAAATTATTTGATAATTATCTTATGACTAAAATTGGATTAGATCAAATATAGATAATTCTGAAATTAATTGTTTAAATTAAATTATTTTTTATTTGATCCCTTTTGTTTTGAAAAATTCAAAACTTTCCCTCAAGTTTTGAAATTTGAATTTAATGATTAAAAGTTTAATTTTGAATAATTTAAATTTCAAACCCTTAGAATTTTACAAGTTTAAAATTCAACCCTACACTATTATATTATTACAAGCTTAATATATATATATATATATATATATATATATATATATATATATATATATATATATATATATATATATATATATATATATATATATGTATAATTTAAAATGATAGTCTTACCGTTAGTAGGCCTCATTCATGAAGCCGGTCTATAAGGTGGGTATAAGGTTGCTGCCTATAAAATGACGCTTAATGGGTGTACACTCACACCCACCGCTTGCTTGACTGATGGAGAGTCGTTAGCCGAACGGGTAGGATAAGGCAATCCTCTCCTCATTAAAAGTATAATGTAAGATACAAAGTAACTACATGTTTTTACAAATTCCCAATCTTAGTTACTTTAGGGTAAAATGTGAAAATGATGCTAATCCATGGAATTACACTTTGTACCCTTGTCAAACGTTGGTGGAGCGCGTGTGGTTAACCGACACATCAATTTGGGGATGACATTGGTAGCGAAGGGTGACTCGATGTTTTTCATAGATCAATGGAGTGTGTGTGGTTTACCGGCACATTGATTAGGTGATAGAGACATTGAGTACACCATGTTGATTCGCATGGTTATTCACAACTTGGTTGCGATCCTCGGTATCCCAATCGCAAATTTGAAGTGCATATCGAGATTTAAACATGCCATTGAAAAGTTCAATGGATCTCAAAGATCTAGGAGTTTTCAATACATTTAAAACTTAAATCTCTTTTTCGTTTTTCATGGTGAGAATTAGTGAATCGTCATTCACTTACCTTCAAATTATTTACTTTTAGAGTACAGCATCCCTTTCTAAGTTGTAAATAATGTTTTTGGGTCCTAGCCCTAATTTCTCATTTGGGTGTTTAATTAGGGACTCATTTCTAGTCAAACTTTGTTCCTTTCTTTTTCAGATGTCTGCAAACAACAACAACAACGGTTCTGGGTCATTCTCGTTGATGAACCTATGTCAAAAGGTGACATTTGATGGGTCAAACTTCAACGAGTGGATGAGGTATATTCGCATGATCACGCGCTAAGAGGACAAAGAATATGTCCTCGATGAAAAGCTTGAAAAGATCATCCCATATGTTGCTACTCCTGAAGATTTGGCGGCATTTGAGGCCCACGAGCGTGATGCCACGAAATTTCATTGCATCATGTTGGCCACCATGAACCTCGAACTCCAAAAGTCCTATAAGGACATGTATCCGTATGAAATGCATCAGGATTTGTTGGACAGGTATCACCAGAGCGCGGGGCAAGAGCGCTATGAGATCATTACTAACATGATCACCGCTAAGATGGGGAGTGGAGAATCCCTAACCTCGCATTTGCAGAATATGCAGAGGTATGTTGATCGTCTTCTCAAACTTAATGTTAAGTTTGATGAGGATTTGGCTATCGACATAGTCCTCCACTCTTTACCCTCCTGTTACAATGAGTTCAGAATGACCTACCACATGAACAAGGAGGAGGTCTCCTTGAGCAAGCTCCAAGGACTGTTGAGGACTGCTGAGAGCAACCTCAAAGACAAATCTGTTGCATCTTCCCCTGTTGTGGCCGCTCCTGTGTTGGCAATTGGCCAAGGAAAGGGTAAGAAGAGGAAGGCTCCATGTAAGAGCCACCATAAGGGTAAGACCCAAAATGGTTCCTCTTCTAGTGGAACCAAAGTTGTTTCGGTCAAACCCTCTTCCGACCCCAAAGAAGCAGAGTGCTATTACTGCCACCAGAAGGGCCACTGCAAACGAAGCTGCCTTTAGTATCTGCAAGACATAAAGGATGGGAAGATTAAGCCCACCTTCGCAGGTATGTATTCTATTAAATCTAATAACTCATCATTTTCTACTTCATGGGTTCTTGATACAGGGTGTGGTTACCACATTTGTTCTGATTTGTAGGGCCTAAAAAGAAGTGGGGAAGTGGAACATGGAAAGATGAACCTGATTATGGGAAATAGAAGATCGTCGCTTGTGACCAAAGCTAGAGTTTATTCTTTAGTGTTGAGTAATGGGTTAGGGATAGATTTAAACAATTGTTGTTATTCGCCAGATATGGCAAGAAACATTATTTCATTTCATGGATTGTTTAGACAAGGTTTCAGATATTCTTTTGATAATAGCAATGGTTCTATTAATGTTTATTTGAATGGTGTCTTTTATTTCAATGCATTACCTTGTAATGGGATTTATGAATCTGTGATGATTGTTGATAATTTAGGAAATGATGTTTTGAATATTGATTTGTCTACTAGTCTAGACAAAGCATGCTTGTGGCATTGTCGCCTTGGCCATGTCAACAAGAAATGCATAGCCCAACTCCAAAAGGACGGAGTGTTGGAGTCATTCGACCTTAGGGATGATGAAGCATGTGAATCTTGTTTACTTGGGAAGATGACCAAGTCACCCTTTACTGGCACTTGTGAAAGGGGTGAGGGTCTATTGGATCTCATACACACCGATGTGTGTGGGCCCTTTAGATCCACCACAAGGGATGCTTGCCGCTTTTACGTGACTTTTACAGATGATTATAGCAGATGTGGATATATCTACTTAATCAAGCAAAAGTCGGAAACCTTTGAAAAGTTCAAAGAGTTCAAGAATGAAGTGGAGAATCAGTTGGGCAGGAAAATCAAGATGCTTCGGTCAGACTGAGGAGGAGAGTACCTAAGTCTTGAGTTTCACGACTATCTACAAGAATGCATAATTGTTTCACAATTGACGCCTCCGAGGACGCCAAAATTGAATGGTGTGGCTGAGAGACATAATCGGACCTTGTTAGACGTGGTTCATTTTATGATGAGTCGTACTTCATTACCAATAGCTTTCTGGGGGTATGCCTTAGATACTACCGCCCATATCCTTAACTTAGTTCCCACCAAGAAGGTTACCAAGACTCCTCACGAGATGTGGACAGGGAAAGCTCCCTCGTTGGCACATATTAAGGTTTGGGATTGCGAGGCTTTCGTAAGACGAGAGACTCACGACAAGCTCGAACCTCGTAGTGAGAAGTGTTATTTCATCGGCTATCCGCATAAATCTTTTGGCTCTCGTTTCTATAGACCAAGTGACAATGTTGTCTTCGTTTCTAGAAGAGGAGTTTTCCGAGAAAGGGAATTGATGAGCCAAGAAGACAGTGGGAGGCAAACCGAACTTGAAGAGATTCAAGAGCAAAGCGGTGAAGGAAACTCTAACACTGGCACTCAACCCGAGGAGGAAACTCCTATTAAGCCCGTTGACGAGTCCTTACCTCTTAGACGTGCTAGTAGAGTTAGTGTTCAACCCTAGTTTTATGGTTTTCATATTACTAGTGAAGGGGATACGTTTATTAGTGATGAAACACTAATGAATATGGACGAACCTAGCAGCTACAAGGAAGCCATGACAGGCTCGGAGTCTGCTAAATGGAAAGAGGCGATGGACAGCGAGATTCAGTCCATGTACGACAACCAAGTTTGGAATTTGGTTGATAATGTACCAGGTCGAAAGACAGTCGGGTGCAAGTGGATCTTCAAGAAGAAGACGGACATGGATGGGAAAGTGCATACTTATAAAGCGCGACTAGTTGTGAAGGGCTTTACTCAAACTCCTGGAGTTGACTATGATTAGACCTTCTCACCAGTTGCGAGGATAAAGTTTATTAGGGTAATGCTCGCAATAGTTGCGTTTCATGATTATGAAATATGGCAGATGGACATGAAAACCGCTTTCCTTAATGGAAAGTTGGCTGAGGATGTTTACATGAATCAGCCAGAGGGTTTTGTCGATGCAAAGCATCCGAATAGAGTGTGAAAGCTTGAGAAATCTATTTATGGATTGAAACAAGCGTCTCGCAGATGGAATCTTTGTTTTGACGAGAAAGTTAAAGAGTTTGGCTTTCTGCGAAGCAAAGATGAATCTTGTGTATATGTCAAAGCCCGTGGGAGTATAGTGAGCTTCCTCATATTGTATGTTGACGACATACTACTCATAGGAAACGACGTCCCAACCTTGCAGGAGGTCAATTCCTGGCTTTGGAAATGTTTCGCTATGAAGGACCTCGGAGAGGTTGCTTATATTTTGGGAATAAGGATAGTAAGAAACAAGGAAAAGAGATTGATAGGACTCATTCAGGATACATATTTGGATAAGGTACTAAAACATTTTAGTATGGAAAATTCCAAGAAAGGGGAGTTGCCAATCCAAAGCAATACCAAGTTGAGTAGGACTCAGAGCCCGAGTACAGAGGCAGAGATAGCTGATATGAGCCGAGTACCTTACACTTCCGCAGTAGGCTCTATCATGTACGCTATGACTTGTACTCGCCCTGATGTGGCCTTGGCTTTGAGCATGGTCAGCGGATATCAAGGGAACCCTGGTAGAGCTCATTGGATTGCAGTGAAGGACATTCTTAAGTACCTACGAAGGTCCAAGGAATGGTTTCTAATCCTCGGTGGGAGTGCTGACTTAAGGGTACGAGGGTATAGTGACACTAGTTTTCAAACGGATCAGGATAATTATCGATCGCAGTCGGGCTGGGTCTTTACCCTAAACGGAGGAGCAGTGACTTGGAAAAGTTCAAAGCAAGAGACCGTAGCTGATTCAACGTGCGAATCAGAATACATTGCGGCGAGCGAAGCGTTGAAGGAGGCTATATGGTTGAAGAACTTCATTGGAGACCTTGGAGTTATGCCATCCATAAAGGAGCTGATGGAAAGTTTCTATGATAATGAAGGAGCGGTTGCCTTAACCAAGGAACCAAGAGATCATGGTAGGTCTCGACATATCGACAAAAAATACCATTTTATCAGACATCGGGTAGAAGAGGGACTCCTCATTGTGAAGAGGGTATCATCAGAAGAAAACCCAGCAGATCCCCTTACGAAGGGACTGAGTAGGGTCAAACACTTGCAGCACGCTAGGAGCATTGGGCTGAAGGATGATATAGGTTTAGATTAGATAGGAAACGTGTAATAGATAGTTTGTACTTGACATTTGATGAATAAATAAAGTTGTGTTATTTATGAGTAAAGCTACTATCTTGTGTTGGTTATTTATCTATTGTTTCAATTTTGCATGTTTTGACTTCCTGAATGATAGGATTATTCGAACAGTCCACAGTCGTTCATATTTTGGAAGTAGATGTGAATGAAGACTGTCATGAATTGTTTGTAGATTGTCTAAAAGGTTTTGGGCATAGCAAAGGTTTGCTGCAAAGTTCATGAGTGCTTATGAATATGATTTGAGCATTGGAATAAACCCGCGTTTGCTAGTATCACTTTGTGGTGTTATACCTTAAGTGATCGCAAAGCGATAATATCATATAGTCTTAAAACTTAGAGATATGGTTGTTATTTGCTGGTTGGTTATGCATTGATGATGTGTAAACGCATCAGTAACTTGATGTTATAAAACACATTGTTTTGCATGATTCAATTAGTAAATAATAGATGCATATGAGTCGAAGTTAATCTGTTCCTTTTATTCTATGAGAATAAAGGCGATATCTTGGCCACTCGATGATTTGGTTTGACTTATGTGTCGGGCCCGGTCAGAATGAAGTTGATGTGTTCAGCTAAATTCTATGTCAAATAAATTAGAGATCGAGGAACAAATGATGGACAATGAGCATTGTCAGCATGATATCTAGAACAGAGGATTATACGATCCCTTATCTAAAGGACAATTTGCTGATCATAGTTGACAGCAAAGTATAAGAGCTACGATTGCTAATCGGATCCTGAAGTCAGATATGAGATATAGTTACTAGACTTATCCAAGTGGGAGACTGTTGGATTAGTGTCTAAGCCTGTAACTATATTTGGTATGTGCTTGGTATGTGCTTGACCCGATTGTGCATGGTCCTTTTGGGTTGCCTTCTCCAAAGCAACTTGACAAGGTAATTTAAGGAGAGAGAGAGAGAGAATATTATGGTTTATTAATATATTATAAGAATAATATATTAAAGGAGAAATCATATTTATTTAATTAGTATTGGTCGTAAATTAATTAGGAATTAATTTGGTGACTAAAAGAGATTAATTAAATAAAGGGGCATAAACTGTCAAATGTATGATAGTTGAGTTTTGGGCTGGGAAACCTAATGGACTTAAGGGGAACGAAATTATGATGGGGATCCATCATATTTTCGTCCAAGGCCTTATTCCAGAAGGTTCCTTAGGTTGCTTGGTGGCTAAGCTGTCCATTAGGGTTTAGACTGAAACCCTAGCAGCCTACAGTATAAATAAGACCCCTAGGCTATGGAAATCGGCTACACTTGATTCCAAGAGAACCCTAGAGCCGATTTTAGCATCTCTCACCCTCTCTCATATTGCCTTCTTGCTTGTGGGGTTTGTGAACCATTAGAGGAGTTACAATTGTGACTCTAAGCTCAAGATCAAGAAGACTACAAGGATTTCAAGCTATTTGAAAGAGGTAAACACTTAGATTTGTTTTTTGATGTTATTTTCGAATCTTATATGATAGATCTAGGGTTGTGAGTCTTGGATTCAAAGCATGTTCAATAGATCCAAGCATTAGGGTTTGTATGAGCACATAGGATTGTTCTTATGCATAAAACCCATCAACTACAACATAGCAACATCCTATATACTAAGATACATAACATAACCTAGTGGGTTGGCATTGATGCCTTTGACCAACGAGTACAGTGAGGAAAACTCAACTCAAAGTCCAGAAGATAGTGGAACTGATCACTGTTCCAAATACCGGATCCACAGGTCACCTATAAAACAAACATAGACCAAGCCTCAATCTACTACTCAAATTACTCCATTTGACCAAAGTCAAACTTGGTCAATGATCAATGTCAACGGTCAACGATCAACAGTCACAGTCAACATTCCAAGGAAACTCAGTCAGTCGTCACATCTTGGCCATCTGTTGGTCACGTCAAGACCTAATAAAACAGAATAGTCGTAATTATTCCATTTTCATGTCGTAACACCAAAGTTGTGATGTTGTGACGACGCTCTAGACAGAAATGAGTTATAAGCTCTTAATCTATTAAGCCTTGCAGACCTTCAATGGCTTTCTTTATCCTAGAACATTATAAAAATTGTAGCTTTTTGGACATGCATGACAAATGCATGTCCTAAACAAAAGCTAGGGCAAAACAAGAAAAAAATGGGGTTAGGATCTCATGCAAGGGTCCCAAAACCTAACCATACTTCAAATCCAACGCTTTTTGCATCAAAGGAACACTGGAGATCCATAAAGTTGGCAACTTTATGGACCCCCATCACTATATAAAGCCTAGACATGAAAGATGGTGCATAAAAACCTAGATCTAAGCTTATAGACTCATAAAGCATTGAACTTGGAAACTCAAAAGGGTCCAGAAGGTGTGAAAATAAATAATGGTGAAGCTTGAATGCTAAGTTGATGCACAAATCTCTATCTCTCTTTCTTCTTGGCTAGAAAACACCCAAATGGAGCTCCTAATAAACTATGGAGGATTAGGTTTTCAAGAGGCAGTGTTAGAAGGTAATGGAGGTTGATGGTAGGCTAACCCTAGCCCTCACTCCCTTTAAATATAGGAGGAAGCCCCAAAGTTTAGGTTTGGCTCGCAACAGGTCTCGCGTCGAGACCTATAAGTGGTCTTGTCGTGACTCCTAAGGATATATGTGTTTCTTACAGCATGGTCATGTCGTGACGCATAAGTACTAATGTCGCGACCAGGGTTAAACTCCAAAGAATTCAATCAGATATTCAGAAAAGTGTTTACCTGGAACTAGGTGTTACACACCACCACTTCCTCCATCTTTGAGTTCATGTAGCCCTATATTTTACGTCATCTCCTTCTCATCATCTTTGAATTCATGAAGCACTAGATTTCTGCTCAAGATGATTTTGGGATTACGATGATGTCTTAATTGATAGATTAGAGAGGCCAGTAGAGAAACCAAGGTTGGGTTAATCCCTAACCCGTGTATGTGTCCGGTGATACAGAAAATAGAAACATGAGATGATTGGAGATGAAGATGGGTGAGGGCAGAGGAGAAATAGGACTTGCTATACTATTGCTTGGTTTAATGAGGAAAGATGAAACCATAAAGCATCAGGTTCATCGATTTGACCCTTATCTTTGTTTTTCATCAATATAACCCTTATCTATGTTTTTCATGCGATGTTTTCATTAATATAACCCTTTTCAGGTTCATCGATTTAACTATTTTTTTCTAATAGTTTGAAGCTATGTGGAACAAATGTACTCAAGTATCTGGTAGGACATCAACATCCATTCTCGACTTGTGCCAATGTGATGTCTTTGAAACTGGGTATGTGAATTTCTTTTTCTTTTTCAAAGAAATTCCATCTTAAAGCACATATTATGTTTTTGTTTCAAGATTACTAATTACATTATGTTTATTTTACCCTTTCTTAGATTGATGAGTGGCTAGAGTATGCCCCTATCTTCTCTTTAGGTTCTGAATATGAGGGTGCATGCAAGTATGTTGATGGGTATATGTTGCATCGAACCTTTTTGGTTGGTCATATTTTATCAGTTGCAGTATTGATATCTGGTCATATCTTGTAGGTAAATCTAATTACTTGCCCTAATGCTTTCATTTTTGGTGTAGAAGAAGTCCATTTTATATCTTTATTCCTTTAAGGGCTGGTAAGAGATAGGAAAGCTTAATGAAGTCAAAAAGGTATCAAAACTTGGGTTTATGGTACACCATGATATCTACATAACTTGTTGCTATCTTAGATGAATTAACATTAGTTTTTTCAAAGTTTCCTATTTCTGCTAAAAAAAATGAATATGTATTGTTTATTTATAGAAACAGAAGTGTGTTCCTTTGGATGATCTTGTTGTTGAATTCAAACTATAGACTTAGGTGCCCCTTACTCATTTTTATTTGTGCAAAATGCAAGAAATAGCATGTCAACATACAATCCATGGACATTTTTATCCTTGCTGCGAGTGTGAGGCTGAAATCTTATTATAGTTGAAAATCTGATCTGAAATAATATTATATGGGCAATATGGCTTCTAATGATATCCCTTTCTCTATATTTTTATGAGGTTTTATGATAGATCAACAAGAGGGATAAACTACAACTATGGTATGCTTTATTTTCTTAAATACTTGTGTGGCCATAATAGGTAACTTACTTATATCCTATTCCACATATAGAAATACAATTATAGTTTTTTACGCATAGTAGCAACGTAATTTACAACGAAAATTTTGTATCTATTTGTAAGTATGTTGCTTCTTTGTTTAAAGAAACATAAGTAGAGTGTTATTATTGGTATTAACTTTGCTTCCTAACCATAATATGACTTATATAAATGTCCAACTTATAATTTAACTTTGGCGTAGGGGCATAATTGGAAAGTTAAAGGTAAGCATAACTTTAAGAGTTGGTGTAGATTAAAGTCAATGGGAATTACATGAACAAGTTCAAAGACATGGAGAGATAATAGAAATACAATGAATACAAACACAACTTAAATAGCAATTGACGAGTTTTATGAGATAATTTAACACTCGGTAATCCAGCAAATGGTTTTTAGTTTTTGCTTTAAACTAAGTTGTTAAACATTTATTATATTTTGTATGTAATTGTATAAGACATTTTTAATATATTCGAGAATTTGTATACTATGTTTATTAATTTAAGTTGTTTATCAGAACAATATACATGATGTTAATTGAACAATATTTGATATATAAATGATTTTAAGTTGTTCAATCATGACAAACAAAAAAGTGTGATTGAAGGTCAATTATAGTCACCGTTTAATCTATTGTGTGTCACTAAAAGTCAATAATAGCTATGACAAACAAAAAACGTATAACTAAAAGTAGTTTATGGTCATAGGTTAATACATACGGGTCACTAAAACTCAATAGTAGTCATGACAAATGAAAAAATATGTGACTAATAGTAGTTTATGGTCACAATTTTATAAAAGATGTGTCACTAAAACTTAATAATAATCATGACAAACAAACAAAATGTATGATGAAAAGTAGTTTATGGTCATTGTTTAATATATATTGCATCACTAAAAGTCAACAATAGCGATGAAAAATGAAAAAACATGTGACTATACTAGTTTATGATCATGTTCTAATATATTACGTGTCACTAAAAGTCAGCAATAGTCATAAAAACAAAACAACTTGTGAGGGAAAGTAGCTTATGGTGACGGTTATCAAAAAATGATTGAAAAAACTACAAAAATTGGTACCCAATGGTGGCGGTTTTTACTTATAGTAACGGTTTTTATGGGTTATAGACACCATAATTAAACGTCACTAAAAATTACCTTTAATGATGCGACCTTTCGTTACACATTAATGAAAAAGAAATGTCATAAAATATCTATAGTGATATATTTTTTGTTTGGCCAAAGACCAGTTTTGTACTAGTGTTTGGGGATCATTTAAACCAAAAATCAAGAAATCAACTTCAATCGACACTTATGCTCGATGGGAGAACCAACTCACAGGCGAACATTGCTTCCTCCCAGTTCCAATTTCTATGATGGGCATTCGGGTTATTCATTGGATTAAACAAAACCGTCATATAGGGATGTTACAGAGTCTGCATCACCGTTATCCTCTTCGTCGAATCAAACACAAGCTTCCGCTTCAGCAAGTCTAGAGCCATAGGATCTACCGTCGGGTATAAAGAAGAAAAAAAATCCCTATTATGAAAGGAAAATTTTTATAAACCTTCGAGCTTTTTCGATATCAATGAATCCAATATCATATTCGTTTTGACTCCCGAAGATGTTTATTATCACTATCAGTTAATTCATGCATGTTGTCCATGAAAAAAGCGTTTTCCGACTGAGAATTTCAGTGAAGATGCAACTGACTAACCACACATCGATAGAAGTCTCATAATAGTTGCAACAAATGAGAATCTTTGACGCTCTGTACGACCGTGTGACAACATATTTCGTCATGAACTATTCATTACCTTGCCTCATTCTCTCCAACCCAAAATTGCATACTTAAAGTTTGGAATTTTCATTCACAAGGAGATTTTCAGGTTTTAGATCACGATGTACGACTTTAGAAGAGTGAAGATACTTCATAACTCAAAGCAACTAAAACAATCAATCAATTGATGAACAAGAAGTCGATTTCGTGATTTTTGGTTTAAATGAACCCCAAACTTATTTTTTTTTTGGCTTTATAAGGGCATAATGTGAGTTTTTTTGGTCTAAATGGTCATTGTCGCATGGTGTACCAGCCATTGCAGGTTGAATGGGACAAAAAGAGCAGGTCGTAACCTACTTTATTGTACCCTTAAAAGCCAGAAAATAACTTTAGGGACTGAATCCATCAATTCAAAAACATTGTAGGGCTATTGTGTCACCTCCCATATATATATATATATATATATATATATATATATATATATATATAGAGAGAGAGAGAGAGAGAGAGAGAGATGAGGGATCATTTAAGAAATCATAGTTTCCCGAGAACTTGAGAACTAAAAGTGGAGCGTTGGATAAAAAAAATGATGGCCAAGATGCATTATGGCATTTTTTTTAAATACATAAACAAAATAAGAAGGGGGTATGTTTTTAAATGAATCATGGACATTCTAGGTATCAAATATCTCTTTTAATTCCCCAGATTAAATATCTCATTTGCGTCTCTCTCTCTCTCTCTCTCTCTCTCTCTCTCACTCACGTCATCTTCTTCATTGATTCACCCATCTTCCCTAGATTGACCTCAATCACCATCGTCCCTATTCTCCTTTTATCTCTCACAGACAAACACATTCCTTCACCGACATTCTGCCTTTGAGATGGCAATTCCTTTGCCCGATCTCAAATAGAGGATCGATCGCAACCTCATCTTCGACAACCGATTCACATCTCTTCATGTTATTCTCTGTCTCTCACATGTTTATCTAGATCTAGAAATCAATCGCTAAATATAGAAAAATCAATCGACTGATTGGTAACCAATACTCTACCTTCGATGATAGATCTGCTGGCGAACGCTAACTTCCCGTCCGTTGCCATCAGTTCCTCGATGATTACATCTCCAAGATCAACATCGCTTTCCTCTGACCATCGGACTTCACGCATCTAAACGACTGCTACAATTGTTTTCTCGTTGTAAATGAAATCAATTTCTTCAACCGGTTTCCAAGCCGATTTCTACCAGCGATCCATCAATCGATTTCTTCCCTCAAAGTTTCCGATAATTTCACTGGTAATTTTTAGAACTCTTTGATGTTCTTATTTTTTCGGTTATATTAATTCGATCTTCCACTTTAAATATATATAATCTATTTGTTTATCATGAAATGTAATATTATAATCTGGTATGAATTGCGAAAGGCGTAGATGAATCGTGAATTCATGATTAGTTGTTTAAAATCTAACTGTGTTGTATATTATACTTATAAAGTCAAAGGTCCCACCATAATCCATAAAAAAGTTTGAATTTCTTTGTACACTAAGATGGATTATTTGAAAAAGTTGTCCCCCATTGTGTCCATAATTGTGATGTAATTTTCTTTACTCTTGCTTCAGGTCACCCCTTATTGTATTTCATCCTTCATTGATCCAAAAAGAGTTGAATGGTACAATTTGCATATCATAATGTACAACCTCTGCACATCCACAATATCATAATGTACAACCTCTGCACATCCAAAAAGAGTTGTCCCCCATTGTGTCCACAATTTTGTCTAGTCTGATGACACTGCCAGGGCTTGGGATACTCGCTCTTACCGACATGTTTCTTCCTTCCTGTGTCTCTAACAATTTGATTCCTGATTTTGATGTTTTGAAATACAATTTTACTGTTTGATATATTCTTTTTTGTCTATATGCTAGTGATATTGGTTCTTATTTGATTTTGAAGGTGGTTTATTGTATATATCTAGGTTTGATTTGGAACTTTTACCTTGATTTTATCCTGTATTTGTTAAAGTTTCTTTTAGAACCATTTAATATTATTTGATTTAATACTAATCCTATAAATCTATTACAAATGACATTTCGGCATCTGAACTTTTATCAACAGAGGCAATATGCAGGTATATAGTATTATTTAATTTGTTTTTGATTATTTGTTTGAAAAATATTTTTTTCAAAATAACATTGTTTTATGGTAGGCTCCAGAAATAGAAATCACCCCATCTCCAAATGCAATACTATCTCCAGAACCAATAAACAACCTGGAATGTGCAGGTATATAGGTACTAACTTGGTATCTATACATGTACATATTTTTTTCATATAGTTGTTTACTAACTTGGTATCTATATATGTACATATTTTTTCTCATACTAACTTGGTGATTCATTTGTGATTCAAATATGAATTAATGTGATTCCCATATAATTCACATATGAATTACATGTGATTAACATGTAATTCACATATAAATTACATGAGATTCACATGTAAATCACATATGAATCACATGTGACACACATATAAATCACATATGAATTACATGTGATTCACATGTAAATCACATATGAATTACATGTGATTTACATGAAATTCACATATGAATTACATGTGATTCGTGTGTAAGTCACATATGAATTACATGTGACTCACATATGAATTACATGTGATTCATGTGTAAATCACATGTAATTCACATATGAATTACATGTGATTCACATGTAAATCACATATGAATTACATGTGATTCACATGTAAATCACGTATGTATTTTTGTGAGTGTTTTTGCATCAATCAGATTCTTTTTAATTTTCTTATAGATTTGGAAGAAATTTTGGTGAATATTGAAAAGTTGGAAAATGATAAATTGAAGAAAATATGGAAATATTGACACGAAGAAATGAAAATGCTTTGAAATTTTGTAGCATTTTTTTGTTTTTTATATTTTATATTGTATCGAATAAAATACTTATTGTATTTTGTTTATAGATTAGTAAATAAAATGAGTTTTCTTATGATTTTCTTACAAATATTATAGTATATGAAATATGCATATATGCATTTGTAAAAATATGCATAAATGTATCAAAAATGTTGACTTTTTTGGTTAAAAAAATATAGTATTTTTTAAATATTCCAGTTTTTTTATTGAATTTTAAATGTTTATAAAAAAAAATGCAGTTTTTTTTAATATTTTTTTCAATCCTTTGTCAAAAATTCATGTTTTCTATAAAAAAAACTAAAAATTTGCACTTTTAAAAAAAAATGAAAAATACTATTTTTTAAAAAGCTGCAAAAAACTGAAATTTTTTTTTCAAAAATTCATGTTTTCTTTAAAAAATTAAAAAATCTGCACTTTAAAAAAAACTGAAAAAAATACTTTTTTTAAAAAATCTGAAAATTTGATTTATTATGTAGTTTTTTAGACATTTCTATTAATATGTAGAATAACAAAAAAAATTAAACATTAAATGAAATCAAGAAGATTACGATCATGCCCTTAATGAATTAGTTTTGATCTAACGCTCCACTTTTAATTCTTGGGTTCTCGGGAAACTATGAGTTCTCAACCAATTACAACCTTATATATATATATATATATATATATATATATATATCATTCCACATACTTTTTTATTATTGAACTTATCAAAAGATCCATTGAGATTAACTTATATTTCCGCAAATTTATCCTCAAGTTCTTCTCTCAACAAGGATCAACAAATACTTTGGTTTTCGGGTATACCAGATTGATCAAAGTAGATAGTAGGTGACCAAATGAAAAATGGTATAGTAAACTTGGAATCTCGTTGCTGCATGTGTAAGAAATGGCAATTGTCAGGTATACCTTGTTCCCATGCAATGATTGTATCCAAGGAACTGACATATCAACACTACAATAAATGGGTGTCATCGTACTTCACAATGAAAACATATCGATCGCTATATAGAGAGGTTGTGTTTCATGTGCCAATTCTATCTGAATATGAAAAACCGGATGATGTGATGATTGTATTACCACCATTGATGGACAAATGAAAAGTCGGACTACCACGAAACCATAACCATATCTCATCCCAAGGCGAAGGTCCTATTCAGACATATATATATATATATATATATATATATATATATATATATATATATATATATTCATCATTCCACATACTTTTTTATTATTGAACTTATCAAAAGATCCATTGATATTAACTTATATTTCCGCAAATTTATCCTCAAGTTCTTCTCTCAACAAGGATCAACAAATACTTTGGTTTTCGGGTATACCAGATTGATCAAAGTAGATAGTAGGTGACCGACCAAATGAAAATTAGTATAGTAAACTTGGAATCTCGTTGATGCATGTGTAAGAAATGGCAATTGTCAGGCATACCTTGTTCCCATGCAATGATTGTATCCAAGGAACTGAGATATGAACACTACAATAAATGGGTGTCATCGTACTTCACAACGGAAACATATCGATCGCCATATAGAGAGAGGTTGTGTTTCATGTGCCAATTCTATCTGAATATGAACAACCGGATGATGTGATGATTGTATTACCACCATTGATGGACAAATGAAAATTCGGACGACCACGAAACCATAACCATATCCCATCCCAAGGAGAAGGTCCTATTCAGAAAAATGCAGTTGTTTTCCAAAGGATCGGGCACACAAGCAGAAACCGTGATGCTCAGTTTCCTGTAGATTCAAGAAAAACTAAAACTTCTAGTAGGACTAAGTCAATTGCTAAAAGTAAAGTTAAGTCTAAGAGTAGATCTAACGTTAAAACTAGTCAAAATAGTAGTCAACAATATGATATTGTTGACCTTAAAAACTCGTGATGATATTTGTATGAAATTAGAATATTTTACATTGTTCGGAAACATAAAGTTGTTTTTGCTACATCGTCATAAGGAAATTGTTTAAAACACACACGAGAAAAAACCATAACTCAAACATCAGGGTGATATACAACATCTATCCATGGGACACTCTCAATCCACCACAAATTAGTACGCTCTTACTGATTAGGCTACAACAATTTGTTGGGGGATGTTGCATGAAACAATATATAAAGGTTAATATTAAGTTATTTTCTCATAGAAACTTTTAAATTATAAGGTGAACTAAGCTACATATATTAGTAACATCAAGAATATGTTCACACTCAACAGTGTGCAGACGCCTCATCCTGAGGCATGCAACTGCCTAAAGGATAACACTCAGTATGGCGGAACCAACTATACTACTATTAGGAAATGTCTCCATGATCCAAATCTACAAAATTATGATGTCAAACAACTAACCAAATTAATAAAGATATAATACTTGTTGCTTAAAAACATTTAAACATAATGGACATACCTTAAATGCATAGACAAATCCCTGCAAAGTATATGTGTGTCTATTATAGATTCTTGACACATTGGGGTTCAAATGATCCTCAATCTTGTCAAACGTAAAACATAGTGGTTTGTAAGTGAAATCCCATATCACTCTACCTCGTGGGTACAAATGTCAACAATTACACTTAATAAGTATATGTATAATCTGGTATAATGTGTGTAAAAAATTGTATACCTGTTAAACTTGTTTAAATTAGAGATGAGTGCCATATGTTCATTAGTAACCGACTGTCGAGGGTATTTTCCCAAAAATCCTTGCTCTAGTATAAAAAACAATGAGACTCTCACCGCGTTTGCATCACTTAATTGATAAAGTAAGTTATTGAACACGTAGATAAGGTCATCCACTCTCACCGAATGTGAAAGCGACACAAATGGGAACACACATTGTCTGAACTCTCCAAAATCAGAATTGGGGTGGAAATACTCCCCGAACTGCAAGTCGATGACCAAGCATAATGCTTTCCTATCAAAGCAAACCCGATAGTCGCCAAAAAGAAATAGAAGCTCTTATAGGTCAACTGGATCAAAAGTATTAAATTCCTTGCACATAAGATAATAACATAGTAAAGAGTGACATTCTACACCTATCTGGATGTTCACATAACCACCAAAACATGATTATGTAAACAAGACCCACAAACTGCTCGATTATTTAAACGAACCATGATTTCACGCCCAAGTTAAGGCATGCAGGTTGTAGTGAGAACCGCTTTGCATGTTCTGTCATGGTACAATCATAAGAATAATTAATTAGGCATTTTTGTATGTATGTTCCGGAGGACATTACTGAATACACATTTCCAAACATAATTCCGGACCTAAATTCCAAAACGAAATTTCGAACCTAAAATCCAGAACAAAATTCTAGAATATTCATAGAATTACAGAGGGGTTCTTATTACAGACATGTTTTTCGGATTCTGGACATGTTCCGGACTAGTGAAAATGAAGGTTATTGGTGAGAATTTTTGATGTAGCATACATTTATTACTACATATGATCCTATAATTGTCTTTAAACCAACAAAATTCAAAGGAAAACTAATAATGCCAAACTAAATGCATAAATTATGCAGACTTTAACTTATAATATAAAATAAAGACATATAATTATAAACATAATGAAAAATTACATATACAAAATGCATCTCATCATCGCTATCAGAAGACATTTTCAGTTTTGGTGTTGTCCCAAATGCTGGTAATCCGAAATGAGAGAGTTCGAAATGAAATCTAAAACGGGTTAAATTGTATTTATAGGGGGGTCACATTTCTGGGTTGGACCCATTAACCACAAATATACCGAATACAAAACCGGGTCCGAAATAACCGATTCCAGACAGAATGGTCATTTTGCAAAAAAAAAATAACTAAATAAATAAATAAATAAGTAAGGTTATTATTATTAAAACAATATTAGGAAGTAGTTAGTTTACTCAATTTTCCATATAAGAACTTCTTTCAAACGAGTCGCTATAACCTTCTTCCAACATCTAGTTGAGAGATTTTTTGGTTACCCTACAGATGAAGATGATAATATTTTAGGTTTAAGTATTTGGACCAGACCCATTTGAGTAGCTTTATGCCCATTTTTCAGTCTTTTCGTCTATTTCGCTACCAGCAAAAATCACAACTATTATATTGTAACACCCTTAATTCAGAAGGCCGGAAAAGAGAAGAAAACCTCAAATGAGGAAGTGACTCGTCGAGTAGATGGGTGACTCGACGAGCAGGAGCACGATTTGGTCGTGGGTTTAGTGACCTACTCGACGAGTCAGAAGACTGACTCGACGAGTTGGCCAGTTTTGGGGAAAAACCCTATGTAACATCCCGTAATATCAAGAGTAAAGTTGAAGGGCTAAAAGAGTAATTTGGGAAGGGGAACTCGGCGAGTCCATGGATGGACTCGGCGAGTAGGGTCGCGACTTTGGTCGCGTGTTAAGTGGCCGACTCGGAGAGTCAGCGGATGGACTCGGCGAGTAGGCACTGAGTGGAGAAAACCCTAAATCCGGAGGATGAGCCCTATATAAAGAACATTATACTCTCTCCCCAGCCTCTTTACCCCCTGTAGAAATCCAGAAAGCCCTGAGGCGCGATTTTGAGGGATTAGAGTGCATTTGGAGCTTAGAAAAGTGATTGTTGAAGAAATCTTGAAGGAGAAGAGTCTTGGGTCAAAGGGCTTTGCAAGGATTCAGATTAACCTTCTCTTGGGGCTTCCTTTTGAGGTATTATTTCATTGTTTGAGATGCTATTATCTAGATTCATCATTTTTGGAGGTGTTAGAGATCATGACCTTTGGTGTATTGGAGTTAGAGGTTAGATCCGAGGTTGCTACCTCAGATCTGGAATGGAGAAGGGTTAGAATGCATAAAAGTCCCTATTTGTGAGTGATTGATGGATCTATCTTGTCCCAAACCCAAACCCTAGAGTGAAAATGCCTAGATCTCCTTGGATTCACGTAAAGTTTGCCACTTTACGTGATGGATGGCCTTAGGAAGGGTAGATCTATGGTTTGGATCATCTGCATGGCTTGGAAAGCCTCGGTATGGGTTCAGACCCGGTGGTACTCGGCGAGTCACATGGGTAGACTCGGCGAGTTGCTTGAAGATAAGCTGGAACTCGGCGAGTTGGAAGAACAACTCGGCGAGTTGGATGAAGATGGCCTGGAACTCGACGATTTGTAAGAACAACTCGGCGAGTAGGTTGAAGATAGCCTTAGACTCGGCGAGTCTTGTCAAAGAGTCCCAATCTTTTATAGTTGAGCCGTGAATCGGTGAGTCAAGGGGTGACTTGGTAAGTTATGTGCGAGTGGACTCAGAGTTGTTGAACTCGGCGAATCTCGGGGTGACTCGGCGAGTTGGGTCGCGGATTGAAGGAAATGCTGAGCATGGGGACTCGGCGAGCCATCGGGTTGACTCGGCGAGTAGAGTCAGTCAAGGATTGACTTTGACTTTGACCAAGGGTTGACCAGTTGTCTTCCAGG
The DNA here is from genome assembly GCF_002870075.4 of Lactuca sativa. Lineage (NCBI taxonomy): Eukaryota > Viridiplantae > Streptophyta > Magnoliopsida > Asterales > Asteraceae > Lactuca > Lactuca sativa. The sequence goes on along the minus strand of NC_056626.2, from coordinate 171,038,490 downwards.
GGTATTTTGGTAATTATTGAGTTCAGTGCTTTGGTGTTGTTTAGTGGAGGAGTTCGTGTCGGAGTTTGGAGCAGCGGGATCTTATCTTTTCAGCTGGCAGTTTCGAGGTGAGTTATCCTCACTATATCAACAGGGTCTAAGGCACCAAGGCCGGCCCTTTATCGGATGAGATCCGGGTATTTGTTGTATGTTATTGCTTTGATATGTTGCATCCTGGTAGCTAGGATGGTATATGTTAGAGACCTGGTTGAGATCAGTATCCTGAGATCTAGGGTGTTGCTATGCTAGTGACCGGTTAGGTCGGTATCCTGGTTAGGATGATGATATGTTATGTGATCTGTTTGATCGGTTTGTTGACTGTGGATTCTTATATGATTGTATGTTTTATGTGCACATGGTTGATGGACTGGGGTTGGGTTGAGGCGGGTCCTGCTTTGTGCTGTAGGCCAAGATACCCAGGGCAGACCGGTTGTCCCGAAGGCCCATCGAGCAGTCCGGATAGGCTGTAGGCCCCAAGAGGGCGGACCAGACGTGCCGAGGCTCGGAGAGTGGACCAGGCCGAATGAAGGCCCGGTGCGGGCGGACCAGTCATACTGTAGACTCAGAGAGTGGACCAGGTGGATTGAAGGCCCGGTGCGGGCGGACCAATCACACTACAGACTCGATGTATATGGCTAGACTCGGAGGGTGGACCAGGTGGACTGTTGGCCGGTGCAGCAGACCAGTCACATAGTAGACCTGAAGTACATGGTTGTTCTGTGATCAGATATGTTATGGCATGTTATGCGTGTATGGTATATGTGGTTGGTATTTTGGGGATATCTCACTAAGCTTTCGGGCTTACAGTTGTGGTTTAATGTTTTTCAGGTTCTTCAGGAGACCGTGGCAAGGAGAAAGCGTGATCTTACCGCTCCTCATGTTTTGTCGTGATGTGATTCTGGGAATACTTTAAATAAATTGTATTGAAAACCTTTTTGTAATAACTTTAATGGAATTGGGTTGTTTTTGAAAAATTTAAATTGGGTGAAATTTTTTCGGTTGTTACACCCTAAATGAGGGCATTGCACCCTATTTAAGGAACATTGTAGCCTTTATTAGCCCCTTGATACTCTCTCTCAATTCCAGAACAAAAACCCTACAGCCTCCCTTGAGTTGTGAGTCATTTTCAGACTTTTGGAGCATTCTTGAAGCTTGGAGGAACAAGAAGAAGGTTGGAGGTTCAAGGAAGAAGGAGTAGATCCAAAATACTCACTCCACTTGTTGCTCATTTTGGTAATCAAGTTCCTTCCTTGACTTCTAGCTTGTTAGATCACTTTATGTCCCTTTTTATGAAGTTTATGGATCAAGGATGATCTCTTGTGGGATTTGGACGTCCCCAATCTAGATCCTTTCAGATCTAGGAGTGTCTTGAGTAGTAAAAGGATAAAGGTGGAAGCTTTATTCCATTAAAACTCCCAATGCAAAGTTTAAGTAGTTATTATGGCCTTTTGAGCAAAAAGGGTCATGCAGGGGTGCAAAGGTAGCAGCTTTGTGTGATATCTTGACCCTAGGAGGCCAGATCTGGGACTTGGATGCCTCGAGCTTGTCTGAAATTGTCGGAATAGTGTTGGACATAGAGAGACTCAGCGAGTCAGTTATGGGACTCGGCGAGTCAAGCCAGTTCTTGCCCCAAAACCCTTCTGTTAAAGGTATGAGTTGAGATTGGAAAGGGACTCAGCCAGTCTGAGTCTATAATGGTCATGAAGTTCACTGTACTCGACGAGTTCAAGGAAGAACTCGGTGAGTCTAAGGCAATCTCATTAGGTATGAGGATGGACTCGATGAGTTGTTTATACAACTCGGCGAGTCACAATCTAGACACATTCATATGTGGATGATGAACTCGACGAGTTCAAGGATGAACTCGGCCAGTCGGATGAAGTTGGTTCCGATTGAGTGGTTCAAGGAGAACCCGTCAAGTTATTGCTAGACTCGACGAGTGGATTTGGGGTTGTATGGGGTTGGAGGAGTATGGACTCGACGAGTTGGTAGAACAACTCGGCGAGTCAGGTTAACTGGATGTTGACTTTGACCAAGTTTGACCAGGGTTGACTTTTGGATTATTGATCCAAATGTTATTTTGGGTATTGATAGTTCGGGAAGCCGAAAGTTCAGCGGTTCAGAAGTTGCTGGTTAGCAGTCAGGGGTGTTCTGCGAGTTTTCAGTAGTGCGAGGTGAGTCTCCTCATTGTTTGTATAGGTCTACGGCCACAATGCTGACCCATTTAGTTTATGTATGATATGAAGACCCAGGGGTTAGCCCTAGGCATTATGCATGAAAGACCAGGAGACGGCTCCTGGCACACAATATGTTATTACGTATGGCAGCAAGACCTGGGGGTTAGCCCTAGGAAATATGTATGAAAGACCAGGAGGTAGCTCCTGGTGCACTATATGCTATTATGTACAAAAGACCAGGAGGTGGCTCTTGGCGCACTGTATGCTATTATGTATGAAAGACCGGGAGGTGGCTCCTGGTACACTATATGCTGAGTTGCCTAGTATAGTAGTATGTATAGTTGTCTTGGTGATGCTTGCATGGAAGACCAGGGGGTGGCCCTTGGCACTTGTCTGTAAAACGGAGGGAGTGGCCCCAGGCTTGACCAGGAAGACCACGTGCGGCCCATGGCATAACTGCAAGACTATGTTTGGCACATAGCACCTTACTTGATTATGGATATGTTAGTTATGTATGGTTCTTGGTTATGTATGGCATGTATGAACCAGTTGGAATATATGGTATGTGGTATCTGGGGAACTCACTAAGCTTCGTGCTTACGGTTTTCAGTTTTGGTTTCAGGTACCTTGTTTTCAAGGAAAGGAGTCGGCTCGATCGCAGCACATCACATTATTTTTTCGCACATGAGATCTTTGGGATTACACTCTGATATGGTTTTGTTATAATATGTTTTGATTATTGACACTTAGGTTTGACATGAAATATTAATATGAATGTTTTTATACTGTTGGTTTTATATAATAACTTAATTAAAACGAAATTTTTAGTCTAGAATTTGGGATGTTACATATACTATATTAGACGAATTTTCGCGCGTTGCGCAGCACAACTTAAATATATATTGTTAAAATATTGAAAAACATATGTTTAAAATGGTTATATTATTGACATTAACTTTGAGATATTATTTTTACACTAATATATATATATATATATATATATATATATATATATATATATATATATATATATATATATAGGATCAAATGAGAACACCAAAAAGGTTGAGAACGCGAAAACAAAGTATATTCATTTGCAATTCTATGTATTCATTTGTGGAGAAATGATATATTTTTACGCATTTAATTTCAACTGAAGATAAAAAACATATTCATGCTGATTGTGCATAAAAACTTATCATTTCTCCACAAATGAATACATAGAATCACAAAAGAATATACATGTTCTCGCGTTCTCAACATTTTAGGTGTTCTCATTTGATTTTTTCCCTATATATATATATATATATATATATATATACACACACACACACACACACGCACGCACACACAATATCAATTATTTTGAATAATAATATTCATTGACATCAACCCACATTTCTCATTAGTATAATTAAATATAATTATCTATTTAATATTATTTGTAACAATTATTATGACTGATTAATTATATTTTTACTTATGCGATCATTTTCTAAATTCAATAATGATATTCATTTAAAATACAATTTATTTTTAGCTAAATGTAATTTATAATTTGATGTTATTATCATTTAAAATTTTTATTCATTAATTTTAAACCACTTATTATTAATAATAAGTTAAAGAAGACTTTTAAGAAACAGTTAATATTATTATCAAAATGTGAAACAAACGCCAATAATAAAGTGATAAGATAGACAATTTGCATTTCAAAAGAGACTTGAATGGATAATATGACATATCCATGATTTTTATAATTTGATTTTAATATTTTTAATTATTGTTCATTAATTTTCAAACCACTTGTAACTATTAATAAGTGAAAAAAACTTTTACAAAGCACTTATTATTATAATTAAAATGTTAAACATTTACTAAAATATAAAGTGATAATATAGACAATTTGCATTTTAAAAGAAACTTACGTGGATAATATGGATAATATGACTTATCCATGATTTTTAATTAATTATTGCTTTGAAGCAACATGAACATACAAACATGTATACAACAGTTAATTAAATATTATATATCACCTTCCATAACATATGTTTGATAACATGAATCTAATATAATTTACATTAAAATTTCAACCACAACATACAATGAGATTCTTAAAAGTATATTTAAACCAAGAAAATATCAAAAAAAATTAGAATATAACAAACTTGCAAATTAAAAACTTTAACATAATAACGTGGCTCAAAAAATGGTCCAAATCCGTCAAACCAACACAAAACTTTTAAAATTGTTTTCTTTGTGAATTTTGTATGTGTTTTGTATTTGTGTGTCTACTCAAAGAGATTGACCTTTTTATAGTAGATTATCTATTAATTGTTTATTAAATATATTATATAAGTTATAAAACCTTTGAATTGTTAATCATTATTAAAAGACTTTTGAGTGGTATTCATTAAAATAGGTGGTTTCAAATGCATGAGGTACTTGCAAATTTTTGTGAGGGTTTCAAATGCATGAAATTCAAAGAAAAATGCATCCTTTATAAGTATAGTACTAGAAGAATTCCCGTGCATTGTGCAGCGAAGAGTAAAAATATATTGTTAAAATATTAAAAATGTATGTTTAAAATGGTTATGTTATTGACAGTAACTTTGAGATAATATTTTTACACTAATATATATATATATATATATATATATATATATATATATATATGTATATATATATATATATATAGACACACACACACACACACACACACATATATATATATATATATATATATATATATATATATAAAATCTCTATTATTTTGAAAAATAATATTCATTGACATCAACCCACATTCCTCATTAATAGAATTAAATATAATTATCTATTTAGTATTATTTTTAACAATTATTCTTATTGATTAATTATATTTTTACTTATGCGATTATTTTTTGATTTCAATAATGATGTTCATTTAAAATACAATTTATTTATAGCTAAATGTAATTTATAATTTGATGTTATTATCATTTAAAATTGTTATTCATTAATTTTAAGCCACTTATTATTAATAATAAGTTAAAGAAGACTTTTAAGAAACACTTAATGTTATTATTAAAATGTGAAACATACACTAAATAATAAAATGATAAGATAGACAATTTGCATTTCAAAAGAGTTTTGCATGGATAATATGACATATCCATCATTGGCGGAGCCAAGGTCAATGTAAAGGGGTATCCCGAACCAATGGGTTCGGTTTCTCGGTTTTTCAGTTTTCCAAACTCAGTTTCGGGTTTAAACCCAAACCCATTCAAAGGTTTAACTTGTTAGAGAATTGAGAATCTTGTGTTGCTTATATAACAGATGTATAGGGGCTATGTTTCCGTTTATGGCCGATGTGGGACAATTTTAGAATTATAAGAAATAAGAAAAAAGTTGAAAGGATATATGATAGAAACTGATAAACAAAAAAATTAACATATGTTAAGCCCAAGATTCGAACTTCCAACCTCCGAAAAAACACTATGTCATCATAACCAACTGAACCAACTAGAGCTTTTGTTATTTTTTCGCAAAACACATTTATATTAAGGAACGCAAAATAAACAAAATTTTTTGCAAAAAGTTATACTACTAAAATTTTTTTGAGGGGCATCCCGGGATACCCCGGGATCCAATGTAGATCCGCCAGTGATATCCATGTAATTTGATTTTATTATTTATAATTATTGCTTATTAATTTTAAAACCACTTGTTATTATTAATAAGTGAAAGAAATTTTAAAAAACACTTATTATTATAATTAAAATGTTAAACATATACTAAAATATAAAGTGATAAGATAAACAATTTGCAACTTAAAAAAGGTTTACATGGATAATATGACATATCCATGATTTTTAATTAATTATTGTTTTGAAGCAACATGAACATACAAACATGTATACAATAGTTAATTAAATATTATATATATCACCTTCTATAACATATGATCGATAACATGAATCTAATGTAATTTACATTAAAATTTCACAACATACAATGATATTCTTAAAAGAATACTCAAATCAAGAAAATACAAAAAAGAATTAGTATATAACAAACTTACAAATTAAAACTTCAACATAATAACATGGCTCGAAAAATTGTTCAAAGCCCTCAAACTAACACAAAAAACTTTAAACTTGTTTTCTTTGTGAGTTTTGTATGTGATTTGTATTTTTGTGTCTACTCAAAAAAATTGACCTTTTTATAGTATAGTATTCATTAATTGTTTATTAAATATATTATATAAGTTATAAAACCTTTGAATTGTTAATCATTATTAAGAGACTTTTGATTGATATTCATTAAAGTAGGAGGTTTCAAATGCATGAGGTGTTTGCAAATTTTTATGGGGGTTTCAAATGCTTGAGGTTTAAGGAAAAATGCTAGCTTTATAAGTATCTATAATGTATGATGATAGTATGGTATGATATGATATGATAGTATGACTAGATATTAATTTCCAACGTCCCCAACAAATTTAGTTGCCACTTTTAGTTCTTTTTTTTTGTCTTATTTTTACATTTTTTTTAAATGACGGATTAGATAGTTAGTTTGTTAGTAACTTTAAAATTAGAAACTCCTTTGCCCATGTTTGGACTAGGGCTTCTACTCCAAAAGACAATAACCTCTCAAGCTAGCTCGGGTTGGCAAAGAAACTCATTTTCCCGATGTTTACTTGCCTTTTGTCTTATTTTTACTTGGCAATTTTGACACAAGTTTTTTCCCTCTTTTTTTTTTTTTTTTTGCCTTAATTCCACTTGGCAATTTAACTTCTGTTTGTTTGTTTGTTTGTTTTTTTTTGTCCTAATTTCACTTTTAGCTTTGTAATATATCATTTTGAACGTTTGTATTTTCTAACTTTTCATGTTTATCCCTTGTAATATATATAATTTGGTTTCAAATGCAATGATACTCGGCTTTTATCAATACAATCTTCAAAATTCAACGTACAAAACGTATTTACGCACTCGCAAAGCGCAACGGACAAATTACTAGTTTTGAATTAAATACTAGATTTTTGGCTATATTTTAGAGTAGAGATTACGCTAATTTTATATTTTTCTTTAATTTTATGTCACTTTAGTTTATTTCTAAAGTTTAAATACATGTTTACTAATGGGCCAGAATTTACAAGTCCAATTCTAGAATACGTTTTCAGTTTTTGGCCACGGGATGTTAACCGACCCGTGGTGTTAACTTGTTATACACTTGAGAGAAAAACGGTGCAGCAGAAGCAGGAAAACCGAGACGGCGGCCGGAGCGATCCCATCGCCGAGCCATACACAGGTTCTTGCGCAAATTTTTATCATTCTCGATGGTGGGTTATGAACACCCTCACTTAATTGGAATTCTGTTTAATTACTCTGATTTGCCCTAATATAATGAAATTTTATTCGATTTGTGTATCAAAATTGTTCTTTTAAACTTTTGATCTAAATTGATCGGACTTTTAGAATTGCGAATGCACTATTGAGTTTTTCGATTTTTATAAAACGCTACAGTTTCCTTACTTCGATGAATCTAATTCGCTCGTTTTCGAAGATGATTATATTCACTGATCGGTTTTGAGAAAATTCTAGTGAAAACAAGTGTTGCTCTTATTTATTGAAGGATCAATACATATAAAGGCTGTTGTTAAAGTGATCGTAGATGTATTGATGATAAACTATCGCTCTTATATTAGTATGAACAATGCACTTACACTCATGTGTTAAGTAATTGATCTATGTTTTCTAATCTTAGGCTTTTTCCGGATTTGTTTACATTTGATTGAATAACTGTTGTGCTGGTTTTACCCTGAACCACATCAATTAGCTTTTAGGCTTCTTTGTGGTGTTTTGACTTTTGACATGCGTTTCATATATGTGAAAATTCAGGTTGCCATAGGCTATCCAGATAGTTTAGTAAACAGAAAATGTTCATGAAAACCAGGTGGCTGATAATTGATAGACAACTGAAGAGAAGCATCTCTAAAAAGCTTTTGAAGATCAACAGAAAGAAGCAAAAAACAGAACATTCATCTAGTTTAGGCAATCAAGTGGGACGCAGTAAGAAGCCAAACATACAAAACAAGAAAGGTATCCCAAGTTACACACCATTCACAACTACCAGAAAATCAAAGAGAAAACTTTCATCCATCTTTAAGAAAGTAATCAGTAGTAGAAAGAAACAAAAGATGGAAAAGGTTGATAAAGTAGATGAAGTAGTTGAACCCACTGACCGAATCTCAGAACTGCCCGAACCCATCATCCATCACATCCTCTCTCTTCTCCACTGCCCGAGAGACGTTGCCCGAATCACTGCATTATCTAAGAAATGGAGGTCAATCTGGGCTTCATTTTTCTTCTTTAACTTTGACCAAAAGAGGTTTAAAACATCAGGAGGAGATCACACTGAGAAATTCATAACTTTTGTTGACAACTCCTTAGCATCCAAACTTGATCCAATGGTCAGGATACATAAATTCAAGATTTCTTTGTCTCAAATTAATCCCAAGTTGAAACTCTACACTAATAAATGGGTATATTCAGCTATAAAAAGAAATGTCAAAGAACTAGAGATTCATGTAGAAGAGAAGAAAAAGAAGCATTACATGTTACCAAATTTCATCCTCACTTCCTCTACACTAACTTCACTAAGGCTATCTGGTTGCAAGTTTGATAATGAGGTTATCATTAATCTACACAATTTAAAAGAACTTTCCATAAAAAACTCTCATGTAGATAAAAATGTGATCCCGAGTTTTATTCGTGGATGCCCATTGGTTGAAGATCTAAGACTAGTACATTGTAGAGGAATAGGCCATCTGGAGATATCAACTCCAGTTAAACTAACTAGGGTTGAGTTACACGAGTGCCATGGACTTGTGGTGATTAACCTTGAGGTTCCTAGTCTTACAAGCTTTTTATATATTGGGAAAAAGTCATGGTTTTGTGAAATAAACATAGGAGATTGTGAAAATTTGAAGTGTTTGACTTTGAAAGATTCAAATCTTACAGATGAGGAGTTTCAAGAAATGATTATAAAGTTTGATAACCTTGAAAAGATAGCTTTAAGAGAATGTGATTATCTTGAGAGAATAACCATATTGAGTATGAAACTCAAGGAATTATCTGTGATTAGATGCAAAAATGTAGAGGATGTTATTATTGATGCACCAAATTTGTCTGTGTTAGAGTATTTTGGTGAGAGGATGCCATTTTCTTGCATGAGTGTTGGAGGTTTGTGTGAGGCTAAATTAAATCTACAAAATAAAAAAGACAAGTTTGTCCCTTTGAAGGAGTTGTTGATCTTTTTAATGAAGTTTAGGAGGAAGGGAGATTGGAAGATGGTTGTTAGCTCTAATAAGGTATTTTAATGTTTATTTATTTATTTCATTTTCTTTTGTGAATGAATATTTATTTGGTTTTATGGTGTTTGAAGAATGTTACTATCCATGAAGAATTGAACAACGTTCCATATCTGACATCACATGATCTGAAGATAGAACTTATAAAGTCTCATGTGAAGATGAAGGGGTATATTGGTAATTTACTACGAATGTCTCGACCAAAGACTTTGTCGTTGGTGTCATCTTCCAGTAGTGAGTTTTTAAAGGTAGTCTTAGTTAGCCTCTAGGAAATGATTTGATTTTCCTATATAATTATATATATTTACAATAAACAAAAACACATAAACATAAATAAAAAAGTCTATTTTATTTAAATTGTATTTACTAAATTCTATTCCACTTGTTCTAACCAATATTATTTAATTTTTTTTTTATTATAGTTTGTAAAGGAGAAGATAATGTCAAGAGAAAAGAATCCCAAATGCTGTACATATTACTCAAAGAAATGCTGGCTTCATTTCATTAAAGATGTCAAAATGGTGGTTTTTGAAGGAGATGAAACATCTCAACAACTACAACAAACTACTTTCCAATTTACATGGAAATCATAGAGATCTACATGTTAAAAATTGTGTTATTTAGAAATACATTATGATGTATTTGAATGTTTATTCAACACAATTAGTAATATTTATTTATATAAATCGTTTTTCTTTAGTTCAACATGCATCGTTCTTCATAAGTTTATTAATCCAACCAAGGTATATATGCAAAAGGAAAAGCAAGAAGCCACTAACTATCCTTTTTTTTTTTTTTATTCCACTAACTACGGCAGATGTTTTTTGTGTGGAATGTGAATTAGAATTGGAATCGGATTCGGATTTTGTTTGCTCTATATATTGTCGGCAATTTGTGTGCTAAGATTATTATTATTATTATTATATCTTTTTCTTTACATCAATTTCTTGGACTCACTCACCATGGTATGAAACTATTTTACTTGTTAATATTTTTGAAAACATGTTTTAATCCTATTCGAATACAACAGGATAAGAGTATAGAATTAGGACCATGGGGAGGAAATGGAGGGTGTTCTTGGAATGATGGAGTCCATAGTGGTATTCGAGAAATTAGTATTGTATATGGAAGTTGCATTGATTCAATTTGTGTTACTTATGATAAGTTTGGGAAACCATTTTTGGGTGAAAAACATGGTGGAATGGGAGGAACTAAAGCTGCTCAGGTTCATTTTGGCCCTTTCTTCATAAAATAAAATATTTTTAAGCTTTAAGCAATGTATCTTTGATTAAACTTTATTTTCATAAAATAACATATATATATATATATATATATATATATATATATATATATATATATATATATATATATATATATATATATATATATATATATATATATATATATATATATATATATATTGTAATAACAAACCATATCAGCTTACTAAATATTAATTATTATATTCAGATTAAGTTGCAATTTCCCGAGGAGATTTTAATTAGTGTTAGTGGACATTATTGCCCCGTGGTGTACGGAGGTGGCCCTGTGATTCGATCACTTACTTTTAAGAGCAACCAAAGAACGTTTGGACCATTTGGAGTTGAAGAAGGGACACCTTTTAATTTTATAGCAAATGGAGGTCATGTTGTAGGGTTTTATGGAAGAAGTGGATGGTTTTTGGATTCAATTGGGTTTTACTTATCGAGTACTAAAGTGAGCCTCTTTCAAAGAGTCCAAACCATGTTTCAAGGGCTTAATGCTTTTGCTATCAAAGACTCTGAACAAAAGAAAACTAAGGGCTCCAAAGGTTATACTTGGGGAATATGAGTATTGTTCCATTTGTTAATTGTTATGTCTGTGTTTTGTTGAGTTTGTTTGATGCATTTTATAATTTCTTTTGTGTTTTGTATTTTTTACGTATGGTGTTGTAATATTTTTTTTTAAAAGCATACATATGATAAAATAAAAGTTCAGTCTTTTGGCTATAAGAGTAGATTTGGTCAAATTGTTGTTTTGTTTTTCTTTAATTGGGGTTTTTTTTTTGCAGGCTTAGGGTTGTTAGCGATGAAATCATTTGTTTGTTTGTTGGTTTAGCATGCCATAGTATGATACATGCTTTGATTTCTCTTTGTATGATATATTGACGAAATATGGAGTATTGAATTCAGAGATCCTCATAGAAGAAGGGAAACTACTAGAACAGATTGTATGTCATAAACATCACTTTTCTTCACATTTCAATCTCACAAGTGTTATGATATGCATGAAATATAATATACAATTTTGCATAGTAAAATATCCACAAGTTTTATTACCATTATTAGACCAAAGTCACCTTAAAACATTAAGTAAGTAAGAGTTAAGTATGTTTTTGTCTTTTCTAAATCATTCAAGGACATCAATTTATCATTTCAAAAGAACCCATAGAGTTAAAAACTCATAATTAAGCCATGAACCCCATTGTGAAAAATCCACATGTACTCACTTTTTGTAGTTGGTGTCAACTAACAAATACATTTTCCTTCACTTGGTACTTCATAACCAATTTTCTGCAATCCCTATATATACAATCGTTAATACTCATAAGAAATCATTTCTAGTAATAAGGGTCCAATTCAACCTATAATTCAGTTTTAGCTTTCGTCTATCTAATACCTTTTTCATGTCATAACTTTGAACCATAACTCACTACTTGCAACATGTTAAAAATCATGGATAACATGTTCATGTGATTTTAATTTATAAAGATACTCGCTCAATTTCAATTTGTTGGATTAATGTCTAAGTCCATAACTATAATTGGTATATACTTGACCCGACCCGACATGGTCCATTTGGGTTGCATGACATCGGAACATTTGGGAAGACCTTTTAATGAGAAGAAGATATTTGTGACATATTAATATATTTTAAGTTCTAATATATTAATATGAAATCATATTATTTAATTAGTATTGATCAAGAATTAATTTGGTGATCAAAAGAGACTAATTAAATATATGAGGATTGATTATGTAAATCATTGATTCTTATATGTGTGGGCTTGTGATCCATGATTTCTTATGTTGGGTTTAACCCATGTGGTGGCCCATGGATACTCCATGGAGGTTAAAACCCATGGATCATAAGGAATGGGTAAAGACATGGGTTACATGGTGTAACCCTAATGTGCACACTATATAAAGACCCCACTGTTAGTGAAATCGGCACCGGTGTACAACATAGAGGGCAAGCCGATTTCATAGAGTGATGAGACTCATATCTTCTCTCATGATTATTCCAAATGTTCATGGTGTTGTGTGAATCATTTGAGGTGTCACTTTTTGGGCACTAGGCTCTTGAGCTCCATGGAATCAAGCACCAACAAAGAGGTATGTAATTCTACTAGATTTTATATTACTTGTACTTCATAATATGCTAATTAGGATACATATCTTGGAAATTGATATTTGCATGTATAATAGAGAAAAACATAGATCCAAGGTATTTAGGGTTGCATGTACACCATAGGAGTGTTAGTATGCTCATAACCTAACACAATTATCTAGCAAATTACCAAGCTAGGGTTTTAGGTCAAAATCCACAATTCACATATCATATTCTACAAGCTTTAACCTTCATGTTTTATGGTAAAATATGTTTACTATACTCAATTCATCATCATAATTAAGACTTGTACTCATATACAAGACATATTCCAAGGTTCATGAGTTTTCTTCCCTTTTACCCATCAAACCTTCATTTATTTACTTTATTTATAGATAACCCGATTTCATGATCCAAAACACCATGATCTATGTCACACCCCCAAACCAAGGATGGCGGAAACGTCCGGGGGTGGAGGACTTCATGTATAGTATCATAACAATAATGGCAATAGTGATGAAAATAAACACAACCAACATATATATAATTGAAAGAGTTACATCATTGTAAGTGTTACATGTTTCAAAATCAATTACAATATGTTGACAAAAATATGAAATGTTTGACGCCTTAACGTCCCATCCTCAAAATGCACATGGTTTCCTGTTTAGTGATTTCCTGAGAATACAAGTTGTTTGAAAAAGTGTCAACACAATGGTTGGTGAGTTCATAAGCTTTTGTATGCAATTTATGAAAACCTTGTCTCTTAAATGTATGGTTGTTCCAGGAAATTCCGATAATTTTCCTTAAAAATGTGTACTGTAGTCTTATATACACAAAGACCGTAACGTATAAGTAATATTCCTTATTTACAGAAAATAATATGAGTTTAATTCAACATAACGTGTATGATGTCAATGAAATTCCCGTAAATTCTTATGTTTGTTAATGCTTTCTGTGAGCTATTATAACCATGCTATGACCTAGATGGCCTGAAAACGACGTTCTTCAGGCGTCAGAACTGTTATGACATTTGTCACCTCAGACCTGCCGGTCTAGCTGTTGCATGCAGCTCAGGTGTGGGTTTGTCATGCCCAATATAGATCTATATACAACTATCACGCTCTCCCTCCAGGAGACTCTGGTTACAATACAGGACTTATGATTAATGCGAAGGGGATGTCTCACAAAGTCATTAACGAATTTACACTTAACGTAATGAAAGTTCCCTTTTGTATAAATGTACCCTTCTGAAATATATGTATTTTGTAATGTATCATAAACTATACCTATTATAGTTTATCAAAACAAGGGTAGAAATAGTAAAGTACATAAACTATACTTAACATAGTTTAATAAAACGTTTGTATGTAATGGGTGTACTTTAATTATAACACTTTGTTATTTCTATGCTTTATCTAGTAAAAATCCATTTGTTAACTGGTGTATATCTAGATACTAATACAAAAATGTCATATATTGCAATAACACATAATCACATAATGATATATACCTTGCTCAACATGTTACAAGGTGAAATGAAATTGATAGTGTTTTTCTGTTAATAACATTTTCTATAACTGTTATTGGAAAATTTGTAGAAAAATCATAAAATGTCCAAATCAAGTTCTGTAACTTCTGAGAGTTTGGAAAATGAGTCTACTTTATTCATAAATGTTTCCATAATTTTTAGTGACCTCTAACTTGTGTGAACAAGTCCATAATCACAGACTAGTCCGGATTGATGTTTGAAACGATAAACAGTTTTGTAAAAATCACCATAAATTATAGAAAAATCGTATGGAGATGTGCAAGTAGTCATTTTAAAGATAAAAACTTGAAATACATGCACCTAAAACAGTTTTGAAAGCAAAAATGTTTAAGTTGTCCAAAACAGTTCGTGAATGGAGCCCAACTTTTCTGATGAAAGCTGTTAGAAAAGTTTAGTTATGTTCATGGTGTTTTAACTTGTATTCCCCGCCTAAAAACTTGAGAAAACATGAAAATGTAGGCGTATGAACTTACCTTGAGTGATTTCAGTAGATGATTGTTGAAGAATGGACGTGTTTAACTCAAGAACACTTGAAAGATCACTTGGAGATTCGAAGATCTAACATGAACGTGATGATGTTTGTGTAAGGAATCGATGATTGGATTAGAATGAAGTGTATTAATCACAAGAAGGATGGATTATACTTACCAAGAGTGGGAGAACACTTGATGATCAGCCTTGGGATCTCGAATCAGAGAGAAAAGTTTGAGAGAAAAGTGGAGTTGGATCTTTGGTGAAATGAGAGCAATTGAAAGAAAATGAGGAGAGAGGTTGAGTGACCAGCCCCAAAAACGTGGGGATGGCTTGTGAGAGAGGCAAAAGGTACAAGGAAGTGACAAGGTATGGTGGGGAGGAGTGTGGGTTAGGCATGGAGTGGGTATGGGGGTTGCTTGTGTCATAGAATAAAGGAAAGTCAACACTCCACCTTTGCACTTCACCCACTCTTCTTGGATAATGTTTTATCCTTAAAAACGTGATTAACCAATAATTAAGGGGTCTTACATGTTAAAATAAAGTTTTGGGTGAAAATCCCGTGTTAAAACAATTAAAATCGGGCCTAAAACGCAAAACTAGACGAAAACCGGGAGAAAAGAAGCTTCCCAGCGAGACCTCTCGGTACAGGCCGAGGTTCGGTCCCCTCTGATGCTGAGCCGGAAGTGAAAGAAAGCGAAGGTAAGCAGGGAGCGAAGGGCTCGGTCCAAAGGCATCAGAACCGAAATGGACCGAAGTGAACAATACCTTCGGGTTCGGGTGTGTGTGCGAGGTTCGGTCCTGAGAGGACCCTTCGGGTTCGGTTCTGAGAAGGCTTTCGGTTCAGCAAATGTTCGGTCCTCTTGGTTTCGGTCCCTAAGAGGACTTTCGGGTCCTAAGAGGCTTCGGCCCTAATAAGAGGGTTTCAGGTCCTTAAGCCTATTTTATTCGTTTTTACCCCGTTTTAAGCGGTTTTTGACCCCGTTAAGGGTCGGAATGACCCGCATGACTTCAAAAAGTTACGAAAACTTTTGAGAGAGATTTGGGAGAGATTTCACATTCTTGGAGAGATTTCTCATACAAAGAGAGATTTGGGAGAGATTCTCGATAAAGAGAGATAGAGTGAAAACGATTGAGAGAGGTTTCATGTGTGACAATGGTGAGTGTTTGGCTCCGCAACGCAAGGTCCATGAACCCCGTTAAGTCATGTTTAAGGATCTTACCCACTCCCAATGAGTATGTAACATTGTTTTATCAGTTTGGTTCATTGTTTAGCACTAAGGCTTAGGAAATTTAAACACACGAACTTTTCCAAGTGATGTTTTCTCATTAAAATAGTGAGTTATGCAGTAATTACATAACGTACACTCCAATACACAAGGTTAAACGAGTCGATCGGTTTGACTTGTTGACTTTGACTTGACTCGAAATTGACGATTGTCACAATCTAACATTAACTCTAACATACAAGCATGCATCTTCAATTAGAATTGATGACCAAGTTACATGGTCTGCATTTTTTGTACATAAAAAAACACAGGTCGTGTTTTGTTCCAGATGTCCCAATTTAGGCGATGTAATTTCATTAGCTCATGCAATATTTTTCATCAACTGTAAACACTCGTAACTCTCTAATACAATTTTTTATTAGATTGATTCTTTTTTCTACGGTTTCCTTATTATCTTGGCAGAATTCTAAAATAAAGAATCAATCTATTTGATGCCTACAATTCTGAAATACATAGCATCAAAAATAGGATAGGATATTGGGTATCGATATTGTCAAACACTAGTTAAAAGTTTATTTTCAAAATGTCATGAATTTTTCATTTTAACTTTAAAGGACTTGATTATTTGTGAATTATCCCCTTTATTATCTCAAATACACATTACAACTTTTAGATCATATTTATTATTTACTTATACTCAATTCTCGTAACCCTAAACATGAGTGCTTATTAATTTTGGAACTTATATGTTTCATCAATTTCTCTTACGTATCCATCGTGATTCTTACTATATGCCTTATAAACTTATACACTTCTATTAAGAACTGCATAAACAATATGGTCCAACAAAAATTCATTAATTGGAAATCATAATCCTTTTTGTTCCGTAATGAATATGTACAAACACATTTTCTGTAGTTGTCATATCCTTGTTTTACTTCCATCTTAATACATAATGTATTTTATATTCCACCCGTATATACTTAATTCTTAAACATAAAAAAGTCTAACTCTTGTCATTTATAAATATCAATTCTTACACTATTCCATTTCTTACATTTTGAAAGTCTTGTGCCAAAACCACCCCTAAACTTATTATGTTCCATTCAATATCTTAACATAATTAACATTTTAGAATATTACATCACAACTAGAAAAAGGATACTATGCATTACTAAGGTTGAAGCTTATAGTTTAATGATTGACAAGACATTATAATTATGTTTCTATTAGTTTCCATCTTGATTTGATTGAGTTTTGCATTAAGAACTTAATTTTATAGGCTAATTTAGACAGTTTGAAATTCCTTTGATATCTTGAGCCTCCTAAATGCTAGATAGTTTAGCGTCTAGAAGTCTTATCTTCTGAAGGCGGTTCAATAATGTATGTTTATTTGAAATTCTTAAAGATAAAGATTGTTCAAGTTCAAATATACTAATCAGGATCAAACCATCCAAATTTAAGATAACAACAAAAGTATCCCGACAATTTCGAATGATCAGCTGCATTATATTAGTATTTATGTAATTCTAGTCAATGTTATTACATAGTTCTATTTTATGATCATCGAGGGTTATTATTTAGGTCTCAATTCGATATCAGAAATTTTGTCAATAACCTAAAGTGTGTCTCAGATTATTCAATACTTTCAAAGTTGATTAATATGATTTTATTTAGTTTCACCAAGCATGTATGTTAACAATATATTTATTGCATTATATAGGACCAACATAAACCATACCCTTCCATGAAAAAGGATTTGAAAGATTGGTCAGTTGTTTTCAAGACAAAATAAATAGGAATATATGAAATCCTTGAATCTATATGTGAACTTGAGGATAATTAAAACATGGAAATAAACCACTTTAAGATTGAGGAACGAAGTTAATATATGAATGAAGAAAGTAATAATGAACCACATATATAGAATTCTTTAAAAATGTATCAATACAAAATGAAGAAAGGACTAATAAGGACATATAGTTTTCAAAGTTTGAAGATACATAAACTAATGAAGACGAACTTGATTTACCTGACCATTTTTCTAGACACTTAAGAACATTTTTTATTGTTTTCCGTTTTAAATTGCTTGATATCATAGGATATGTCTATTTTAAGTATTTTTTTTTATCATATGATATCACCATTTTAATTTGTTGTTTATAATTTAAACTATATATCTAACCATCCTTCTTTTGTTAAGTACATGTTTTTTATATCTACATATGGCTCGTTCAGATGATACTCTAGAAGAATATGGTCGAGTCCAATAAGAGTTAGTGGTAGTACGGGAGAGTTTAGAAAACATGAGTAAATATTTCTTTGTATTCGTAGAGGATAAGGACACTGCTAATTCCTAATGGTAGTGTTATTAGGTATATACGTATGGGAGTAGTAGTGGGGCCAATATGGGTAATGTATGGACCAATGGGTTGGATTATGATTAATTTTCAGTACATTGAAATAACACACAACATAAACAACTATAAAAACAAGAATCCACAAGGATCATATATTCAGTGATTCCTTGCAACTAAAAGAGCTAGAAAGTTAAGATGATAATTATACCTTTCTTATGTTTAATTTCTTTTCTTTCTTCTTGGATGATTAAAGATCCCAAACCAGATATCCTCTCTTGTGGAAGCACCCAATATCACGATCAAGCAGTTAGACAACACCATTCTTCCATTGTTATCTAGAACTTGACAACCCGAACCTATTTGGAGAAAGGGCCACAAGCTTGAACAAAACATGAAGAAGAATGAATTTAGGAGAGAGTCGATTCCTACCTAGACGACCAAGCTTAGTGTTGTGTTTTCTTCATTATCTTTATTTTAATTAAGTATTTATCCCTTAATTCAAGGGATAAATAATTACTAATTTAACTCCAACATAGTTATACTTAGACCCTTTTAGTTTCTTTAGTTTCTAATTAACTTACTATAAGGTGACAAGTTAACAAACTAGTATCGTTGATTTTCCTTTTGTCATTTTATGTTTAAATCATGTCTTGCATGTAATTCAAAAGGATCCTACTATTTATAAAAATATGATCAACTTGTTGTGACCATGAGTATACTTCCAACACAATAAACATAAGACTCACACATTTCATTAATTATAAAAATTAGAGACCATATATAACAATTAGGGTTATAAGTATGATGGTAAGGATGATGGGAACAATGAGACTAATGGGAATGGATTAAATGTCGCATATACATTTCTTACTTATGCTTCTTACAATGTACCGATTGAATGGGTTGATGCATGATATTTATTTATTATTAAAAGCATGTTGATTATTGATGTTATAACTATACTTATTTTGTAGGTTTAATGATAAGGTTGAGTGACTTTAGATCATGTATATCATATATTAATTCTATAATTCTGTTTGTCTGACATGGAGAAATTTTGATGAGGTCACACATTTGTGTATGTTTGAGAATTTATGGGTCGTGCATTAAAAATATTTACAATTTTATGTTTATTTGATTTAATTTTACTACTAATCAGTTTTATAGGTTATAATCCAAAGCAAGAGGTGAACTAACTTAACTCTTAAGCTCACATGCAAACTATTTAGATCTATGTTTTCTCTGTTGATAACCATAATCTATAAACGTCAAAGAACCCTAAGGAGGCCCTACTATAATCGAAATTAACAAATGATTAGGGTTTACATACCTTTTGATTATTATAACAATAAACAAATAATCAAAATAATTCCCTCTTGAAATGTCTTAGAAAGCAAGCACTAGAAATTCAATGCCTCTAATGGTTTATACTCAAACCCTAACAATTAAAACACTCGAGCAGAGAGGAAGGGAGAGTAGAATTTTCGCTATTCCTTTGAGTGCAAGGGTGGACGAAAATAAGGAGTCAAGGGGCTCTATTTATAGCTGATACAAGGAGCCTTGAAAACCCTAATTTGAATATTATATTAATATTTCAAATTTGGTAATTATCCAACTGCTTGATTATCTTAAAGGATTAATTTAAAACCCTTAAAAAAAATCCAAAATACAGTTAATGACCCATGGAAGGTTTTGGAACCTCTCTTGTTTAACTATTGAATAATTACAACTTAAGTCCCTACACTTTTAACTAATTCAATTAATCCCAAAATTAATTCCTATTAATTTATGATTATATATTAATTGAATAATACAATTTCTAATTAATATATTAATTACATAATATATTAAAAGGTTAATTATTTCTATTTATTAATCATATAATAAATCAATAAATCAGTCTCTCTCCCCAAAAGTCAATATAGTCAATTACTAGTTTTGAGGGCAACCCCAAAATGACTTTGCTTTTAACTCAAGTATATACCAAGTTAGTTATTGACTTAGACATCTTAATCCAACATTCTCCCACTTGGATAAGGCTTTAACTACAATTGCAAGCATAACTTCTAAATTAAACAACAAAGTGTGCTTTTCGAAGCAACTGTCGAACTTTGATCCAATCAAACATTTGCCCTAAGATAAGTGATCAAACATTCCTTCATTCTTCAAGATATAGTATGGACATGAGACATGGATTATAATCAATCTCTTGTCCAAAATTTTGTTTCCCAATTTCTTGATTTGTCATGACCTCGTTAGACTACCAATTGAAGACATCAATTCAGTCCTGGCTAGGACCAACACTATAATGTCAACACCAAACCACCGAGGGTGCCAAAGATATCATTTTTCCCGTTAGGGAAAAAGGAATCAATAAATTTCGACTTATATACTTATATATTTTACTCACCAAATCATACATGACACTAAGTTTTATAAAATCATGTTACTAATGCGTTTTCGTAATACCAATGCACAACTGACTTGTAAATTACAACTTACATGTATCCGTTTGAATAATAAAAGTTATTTCCTCTCATAATTACTTGTGATAAAATTTGTGAAGTAATTCTTAGATTGTGGGTTTATCCAATACTCAATATCTCCATTTCTCAAAGTACTCATGAATATTGTAGCAACCCATTGCAATGTCTAATCTCCATAGACAATCTATAATCTATTCATGAAAATCTTAATTCATCACTTACTTCTAAAAGTATGAGTAACTATGAAATTTTGAATAATCAAATCATTCAGGAAGTAAAACATGCAACATGAAACACAAGAATAAACAATTGAAAAAGGTAGTAACCATAGTCATAAATAATTCTCCATTATTCATTCAGCAAAATCAATTACATTTATTTTGTTACAAAATTTCAACCTATCAACTAACCACTAAAACTAACATCGTCACTCAAGCCAATGCTCCTTGCATGCTGGTTGTGTTTAACCCTACTCAGAGCTTCGTGAAAGGATCTTGATAAGAATTAAACTCTAGATCGATTAGATCTTTCACAGGTAAGAATATGAAAATCAAACAAGACAAACATAGTAAGAGTATGAACACACAATAAAATCAAATGTGTGCTTATGATTCAACAAAGACATGCCTCAGCAGAGCTCGACAAAGAACTTCTACTGTAGAGGCGAGCTAGGGTTTTACAAAACTCAGTGAGAAAAATAATTAAAGCGTTGTCATCTAATACTACATGCATGCTGCTTATATACTAAACCCTAGAACAAAAAAAATGCACGGTTGGACAGGCCCAAACCGGCAATCAAAACTGGGCTAAGGACCGAGCCCATGACGCAACATAATAATCCCAAAAATCTCCCACTTTGCGTCAAATGAGGCGAGAGATTATTTCTTCTGTGTTGGCTTCACCGTCTTTATTACTTTGAACAACCGAGGAATTATTGCAAGAAGTGTCTGCCTAAAATGGATATACCACCTCAGCATATTAGTGAACAACTTCTTGTCAGCTGCACTGTTCTAATCACACCTTTGAATGATCTCCAAGATATGCTCCAGGCAAGAAGTCGAGAAGACGTGTTTGTCAACGAGAGCGAACAGACATTTATGACCTTCGCCTCTGATGAACATAACCGTGTGGTACTTCGAATCAATCTTCCCCTTGAAAATCGTATTGACATTGCCTGATTTACCCATAGTCTTGATCGTGGTTCGCTTGTGAATGGCAAAAGCAATCTCTTGGTCCATCTTCGCTACCTCGTGAATGTAGCACACAAGCATTCGCTTGACATGGTCAATTATTGGCTGGTACTCCCTTGGATTTGACAGAAGAATGTTGTTGAGGAGTATCCAGTCGTGGGGATTAAGGTTCGGTAGATCAGCAAGGGTGAAGTTTTGAACTGAGCCTTTGGTGCCTCGAGTCACTTTGAATTTAACGTTAATAAACTTCCCCGCTGAGTAGGGCTTCAAAACCTTGACAGAGTAATCTTCTTCGAACTCCAGGTCAAGTACTGGGGTTGAGCAAACTCCAAGTAGAACTCCAGCAGATCCCTATCTACCTTCGGGTCTGGGGAAGGAATTGCAGCAGTTGAATTAAAGCAGCAAAAGATGAATGCCTTTCGCGTGATTGGCATGTCAAATTGTGCGTCCTTGGAGTTCTCGAGCCCAAATGACATAACAGGCTCAAGCCAAAGTATGATGGGCTCATCAATAGCACACCTTTGAAGCGAATCTATAGTCCAGACAGGAAAAATGGACTTCTTCTTTTCTAGGAGCTCCGTCTCCTTTCGTTTTTGCTCGAGCTCAACCTGTTATTTCTTGTATTTTTCTTCCAGCTCTTTCTCAGAGGGCTTTGCCTTCTGAAAAGGCTTTTCAGGATTCTCAGCATAGACGTCATCTTCATTGTTTGTGTCATCCTCCCCAATCTTCTTCTTCTTTTTCTCCTTGTTATTGACTGAAGCTTCATTACCCTTCGGTTCAGTAGATGGTTTCAGTCCAGGAGGAGGTTGAGTTGTTTCCTTCTCTCCCCCTTGTTTCGGCTGGACACCAGTCACCAGAACACCCTCAATACGACTAAGGGATGTCCAATGCTGGCCTAAGCTTGTTAGCCAAGTTCTGTCTGATCGTAATGGTGATGATTGGATCGTGCGCTTCAAGGAGACGAAGGAGGATGGAGTGTACATCAGCAGCAGAACTCCGAATGACCTCCCTTTCTGACTTTAGGTCATTAAGCTCAGCGGTAGCAGTATGCAACTTGTAATTTTGCATTTTTAGCTGTGAAGTTCGTTTGTCAAGCTCATCCATGATGCGATTCTCTACAGCTAATTCTGCCTCAAGTTGAGTCAGGCGATCATTGACGTTAGCATGTAGAGACTCATTGGCAGCTTCGATCGCTTGGCGTGCAACTTCAAGGTTGGACCTTTCAGACTGAAGGGACTGTTGAAGGTTATCCACCGAAGCATTGATGGTTTGAGCATTCTTCTTAGCAGCCGCCTGCAAAGAATCTAGAAAATGGTGAGCGTCAGAAACTAGTTTATCTACTTTTGCGGTCGCTTCCTTACACTCCTTGGTAGAAGCCTCAACTGCAAGAGACGCTTGTTGACATTGGGAAGTGGTGGCTTCAATAGCTTTAGCTGCAACAGAGAGTGAGGCACTGTGCTCTTGAACAACAAATGAGAACAAGGCCTTTAAAGCAGCTTCAGAGTAAGCTCCAGAGGAAGAGGATGAGAGCAGTTGAGCAAGTTTCTCGTTTACTGCTTTGAGATGACGCTTTGTAACAGGCTCATCATCATCATCGTCACTCTGTACATGGTAAGGACTAAAATACGTGGAATCAAATTCCAAGTCCTCACCGCCTAGAACAGGGGTGGTTTCTGTGGATGTGGCTGGAGGTTTGGTTGTGATAGGTGGTTCGGTTGTAACGGGTGGAGTGGGAGCGGTAGAATGAGCTCCTGTGGTTGAAGTTGTGGTAGTAGTGTTTGTGAATATGGGAGTGGGGATGGGAATTGTAGTGGATGGTTGAGTGGTTGGAATAGGAAATATCGGAGGGATGGATACTGGGATGGTTACAGGTGGAGGGGAAGGAGGGTGGGAGCGAACAGGAATTTCTGGGGTAGGGGAGTGAGGGGGAGTATCACCTCGACCCGAAGCCTTATTATCTGAGCTTTCGCCCTCAGATTCTGAAGAAGGAGCAGATCTATGTTTGGGAGGAACATACTCTGAGTCTGAATCACTGGAGGATTGGAGTATGAGCTTCCTGGCAGGCTTCTTTTGTTTCTTCGGTTGAGCCTGTGATGTAGCAGCCTTGTCAGACTTTCGCTTTTTAGGGGTTTTCCCCTTGGTTGATTTGGAAACCGGTGCCTCCTTCTCAGTTTCAGTTTTCTTGGCCCTTTTCGCTGGTTTGTCAGCTTCTTCAATGGAGCGAACCATGGCCGGCGTAAGCTCCCTTGGGCCTGAAGAGGGAATCTTCCTGTATTGTTGTAGAACATTACTTGCTGTAGAGACATGAGAAAGCATGGTTTCAGGAATAGAGCCAATAAAAGAGTACTTGGTGGGATCTGTGACTATGATTTTGGTTGTGTGAAAAGTAGCGATGGAGGAGAGAAGAGAATTCGCCATGATGGGAACATGAAGACGATCCATTGCCCAGTTAGTGATTATCGACCAAAAGCGCCCAAAAGAAATCTCTGAATGCCTGGATGAAGAGACCAAGCCTTGTAATAGTTGCTGCCAGATAATCATTCCAAAATCCAAATCGATCCCATGGTACAGTCCATATAGCACAGTCATAAATGACTTGCTTGCACCATCTGAGCCAGCGCTTCACTTAGAGAGTCCTTTAAACAGCAAAGTGAAAAGGCCATTCCATTGAGGCGGAAGGCAGGAATTCTTGAACTTGGTTATCGTGGTGACCGTTTCAATATACCCCATCTGATAAAACATAGAAAAGAGTTGACCAGTGGTGATGGATTCAGGGTTTACCAGAGATTGCTCTTGAGAAAGACCAATTAGGGCACAAAAGCGGTGCTTGGAGATGGAGGTCTTCTCATTGTGGATTTCAAAGTCAATTCTTTCATTAATCTTGTCGTAGTAAGCAGTGGAGTAGATAAGAGAAAGACAGGATATTGGTACGACTTCAACTTTGGTCAGAGCTTCGACGCGAGGTGAGTATTTGAGACACTCAACGACATATATCATGTAGGGTTCATAGACAAATGGAGTGAGATCGATGATCAGGTTCTGTTGAGGTTTTATTGTAAGAAGTGGTTGACGAACAGAAGTATCATGAACGGACGAAGAGTCTGCCATCATAGAAGCTTGGAGAAGATGATGAACAGTAAGAGGAATCACCTTTGTTCTTTGAGAGAGTTTGGTAAGTGATAAAAGGTTAAAGTGTACCATTCCAATTCCTTTTATATGTACAAGGAGGAGAGAGAAAAATCTGGCTGAGATCTTGGATTATTTCAAAAATAGCGCCTGACTTGACGGATGAACAGTTAGCATACCGATGATGACGCAGGAAAGAGAAAGGACGTTTCCTTTTTGCACGCCATGCCATAAAATTCACTTTTTCAAATCGCCAAACCGATTGGATAACCGCTGAGTCAGCTTTCACTTTATCCCAATCGTCATCCCAAAATTCATTTGAATCGCCATTTCCTGTTGTGCTTTATTAAACAGCCTTAAAAGAACCAGAGTTTGGAAAATTAAAAAATTTCGTGCGTAGAGTGTAAAAGATAAAGAAATAAAGCAAACTTTTCGTGATAATTTATGATGTCTTAAAGAGACATAAAACAATTGCTTCTGGGCACGAATCACTTCCTTCAAAGTCAAGAGAGACATTAAAGTGCTTGCTTGGTTTCCCATTAAATAACGATCAATAACTTGTTAAGAAGTATTGAAAGGCATCTTTTTGAAGGTTATAAGGGGTGACTTTCGCTTCAATTCATGATTTCGATACTTAATATAAGACCGAAACTGAATGAAATACTTGTGATATCAATGTGATCTGTTGAACAAGTAGGTGATATATATATATATATATATATATATATATATATATATATATATATATATATATATATATATATATATATATATATATATATTATAGTGACAAAAGAAAGCATAGAAATCTCAAAAAAAATAAACTGGATCTTTAGGGTAAGAAAAGCCTTGGTGTAAGACAAATTCATAAAGATCACTCAAAGGTGAAAAGAGATTTCATTAGGTAACAAGTAAGATCTTGAATATGAGAATTCACCATCAATTCATTATTGGTGTTGGATTGTGGGTTTCACTTAGTTCATAGTGGCATGAAACTAATATCATTAACACAGATGTTGTATAACCATAAACCACAGTGGTAAATACTAAGAATCTCAAGGGTTATGTTGGTGAAACGAATTATAATGGAAAAAAATGATGGAGATGGTAAAAGAAGCGAATGTACCTCTGCTCTAAAGAAAAAGAATGACTAAGCAGAAAACTCTAAACTCAATGTGAGTAGAGTAAGGTAGCTCATGATTAGAGTGAATATTGCAGCCTAGATTGGGAAAACATGATTTGTATATATCATGTTATTAAGGCTTCACTCAAAATCTTCCGAGGCTTTAGTCAACATACAACAGCATGCTTCTAGGGACGCCTAACTAATAAAGAATTTACCTGCCTTAGCTTCGGCATCGAGAATCACACTTATAGAAAAAGAAAACATTAGATAAAAAAAATAAATAAATAAAAATTGTATTTTGTGAGAATTGACCAATTGAACGAAAGAGAAAAATATTTTTGGATTTTATGAATATAAAATAAGTATTTAAAAAGTGTACAAAAGAATACAGTCAAAATGCCTTGATAAGAAAAAGAAGCGAATAAGTTCAGAAGGACCGAACCCGAAATAGACCGAACATTCGGTTCATTTCGGTTCGCTCTGTTTTACTTGTTACCTTTATTGAAGTGAAGGCGGTTTTGGTACGGATTCGGCTTCCATCATTCCTAGACCTTGTAGAATCTTATTGAAGCTTGCTTCAAGTAAAGCCTTAGTGAATATATCTGCCAGTTGATCGGTTGTCCCGACGAAGTGAATTTCTACGTTACCATCTTCGACGTGATCATTGATAAAGTGGTACCTCAGTGCTATATGTTTAGTCTTTGAGTGATGCACTAGGTTGTGACAAATCCTAATTGCGATTTTAGAATCACAATATAGTGGGATTTTCTTCATGTTTAGCCCGTAATCCCTAAGCTGACTTTGTATCCATACGACTTGAGATGTGCATGATGCTGCAACAATGTATTCAGCTTCTGCAGTGGAGAGGGAGACACAAGTTTGTTTCTTCGATTTCCAGCTAACCAATTTACCATCTAGAAATTGGCATCCTCTAGTGGTGCTTTTTCGATCTAATCCACAGCCACCTAAGTCAGCATCTGAGAATGCTTGAGCAAAGAATCCTGAGTTGGCTGGATACCACAGACCGAGAGAGGAGTTTCGCTTCAGATAGCGAAAGATGTTTTTCATGGCTTGCAGATGAGGTTCACGTGGGTTAGCTTGAAATCTTGAACAGTAACAGGCTGAGAACATGATGTCAGGTCTACTAGCTGTGAGATACATCAGAGACCCAATCATTTGACGATAGAGCATCATATCAGCAACTGGTTTCTCCAATGAGGGTGTAAGCTTCGTCCCAAAGGCCACTGACACTTTCACTTTGGATTCTCCTGTCATTCCAAACTTGGTCAACAGTGTCTTGGTGTATGCCTCCTGATTAATAAAAATGCCTTCGGGTCTCTGTTTAATGTTTAATCCAAGGAAAAAGTTAATTGGACCGATTGAGCTCATCTCAAATTTAGTTTCCATCAGCTTCCTGAATTCAGTTGTTAAGCTTGGATTCGTGGAGCCAAAGATGATGTCATCAACATAAATTTGGTCTATCATAAGGTGGTTACCTTCTCTCTTGCGAAAGAAGGTTGGGTCAACCGAACCTTGTTTGAATTTAGACATTTTTAAGAATCGAGTTAGAGTTTCATACCATGCTCTGGGAGCCTGTTTAGGCCATATACTGCTTTGTCAAGGACATAACAATGACCTGGATACTTCTCGTTCACGAAGACTGGCGGTTGCTCAACATACACAGTTTCTTCAAGTTCTCCGTTGAGAAAGGCACATTTGACGTCCATCTGATAGACTTCAAAGTTCTTGTGTGTAACATAGGCAAGAAAGATACGAACAGACTCTAATCTTGCAACATGAGCGAAGGTCTCTTCATAATCGATGCCTTCTTCCTGACAATAGCCTTTGACAACCAACCGAGCTTTGTTGCAAATGACATTTCCCTCCTTATCCATCTTGTTTCTGAAAATCCATTTGAGACCGACAACTAAGGCATCCTTTGGAGTTGGAATAAGCCGCCATACTTTGTTTCTTTCAAACTCATTTAACTCATCTTGCATCGCTTGAACCCAGTCTGAATGATCAAGTGCTGAATTAACGGTCTTCGGTTCAACTTTGGAAACAAAGGAGTTGAACATGCAAAACTCTACTTGTGAAAAGAGTGCAGCTTGTTTTGCTTTGATTTGAGATCGAGTTAACACCATTTCAGAAAATTCCCCAATAATTTGACTATGAGGGTGATCTTTGGTCCATTTTATAAGCGGTGGGTAATTTGGATCACAATTGGGATCCAATTCAACATTAACTTCTTCTTCCAATTCTGACAGTATGTCATCATCATTGACAATGGTGTTCTCCCCCTCGAAGGATGACGCCTATTCAATATATGGATTGGTATCACCTCCTTCGATTGGATTCTCAGAAGAACTAGAAGAATGTGACGGTATGCCCTCCTCCTGGAATGATGAACATTGATCATGATGAAGAGATGGACCCTCCCCCTGGACACTAGGACGGTCATTCGAAAGTTTGCTTGCCTCTGGCCTTTCAATTTCTTTGGGTTGATCATCATCCATCTTTTGAGCAGCATCATCAATGATTTGTTTTAGATCATCAACTTTGTTGTCTTTTGAGCATCATCATCAATGATTTGTTTTAGATCATCTACTTGTGAAAAGAGTGCAGCTTGTTTCACTTTGATTTGAGATCGAGTTAACACCTTTTCAGAAGATTCCCCAATAATTTGACTTTGAGGGTGATCTTTGGTCCATTTTATAAGCGGTGGGTAATTTGGATCACAATTGGGATCCAATTCAACATTAACTTCTTCTTTCAATTCTGACAGTATGTCATCATCATTGACAATGGTGTTCTCCCCCTCGAAGAATGACGCCTGTTCAGTATATGGATTGGTATCACCTCCTTTGATTGGATTCTCAGAAGAATTAGAAGAATGTGACGGTAAGCCCTCCCCTTGGAACGATGAACATTGATCATGATGAAGAGATGGACCCTCCCCCTGGACATTAGGACGGTCATTCGAAATTTCGCTTGCCTCTGGCCTTTCAGTTTCTTTGGGTTGATCATCATCCATCTTTTGAGTAGCATCATCAATGATTTGTTTTAGATCATCAACTTTGTTGTCTTTTGCCTTTGATTCAGAATCAATCGCTTTTTGAGGCATATTAAACAGAAGCAAATATTGCTCGAAAAGATTTGAAATAGAGGTAGTAACTTGACCATTCTTTGGAAACATTTCTTGTATTGCACCTTCTATTGATTTCATCTTCTTAACATAACTATCGTCAAAGGTGATATAGTATGTTTCTTCAATCTTCTTTGAGCGCTTATTGAGAACTCTATACGCCTTGGAATTCAGGGAGTAACCTAAGAATATTCCTTCATCAGCCTTAGCATCAAACTTATTTCGGTTCTCTCTGGAGTTGAAGATGAAGCATCTTGAACTGAACACATGAAAGAATTTCACATTCGGTTTATGATTATTTAAAATCTCGTAGGGAGTAATGGTGAATTGCTTGTTCAAATACGATCTGTTCTGAGTATAATAAGCAACATCAATTGCGTCAGCCCAGAAATACAAAGGCAAGGATGCGAAGCATAGCATTGTTTGAGCTGCTTCACACAAAGATCGATTTCGTCTTTCAACGATACCATTTTGATGTGGAGTGTATGGGGCTAAGAAATTATGAGTCATCCCCTTTTCAGCAAGAAAGTCTTCAAAATCTTTGTTCTTGAATTCCAAGCCATTGTCGCTTCTCACATTACGAACAACTTTCCTTAGTTGAGTCTCAATCTGTTTTATAAAGAGCTTAAGCTTTGGAGTGGCTTCAAACTTTTGCTTCAAGAAGAACACCCATGTAAATTGAGAGAAATCGTCCACTATTACCAGAATGTACTTGTTTCCACCAATGCTTTCAATTGACGAGGGTCCACACAGGTCAATATGTAATGGTTCTATCACTTTTGTATTGCTAATAGAAGGATGGCTTTGCCTGCTTTGCTTTCCCATTTCACAGGCAGCACAGAGATGCTCTTTGTCAAATTTTAGAATTGGAAGACCTCGAACATGATCACCTAAAACCGGTTTGTTGATATCTTTGAAATTCAGATGAGAAAGTCTTCGATGCCATAACCAACTTTCTTCTGAGTGAGCCTTCGTAAGTAAGCAGACTGCTGGTTTACCTCGAATTGGGTTGAGGTTCAAAGGATACATTTCGCCTTTTCGCTTTGACTTCAGCAGAACGTTGTTGGATTTCTTCTCAACAATCTCTGATCCTTCATCATCAAATGACACCTTCAATCCAGTGCCAACCACCAGCTGTGAGACGCTGATAAGGTTATGTTGGAGCCCTTTAACACACGCCACTTTTCTTATAGAGAAATCACCATTAGTGATCATTCCATAGCCTTTGATAGTACCAAATGAGTTGTTGCCGTACTTCACAATACCACCATCCTTGAGAGACCGAAACTCCCTCAGTTCTTCCTTCCTCCCTGTCATGTGACGCGAGCAGCCACTATCAATGTACCATTCTTTGTCAAACTGCTCGTCACGTATAACCTGCAAAATATTAAGCAGATTTAGGAACCCAAAGTTTCTTGGATCCTTGTGAGCCTTTTACAGGACATGGAATAGTAAGAGAAATATCAACCAAGTAAGTGCGTTTAATTAAGGTTGTTTCATCTTTTCTTTTTATGGTGAAAACTTTAATTTTGGTTGGTTTAGTAGGATTGGGATTTGTGGTGTTGACGTTAGCATTCTTTTGGATCTCTTTTGGAAGTCTGTTATCTTCTGGAAAGAGTTTTCCTTTTCCCTTTAAATCAATTGAAGGACGAGAATTGGAATGTGAAGTGTTGGGTTTAGAAGAGGTGTAGAATCTTCTGTGTGTCTTATTGGACTTGTAGGGATAGGGACCGAAACTGATCTTTCGGTTGCTGTTGAGTGGAGATCCGAGACCGCGCTTTCGGTTGATATTGCTTCGAGGACCGAAACTCTCCTTTCGGTTCCTTTCGGTCGATAGACCGAAACTCTCCTTTTGGTTCTTTTCTGTCAAAGGACCGAAACTCTCCTTTCGGTTCTTTTCTGTCGAGGGCCCGAAACCATTCTTTCAGTTGATATTAGTTGAGGGACTGAAACTACCCTTTCGGTTGGTGTTGTTCTGAGGACCGAAACTACTCTTTCGATTGATGTTGTTCTGAGGACCGAAACTGCCCTTTCGGTTCCTTAACTCTTCTTGAGATTTGTGCTTCCTCTCGACCCTTATAAAGTGAGGATTTTGTGATCTCCAAAACTGTTTTCTTTCTGAGAGATTCTTCTTGTATCTCAGATTTCTTTGGTGTTTTCGATCAGCTACTTGTTTTGGATTTCTGTGGATGTTGGCCTTTCTCTTTGAAGCATGAGCACAACATTCACTTTTTGTTGAGGATGTTTCACTAGTGGTTTGCACTTGTTCGCCCAATGAAGTTTTGGTTCCACTTGTGCTTGGCACATCGTATCTTGCTGGCTCATTTAGTGGTTCGGGTATATATCTACCTTTCACTCTCTATGATGTCTTCTGAGACAGGCCCTTCGTTTCATCAGCGTTGTCTATTGGTGCTGACCAGAAGAACTCATCACATCTGCCAGCATTATCTTCTTCCACCATAGCTGTCAATTCAGCAGTTTGTTGTGGAGTGACACCAAGGACTGTGTAGAATTGATTTGGAGTGGTTTGTACCTTTTTGTACAAAACAACTTTTGCTTTGAGAACTTTGGTCTTATCAGTTGACGAGCGAGCGAACTCAACAGAGTTTTCAGAAATCAAGTTTTTGCATGATTTAGGTTCGCTTTTGACAAATTCTGAACAGTCCACCGCATTCTCTACAGAGATTTCACTCAGATCATCATTCTCATCAAGTTCAGATGCATTTTCAACATCAATTTTATTTTTTGAACTTAATTTGGTATTCAACGAGTCAAATTTTTGTACAGTTTCAGTTCTTAATTTCAATTTATCATTCTCGTCTAACAAATTTTTAAGCATGTCCTTGTGGTCTTTGGACTTAATGTAGGATTCAATTTTGTCCAGATCTATTTTATATGCAGGAGAGACCTCGTCAGAAGATACAACGCTTTCACAGTTGTAGGCTTCAGCATCAATTTCATCCTCCTTTAACTCAAGGAAGGGTAAAATCATGCGATGTATCTTCTTTCCTATTTCACAATCAAGATGCAATTGAGTGATATTAAAATAAAGTCTTTTAGCAATCAAACTAAACACATTTCGTTGTTTAAGAAGTTTAAGATTGTCTCTTTGCAAATAAATTGAATCATCCTTAGACCTAATCAACTCTTTCTCTTTCTGCTCTATCCACATCCTCCTTTCCTAACTCTTCGATGATATCCTGCTGATTTGATCAGTTAGGTTAGAATTTGTGACACGGGTTT
This sequence comes from Lactuca sativa, assembly GCF_002870075.4. NCBI lineage: Eukaryota > Viridiplantae > Streptophyta > Magnoliopsida > Asterales > Asteraceae > Lactuca > Lactuca sativa. The sequence continues at coordinate 171,005,623 of NC_056626.2, read as the reverse complement.
GGGTGAGACTGCTACTTATGCTTGAAAATTTATATTTTAAGTTATTTAACTCCTTTTCATAGTTAGTAACAGGTATATTTAGGGAAGTAAGAATATTTTGTACCTTCTTGATCAACTCATCACATTCGTTGATCTGTGCGCTGACAGGTTTAGCCGCAAAACACCTGTCCTCTCGCTCCTTATCGTCTTCAATTCCCATGTCGGTTGTATATCCTCTCATTTGAGACACACCTTCGGTCACCACAAAGCACCTTCCTGTCACAGGTTCTTCTTTTTCCAGCATCGCCTTCCCATGAGTGGGCTTACTGACTTCTTCATCCTTTGAATCTGTGGACCATACTTCCACACCACCAAATTCATCACGGTTGTCTGTATCCTGCACAATTAAAGCATTCATATTAGTATTGTTAGCATCAGACTTTCTTTTCTTGATTTCCTCCAGTATTCTTAGGAGGCTCGCTTCCTCATCTTCATCCTTTATCTTTTCTTCTTTCTTTTTCAGCATACAATCTTTTGCAAAATGGTTCTTGCCTCCATAGTAATGGCAATCAAATCCTGAGTCTCCACCAACTTTCGCTTCTTTCTTTGACTCTTCAGACTTTGACCCCATCTTCGGTTCCTCCTTGATCTTTTCGACGCTGTAACTTCCCTACCTGTTTCGATTCTTGTTGGCTGGGAATTTCTTCTTAATGAATTTTCTGGGATTGGATACCATCGTGGCATATTCTTCACCGGTTAGATCATAATTGGCAAGATCCAATTCCTCTTTTTCTTCAACTGAGCATTTCCTTTAGAGACAAGGGCCAAAGAACCCAAACTAGAAACTACACTCGTTTCCTTAGATAGTGCACTTTCATGGGATTTCAAAATACCCACTAGTTTCGCCAGAGAATATGACTTGAACTGTTCATGAGCTTTAACAGTAGATACAATAGCCATCCATTCGGATCTAAGACCGTTCATGAAGGTTACCTTTTGTTCAATAACTTTCCTTTCAATCCCATGCTTTATCATCTTGCTTAAAAGATGATTAAAGCGATCAAAGGCTTGAACTATTTTCTCTTTAGGCTTCTGCTTAAAATCTCCAAATTCAGAGAGCAAGAGAGTTTGAATTGAATGTTCCAAGTCTTCGTCTGTAGAATACAATTATTTTAATTTGTCCCAAATCTCTTTAGTAGTGGCACAAGAACTTACCAATCGAAACGTATCTGACTGCAAAGCAAACCTTATCATCCTCAGGGCCTTGATGTTGCATTGTAACTTTTCCTTCTCATCTTGAGGAATATCTTTACATCATTAACAAGCTGATTGTACTCCTTCTGAGTTTTGACAATCTTAGAGGTGCTTGAGTGAGCGAATAGGCCAACAGTGTCACACCCCAAAACCGAGAACGGCGGAAACGTTCTGGGGCGGAGGACGTCATGTAATGTATCACAACAATGTAAATTAGTAATCAAGCAACAAAGTCCTCCATTGCATTAATAGTATAATTTTAAATTACAAGTGTATTCTTTCATAGTATAAGACAACATGATAATTAATCAAAATAAAAGAGGAGTATTGATTTCTCCGTCTTCACAAAACCTGGTCGTCATACCTGTCTATTTGTGACATGAGAATACAAGTTATTTTGAAAGCGAGTATCAGCAATAAAGCTGGTGAATTCATAAGTATTAATGTGTCTTTGATTTGTAAAACTTGTAATGAAAGTCTTGACATTGTTTTGAAAGAAAGTTCGTATAAGTATGTAAAGGTTTGTAAGAAATGGAAACCGTTTGAATAACCCTAGAAATCCCTATGATCCCTATAAAAGAAGTCTTCTACCAAGACCCTACTTTTCGAAAGTAAGCATCTCTGTAAATGTGATGGTTTTTCCCGGTTTAACTATTAGTATAAAACTATGGTATACCTCATCGTTTATGTGTATGAGTCACATTATAAAGGTAATAAGGAAATTAGTTATCTATATCAAATATATCCTACCTCGTCAATCATGTGAATGTGTCACAAAGTAAAGGAAGAAATAATATAATGACCTAAGTATTATCCTTTTGTACTAGGATAACTAACAGTGTTAACTTAAGACATCCACATATGGACATCTACCTTTGTAGCTAACAGCTGGGTGTAGGAATAGTTAGTCCCTTAAAGTATACCTATAATGGTATCAACTGAAGACATCCGAAGATGTGCATTTACCTCTGTAGCTAACAGGGGTTCTAGGAATGGTTGGTCCTGCAAAGTATCCTTTGAAACGAGGATATAAAGTCCAATCTATCTCGTCGATTATGTGTTTGTTTCACAAAGTAAAGATAAGAAGGATAATTACATATAACAGTATCTACACATATAATATGTAATAGTAACTCGCCATATAACATCTATGTAAAAGTATTCATGTAAACGTAATCATGTAAGCGTATCTATGTAAACGTACTCATGTAAGTGTATCTATGTAAATGTACTCATGTAAGCGTATCTATGTAAAATACTCATGTATCATGTAATGTACTAGTATAGACTCATGAATGAACTGACTCTTGTGTGATTCCCTGTACTTGGGATAGTAAGTGGTATCTCCTAACTATACCTATAGTAGTTACTAACCATGTACGTGTATAACCTGAAGTATGCCTTTGCTACCCAAAGGTACTGAACTGACTGAGGAAAACTTTTATGTCTCTATATATATACATGATATATAAATGATAGTTAAATGATCTTCGGACGGATACCAGATACTCTACCAGACCGCATCCCAACGGGGAAAAGGAAATAAATCGGGTTAGCCTTCCTAAGTCTTTTAAACATTATTTATATAACTATACCTATACAGGCATGCAATTGACAATATAAAAGCATATAAGGAGTTTTATAAAGCCTTTGAAAATGATTAATACATAAGAAAAGATCGGCTTGATTTCAGTTTATAAAACGGTTTGGAAGAAATTGTTTGACAAAAATAATTTAAGTATAAAGGAACCTTTGTTTGAAACACAATGTAATAGGGTTTGAAATGAACATACAATGTTTAATAAGCAGTTTAATAAAGTGTTTTAAACACTTAAAAATGTTTAAGATAAACATTTGAAGAAATCTGATTGGGAAAACAGTTACGTAATGTAAAGCCATATACACATTAGTTATTAATCACATGTGATTGATATAATAAGTAAAGATGATTCAACTTGTATTCCCCCTATAAAGCATTTATAAACATTTAACAACATTTAAAAGGTTAATTCAAGGGGGTATGAACTCACTTGATTGATTGGGAGAAAGCGAGATGATAATCGAGCAAAACTTCGACTTGGAAAAGTTGATTTTCTCGGGAATCTCGGGAATCTCGGGAACCTTGGGAATCTTGGGAATCTCGGGAACACAAAACCTATCTTAAGAACTTGAAGGTGAAAACTGGGGCTTTGGGAGGGCTTCGGGGGCTTAAACGCAGAGTTTCAGCGCGAGGAAGAAGAGAACTGAGCAATGGAACTCGGAGCCCTTGAAATCTATTTATAGGGTCATTTTTTGAATGCCACATCGTGGCAGAGGGTGTGCCACGTCGTGGTGAGTCAGCCTTATCCTCTTCTGTTGATTGGACGCTCTCAGTCACTGGCCGGGTCGCGGCAACTGTGCCACATCGTGGCAAGCCTCACAGCCTCGGATTTCGGGCCTTGAACTTGTAAAATCCGTAACTTTCGCGTACGAGCTCCGTTTTCGATGTTCTTTATATGCACGCGTAGCTGAAAAGATGCTCTACAACTCTCGTTTAGACTTCATCGGCTAATTTTGAATTTATTTTTAATTATTTATTTTTAACGGGTCAAGACACGAAAAATCTGTTAAAAATCCATAACTTCTTCATCCGATGTCCGTTTTCGTCAGACCTTTTACCGTTGCGCTAATATTGTTGAGACCTTCAATTCTCATTTAGGTTGTTTCGGCGAAAAGTCTCTCGATCTCTATTTCGAGTTTTTAGCTGTCTACTGCTATATCCGGATCTTGGAAAAATCTTAACTTTCTCATATGAAGTCAGATTTGGACGTTCTTTTTACGTACGTTTACGGTTTAATGTTATCTACAACTTTAATTTAGATAATTAAGGATAAAAACTATTTTATTGCAACTTTGCGTTTTTCGCTTAATTGGTGTTGTCGGTTTTGCCGAGAATCTTCGGTTGGTCATAACTTCTTGGTTATAACTCGGATTTTAGGGTTCTTTATATGTACGAAAACCTTGATACGATTCCTACTACTTTATTTAATCCAAATAAGATTTTAGGAAAGTTATATTTTGACCTAAATTTTATTGGTGTTACATTATATTGTTTCAAAATGTCGGGTTGTCACATCATCCCCTCGTTAGAGGGAATTTCGTCCCGAAATTAGAGTTTATGTAGAATTGATAACTTTGATACAGATAGAAGTTTCATCTGATGCTCGCGTTCCCAGGTGAACTCAGGTCCTTGTTTGGCATTCCAATGAACCTTTCACTATCGGGATATGACTTTGTTTCTTTCGTTTGACTTCACTGGTATGATAACTCTTCTTTGTCGAATGTGTGTTGAGTGTTTTTGTGGTATGTGAGAGTATTACACCTTGTACCCTACAAGTAGTGTCTCCAGATCTTCAGAGCAATTACCGCTGCTCATGACTCAAGATCACATGTTGAATAGTTAACTTCCTGTGTCTTAAGCTGTGTTGAGGTATAGGCAGTGACCTTTCCTCTTGCTTAAGAACACAACCAAGCCCTTGGTTGGATGCATCGCATTACAACACGAAATATTCTATCCCTTTTGGGAGGGATAATATTGGTGTGATGCATCAGGCTTACTTTAGCGTTTGGAACGCTCTTTCTTGTTTACAGACAAGTCCGGTGCTCCTCCAAGTGAGAAACTTGGCCTAAAGAATCCCCTTCTGAGGAGTTTGTTAAGCTCGCTAGGAAGTTCTTGCATCTCAGTTGGAGCTAGACGATAAGGTGATTTGGTTACTGGGGTAGCCCCTGGAACTAAGTTGATTCTGAATTCGACTTGATGCTGTGGTGGTTGTCTCGGTAGTCCTTCTGGAAAGGTGTCGGGAAGCCGCGTACTTCTTGGATGTTCTGAATGTCCTTCACTTCTCGGCATGTCTCGGCGATGTGTGCTAGGAATGCATGATATTCCTTTCGTAAGCATTTCTGAGCTTGCATACACGAAATGATGAGAGGGTTCGTACTTGGTTCATCGTTGTAAATAACTAGAGCTTCGTTGTTTAGGGAGGTTAGGACGAACTGCTTTATCAAAGCACCTGATGTCGGCTCGATGTAGACTTAACCAACTCCTACTGATTATGATGTCAAAACCTTAGGGTGGATTAGCTGTCATGAAGATCTAAAAGAAAGTATGACTACTCATGAATTAGGGAAAAGGATAGGTATTTCTAATTTTATTCTCACGGAAGCACGATCACTCGCAGTCTTGGGCAGTCTCCGTCCTGAAGTTCATAGTAGAACTCATACCAGGTTCATCAATTACAATCTTGGGTATACAAGTCGTATATAATTAAGATTGAAAAGGTGGGTATTTGTATTGAACTTGACGTACTGAATGAGTGGTACTTCAGGGAGGTTTGCTGAGGTTTCTTTGGAAAGGGTAAGAAACATGAGGTACTCTACGCATGAGTACTTTAGAGTTCTGAAGTGATAGTTTCGTTAGAAAGATGATTTTGGAGAAAGAGATTTACGCACGAAACTGGTGTTGTGAGGATCAAATAGACTCTGATCGTATGATGAAATCGGAATCACTTGGAAATAAGGCACTAGATTTGATCATAACGGTGTTACAGACAAAACACAACAGTGCAACTTTTAACAGAGTTATCGTAATATAGGTTTACTACCAGACTAATGCTGCGAACTAGGTATACCATGAAAGACAAGTATACGCAACACGAGGGTCCCTTAATTGACGGGTCCTTACAAAAGATAAGATTCGAGTTGCACTAGTTTTAAACAGTTTACGAGTCTGTTACAACGAACGCCTTAGATACTTTAACGAGGGTCCGGAGTAGTTTCTCCTGCGGCAGTGATCCTTAGTATCTTCCCGTCTGCGCTAGAGTTCTTTGTTATTGGACAGTCCTTTTTGAGGTGTCCTATCTCACCGCATTGGTGACATGCCTGGTTTGTACTAGTATTGGTGGTGGGAGTGAGGTGTTTAGTAAGGGTTACGTGGACACGGGTGCCCTCCTCGTTCCTCCACTTTGAAAATTGCCTTTTAAAGAGTCCGGCTTTACCACCACCTTTGTGTGTAGGGTTGGTCCCGATGCTAGGGACTTCAGAAATGGGTCGTGCTGGTGCTGAAGGGGCAGGAGTTGCCACTTGTTGCTGTTGCATGGCAAACTTTTGGAATCGTTGGCGCTCCTTTCGAGCTCGGCGATTTCGTTTCCTCCTCTCAGTTTTACAACTTTGCACGTCCGTGACTGTTGCCACTCATTGGATTCTTGGATCTATACAACGATCGAAATTTTCAATTCCTTTGCCAGTCGTGATTGCATTTTTAGCATTGAGGTTTACAAGGACAGCCGTCACGGCAGCTGTTACCGCGGCTTGGAATGTGGCGGCGTCGATATGAAGGATAGGGGCTTCATTGTTCGGCTGTCTACTTCTGGATGACGACATGATTCTGTAACACGAAAGGAAAGGAGTTCGTGAGCTATTATGGTTGAACCTAGATGTATCTTGATCATTCATGTAAAGGGTAGAAGTATGTTCTCGAGAGTTTGACCTACATCCCTAAGATGCAGTCCTAGTACAGAGCAAAAGTAAGTTCATAGAATGGTCTCAAGACGTTTGACGTTCAAACCAAGGTAGTATTGGTTGGTAGATAACATGATCCAACCTTTGAAAGAGAATTGGAAATGATTCCAGAGTTAAATTACCATAGTCCAATAACTTGACTAGATGGGGTTTTAGATAGACCCCAATGAAAGCATGATGAAAGCATTTGAACAAAGATTGACACGGAAGTTAGCGAACTGCCGATATCATTGATGTTTAAGATGTAATAGGTTTGGGGAAATTGACCTTGTTGTAGGTCTTGCATCATATTCGGAGTAGAAAAGTCTTTGACAGCATAAAGACTTAACTAAAAGTACTTACAGTACAAAGTAGTCACATAGAAAGTACTACACAGAACATAGACAGGAACACGGTTCTTTAAAACGAGGAAAGAAGGAAGTAAGGTATCTCCTGCTGGCGACGGTCACCCCTATGGTGAACCCTTAGTTCGGCTAGTTGACGTTCCATATCAAGCAGGTATCTTTCGTACACCCTCTGGCGTACTTGGAGCTCTATGACTTCGGCTCGGGTTTCAGCTAGTGCTTGCAACATGGTCTCCTGGTTTCTCTTAGATCTCTCACTTATGTGATCAAGGCGATTGGTACGAATGGTATGCATTCTTGCATTGGCATTAACCACTTCGATACTATGGAGAGTCGTCCTGCCCTGAATTTTGTTTTGGGCAACTCTACGGATCAGGATTGGTAGAACTCTGTCTGCTGAGCTCCCTTCGCTTGAGTGGTAGAAGCTTCGGTCTCCTTTAAATGGAATAGGTTGATCTTGCTCTTCGCTCCACGTTTCCAAGAATTCTACCCAAGGAGGCGTCGGGCTATGAAAAGCGGGACAAGGGTTAGGATTTGGAATAAGAGCCATCGGGGGTAGGTTCTCCACTTTAGGTTCGGAGGCAGAACCATCAGCAAAGCCTTCAGCTTAGTGACCATCCATTGGGATTTGGTGATCAACCACTAGCTCCTCTCCGAGCCATCCAACATTGCCGTGGTTAGGGTAGTACGGGTTGTCGTGGGGATGGAATCCAGCCATGATATCTAAGCGAGGAAAGGGATAATAAGAACTAACTAAATAGACGAACTAACTAAGATAATTATAAGATGATCTTTATCAGTTTCTTCAATACTTGTTTAGTGCATACCAGTTATATGTATTTAGGATAGGATAGACCTTCGAATAAGTGACCCTAACCCTAAGCCCCCAACCCAACGAGGACAGGACATAAAGCAAATATTCACAGATTATAAGTCTATGACATCTTAGTACATATAACCTTAGTGTATCTACTAAACAACTATTGATATACTGATAAAAATATATTTAGTTCTCAGATAAGCAATTACAGTAACACTAAATACCCCTTTGGTATTTCATTGTGGTCGTGTTGGTAAGTTTTTAGACTTGTTGCCACATCACAACAATTCTTGGGCATATGCTAATCACTCCTCGGACCAGCATAGTTGATCAGGCTATGCCATTCCCAGGACCGACCATACATCCCCAAGCTTACTTGTGATATTCAACAATCATAATACTTTTGTTCTTGTCATTGTGACACTGATTTTAGTATGAATGCAGGCATGTATACTTAATTAAATTTCATTATTTAAAAGTATAAACCCTTGGTCAGAGTATTTTAATCCCATTGTATTTATAGTTAGTATATCTTTTATGGGTTGATATACTCAATACACTATAAACAATGCTCTGATACCAATCTGTCACACCCCAAAACCAAGAACGGCGGAAACGTTCTGGGGAGGAGGACGTCATGTAATGTATCACAACAATGTAAAGTAGTAATCAGGCAACAACATCATCCATTGCATTAATAGTATAATTTTAAATTACAAGTGTATTCTTTCATAGTATAAGACAACATGATAATTAATCAAAATAAAAGAGGAGTCTTGATTTCTCTGTCTTAACAAAACCTGGTTGTCGTACCTATCTATTTGTGACTTGAGAATACAAGTTATTTTGAAAGCGAGTATCAACAATAAAGCTGGTGAATTCATAAGTATTAATGTGTCTTTGATTTGTAAAACTTGTAATGAAAGTCTTGAAATTGTTTTGAAAGAAAGTTCGTATTAGTATGTAAAGGTTTGTAAGAAATGGAAAGCGTTTGAATAACCCTAGAAATCCCTATGATCCCTATAAAAGAAGTCTTCTACCAAGACCCTATTGTTTTGAAAGTAAGCATCTCTGTAAATGTGATGGTTTTTCCCTATTTAACTATTAGTATAAAACTATGGTATACCTCATCGTTTATGTGTATGAGTCACATTATAAAGGTAATAAGGAAATTAGTTATCTATATCAAATATATCCTACCTCGTCGATCATGTGAATGTGTCACAAAGTAAAGGAAGAAATAATATAATGACCTAAGTATTATCCTTTTGTACTAGGATAACTAACAGTGTTAACTTAAGACATCCACATATGGACATCTACCTTTGTAGCTAACAGCTGGGTGTAGGAATAGTTAGTCCCTTAAAGTATACCTATAATGGTATCAACTGAAGACATCCGAAGATGTGCATTTACCTCTGTAGCTAACAGGGGTTCTAGGAATGGTTGGTCCTGCAAAGTATCCTTTGAAACGAGGATATAAAGTCCAATCTATCTCGTCGATTATGTGTTTGTTTCGCAAAGTAAAGATAAGAAGGAGAATTATATATAACAGTATCTACACATATAATATGTAATAGTAATTCGCCATATAACATCTATGTAAAAGTATTCATGTAAACGTACTCATGTAAGCGTATCTATGTAAACGTACTCATGTAAGCGTATCTATGTAAACATACTCATGTATCATGTAATGTACTCATGTATCATGTAATGTACTAGTATAGACTCATGAATGAACTGACTCTTGTGTGATTCCATGTACTTGGGATAGTAAGTGGTATCTTCTAACTATACCTATAATAGTTACTAACCATGTATGTGTATAACCTGAAGTATGCCTTTGCTACCCAAAGGTACTGAACTGACTGAGGAATACTTTTATATCTATATATGTATACATGATATATAACTGATAGTCAAACGACCTTCGGACGGATACCCGATACTCAACCAGACCACTTCCCAACTGGGTAAAGGAAATAAAGCGGGTTAGCCTTCCTAAGTCTTTTAAACATTATTTATATAACTATACCTATACAGGCATGCAATTGACAATATAAAATCATATAAGGAGTTTTATAAAACCTTTGAAAAAGAGTAATACCTAAGAAAAGATTGGCTTGATGTCAGTTTATAAAACGGTTTGGAAGTGTTTGTTTGACAAATACAGTTTAAGTATAAAGGAACCTTTGTTTGAAACAAAATGTAACATGGTTTGAAATGAACATACAGTGTTTAATAAACAGTTTAATAAAGTGTTTTAAACACCTAAAAACTTTTAAGATAAACATTTGAAGAAATCTGATTGGTAAAACAGTTACGTAAAGGAAAGTCATTTACACGTTAGTTATTAATCACATGTGATTGATATAATAACTAAACATGATTCAACTTGTATCCCCCCCTATAAAGCATTTATAAACATTTAACAACATTTAAAAGTTAATTCAAGGGGGTATGAACTCACTTGATTGATTGGGAGAAAGCGAGATGATAATCAAGCAAAACTTTGACTTGGAAAAGTTGATTTTCTCGGGAATCTCGGGAACCTTGGGAATCTCGGGAACACAAAACCTTCCTTCTGAACTTGAAGGTGAAAACCAAGGCTTTGGGAAGGCTTCGGGGGGCTTAAACGCAGAGTTTCGGGGCGAGGAAGAAGAGAACTGAGCAATGGAACTCGGAGCCCTTGAAATCTATTTATAGGGTCATTTTTTGAGTGCCACGTCGTGGCAGAGGGTGTGCCACGTCGTGGTGAGTCAGCCTTATCCTCTTTTGTTGATTGGATGCTCTCAGTCACTGGCCGGGTCGCGGCGAAATGTGCCATGTCGTGGCAAGCCTGACAGCCTCGGATTTCGGGCCTTGAACTTGTAAAATCCGTAATTTTCGCGTACGAGCTCCGTTTTCGACGTTCTTTATATGCACGCGTAGCTGAAAATATGCTCTACAACTCTCGTTTAGACTACATGGGCTATTTTTGACTTTATTTTTAATTATTTATTTTAGGAAAGTTATACTTTGACCTAAATTTGATTGGTGTTACATTATATTGTTTCGAAATGTCGGGTTGTCACAAACAGTGATTGCTTCCTAGATCAAGTATCCATTATCTTCCGATCGGATCACATAATCTTCAAAGTGATGCGTCCAAAATTCATAGTCTTGAGTATACAAGATTGGAATCCTTGTTGTAGAACCAATGTTGTTGGAGATGTTTGATTGGATTGGTTTGTAAATCATCCATGGACATTGTAATGACTTTTGATCGATTACCTGTAAAAGATCAGACTTGTAATATATCATTAGGGTTAGATCAACGATTAATGAGATACGTCAATATGGAATGATGGCTGAATTAATATCAATCAATGAAGAATTAAAAACCCTAATAACTTCTTCGACAGAAGAGATGTGTATGAATTACACAGTCTCCTGCTCTGATACCAATTGATGAGAATTAAACTCTAGATCGATTGGATCTTTCACAGGTAAGAATATGAAAATCAAACAAGACAAACACAGTAAGAGTATGAACGCAGAATAGAATCAAATGTGTGCTTATGATTCAACAAAGTCACGCCTCAGCAAAGCTCGAAAAAGAACTTCCACTGTAGAGGCGAGCTAGGGTTTTAGAAAACTCAGTGAGAAAAATAATTAAAGCGTTGTCATCTAATACTGCATGCATGCAGCTTATATACTAAACCCTAGAATAAAAACATGCACGGTTGGACAGGCCCAAACCGGCAATCAAAACTGGGCTAAGGACCGAGCCCATGAAGCAACATAATAATCCCAACAGATCTCCATGATTTTTTTTGATGATACTCGCTTCACCAGGAGGTGACATTCTTCAACCCTTTGTCTGATATAATGGAACTTTCTGTCGATATTCTTGGATCTAGCATGATCCTTTGGTTCTTTTTTCAAAGCAATCGCCCCTTCATTAAGTTCCAATGACTTTTGAATGGTCGGGATTACTCCAAGATCGTCGATGAAGTTCTTTAACCAATCCACTTCATTTGATGCTTCACTTACTACGATGTACTATATCTCACAAATAGAATCAACCATAATATCCTGCTTGGAACTTTTCCAATTACTGCTCCACCATTTAACAAAAACACCCAGCTCGATTGAGAACATAATTTTTCTTGATCTGTTTGAAAGCTAGCATCACTATATCCACTTACTCTTAACGTATCACTGCCACCAAGGACTAGAACCATGTCATTTTCCCTTCGTAGATACGTAAGAATATTCTTAGTTGTCGTCTAATGAGCTCTGCAAGTATTGACGTAAAATCGACTAACCATGCTCAAAGCATAAGACATATCAGGGCGAGTACATGTCATAGCATACATGTATTGGATTAAGGTGTATAAGCTAATAACTAAATTGGTATATTCTTGAAATGGAAGCAAAGTCCATTTTAGGTTGTGCTCTAAACTAGTAAGTGAGAAGAATTGGATTTGGAGAAAGAGGATAATTTGTTTGTTTATTATACAAATAATAAATTAATTGGAAATTAAAATAAATGATTTATTAATATATTAATTAGGAATAGTAATTATTAATTTTGAATTAATTAGAAACTAATTTAGAATTAATTTTGGGAATAATTAAATTAACTAGAAGTGGTGACATTGTTCAAAATTTAATCAATGGAGAGCTTCCAGAACCTCCCACATGATGATGGTTTTGTGGAGTTTTCTAAGGCATCCAGGAAGCCTTGGAGGATAAGTAAAGGGATTTGACGCCTTCCTAATTTGAGATATTATTATTATATTCAAATTAGAGTTATCCAAGGATTCTTTATCAGCTATAAATAGGACCCCTTGGGTTCATATGTTGACCCACTTCCTTTACCCCTCATATAGCCAAAATTTTGCTATCCCATCCTCTCTCCTTTTGTGCTCTTGTTGCTAGGGTTTGGGTACAAACCCTTAAATGCATTATCTCTTTGGTGCTAGTCTTTTGAAGCTTCACAACTACAAGGATTGATTTGATTTGTTTACAATAACAAATCAAAAGGTAAGTAATCTTAACCTTGCAATTTTTGAATTACACTAGGGTTAAGTTAATTAGTTGTGCATTGTATGTTGCTATCATGGTGTATGACATATATCTTTTGTAGAATGCATCTACCCTATTAATTGTTAATTGTTTTCCACATTGTACAAATTTGTTTTTATAAAACCCAACAATTGTATCAGGTCTTAGGCTTGTCAAACTTTGATTACACATGAGTTGAATCGAACTAAACTTGTTTTTCGCAAGCTACTGATCTCACGACGTGACGATCTGTCTGTCACGACATGAGATCTGATTTTCCATATTTTTGGTAATTATCTTCATAGTCAGATTTATGGTGTTATTTTTGGTGATCGTCCTGTGGTAATTCTGTTAGATTCCAACTTTTGAATGCCTTGTATGATAATCCACAAAACCCTAAATATTAGGAGATATCCTTAAATGATAATTTTTAATTAGATACGTTATATTGAATTATCTCTTATGAATTTAATAATTAATTTAATAGTAATGTAATTAAAAGATAATTATAAATTCATAATATGTTCAAAACTAAGTAACTAATAATATGATAATTTAGATAATTAATATTTAAACCTAGTATTTTGCAAAGATTTAAAATACACCATATACTATATATGAATAAATGTTTAATGTATTATATGTATAAGACAAGCCAATCAAATCAATAGTAAGCCTCATTCATGAAACCATATTCTAGGGAGGGGGGGTATAAGGAAACGACTAAAATGACCGTTGACGGGATGCCCACTCTCACCCACCGTGCCCTTATATGGTGGGGGATTGTTAGCTGAACGGGTTTGATTGGACATAACCTCTAAAAGTATGATACTATAAAGTAACTAAACGTTTTTTATGAATCCCAACTCTAGTTACTTTAGGACAAAATGTGACATGTATTATAATATTTAAAAACAGACATCACTCTTTATATGTCATTAGTGGAGCATGCATGGTTAACCAACATACTAATTTGGGACAATAAAGTTGAGTGACGAACAAATCGAAAATTATCATTGTTAGTGGAGCGTGTGTGGTTAACTGGCACGTTAATTTGAGATGATAAATGGCATCGATGTTGTCAACCAGGTTTTCTTGATTATTCACATCTTATTTGTGATCCTCGGTTTCCCAATCACAAATTGAAGAACATAACCTGAGATTAAACATGCGATTGATAAGATTCATTGAATTTCAAAAGATCTAGGGATTTCATGATTGGAATTGGTGAATTTTTAATACTTACCTTAATAAATTCATAATTAGATTACGACATCCATTTTCTTTGTTGTGAATTGTATTTAGGATCCTAAATTTGAATATTTATTTTGGGTTAAAATATTAAGGATTTATATCACTAAATAAAAACTATGTCTCTTTATATCGATGTATGGAAACAGTGATCTCGCTACTACTCAATCCACCACCTCAAACTCTAACTTATCTCTTCTCTTAATTTTGTCAAAAGAGAAGCTCACTTGTCCCAACTACATGGAATGCATGATAAAATTGAAGATGACTCTTCGATACGAGGGAAAAATAATATTTCCTCAAAAATCCTCTTGTTTAAATCGATCATTCCACCACTACTCCCGAGGATATATCTTCCTACAAAAAACATTCTGATGATGCCATAAAGGTTGCTTGCATCATGGTGGCCACTATGGCACCTGAGCTGGCTAAGTTCTATGAGGAATAATAGCTATATGAGATGAGTCTTGAACTTTTTGGGAAGTTCCACAAGAAGGCCAGAAAAGAGCACTACGAAGTGGTCAAGTCTCTTATGGTATGCAAGCTCAAGGAAGGAGAATCGGTTTGTGCTCACGTATAAAAAATGAAAAGGTACGTGGAGCAACTCCAGAGGCTCAATGTGTCATTCGACGAGGAGTTGGCCATTGACATGGTCCTTAACTCCTTTCCTCCTAGTTATGATCGGTACATTTTGACTTATCATTTGAACAACACAAAGATGACATTGATCCAACTTCATAATTTGTTGCAAACTACTGAGTCGGGGATGAAGAAAAATTATGCTCCTAACGCAAAAAATGCTCCTTTCCAATCCGTTGGATCTGGAAAAAGAAAAAAGAGAAAGGCTCCTTCCTAATCCAAAAAGACAGGGAAAGCCCATGTTGGAGGGTCTAGTAGTGTTTTTTTAGTCTCAAACGAAGCACAACTTTGATGTTCCTGCAATTTGTGATCCAAAAGAGGCCATTTGCTTCCATTTTGGCAAGAAGGGTCATTGGAGAAGAAGCTGCACTAAATACTTGCAGGACTTGAAGGAAGGCAAGATCAAGGCGTCCTCGTCAAGTATATACACAAGGCGTCCTCGTCAAGTATATACACTATCGAAGTCAATAATAAATTTGGGTTCTTGATACATGATATGGTTTCCACATTTGTTCTGATCTGAAGGGTCTAAGAGAATGTGAGGAAGTGGAGCATGGAAGACTAAACTTGATGATTGTGAATCTTGTCTCAAAAAGAATGGAGTGTTGAAATCATTTGATCTTAAGAAAAATGATGAATGCAAATCTTGTCTCTTGGGTAAGATGACAAAATCACCTTTCACTCGAACATTTCAAATATGTGAAGGATTATTGGACCTCATCCAAACAGATGTGTGTGGCCCATTCAGATCTTCCATGAGAGATGCTAATCGATATTAAGTGACATTTATGGATGATTATAGAAGATATGGTTATATCTACTTGATCAAACATAAATTAGAGACCTTTGAAAAGTTCGAAGAGTTTAAGCATGAAGTCAAAAATTAATTGGGCAAGAAGATAAAGTTGCTCAGATCTGACAGAGGTGGTGAGTATCTTAGTATCGAGTTCCACGACTATCTTAAGGAATATGGAATTTTTTCATAATTAACTCCTCCTAGAACACTACAACTTAATGGTGTGGATGATATGCGTAATCCAACCTTACTAGATATGGTTCGTTCCTTGAACAATTGAGCTTCTATTCCTATTCATTTATGGGGATAAGCCTTAGAGACAACCACTCACATCGTGAATCTTTTTCCAACAAAGAAGGTTTCCAAAACACCTTATTAGCCATGGATAGCGAAATCTCTCTTGCTCGCACATATCAAGGTTTAGGGGTTGTGAAGCACTTATAAGATGAGAGACTCATGCCAAACTCGAACCCAAAGCCAATAAGTGTTATTTCATTTCCTACCCATTTAAGTCCTTTGGATACTTGTTCTACATACCTAGTTAGAACGTGGTATTTGTAGCTCGAAGAGGAGTCTTTCGCAAGAGAGCTCATATTCAAAGAAGATAGTAGGAGTGCTAGTGATCTACAAGAAATTCAAGATTCATCCAATGAAGGAAGCTCTAATAACACTAGCTCTCAACCTAAAGAAGAAATTCCATTTGAACCAATTAACAACTTATTATCCCTTCGTCAATTCAGTAGAGTTAGCATGCCACCTAAGTTCTATGGTTTCCATATAACTATAGATGGTGATATGTTTGTCAGTGATCATATACTGCTAAATTTGGATAAGCTTGTTAACTATAAGGAAGTAATGGTAGGCCCTAAAGCTGCTAAATGGAAAGAGGCAAAGGAGAGTGAGATTTAGTCCATGTATGATAACCAAGTGTTGAACTTGGTTGATCATGTACCTGGTCGAAAGACAGTTAGGTACATAAGGAGCTCTAAGAAGAAGACCGACATGGATGGGAAAGTACACACTTATAAAGATAGGGTGGTCGCAAAGGGATTTAATCAAACCCAAGGGATTGTCTATGATGAGACCTTTTCATCAGTATCTAAGATTAAATCTATCAGGATCATGCTTGCTATAGTTATATTTCATGATTATGAAATTTGGTAGATGGATTTTAAAACCGCTTTCGTTAATGGAAAATTATCTGAGGATGTCTACATGAGTCAGCTAGAGGGTTTCGTTCATATCATGTTGCCGTATAGAGCGTGTATGCTTGAGAAATTCATTTATGGATTGAAACAAGCATCTTGCAGCTGGAATCTTTGTTTCCATGAGAAAAGTCAAAGAATTTGGGTTCTCTAGAAGAAAAGATGATTCTTGTGTATTATAACATCCCGGAATTCAGGCTCAACCATTTAACCCTTCTTCTTTTCCAAGTTGTCATATTAGGTCCCTTTGTGATAAGTGCTAAGCTTGTGAGTACGCTGGGCGTACTAAGGAGTACGCTGCGCGTACTCGCGCGCTTATTTTGTACGCGGGTTCATCCGGGTACGCTGGGCGTAACCGGCCCAGATTCAAAACCCTAATATGACGTGAAGGCTATAAAAGGAATGAGATGGTCTTGTCCCTCAGCCGCTATCTTACAGAAAGAAACCCTAAGAGAGTATTCCCTTCGTTTTTAGCTTGGGTGTGAGTGTTCTAAGCTTCAAAGTGCCATTTCAAGGTGGTGAAAGAAAAGAGGAGGCCATTGTAGAAGCTAGAAGTTGGTGGACAAGTGTAGATCTGAGGACTACAAAGGTTGGAGCTTCTTCCTGAGGTAAAAAGTTCAGATCTTGCCTTGTTGTTTGTGTGGTGTGCTTCTTGGACCAATTTCTAGGGTTTTTGGTCCTAAGATGGAGACTTTATGAGCAAATAGTCTCCATTGGCCTAGATCTATCATATTCCAGGACTATATGAGTTGTATGTTCATAAAAATGCAATCTTGGATGTGAATGTTGAGCCATGCATGAGATCTAGACTTTTGGAGGAGAAAGGAAAGGTGTTAGAAGGTGTGGGGAACCTTTATAGCCATGCAAAGGCTTAAAGGCTTCGACTTTATGGATTAAGAGGTATTAGAATGGCCAGTTCTGGAATGTGGGATTATGTCTTAACTGTTTAAGACATTAAAATGAGGAAGTAATAAACTGGGATTTACGTTGGGCGTAATCCCAGTACACGCCGCGTAGAGGGTCGCGTTCCCCATTTCTGGAGTGCAAGGGTACGCCCCGCGTACTGCTTGCTGTTGACTTTTGTTGACTTTTAGGGTTTTGGTCAACATGTGGACTTTTGAGCTAGGGAGGGGTAAAATGGTCTTTTACCCTTCTGTGGGATTGTAGAAAGGGGTGTAGCATAGCTTTGCAAGCCGTTAATGAGTAGGAATGATTATTTGTTGTGATTAGGTGAGGCTAGGTAGTCGTTTCGAGATTCAGAGATATCGAGCACGTGAGATTCTAGACATCATACGAGGTGAGTCTTCTCACTATACTGTACCTGGAAGGGTACCTGTGTGTGACCGGAAGGTCTGGTATGCTATGCGGTATCTGCGTTATATGCTATGAGTTGTCTGTTTCGTATGCACTATGTATGTGATATGTATGCTATGTTTGATATGGGCCGGAAGGAATTATGATGTGGACCGGAAGGTCAGGGAGTTATGGACCGGAAGGTCAGCACGGGTAGAACTGGAAGGTTTACCGAGTTGGGACAGAAGTCCCCTGAGACACATGGACCGGAAGGTCGTGTGGAGTATGGCCTGGAAAGGTGTATGTGTGTAAGTGGTATATTGGGGAACTCACTAAGCTTCTTGCTTATAGTATTTATGTGTAATGTGTTTCAGGTACTAGTGAGGACCGTGGGAAGGCGCCGACATGACTCGTACACACGCAGGCGGATTTGGATATGATTTATCTTGGGATTGACATGTTTTGTATTATGACCATGTTACATTGGATTTTATCGTTTGTCTTGAATGAAATTATGTTTTAAAGAAATGAAAAATTGTTTTGAAAATTTATGTTGTTACATGTATATGTCAAAGCTAGTAGGAGTACAATGACTTTCCTAGTGTTTTTGTTGACGACATACTCCTTATAGGAAATAACATTCCAGCTTTACAAGAAGTTAAGTCTTGGATTGGATAGTGTTTTTCTATGAAGGACCTAGAGGAAGTAGCCTATATTCTAGGAATAAGGATTCATTAAGATAGAAAGAATCATCTTATTGGTCTTAGCTAGCGTACATATTTGGATAAAATACCACAATGTTTCAGTATGGAGAATTTAAATAAAGGAGAAATGTTTATTCATAATACTATCAAGTTGAGTAAGACTCAAAGTCCCAATAATGATGAAGAGATAGTTGAAACATTTTCCCCTAGGTCCATCACGGTGAAACATTTTCCAAGCCAAGATTTAACATCTTGCAATGTCAGAATGACGTTTCCCATATGGAGTATGTCATCAACATACAATACTACACTACTAGAAAAACAGCCTTTTATGTCACACCCCAAAACCGAACTGCGGAAACATTCTGGGGCGGAGGACATCATGTGTAATATCACAACAATTATATCATAGCAAGCATAGTAAACACAACCAAACATTGAATACATATATGAATAAGGTTTACATTGTCTTAGTACATAGTTTTATTCATATCCAAAGTAAAATAGAAAGGCATGACTCTAACACTCCGACTTCTCCAATCTACTGAAAGTACCTGTCTACTAAATCCCTGAGAATACAAGCAGTTTGAAAGAATATCAGCATAAAGCTGGTGAGTTCATAAGCATTTAGTTTTTGGTGGAAAATGTTCTTTTGTTTCTTTTGAAAAGTTTTACTCAAGAAAATACCATATTTTCTTATGAAAAATTGTTTTGAAAGAGTATTTATTAGTAGAAAATAAACCATCAGTTTTAGAAATGCCGGTGTTATCCTGGGAAAATCTCATATTTTCCCTAAAAACAGGTTATCCGTCTTAGAGGTAGAGATGCAAGTTTAGAAAAATGCTGATTACTATCAGAATATATATGAAAGTAGTTTTATTACTCAAAATAAAACAAATGAAGAGTACAGTCCGTAAACCAAAGTTAGTCTATACTTATTTGCGAGTCGCATAACCATACTTGATATGACCGAGAGACCTTTATAACGTTCTTCAAGAGTTAAGCTAAATGACATTTGTTCACCACAGGCATGCCTGCCTAACTGTAGCTAGCAGTTCTGGTGTGGGATTGTCAGTACTGAATAGATCTATTCACAAATCTCATGCTCTCCCTCCAGGAGACTCTGGTTATACTAAAAGGATTTATCCCTATACACCTAAGGGTACAGTATTGAAGTAGCGCCTCACAATTCGGTATAATCTAGTTCACTAGCGGGAAACATCATAAAACGATGAAATAGTTGTATTCTATACTCCTGAGAAAATATATAGAATAAACTAAAGTCATAGCATATATATATATATATACATATATATATATATATATATATATATATATATATATATATATATATATATATATATATTCATTCATGAAATCTGATTTGGTAAAAACTGCCTAGAGGGTTATCCCAAACTATACCCATTATAGTTTATTAGAGTTGATATAGAAATTGCTTTGTAAAAACCATTATGAAAGTTGTGAAGTTAGATTTCTAAATTAAGAGTTTCCCTTATGCTCAATATATTACAAAAAGGGATAAAATACCCGAATATGTTATTAAACATGGAAATCATTAACTGTATTAATAAGTTTGAAACTTAATAAAATACTTTGAGTTTCGCTTGTATTCCCACCCTGAAAACATTAAAAACACGGAAAAATGTAGGGGTATGAACTCACCGTTTGACGTGTGATTCGAATGTAGGATCGTTAGTGATGTTGAGTGTCAAGTCCAACCTCGAGCACAAACGGACCCTATTTAACATGTAACGATACATGTATGGCCATAATTAGTGTATAATACAACTAATCATGATAAGTGACACCCTACGGGACTAGGAAACACTTGGGACAAGTGTTACAATCACATATGATTGTATGAAGGGAGTGTAAGGCCACACAAAAGAGTGTATGGCCGGAGTGTGTGGTTAGAGTGTGTGGTTGGAGTGTGTGGTTAGAGTGTGTGGTCGGAGTGTGGGGTCGGAGTGTATGGTCAGAGTGTGTTGTCGGAGTGTGTCGTCGGAGTGTGTGGTCGGAGTGTCTGGTCGGAGTGTGTGGTCGGAGTATGTGGTCCGAGTGTGTAGTCGGAATGTGTGGTCGGAGTGTGTGGTCAGAGTGTATGGTCGAAGTGTGTGGTCGAAGTGTGTGGTCAGAGTGTGCGACCGTACAAGGAGTGTGTTGCCATACACAGGTGTGTGCGGTCATACACCCCAGACAAGGAAGTCCAACTCTCACTTTGGAGGGTCTTTTAGATCAATAGGTCCTTCATGATGATTCAAGGCTTAGATCAATAGGTCCTTCATGATGATGTGCTAGGTGATGGAAAACTCACGTTTTTGAGGCCTTGGGAGAGTTTGCGGTTGAAGACTCTTGAGAGAAAAGGAGTAGTGTGCTGCCAAGGAGTGAAAGGAATGAAGGGGAGCGGTCTACCCTTTCTATAGGATGGGTGTGTAGTTCTGGGGGGTATGTACGGTTAAGGAGAGGGGAAATGAAGTAAAAATGAGCCTCATCTATATATAGATAATTGGTGTGCGGCAACACACTCATGTGTGGCCACACACTCATGTGTGTGGCCACACACTCGGGTGTGCGGCAACACACTCATGTATGTGGCCACACACTCCTCTAGAGGGAGTATTTGGCCTTTTTGCAACATTAGATCATAAACCAACCCATCCCTAAGTCAAACTTTGGTTGTACGAGGCTTTAGATCACCCAAACAGACTCAAACAATGCTAAAAGATAGCTGAAACGAGTTTAAGATTGATAGTATTGAATAGGTCAATAAGGTAGAAGTTCCGGGGTATGACATCATTCCCTCGTTAAAGGGAATTTCATCCCGAAATTAAAGGATAAAGTACAAATCATGAACTTGGAAAGAGGTGAGGGTACTTCTGTTTCATTGATTCCTCGCGCTCCGAAGTGAATTCAAGTCTCCGCTTGGCATTCCAGCGAACCTTCACTTTCAGGATGCGACTCTACTTCATACATTTGACTTCCCGGTCCATGATTTCAACAGGTTCTTCCCACAAAACGTAGACTTTCTTCTATCTCAATCTCGTCGAGAGGAATCACAAGAGTTTCGTCGGACAGACACTTCTTTAGGTTTGACACGTGGAAGACAGGATGGACGCTGCGGAGTTCTCGTGGTAATTGGAGTTTGTATGATACGGTACTGATCCTAGCAAGGATCTCGAATGGTCCAGTGTACCTTGGATTTAGATTTCCATGCTTTCCGAAACGTATCATGCCTTTCCAGGGTGATTTCAAGACTAGTGAGAGTACTTTCGTGGACTTGACTCTTGACTTGTTGCATGTTGCCCACCTCAGCCCACCATAGAGGGGATCTATACTTACGGCCATGGAGGCTTTGTGAGGCGCAACCTTGATGCTGGAATGGTTTTGGTTGTTGCAATAAAGTTCCACTAAGGGTAGATGAGTGTCCCACGATCTATCTACAACTGTCTGGATTGTTCTATTACTTTGTCCATTTTTTGTGGATGATACTCTTCGCATGAATACCTTCGGGTTTCGAAGAGAGGTGAATTTTATAAGTTTTCATCTAGTTTGACATTACGAGCGACGAGAGTTTCGCGATGGAACGATTTAGGACAAAATGGTTTGGTATACATAGACTTAGTCGGACTAAGCGGGACGAAGTCGTAGTATTGCACGTTAAGTTAGTTTGGAAGGATCGTTTTGTTAGGACATTGATGCCCTTGGATAAATGTCTTTGGTGTTTGCTGTGTTTGATTCGAAATTGTAGGGTACAACGAATACGAGGGTTCTGATACGTTGAAATCATGAACTTTTTATGACATGATTCTTACTAGATCTTCCTATAATTGCTTGGTGTATACAAGTCATGTATAATTACTACTGACCTTAGTGTTTTCACTAAACTATCATTATTATCTCATTATGGTTTCAAATCTTATAAGGATTTTGTGATTTAATCTGGACGAGGAAGTAATCGCAATTTTGAACAATTATTGGGGTTTTTCGAAAACGTACCAAAGTATGGCTGGGTCCTTCGATGCTTCCTCATTTTCTGAGGTCAGACCCCTCCTGTTTCCTCATTTTTCTTCTTTGTTGGGCAGTCTCTTTTGAAATGTCCTATACTTCCACAGAGGTAACAGGTTGGACTTGGCCCAACATTGGTAGTCGGAGTGATGAACTTGACTAGGGTTCCACAACCGCGGGAGGTGTGTCCGTTGATGTTGCATCCGGTGCAATGCAGCACTCGGCAGACTCCATGATGATGGTAGTTGCATTTGCTGCAGTGTGGGAGATTTCCACAGTAAGGTATGGTTGGTATGGGAACAACAGGGATGATTGGGGTACTGACTGTCCCAAATCGTTGCCTCTCAGTAGTTCTTTGGGTTGAACAACTTCCTTTGAACTTTCGTTTTAGAAGGTTAGGTGTGTCCTTTCTAGTAGGCACTTGTTGTTGAGATTGGTTAACACCAAGATTCGGATTACCGTTAACACTTCCTCCCACATTCATGTTGTAAGCATTAAGAACAGTTATGGCGGTTGTCACCGTTGCTGTGACAGTAGCTTGGAACGTAGCTGACTCCATCTGGAGGATTGGCGTCTTACCTGTGGGTTGGTTACGTTTCTTCGGAGGCATGATTCTGCTATATGTCAAGAAAAGAAGCTTGTAAAAAACAATGGTTACCCCTGGATGTATCGTAAATGTTTATCTATGCATTAAGAATTCCCATTTTTCTATCTAACTCTCATTGATTTGATCTACCTCCCCATGATGTGGTCCTAGCAAGAATAGATAAAGATTTGATCGCAATAAAGCTCGCATACAATAAACCTTCGAACTCCTTGTTGTTCAGCTCATTGCGTTGGCTGGTAACTCTCATATTTTCGTCGGCTTTAGACGCTAAGGAGTCTTAGCTATAAGAGTAGTTCTGGGGATCAAGTCAACATGGGATTCAACTTGTCGCTCGGAAGAAATCCCTGGAATGCCTTTGGGGAAGACATCAGGAAAGTTGCAGACTTCGGGGATGCTCTCGAGGTCTTTAACTTTTTGTGTCTCATCAGCCGCATGAGCAAGGAATGCATGGCACCCCTTTCGCGGATACTTCTGGACTTTGGCGTAGGAAATGATACGAAGGTTCGAACAAATTTTATCACTATAACTAGAGAGGGCTTCGTCTGGGGGAAAGATTGAGACGAGTCGCCCTTTCGAATGCAAAGGACATCAGTACAGTTTGGGGCTCAACCATCTCATGCCGATTATAACATTGTAGTTTTTTTATGAAGACTGATGTGAAATTAATGGGGAAAAGAAATGATCGTCTAAGTATATCCAATGATACTTGTCTTGAGGCCAAAACAGTGATAGGACCTTTATAAAGTTGCTTAATTTGCATGCTATCGTTCTAAGGTACACTTTTGACGTAGATAATCTTTAATTGGAATATGATTGTTTCCATCATAAATGAAACTGAGATTACACATATTTCGGAGCTCTTGACCTAAAAGTAGGTCTAAGTCATTCTAACTGGGAAAAAGTCCTGTCAACATGAAGGACAGAGATATTTACAGAAAAGAGCTACTTAGAACATAATTATGAAAGTTGTTCCTTAGAAAGAAAAGGAAGGATGAGTAGAGTCTTCTCCTATCGGCGATGGACACTCCTCGGATGGATCCTTAAGTTAGCCAGCTGACGCTCCATGTCAAGGAGGCAGCTCTCGTATACTATTTGGCGTGCTCGGAGCTGCCTGACCTCAACTGGAGTGGTAGCTAGCTCTTGTTGGAGAGCTTCATTGTCCCTCATAGTTCTCCCATGACCAACTTCGAGATTGCGAACGCGGTTTGTGCTGGTATCCGAGTCTGCCTCAAGCTCCATAGTTCGCTGAAGGGTTGCCACACTTAGCTCCACATTGCGAGCCACTCGACGAACTATGATCAGAAGGGCTCTGTCTGTGGAGCCTCCCTCGTTCACGTTGTAGAAGCGACGATCCCAATCATATAGCCGGGGTTGGCCTTGTTCGTGACTCCATCTATCCAAGCTTCCGACCCACATAGGCGTTGTGCCTTCAAACTCAAGTCGGGGGTTAGGATTTAGTATCGGGGCTACTGGAGGTAGGTTCTCGACTTCAGGTTCCGAGTCAGTCTCTTCAGGAAATGGTTCGGCGGGGTCATCATCTAAAGGAATCTCATGTTTCTCTTCTGGCGCTGGTTCGAGCCATCCATCATCTCCTTGGTTGGGAAAGTAGGAGTCGCCAGGGAGATGGAATCCGGCCATGCTATCTACGCGAGATAAGTGGTAAAGGGATAGTTATTAGGCATCGAATCTAATAATAATTCCAATGTATTATAGTTTCATGATTGATTCTCGAGGGATGGATTCCTACGTAAGTTTTCAGTTCGGTCGTTATAGCATCCTAAAATACTCCTATAGTATTTTAACCCTTATGTTTGACTCTAGAGCTTTTCTGGTACCTAGGTATGTTTTAGATTTGCTGCGACACCACAGTCACTCCCAAGCACATGTTGGTCATGTCTCGAATGAATATAGTTGATTAGGCTATATTGACCCTAGACATGATTACATAACTGCCCAGGTTTAACCGCGATGTCCAACATCCAAATACTTTTGTTTTGTTCTACATATGACACTGGTTCGGGTATGTGACATCCCGAAATTTCTATCTTGTACAGTCAAGCACTTCAACAAAAGTCAACTTCTCTTTGGTAACGTTTAGCACAATTTAGAGTTTGGCTGATCATTCTGAGCTTAACTCATCAAATAAATAAGTGAAAGGAAGTGTCCATTGAAGTTGTAGACTATCAAACAAGCCCTACCATCATCATGTGGAGTTTACGGCCACACCATGTGGGTTTACGGCCGTAAACACATGGTGGCCGTAAACTCCTAGTATATAAGCAACCCTTAGTCATTTTTCACTCATTCTTCACATTTTAAGCTAGAGAAATCGAAATTCTCGCCCAAGGATCTTCAAGTTTTCTTTCAAATCTTCATAAAGGTAAGTAAGATCCTTCCATCTTTGTGTTATACATCATTTCTCCTTGATTCACCCTTGAATCCATCCACACATTCCATCTTTTGTTCTAGATATTCAAGATCCTTAAGAACACCAAAAACATTAGTGTGTTTTGGGACGAAAACAACCCTCTCTAGACTTCAAATCATAAGTCCTTACCTCCCCTACGTGTTTATTGTTGGATTAGTGTCTAAGTCCATAACTATTTTGGTATGTACTTGACCCGATGGTGCATGGTCCTTTTGGTTTGCCTTCACCAAAGCAACTTGATTGGAGAAATAAATAAAGAGAGAGGTTATTATGATTTATTAATATGTTATAAGAATAATATATTAAAGGAGAAATCATATTTGTTTAATTAATATTGGTCAATAATTAATTAAGAATTAATTTTGTGATCAAGTGTAATTAATTAAACTAGAGGCGCTGAATTGTAATTATGTGATAGTTGCAAAATAAGGCAATGGTTATCCTTGTTAAAGGATGGACGAATTCAAGGATAAAGATATCCTTGAAATCGTTCAAGGCCTAAGAGATAAGGGTTTTTCAAGGCTTATCTTATGGTTGCTTGATGGACAAGTAACTAGATAAGGATAAGGACTGAAACCCTAATCCCAACCCTATATAAAGACCCCTAAGGCTCATGAATTCGTCCAAGCCTTCCCTAGAAGTCCGAAGGACGAATTCCTACCTCTCTCCTCTCTCTTTATACCTTCTGCATTTGCTCTTGGTGTTTGTAAGCCATTAGAGGAGTGACACTTGTGACTTTAAGCCTTCCAAAGTCAACTCAAGGAGGAATTGGGATTGTTATTGCTCCATAACAATCAAGGTAATATCATAAACCTAATTATATGTTAATATTGATTTCCATATGCTAGAATTAGGGTTTATAGTCTTGGATTCAATGCATGTACAATAGAGAAACCTAGATCCAAGCATTAGGGTTTGTATGAGCACATAGGATGTCTTATGACCAAAACCCTTCAGTGGTATCAGAGACTGGTTTGGTTTCAATTGTATTGATGCATTGCATATCTGAAAAATTCGATTTTTGGTGTTTTGTAGGTTGGACTCGCCGAGTCCATAGCTGAACTCGCCGAGTCCAAGGTGACTCGACGAGTCCAGGCTTGACTCGACGAGTCAACTCGTCAGATAGAGCTTATCTCGGGATTTCTTGCTGTTTTTGCATTGGGATAGTTACCTTATCATGTTAGATCAATATTAATCCGATTATATGATATATTTGACTATATTTTTGATCTAATTGAAGATATTTATCAATTAATAAGATAATTGTTTCCTTATAAGATAATTGATTAATTATTTTGAGTAAATTGATAAATTGTTTTGCAAGAAATCATTAAACAAATCAAATATGGATAATTATGTAATTAAATGTTAGTTTAGATTATTTGTTATTTGACCCTTGTTGTTATGAAAAGTTTCATATTTTGCCCTTTAGGTTTTATAGTTTAAATTTAAACCCAATAGTTTTGTAGTTTTGAAATTTAAATGGTTGAAACCCTAATGTTTTGAAAAAAGGTTTCAAAACTTGCCCTCAAGTTTTGGAATTTAAAAGTTGATTAAAAGTTTAATTAGGAATGTTAAATTCTAAAACTCTAATATAGTTTTGAAAAAGTTCAAATCCCACCCTTATGGTTTTATTAATTAATTAAGGTGTATAATTAAAAGAGGTTTAATAAATCCATAAAAGTTTAGGTTTACAATTTAATTTGAATTAAAGGTATAATTGTTAAATTAGACCACCTAAGTATTTTGAAAGTATAAAATACACCCTATACTATATATAACATTAAAAGTCTAACATTATATATATGTATGAGTAAAAGTCAGTCTTACCGTTAGTAGGCCTCATTCACGAAGCTAGTCTATAAGGGGTGTTTAAGGAAATTGCCTATAAAATGGCGATTGAATGGGTATCCACTCTTACCCACCGCACTCCTGACTAGTGGAGGGTCGTTAGCCGAACGGTTAGGATAGGAAGAAACCTTCCATTATAAGTATAATGAATTATTAAAGTAACTAAATGTTTTCATAAAATTCCCAATCTTAGTTACTTAGGCAAAAGTGAATTGATGCAATTCCATGAAATTACACTTTGTTCCCTTGCGAAGACGTTAGTGGAGCGTGTGTGGTTTACCGGCACACTAAATGGTTCTAAGAAAAGGTAGCAAAGGGTGACTCAATGTTTGTCATAGTTCGGTGGAGCGTGTGTGGTTTACCGGCACAGCGAATAGGTGACTGTAACATGTGAGGGCACCATGTAAGTTTGCATGGTTATTCACACCCGCTTTGTGATCCTCGGCATCCCAGTCACAAAAAAGAGGGGCATATCGAGATTTAAACATGCCATTGAAATGTTCAATGAATCTCAAAGGATCTAGGAGTTTTGATAGATTTAAAACTTAAATTTCTTTTTCGTTGTTCGTGGTGGAAATTAGTGAATCGTCATTCACTTACCTTCAAATATTCTGCAATTAGGGTTACGGAATCCCTCTCCCGAGTTGTAGAATATTGTGTTGGGTCCTAGCCTTAGTATTTCATTTGGGTGATCTACTAAGGACTCAATCAATCAACTAACTTGAATTTGTTTTTCTCCCGTTTTGTAGATGTCAAAGTTCGACAACTATGGTCTTCCCAAATCCCGTGGAACAAGCATTCCACATGAAGATGGTATTCCACGATTCAATCGAGGAACGAGAAATCATGCTTCACTTCCTCCTCCTCCTCCTATTGTTCTCCCCGACCCACAAGATCGAAGAATTGAAAGGTTCAATATCACTAAAGCCCTATTGGAAATGAAACATGAAGATGGTAAACCCGTGTGTGCCCACGTTCTAGGAATGAAATCACTCATTGATAGGTTGATAATGATGGGTGTGTCATTCCCAGATGAGTTGGCTGTGAATTGGGTTTTGCAGTCACTTCCTGAATCATATAATGAGTTCAAGAGAAAGTATTATATGATGAATCATGACGACAACCTCATTGACCTAACTTACATGCTCATTGCTGCTGAATCAGAAATGATTTGGCGAAGCAATGGAGCGTATTTGTTGGAAAAGTCAACCGACCATGCTGCCGAGGACGTTCTAGGAGAACCGACCTGCGTTTACTGCCAAAAGAAAGGGCGTTGGATACAAGTCTTCCCAAAGAGCCTGAAGAGTCCAGAAGATGGGAGAGTCAAAGAGTATGGCTGCGCTTCAGGTAAAATCCACTATCTAACTCCATTAAGTTCCTATTCATTAATTCTTGATACATAATGTAATAAGATTGCATTTGAATGTTTTACAGGATCGGTGAAAAGAAAGGAAGCTTGGTGAAAGAGCAAGATGAATCTAATCACAAGGAATGGATCTTGATCGCATGGACTTGAAGATTAAATTTTGGTCTTAAATAGTTATGATAGAGTTGTTAGAAAATTTTCTCTTGAAATACATAGTTTTCAATGGATTTTGCATTGTAAGGACAAATGTTTTCCGCTGCTTTTATAAATAAAATAAATTTTCGTTTGACTTATTTATTTATTTGTTTATTTCCTTGCAATGAAATCGTTATGAAAATTGGTGTTTGCATATTTCTACAACAAATGGATTTGGT
Organism: Lactuca sativa; assembly: GCF_002870075.4. Classification (NCBI taxonomy): domain Eukaryota; kingdom Viridiplantae; phylum Streptophyta; class Magnoliopsida; order Asterales; family Asteraceae; genus Lactuca; species Lactuca sativa. The sequence goes on along the minus strand of NC_056626.2, from coordinate 170,976,075 downwards.
TCTTATTATATTATGGAAAGTCGAGAATTTACCAAATAGGGAGAGTTTCTCATCGCCCAAGTTTCAATTGGACAGAAACTTGGAATCATGCAACGTGGATGCACGATGAATGAGAAATTTTGTATTTGGAAATTAGACTAATTCATTGACAAAGTGTCAAGTGAAGGACTAGGAGATCGAGTACACAAAGTTGTGTGTTGATCAAAGTCCACCATAAGAGTAACAAAATATTCGTCATAATTTACTAAAGGTTTAGTAAATATGATTATACTTATAAGATTAAGTGTAATTCTGAATTGATTGAAAAGGTTTAAATCAATAGTAAAACGAATAACAAGAATCAAGTAGGCAGAAAGATAAAAGTTTCTCTATTCTAAGAAGAAGGGAGAGTACCTTTTATGCTTTATGATAGGTCTTAATGATTAAGAACCATATCTCAATTGATCCTCTAAGTGACTCTTAGTACAATTGTATGTCTAAGAAGAGGAATCAAGAATTGAAGAAATGGTTAAATCAAAAGTCAATCATACTTCGTTCCAAATCAAGTCTTAGAGTTAAGATTATGACATTGAGTGAAAAGTATTAAGAAGGTTTATAACATTCATCAATTGTGGAAAGTTGTGATGTCTTGGATAAGACAAAGACCAACTAAGACCAAAATTATGAAGTGTTTTGTTTTGATAAAAGCTACACTAACTCCTGAATATTTGTTTGTCAAGAAATGTTTTGACAAGAGAATCGTATATGTCAAGGAGTCAGTGGGAGTCTTTATAGTCTTGAAAAGTTTCAAGAACAAATCAAATAAACCTTATCGATCATCACTAGCACACGAGTTGAGGTTTACAGCCTATCGTGATGACATTATTTGGTTTCTGTGCCAATCCAATCGAGTTAATTATGCATGTGAGTTCTATGAGTTCTCATAAAAGGCAAAGCACCTTAATCAATGAAAGGTACATTGATAGGAAAGGGTGAGCTGCTTAACTACTTGGAAGACATGGTGGGCAGCTGTGCTACCATAAGGCAAGAAATCAAGATTAAGAAAGTTCGGTCCATATGAGTTTGAATTTGTCGTAAACCTTGGTTTTAACAAATTCACATGGATAGGAACACATCCACCGTTTAAATCTAAGTGTCATAAGATTTCCTCCTTCATGAAAATGATTGTGAGGAAATGCTTTCACTAAGAAAGATTTTAAGAAGATAGTGATTGTAAAATTGCATTCTCGAATTCGATTATGGTTACGGTATCCCTTTCCATAATTTGAATTGTGAGGTTTGGAAATTGTTTAGACACACATATGAACTATCTAAGGCAAAGGTGTATAAGTTCAAGAAGCCTTGATAAAAGATTATCAAAGCACTAAGTATTAGAAACATGAACTTAAGAAATTCAATAAGCATTGTTTTTCTGAAAGTTAAGCTGTTTCTGAATACATGTCAAAGCTAGTGGGAGCATAAGTGTTATGTTTATAATAATCATCGTGATAGTGGGAGCATAAAAGTTATGATTGTATGATTATTAAGGAAAGTATTGCAAGGTTAGCAATATTAATTATAGAAAACAAGAGTCATACTTTGCAAATCTGTAAGAGTTGAAAGGTTGTTTTGCTATAATTAAGGGAGAGAATATTATGCTTCATTTCAAATCTAAAGGATTAGGTTGAGAAATGTTAATAAACTTAGTCAAGGGTACATAGTGTGTTCTTAAAATTTCGATTATGATTACGGCATTCCTCTTCACAATTCGAAAACAAGAGAACATAGCAAATAAAACATTATGCGTCGTGTCCCATACGCTTCGGGTATAGGATCGATTGCAAATGCTTTAATGTTTGACCATTCTATATTTTTCCAAATGTCTAGCGCATTTAGAGGGAAAAAGAACTAGAATCAGTTTTGACTAAAGTAATTAAACAACTATCAAAGGACAATCCAAAGTTCGACGAGGATTGGTCGCTTGTGAATAGTTGGAAGCATGGTATTGAATGGACCATATCGACATTATTGTGAATAGAAAAGATTCTATTAAGAATAAGTTGTCATATGGAAATTATGGAAATGTTTCCATATTGGATGGACCATATCAACATCATTACGAATAGATAAGATTCTATTAAGAATGAGTTGTCATATGGAACATATGGAAGTATGTCCATATTGGGAATTGAATATTGAGAAATCTATGACTAGATTAGAAACTTCTATGCAAAAAGATGTTCAAAGAATGTACTTTGAGTGAGAGACATCACGTCTATGGAATTGTCTTGTAACAATCTCCGATAGAGGACTTTGTAATATCATTGGCAATAGTCTTTGTGACTTTGGTGCAGTGACATTACGAAAGGATAAGTTGCATAGAATGTCAGAATCTAGCATATTCTATAAGTAGCAAGAATTTGATATTCTTTAACTTATGGGAAAGGATTTGGAGTTGTGAAATGAGAATGATTGGAAATGTGTTCAATGTGATCTATTTCACAAAGTAAGGAACCATAGGTAAACATTGTGTGCATGCTAGGAGCATGGGACAAGTGTTGTAATTCAAGTAAGAAGTTGATTACCCAAAACGACAAATAATCAGTAATCGATATGGTGATAAATAAAAGGTGTTTTATTTATGCTCAAAGGTTTGAGACCATATGGGATTAGTATTATTCTTGTGTTTCTCATTTGCATGTTTTGACTTCCAGAATAATTGAGTTTATTAAGAATAATCGAATTATTCAAACGGGCCACAGTCGTTCATATGTTGGAAGTAGATATGAATGAAGACTGTCGTGAAATGGTGTGTGGATTGTCTAGAAAAGTATTAAACATAAGCAAATGTTTGCTGCAACGTTCATGAGTGCTTATGAATATGAATTTGAGCATTGGATTAAACCCACGCTCACTTGGATCGCTCCATGAATTGTATCACGAGTGATTGGTGAGACGATAACATCTTATATTCTTGAAACCGAGAAGTGTGAGTTATATCTTGCAAATCGGTTGCACATTGATAATATGTAAACGCACTAGTAACTTGGTGTTATAAAACATATTGTTGTGTGTGATTTGGTGAGTAAGTGCAAGCAAGCATTGTATCAAAGTTTATCTGTTCCTTTTATCCAAAGTAGGATAAAAGCGATATCTTTGGGCCCCTCGATGGTTTATTGATGACAAACGTAAATGCTCGGCCGGGCTAGGGCTAATTTGATTTGTTCAATTAGTCAGTCGTCATAAATCAGAAATCGAGATATAGTACAAAGAAAATGATTTGAAATCATTTCTCATATGATATCTAGAATGGAGGAATATATGATCCCTTATCTAAGGACACGCGTATTTGATATGATCAGAGTTGACAGCGGCTTTGGAAAGCTACGATTGCAAATTGGGATCCGAAGTCATACGCAGAATAGTTGTTAGACTTATCCAAGTGGGAGACTGTTGGATTAGTGTCTAAGTCCATAACTATTTTGGTATGTACTTGACCCGATGGTGCATGGTCCTTTTGGGTTGCCTTCACCAAAGCAACTTGATTGGAGAAATAAATAAAGAGAGAGGTTATTATGATTTATTAACATGTTATAAGAATAATATATTAAAGGAGAAATCATATTTGTTTAATTAATATTGGTCAATAATTAATTAAGAATTAATTTTGTGATCAAGTGTAATTAATTAAACTAGAGGGGCTGAATTGTAATTATGTGATAGTTGCAAAATAAGGCAATGGTTATCCTTGTTAAAGGATGGAGGAATTCAAGGATAAGGATATCCTTGAAATAGTTCAAGGCTTAAGAGATAAGGGTTTTTCAAGGCTTATCTTATGGTTGCTTGATGGACAAGTAACTAGATAAGGATAAGGACTGAAACCCTAATCCCAACCCTATATAAAGACCCCTAAGGCTCATGAATTCGTCCAAGCCTTCCCTAGAAGTCCTAAGGACGAATTCCTACGTCTCTCCTCTCTCTTTATACCTTCTCCATTTGCTCTTGGTGTTTGTAAGCCATTAGAGGAGTGACACTTGTGACTCTAAGCCTTCCAAAGTCAACTCAAGGAGGAATTGGGATTGTTATTGTTACATAACAATCCAGGTAATATCATAAACCTAATTATATGTTAATATTGATTTCCATATGCTAGAATTAGGGTTTATAGTCTTGGATTCAATGCATGTACAATAGAGAAACCTAGATCCAAGCATTAGGGTTTGTATGAGCACATAGGATGTCTTATGACCAAAACCCTTCATTTATATGTTTGTATAATGAGTTAGGAACTAGAAAACACCAAGAATCAACCAACCAATGAAGTTTACGGCCAAGGCAATCTCCCAAGGTCGTAAACTCTAATAAAGGGTGCAAAGTTGCCCTAAAACTCCTTCCTAAGGATTTGAACTTGGTCTAGAACACCTTCCCTTTGAGCTAAGGAACTTAAACATCGAATTAGTACAAGTCGCCATGAGTTTACGGCCGTAAACCCATAAGGGCCGTAAACCCTAGGCCGTAAACTCATGGAGAGTTGGTCCTTGGGCCGTAAACTCTAAAGCAAAGCCATACAACCCTTAGATGCAACCCTATGATCTTATAACACTTGAATCAAAGTGTTTTCCATGTTCTAGGGTGTCTTTACTTGCTTAATTAGTGTTAAAATCACTAATTAGATACATATATGTGTCTTTATATGCCTAATAGGATCCTTGTGTGTGTCCAAATCTTCACTTGACACCTAGCCTCCTATTCAGAAGTTGTTGGATTAATGTCTAAGTCCATAACTATATTTGGTAAGACTTGACCCGACCCGGCATGGTCCATTTGGGTTGCATACCATCATGCACTTGAATGAGAGAAATAAGACACTTATGGTTATTAATATATTATAAGTTCTAGTATATTAATAATAAGAATAATAAGATTATTTAATTAGTATTGATCAAGAATTAATCTAGGATTAATTAAGTGATCAAAAGAAGACTAATTAAATATATGGGTTGATTGTGTAAATCATCCATACTTGTATAGTGGGCTAATGCTCCATGGATAATCAAGTTGGGCTAAAACCCATAGGATGGTCCATGGATGCTCCATGGTGTATTTGTACCCATGGATCCAAGGAAATGGAAAGCCATGACAATTAAGAGTTTACCCTAATTGTGTAACTATATAAGCATCTTATTATTGAGGAAAAATCGGCCACTAGTAGTATTCAAGAAAGGGCTAGCCGATTTTGGTGAGTGTAGAATTCTCTCAAGTCATTCTAAGTGTTTTGATGATTGTGATTCCATTTGAGGTGTCACACTTGGGGCACTAAGCACTCAAGCTTCATGAAGACTTTCTACATCAAGAGGTATGTATTCTATCTTGTTACATTATTGTTTTGTATGCTAGATTAGGATAATACCTTGGAAGTTCTTATTTGCATGTATAATAGAGAAAACATAGATCCAAGGTATTTAGGGTTGCATGTACACTTAGGAGTGTTAGAATGCACAAAACCCTACAGTGGTATCAGAGCCACGGGTTGTTTTCTGTTATATTGATGCAAATATTTTATTTTCAAAGTTGAAAAAAAAAACATGAAGTTTGTCAAATTTTAAGATAATTACTTGTTCTTGTGAAAAACTAATTATTTGTAAAATTTGAATAATTTGCTTTATGAGTTGAATTAGGTCAAATTTAATAAAAGATAAAATAATATGATTATTTTATTAGTTTTAAAAGTTTGATCTAAAGAGTTTTATTTTTTGAAACCTCCATAAGTTATGGATATGAAAAGGTTTTTAAAAAAATTGATTCAAAGTTTTATGGAATTACAAAAAATTTGGTGTTAATGTTTTAAAGGATTCCATAACTTAAGAATAAGTTATGGATCACCAAAAGTTTTATTGTGTTACCTTATTTTATGAGTGAATTTAGATTAATGAATAAAATTATGTGATAGTTGGTTTTAATCCAAATTAATCTAAAAAGAAGTTCATAAAATGTGTTTATGTAACTTATAAGTCACATTTATGAATCTTAAAACTCATAAAAGTTGGCAAAGGTTACAAAAATGAAGAGTCTAGTTCTAATTAAATGGTTTTATGACTCCATAACTTGTCCTCAAGTTATGGAGGACCAAGAGTCTCTTCATTTAATAAAATAAAATAAAATAAAAAAAATTGTAACCTTAATTAATTCCATAAGTTATAAAATAAAGAAAAGTTAATTCTTTTATTAGTTTAAAGTCTTCCATAACTTGTCCTCAAGTTATGGAACTTGAAGAGTTTTTGGATTAAAACTACTTTAAACACATAAGTTATGGAATTAATTAGTTTTGAATAGTTTCAAAACTTGCCCTCAAGTTTTGGAATTTGTAAAGTTTTCAGTTATGAATACTTTAATTCCAAGTTAGCCCTTAGAATTTTAAAAGTTAAAATTCAACCCTTATACTTTATAATATTATAAGTTAATAATATATATATGTATAAGAGTAAAGTCAGTCTTACCGCTAGTACGCCTCATTCTCGAAGCCGGTCTATAAGGTGGGTATAAGGTTGTTGCCTATAAAATGGCAACTTAATGGGTGTCCACTCTCACCCACCGCTTGCTTGACTGGTGGAGGGTCGTTAGCCGAACGGGTTTGACAGGACTAGAATTCTCCCTTCATTAAAAGTATTAATGATAATACTAAGTAACTAAACTCTTAATAATACCCAATCTTAGTTACTTAGGAAAAATGTGAATAAGGTGCTAACCCATGAAATTACACTTTACACTTTGTCTAAGTCGTTAGTGGAGCGTGTGTGGTTAACCGGCACACTAACTTGGACTTAACAAGGTAGGTAAAGGGTGACTTAATATTTATCATAGTATCGATGGAGCGTGTGTGGTTAACCGGCACATCGATTGAGGGGTAATTTATTAAGGGTACCAAGTGATTTGCATGGTTACTTCACACCTTGTTTTGTGATCCTCGGCATCCCAGTCACAAAACCTGAAGGGCACACTCGAGATTGAAACATGCCTTTGAAAAGTTCAATGAATCTCAAAGATCTAGGAGTTTCAAAACCAATTAAAACCTAATAATACATTTCGTTTATCTTGGTGGAAATTGGTGAATCGTCATTCACCTACCTTCAAATATTTTATAGCTTGGATTACGGCATACCTCTTCTAAGTTATAAAATAGTTTGTTGGGTCCTAGCCTTAATATTTCATATTGGGTGTCATATTAAGGACTTTAAATCAACTATCTTGAATATCTCCCAAAAGATGTCTGGTTTAGACACCTATGATCTTCCCAAATCTCTTGAAACAAGGTTTCCTAATGAAGATGATGTCCCATGGATATCATACTTCTTCACCTCTTCAAATTATTCTCCCTAACCCACAAGTTCTTGAAAAGTTTAAGGTCACTCAGGCCCTATTGGCAAGGCAAGGTTTAGGTGTGGTCACATCTTGGAGATGTAGTCACATATTGACAAGCCGGGAGAGTTGGGTGTCAAAGTCTTGAGAAAGTTGGTGGTTCAACTACTTTCTAAGTCACATAGTGAGTTCTTTTGGAACACCTATGAAAAAGACTATGACAAGACCTTTAATGATCTTGTCTATTTGTTAAGATCAACTTCCTAAAACTTTATGGACATTGACAATGATGACATTGGATATCCAGTAAAGCATTCTCTTCCCAATGGAAAGGGATCGGCTATAGTCAACTCGGTTGACCAAATGGTAAAGAGAAAAGCTAAGTCTGTGATAGTCCTGTGTACCATTATCAAAGGGTCCATATGTTTGTATTGCCAAAGAAAGGGCATTGGTTGCGAAGCTGCCAAATTTACCTAAGGATGTTAAAGTCAATAAGTTTGACTCTACTTCAGGTAAATTCCACTATCTAACTCTGTTAAGTTTCTATTCTGAGATTCTTGATACATGATGTGACTGGGTCACATGGCGATGTTTTAAGAATCAAAGGAAAAAAAGTGAAGAAACTTAATGAAAGAATATGCTGAATCTGATCGCGTAGATGGATTTCTATCGCATAGTTTGAAAAATCGGATTCTTGAGCTACTTCTTAGGAGTTATGAGATATTGCCTAGGAATAGATAACAACAAGTTCTCATATGGATTGTAAGGATAAGTTTTTTCCGCAAAGTTTTAAAATAAAAGAGAATTTATTGATTTTATTTATTTTAAAATATCCTTACAATGGCATTTGAGGAAAAATTGTTGCTTATATAATTCCGTTAAGAGCAAGAGTGGAAATATGAAATTGATTCTTTCATTTGTGGTAATGTCTAAATTTACCAAATAAGGAAAGATTCTCATCATCCAAGGTTCAATTGGACCGGAACTTGGAATCATGCAAGTTGTATAGCATGATGAATGAGAACTTTCAAGTTTTGGAAAATTAAGACTAATTACTTGTTCACATGGATGTGTGAATCAAGTAAAGGACTAAGGGATCGAGTACACATTCTTGTGCACTGGTCAAGTCCACCACAAAAAGTTTGATAAGACTATTCGTCATGATTTACTTAAGTTCAGTAAATATGATTATACTTACAAGCTTAAGTGTAACTCTGAGACATTGGAAAAGGTTCCAATGTAAGGCAGAGCGAATAAGAAGAATCAATTTAGGCAGTAAGATAAAAGTTTCTCAAATCTGAAAAGATGGGAGAGTACTTTAGTATCAGTTTTTGTGATCATCTTAATGATTAAGAAACCATAGCACAATTAGTTCTCTAAGGAAATCTTAGTGCATTCTTATGACTAAGAAGAGGGATCTTGAATTGTTGAAGTGGTTAAATCAAGAAGATGAGTCATACTTCGTTCCAATACAAGTCTTAGAGTCATACTCCAAGATTGTAATTTGAGTGACATGTCTCAAAAGAAGGTTAAAACACTTGTCAAATGTAAGAGTAAAAGTTTTTCTACTCTTGTACATTTGAAATTGGTAAGTTGTGATGTTTTGGATAAAACAAAGACCAACTTAGGCCAATTGTGTGAAGTGTTTGTCTTGATTAGAATCCTCACTATCTCTTGGATATTTGACAAGGGAGTCTTATATGTCAAGAGGACAGTGGGAGTCTTAAAGGTCTTGAAAGTCTCAAGAAATAATCAAGAATAAAACCTGAAGTTCTTCGCTAGCACACGACTTGAGGTTTATAACCTATCGTGTTGACATATCTGTGCCCATTCCAGTTAAAGTTGGCTTTGCATATGAGTTCTTAGAGTTCTCAATTTGTTGCACAACAACTTGGAAGCAATGGCAGGCCCTTGAGCTGCCAGGTGGCAAGAAGTTAAGATTGAGTTCAATCCATATGAGTTTGGATTTGTCATTATCCTTGTCTTGTGACTATGGTTTTGACAATTCACATGGATAAGAACACATACGCCATTAAATCTAAGTGTCATAAGGTTTCTCTCTGATTCATGAAAATGATGGTGAGGAAACACTTTCACTAAGTAGATTTTAGCTAGATAGCAATTGTGATATTTGCATTCTCAAAGTCGTTAGTGGAGCGCGTGTGGTAAACCGGCACACTAATTTGGACTTGTGAGAAGTGGCAAAAAGGTCTAAACATTATGATTACGGCATCCCTCTTCATAATTGTTTAGATACACAAGTGTGCTATCTAAGGGAAGGTGTATGATTTTGATAAAGACTTATCAAAACAATCTAGTATCAGAAATCTGAACTTTGGTAAGAAAGTCAGCTGATTTCTGAGTACATGTCAAAGCTAGTGGGAGCATAAGTGTTATGCTAATAATCATCATGTTAGTGGGAGCATGATAATTATGATAAGTATTGCAAGTTAGCAATGTTAATTATAGAAAACAAAAAATTTCAATTGGGAAAAAGTTGTTTTGCTATAATTAAGGGAGAGGAAATTATACTTCATATCAAATCTATAAGGTTTAGATCTGAGGTTTTAATCATTTAGTCAAGGATATATATGAATTTCATGTTGGAATGGCTCAACATAAGGAAATTCTGTATATGGGTCCATTATTTGCGTTCTAAAATTCGATTATGATTACGGCATCCCTTTTCATAATCTGAATTATGAGAACTTGGCAAATTGAAATGGAAATATTATAGCAAAAGACTGGTTTAGTCTTTATGTAAGACATCCTGAATCGTGTCCCATATGCTTCGAATATAGGATCGATTACATGTGCTATAATCATCCGTTCTAAAATTTTCCAAATGCCTGGGGCATTAAGAAGGGAAAAGGTTTAGAACTGGATATGACTAAAAGGATTAAACAATTGTCGAGGACAATCTAAGGTTTACCAAAGATTGGTTGCTCAAGGACAGTTGGAAGTATAGTGATAATTCTGGAAGGACCATATTGACATAATCTGTAAGGAGGCAACTCTTGTTCAGAAGTGATAGTCAAAATGGAATCTGGAAATGTTTCAAAGTTAGAATTTTCACTCTGTGTAAGATTAAGGAAACTTAATGCAAGAAGGATGGTTCGAAGGAGTTGATCTCCTTTGGAATGATCTGTAATGTTTGTTGTCAAGTCTTTATGACTTTGTGCATAATCATTACAAGAGGATCAATGCATATAAGTTTAGAATCTGACAGATTCCAATAAATGGCATGAATTTGGAATTCTTGCATTTGCAGTAAGGATTTGGGAGTGTGAAAAGAGAATCATCGAAGTTATGTTCAATGGATCTAGTTCACAAAGTAAAGATCATAGACAAACATAGTATGCATACTTAGTGTGTGGCATGACTAGTGTTTAGAAAACATAGTGTACATGCTTGGAGCATGGGACAACTATTGTTTTAAATTCAAGATTAAAGTTGATAGCTGAAACAGTATACAATGAATAATGTGTAATCATATGGTGATAAATAAAAGGTGTTTATTTATGTTCAAAGAGTTGATACCATATTGGATTCAATTATTATTGTGTTTCACTTTGCATGTTTTGACTTCCCGAATAAACTAGGTTATTCTTTCGGAATGACTAAGTTATTCAAACTATCCACAGTCGGTCATATGTTGGAAGTAGATATGAATTAAGACTGTCATGATGGGTTGTAGAGGTCTAAGGTGTTGGACAAGGCTACAACAATCATGAGTGCTCATAAGTTCTGAGTATTGGATTCAACCCGCGCTCATTGGAATCACTTCATGGATTTTATCACGAGTGATCATGAGACGATAATATCTTATATTCTTCAAACCTAGAGATATGAGTTGTTACTATGAGTTGATAGTACATTGATAGCACGAAAACGCATTTGGTAACTCGGTGCTATAAAACGTGCCTTTGTGTATGATTCAACAAGTAGTAGAACAAGCCATATGAGTCGATGTTTATCCGTTCCTTTTACCTTCGGGATAAAAGCGATATCTGTGGGCCCCTCGATGATTTGATGATGACAAATGGAAGTGCTCGGCCGGGCCAGGACTGATTTGATTTGTTCAATTAGTCAGTTGTCATAAATCGGAAATCGGGAAACAACAAATGGACAGAGAGAATGATTATAATCCATGTCTCAGTCCATATGATATCTAGAATGGAGGAATATATGATCCCTTATCTAATGGACAAGTCACTGACAAAGGTCAGAGTTCATCTACAAGGTCAGAGTTCGACAGAAGCTTTTGAGAGCTACGATTGCCGGTTGGTTCCTGAAGTCATACACAATAATAGTTTTAGACTTATCCAAGTGGGAGACTGTTGGATTAATGTCTAAGTCCATAACTATATTTGGTAAGACTTGACCCGACCCGGCATGGTCCATTTGGGTTGCATACCATCATGCACTTGAATGAGAGAAATAAGACACTTATGGTTATTAATATATTATAAGTTCTAGTATATTAATAATAAGAATAATAAGATTATTTAATTAGTATTGATCAAGAATTAATCTAGGATTAATTAAGTGATCAAAAGAAGACTAATTAAATATATGGGTTGATTGTGTAAATCATCCATACTTGTATAGTGGGCTAATGCTCCATGGATAATCAAGTTGGGCTAAAACCCATAGGATGGTCCATGGATGCTCCATGGTGTATTTGTACCCATGGATCCAAGGAAATGGAAAGCCATGACAATTAAGAGTTTACCCTAATTGTGTAACTATATAAGCATCTTATTATTGAGGAAAAATCGGCCACTAGTAGTATTCAAGAAAGGGCTAGCCGATTTTGGTGAGTGTAGAATTCTCTCAAGTCATTCTAAGTGTTTTGATGATTGTGATTCCATTTGAGGTGTCACACTTGGGGCACTAAGCACTCAAGCTTCATGAAGACTTTCTACATCAAGAGGTATGTATTCTATCTTGTTACATTATTGTTTTGTATGCTAGATTAGGATAATACCTTGGAAGTTCTTATTTGCATGTATAATAGAGAAAACATAGATCCAAGGTATTTAGGGTTGCATGTACACTTAGGAGTGTTAGAATGCACAAAACCCTACAGAAGTTTCATCCAAACCGCTCACTGCAGGTGAGTTCATACCCCTTAATTAACCTTTTAAATATTTTTAAATGCTTTTATGCGGGGGGGGGGGGGGGGGGGATACAAGTTGAATCACTATAGTTATAATATCAATCACATGTGATTTATAACTATCAAACATGTAAATTTACTATACTTTTAATTTCTTTGTCAACAAAACCTCTTCAAAATGATTGTCAAACTCTTTTACATGTTAAACTTTTTATAAAACTTATTCTTAATTATCAAACCTTCACTTTCAATAATTTAAACTTATATATTGTCAGAACCATGTCCAGTACATATACAGTTATATAAGTAACGTTTGAAGGCCCTAGGACTGATAACTCACTTTAAGTCCTATTCCTTGTTTGGTTGTGGACCTAGAGTACCCGGTTGTTTGTCCGCATGTCATTTGATCCTTAGTTATATATTATGTATATATGTGTGGATCTAAAGCTTTTACTTCAGTACCACCACCTTTGGGTAGCAAAGGTGTATAAACTTACTAAGTCATTCAAACCACATTTCTAGTAAACTATAATAGGTATAGTTTAGAGGTATACTACTTACTATTTCTAGTACAAGAAAGCATACAAAGAGTCAGTTCATACATAAGTCAATACCTACTATTATGAGTAACAAACAAGAAAAATATACATATACATTTCCAAGTAAACAGAAAGAACCTACACCAACATAACAATTAGCATATGAGATTTACTTCTACATGATGCGGATTCCACCATTGTCATGTTAGTAACCAGAGTCTCCTGGAGGGAGAGCGGGCATTGTGTGTATAGATCTATACAGGACAGACTATCCCGCACCCCGACTGCTAGCTACAGTCCTCGGCCAACCAAGCCAAGGGGTGACAAATGTCACTTTTATTTTGACGTCTTTCATCGTCGTGTTTTTACAGCCGTCAATCAGTATGGTTTCAAATCTCACCTTACCTTATAATTCATAGGCTTTAAGGTAAGTAGTACTACGGTAGTTTCCATATACAAAACTAAAGTTTCATAATGTTTTCCTTAATTCGTTTACTTCGAAACGCTTTCCCATTAAACGATAAAGTACAACCTATGTTGATAACATTAGCTAGACTTGGGAAAGTACATACTTTTACAAAAAAAACGAACCGAACATTTGGGTATTGGTAGAAGACTACAACTTAGTAGAAAATATGGGATTTTATAGGAAGATACTAACTTTGCACAATCAGTTTACAAACATTTACATAGAGTAATTACTTCAAGTAAACACGTACAAACTTTTACTACAAGCTTATACTATGAACATTTTCATTATACATTTTACAACAAAAATGAAACTAATTACTTATGGACTCACTAGCATTTTATGTTGATCCTCTCTTTCAAAATATCTTGTATTCTCAGGGATCTAGTAAGACAGGTACACCCATGCAGCTTTTGAAGGACAGAGTGGATCTAGGACTCGTCAATATTTTGATAGTACATTTTTGGTGTCATTTAAATTGTATAAAGGAACACAAATGTATTTAACTATTATATTAATGCAATGGATGTTTTTTTACTTATTTACTATTATGTTGTGTTATGATACTGAGCATGACGTCCTTCGCCCCATAACGTTTCCACCGTTCCGGTTTTGGGGTGTGACTGGGTACTTAGATATACTTGTATACTTTTTATAAAAATACTTATATTTTTGAAAATATACTTTTAGTTTAGAGCACTTAGGCCCCATAATGTTTATAGTTGTATACCATGTATGGTTCGGTATACTTAGTTCACTATAAACAAGAGCTCTGATACCAATCTGTCACACCCCAAAACCGGAACGGTGGAAACGTTCTAGGGCGGAGGACGTCATGCGTAGTATCACAATAATTGCATCATAGCAAGCATAGTAAACACAACCAAACATTGAATACATATATGAATAAGGTTTACATTGTCTTAGTACATAGTTTTGTTCATATCCAAAGTAAAATATAAAGACGTGACTCTAATGCTCCGACTTCTCCAATACTAAATCCCTGAGAATACAAGCAGTTTGAAAGAATATCAACATAAAGCTGGTGAGTTCATAAGCATTTAGTTTTTGGTGGAAAATGTTCTTTGTTTCTTTTGAAAAGTGTTACTCAAGAAAATCCCATATTTTCTTATATAAAACTGTTTTGAAAGAGTATCTATTAGTAGAAAATAAACCATCAGTTTTAGAAATGTCGGTGTTATCCTGGGAAAATCCCATATTTTCCCTAAAAACAGGTTATCCATCCTAGAGTTAGAGATGCAAGTTTAGAAAAACCCTGATTACTATCAGAATATATATATATATATATATATATATATATATATATATATATATATATATATATATATATATATATATATATATATATATATATGAAAGTAGTTTAAATTTCTCAAAATAAAACAAATAAAGAGTAGAGTCTGTATACCAAGGTTAGTTTATACTTATTTGCGAGTCGCATAACCATACTTGATATGACCGAGAGACCTTTATAACGTTCTTCAGGAGTCAAGCTAAATGACATTTGTTACCACAGGCATGCCTGCCTAACTATAGCTAGCAGTTCTGGTGTGGGATTGGTCAGTCCCGAATATATCTATTCACAGAGCTCACGCTCTCCCTCCAGGAGACTCTGGTTACACTAAAAGGATTTATCCATGTACACCTAAGGGTATAGTATTGAAGTAGCGCCTCAAAATTCGGTATAATCTAGTTCACTAGCTGGAAAAAACATAAAATAATGAAATAATTGTATTCTATACTCCTGAGAAAATATATAACATAAACTAAATTTGTCATACTTTATATATATTCATTCATGAAATATGATTTGGTAAAAACTGCCTAGAGGGTTATCCCAAACTATACCCATTATAGTTTATTAGAGTTGATATAGAAATTTCTTTGTAAAAACCTTTCTGAAAGTTGTGAAGTTAGATTTCTAAATTAAGAGTTTCCTTTATGCTCAATATATTACAAAAAGGGATAAAATACATGAATATGTTATTAAACACGGAAATCATTAACTGTATTAATAAGTTTGAAATTTAATAAAATAATTTGATTTTGGCTTGTATCCCCCCCTAAAAACATTAAAAACACGGAAAAATGTAGGGGTATGAACTCACCGTTTGACGTGTGATTCGAATGTAGGATCGTTAGGGATGTTGAGTGTCAAGTGCTACCTCGAGCACAAATAGACCCTTTTTAACATCTAACGGTACATGTATGGACATAATTAGTGCATAATACAACTAATCATGATAAGTGACACCCTACGGGACTAGGAAACACTTGGGACAAGTGTTATAATCACATATGATTGCATGAAGGGAGTGTAAGGCTACACAAAAGAGTGTATGGTCGGAGTGTGTCGGCAGAGTGTGTGGTCGGAGTGTGTGGTCAGACTGTGTGGTCGGAGTGTGTGGTCAGAGTGTGTGGTCGGAGTGTGTGGTCAGAGTGTATGGTCAGAGTGTGTGGTCAAGGTGTGTGGTCGGAGAGTGTGGTGTGTGGTCGGAGTGTGTGGTCGGAGTGCGTGGTCGGAGTGTGTGGTCGGAGTGTGTGGTCGGACTGTATGGTCAGAGTTTGTGGTCGGAGTGTGTGGTCGGAGTGTGTGTTCGGAGTGTGTGGTCAGAGTGTGTTGCGACGCACAAGGAGTGCGCTGCCGCACAAGAAGTGTGCTGCCGTACATAGGTGTGTGCGGTCGTACACCACATAGAAGGAAGTCAAACTCTCACTTTGGAGGGTCTTTTAGGAGTGTGCGGCCCACCTTATAAAGGTGTGCAGCCGCACTCCTTTAAAGAGTAAAGAACATGATGATTCAAGGCTTATATCAATAGGTCCTTCATGTATGATGAGCTACGTGATGGAAAACTCACGTTTTTTAGGCCTTGGGAGGGTTTGCGGTTGAAGACTCTTGAGAGAAAAGGAGTAGTGTGCTGCCAAGGAATGAAAGGAATGAAGGGGAGGGGTCTACCCTTTATATAGGATGGGTGTGTGGTCTTGGGGGGGTGTTTACGGTTGAGGAGAGGGGAAATGAAGTGAAAATGATCCCCATCTATGTTGGATTAATGTCTAAGTCCATAACTATATTTGGTATGTACTTGACCCGACCCGGCATGGTCCATTTGGGTTGCACTTCACCGACACAATTTATATGGATAATCTTTTGAGAATAGTATGTTTATGATTAATATTAATATATTATAAGTTCTAATATATTAATATGGAATCATATTATTTAATTAATATTGATCAAGAATTAATTTATAATTAATTAAGTGATCAAAAGGAACTAATTAAATATGGACTCTTATATATATGGAATGGGCCAAGTTCATTTAGGTTGGGCTAAGCTTTCATGGATAGTCCATGGAGTGTTTAACCCATGGATCCTAGGAAATGAAAGGTCATGGGTATTAGGGTTTAACCCTAATCCTCCATACTATATAAAGATGTCTTTGGTTGGTGAAATTGGGACTAGTGTGGATACACTAAAGAAGGGCTAGCCAATTTCACTAGAGAGAACCAAGTAATCATATTCTCTAAAGTATTCCAAGGTGTCTTGGTGATTTGTGATTCCACTTGAGGCTTCCACACTATTGGGGCTAAGCTCTTAAAGCTTGAAGACATCAAGCTACATCAAGAGGTATGTATTCTATCTTGTTACATTCATAGTTTTTGTATGCGAGATTAGGATAATACCTTGGATGTTCTTATTTGCATGTATAATAGAGAAAACATAGATCCAAGGTATTTAGGGTTGCATGTACACTTAGGAAGTGTTAGAATGCTCAAAACCCAACAGTGGTATCAGAGCCACGGGTTGTTTTCTGTTATATTGATGCAAATATTTTATTTTCAAAGTTGAAAAAAAAAAAAAGAAAAAAAAACATGAAGTTCGTCAAATTTTAAGATAATTACTTGTTCTTGTGAAAAACTAATTATTTGTAAAATTTGAATAATTTGCTTTATGAGTTGAATTAGGTCAAATTTAATAAAAGATAAAATAATATGATTATTTTATTAGTTTTAAAAGTTTGATCTAAAGAGTTTTATTTTTTTTGAAACCTCCATAAGTTATGGATATGAAAAGGTTTTAAAAAAAAAATGATTCAAAGTTTTTATGGAGTTACAAAATTTGGTGTTAATGTTTTAAAGGATTCCATAACTTAAGAATAAGTTATGGATCACCAAAAGTTTTTTGTGTTACCTTGTTTTATGAGTGAATTTAGATTAATGAATATATTATGTGATAGTTGGTTTTAATCCAAATTAATCTAAGAATTGATTCTAAAATGTGTTTTTGTAACTTGTCCTCAAGTTATATGAAAAGTCACATTTAAGAATCATAAAACTCATAAAAATTGGCAAAGGTTACAAAAATGAAGAGTCTAGTTCTAATTAAATGGTTTTATGACTCCATAACTTGTCCTCAAGTTATGGAGGACCAAGAGTCTCTTCATTTAATAAAATAAAATAAAATAAAAAAAAGGTGTAACCTTAATTAATTCCATAAGTTATAAAATAAAGAAAAGTTAATTCTTTTATTAGTTTAAAGTCTTCCATAACTTGTCCTCAAGTTATGGAACTTGAAGAGTTTTTGGATTAAAACTACTTTAAACACATAAGTTATGGAATTAATTAGTTTTGAATAGTTTCAAAACTTGCCCTCAAGTTTTGGAATTTGTAAAGTTTTCTCTTATGAATACTTTAATTCCAAGTTAGCCCTTAGAATTTTAAAAGTTAAAATTCAACCCTTATACTTTATAATATTATAAGTTAATAATATATATATGTATAAGAGTAAAGTCAGTCTTACCGCTAGTACGCCTCATTCACGAAGCCGGTCTATAAGGTGGGTATAAGGTTGTTGCCTATAAAATGGCAACTTAATGGGTGTCCACTCTCACCCACCGCTTGCTTGACCGGTGGAGGGTCGTTAGCCGAACGGGTTTGACAAGACTATAATTCTCATTCATTAAAAGTATTAATGATAATACTAAGTAACTAAACTCTTAATAATACCCAATCTTAGTTACTTAGGAAAAATGTGAATAAGGTGCTAACCCATGAAATTACACTTTACACTTTGTCTAAGTCGTTAGTGGAGCGTGTGTGGTTAACCGGCACACTAACTTGGACTTAACAAGGTAGGTAAAGGGTGACTTAATATTTATCATAGTATCGATGGAGCGTGTGTGGTTAACCGGCACATCGATTGAGGGGTAATTTATTAAGGGTACCAAGTGATTTGCATGGTTACTTCACACCTTGTTTTGTGATCCTCGGCATCCCAGTCACAAAACCTGAAGGGCACACTCGAGATTGAAACATGCCTTTGAACAGTTCAATGAATCTCAAAGATCTAGGAGTTTCAAAACCAATTAAAACCTAATAATACATTTCGTTTATCTTGGTGGAAATTGGTGAATCGTCATTCACCTACCTTCAAATATTTTATAGCTTGGATTACGGCATCCCTCTTCTGAGTTATAAAATAGTTTGTTGGGTCCTAGCCTTAATATTTCATATTGGGTGTCATATTAAGGACTTTAAAATCAACTATCTTGAATATCTCCCAAAAGATGTCTGGTTTAGACATATATGATCTTCCCAAATCTTTTGAAACAAGGTTTCCTAATGAAGATGATGCCCCCTGGATATCATACTTCTTTCTCCTCCTCCAACTATTCTCCCTAACCCACAAGTTCTTGAAAAATTTAAGGTCACTCAAGCCCTATTGGCAAGGCAAGGTCTAGGTGTGATCACATCTTGGAGATGTAGTCACATATTGACAAGCCGGGAGAGTTGGGTGTCAAAGTCTTGAGAAAGTTGGTGGTTCAATCACTTTCTAAGTCACATAGTGAGTTCCTTTGGGACACCTATGAAACAGACTATGACAAGACCCTTAATGATCTTATCTATTTGCTAAGATCAACTTCCTAAATCTTTATGGACATTGACAATGATGACATTGGATATCTAGTAAAGCTCTCTCTTCCCAGTGGAAAGGGATCGGCCATAGTCAACTCGGTTGACCAAATGGTAAAGAGAAAAGCTAAGTCTGTGATAGTCCCGTGTACCTTTATCAAAGGGTCCATATGTTTAGATTGCCAAAGGAAGGGGCATTGGTTGCGAAGCTGCCAGATTTACCTAAGGATGTTAAAGTCAATAAGTTTGACTCTACTTCAGGTAAAGTCCACTATCTAACTCTGTTAAGTTTCTATTCTGAAATTCTTGATACATTATGTGACTGGGTCACATGGTGATGTTTTAAGAATCAAAGAAAAGTGAAGAAACCTAAAGAAAGAATATGCTGAATCTGATCGCATAGATGGATTTCTATCGCATAGTTTGAAAAATCGGATTCTTCAGCTACTTCTTAGGAGTTATGAGATATTGCTTAGGAATAGATAACAACAAGTTTTCATATGGATTGTAAGGATAAGTTTTTCCGCAAAGTTTTAAAATAAAAGAAATTTTTTTTTTGATTTTATTTATTTTAAAATATCCTTACAATGGCATTTAAGGAAAAATTGTTGCTTATATGATTCCATTAAGAGCAAGAGTGGAAATATGAAATTGATTCTTTCATTTGTGGTAATGTCTAGATTTACCAAATAAGGAAAGATTCTCATCACCCAAGTTTCAATTGGACCGGAACTTGGAATCATGCAAGTTGTATAGCATGATGAATGAGAACTTTCAAGTATTGGAAAATTAAGACTAACTACTCGGTCACATGGATGTGTGAGTCAAGTAAAGGACTAAGGGATCGAGTACACATTCTTGTGCACTGATTAAGTCCACCACAAAAGATTGATAAGACTATTTGTCATAGTTTACTAAAGCTCAGTAAATATGATTATACTTACAAGCTTAAGTGTAACTCTGAGACATTGGAAAAGGTCCCAATGTATGGCAGAGCGAATAAGAAGAATCAACTGAGGCAGAAGGATAAAAGTTTCTCAAATCTGAAAAGATGGGAGAGTACTTTAGTATCAGTTTTGTGATCATCTTAATGATTAAGAAACCATAGCACAATTAGTTCTCTAAGGAAGTCTTAGTGCATTCTTATGACTAAGAAGAGGGATATTGAATTGTTGAAGTGGTTAAATCAAGAAGATGAGTCATACTTCGTTCCAATACAAGTCTTAGAGTCATACTCCAAGATTGTAACTTGAGTGACATGTCTCAAAAGAAGGTTTAAAACACTTGTCAAATGTAAGAGTAAAAGTTTTATACTCTAGTACATTTGAAATTGGTAAGTTGTGATGTTTTGGATAAAACAAAGACCAACTTAGGCCAATTGTGTGAAGTGTTTATCTTGATTAGAATCCGCACTATCTCTTGGATGTTTGACAAGGGAGTCTTATATGTCAAGAGGACAGTGGGAGTCTGAAAGGTCTTGAAAGTCTCAAGAACTAATCAAGAATGGAACCTGAAGTTTTTCACTAGCACACAACTTGAGGTTCATAACCTATCATGTTGACATATTCTGTGCCCATTCCAGTTAAAGTTGGCTTTGCATATGAGTTCTTAGAGTTCTCAATTTGTTGCACAACAACTTGGAAGCAATGGTAGGCCCTTGAGCTGCCAGGTGGCAAGAAATTAAAATTGAGTTCAGTCCATATGAGTTTGGGTTTGTCATTATCCTTGTCTTGTGACTATGATTTTGACAATTCACATGGATAAGAACACATACACCATTAAATCTAAGTGTCATAAGGTTTCTCTCCGATTCATGAAAATGATGGTGAGGAAACACTTTCACTAAGTAGATTTTAGCTAGATAGCAATTGTGATATTTGCATTCTCAAAGTCGTTAGTGGAGCGTGTGTGGTTTACCGGCACACTAACCTGGACTTGTGAGAAGTGGCAAAAAGGTCTAACCATTATGATTACGGCATACCTCTTCATAATTGTTTAGACACACAAGTGTGCTATCTAAGGGAAGGTGTATGATTTTGATAAAGTTTTATCAAAACAATCTAGCATCAGAAATCTGAACTTTGGTAAGAAAGTCAATGAAGTATTGATTTCTAGAAGTCCAGGTGATTTCTGAGAACATGTCAAAGCTAGTGGGAGCATAAGTGTTATGCTAATAATCATCATGTTAGTGGGAGCATGATAATTATGATAAATATTGCAAGTTAGCAATGTTAATTATAGAAAACAAAAGGTTTCAATTGGGAAAAGTTGTTTTGCTATAATTAAGGGAGAGGAAATTATACTTCATCTCAAATCTATAAGCTTAGATCGTGAGGTTTTAATCATTTAGTCAAGGATATATATGAATTTCATGTTGGAATGGCTCAACATAAGGAAATTCTGTATATGGGTCCATTATTTGCGTTCTAAAATTCGATTATGATTACGGCATCCCTTTTCATAATCTGAATTATGAGAACTTGGCAAATAGAAATGGAAATGTTATAGCAAAAGACTGGTTTAGTCTTTATGTGAGACATCATGAATCGTGTCCCATATGCTTCGGATATAGGATCGATTACATGTGCTATAATCATCCGTTCTAAAATTTTCCAAATGCCTGGGGCATTAAGAAGGGAAAAGGTTTAGAACTGGATATGACTAAAAGGATTAAACAATTGTCGAGGACAATCTAAGGTTTACCAAAGATTGTTTACTCAAGGACAATTGGAAGTATAGTGATAATTCTGGAAGGACCATATTGACATAAGGAGGCAACTCTTGTTCAGAAGTGATAGTCAAAATGGAATCTGGAAATGTTTCAAAGTTAGAATTTTCAATCTGTTTAAGATTAGGAAACTTAATGCAAGAAAGATGTTTCCAAGGAGCTGATCTCCTTTGGAATACTCTGAAATGGTTGTTGTCAAGTCTTTATGACTTTGTACATAATTATTACAAGAGGATCAATGCATATAAGTTTAGAATCTAACAGATTTCAGTAAATGGCATGAATTTGGAATTCTTGCATTTGCAGTAAGGATTTGGGAGTGTGAAAAGAGAATCATTGAAGTTATGTTCAATTGATCTAGTTCACAAAGTAAAGATCATAGACAAACATAGTATGCATACTTGGTGTATGGCATGACTAGTGGTTAGAAAACATAGTGTGCATGCTTGGAGCATGGGACAACTATTGTTTTAAATTCAAGAATAAAGTTGATAGCTGAAACAGTATACAATGAATAATGTGTAATCATATGGTGATAAATAAAAGGTGTTTTATTTATGTTCAAAGATTTGATACCATATTGGATTCAATTATTATTGTGTTTCACTTTGCATGTTTTGACTTCCCGAATAAACTAGGTTATTCTTCCGGAATGACTAAGTTATTCAAACCATCCACAGTTGGTCATATGTTGGAAGTAGATATGAATTAAGACTGTCATGGGTTGGCTTGTAGAGGTCTAAGGTGTTGGACAAAGGGCTACAACACTCATGAGTGCTCATAAGTTCTGAGTATTGGATTCAACCCGCGCTCATTGGAATCACTTCATGGATTGTATCACGAGTGATCATGAGACGATAATATCTTATATTCTTCAAACCTAGAGATATGAGTTGTTACTATGAGTTGGTTGTACATTGATTGCACGAAAACGCATTTGGTAACTCGGTGCTATAAAACGTGCCTTTGTGTATGATTCAACAAGTAGTAGAACAAGCCATATGAGTCGAAGTTTATCCATTCCTTTTACCTTCGGGATAAAAGCGATATCTGTGGGCCCCTCGATGATTTGATGATGACAAATGGAAGTGCTCGGCCGGGCCAGGACTGATTTGATTCGTTCAATTAGTCAGTCGTCATAAATCGGAAATCGGGAAACAACAAATGGACAGAGAGAATAATTATAATCCATGTCTCAGTCCATATGATATCTAGAATGGAGGAATATATGATCCCTTATCTAATGGACAAGTTCGTTGACAAGATCAGAGTTCAACAACAGCTTTAAGAGCTACGATTGCCAGTTAGGTTTGAAGTCATACACAATAATAGTTTTAGACTTATCCAAGTGGGAGACTGTTGGATTAATGTCTAAGTCCATAACTATATTTGGTATGTACTTGACCCGACCCGGCATGGTCCATTTGGGTTGCACTTCACCGACACAATTTATATGGATAATCTTTTGAGAATAGTATGTTTATGATTAATATTAATATATTATAAGTTCTAATATATTAATATGGAATCATATTATTTAATTAGTATTGATCAAGAATTAACTTATAATTAATTAAGTGATCAAAAGGAACTAATTAAATATGGACTCTTATATATATGGAATGGGCCAAGTTCATTTAGGTTGGGCTAAGCTTTCATGGATAGTCCATGGAGTGTTTAACCCATGGATCCTAGGAAATGAAAGGTCATGGGTATTAGGGTTTAACCCTAATCCTCCATACTATATAAAGATGTCTTTGGTTGGTGAAATTGGGACTAGTGTGGATACACTAAAGAAGGGCTAGCCAATTTCACTAGAGAGAACCAAGTAATCATATTCTCTAAAGTATTCCAAGGTGTCTTGGTGATTTGTGATTCCACTTGAGGCTTCCACACTATTGGGGCTAAGCTCTTAAAGCTTGAAGACATCAAGCTACATCAAGAGGTATGTATTCTATCTTGTTACATTCATAGTTTTTGTATGCGAGATTAGGATAATACCTTGGATGTTCTTATTTGCATGTATAATAGAGAAAACATAGATCCAAGGTATTTAGGGTTGCATGTACACTTAGGAAGTGTTAGAATGCTCAAAACCCAACAATCTATATATAGATAATGGGTGTGCGGCCACACACTCGGGTGTGTGACCATACACTCGGGTGTGCGGCCATACACTCCTCTAGAGGGAGTGTTTGGCCTTTTTGCAACCCTAGATCTTAAACCAACCCATCCCTAAGTCAAACTTTGGTTGTATGAGGCTTTAGATCATCCAAACAGACTCAAACAATGCTAAAAGATAACTGAAACGAGTTTAACATTGATAGTATTGAATAGGTCAATAAGGTAGAAGTTCCGGGGTATCACATTTTACGACGCGCAATGCATGTCATAAAACCCTCAAAAGACGCGCAAATGCGTGTCAAGGAAGGCCCTGTCATAACGAGAGACGACCACGCTTTTGCACGTCATCTATTTACGACGCACATTTACAACGCGCAATTATGACACGCATTTACGACGTGCCTTTACGACACACATTCCGTATCAAGGAGGGCCATGTCATAAAGGAATATGACACACATTTTTGTGTCGTAACCTTACGACGCGTATTTATGACTCGTATTGCGTATCATTAAAGCCCTTTCAAGAAAGGTCATGTCATAATGAAGATGACACACATTTTTGCGTATCAAAATTTTAAATATTTAAAAAAAATATTATTTATAGATTTATTAAATTTCAAATTAAATTTGTATTTAATGTCTCCTAATAGAAAATAAAATATCTATACAAAAAATACAGTCCATTGCATAAAATTTAATGTCATACAAATAATCGTTCCATGGAAAGATAAAACAAATCAATAGAAGTTGTAGCAAAACTTTACAAACTAATTATATACAAGAAATATAAAAAAAATATACCCTCAAATGCTTTTCAAAGTCTAATCTCCATGTCAGCTCTTCAAGTCACTTCTCCAGTTTGTCCTTTGCTTCTCTAAGGGCTCAAGCATCTCTTACAGCCTGTGACAACATATTATAATTTTTTAATTACTATTTATTCTTATAATCCAAAGCATTTAGATAAAATTGTATTATTTAATACTTAGTTTTTTTTTTACAGAAAATCCACTCACTAGCTTCAACATTCTTAATTCTTTCCATGCTACCTTTGATCTCCATAGACATTGAAGTGTAAGATTTGCTTTCTG
Source organism: Lactuca sativa (assembly GCF_002870075.4). Classification (NCBI taxonomy): domain Eukaryota; kingdom Viridiplantae; phylum Streptophyta; class Magnoliopsida; order Asterales; family Asteraceae; genus Lactuca; species Lactuca sativa. Next base: position 170,950,734 of record NC_056626.2, on the reverse strand, counting down.
CTTATTCACCATTATTTCTAATCATTTTCTTAAATACTTTACAAACATAATTCATCCATAGCATCTGAACTATAGTTGCATCCTCGTTTCTTCTTCTTCTTCTGAACTCATCTCTTGTTCTTGGCATTATCGTATAGATAGTTCTTCAGCAGTCCACTCTTTTTTGGCATTATCATGGTGACACATTTCCCTGCAAACAAACATTCATTATAAACGTTTATATGAATATTTGCAGAATAATAAATCAATAAATAATGACTCATTCATACGCACTTTATGAGATCATCTTGTGCATTATACATGTCATCAAGAACCTTGAGCATTGGACTAATCAGAGATCCAAGACATGTACCACTTTTTTTTGTTTTCTAATGCATCGTTTTATTTTTCATGTTTATAATACCTTTTTTTCATAATTTATGCAGAGATCTGGAAATTACCTAATTTTGACATCAATGTATCGGATTCATCTTTGAAAATTCGGAAGGAAAGATATGAAAGTTATAGACAGGAGATGTCAAATGCATTGAAATACAACGATTTTTCCAAAAATGATGCAGCAAGTAGTGTAATACAAAAGTATAAACAAGTATATGTTTATCGATTTATTTATTAAAATTTATATATATAGACTTAGCAACTAATTATTATTATTATATTATATTATTATTATTATTATTAAGCTATTATATGGTGCATCTGATTTCAAAGATAACACTAGGAACATTGATGATATATATATATATATATATATATATATATATATATATATATATATATATATATATATATATATATATATATATGAAGAAAAGATGTTGCAAAATGTGGGTTTGCATGGAAAGTTACAGGTTCACCCGATCTGATTGTCATGGTGCTAAGAGCATGTAATAATTATTAGATTTGTATCCAGTAAGGCTCACCCGATCTGATTGCCATGGTGGTAAGAGCCCAAGCAGCAATGATACAAACCTGAGATGAAAAATATTAATCACAATCAGATGATTTATGTAGCAACATACATACATATATTAAATAGATATAGATATATCATACCTTTGTAGTGTATCTCCTAGCTGCCAATGAAATCACATCGTTAGAGTTTGGTGAGGGCATTAGCTAGAGTAGGATTATGAGAACTACCAGTTGCAACCATTTTATCTCCATCTAACATCATGAGTGCAGTCCTAGGAGGGGTTCATGATTCCAAAGCATACTCGGATGCAACATAATTTGCATTTTTAGCAAGGAACCACACTTGAAAGTAAACACACCGAGCAACATTTAGATAATCAAACTCACTCAGTAGAAATATGATCTGATACTTATTGTTGCTTGCACAAGCCTCTATAGAGCCAAAGCTAATTTTGGATCAAATGCAGATACCCTATCAACAACCTTTCCATTTCCTAAGATTTCCATTATTTTCAAAATATAATTTTCTATCATCAGTTATTCAGACAACATTTATTCATTAAAAGAACAAGACCTTACTTTTGTACATGATCGTGAAGCTATAATCTCTCCAACTCCTAATAAAACCTGCATCATAAGAACAAGAATGATGATAAATTATTCTAAGCACTTAATAAGTCACTAGTCAAGAAATAAAAAAAATGTGTTAATTTTTAAAAGGGTAGTAATAATTATTGAAGAAGAGATTCAAGTACAGTCCACATTATTTAATAAACATGTTGCCCAAATATTACAAATATGAAAATCAAGAAGCCTATCATTTTATATAAAGATTACAGCCATGAAATATAACATAGTACTTTAATTGATTTGTTTATTATTATAATTTATAGCATCTTACTTTCATTTCTTTTAACAATTATAGCAATGTTATCCACATACATAGTCGTTTTCATCGATTTAATTGTGTAAACTAATCAAACTATGATTTTTTAGATTGCTTTATAAAAATGCAAATTTTACCTTATCTATCTAAGAAATTGCTATTTCATGCATTTAACCTCAAAGATATACAAATCATTCCAGAAAAGATGTAACTACTCACCTGCTAGGTAACCACCATGGACGTAGCCACTAAACCTCTCACTTGTATGTTCTCCAGTGAAAAAGATCCGTCCTACAGGAGCCTAATTATGAATATATGACACCAAATATAAGTTAATGTTGGGACAAAAGATTGTACTTTTGTTTCATTTTCATATGTTGTGTTTTGTTATGTAATGAGAGTAACAAATAAGGGTTGGAATGTAAAATAAGTATTAGGCAGGATGCATGTTGACCTTGATGTTTTGAAACATTGTTGATTCAGCATAGATAGGGTAGTTACTATAACTTCCACACTGGAAGCGATTATTCCACCAACGGGGAACAAGAATGTCGGTAGCTTACGGAATGTCACGCCCAAACATGTTCCTAAGAACTTCCATTGCTTCTCTCATTGTTTCATGGTCTGATTGGGATTCAACACGTTTTGATTCCCCATTTGTCAATGTCACAATAAGAGTATTTGACCCTTGGTATGCATTCTCCATGTGATGTTTGGATAGATTCAACATAAAAGATCTTAGGATCAAAGTATTAATGCTACTCCAAGAACAACCAAAAACAGTGTTGTTGACATTACATCAAACAGTGGGCGTGCATCAAGAATCTAGAAATAACATAATACAAGTTTAAGTCAGATTCCTACAGAGAAAGTGTAAAACAAAAGTCGCTACAAAAAAACAAAATCATTTTACAAAATTCAAAATCCCTAATTTACAAAATCTTAAATATCCTTAATTAAATAGAAAACATACCAAGGATTCCTGTATAATTGGAAAGAGGGACATCTATATGTTGAATCTTGAATAGGATATTAGGAGCAGTGATAATGTTGTATTCTTGCCATCCGGTGAATCCCCAAACTAGGTCACCTTTCTTGAAGTTTGAATGCCCTGATTCTACAACTTTAACTACTCCATATCCTGTTATCAATTGCAAGTAACAAAATCTAAATGATAATTTGATCATCACAAGAGATTTTCTAGAAGAAAGAAGAGAATTTATATGCTGTTTTTGAAATGGAAGATATTGGACAACTTAAACCCTTCTTTTAAAATGCTTCATTGCAAGCCAATGCACCCAGAAAGGTAAAGATTAGGAAGAAAATTGAGTGCTCTGATTCAATTGAAAAGATTGAGAGCTCCAATTCAAATTTTACACTTGAAATATACAAATGATTGGGTGTCCCAGTTCATTTCGAATAGAAAAGCACAATCCTAATGATGGATTTTTCAATTACCGTATGTTTTCCCAAAAATTACAAAAAGTGAAAGTTAGAAAGGACAGCACAGTTGATACCGATCTAGGAGTAAAGGAAGAAACGTAACACCCTTCTGTTTAGGTCATTCAACCACACATATAAGGATCACAGAAGAGATAAAGGTTCTTGAGGAGGACGCCATTGTAACCTTGTGTTGGGAGCTGGAGGGGGACGGTGGCAGAAGTTGTAAGGATCAAGTCTAATTCCTTGGGGAAGCCATTAACATAATCCTTAAAGATCAACTTTTGATTTCTCACTTCTTCCATTTTCCTGCTTAACAAGGACTAGATTACTATGAGAATGTGTTGGCAACTCCATAAAAAACATAAATAATCTCTCATGTGTAGGTCTTTGAATCTTTCTTTCCAGTTTTTATCTTCTCCATTGACCGAAGAATCAAAATCAACTAAGAAAATGTCGGATTTCTTATATTATAAATTAAAATAAGCCTGAAAGGGAGAAGAGGTGCAATGTGGTGGATTTGAGGGTGAGAAACTAAGAATGGTTAATTTTCCGAACAAAATCAAAGGGATAGAAGAAGTAGAAACCCTAGATATTATGTGATGTTGAAAGAGAAGAAGCGTCTGGACTCTAGGGGGCAGGGGTTTGTTTTGAAATCACAATGGCTTTTGAGGTTTCTTCACATCATCAGAGACAGATAAGAAAGCAGCTCAGTTTCTTATTCAAAAAATTGAAATTTCTCTTCGAGGTTTTTATGTATTTTATGTGTTGAAAACACGACAGTGGCAGAAGATCGAGTGAATTTCCTGACCAACTCTTCCTTATTCATAGTCCTTTCAAGAAGAGTGATATATACCTTTTAATCCAATATAAAACCATATTTTTGGTAGTGGTGGTTGCTAGGGTTTCAGAGAGAAGGGAGATAGAAAATGAAAGTCGTCAATTGTTGGAGAAGAGAGAATGAACAAGTCCTCAAAAAAATTGGGGATTTTTCCCCGCCGGCCCCTTAGTTATTAAGGAGGGAGCGCACAATAAAGTTTTATAAAACGACATATATACACGACACCCATTTAATTTAGGTGCCCTCCGTGTTTGTATTTTTTTTGTTGGACACAAATTTTAGGGCGCGCATAAATGCGTGTCCTCTATCCTTCAAATTTTGGAAATTCGACATCATTTTTAGGACGCACAAAAAATGCGTATCGTAAATCACCGAGTGTCATTGTTTGTGCGTCATTAAAGGGTTGTTTTCTAGTAGTGCTAGGAAAGTCACTATACTCCCACTAGCTTTGACATATACACATGACTCATCCTCACTCCTATAGAAACCAATCTCTTTGAATTTCTCATAGAAGCAAACATTCCAGCTACGAGATTATTGTTGCATTCCATAAATGGATTTGTCAAGCTTACACATTCTATCAGGAAACTTGGCATGTATAAAACCCTCTAGTTGACTCATTTAGGAAAGTAGTTTTAACATCCATTTTCTATATATTTCATAATTATGAAACACAACCATTACTAACATTATCCGGATAGACTTTATCTTAGCCACTGGTGAGAAGGTCTCATCGTAGTCAATCCATTAGGTTTGAGTAAAGCCCTTCGGAACAGTCATGCTTTGAATGTGTGCACCTTTCCATCCATGTCGGTCTTTTACATGAAGATCTATTTGCACCCAACTGTCTTTCGACCTGGTACATGCTCAACCAAATTCCATACTTGGTTATCATACATAGAATGACCATTGCTTCCTTGTAGTTAGCTATCTCATCCAAATTTACCAGTGTACCATCACTGATAAACATGTCACCATATATCGTTATATAGAAACCATTGAACGAAGATTGCATGCTAACCCTACTAGATTGACAAAGAGGTAATGCATTGTTAATAGGCTCAGCAGGAATCTCATCCTCTATTTGAGAGCTAGTGTTTCCTAAGGTTCCTTCATTGGTTAACTCCTGAATTTCTTCAAGATAAATTCCACTCCCACTATCCTCTTTTAATGTAATGGAATTTAGATTCTATTGGAGGCGTATGATGTTGGATGAGTTATTTAAACCTAACACTGTTCGATGAAAGCTAATGGGTAAAATGGGAAAACTTATGTTTCAGGGTTCTTGCATAAATTAACGATTTTAGTTTGAGGTGTTTTTAGTCATAAGTATCAAGATAGAATTGTAGAGCTCGTCGATACCTTTCTGTGGATATAAGGATCATCGAAAATGGAGTTAAAATGAAGAAGGTATGGTTGCTTGAAGTTAAGCTGGAAAAGGGAGTCTAGCAATATGTTGGGCGCACACCAGGTAGTACGTTGGGTGTATTAGGCTGAAGAGAGAAGCATTTTTAGGGTGTTGCGCTAATTGTAACTTATGGTAAGCTAAGTGTAACTTATGGTACGCTAAGCATACCACCGTAGTGTTAAAACACAAATTTCGTGGTTTTGAACCATATTTAAGGATTCTAACCCCTTAGGGTCCCTCCTAACATCATCCATTACTGTCTTGAGCCTCCAACTCGAAACCCTAGCCCTATTTGTGAGATATTGATCCATTTGAGTGATTTGGTGTGTTGTTGGTGCATATTGAATAATAATGAACTCATTAGAGAAGTGTTGACTGGCTTGGAGCTTGTAGATACATACCTTATTCATCTTGATCTTTCTTCTAGAGGGATAAAGTCTCAACCTCTATGATTCATTGCTTTGATCTAGTTTAGCTTGTAGTTTTGGCATATTTTAGTCCCATGGGTTGATTCTTGTGAGTATGAGCTACTCTAGAAGCTTAGGTTATCATTTCTTGATGTTTTTGAGGTCCCTTGTGCGTAAAAATCGAATCTTGATGGGTATATCTCTTCCATGCATGATTTAGTGGTCTTTTGGTGAATATATGAATTTAGGGCTTTGGTTTGGACTCCATTAAGCCATGCAAAGTCATAAAGTCAGGAACTTTTTGACTTAAAATGCCCCTTAGAGTCAGATCTATGAATTGGACGAAAGGTATTTTAGTATTAAGAGCTTAAATTTGAGTTTGGGCAGCAGCAGAGTATGCTAGGTGTACCCTCTTAGTACGCTTAGCGTAACGAGTTCAGTTGGAGTTCGTTTTCTGTTGAAGCCTAGTACGTTGGGCGTAATGGGGTGGTATGTTGGGCATACTCACCAAAAGGTCATTTGCGCCATTTTGAGCCTTAGGTCATTTTGGGTTTGGGCCATGGTTAGATGAGTCAAGATAGGGAGCGGTAAAATAGTCTTTTACCGTTAGGATGATAGAATATGATTTAGACCTTTGAGTATAGGTTATTACCCTAATTATTGATTGGGGATGATTTTTGGATATGTTAGGTGTGAGGAGCCTATGTAGCATCAATGCGTGTATGACTCGGTTATCTTCAGACTGAGGCGAGTCTCCTCACTGTACTTGTGGGTCGAAGGCATCAATGACGGACCACTAGATTATGTTGTAGGATAGTAATGGTCTTTGTGACACTTATTGATATGATTGTATGTGCTTGTTGTCTTCGTGACTCTTGCTAGTATGACTATATGCTTAGTTGTAGGGGTAAAATAGAGCCACACCGGTTGAAAGATATCGAAGGAGTTGTAAGGGACTCAAAGATTCAGAAGGGAATCAGGGGTGAAATAGACATGTACTTGCTTTAACATGATATGTATGTATGATGTATGGTATGTGGTATTTGGGGAACTCACTAAGCTTTGTGTTTACGGTTGAAGTTTATTTTTTAAGTACTTCTGGTTTGAAAGGGAAGGGCCCAACCTGATCATATCGCTTCCACTCGTGTTCAACAGTTTTATGACTTTAGGATTGTACTCTAATGACTATTTTCACATTGTCTTACTTTTGATGGTTTGATATGAATATTGGATGACTTTGTTTGAATTAAAACCAAAGTTTTTACTTATCATTTTTTTGGATGTTACACTTACTAGGTCTGTAGAACAAGTATCCAAAAGACTTATGTGGGTAGCCAATGAAAATACACCTCTTGGCTTTGGGTTCTACTTTGTCATGAGTTTCTCGTCTCATGGGAGCCTCACAACCCCAGAACTTGATATGTGTGAGTGAGGGTACTTTCCCTGTCCACATCTCGTGAGGCATTTTGGTAACGTTCTTAGTAGGAACAAGATTTAGGATATGCGCGACTGTCTCTAAGGATAACCAATAGAAAGAAATAGGAAGAGAAGCTCGACTCATCATGGAACGAATCATATCTAACAATGTTCAATTTCTCCTCTCAGCCACACCATTAAGTTGTGGTGTCCTAGGAGTTAACTGTGAAACTATTCCACATTCCTTGAGATAGTTGTGGAATTCAATACTAAGATATTCTCCGCCTATATGAGATCCAAGTACCTTTATCTTCCTACCCAATTGATTCTCGACTTCGTGTCTAAACTCTTTGAACTTTTCAAAGGTTTCTGATTTATGTTTGATTAAGTAGATATGCCTATATCTACTATAATCATCCGTAAACGTCATGTAGTATCGATTTGCATCCCTTGTAGCAGATCTGAAGGCCCCACATACATCAGTATAGATCAGGTCCAATAGTCTTTCACCTCTTTCACATGTTCCAGTGAACGGTGATTTTGTCATCTTCCCCAATAAACAAGAATCGCATTCATCATCGGACCTTAATTCAAATGATTCAAACACTTCATCTTTTTTGGAGTTGGGTAATAAATTTCTTGTTGATGTGCCCAGACAGCAATGTCTACACCATCAGACAAATCAACTTGTAATACACTATTGCCTAATCTATCAACACAAATCATAGTTTCATACACACCATTACAAGGTACAAATTTAAACATAAAAACACCATTTTATAAGCTAAAATTAAACAGCATATCATCAAAAGAATATCAAAACCCTTGTCTGAACAATGTATGAAAAGAAATAATGTTTCGTGTCATTTATGACCAATATAAAAAATTAATCACATCTATTCTAAAATAACCACCGAGCATAACATCATAAGTTCCAATCTTGGTAATAGGTGAAGATCGACTATTCCCCATGATTAGATTTATTCCTCCATGCTCCACCTCCTCACTTTCTCTTAGCCCCTGTAAATTAGAACAAATATAGAAACCACATCTTGTGTCAAAGACCCAAGAACAAGTCAGTTGTGAGTTATCGACCTGAATAGTGTACATACTTGCCGAAGAAGGCTTGACTTTGCCATCCTTCAAATCCTTCAAGTATTTAGGGAAACTTCTTTTCCAATGCCAATTTTCGTTAAAATAGTAGCAAGTGGCCTCTTTGGGGTTACTAACAGTAGGAATATCATAATTAGGCTTTGTCTTTTACCCACTTCCAGACGCTCCAGCATAGGCCTTGCTCTTCCAATTCGATTGAGGATTAGCCTTCCTCTTCTTTCCTCTGTTTTTCATAATGGCAAGGACAGGAGAACTTGTTGCAGATGGGACCTGGTTTTTCTTCATGCCTGATTCAGCTGTCTATAATAAATTGTGGAGTTGGGTCAAATGGTCTCCATGTTGTTCAAATGATAAGTTAAGATAAATTAATCATAAATGGGAGGTAAGGAGTTAAGGACCATGTCATTGGCTAACTTCTGGTCAAAATTCACATAGAGCTTTTCCAGATGCTCCACATATCTCTGCATTCTCTGCACATGTTTGCAAACAAATTCTCCCTCCTTCAACTTGAAAACTATTAACTCCTTGACGACCTATACCTCTCTTTACATGCTTTCTTGTGAAAATTTTCCGCAAGGTCCAAGCACACCTTGTATGTCCAGTAGTCCTCATAGAAATTCTGGAACTCAGGTACCATGGTTGAAACCATGATGCAAACGACCCTTTTTGCATCATCATAGTGTTGCTTGTAGGCAACCTATTCTTCTGGAGTAGCAGTTGACTCATTGATTTCGATTAGAGGTTTATCAAGGACACATTATTTTCCCTCGTATCACAGATTCATTTTGGGATTTCGCATCCAGTCTATGTAGTTTGGACCAACTAGTTTCTCTTTGGATAGCGTCGAAAAAAAGAGTGAAGTTCGAGTTGTTCGTGGATGATTGAGCGCAGAAGCATCTCTAGGAGTAGACATTTATATAAGAGAGACAGTTTTAGTTAGTAATACAGAAACCCAAAACAAATATTCTAGGCTAGGATCCAAGATATAGTTCACAATCAAGAAGAGAGATGCCACAGTCTTATTGCGAATTTATGAAGGTATATAAAAACAATTCACTAATTTCAATCTATGAAACTCCAAGATCTTTTAAGATTCGTTGAATCTTTTCAATGGTATGTTTAATATCAGATTATGCTCTTCTATTTCTAACTGGGATATCAAGGATCATAAACAAGATGTGATTAACCATGCAAATCCGCTTGACAACCTTGATGTCGTTTATCATATCTAATTAATGTGCTGGTTAACCACATATGCTTCATTAACAATGATAATTTTTGAGTTGTGACACCATGCCAACATTATCGTACCAAATTAGTGTGCTGGTTAACCACACACATTCCACTAACGACTAATAAAGAATGATATGCGTTTTCATCGATTAGCATACAATTTCACATTTTTCCTAAAGTAACTAGAATGAGATTAAAAATATTTTTGTTACTTTATATCATTATACGTTTAATAAGAATATGTCATATGAAACTCGTTCGGCTAACGACCCTTCATCACACAGGAAAGCGGCGGGTGAGAATAGACACACATTCAACTGTATTTTAAAACTTTTCAAAATACAAGGTTTAAGTATTAATTATCTAAATTAAACTTTTAATCAATAAAACTTAAATCAATTATGATTTATGAAAGACCCTCACTTTCGTATTTATGAAAGACCCAAACTTTCATACTTGACAATATAGTTACTCCAAAACATGCTACTTGCATATTCATAAAAACAATATTTTACGTTGTTAAAGAGGTTACAAACTACTGGATACAAACCGACTATTTTAAAGTGTTATATATTACATAACTTCCCAGGATTCTATAGTTTTATACATATGGGAGTGCAAAATACAATAGTTTCAAACTATTCATAAGCTTCTATCGATACAATAGTTTCAAACTATTCAAAAATCTTCTACCAGTATATAACTATACTGGATGCTTATCTCCTGCAATTTGTTAAACATTGAGAGGGTAAGCGGTGACACTTAGTGAGTTCAATAATAGATACAATATAACGTTATGCCATATATATACTTCAATATGGCAAAAGAAAAGAGGAACAAGGAACAACAAGGGAATATGTGAATCATGTGACAAACTTTCCATATCAATCATTGATTTGATTCAAAGATATACAATCAATGAGACATAACAATTTCCATACTTGATATACATCAATAAAGCTTTGGCCCAAATGGCATAGAAGACATACAACTTCATATTAACATTTTGGTAGATTTCAGGCTTATAGCCCTATCTAACCTTCTGCCAATATCATAGAATAGAAATCATTCTCTTACGGGGACATATTCTACATGGCCATAGGCTACATACCAGTACCAACGTGAATCCAAGTCCTTTCACTGATCACATGGTCAGAGGTATTTCTTTGCTATTAAAAACAGCGAATAAAAATAATACGGGAAAATAACCCAGAATAATAACACTGAAAAGCACATAGCACATATAACACATAACATACAATTATTTCTATATATTAAACTCACCGTGAAATAACCGGGTGTAACACCCAAAGTCAAGAAGGACAAGAAAGGAAAGAAAACCCTAATTTTAAGGGACGACTCGTCGAGTCCAAGGAGGAACTCGGCGAGTCCGAGCGGGATCTGAGTCAAGGAGTAAGTGACCGACTCGGCGAGTCGACCAAGGAGACTCGGCGAGTCTGGTCTGAATGAGGAAAACCCTAAATCCGGGACTTGGAGCCTATTTAAGTGCCTCATTCTCTTCCCTAGGGTTCCTTTATTGCCTCTCTAGCCCACAACACTAAACCCTAGCCACCATATCCATTTTTGAGCTAATTATTGCCTTGAAGAGTGCATCAAAGCTTGGAGAAGGAAGAAGGATCTTGGAGGTGCAAGAAGGGGGCTATAGATCTTGGAGAAGAAAGAAGGATCTTTGGTTATGCCTGAGTTTATGAGTTTGTGTTACATGCTAGTTCAGATTCTTGCTATGTGGATATGATTGCTTGAGTATGTTGTGGTTAGATTTTCCCCTTGTCTGAATGCTGCTTGCGTTGTGCAATATGGGATTCCAAGTGATGGGAGCTAGCCATTAGGTGGATACGTCACGTCACATGTGATCAGGGTTGAATAATCTCAGAGTGCTGGATTTGGCCCTATTTCGCAGCTCTCGTTTGAGTCCAACCATTGTAGGGACGAGTCTTTTACTCGAAGGATTATCTGAGCCTCATCACATGTGATGGTATCCAGGTAATGGCTAGTTGGCATCACAAGGAGATCTTCAGCAGCTGAGGACTGGTTTGAGTCGAGTCAGAGGTTTCCCTAGGGTAAGCCTAGGATGAGATAGTGTTGGGAGCAGTAGTAGTGGATAAGGGACCTGGTGGAGTCAAAGCAATTCCTGAGGAAAGTACGGATAGATGTGGAAGGTAGTATGGGCCCATACTACTGAAAGCAGAGGATCCGTACTCGATTCGGGAAAGGCCGAGACAAGACCGGGAACCTAGTAGGGTGTGTCTGGTCTCGCAGCAGTGATAAGTATTCTGATAGAGGATGTATTATATTTTCAGCATGGTGACGTTGCGAGAGAGACCAGTGAGCAAACCAGGCGCCAGAGAGGGATCAGGCTCGGGTTTAGGAGCCGAGAAGCTAAAGGAGCGAATGAGGGAGTTGATATCAGCCGAGGTTACGCGCAGTATTCTAGACCAGACTCCTGTGATCTTTGGCACGGTCAAGGAGGGTATATTGGAGATTTTGGATGAGAGGCTGGGAGCCTTCCTTACGGAGATGATGGCTTTCATGGGAGCGCGTACCTTGACATTTCGAGAGTTCAGGGCTTGCGGAGCACCAGATTATCATGGGGCTAGGGACCCCATCGCTAGCAGCAGATGCTTGGCTGATGTTGCCAACGCATTCCGTACGAGCCGGTGTTCTGAGGGGGACAAGGTCAGACTCGCTTCATGTCTTCTAAAGGACAGAGCGAGGGATTGGTGGGAGGAGATCGGTCATGCTTTGGGGGATGATGCCACGTTGGAATCGATGTCATGAAGCGATTTCTCGGCCAGGTTCTGGGCGGAGTTTTCGCCAATTATTGAGGTGTAGCAGTTGGCACGGAAGTTTCAGGATTTGACGAAGACCACTGAGACTGTGGCGGACATCAGCGCCAAGTTCAGGGAGAGGGCTCTTCTTGTACCGCAGTATGTCGCGGATGAGGAGATGAAGAAGGCGCGATATCACGAGACGTTGAGGGTTGACATCAGGGAATTCGTGAGCAGGTCCGGCTGTAAGACGCTGGAAGATATGATTTCTTGGGCCAGAGAGAGGGAAATTGATTTGGAGCAGATCCGGAAGAGGAAGCCAGATGAGGTTCAGGTAGCCGCGGGTTCGGGCAAAAGGCCCAAGGGGTCGGATTCGAGATCGTGGGATTATTAGGACCGCAGGCTATGCAGGAAGTGTCGCAGGGCGCATGGGGGCGCGTGCATGGGTGGTAGCGGTGGTGAGTCTGGCTGCTTCAAGTGCAGTTGGACTGGTCATTTTAGCAGGGATTGTACTGTTACCACCACTCAGGGATCCGACTTGATATGTTTTCACTGCAATCAGTGGGGCCACAAGAAGGCCCAGTGCCCTAGTTTGTTTTCAGCAGGACGGGTGATGGCACCTGCCCCTGCGACTTTGAGGATCAAAGACGGCCGTCAGATGACTACCTTGGAGGCGCGAGCAGCATCGGACGTTGCAGGTATGCGACTTCTGTTTTCAGTTCTTTTATTTGTGCATGATTATATTGTTATGGTTCTTCATCATTATTGGTATGAGTATTTTATTTTTGTGTGGCTTGATCGTGATCGAGTTATATGCCATCTGCATACCTTGGATATTTGAATGATAGTTAAGGGATGTGCTCTATTGGAGAAGGTTGCTTAGGATGCAGTAACTGTAGCATGCCTGGGAGGGACTTGGTATGTCTCGCTAGTTCGCAGCCGTATAATTTTCGAAATGGATTGGTTAGATCCCTAGCTATGGTAAGCTTGGGGGTTCCTCAGTAGGTTGATTATGGAATGGTAGCGAGGATTGGGAATTCTTTTCGAGCATTGAGTAGCAAGGGTTAAGCAGGATCGAAGTGGGGGAGAATCCTCCGAGCGTGCTAAGGTAAGAGCACGCATATCCAGAATGAGTGTGCGACCTCCGAGAAGGAAAAGAAGTGGTACAGCGTTTGATGGATTGAGAAGTTCAGGGTTGGGAGGTTGAGAAACACCCCCTCAGCCAATGCGTGTATTGGTGATGGTTAGTGTCTGGTTGGGAATTCAGGTTGGAGGATCGCCTGTAGGGCTCGAGTGAGTCAGAAGGAGGATCTTGAGAACTGATAGCATGGGGTGATTTCGTATTAGCAGTCAGTGGTGGAAAGTGTTGTCAGACTACGGGGCAGCCGTAGCATTCACTAGCGGTCAGTGGTGGAAAGTGTTGTAAGACTACGGGGCAGCCGTAGCATTCACTAGTAGTCAGTGGTGGAAAGTGTTGTAACACTATGGGGCAACCGTAGCATTCAATAGCAGTTAGTGGTGGAAAGTATTGTCAGACTACGGGGCAGCCGTAGCATTCACTAGCCGTCGGTGATAGAAGGTGATGTAAGACTGCGGGTAAGTCGTAGCATTCCATAGTAGCTTCGTTGGCAGAGTTGGGTCGAGGCCCTTATCTCCTAGTGATCAGATACGGATCAAGAATGGGTAGTAGATGTGAATGATAGGGAGTTCCCTGTATATCCCTAGAGAGGTGAGACCTTAGGAGGGGCCGCTCCAGGATATAGTTGGGTGAGACCCGTAGGCGAGGCCTGTATGAGAGGAGTAGTATAGGTGAGACCTGAGAGCAGGGTTGCTCAGTAGTATGGTTGGGTGAGACCCGTGGGCGAGGCCCGTGAGTTTTAGCAGCACAGGTGGGACCTGGTAGGGACCTTAGTGCCAAGATAGGGGATCGGGGATCCCAGGATTGTAGTGCCTGAATGGCAAAATAGATTGAGCAGTTATAGGTGGTCGAAATTTCTTCGAAGTCACTGGGAGCGACTAGGAGTTGTGTGGGGACTAGCAACCGGGGGGAGCCGGTAATCCAGATATTGGTAGGACGGTAGGGACCAGGGTGGTCTCAGTCATCTGGAAGGCAGATGAGGAATAGCAGAATTTTCAGTCAGTAGCAGTGCGGGTATGCAGTGTATGGTGGAATTCGGTTAGTTGATCGTGGGGTGCTCGACACCAAATTATAGTAGAAAGAATTGCCCTGTGGATACTGGCGATAATAACCCGTACTGGAGGAAGCGGGAGTGATGGATTGGTGAAGATAGGATCTTCATAGTGGCAGAGGAAATAGTTGGTTATGCAGCATTGCCTTGGGAAGGTAAGGAAATTACACAAGGAAAGAAGGGGTGAACCCCTATGGGGTTAGTGCAGTACTTGGAAAGTACCAGAAGAATTGTCGGTTGAGTAAGTTGTGTTTCCAGAATGTTCAGGGTCAGGGTTGACCCGAGATTATTACCCGCAAGGATTGATATTAGTCGGAATTACCAGGAGAAAGACCAGCGAAAGTAGGCAGCTGGTGTTGGATCAATTAGCGGAGTATTGGAAGCAGATCGCATGCGGTTGGCCATAACAAACTTCGAGGACGAAGTTTAGTTTAAGTGGGGGGGAGTTGTAACACCCTAAGTCAGGAAGGCCAAGAAAGGAAAGAAAACCCTAATTTTAAGGGACGACTCGTCGAGTCCAAGGAGGAACTCGGCGAGTCCGAGCGGGATTCGGGTCAAGGAGTAAGTGACCGACTCAGCGAGTCGGCCAAGGAGACTCGGCGAGTCTGGTCTGAACGAGGAAAACCCTAAATCCGGGACTTGGATCCTATTTAAGCGCCTTATTCTCTTCCCTAGGGTTCCTTTACTGCCTCTCTAACCCAGAACACTAAACCCTAGCCGCCATATCCATTTATGAGCTAATTATTGCCTTGAAGAGTGCATCAAAGCTTGGGGAAGGAAGAAGGATCATAGAGGTGCAAGAAGGGGGCTATAGGTCCAGGATTGGGAAGACATTTATGAGCATTTGGAGGTAATAAACTAGTTCTTGGACTCCCTTGCACCTAGATCTATGTGTATGTTTTGGGAATTCTTGGCATGATAGTAACCATTTCGAGCTAGAAGTTCAGATCTGAGGTTGCTACCTCAGGTCCATGCTTGTTTTGGTCTAGAATCCCATAAAGTATTAGCTCTTGGTATGTTGGTGAAGCATGGTTGCCTTAAACCCTAGATATTCTTCTCTACACGTAAAGTTTGCCACTTTACGTGAGGAATAGGTCTTGGAAGTATGGATCTATGTGTTGGAGCCCCTGTTTGGCTCAAAGAGCCACTGCATGGATTAAGAGCTGGAGTGACTCGGCGAGTCACATGGGTAGACTCGGCGAGTAGGATGAAGTTGGGCAGGAACTCGGCGAGTTAGAAGAACAACTCGACGAGTCTGTTCTTGGACTCGGCGAGTCAAGACGCGAAACCCCAAACCCTTCAAGTTGAGACTCGAATCAGTGAGTCGAGTGGAGACTCGGTGAGTTGGACAGGTCAGGGCTCGGAAATCGGTAGACTCGGCGAGTCATGGACTAACTCGGCGAATCGAGTCGTGGATGGGAGGACTCTGAGTTTATGAACTCGACGAGTCAGTAGGCAGACTCAACAAGTAGGGTTTACCTTGGAGGTTGACTTTGACCAAGACTTTGACTTTGACCAGTGTTGACTTAGTTGACTTTTGGGGGTCAGTTAGACTAAGTATTTCATTGATATTGGTAGCTCGGGGAGCTGGTGGAGCGGGAGTTCAGAGAGTTGTTGGGCAGCGGCTAGAAGGATTATTAGCAAGTTCAGCAAGTGCACCTAAGTTTCCCTTTTATGTGAATCGGTCTACGGCCACAATGCCAGCCCATGTAGTTATGACTAGAAGACCCGGGGGTTAGCCCTAGGCACGGTATGCTAGTAAGGTATTCAAGACGAGGTCCAATGATAGCGGGCAGGAGCCCAAGGAATGGTTTATGTGATAGTTTATACTTGTCTTTTGTGTGATACTTGTATGTGCCTGGTAGGGAGGTGAGTGTGGGCGAGGTCCCGTAACTCACCAATAGCAGAGTGTGGATGGTGTTCCACATCTCATTAGCAGCAGATCAGGGGCGAGGCCCAAGTTAGGGAATGAGTGAGGGTGGGCTGGGCCCATACCTCACTATTAGCAGGAGTATGGACGGGGTTCCATGACTCATCAGTAGCAGGACAAGGGCGAGGCCCAGAGACAGGCGAGGCCTTAGGACGAGATCCGTTAGTATGTGTTTAGCTTATGCGATGTGATATGTTTATGTGCTATTATATGTTAGCGGGCGACGCCCTGTGACATGCGAGGCCTAAGTGAAACAGATCTGTATCCGAGCGGGGCTCGAAGCTAGGCAGGGCCGTTGTAGCGGGCGAGGCACGAGGTAGGGGCGAGGCCAAGGATAGCGGGTGTGGCCCAGTATGTACAGTATGTGGTTATGCATGGTATGTGGTAGGGTGGGGAACTCACTAAGCTTCGTGCTTATGGTTTTCAGTTTTGGTTTCAGATACTTACGGTAGCAGAGGGAAGAGCTCGGGGTGATCGCATGGCACACACCATAGATTAGACAGCCTGGGAATGTTTACTCTGATAACGAACATGTGTTTTAGAAATTAATACTCTGTTTATGTTTTGGATTGATGACTTTTTTTAAGTAATGTTTTATTAAAAGAAATTTTTAGTCTTGAATTTTGGGACGTTACACCGGGGGCTAAAATATTAATTTGGGCAGCACTTCGGCTCTAAATATAACTTTCATCCTTGAAAACCGGGCTCTACGAAGATAGAGCTACAAAACCGAAAAGATAAATTTCCGGGCACTTCGGGGCGTGTTTCGGGTGTTAAAAATAAATCTGGGGCTTCGGGGGAAGTGGAAGTGGAAGAAATATAAGTTTAGGGGTAAAAAGTGGCAAACTTCTAACATTTACTAGGGAGGTCTCGTACCCCTTATATAGGGCCGAGGTTCGGATCCGAAGCAAGGGGAAGAGGGCAGGTGGCTGCGAGGCTCGGATCAGATGGTAGTTTCGGCGAGGCTCGGATGCGAGGAGTCATCGGCTTCAGGTGCGTCATCGGCTCATTCTTCGGCTCGGACATAGGGTGAAGTCTGATGCGAGGCGCATCGGATAGCCATTGGAACGCACCCTCGGTCGAAGAGGCAGGCATGCGAGGATCACGTGACCAACTCCAATCCATGCGGATTTCCTCGAAAATGTGCCAAAATTTTCTAAAACTCATAACTTTCACATACGGGCTCCGTTTTCGACGTTCTTTATATGCACATGTAGGTAAAATTATGCTCTACAACTTTCGTTTACACTTCGTCGGCTAATTCGGAATTTATTTTTAATATTATTATTTTAAACAGAAAGGGACAGGAAAATCCGTTAAAAATTCATAACTTCTTCATCCGACGTCCGTTTTCGTCAGACTTTTTACCATTGTACTACTAATGACGAGACCTTCAATTCTTGTTTAGGTTGTGTCGGCTAAAAATCACTCGATCTAAAATTCGAATATTTAGTTGTCTACTGCTAAGCTGAAATTTCGAAATATCATAACTTCCTCATAGGAAGTCAGATTTTGGCGTTCTTTTTATCGAACTTCTCAGTTTAACGAATACTACGACTTTCATTTAGATTACTATGGCTAAAAAGTAGTTTATTAAATACTCACTTTTTACGTCATCGATGTCGTGCCGGTTTTGTCGCGGGTCTTCGATTGGTCATAACTTCTTCCTTATAACTCGGATTTCGATGAGGTTTTCGCGTAAATGTTTCTAACGATATTATCTAGAAATTTCAATAATAAAATTTTACTTATTCCAAATTTTATATTTTCGTTAAATTTCACTATTTGACATTTGATTGGAATCTCATAAGACTTCCAATACTTTCTGAATGATTCTAAGAATAGTTTTACTTCAATTCTATTAAAAACTATCTGTTAGAGCTCAACATTCAAATTCACATAATATTTCATAATATTATTTACTTAAAACATGATTTCAAAACGTGTATGTTACAAATACCTCCTCCTTTTGAGGATTTCGTCCCCAAAATTACATCGATTAAAATAAATGGGGATATTTTGCTCTTATCTCATTCTTATTTTCCCAAGTATAATTTGGGCCTCGATGGTGTTTCCACTTGACAAGCACAAACTCTACTTCTTTATTACGTAGATTAGTTGTTCTTTCATTCACGATCTCTTCAGGCTCTTCTACATATCTTAACTTATTATCCAATTTCACATCGGATAATGGAACTGTCTCATCATTGATGCTCAAGCATTTGAGCAGATAGCTCACACGAAACACATCATGAATACCTGCCAAATCTTCAGGAAATTCTAAGCGGTATGCTTGCTTTCCAATTCTCTGGATGATTTTGAAAGGTCCAACAAATCTGGGACTCAACTTTCCTTTCTTTCCAATTCTCATAAGGCCTTTCCATGGGGATACCTTCAGCATTACAAAATCACCCACTTGAAATTCTATGGGTCGCCTCCTCTTTTCTGCATAGGACTTCTATCAATCCTGGGCCGCTTTCATTCATTCATTCTCGTACAATTTGAATCTTGTCGGGGGTGTCTTGAATCATTTCAGGGCCTCCAAGGATCTTTTGTCCTATGTCTCGCCAACATAATGGCGTATGGCATTTGCGACCATATAATGCCTCATATGTTGGCATTTTGATTGAACCATAGTAACTTTTATTATACGAGAATTCAACAAGAGGTAAGTAATTATCCCAGTTACCACCGAACTCCAAGACACATGCACGAAGCATATCTTCTACTGTTTGGATTGTTCTCTCTGTCTGACCATCTGTCTGGGGATGATAAACTATGCTGAGAGCAACTCGAGATCCTAATTCACGTTGCATACTCTCCCAAAAGTGAGAATTGAAGCGAGTATCACGATGGGAAATGATCTTTAGTGGCACACCATGTCTTGCAACAATTTCATCCAAGTATACTTGTGCGTATTTCTCCATTGGAGCCGTTTCTGAGCGCTTTTAGTCAGGCGGTCGACGATTACCCAAATGCTATCATGCTGTCTAGCAGTCTTTGGCAATTTGGTAATAAAATCCATGGACAGTTCTTCCCATTTCCATACAGGAACACTAAGACTTTCTGGGTTTCCATAAGGATTTTGGTGCTCTTCTTTGACTTGTAAGCATACTAAGCATTCCTGTACATATCTTCCAATGTTTCTCTTTAATCCAGGCCACCAATAATCAGCTCTTACATCATAGTACATTTTACTTTTAGCAGGATGGATTGACAGTTTAGATTTATGGGCTTCATCTAAAATCTTCTGTCCCAATCCACCAATCTTTGGAATCCATAGCCGATTCTTGAATACTTTTAATCCTCGCGGATCATCAAGTAAAGCATCATTATAATGTATGATCCCTTCTTTCTTCACATTTTCTGGCTTTAGGGCCCCTTCTTTCCATTTCTCTAATTCATCTAAAATAGTGAATTTTACTGTAGTATGAGTAATAGCAGAACACATACTATTGCGATAAACCTTTCTGCTAAGTGCATCGGCAACTACGTTGACTTTTCTAGGATGATATAGGATTTCACAATCATAATCTTTGATCAGCTCCATGACTCGTTGTTGTCTCATATTCAAAGTTTGCTGACTGAATATGTACTTGAGACTTTTGTGGTCGGTAAATAATTGGCATTTTGTACCAAAAAGATAATGCCTCCAAAGTTTTAGGGCAAATACCACTAGAGTGAGTTCGAGATCATGAGTGGGATAATTCTTTTCATAATCTTCAGTTGTCTTGAGGCATAGGCTATCACTTTGCCACATTGGATCAACACATAACCAAGTCCCAATCTTGAAGCATTGCTATACACGGAGAAATCATCATCACCTTCTGGGAGTGATAAGATTAGAGCATGAGTCAAAAGATCTTTTAGAGTCGAGAAAGCTTTTTCTTGGGCTTCACCCCATTCGAAATTCACTTCCTTCCGTGTAAGACTCGTGAGAGGTACAACTATATGAGAAAAGTCTTTAATGAATATCCGATAATATCCCGCGAGACCCAAGAAACTACGAATTTTGGAAGCATTACGGGGCACTTCCCAATTTTGAATAGCTTTGATTTTGATAGGATCTACGGATACACCGTCACTAGAAATAACATGGCTGAGAAATTGAACTTGGCGAAGCCAAATTTCATATTTGGAGAATTTAGCATACAGTTTCTCCTTTCGAAGAAGTTCTAATACCGCACGAATATGAATGGCATGATCAGCTTCAGACTTGGAATTGATTAGAATATTGTCAATGAATACGATGACTGATTTATCGAGCATTGGGCGGCATACCCAATTCATCATATACATGAATACAGCAGGAGCACTTGTTAAACCAAACGACATAACAAGGAATTCATAATGCCCATATTGAGTACGAAAAGCAGTCTTCGGTACATCCTGCTTGTGAACTTTCAACTGATGATAGCCAGATCTTAAATTAATTTTTGAGAAATAGATAACACCCTGAAGTTGATCGAACAAATCATCGATGCGAGGTAGTGGGTACTTGTTCTTGATAGTCACCTTATTCAGCTCACGATAATCAATGCACATCCGCATCGATCCATCTTTCTTCTTGACAAACAGTACCGGAGCACCCCAGGGAGAGGTACTCGGTCAAGTGAAACCCTTGTCATGTAGTTCCTGCAGTTGGATCATCATTTCTTTCATCTCAGCTAGTGCAAGACGATATAAAGTCTTTGCAATCTGTAACACCTGTGTTTCTGGGCTTGCCATTTTTAGCAATGTAATAGTCTAGGTTAACCTTTGTAACCCGTTTTGAAATAATAGAAGTGTATTATTTGAGTATTATGTGTTTTGTGCTTAATTGCTTAATTATGTGGTTGGATTAATTAAGAATAAAAATAAGCGTCAAAAATTAAGTGTAAAATAAACTTGATATCTTTGGTTAATGTTGTAGTAGTTCAAACAAGGTTTCCGATTATAAATAGAACGCCCAAATCTGACTTCGTATGAGGAAGTTACGATTTTCTGAAGTTTCGACTTAGCGGTATGCAGCCTGAAATACTCGATTTGAGATCGAGCGGTTTTTAGCCGAAGCAATCTAAATGAGGATCGAAGGTCTCGTTGTTGGTATCGAAGCGATAAAAAGTTAGGCGAGAACGGACGTCAAACGAAGAAGTTATGAATTTATAACGAAGTTTTTCTGTCTCGGCCTATTAAAAATAAATAATAAAAATAAATTCAAAATTAGCCGACGAAGTCTAAACGAAAGTTGTAGAGCGTAGTCTCACCTTCGCGTGCATATAAAGAACGTCGAAAATGGAGTTCGTATTGAGAAGATATGAATTTCCAAAGTTTATTAAATATTTTGTATTTAAATTAAATCTTTAAATCTGGCATTATCTGAAGGGGAGTCAGCGATCCGATCCGAAGTACGCCCCGCGTACTCCGAGGATGTCGACACTCGCACTCGAGGACTTCGAATACGTAAGCGGTGACGAATTCGGACGCGTACGCCCCGCGTATGCCTGTACGCCCCGCGTACTCCGAGGCTCCAGCCTCCTATAAATAGGATGCGAGGGCAGCCGGTTCTTTTGTTCATTTTCTCTCTTCTCTCTCCCGTTTTGCATCGATTTGCGTGCCAGAAATACCCCGAAGCCCCGGTAATATTCTCGAGCCCCAAGGCAAGTCCCGAGATCCCGAAGATCCCGAGAAGTGCGGTTCCCGAGTCGAAGCTCTGCCTGCGAGAAGTTCGATTTTTGTAGAGATCTTCCAGATCTGCTGTGGATTACTACTTCTGCAAGTCGTAGTGTTGTCCGATCATCTTCTGATCAAGTGAGTGTATACTACCTTTCATAAACACGATAATAATACAAGTATGGTTCGAGTGTATTAAGTATATTGTTGTTTATATGTGTGAGTGCGTAGTTACTTTATTCTAACGCATGATTATGAAGTATTTTATACGAAATACGTGTTATGTGTAGAATTTGTTGTTATGTGTGTGAATGTATGTTCACCCTCTTCCATCTCATAGATCTGAATTGCTTTCTGTGAAATACGTGTTATGTGGGTATGCCTCATCTGTTATGTGGAATATATATTGAATGAAAATGCTATACAGGTTTTAAACTATGTATGAAAATATATATTTTTATCTACTAATATGTTGGGTAGAACATGGGTAGATAGTTGGTGTGTAATAAACAGATGAGAGGCCTCGATGTTGTTGTTGTTGTTGATCTAGTTATTCAGCAGAGTATGGATAACGACCACAGACTCTTTCTAGACAGTCCAGTGGAACGCTAGCAGGTTCATAACCTGTAGGTGTTGTGATAGATGTGTTCACCGGTGTACTCTATCCCCCTCATGGTTGCCTTTAGGATATTTATTGTTGAGGAAACCCCTTAGCAGTGATGTCCGTCCCGATGAAAATCCTAGATTAGGTCCCTTGAGATAGATGTTGTTTTAGGGACGTAAAGTGAGGATAACGGGAATGGGTAATCGGGATAGTGATTGGTCGGTGAAATCAAATATAATTAATTTATTGTGGGTTGAAAACCCTATATGCTCACCAGGCTCCCAAGCCTGACCCACTCAGTTTTATTTGTATTACAGGTAGTGGCACGAGGGCATAAGATGGTTGAATCATCAAGTTGTTCTGTTTACAAGTCTGTATATGTATATATTTGTTAAATGACTTGTAATGTTATCGTTTATGCTTTATGGTCTGTATCGGAACATGACATCCCGAGTTTTGATTATATAATGAAAATGCATCTCTTGATGAAATCCTTTGATAAATATTATTTTATCATGTTTTGTTTTGGGAACAAATTCCGCAACTCTTTCAAATCAAAAGGATTTACTCTGAAATTATTTAAAAGCATAAATGAAAATCGGTCTTTTCTGGCCGAGATTTTGGGGATGTCACAGTTGGTATCAGAGCATTAGTTTAAGCGAACTAGGAATTTGTAGGATTTCTAGACTTAAACTTAGAATGCTAAGTGGAATTTTGAGATGTGTGTCTATTAGATTTTAGACACGAGCACTAGTTTATTTTAGGAAAGTTGCCTAAAATGCTTTTATGTGCTAAATGTTATATGTTGCCATATATGATATTAATTGTTCGGCTCTACGGTCTGTTGCCGACCGGATCTGGAAACCTTATGTGTGTAGGATTCTAAGCGTATGCCTACGTTATTAGAACTAGCATGTAAACGTTTCGAAGTAATAAGGATGATTTGAATATCTATCGTGAATAAGGATCTAATTTCACCTTATTCGATGTGTAGATCAAAAATGGTGAGAACAAGGAGTGGCGTCGGAAACGCGGATGAAAACAGGAATCAACCGCCAGTTATTGAGCAAATACCTGTTGTAGCAGCAGCACCAGAACCAATAACAATGGCTGCGGTGCAAGCCATGATTCGGGCTATGCTAGCCGAACAAAGGGAGGAGATGCGACAAATGTTGCATAATAATAGGGATCAACCTATCATACCTATTGAGGAACCTGAATTGATTCCCGAGCAATCGGAGGAAGGGAACAATAGTCGCATTATGAGTCAAGTTAGGACTCAAGGAGAACGAAGGAACGATCCGGAAAGGAGAAACAACAAGGATGGGCGAATGTACAAGAACTTCTTGGGCGCCAAGCCGCCAAGTCTTTCTGGGAGCCCAAAGCCTGTTGAGATAATGGATTGGATCTCTGAGATGGAGATGGTATTTGAAAGTTGCGACTGTAGCAACAAACAGAAGACCGTCTTTGCGGTTAGACAACTGAAGACTGGAGTCTTGAGTTGGTGGAAGTTGTTGGCAGATACTATGCCATGAGGAGAAGCCATGAAAATGTCATGGGAGGAGTTCTTGGAACAACTAAGGGTGCAGTATTGTTCAGAGATAGATCTGATTGATCTGAACAATGAGTTCCAAAACTTGAAGAATGGGAAGATGAGCATAGATGACTATGCTACTGCATTTACTGAGAAAATGAAGTTGTTTCCGTACCTAGTGCCAACGGAACTCTCCAAGATTGAGAGGTTTGCTAATGGACTGCCTGCCGACTTTGGTCCGACAGTCAAGATGGCAACTACTCTGAAAACGGTTGTTCGTGCAGCTAAGAATGTGGAGGCCCAGCAGAAGGAAAAGGGTCTGGAAAGGATAGATGTTGGTGAAAAGAGGAAGTTCGATGGAACTTCAGGGTCCAACAAGAAAAACAAGTTCTCGAAGTCTGGTTCGAGGGGAAGTGGAGGTGAAGCGAAATGGTGCGACAAATGTAAGAAGAAGCATCATGGAAGATGTGAGGTGGCGAACATGTGCTACAAATATGGAAAGCCAGGGCACTATGCCAATGAATGTACCCTCACTAAGAAAGTTTGCTATGGTTATGGTGAGGAGGGACACATGTCGAGGGACTGCCCGAAGAAGAAGGAGGCAGCTAGACCCAACATTCCACCAAAGCCAAAGGCGAGAGCATTCCAGATGACATTGGAAGCTGCTAAAGATGAAGTTCATGTCGCTTCAAGTACCTTTCTCGTTAACGAATTGCCTGCCCAAATTTTATTTGATTCTGGAGCCAACTACTCCTTTATATCGCATGAATTTGGTAGAAAGCTAGCTTTGCCTGTTGTTAGACTAAATGATGCCTTATTAGTCGAAGTTGCTAGTGGCAAGTTTGTACCTGTTAGCCATCGTATGAAAAACATCTTAATTGATCTGAATTGGAATAAGTTCCACGAGGAATTATTGCCTATCGAACTTAATGGTTTCGACATCGTATTGGGAATGGATTGGCTTAGCGCCAATGACGCTGAAATTTTATGCAAGAAGAAGATAGTCAAAGTAAATCCGCCTGGGAAAGATTCGTTTATGGTGTATGGGGACAAACGCAGAGTGAATTCTGGAATCATTTCATTGATGAAAGCTAGAAAATGTTTGACCAAGGGGTGTACATCATATCTAGCATTCGTGATTGATGCTAAGAAGGAAAAGAAGGTGATGCAGAATATTCCAGTTGTGTGTGATTATCCGGAAGTATTTCCCGAAGATCTTCCTGGATTACCACCTGATCGACAAGTGGAATTCCGTATTGACTTGTTGCCAGGAACAATGCCAATTGCAAAAGCACCTTATCGATTAGCACCGACGGAGATGAAGGAGCTAATGATGCAACTTCAGGAGTTATTGGACAAAGGTTTCATTAGACCTAGTTCATCGCCCTGGGGAGCTCCGGTGTTATTCGTAAAGAAGAAAGATGGAAGTATGAGAATGTGCATTGATTATAGAGAGTTGAATAAGGTAACAATAAAGAATAGATATCCGTTGCCAAGAATTGATGACCTGTTTGATCAATTGCAAGGTTCGAGATATTTCTCGAAGATCGATCTAAGGTCAGGATATCATCAGCTAAAAGTAAGAGAGCGGGATATCAAGAAAACTGCATTCAGAACTAGATATGGACACTACGAGTTCTTGGTTATTTCGTTTGGACTAACCAATGCTCTAGCAGCATTCATGGATTTAATGAATAGGGTTTGTAATCCTTTCCTTGATAAATCCGTGATAGTGTTCATAGACGACATTCTGATTTACTCGAAAAGCCAAGAGGAGCATGGCAGACACTTGCAAGAAGTGTTAGAAGTCTTGAAGAAGGAGAAGTTGTATGCTAAGTTCTCCAAATGTGATTTTTGGATTCGTGAAGTCCAATTATTGGGTCACGTGGTCAACCAAGAAGGGATAATGGTTGATCCAGCAAAGATTGAAGCTGTAATGAAGTGGGAAACCGAAAAGCCCCATGGATATTCAAAGCTTTTTGGGATTAGCCGGATATTACCGAAGGTTTATCCAAGGTTTTTCTTCGATCGCTACTCTGTTGACAACTTTGACCCACAAAGGAGCTACTTATGCTTGGAATGATAAGCATAAAGAAGCATTCGAGAAGCTAAAGAAGAAGCTATGCGAGGCACCGATACTTTCTCTACCTGATGGAGTTGAAGACTTCGCTATTTATAGCGATGCGTCTGGGGTTGGATTGGGTTGTGTTTTGACACAAAGAGAAAAGGTGATAGCATATGCATCTCGGCAGCTAAAAGAGCATGAAAAGAACTACCCGACTCATGATTTGGAGTTGGCAGCGGTAGTTTTCGCTCTGAAGATATGGAGGCATTACCTCTATGGCACGAAGTGCAAACTTTTCACTGATCATAAGAGTCTCCAATATCTCTTTAATTAGAAAGAACTGAATATGAGGCAACGACGCTGGCTAGAATTACTTAAGGACTACGACTGCGAGATACTTTACCACTCCGGTAAAGCTAATGTTGTTGCTGATGCTCTCAGTCGGAAGGTCAATCTTGAAAGGAAAAGGCCAAGAGCATTGAGAATTGAAGTTGTCTC
Source organism: Lactuca sativa (assembly GCF_002870075.4). Lineage (NCBI taxonomy): Eukaryota > Viridiplantae > Streptophyta > Magnoliopsida > Asterales > Asteraceae > Lactuca > Lactuca sativa. The sequence continues at coordinate 170,923,814 of NC_056626.2, read as the reverse complement.
GACTATTGTGGAAAGTATAAAGAAAGCTCAAAGCTAAGCTTCTAAGAAGAATGACCGAAAGGAGGAACGTTTGGGCAAAACGTTGGTGTTCGGTGTAAACAGTCATGGACTGAAGGTGTTCCAAGATCGGATTTGGATACCTAAGACAGGAGGAGTCAGAGATCTTCTGATGGAAGAAGCTCACAAGACCATGTACTCGATTCATCCGGGTAGCACTAAAATGTATAGGGACCTGAAACCCTACTACTGGTGGCCGACGATGAAGCTTGATGTTGCAAAGTATGTGGCTGAGTGTGTGACTTGTGCGAGAGTAAAGACACAACATCATAAATAGTACGGGAGTTTAGAACATTTGCCTGTGCCAATGGGTAAGTGGGAAGACATTGCTATGGATTTTGTCACTAAACTGCCCAGAACAAAGAATGGTCACGACATGATTTGGGTGGTCGTTGATCGATTCACTAAGAGTGCGCATTTCATAGCAGCCAAGGAGAAATGGTCTATGGAAAAGCTTGCGAATTCTTACGTGAAGGAAATTGTGAGGCTTCACGGTGTTCCGTTAATGATTGTGTCGGATCGTGATAGCCGTTTCACCTCGAGGTTTTGGAAAAGTCTACAAGAGGAATTGGGTACCAAGTTATGTTTAAGCACAGCTTACCATCCGCAGACTGATGGTCAGAGTGAAAGAACGATACAAACGCTTGAAGATATGCTGAGAGCATGTACTCTGGAATTCCTAGGTAATTGGGATGAACATTTACCATTGGTAGAATTTTCCTATAATAATAGTTTCCACTCGAGCATTAAGATGGCACCTTACCAAGCTTTGTATGGACAAAAGTGTCGTACGCCGTCTTGTTGGCTTGAGGCTGGGGAAAAGTAGTTTATGAGACCAGAGTTGGTTCATCAAACTGTTGAAAAGTTGAAAATAATTAGGGAAAGAATATTAGCAGCTCAGGATCGTCAAAAGAGCTATGCTGACAAGAAGCGAAGACCGATAACTTTTGAGGTTGGGGATTCGGTTTTGCTTAAAGTCTCGCCGTCGAAGGGACTTATAAGATTTGGTAAAAGAGGAAAGTTGAGTCCAAGGTTTATTGGACCGTTTAAAGTTCTTTAGAGGATTGGGAACCAAGCTTACAAGCTCGAACTACCAGAAGAACTGAATGGAATTCATAACACTTTTCATGTGTGTTATTTGAGGAAGTTCACAGGAGAAGTTCCCGACATAATTCCAATTTCTGAATTGAGAATTGATGAGAACAAAAGGTTGATTGAAGAACCAGAGGCAATTGTTGACCGAAAGACTAAGAAATTGCGACGCAAGATGGTTGGGTTAGTGCTTGTCCAATGGAAACACACGAATGGGCCGAATCTCACCTGGGAGACGGAGAGTGACATGATGGGTCGCTATCCGCATTTGGTTGTTGATATGTGATTCCGGGGATGGAATCATTCTAAGGTGGAGAGAATTGTAACGCCTGTGTTTCCGGGCTTGCCATTTTTAGCAATGTAATAGTCTAGGTTAACCTTTGTAACCCGTTTTGAAATAATAGAAGTGTATTATTTGTATATTATGTGTTTTGTGCTTAATTGCTTAATTATGTGGTTGGATTAATTAAGAATAAAAATAAGCGTCAAAAATTAAGTGTAAAATAAACTTGATATCTTTGGTTAATGTTGTAGTAGTTGAAACGAGGTTTCCGATTATATATAGAACGCCCAAATCTGACTTTGTATGAGGAAGTTACGATTTTCTGAAGTTTCGACTTAGCGGTATGCAGCCTGAAATACTCGATTTGAGATCGAGCAGTTTTTAGCCGAAGCAATCTAAACGAGGATCGAAGGTCTCGTTGTTGGTATCGAAGCGATAAAAAGTTAGGCGAGAACGGACGTCAAACGAAGAAGTTATGAATTTATAACGAAGTTTTTCTGTCCCGGCCTATTAAAAATAAATAATAAAAATAAATTCAAAATTAGCCGACGAAGTCTAAACGAAAGTTGTAGAGCGTAGTCTCACCTTCGCGTGGATATAAAGAACGTCGAAAACGGAGTTCGTATGGAGAAGATATGAGTTTCCGAAGTTTAATAAATATTTTGTATTTAAATTAAATCTTTAAATCCAACATTATCCGAAGGGGAGTCAGCGATCTGATCCGAAGTACGCCCCGCGTACTCCGAGGATGTCGACACTCGCACTCGAGGACTTCGGATACGTAAGCGGTGACGAATTCGGACGCGTACGCCCCGCGTATGCCTGTACGCCCCGCGTACTCCGAGGCTCCAGCCTCCAATAAATAGGATGCGAGGGCAGCCGGTTCTTTTGTTCATTTTCTCTCTTCTCTCTCCTGTTTTGCATCGATTTGCGTGCCAGAAATACCCCGAAGCCCCGGTAATATTCTCGAGCCCCGAGGCAAGTCCCAAGATCCCGAAGATCCCGAGAAGTGCGGTTCCCGAGTCGAAGCTCTGCCCGCGAGAAGTTCGATTTTTGTAGAGATCTTCCAGATCTGCTGTGGATTACTACTTCTGCAAGTCGTAGTGCTGTCCGATCATCTTCTGATCAAGTGAGTGTATACTACCTGTCATAAACACGATAATAATACAAGTATGGTTCGAGTGTATTAAGTATATTGTTGTTTATATGTGTGAGTGCGTAGTTACTTTCTTCTAACGCATGATTATGAAGTATTTTATACGAAATACGTGTTATGTGTAGAATATGTTGTTATGTGTGTGAATGTATGTTCACCCTCTTCCATCTCATAGATCTGAATTGCTTTCTATGAAATACGTGTTATGTGGGTATGCCTCATCTGTTATGTGGAATATATATTGAATGAAAATGCTATACAGGTTTTAAACTATGTATGAAAATATATATTTTTATCTACTAATATGTTGGGTAGAACATGGGTAGATAGTTGGTGTGTAATAAACATATGAGAGGCCTCGATGTTGTTGTTGTTGTTGATCTAGTTATTCAGCAGAGTATGGATAACGACCACAGACTCTTTCTAGACAGTCCAGTGGAACGCTAGCAGGTTCATAACCTGTAGGTGTTGTGATAGATGTGTTCACCGGTGTACTCTATCCCCCTCATGGTTGCCTTTAGGATATTTATTGTTGAGGAAACCCCTTAGCAGTGATGTCCGTCCCGATGAAAATCCTAGATTAGGTCTCTTGAGATAGATGTTGTTTTAGGGACGTAAAGTGAGGATAACGGGAATGGGTAATCGGGATAGTGATTGGTCGGTGAAATCAAATATAATTAATTTATTGTGGGTTGAAAACCCTATATGCTCACCAGGCTCCCAAGCCTGACCCACTCAGTTTTATTTGTATTACAGGTAGTGGCGCGAGGGCATAAGATGGTTGAATCATCAAGTTGTTTTGTTTACAAGTCTGTATATGTATATATTTGTTGAATGACTTCTAATGTTATTGTTTATGCTTTATGGTCTGTATCAGAACATGACATCCCGAGTTTTGATTATATAATGAAAATGCATCTCTTGATGAAATGCTTTGATAAATATTATTTTATCATGTTTTGTTTTGGGAACAAATTCTGCAACTCTTTCAAATCAAAAGGATTTACTCTGAAATTATTTAAAAGCATAAATGAAAATTGGTCTTTTCTGGCCGAGATTTTGGGGATGTCACACAATCGGAGCAGCACCAGGCACAAGGTCAATTCGGAATTCTACTTGCCTATTCGGAGGAAGGCCAGGCAAGTCATCGGGGAAAACATCAGGATATTCATTAACAACGAGAACATCATTTACCGTTTTCTTCTCCTCTTTTGAGACATCAACTGTGTAGGCCATATAGATAGAACACCCTGTCGATATGAATTTACGAGCTTTAAGGAAAGAGATTATTTTTAAGAGTTCTGTTCTCCGTACACATAGATAGGATTCTCCCCTTCAATATGAATGCGTACTATCTTTTAATAGCACAATAGTTCTGCATGGTTCTTTGATAACCAATCCATACTGAGAATAATATCAAAGTTGGGAAAGGAGATAGGGATCAGGTTAGCAAGAAAAGTATAGCCTTCAATTTCTATAACACGGTCCATATAGACTTTATCAGCAAGTAATGATATACATCCCGCAGTATCTACGTGAAATGGTTGTGTGAGTACAAAGAAAGCAATTTGAAAGGAATGCGCAAATTCATAAGACACAAAGAATCTGAGGCACCAGGATCAAATAAGATGTGAGCAGCTCTAGAGTTGACAAGAAATGTACCCGTCAAAACATTCGGGTCCTCGCGTGCCTCCTCTGAGGTAATCTAGAATGCACGACCCTTAGCTTTTGGCACCTCCTCCTTTTTAGTTGGAGTACCCTTTGATTGTTGAACAGGGACTTGACTTCTTGCCGGATGTTGAACAGAAGCTTGACTTCCCGTCATCTGACTAGTAAGAGTAGGGCAAAAATGCTTCTTGTGGCCAGTAATACCACATGCATAGCAAGTAACATCCTTTCTTGGGCAAGCTGGCTTTATATGACCCTTTTCTCCACATCCATAACAAACAATGGATTCCTTGTCTATTTTTCATTGGCCCGGATGATTCCTTCCATAAATACGACATGAAGCAGATTGAATAGAAAAAGATTGTGATCTACCGCGTCCATGAGAGACATTTTGAGTTTGAACTTGATTACCAGGTTCAGTCCAAACGGATTGAGCTGGTAGAAAAGAAGGAATAGGAACAGTTCTTTCAGTACGTGGATGCTTCAGAGCAGTAAAAGTGGCACCATGTATTTCTAAGTCATGCTCACGTCTTCGAGCATACTCAACGGCTTTATCAAATGATAGAACTTCTCGATTGGCAACGAAATCATGGATTTCGTGTCGTAGTCCCTCCATGAATAACTAAATTTTTTCGTCTTCAGTTGGAATACATTTTGTAGCAAACCTTGCTCTTTGATTAAACTGAGTTTCATACTCATTCACAGTCATTCCTCCTTGTTTAAGCTCGAGGAATTCCTTCTCCAATCTCCTCCTCATGTCTAGAGGACAATACTTCTCTAGTAAACGAGTTTTAAACATTTCCCAGGCTAAATTCTCCTGGTCAAACCCGTTGGAGCTTCATATGTTGCTTCCCACCAGACCAAGGCTTCTCCGATGAGCATTGCGGAATCATAATTAGCCTTGTCTTCATTATCCACATGAGAAATATGAAACACTTTCTCTGTGTTCTGGATCCAAGTAAGATCAATAATGGGATTAAGAACACCGGAAAACTCTATATTACCACTACTCTTGAAATCTTTGAACAAGGGACACTTCACCTCTCCTTTCAAAGATTCTCCAGTGGCTTTCTCTTTTCCTTTATCACCATTCTTTTTGTGTTCTTCGAGAGTCTGTCGAATAACACCAGTAAGTTTACCCAAGAGTCGCTCCTCACGAGGAGATACTGGAGTATTCACTTCCTCGGGTTGAGGACCTCCACCAACCTCAGGGGTATGGCTACTAATCTGTTCAGCCATTGCACTGCAATATGGAGTAACATTGTATTTTAAAACATTAGGGTTTATTATTACCTAATACTTTTACTTAAATATTTCCTATGTTTTGTATCCACATACTTACAATGAACCCATTCATATATTGAACTTTCAATAGTTTAAGTCTAAATACTAATCCGTGGAATTTAGTTCACTCAAACTACTGCTCTGATACCATGATTGAAAGACCCTCACTTTCGTATTTATGAAAGACCCAAACTTTCATACTTGACAATATAGTTACTCCAAAAGATGCTACTTGCATATTCATAAAAACAATATTTTACATTGTTAAAGAGGTTACGAACTATTGGATACAAACCGACTATTTTAAAGTGTTATATATTACATAACTTCCCAGGATTCTATAGTTTTATACATATGGGAGTGCAAAATACAATAGTTTCAAACTATTCATAAGCTTTTATCGATACAATAGTTTCAAACTATTCAAAAATCTTCTACCAGTATATAACTATACTGGATGCTTATCTCCTACAATTTGTTAAATATTAAGAGGGTAAGCGGTGACGCTTAGTGAGTTCACTAATAGATAGAATATAACGTTATGCCATATATATACTTCAATATGGAAAAATCAAAGAGGAACAAGGAACAACAAGGGCATATGTGAATCATGTGACAAACTTTCCATATCAATCATTGATTTGATTCAAAGATATACAATCAATGAGACATAACAATTTCCATACTTGATATACATCAATAAAGCTTTGGCCCAAATGGCATAGAAGACATACAACTTCGGATTAACATTTTGGTAGATTTCAGGCTTATAGCCCTGTCTAACCTTCTGCCAATACCATAGAATAAAAATCATTCTCTTACAGAGACATATTCTACATGGCCAGAGGCTACATACCGGTACCAACGTCAATCTAAGTCCTTTCACTTAGCACATGGTCAAAGGTATTTCTTTGCTATTAAAAATAGCGAATAAAAATAATACAGGAAAATAACACGGAATAATAACACTAAAAAGCACATAGCACATATAACACATAACATACAATTATTTATATATATTAAACTCACTGTGAAATAACCGGGGGCTAAAATATTAATTTGGGCAGCACTTCGGCTCTAAATATAACTTTCTTCGTTGAAAACCGGGCTATGCGAAGCTAGAGCTTCAAAACCGAAAAGATAAATTTTTCGGGCTTCTCGGGCACTTCAGGGCGTCTTTCGGGTGTTAAAAATAAAACCGGGGCTTCGGGGGAAGTGGAAGTAGAAGAAATATAAGTTTAGGGGTAAAAAGTGGCAAATCTCTAACATTTACCCGGAAGGTTTCGCACCCCATATATAGGGCCGAGGTTCGGATCTGAAGCGAGGGGAAGAGGGCAGGTGGCTGCGAGGCTCGGACCAGATGGCAGCTTCGGCGAGGCTCGGATGCGAGGAGTCATCGGCTTCAGGCGCGTCATCGGTTGGGTCTTCGGCTCGGACACGGGGTGAAGTCTGATGCGAGGCGCGTCGGATAGCCATTGGACCGCACCCTCTGTCGAATCAGCATGCGACACATGAGTCGGGCACGAGGCAGGCATGCGAGGATCACGTGACCAGCTCTAATCCATGCAAATTTCCTCGAAAATGTGCCAAAATCTTCTAAAACTCATAACTTTCACATACGAGCTCCGTTTTTGACGTTCTTTATATGCACGTGTAGGTAAAATTATGCTCTACAACTTTCGTTTACACTTCATCGGCTAATTCGGAATTTATTTTAAACAGACAGGGACAGGAAAATCCGTTAAAAATTTATAACTTCTTCATCCGACATCCGTTTTCGTCAGACTTTTTATCGTTGTACTACTAATGACGAGACCTTCAATTCTCGTTTTGGTTGTGTCAGCTAAAAATCACTCGTTCTAAAATTCAAGTTTTTAGTTGTCTACTGCTAAGTTGAAACTTCGAAAAATCATAACTTCCTCATACGAAGTCAGATTTTGGCATTCTTTTTATCGAACTTCTCGATTTAATGAATACTATGAATTACATTTAGATTACTAAGGCTAAAAAGTAGTTTATCAAAAACTCACTTTTTACGTCATTCGGTGTCGTGCTGGTTTTGTCGCGGATCTTCGATTGGTCATAACTTCTTCGTTATAACTCAGATTTCGATGAGGTTTTCGCCTAAATGTTTCTAACGAGTGTTAGGGTGCAAAGTCATGCTTGGATGTAATGTTTTAGGCTTTCCTCTTTGTATGTGTAAATGGGTTGAGTCTTTCCTATAAATAGGAAGTGAGTGACTCCCATTATGTAAGGAATCATTTGGAGTGTTAGACTAGAGAGAGAAATTGTATACAAACCCATTTGTATAATCTTTCTAGATCTAATAAGAGCTTACAAAGATTTATTTACTCCTTGTGTTCTTGAATTTGTATGATGAATCACTAGATCTTTTCTAATTCCGCACATGCCATCATAATCAACACCACTACAATTGGTATCAGAGCGGGTGTTCTTGATTTTCATCAATAATTGATCCTTGATGGCTATTTTGATTTGGTGATTCTTATTGTTCATTGATCTTTGTGTTTAGAGAGTGTTTTTGTGTTCTAGAAGTCGAATTGTTCTTTGATTTGATCCATAATTCGACTTTCTCTCTCTAGAATACTTGTTTGTATCACTTTATCTCTCTAGAAAACCCATTCAAAATCACTTTCTCTCTCTAGAAAATTTCAAGTTCTTGTAATCATGTAGAAATGGATGATACGTAGTGAAGATGTTCAAAGTGAATGCTCATTTGAATGTCTTCTTTATAGCTTAACTGTTGGATTGATAAGTGAATGTGATATTGTTGTAAATGGAGAAAAGAATGAAGTTGGAGAATTAATTAGTTGTCCAATTTTTCGAACCAAACATTTGTTTGATCGTTTGGTTACAACATATCAAAAGAGACGAAGAAATAGAAGAGATGGAGAAGTCATAAAAGGAATTTCTCGTGCTGAATGCAAATATGGAAGCAATAAACTTAAATATTATGCAGATTGTCATGAAGCTCGGGATGGTATTCTTGATGATGACGATGTTCAAGAAAAAGGAGTTCAAGTTGATTTTCAAGATGAAAAAGTTTTTTGCTCGATTGGAGTTCAAACCGATGATATTTTGTGTTCTTGTGATTCGTTTGAAGGATTGATTCCTTATCGGAAGCCGGTGGTTCAAGAAATTCACAAATATCAAACTCCAAAAGATTTGATTCAAACTCAAAATGTTCATGTTGTTGAAAGTGGGTTTGTTCATGAAGTCAAGTCTTCAAGATGCAAACAGATGAGAAAGAAAAAGAAGAAGAAGATGAATCGGAAGAATAAGCGGGTTTACTCACAAAAATCGTCATATGTTGTGAAGCCAAAATCCGTGAAGCAAATTTGGGTTCCAAAGCAACAATCTCCAAGTGTTGAATTGAATTTGAAGTCAAAACCCAAATGTGTTGGTGGTTCTTTTGAAGATGTTCTTGGTTTGATGAAGAACACGAAGAACGAGTTGTACATCTCGCATGGTGGGTGGTACAGTGTTCGATTTGGAGATTTTCTCATTCCGACAAAAGAACCAAGATCTTCCAAATTTGATTCGTTTGTTGAAAACGGAACTCAATTCGTCAAAAAGGTATCTCAATTTCTCAAATGGATTCCAAAACGTCCATGATTTCGATTCGTGCTTTGCGTTTTTAAATTTTGATCAATTTGTTTCGTTGGATCTAATCCGTTTCAACCCCATTGTTGATCCAATATTTTTTTTATCAAATCCAACCAAAAACAAAATCTAAATTCGAATACTGTTCATGTCCGATTTCATTAAGCCCAAATTGGAATGTTTACTGTTCATCTTTTATTCAAAGTTCGAGCCCAACTGATCTAAATTTTGTTCTTTACTATTCACAAATTTGATTAAAGCCCATATCCTTGATTCATATTTTATTGTTCATCATTATAGAGCCCAAACATTTTATGATCTAATAATAACTTTTGAGTCCATTATCCACTGCTTGTCATTCATCATCATCGCTTTATCTGTTGTACGCTCTTAAAGTTCGTAATACGCATCGATTTTTTTTCTTGCAAATCGATTACCGATTACTGGTGATATAAACTTGTGAATCGGTTATGATTTCTTCAAATTCATACCGATTAGGATCAAGTTTGGCTACGAAATCGACAAAAAAATCTTTGATTTTGATGAATGAATCGAGAACAACTGAAATCGAAGGGTGTTTGTGATTTAGATTTCGAAGGTCTAAGAAGGAATGTAGTCGATTTGCTCAAAGAACGAACAAGGAATTGAGTGTTAATGTCGATGGTCACCTGTTGATTTTGTGAAATCGATATTTGTAACTGATTGTAAAAAACGAAGGATAGTCGATGATTTTGTTTCAAAAATGAGATGATGATTTCGAAGGTTTGGAATTTGCTTATTGGAGTCAATTGATTTTGAAGTCGACTGGGAAGATAAGCTTTGCTTTCGAATCAGGGATGTTCGTCCGTTGATGTTGAAATTGATTTGGGTTGTTGATGGTCGAATTGTCAAGAATGGTGGATGTGATTTTGGAATCGAATGGGAATTTGATTTGATAAAGAAATTGGTTCTAAGGTCTGTTAATGGTTAATGCTTGGTGATTTAAATTCGAAGGCTGTGAATTCACAAAGCGTATTTGATTTTGAGGATCCGATTTTGGAGTCACCATGTAGATTTTGGAAGTTACGCACTTGGGGTCGATTGACGAACATATGGTTTTGAAAGAGAATGACTTTGACAGTCGAAGGCTTTGGATGCCTAATTGATACTTGATGTCTTTTGCAAAGGTGATTTGGAAAAAGCGAAGGGTCCCTGTGCTTTGAATTGAAATCGATTTGGGTTAAGGTTTGATTGAAGATAATCATTTTTTGGTTCCTGTAATGAAATCGAAGGTTCTTGATAATAAAGAACGATTGGAGAAAACGAAGAACGAAGGATCGACAATCAATTAGGGTCTAAGTAGATTTTGGATATTTGGAAATTGATTTGGGAGTCAAATCTTGAGGATAGATTCGATTTTGATAGCAGATGGGAATTTTTTTTTGTTTGAGGAGTCGATGTTCGAAGGCGAAATAAGGATTGATGGTTACTTGGATTTTGAGGTCCCTGTATTGAAAGCGATGTATGTGTAGCTGAATTCGATTGTGTTTGGGATTTGAACGAATGAAGCCTTGGTACATGATTAATGATAAAAAGGGTGTTTCTGAATAACAAAGAACTTGAATTAACGAAGATTTGGGAATCGATTTTCAGTGAAGTTGATTTACGAACACTAGGAAGTTTTGGATTAAAATTCGATGGGTATATGGCTGAATTGAAAAACAAAGAGTTTGGAGTCTAGATTCGAAGGGTACAAAGGTGTTAGGCATTTTAACGAATGGTTACTGGGTTTTTATTTTCGAAGGGGAGAAAGAAAAAGTCTTTGTACGTGTTCAAGTCTTCGTATGTTTGTTACCCGGTTACTACTGGGTAACAAATTGTTGGGTCAAAATATGGTTTATACTTTACTATTCTGGGCAATTGTATTTTTCTGTAATATTTATGAATTTATGATCTAGTTTACGGCTAAGTTTACGGCCGTAAACACCTTACGGCCGTAAAATCATTTACAGCCCATGTGTTATCCGGCCCATATTCCAAGTATAAATAGAGGTGTTAGGGTGAGGAGTAGGGATTGATGAACCCTAGAGAGATTACGGCCAGAGAGAGAAATCGTGTGTGTGAATCTTTTGTATCCGGATCATAATTCTAATCAATTCATACATAGATTCATCATATTCTTCTTCTTCTTCTCTTCTATTTTATTTTGCATCATCCGTTTGATTGGGATTCCGCACCACCAAACGGATCTGACTGATACACAGGCAATTTAGGGACTTACAATTGGTATCAGAGCCAATTTGTATTAGTTAAAAGGTTTTATTTCATTTGGAATCGAATATTCTGTGTTTACGGTCCAAGCTTACGGCCGTAAACTCCGAGTTCTTGGGCCGTAAACTCTATTTGGAGCATTATTTGATCTTATTTTCGTAATATTTCTGCGTTTTTAGATACATCTCGCAAAAATAAGGGGGGTTTGTTCTTAGTGTTTTTCATAAAAAAGGGTTTTTGATTGAGTTTTGGAGCTTCAAAGTCGAAAAATCGCTGATTTTCACGTAATCTGGAAGAGTTTACGGCCGTAGCTTACTGCCGGAAACAGTTCACGGTCGGCGGCGCGTTTGTGTTTACGGCTAGGGTTTCCGGAGATCTCGACTCGGGAGCGGCTTGCGGATCGAACCGGTGTTTGCGGTCTCGGCTTGAAGAACGGCGTCGGCTCGGTTGGAGTACACGGCTCGGACTTCGGCTCGGCTAGGGAAGTCGGCTAAGCAAGCCGCATAGCGTTTCTATTAAAAAGGAAGGTGCTCAGCGATTTTAGAGGGTGCCGAGATTCGAACCCGGATCCCCCGAATAGAATACCAACGCCTTACCAACTCAACTAGCTGACTCCTTGTTCCATTCCTTCGAAAACTAAAATATAACCCGTCTTTTTCGCACCTAATTTCGAATTTTGACACTTTTTACCCCAAAACTCAATTTTTTTTAATTCAAAACTTTTTTTTTCATCCAAAATTAAAATTAATAATAATAATAATAATATAATTAAAAAAAAGGGGGCATTTTAAATTTGACGTTTGCTTCTAGTTGTTTTTTTAATCAATTGATTTTAAGGTCTACGAAGGAATTTGAAAACATGAAAGAGAGTCGTCAGGATATGTTAAGACAAAATTTCAACTTTTTCGATTATGTCCCTGGAGAAATGCTAGAAACTCAGTTGCAACGATTTACTACACTCACTACTGAGATGAATATAGCCGAGATCTTCTTGACTAAGTCCGAGATCAACAAAAGGCTGTTGAATTCACTTCCAAAATCGTGGAACATGGACGTGGCTGACATCAAGAAGACAAAAGATCTTAATCGTCTTAGTCTGGCTGATATAAGTGAAGAACTTAACACTTTGAATTGTCGAAAAACAATGAGTTCAGCAAACCTTCCGGTCAATGAAGTGTCGTGTTCTCATTCATGTGAAGTTTCATGTTCTCAATCATGTGAAGATACGATTAAATTTCTTCGGGAACAAATTGATTTATTAAAAGGGGAAGTTGAGGACCTGACATATAAAGGATATCAACTCAGGAAATGACAGAAACCCCTGGAGGCTGAATTAGAAGCAAAAACCAAGGAATTTAAGAAACTTCAGGAAGACTACAGTAACAAATGTGAAAACTATGATTATGTAGTCAAACAAAATGCTGAGCTAGTGGCTGAAGTTGAATCTTTGAAAGGAAAGTTTGAAACCGCCAAACTTGATGTTAGAAAATATGATTTCTCAAGTGAGGTGGTTGCAAATATGATAGACCAAAGCATGCAGTTTAAAAGGAATCAACACAAGGGTCTAGGGTATGATAGTGTACCTCCTCCTTACAATCATAACTACACAACCATCCCTATGAAACAAGAAGAAATTGACAGGGAGGTGCATCTTCAATATGGAAAATGAGCTGGATTTGTGTCAGGAGGAGTTATTAATTTTGAAGATACTAATGTTGCTACTTCATGTGCAGGTAAAGTAGCAGAAGATGAGAACAAGGAGAACACTATTGAACAAACAAATGTCTCTTTGAGCTCTGAGTCTGTTGCTTCGAACTCAGTTGCTTCTGATAAACCTGTCGTTGAGAAATATAGGCCTCCAATTCCAGCGCAACAAAGCGACTGTTGTAAGCGTGCATCTGGGAACAACAAGAGACAAGGAAACGATACGCCACCAGGGGCAGGAAGAGACAACTCCCCAGTGAAGAAAAGGACATGTTTTCACTGTGGAACACCTGGACACATTGCCAGAAATTGTCCTAATCGCGCGTATGTTCCCTACTACGCACAAGGCTGGCAGAACGCGTCAAGAAGGAGACACTCCAAAAGATACCCCTCGAGATCACGTTCAGATATTGACAACTGGAACACGCAGAACACCAAGAATTCAACTCCCAAGGCCAAGAATCTGAATCCCAAGGGCAAGAAGGAAATGTTAGCCAACAAGCCCAGTTCAAGAGATGCTCCTATGAAGCCAAGGCCGGTTAGGTCAAAGTCATCTCGGCAGTCGGCTTCAAGTTCCAAATCAAGTACTGAGCCACCCATAGGATCGAAAAAAATGGGTTAAACCCAACTACAAATGGGTTCCGAAGGCTCAATCTCCCAAATCAACTAACGATTCTAATATTTCTATGTCTTCTGTTTGTGATAAACAGGACATGTCATGGGAGAGAGTAATGTGCAAGGATGATAAAGGTCGACCCAGTTTCAAAATGGACTGGGTTCCAAAGACCAACTGATCCCGATCTGTGTCGGAGCAGCCATGGAGGCATATCATCATACTTCGGTTTGTTGGTAGTGGTTGTTCCAGGCACATGATAGGAGACATCTCTCAACTGTACAACACTCAGAACATTGTTTGGGAGAATGTGTCCTCTGCGGGAAGGGAAGAAAAGAAGTTATCACTCACGGGGTTAGTGCTTAATGACATGAAGAATTTTCGGATCTGTTCTGAGATTATGCGTGTTGTTCTCAGACCTTCTGAATGCAGATTCAATCGGTGAATTACGGTTTGCGTTTTCTTCTCTATACTCCTGAGTTTTTCTTAAGCTGATTCACTTTAAAGACTAATTTTTGTTTTAGGATAGTTTAAATTTGTGCATTTACTTTCGTTTCTCTACTATGAACAACTTTAGGGGGAGAAATAAAAACAAAAAAAAAATTAGAAAATTTTAAAAAAAATCCAAAAACATTAGAAAATCAGAAAATCAAAAATGTTGTGTTAATGGAATGTGCTTGCAGGAGATGTTTTGGGAAGTGATATTATCAAGTGATAACAGGCAACCTGAGTCTGCGTAACGTACCCAAAGTTGAAGGGTCTATGCTCTGGTTTGATGCGTCGTTAGGCACGAAAAATTTTAAATGGACATGACTAGGCAGAGTTGAACTTAGGAAATTTATAGACTTGACAAATCTTGACCTAGTTAGATACGTTCAGCCTTACAATACGACGCTCGGATAGGTTGAGCAGGGAGATATATATGGGAATCTACCCGTCATATTAATTGAACCCGTACTTGGAACCGTGGTTTAACTTTTCCTCGATGTGCGGATTCTGTCCTTAATTCCGGTTGGATGGGGCGACTGGTAAATTCCGATAAATTAGGTCTGTAGAATATCATTTTCTTTCTTTCCATCTGTTAGTCATATGTTGTCTCCTTTTCGTGACTTCCAATCCAACCTGGTACACAACATATGCAACTCTATTTCTCTGCAGGCTATATATGTGAAATACTTCTTATCTGTTAGCCATATACTATCTCCTTTGTGTGACTTCTAATCCGACCTGGTACACAGCATATGCAACCTTCTTCTTCTCAACACCTCTGAAGTAATAAGTAATAGAATTCTGAATCTATCCTCTCTCTGAATGGTTGTCTGCTCACCCGGTGTAAGGAGTACTCTGGAAGTTCTTGATGGCTGGGGCATATCAGGAAGCGGGAAACACGTTCTAGTACACTTAAAAATTGAACACATACAGATTGTCTATAGATTTCGCTGCTCAATTTAGGTGGACAACAATATCCCTGGTCGTTGTCAGATGAATGGTCCTTAAGATATAGTATCTAAGAAATTAGGATCAGATATAAATTTTAGGCTTTTAAGTTCACCTTGTCTTGTAACAAATAGTATGTCCTAAATAAGTCACAATTTTTCGTGTTTAAGTGGACAACAATACCGACGATCGACCAGACAAAGATGTGAATATGGAAGGTACCGACAAGTGGATAAAGGTTGTTTAAAAACTTTGATCCCAAATCTCTCTTAAAGTTAGATATCGTTTTATTTTTTTTAAATTTGTTATAGTTTCTTCTAATTTAAATATTAGGGGAGGATTAAAAATTAAAAATAATGAAAATTAAAAAAATCAGAAAAATTCAAAAATAAAAAAAATCAAAAATTAAAAATCCAAAAATAGTGTTATTTCTGTTTTATTTCTTGTTCAGAAAAATCAAAAATCCAAAAATATTTTTGTTTATATTTTAATTTGTGTGCTAAATTTTCTTTTAGTTTTGTTTTGTCTTGAAAAGTGATTTTTAGGTATAGATAAGACTCATGGAGATTGTGTTGAAGATTTCTGAGCAAAAGCTTCGTCCGTGAGCATCGAAGAATTCTCATTTGAAGGAGCAAGAAATGAAGATTATTCTTTCAACATTCAATCCTTCAACCCCAGAAGCAAAGTGAAGCTGAAATTGAAGATTATGTGATGGATTGCATTGAAGCCTCCTCAATCAGTCTGCTGCTATCTAAGAACCTGCTAAAGTGATCCCGAAAATTATTTCTCTCTGATGTTCTCTCTGAAGATTCTCAAGCTGAAAGCGTCATCTTTCAAGAATCAGTATAAGAAGCCTCCTCACCCAATGGGCGTTCAATGTCAAATTCTGCAGAAAACCTCAAGTGCTCAAGATGTAGTCATTCATTGAAGATTCATATGTTCATCCTGATGCTGTGAAGAAATCGAAGGTTAAAGCTGAAGCCAAGCTCTCATTGAAGATTATCAAGAAAGCCAACTACTTTTTAGGGGGAGCTTGTTGGGTCAATTAAGAAAAGAAAGCTATAAACCAAGGAGGAGATTGTTGGGTCAAAAATATAGTTTATACTTTACTTTTCTAGGCAATTATTTTTATGTAATATTTTATTAAGTTATGGTCTAGTTTACGGCTGAGTTTACGGCCGTAAACACCTTACGACCGTAAACTCATTTACGGCCCATTTGTTTCCGGCCCATATTCAAGTATAAATAGAGGTGTTAGGGTGAGGAGTAATGATTGATGAAATAGATGAACCCTAAGGAGTTTACAACCTAAAGAGAGAAAAACGAGTGTATGAGAATCTGTTGTAAGGAATTTCATTCATATCATTAATACAATCGAGATTCATCTTTTTCTTCTTCTCATTCTCTTTTATTTTACCTGATATCATCCGTTTGATTGGGATTCCGTACCATCAAACGGATTTGACTGATACACAGGCAGATTAGGGAATTACACAAATTGAAGAAGAAAATCAAAAGTTTCGAATATCACCCCTGAAGTTTCGAAGACATGGCACAAATGGTCCAATTTCGCAATGGTGACAAAAGTTGTGAAGAATGACAAAATTTCTCTATTAGCCCCTGCAGTTTCGAAATATTGGCAGAAAATACCCAACTTCGAAATTGGGAAAATTTTCTGAGAAATTGAAGAATGTTCATTTCTGGTCCCTGCAGTTTGTGCAAATTGACGCTTTCTACCCAGCTTTGGAAAAGGGGGAGAGTTTTGCATATTTGGCTGTTTTGGACGCAAAGGGTCCCTGCAAGTTTCAGAAAGCGATAATTTCTACCCGATTTTTGAAAAATCTTGCAACTTTCACCCAAAAAGCCAAAAAATTTCAAAAATTGAAAATTTTTGTGGCTTTTTCGTGATTGTTTTTCCGTGCAAGATTTTTGGTGATTCATTTTTGGTACACATCAAGGGGGAGTATTGTGAAGATTATTCCTCGGGCGCTTCTCATCCTTAGTGGGTTTTATAATCAATTTTTTATTATAAAAAGGGGGAGAATGATGGGTATTCGAAGCTTCTCGGGTTTGTCAAATATTCATTTGCGGATTTGAAGACCGGTGTTACTTCGAGGGGGAGTTTGGTCTTGATCGCGCTAGCTCGTTGGAGATTAAAGTCGGACATCCAATCCTAACTTTGAGGGGGAGAATGTTAGGGTGCAAAGTCATGCTTGGATGTAATGTTTTAGGCTTTCCTCTTTGTATGTGTAAATGGGTTGAGTCTTTCCTATAAATAGGAAGTGAGTGACTCCCATTATGTAAGGAATCATTTGGAGTGTTAGACTAGAGAGAGAAATTGTATACAAACCCATTTGTATAATCTTTCTAGATCTAATAAGAGCTTACAAAGATTTATTTACTCCTTGTGTTCTTGAATTTGTATGATGAATCACTAGATCTTTTCTAATTCCGCACATGCCATCATAATCAACACCACTACAACGAGATTATCTAAAAATTTCAATAATAAAATTTTACTTATTCCAAATTTTGTATTTTCGTTAAATTTCACTATTTGATATTTGATTGGAATCTCATAAGACTTCCAATACTTTCAAAATGATTCTAAGCATAGTTTTACTTCAATTCTAGTAAAAACTATATGTTAGAACTCAACATTCAAATTCACATAATATTTCATAATATTATTTACTTAAAACACGATTTCAAAATGTGTATGTTACAATCTAATATTTATCTTTTAATTAAACAATTAATTAAATTAATTTAAATCATTTAGGGATTAAATAATTATTTTCTATTAAACAATTAATTAAATAATTCAAATTTAATGATAATCCAAAACCCTTCTAATTTTTGAAATTAGGGTTTAGGGTTCTCCAATTTTAATTATTCAAAATTTAAGGTTTTTATAATAATAATTAAGTAAACTAGAAAACCCTAACGGAACCCTAGGTATTTTCGAAATAAGGATGGAATCTAGGGTTTCAAGAACCATAGCCATTTGTGAAATTCCATGGCCTTTAGGGTTTAATTTCTATAAAGCCAAATTTTGATATATTCATTATTATACATAATAAAATAGAAAAATAAGGCTCTGATATGACTGATAGGTTCTATAGGTTATTTTTCAAAGCATGAGGCGAAATAACTTAACCCTTAATTTGACATGCAATCTATTTGGATCTAAGTTTTCTATATTGATAGCTATAATCTTTGAACATCAAAGAACCATAAGGAGGCCCTACTATAATCTAAATTAAAAAATAATTAGGGTTTACATACCTTTTGATTATTATAGAAAATAATCAAAACAATTCATTTTTCAAATATCTTGGAAAGAAAGCACCAAAAATTCAATGCCTCTAATGATTTGTACCCAAACCCTAGAAATTAGAACACTTGAGGAGAGAGGAGTGGGGGGTAGAATTTTGGCTATTCCTTTGAGTGCAAGAGTGGAGGAAAATAAGGAGCCAAGGAGCTCTATTTATATCCAACTCCTTAATTATCTTTAAGGATTAATCTAAAAGCGTAAAAAAAACTCCCAAAAACTGTCAATGACCCATGGAAGGTTCTGGAACCTCTCTTGTTAAACTATTGAACAATTACAGCTTAAGTTCCTGCACTTTAAATTAATCCAACTAATTCCAATTAATTTATGGTTAATTATTAATTAAATAATACTATTTATAATTAATATATTGATCTCATAATACATTAACAAATTATTTATTGCTATTTATTAATCATATAATAAATCAATAAATCAGTCTCTCTCTCTCTCTCTCTCTCTCTCCCCAAAAGTCATTCTAGTCAATTACTAGTTTTGAGAGCAACCCAAAAATATTTTGTTTTTAATTCAAGTATATACCGATTTAGTTATTGGCTTAGACATCTTAATCCAACAATTATTTGAGTTTAGGGTTTATTTTATATATGGACTATGTAACAATCGGTAAAAATTGGTTAGAGTTCGACAGTCAGACCACCGCGAACCGCTAAGTATTAGTGACAAGTTTTGTGTAATTTTATGTTTATAATGTATATTAAATATATTTTATTTATAATTTCTTTTAGAACATAGCAAACTGCTTAAACCATCTATTGTCAAAGATTGAATCAAAAATCACCAAAAATTAAATCATATTTGTGACGATAAAAATAAATTTTTGCATTAAGTAACGGATAATAAATTTGAATAGGTTATGTTCACCTGATTTCGTGGATATAAACAATGCCCAACACGGAGGTCGTATGAGAAATTTACGCCTCTATAATGTTACAAAAATAAGGATTTATCTGATTTTCCTAAAACAAACTGTGCACTGCTTCGTTTGGAATAGCTACAGGCCTCGTAAATTATTTCTGAACACGTTTTTAAATTCAGGATATGATATATTATTTTATTACATTTTTATAACATTTTTAATCTTAACCAAAATTAGATTTGTAAATTCTATCGAATTCGACTCTTTTGATCGCCAGACTTTAAAGATAAATTCACGGAGTTTGGTATATCGGAATTAAATTCCATCTACGTTTTTGGAATCACCACGACCGAGACAACAAGCAGACAATTTCATAAAAAAAAAAACTACGGAGACGGGATCGATGGCATGAGAATCGAGATTCGGAGATGTGCATTACAAAAAGAATAAATAAATAAATAAAATACAAAACAATTCATTTTACTACAAATATCTTTATAAATCCAATCTTGTACAACAAAATCATTTTTAATCTATTAAAATCTTATACAACATTAGTTTTTTATACATTTCTACACTCATACATTTTCCTTCGTATTCATTCCATCCTTCATTGTTCTTCTTCAATCGACTGCAACTCTCCACTTGTTCCCGTCGATCATACCAACCAAAAACACCCGTTTTCTCATTCGTTTTCTTATTTATCTTGTCAAAACAACAACAACCCAAATCAAATCGTGTGAAAATCAAAACCAAATATCCATTTTGTTCCTCCTTTGAATTCTGTTAAAGATCAAACAAACACACACCTACTCAATCATGTTTTTACATCAATCTCATGCGTAGGTCATCGAAGGTCTAATATCGTTGTCTGTATGACATGGTTTTTTTTGTGTCACGTCAAGTCGTTATACGACCCCCCTTTAACTCACAAGATAACCATGAACGGTTGATCTTTACTCGTAGACTTCATACCAATTCCGAGTGGAAGCTTGGACATTATCATAGGTGTGAATCGACCACCTCCTCATTGTGTCTAGATCCGTACTACAAGGAATTTGCTTGACCAAATCTACCCACGAGAAAACCATGGCTATTTATGATGACAATTCGGAGAAAAACCTAAAGTCTCCTTCCTACCCTGAAAATCAAACGATGGAATATTGGTGCAAATTTCTCAGCTCACCGTGATTAAATTAAACGTGAAGGATTTAATCAAATGTTAAGGATTTAATTAAATGTGAAGGATTTAATGAAATGTGAAGAATTTGATCAAATATGGAAGTTTAGGTGAAGACTTCTTCCCAAGAAATGAATGCTGGAACTTTAACAACAAAAGAATTTACTTTGTCTACTACCAGTGATCCATCATGAACTCCGACAAGGTAGCCTAATCGACAACTCTATACACAAAAGGAAAGCCCAACTGGAAAGATAAGTAAGAAATTGTATCCCAGAAGTTGGAACAACTATGGTGTAATGCACCAATCCTACCTTTCTGAAAGAAAAGAGAACATGTTCGTATACGAATCGCGTACATAAAGGATTGAGGTACACATAGACGACTTGAAGCAAGGTTTTGCCTATGCTCTTGGTCGAATGACATAAATGAAAATTTTTTTGTCATCATGAAGTGTGAGATTCATTAACATTGTAATCATATTGACGTTGTAGCAAATGTCTTGAGCCGAAAAGGACGTACCAAAACCCCGTTGAGTAGGAATATTAACTATGTATACCCATTCACAACCTACAGCTCAAATTCGAAAAGTTTAACTTGAGACTCTGAGAGAGGAAAGGCTTCGCGAGTGAAGCTCTGTGAAGGATGAATAAACAGGTCAAGCTTAGGGATGATGGGACGCGATACTTTATGAACCAAATATGTACCCCTAAGTATAGTGAACACGTGATTATAGTTTTGAATAAAGCTCACAGGTTCAAGTGTCCCATCCATCCAGGCTCTGACTTAATGTGCTTATATCTAAAGAAACGAAAATGTTGAGCATGCATGAGAGCAAAGATTCTCACTTGAGTGGACAAGCATCAAGGCCACACCGTTTTAGACTTTATACGGATGCAAGCGTCAGTCCTCAATATGTTGAACAATGGTCGGACTTACAAAACTGAACAAAGAGCATGTAAGTGATAGACTGCATTATGATTAAATAATCACTCGTGAGATTAAAGAAAACACATTGTAATCTGAGAATGATTACACATTGTATGCGAACGACAATGGAGTTATGTGAACAAAAAAAAAAGTCAAGTTAAACCACGACTCAAAGGACCCTCGAAATTCTTAGATTGAATTTGTTCCTGATATTTATATCCATTTATCTCAAAAACTAAACGTCAAGCACCACACTTTTTCATGTGCCACATCTCAAGGAATGTCTGTCCGACGACGTGCTTGTTATCTCACTCGGTGATGTGTATTAGGAAATAATATAAATATTTCATATTTGTGAAAGTGCACGCAGTAAAATTATATATAAGATTTTATAACCTTTATAATATTGGATTCTATCTTATTCCCTACTCAATCTTTGTTGTGGGCTTAGAATGGAGCCATATGTTCGACCTAATACCCAATCTTGGGTTATGCGACTTAAATCGACTTTAGAAAGATCATGTATGGATCAAGTGAAATGAAAATGCCACCAATTGTGTTATAATATTTTATCTACATGTTTAAAAGAGAGACGAAATTCCTTTCAACGGAGGATAATGTAACAATTGGTAAAAATTGGTTAGAGTTCGGCGGTAAGACCACCGCGAACCGCTAAGTATTAATGACCAATTTTGTGTAATTTTATGTTTTAATGTATATTAAATACATTTTATTTATAATTTCTTTTAGAACATCCCAACCTGCTTAAATCATCTATCGTCAAAGATTGAATCAAAAATCACAAAAAATTAAATCCTATTTGTGACGTTAAAAATAAAATTTTGCATTAAGTATATTCGAGAGTTACGGATAATAAATTTGAATAGATTATGTTCACCTGATTTTGTGGATAAAAAATTCCTTAAAACGGAGGCCTTATTAGAAAGTTAAGACTCTTTTAAGTTACAAAAATAAATATTTATCTGATTTTCCAAAAACAAACTGTGCACTGTTTCGTTTGGAATAGCTATAGGCCTCGTAAATTATTTATCAACACGTTTTTAAATTCAGGTTATGATATATTATTTTATTATATTTTTATAACATTTTTAATCTTGACCAAAATCAAATTCGTAAAATCTGACTCTTTTGATCATAGAACTTTAAACATAAATTCAAGGATTTTGGTATATCGGAAATAAATTCCATCTATATTTTTGGAATCACCACGACCGAGACAACAAGAAGACAATTTCATAAAAAAATTACGGAGACGGGATCGATGGCACGAGAATCGGAGATGTGCATCACAAAAAGAATAAATAAATAAATAAAATACCAAACAATTGATTTTACAACAAATATCTTTATAAATCCAATCTTGTACAACAAAATCATTTTTAATCTATTAAAATCTACACAAATTCAGATTTTTAGACAATTCTACACTCATACGGTGTCCTTCGTATTCACTCCATCTTCCATGGTTCTTCAATCGACTGCAACTCTCCACTTGTTCCCGTAGATCATACCAGCCAAAAACACCCCTTTTCTCATCCGTTTTCCTGTTTATCTTGTCAAAACAGCAACAGCCCTAATCAAATCGTGTGAAAAATCAAACCCAAATATCCATTTTGTTCCTCCTTTGAATTCTGTTAAACATCAAACAAACACACACCTAAAACCACTATTTAAATCTATTGATTTATGTCAAAATAAAACAAGAAGCCATACCTGTTAATTCCGTTCATTACCTGTTGAAGAATCACCAGCTAAATACTCGTCTGCCTTCGTCTTTCCTTCCTCGATCAAGCAAAGAACCAGAGATGCTATCATCGACTGATTGCCCCCATTGAATCAGCTTACCTCGCGTCTCACTCCATCTTTGCACCCACCGAGGCCACTGCAGCCTCGTTGCCTCCCTTCCTCCTTCGTACCTCACAGCCGGTGGGGAAGAGCGAAACTTCGCTGCTCTTCACGTCTTCCTCGCTTCGGCCTCGCCGACCCCGGAGACGACGACCTCTCCTTTTTCCCTTCGTCTCTTCAGCCTCTTTGAACCCCAGAGACGATCGCGATTGGTCACGACATCCGCAATAGCAGACAGCGCACCTGCGAGCTTCCCTCTCGCCACCTTCAGTCATCGCTTCGCCATTGGTCCTCATTGCGACCGACGACGTGAGAGAACCACGAAGAGTCGCCGTTGATTGGTTCCTCTTCCCCCCTGCTTCGTCGTTTCTCTATTGCTCGATCAGTCACGAGACGCAAATGAACGTAAAAGCCCTAATTTGTATTAAAGTTAAATGAATTTACGAAATCGGTCCCTCCTATGAAATAATTTTTATTTAAGTAAAACTACCATTTAACATAAACAAGAACAGCCCCTCCCTTCGGAAACCTTAACAAGTTTCGTCCAAAAACTCCAAATTAGGGTTAAAATGTGCATTTCATCCCCCTGTTTTGGAAATAAATTATGAGATCAGTCCCTCGTTGTATGATTTTTGGAAAATCAATCCCTAGAAATTACTTGTGTTCACAAAGACCACCCTACACTTAATAATTAATACAAAAACTACCATTTTGGTTTTATTAGGTAATTTAAATATTCCTGGTGGTTCGTCTTCAGAGCAAGGAATGTCACATATAAATTTTTACAAAAGTTTCACAGTACAAATCTCGTTTACGCTACGAATGTGAGTTTTCTACGGCCCCTCTATTACTGCATTAATATTTGGGGGAAAATGTGTGCGTGTCTATTAAAGTGTTGATAATTTCCATATTTTATACACAAAATAGAAGCATACTTTATTATTTACCAAAAGTTACTAAATAGCAATCTAAAATGTTATAAATCATTTATAAACTATACAAGTAAACTAGATTGCTAAAAGTTAATATGTTTATAGTTTGCCGCGATTATTAATATGCATATTAAGATATTATTAGATCAAAATATTATCCGCGTATAAAATGAAAGTACATTATTATAAATTGTGGAAATACTAAATTTATGAATTGTATAATTGTTAGTTAAAATTATCAAAATTAACTTTTAATATATAAAGTTGTGTAAATATGAATTGAAAATGTATTAATATATTTTTATATTTATTATAAAAACATAACTCAATTTACTAAGTCATGAATTATTATTGCAATAAATAATGTAGTAGACTTTAATAATTAAGAGTCACCATTTGAGAAATATTATATTGTATTAATTTCGTGAGTTATAAATATCATGGAAATTGTTGGTTCACGTTGGTTGAAACCTGGTAAATGTTATAATAACAGTCGTTATATTGCACAAATTCCGTCATGATAAATAATAACATCTGGAAATGTGTTAAGTCTTACGAATCTCAAATACCATAAGAATTTAATCAATAGTTAATCCTTAACACCAAAGAATTATAGGTGTTCGGTATACTTATAATGGAGAGTTTAAGATCAGGATGCCTAAACTTATTATTAGGATCCATCACACCCACGTGACGATCTATATGAGTTGTTTATTCTTAAAGCTTTATGAGTTAAGATCATTTCCTAAGTTGCATGGGCTATGTATGTCGCAAATCTAAGACCGTACATTTTAGTGGAAATTCCTCTATTTCATAACCGTTAATTCATATTGGAATGAGGAACGCCAGGTATAAGTTCAGGATCACATACTTATATGGTTTGACATCCCACCACCGGTTGCTAGCTACAACCATCGGTTGACAAGTCGAGTTTGGGCGTTGGCGTTTCCTACATGATAAAGTCCCCGAGGATGAGCAAAATCGGATGTGTACTTTCAGCACTAAAACTTACAAGTGTTGGTGCAGAGGTGTTCGTCACAGTATGGTTATGACCTCATCATAGATCCAGGGTGTGCCTTGTTACCATATAGAATCGATATCGTGTTTATATGGGGTTTTGTTCAGAAATACTAGTGGAAAGAGACTATATGTAGTGGGATAGTTTGTGACTCAAAGCGATAAGTGTCAATACCATAAATTAAGTTATATAACACTTAATTAATACCATGACACGACGGATTAAGATTTAATAACTTACAATCAATAAGTTGTTATTATAAATCCTTTGTTTTATATGAAAATACAATATTTACGTTGAAGGAGTTTACCCCACCGGTTAAGTGTCAGTTTCTAAATTAAGTAAGGTAATACTTAACTATTATCACGACACGAATTTTCAAAGTTTATAAACTCAAAACTTATGTGTTTTACATATGAACTATACAAATTCTTGTACTGGGTTTCAAGAGTAATTTGGATATTTTATGTTTTCACACAGGGTGATTTGGCTTTCTTTTGTATAAATTAGTATTTAAAATATTTATATAAAGAGCATTTATGGTCATGAGAACCGTAAAGATTTGTTATAAATTTGATTTACTTACATGTTCAAAAAATGGTTATTTTTGGATTTGAGCAAACAATATATATTTGTATGAGTCTAAATACACTTTTAAAACTCGTTTAGTGTAATACTTTTGATAAAAGGATACGTATTTATATAAGCCGGTCAACCATAGAAATCTTATAAAACACTTTGGTTTATAAAAATACTATGTGTCAAAACCTGTAGAACTCACTAACAATTTTTGTTGACGTATTTTAAATACATGTATTTTCAGGTTAATTAGCAGATCGGACGTGTTCGCTCAGAACACTCGCCATCATTTTTATTATACCTTTGCAAACGTCGGATTTTTAGGCGCATTTCACGAGTTAGGAATAGTCATTATCAATGTAATTTCTATTTCGGTAATAATAGATGATCATAATTGTATTGTTTAATGTATGTTCAATAACTGTGATTATTGATTTACGTCGCACACCTCGGCGTTTCCGCATGCGGCCGAGGGTGTGTAACGCCCGTAGATCCGGGCTAGTCAATTTAGAGACGATAAACATCAAAAATGACTTTTTGATGGAAGATTATTTAGAAGGATTAATCTTAACCAAGTTTTAGTATATGTCACAAGGTTTCCGTGCATATAAAGAACGCTAAAATGCGAGTTATAACGAAGAAGTTATGACCTGTCGAAGTTTCGCGACAGAACCGGCACGACACAACGTAATGTAAATAGTGAATTTACGTTAAGAACGATATTTATCCAAAACAATCTAAATGAGAATTGAAGATCTCATCGATAGTAGTCCAACGATAAAAAGACAGACGAAAACGGAGTTCAGATGAAGGAGTTATGAGTTTATAACGGAGTTTTCCTGTCCCGGCCTACTAAAAATAATATATAAGTAATATAATTATAATATATTAAAAATAATGTCAAAATTAGCCAATGGTGTCTAAACGAGAGTTGTAGAGCATAATCTCACCTTCACGTCGATATAAAGAACATCGAAAACGGAGCTCGTATGCGAAAGTTATGAATTTCTGAAATTCGGGGCGCGAAACCCCAAAACTGTCAGAGACCACGACGTGGCAAGCAGTGCCACGATATGGCAAGTCTCCTGACAACTCCGGGAGTCCCCCATATGCAACTTGGGATGACGCATGCAGTGACAATCAAGCCCATGACGTGGCAAAAGATCCCACGACGTGGCAAGGGCCAAAATTGCCCTATAAATAGATTTGAAGGGCCAGCCGACTATGGTTGCTCCATCCCTTCTCTCCCGCTCCCGATACACCCTCTAAGACCTATTTTAACCCCCCAAAGCCCCGGTATCAACCCCGAGACCCGAAGCGAGTCTCGAAGCCCCGAAGATCCCGAGAATAAAAGAGTTTCCGAGCCGAAGCTCTGCCCGCGAGAAGCCTGGTGTGTGAAGTGATCCCGGTTTCACCGAAGAATACTAATTCTACAAGCCGTAGTGCTGTCCGATCATCTTCTGATCAAGTGAGTGTATATTCCCTTTCATAAACACAATAATAATACAAGTATTGTTTGAATATATTAAGTATATTGTTGTTTATATGTGTGAGTGTGTGGTAACTTTTTTCTACCACATAGATATGGAGTATTTACTATGAAATACATGCTATGTGTTTATATGTTGTTGATTTACTTGAGATGGTGGTTGAATGATTGTTTTATACAGGTTTTTAAATGATCTAAACTGTATATGTATGTTATATCTACAAATATGTTGGGTAGAACGTGGGTAGACGAATTAGTTGGTGTGTGATGACAGATGAGTTTGAGGATGAGACGAAAGACAAACCTTGGTAGCTATGGATTTAGTACCATATAGACAAACCTTGGTAGCTATGGATGTAGTACCGTATAGACAAACCTTGGTAGCTATGGATTTAGTACCGTATAGACAAACCCTGGTAGCTATGGATTTAGTACCGTATAGACAAACCTTGGTAGCTATGGATTTAGTACCGTAGAGACGAACGCTGGTAACTATGGATTTAGTACCTGATAGATAAACTTTGGCAGCAATGGACTTCGTGCCAATTCCTTAGGTCAATCCTTAGGAGTGAATGAATAAAGGATAGTTGATTCTTAGGGTAAAACCTTAAGAGTAAAGAATATAATGGGGATGGGTAATTGGGTTGTTTGTTTAATGATTGAATATAATAATTGTATTATTGTGGGTTGAAAACCCTATATGCTCACCAGGCTCCCGAGCCTGACCCACTCAGTTTTCTTTGCATTACAGGTAATGACACAAGAGTATAAGTTGGTGGACTTGACGAGAGGTTTTGGATTATAGATCAGTAGTTATAAATAACTGTTGTAAGGTCTATTTTATATTGTTTATGCTTTTGGTCTGTATCGGAACATGACATCCCGAGGTTTTATTATTTAATGAAAATACATTCTCTTTGAGAAAATTTTTGATAAATGGTTATCTTGTTTTATTTTGGGAACAAATTTCGCAACCGTTTTCTTTAAACGAGCACTCTGATTTTAAAATAAAGCATAAACAAATCGGTCTTTTTTGGCCGTGAACTTGGGGATGTCACAGTTGGTATCAGAGCATTAGTTTAAGCGAACTAGGAATTTGTAGGATTTTTAGACTTAAACTTAGGATGCTAAGTAATGATTGTGAGGAGTGTGTCATAAATATGTTAGGTAGTACACCTAAATTGACACAAGCACTAGTATATTTTAGGAAGCTGCCTAAAATGCTTTTATGTGCTAAATGTTTTATGTTTTCATATATGATATTATTTGTTCGGATCTATGGTCTGTTGTTGACCGGATCTGGAAACCTTATGTGTTTAGGATTCTAAGCGTATGACGACGGTATTAGAACTAGCATGTAAACGTTTCGGAGTGATAAGGATGATTTAATTATCTATCATGGATGAGGATATAATTTCACCGTATTCGGTGTATAGATAAAAATGGTAAGAACCAGGAGTGGCGTTGGAAACGCGGATGAAAACAGGAATCGACCGCCTGTGATTGAACAAGTAGCTGTTGAAGCTGCTGCACCAGAACAGATCACCATGGCTGGAGTGCAAGGCATGATTCGGGCTATGTTAGCCGAACAAAGGGAAGAAATGCGACTGATGTTACATGAAAATAGGGACGAACCAATCATACCCATTGGGGAACCTGATCTGATTCCAGAACAATCGGAGGAAGGAAACAATAGTCGTGCTGTGAGTCAAGTTAGGACTCAAGGAGAATGAAGAAACGTCCCGGAAAGGGGAAACAACAAGGATGGGCGAATGTACAAGAATTTATTGGGCGCCAAGCCACCAAGTCTTTCTAGGAGCCCAAAGCCTGTAGAGATTATGGACTGGATCTCTGAAATGGAGATGGTGTTTGAAAGTTGCGACTGTAGCAACAAGCAAAAGACTGTCTTTGCAGTTAGACAACTAAAGACTGGAGTATTGAGCTGGTGGAAGTTGCTAGCAGATACGATGCCCCGAGGGGAAGCACTAAGTATGTCTTGGGAATCATTCCTGGAGCAGTTAAAGATGCAGTATTGCTCAGAGATAGATCTGATTGATTTGAACAATGAATTTCAAAACCTGAAGAAAGGTAAAATGAGCATTGATGATTATGCTACTGCATTTACCGAAAAGATGAAGTTATTTCCATACCTAGTGCCAACTGAACTCTCCAAGATTGAGAGGTTCGCGAATGGACTGCCAGCCGACTTTGGCCCAACAGTCAAGATGGCAACCACTCTGAAAATAGCTGTTCGAGCAGCTAAGAATGCAGAGACCCAACAGAAGGAACGGGGTCTGGAGAAAGTTGAAATTGGAGAAAAGAGGAAGCTTGAAGGATCGTCAAGACCTGATACTAAGGGAAAATTCGCAAAGTCTAACCTAGATGACCAAAGGTATGGACCCAAGTGGTGTGAAAAGTGCAAGAAGAAGCACTTTGGAACGTGCAATGAAGAAGTAACCTGTTACAAATGTGGAAGGAGCGGCCACTATTCTAAGAACTGTACACACAATGATAAGGTGTGCTACGGATGCGGAGGCAAGGGGCACATGTCTAGAGACTGACCAAAGAAAAATGAAGCAGCAAGGCTAGAGGTACCGCCAAAGCCAAGGGCATTCCACATGATCCTCGACGAAGCGAATCAAGGATGAGGAATTTATATCCAAGGATCAATTTATGATGTAGCCAATTAAAGGCATGGTATAGGGTGAACTTGAAATTTTGTGTAATCATTTCAAGTTATAATGTAAACCCTGGTTTTGATATTTATGTGATATTTATGGTTTTAATACATGATGTGTTAAATGATTGTGTGATTTTTGTATAGTGACTTGGTTCGACTGAGAGACAATACTTGGGACAAGTATGGGTAGGTGTGAAAGGTAGTACATACATATACTATCGGAAGCACAGGACTCACACTTGGATCAGGGAAAGTCACAAGGTTACCAAGAAGCTAGTAATTGATTCCGTTTTGTTCAAGTGTGTCATTACCCTTGTTTCGGTGGTGACTAGTAAGATGGTTGTTATTCCGACCCTAGTGGTCCTATCAATTGAGTCCGACTACGAGGAGTTTGTTACGTGGTTCATAGAATCAAGTTCGTGGTAGCATCTGACTCAAGTCAGAAGATTAAAATCAATGCGATTGATAGTATCATGCTCGTTAATAAAAAAAAAGGAGTTTGTAGCTAGACACGCTACATGTTAAAAATGTGATTATATCACATTAGAATATGAAGGAAGGTATATTCCATTCTAGAATTTGACTCTAAGAGACTTGAGTCAAAGTGTTGCATCATACGATGAGAGGTCATTAGAACATGACCCATCGATCTATTGCAATAGATTAATGAAAGTACTTATCTTAAGAAGAAGAAGGAGTCCTCAATAAGGATTTGTTTTGTAACTCGGAAGTCATGATTGAAAGTACAACATAGTACGATAAGCAGATGCAAGATTGGGCATCGTCTGCGGTCAAGAAAGCCATAGAGTTAAATACACTTTCGAGGAAACTTAGAAGTTAGAGTTATTACCTAGGATGAGCAGATAACGTGTGGAATCATTATGCAAGCCCTATTTCGTTGATGATTCTGGGACGTAATCATCCTAAGGGGGAGATAATTGTAACGCCCGTAGATCCGGGCTAGTCAATTTAGAGACGATAAACATCAAAAATGACTTTTTTATGGATGATTATTTAGAAGGATTAATCTTAGCCAAGTTTTAGTATATTTCACAAGGTTTCCGTGCATATAAAGAACGCCAAAATCTGAGTTATAACGAAGAAGTTATGACCTGTCGAAATTTCGCGACAGAACCGACACGACACAACGTAACGTAAATAGTGAATTTACATTAAGAGCGATATTTATCCAAAACAATCTAAATGAGAATTGAAGATCTCATCGATAGTAGTCCAACGATAAAAAGACAGACGAAAACGGAGTTCAGATGAAGGAGTTATGAGTTTATAACGGAGTTTTCCTGTCCTGACCTACTAAAAATAATATATAAGTAATATAATTATAATATATTAAAAATAAAATCAAAATTAGCCAATTGTGTCTAAATGAGAGTTGTAGAGCATAATCTTACCTTCGCGTCGATATAAAGAACGTCGAAAACGGAGTTCGTATGCGAAAGTTATGAATTTCTGAAGTTTGGGGCGCGAAACCCCAAAACTGTCAGAGACCACGACGTGGCAAGCAGTGCCACGATGTGGCAAGTCTCCTGACAGCTCCGAGAGTCCCCCATATGCAACTTGGGATGACGCATGCAGTGACGATCAAGCCCACGACGTGGCAAGGGTCAAAATTTCCCTATAAATAGATTTGAAGGGCCAGCCGACTATGGTTGCTCCATCCCTTCTCTCCCGCTCCCGATACACCCTCTAAGACCTATTTTAACCCCCCGAAGCCCCGGTATCAACCCCGAGACCCGAAGCGAGTCTCGAAGCCCCGAAGATCCCGAGAAGAAAAGAGTTTTCGAGCCGAAGCTCTGCCCGCGAGAAGCCTGGTGTGTGAAGTGATCCCGGTTTCACCGAAGAATACTACTTCTACAAGCCGTAGTGCTGTCCGATCATCTTCTGATCAAGTGAGTGTATATTCCCTTTCATAAACACGATAATAATACAAGTATTGTTTGAATATATTAAGTATATTGTTGTTTATATGTGTGAGTGTGTGGTAACTTTCTTCTACCACATAGATATGGAGTATTTGCTATGAAATACGTGCTATGTGTTTATATGTTGTTGATTTACTTGAGATGGTGGTTGAATGATTGTTTTATATAGGTTTTTAAATGATCTAAACTGTATATGTATGTTATATCTACAAATATGTTGGGTAGAACGTGGGTAGACGAATTAGTTGGTGTGTGATGACAGATGAGTTTGAGGATGAGACGAAAGACAAACCTTGGTAGCTATGGATTTAGTACCACATAGACAAACCTTGGTAGCTATGGATTTAGTACCATATAGACAAACCTTGGTAGCTATGGATTTAGTACCGTATAGACAAACCCTGGTAGCTATGGATTTAGTACCATATAGACAAACCTTGGTAGCTATGGATTTATTACCGTAGAGACGAACGCTGGTAACTATGGATTTAGTACCTGATAGATAAACTTTGGCAGCAATGGACTTCGTGCCAATTCCTTAGGTCAATCCTTAGGAGTGAATGAATAAAGGATAGTTGATTCTTAGGGTAAAACCTTAAGAGTAAAGAATATAATGGGGATGGGTAATTGGGTTGTTTGTTTAATGATTGAATATAATAATTGTATTATTGTGGGTTGAAAACCCTATATGCTCACCAGGCTCCCAAGCCTGACCCACTCAGTTTTCTTTGCATTACAGGTAATGACACAAGAGTATAAGTTAGTGGACTTGACAAGAGGTTTTGGATTATAGATCAGTAGTTATAAATAACTATTGTAAGGTCTATTTTATATTGTTTATGCTTTTGGTCTGTATCGGAACATGACATCATTATTTAATGAAAATACATTCTCTTTGAGAAATTTTTTGATAAATGGTTATCATATTTTATTTTGGGAACAAATTTCGCAACCGTTTTCTTTAAACGAGCACTCTGATTTTAAAATAAAGCATAAACAAATCGGTCTTTTTTGGCCGTGAACTTGGGGATGTCACAGGGTGTGACACATTGTTATCAGAGCTATTGGCTATAACGAACTAGTACTTTCTTAGGAAAGCACGTCTATAACATAGGGCTTACTCTCTTAGGTTAAGTATATTCCTTAACCCACAAATTTAGAGTTATATAAACTCGAACCCTTGAATGCTAACACAATGCAAGATTTTAGGTCGAACACCTTAGCTAAGTTGATTGTATGTGGGCCGAACCACAACTAGACGTAGATTGATCACCTATTTTTTTTATTATGGTTAGACCGATGCACAATCAAGCTTGGATTCAGTTGTTCTTAGCCTTAAACGCATGGAATCCCGAATATTTAACGTAAATCACAGTTCGAAACCCTTAAGAATTCTCAAAAAATTTAGTGAACACTTACGAATATGTGGAAAATATTTACCTCAAATAATCACGAAACTATAAGTATCATAAACGTAAATCATGTTCGAAGTTTATCTCAAAATGCTAATTTCTCGGCTATGATATTCTACGACTACTTCTATTAGACACCTCATGAATACCTTTAAAAATACGCACCTTCGCGAATCTTTTCGAATTCGGCTTAGGTATTCAATTCGTCCATTTCATTTTTTTGTGAACCTTCCGACTTATTTTTGAACGATCCAAGTTTAAAAGAAGGCGGGCTACACTTTTAAGAACACCAATTTTACCGAGAAGAACTATTATGTGTAAATCATGGGCAACGACTCTGCTTAAGCCACGACTTGAGAAGTACCACATGTGATGTGTGACAACCCAAAATTTTGCATTGTAAAGTCAATCAATTTAATCCAAGGTCTAACTTGTTTTGCCTACCTTTTAGCCATATTAAAGGACCGTTTGAGAGCTTCTAACCTTAGTGTAATGTATGAATGGGTGTTAGAATGTGTTTACTCGAGGTTGGAGAGATTGACTCGGTCCGGAAAACCATTCACAAGGTCTGTACGGCCGTACACCACTCTCTCTCTCTCTCTCTCTCTCTCTCTATATATATATATATATATATATATATATATATATATATATGGTGCTCATTTTCTCCTTATTTCTCCTCCTTCCAACCGTGATCACTCCCATTCTCTCTCAACTATCATCGGCGGTGAAAACCCCAAGGCTCCAAAAACGTAAGTATTTCAACCTTAAACTTGTTATACTTGAGAGACCACTAGATCCAAGCCTCGATTCTTCATATTTTGGTATCACCTTCATGATCTTGAAGGGTGTACCGCCATAGACCCTTCATAGGTTCATTGGTCGTACACACCCTAAAAGCGGTCCAAATTGAGTGTTTTAACCATCTTCTTGTTGAACATTAGGCACACTAGTTTCCCCATGGATCAAATCACCCTCTTTGTATGTTTTTCCCATGAATGCACGACCGTGCACTCCATGACCATACACTCATTGGCCGTACACACATTGGCCATGAACCCTTGGGTCGTACACACCTTTCACACAATCACATGTGATTGTAACACTTAGTTTCAAGTGATCCTTAGTCCCTTGGGTCGTTTCCCTTCATGATTAGTTTTTATATACACTAATTATATACATATATGTGTCATTATATGCTTAATAGGATCCGTTTGTACTCGAGGTTTCACTTGACACTTAGCATCTTTCATCGATCTTGCATTCGAATCACTCACTACAGGTGAGTTCATACCCCTACAACTAACATTTTAACTATTTTAAACACTTTTAGGGGGGGGGGGAATACAAGTTGACCACAAATTAAATTTATGCTAGTATAAAGGTTTATATACTTGTTAAATGTCTCATTCCAAACTCATTTTCAAACTACTTTTAAACATTGTTAGACTTTATTCTAAAATCCTTTTTAAACTACTTTTAAACTCTTCTCAAACTCCTTTACTTTCAAAACCATATTCTTTTATGTAATGATGTATAAGTATGCTTTAATAGACTTAGGACTATTGTTAATGACCTTGACTTGTCACACCCCCAAACCAGAACGGCGGAAATGTTCGGGGGTAGATGACTTCATGTATAGTATCATAACAACGAGTATAATAGTGAAGAAAGCAAAAACAACCATCATCAATATAATTTAAAGAGTTACATCATAGAGTAAGTTTACATGTTTCAAAATCAATTACATCATGATGACAAAATAAGTTTTGAATTTAACGCCTTAGCGTCCCGTCCTCGAAAGCAGTTGATTACCTGTTTTGTGATTTCCTGAGAATATAAGTTGTTTGAAAAAATGTCAACACAAAGGTTGGTGAGTTCATAAGAGTTTTAATTGAGAAATAAATTGTTTTCCTTGTAAAAGCGGTAAAGGGATTCTAGAAAATCCAATATTTTCCTTGAAAAGTGAGTTGTAAGTTTCCGTGTTATGAAATTGTGCATCCTAGAATTCCCAATAATTTCCTTCCATAATCTCCAAGTGTATATAAGTTATATAAAATTAAAGTTAAATAAACCGTTGAATGTAATGGGTCTGCCTTAGGCCCACAACCAAACAAGGAACAAGAAATAAAGCGGACCCACCAATTCTAAGTCGATCACAACTAAATTCTATATAACTCTAGCATATACACTTAGAAATTATAGCTGAAAACTAACAATTCTATATAGAATGTAGTCTTAAAAGCAAAGGCCGAAACCAAATCCTAGTGTAGTTATGAAATAGTAGTAGTGGCTGTGAACATAAACTATACATATCATAGTTCATCGAATAGTGATAGTGGTAGTGAACATGAACTATTGTCACACCCCAAAACCGGAACGACAGAAACGTTCTAGGGTGGATGACATCATGTCAAGTATCACAACATATGCAGTATAGTAATCAAAGTACAACAACCATTGCATTAATAGTAATAGTTTTACATAAGTTATATTTTATAGAGACATCAAAATAATACAGAAACTAGTATAGATGCAGCTCGGTTCTAGGCTGGCTTCACAAAAGCTCCCGGGTGTACCTGTTTATTGCTGACCTGAGAATACAAGTTATTTTGAAAGCGAGTATCAACATTTTTATAAATGTTGGTGAGTTCATAAGTATTTAGTGTCATTTCTGTAAGTAAGTATTTTATTCAAAATAACTTTATGAAAAGTAGTAGTTTAGAATCTATGGTGTATTAGCGCCCTTTCCAGAAAATCCTATATTTTCTAAATAAAAGCAGTCTTCTACCAAGACCGTACTCGACTGATTTATGTTTTAAGGAGTAGTTTTCCCCAAATTACTATCATTACCAAATGCATAATTTACTTTAAAAGAGTAAAGAGAAAATCAAAAGTGAAGATACTAAAGGGAAAAATAACATATGCCTCAGCAGTTATACTGCTGACTAAGGCAAAAGAAATCATAGACTCCAGGAGAGTATCGAATGAATGATACGCCTGGCTCAGTCTAACAAAAGAAAACACAGACCCCAGACGGTATCAAACGATCGATACAGCTAGCAAGGTCTAAAACAAAGAAACACAGACCCTAGACAGTATCAAATGAACGATATGTTGGATAAGGTGTCTAAGTCCATAACTATTTCTGGTAAATACTTGACTCGACCCGGCATGGTCCATTTGGGTTGCATGTCACCATGCAATTGGATAGACTAAATGAGAGAAATAACACATATGGTTTATTAATATATTATAAGTTCTAATATATTAATAATATTATTTAATTAGTTTTGATCAAGAATTAATTTAGAATTAATTAAGAGATCAAAAGAATAACTAATTAAATATATGGGTAGATTATGTAAATCTTCCATATCTTATATAGTGGGCTAAAAGGCTCCATGGATTATCAAGTTGGGTTCCACCCATAGGATGCTCCATGGAGTTAACCCATGGATTGAGAAATGAAGATTCATGTTCCATTAGGGTTTTATCTAATGCAACACACTATATAAAGACCATGTCTCTCCCTAAAATCGGCTACACTAGTGATACACAAGTGAAACAAGAAGGCTTGGCCGATTTTGAGTGTGTTAGAGTATTCTCTCAGGTTTATACTTTGCATTTGGTGTTGTGTGAAGCATTTGAGGCATCACACTTGAGGTGCTAGGCTCACAAGGTTTCAAGGAACACTATCATCAACAAGGTATGTAGTTCTATCTTTTATACAAAGAAAAATTGTTCCCCATGTATGCTAGATAGGCTCATAACCTTGGAAAAACAACTTTGCATGATTATTAGACAAACATAGATCCAAGGTTATTAGGGTTACATGTACACTTAGGTAGTGTTAGAATGCTCAAAACCCATCAGTGGTATCAGAGCCTAGGCTTGCTTGTTTGATTTTTGTGCAAACTGCTTGAAAAATCGAGTTTTTTGCTTTCTGCTCGTATGAACTCGCCGAGTCCATGAGGGGACTCGACGAGTTCATGACCAAATGCAAACTACTCGACGAGTCAATTCATGCACTCGACGAGTAGAGGCTGCAGTTTTCAGAATTTCGATATTTGTTGCTGGAAATGGACTAGGAACATTACCCTAAACTGTTTTGGTGTTTTAAAACTTGTTTTAGTTGGTGTAATGTCTTTGCTTATCCATTTACAACAACAAGTTATCAAAATTACAAGTTTTAAAATGTAATTTTTAATTCATGAAAGTGTTCATATTCATGTTCTTGATCTTATGATGTTTAGATGATCATAGGTATTATTTGTAACCTATCTGGTAGATTAATTCATGATCTTTATGTGTTTTAGTGGAGTCCATAACTTGTCCTCAAGTTAAAGAAAACCAAAAAGTCTTTTTGTTTAAAAACCATTAAAAGAACACATGGGTTATAAAAATGAAGATTCTTCATTTTTAATACTCTAATTAACTCATAAGTTACAAGAAATGGAAAGTTTTGAAAGTTTACAAAACTTGCCCTCAAGTTTTGAAAGTTTACAAAACTTTCCCTCAAGTTTTGGAACAAGTAAAGTCTTGATTAAAACTTTAGTTCCAACCCTTAGAATTTTAAAAGTTAAAATTCAACCATTATACTTATAATATTATAAGTTAATAATATATATATATATATATATATATATATATATATATATATATATATATATATATATATATATATATATATATATATATATATATATATGTATAAGATTAAAGTCGTCTTACCGCTAGTATGCCTCATTCACTAAGCCGGTCTATAAGGTGGGTATAAGGTTGTTGCCTATAAAATGACAACTTAATGGGTGTCCACTCTCACCCACTGCTTGCTTGACTGGTGGAGGGTCATTAGCCGAACGGGTAAGACAAGGACTTATAAATTCTCATTAAAATTATGATGAATATTATAAAGTAACTAAATGTTTTATTAAATTCCCAATCTTAGTTACTTTAGGAAAATGTGAATAAGGTGCTAATCCATGAAATTACACTTTACACTTTATCTAAGTCGTTAGTGGAGCGTGTGTGGTTAACCGGCACACTAACTTGGACTTAACAAGGTAGGTAAAGGGTGACTTAATATTTATCATAGTATCGATGGAGCGTGTGTGGTTAACCGGCACATCGATTGAGAGGTAAACATTAAGGGTACCAAGTGGTTTGCATGGTTACTTCACACCTCGTTTTGTGATCCTCGGCATCCCAGTCACAAAACTTGGAGGGCACACTCGAGATTGAAACATGCCTTTGAAAATTTCATTGAATCTCAAAAGAATCTAGGAGTTTCTAAGAACCAAATTAAATATTTTCTAATATTTCGTCTTTGGTGGAAATTGGTGAATCGTCATTCACCTACCTTTCAAATATGTTATTACTTAAATTACGGCATACCTCTTCTAAGTATAATATATTGTGATTGGGTCCTAGCCTTAATACTACATTTGGGTGTTTTATTAAGGACTATCTATATATCTAAACTAATACTTTCTTTCTTCTCTTTTAGATGTCTGCAAACAACTCTACTTCTGGCTCTAATCCTAGTGGCTCCTTTTCTCTTATGAACTTGTGTGGGAAAGTCACTTTTGATGGATCCAACTTTAATGAGTGGATCAGAAACATCCGAATGATTACCTGCTACGAGGACAAAGAATATGTCCTCGATAAGGAGCTTAAGGAGATTGATGAGACAGTTTCTACTCCTCAAGAGATTGCTGAGTTTAGGGCACATGAAAGGGATGCCACCAAGGTGGCACGCATCATGATGGCCACTATAACTGCGGATCTCCAAAAATCCTATGAAGATTTCTACCCCAGTGAGATGCACCAAGACTTGATGGAAAGATACCATCAAAGTGCTCGTCAAGAGAGGTATGAAATCATCTCCTCCATGATAACAACTCGCATGAAGGATGGTGAACCCATCACGGGCCACATGCAGAAAAAGCGAAGATTTGTGGACCGTTTGCTGAAGCTTAATGTGAACTTCCCCGAGGAGCTTGCAATAGATATTATTTTTCACTCCTTACCTTCATGTTATGATCAATTCCGCATGACATACCACATGAACAAGGAAGAGGTCACACTCAGCAAACTTCAAGGACTCTTAAAGACCGCAAAAAGTGGTCTTAAGGGTAAGGCGGTTGTTACTACTCCTACTCCTACCAACTCCGCCCCTGTCCTGGCAATTGGGAAAGGATGAGGGAAGAAGACAAAGAGTTCTTCGAAGGGTACCAAGGTTAGGACCCTTGATGGCTCTTCTTCAAGTGGAACCAAGAAAGGTTTCATCACTCCTTCTTCTGACCCAAAAGAGGCTGAATGCTTCTATTGTCATGAAAAGGCACATTGGAAGCGGAACTGCCCAAAGTACCAGCAAGATGTGAAGGATGGGAAAGTTAAACCCAACCATACAGGTACTTACACTATCTTATCTAATAACTCACCCCATTCTAACTCATGGGTCCTTGATACCGGTTGTGGTATTCATATTTGTTGTGACTTGCAGGGACTAAGAAGAAGTGAGAATGTGGAGCAATGAAGAATAAACTTAATCATGGGGAATAGGAAAGTTACACCTGTCACCAAGAATGGAGTTTATACTTTACCGCTAAGTAGTGGGTTTAGTTTAGATTTGAATAAGTGTCGTTATTCGCCAGAAATGGCAAGAAATATTATTTCCTTTCATGCATTGTACAAACAAGGTTTTACCTTTTCATTTAATAATGAAGTTGGTTCTATTGATGCTTTCTTTAATAATGTTCTTTATTTTAAAGCATTACCTTGTGATGGCGTGTATGAAACAGAATCTGTGGTTGATAACTTAGGAAATAATGTGATGTGTATTGATTCTATTAATAATAATAACTTGGATAAAGCATCATTATGGCATTGTCGTCTTGGACATATAAGAAAGAAACGCATAGGCCAACTCCAAAAGGATGGAGTCTTGGAGTCATTTGACCTAAATTCAGATGATAGTTGTGAATCATGCTTACATGAAAAAATGACAAAGTCACCCTTCACAGGTTCTTGTGAGAGGGGTGAAGGTTTGTTGGACCTTGTACACATGGATGTGTGTGGACCATTCAAACATGCCACAAGGGATGCTAATTGTTATTATTTGACTTTTACTGATGATTACAGTAGATATGGATATGTCTACTTAATCAAGCATAAGTCAGAGAGTTTCGAAAGGTTTAAGGAATTTAAACAGGAAGTCGAGAATCAATTGGGCAGGAACATTAAGATGCTTCGATCCGATCGAGGTGGTGAGTATCTTAGTTCAGAGTTCCTCGGCTATCTTAGGGAATGTGGGATTGTCTCACAATTGACACCTCCCAGGACGCCACAGTTGAATGGTGTAGCTGAGAGGCATAATCGAACCTTGTTGGATATGGTTCCTTCAATGATGAGTCGAAGTTCGCTACCAATCTCATTTTGGGGGTATGCCTTAGAGATTGCCGCCCATATCCTTAATCTAGTCCCTACAAAGAAAGTTGCCAAAACTCCTCACGAGATGTGGACTGGTAAAATACCTAAACTAGACCACATCAAGATTTGGGGTTGTGAAGCTTTCGTAAGACGTGAGACTCATGATAAGCTTGAACCCCGAAGCGAGAGGTGTATTTTCATCGGCTACCCACAAAGATCCTTTGGCTACCTCTTTTACAGACCTAGTGATAATATGGTCTTTGTAGCAAGAAGAGGAGTCTTGAGAGAGAGAGAGAGAGAGAGAGAGAGAGAGAGAGTTTATAAGCCAAGGAGACAGTGGGAGGCAAATTGATCTTGAAGAAATTCAAGAGTCAAGTGGTGAAGGAACTTCAAATGCTAGCCCTCAACTTGAGGAGGAAACTCCTGTTGAACCAATTGACGAGTCTGTACCTCTGAGGCGTTCCACGAGAGTTAGGAATGCACATGAGCATTACTATGGTTTTCATATTACCGCGGAAGGTGAGACACTTGTTAGTGATGAGACACCAGTAGGTCTGGATGAACCTAACAGTTACGTGGAAGCCATGGCAGGCCCCGAGTCTGCGAAATGGAAAGAGGCTATGGATAGCGAGATACAATCCATGTATGATAATCAAGTTTGAAACTTGGTTGAGATTGTACCAGGTCGTAAGACTGTAGGGTGCAAATGGATCTTCAAGAAGAAGACCGACATGGATGGTAATGTACACACTTATAAGGCTCGACTGGTTGCAAAGGGTTTCTCTCAAACTTCCGGAGTGGATTATGATGAGACCTTTTCTCCAGTAGCCAAGATTAAGTCTATTAGGGTTATGTTAGCCATAGTTGTACTTCATGACTATGAAATTTGGCAAATGGATGTCAAAACCGCTTTCCTTAATGGAAAGTTGACTAAAGATGTTTACTTGAGTCAGCCAGAAGGTTTTGTCAGCAACGAGTACCCTAATAGAGTGTGTAAGCTTGAGAAATCCATTTATGGATTAAAGCAAGCACCTCGTAGATGGAATCTTTGCTTTGATGAAAAGGTCAAGGAATTTGGCTTTTCTAGGAGTGAATATGAAGCTTGTGTTTATGTCAAGGCTAGTGGGAGTATAGTTAGCTTTTTGGTATTGTATGTGGATGACATACTACTCATAGGAAATGACATCCCAAATCTGCAGGAAGTTAAGTCCTGGCTTGGGAAGTGTTTCTCTATGAAGGACCTAGGAGAAGCTGCCTATATTCTAGGGATAAGGATTTTGAGAAACCAGAGTAAAAGACTAATTGGACTTAGTCAAAGTACATACTTGGACAAAGTGTTGAAGAGATTCAGCATGCAGAACTCCAAGAAAGGAGAGTTACCTATCCAGAGTAACGCCAGATTGAGTAAAGCTCAGAGCCCAAGTACTGAGGCTGAGATAGCAGATATGAGTCGAGTGCCTTATGCTTCGGCAGTAGGCTCGATCATGTATGCTATGACTTGTACTCGACCTGATGTAGCCTTTGCCTTGAGCATGGTTAGTAGGTATCAGGGGAACCCTGGCAAGGCTCACTGGACAGCGGTAAAGAATATCCTCAAGTACCTACGGAGGACTAAGGACTGGGTCCTTAGCCTCGGTGGGAGTGATGACTTGAGAGTTGTAGGGTATAGTGATGCTAGCTTCCAGACTGATAGGGATAATTTCCGCTCTCAGTCAGGCTGGGTCTTTACCCTAAACGGAGGAGCAATCACTTAGAAGAGTTCCAAGTAGGAGACAGTGGCTGATTCTACTTGTGAATCAGAGTATATAGCAGCAAGTGAGGCAGCAAAGGAGGCTATATGGATGAAGAACTTCATTGGAGACCTTGGAGTTGTACCAGCTATAAAGGAGCCTATGGAAATTTTCTGTGATAGTGAAAGTGTTGTTGCCTTAGCCAAGGAACCAAGGGATCACGGGAGATCCAGACACATCGACAAAAAATATCACTTTATCAGACATCGCATAGAAGAAGGAATCCTCGTGGCAAAGAGGGTATCATCGGATGAGAACCCATCAGATCCCCTCACGAAGGGACTGACTAGGGTTAAGCATCTCCAGCATGCTCGGAGCATAGATCTGAAGGATGATATAAGTTTTAGTAGTTAGATAAATTATGAAATTTGTAAAGTGCAATTGACATTAGATGATGAATAAAAGGTGTTTTATTTATGAGTAAAGTGTTACTATCTCTTGTCGATCGTTTACTATATTTCTTTTGCATGTTGTGACTTCCAGAATAGTATCTTGTGATTTTACATATTATTCAAATTTTCCACAGTCGGTCATATGTTGGAAGTAGATATGAATCAAGACTGTCATGATTGGTTGTAGAGGTCTAAGGTGTTGGACATGGCTACAACAATCATGAGTGCTCATAAGTTCTGATTATTGGAATCAACCCACGCTCACTGGAATCACTTCATGGAATTTTATCTCGAGTGATCGTGAGACGGTAATACCATATAAGTCTTCAAACCTAGAGATATGATTTATTACTTACGAGTTGGTTATACATTGATTGTACGAAAACGCATTGGTAACTCGATGTTATAAAACATGCTTTTGTGTATAATTCAATGAGTGGTAGAGCAAACATATGAGTCGAAGTTTATCTGTTCCTTCTTGGATTAGAAGCTGATATCTGGGCCCCTCGATGATTTTGTTTTGACCTATGTACCGGGCCCGGTCAGAGCTAAGTTGATGTGTTCAATTAATTTCTTTGTCAAACAAATCGGAAATCGGGAAATAAACTGCTGGACAATAAGTAAGATGTTGTTCCATGTAATTGTCCGACTGATATCTAGAACAGAGGATTATAAGATCACTTATCTTAAATGGCGTATCAACATCTTCTCAGTTCCGAGAGACCTTGAAAGAGCTACGATTGCCGATCGGTTCCTGAAGTATTGTAGTTATAGTTATTAGACTTATCCAAGTGGGAGACTGTTGGATAAGGTGTCTAAGTCCATAACTATTTCTGGTAAATACTTGACCCGACCCGGCATGGTTCATTTGGGTTGCATGGTGTAACAACCTGAAATTTCATATCACTTCTTGTAACTCAACTTGTAATCCAATTT
Source organism: Lactuca sativa (assembly GCF_002870075.4). Taxonomy (NCBI): domain Eukaryota; kingdom Viridiplantae; phylum Streptophyta; class Magnoliopsida; order Asterales; family Asteraceae; genus Lactuca; species Lactuca sativa. The sequence goes on along the minus strand of NC_056626.2, from coordinate 170,879,854 downwards.
GATCAGCCAAACGTCGTTTTCAAATTCGTTTCCGATTTCGCCATTTTATTAAGTCATTAGCTTATATCAACCTAAAATGACTTAATGGGTGTCTTAATACATTTAGAAATCATTTTAACACCCCACTTTAGTGATCGGAATAATTATAGAATCGACCATATCGAGTCACGACAATTTGGTCGGGTATGACCAAAAGCCCCACTTAACGTCGGTATCGGGTAGAATTCCGTCGTATCCAATTCCCGAACACTATATAAAGTGTTTTAAGACTTCATTTGAAGCCTTTGGCCAATTTCTCATTAAACTCTCACAACCTCTCTCCTCAAGCTAGAATTAAGGTCCAAATCTCAAGTTTAAGGCTTCAAATCTTTGAGGTAACCTCCCTAGCATGTTATTCAACATATTTAGCCTTCAATTTGATGATTTATTTGAGTTTTGGGACCAAGAACATGGGTTTACGGCCAAGGAGCAAGCTTGGGCCGTAAACTCCATTAAATGGGGTTTTAAGCCAAATTTACCCTTCCAAATCATAGTTGGGACTTAGATATGACCTTAAGGCTTGCAAATCTAGGCTTGGAACACATTAAACATGAATTATAAGGGACAAAATAGAGTTTACGGCCAAGGTTTGTTCTTGGGCCGTAAACTCCTCTTTAATGGGGATTAAGTGCCTTAAAACTTGTCCAAATGCCTTGTAACTTAACCAATAGCTTTGTGGTAAATTCTATAACCATCTAAAAATAGTTTTGGGGTTTGAAACACATCAAAAATGCCACATATAGGAGTTTACGGCCTAGGAGCATACCCTTTGGCCGTAAACTCATATATCTATGCCAAATGATGCATTTAATTCATTCCAATGGTTTGCTTAAATTTCTAAAAATCACATGTGATTGTTTTATGTACCAAAATCTAAATTTTTATGAGTATGGGAGAGTTTACGGCCATAGAACATGCTTCTAGGCCATAAACTCCTAAAAATGTGTTTAATGGTAACCTAAATTCATAACAATGCTTGGAAAATTATCTAGAACCACATGTGATTACTTCTTGTGTCTCAAATCAATTTTTCTAAGCCCTAGTAGAGTTTACGGCCGTAAACTCCCTTTTAAATGTTGCTAATTCATTCAAAGTGTTCCAAGGCATTTTAGATATCCATTCTAGCAATTCCCATGTCCATTTAAGCCATTAAACCCTCAAAATCACACCAACATGAGTTTACGGCCGTAAACTCATGTGTGAGTGTGTTTTGTGGTTGTAAACTCATTTAAATGTTTACTTTTGGAGAGTAAACTCAAGTCCTAAGTCCCTAGTGCCATATTACGTCCGAAGATGTCACCCGAGTCACTCCAAACGCTCGTTTTGAGGTGTTTAACCTCGTTGGAGTGTAATGTCCTAAATAATTAGTGATTGTATTCTAATTAGTATTATATGGACATTATTACATTTTACATAGGGACATCGCGAGTAAACAATCCCCGAACTAACATCTAGTATCCAAAACCGACACATTTCCAAGTCCGGTGAGTTCATACCCCTACCCTTTTTCACTGTTTTCAGGGGGGAACACAAGCAAAGTACAAGGGTTCTTGTACTCAAAACTCATTTATGTGTGTGTGTTTCACAATTTTATATGCTTTAAATACTGATATACACAACTGATAACTAGTAGAACATATAGATCACTTAAACATTTATTTGTGAAATGGGTTTTATAAACTGTTATGTTTCATATATTTCACAAATGGTTTTCACACATCATCAGTTAAAAGCATGACATTATAAGACATGAACAATATAATTCGTACACTGTCTTGTCCTCGGTAACATTCCTCAGTGATACGCAAATGGAGGATTATCCTATTATTACTAGTAAATTTGTTATTCCGTATGATTTGAGACACGTCCTCGGCGAACACTCCACAGAGATACGCGAGTGGAGGACTACACCCGTAACCAGAATCTCTGGAATTTAGAGAGCGTGACTTGAGTGTATAGATCTATACGGGGCTGACTACCCCACACCTGGCTGCTAGCTACAGCCGAACCGAAATGGTTCAAGGGTGACGAAAGTCATAAGGATTGTGGACTACTTATTGCCACAGGTTCAGTCTTTAGTATGGTTATGGAACTCGCAACTAGGATAACAGAGATTTACTTATAGTAATAATGAACCACTTACTACATTTTACTGATAACCAGGATTCAATTTACATCTTTTACATCTTTTACATCTTTTACATCTTTTACATCTTTTACATAAGATAACCAACATTCAGGAAGGTATGGGACCTTCCTGGGGAACTTTGTACATAACCAGGTCTAGCAGAATACATCTTTCACATTGAAAACCAACATACAGGAAAGCATGGGGCATTCCTGGGTAACATATACATAACCAGAAAAGTGTAACAAATTGAATAAATTACATCTTTTACAATAATTAACATTCAGGAAAGTATGGGACTTTCCTGGGAATACACTAGTACGTAAACGGAAAAGAACAACGAATTGGATAACCAAACTATACTTTACTTTTGTGAAACAACAACCAACTTTTAAGAAAATGTGGGATTTTCTTGGCATGTGTTACATTTTCAGAAACAAAAAGGAAACATAAACATTTTCACAAAACAAAACTACTTATGAACTCACCAGCGTTATGCTGATTTTCAAACTGCATGTGTTCTCAGGTCAACGATAGTACAGGTACCCGAAGACTTACTTGATTCAGGATCGTGTGCGTGCAAGGCTCGTTCGTTTTGTTTATATCTATATTATGTATCACAACTGTATCAATTGTGTCTTTTGAAACAAATTGTAAAACTTTTAATATGTAATGTAATGTTTGTTTCACTTTACTTACTATGTACATTGGATTTGATACTCAACGTGGAGTCAACCCCGGAAATATTTCCGCCTTCGGTTTTCGGGGTGTGACAGATTGGTATCAGAGCCCTTGTTTATAGTGAATAAAGTATACCAAACCTTACATGGTATAAAACTATAAATACTAGAGGGCCTAAGTGCTTTGAAATAAAAGTATCTTCAGACTACAAGTATTTTCAAAAGTATACAAGTATACCGAACCGTCGAGATCCGTCACTATAAGTAGAACAAAACATAAGTAAATGGGTGTTGTGTACTGCGGTTAAACCTGGGCAGTTATGTAGTCGTGTCTAGGGTCAATATAGCCTGGCCAACTATATTCATTCGAGACACGGCCAACATGTGCTTAGGAGTGGCTGTGGTATGCGGCATGCCTAAAACTTACCCTAATACCACAAACATCGAGCCAGTATCGTAGCAAACCATGAAATACTATGGGAGTATTTCTCGAATCATCGTACACGTATAGACCCCCGATCATTCCGTTAGCGATAGTTTACCTCCTTCAATAACTCTTTCCTGTTTTATCGCTTATTTGGAATAAATATCTGTCATACCTCTCGATTCAATTCAGAGGACTTATCATCCTCTCTCTTTCTTGATCTTATTAGATCAAGATGCCTCCCAGAAGAAGATCCAACTCCAACAACCCTCCGCCACCTCCTCCTGAAATCGATCCCGTGTTATTTCAAACAACTGTTACCGCCGCGGTGGCAGCTGCCATGTCCCAGCTAAACACCGGTGGTTCAGGAGGCAGTAATCAGAATCAAGACGGTAACCAGGAACACCATAAGGAGGGTTTCTACAAGGACTTCATGAATGCGAAGCCTTCTTTCTTCAATGGCACTGGTGGTGTCATTTCCTTATCCCGATGGTTCGAGAGGATCGAATCCATCTTCGAAATTTGTGCCTGTGCTGAGTCCGATAAGGTCAAGTTCGCAGCTTGTACCTTCCTTGATAAAGCATTGACTTGGTGGAATGGCCGAGTCAAATCCTTAACCCTCCCGGTAGCCAATGCCATGAGCTGGGAAGTTATGAAAGAACTCCTCCTTGCTGAATATTGTCCCCGAGGTGAAATGCAGAAGCTAGAGCACGAGCTCTGGAACCTGAAGATGAAAGGTTCCGACATTGCTGCCTACGCATCCTGATTTGATGATCTTGCCCTTCTTTGCCCTGGTCTAGTCACTCCTAAAAGCAAAAAGATCGAGAGGTTTATTTGGGGGTTAACCAATCCGACAAAGGGTCATGTTTTAGCTGCTCGCCCGGATACTTATGATAGTGCTAAGACTTTAGCCCAAGCTATAATTCACCACAGTGATGATGTTGAGGAAGCCACCACTGCTACCCCTGAGTCGACTAAAAGCAGTGGTGAGAAAAGAAAATTCTGGAAGAAGAAGAAGGGTCAATCTTCTCAAGGGTCCTCCAAAAGACAGCAAACAGTAGCAGTCCATGCTGCTACTACTCCCGTTGCTGCTGCCTCTATTGTGGGATCCACAGCTCCAACTCCTACCAGCCGGTATGTTGGTAACCTCCCTCTTTTTGAAAAGCGCAAGTATCACCACAACCCTGGTCCCTGTCGAGAACTATCCTGTACCAATTGTGGTAAAAAGGGGCACACGGTCTGCTTCTGCAAAGCTCCAACTCAATCAGCAAATCAATCCTCTGGAACAGGCGTCGGTCAAGCCTGTTATAACTGTGGTGAAGTCGGGCACTTTAAAAGGAACTGCCCCAAGAAGACTACTGCTGACAACATCGGAAGGGTCCTTGCTATGGGACGAGAAGAAGCGGTCGCCGATCCCACTGTTGTCTCGGGTACGTTCCTTCTCGACAACTCGTATGCTAATATTCTTTTCGATTTGGGTGCTGAAAGAAGTTTTATTAGTCATGCATTCAAACATAACCTAAAACATGATTCCCAACCTTTAACCGAAATATTTACCGTCGAGATGGAAAACGGAGAGAAAGAAAGTGCGAGTGAGGTATTAGTAGATTGCACTCTTACCTTGAACGACCATTCATTTCCTATCGATCTTATGCCGGTATCCATAAAGAGCTTCGATGTCATCATTGGCATGGATTGGCTGAGTCCCAATCATGCATATATCCTTTGTTTCAAAAAAGCCATCCGTCTCAATCTTCCTTCGAGTCAAACCCTAGTGATCTATGGTGATACACTCGGTTCCAAACTTCGTATCATCTCCTGCATCAAAGCTCAGAAACTCCTGCGAAAGGAGTGTGTTGCATTCTTGGCCCATGTAATCAACGAGAAACAAGAAGTTAAAGACCTCGCGAGCATCCCCGAGGTCTGTAATTTTCCTGATGTGTTTCCCGAAGAGCTTCCAGGAATCCCTCCCGAGCGTCAGGTCGAGTTTCGTATTGACCTAATTCCTGGAGCTACTCCCGTAGCGAAGTCTTCGTATCGCTTAGCTCCGGCAGAGATGTAGGAGTTATCCAGTCAACTTAAAGAGTTGCTTAGTAAAGGATTCATTAGACCGAGTTCCTTACCCTGGGGAGCTCCGATTTTGTTTGTCAAAAAGAAGGATGGATCCTTTCGTATGTGTATGATTATCGCGAGCTGAACAAGTTGACTGTCAAAAACCGATATCCTCTTCCGCGAATAGATGACCTCTTTGATCAACTCCAGGGAGCCAGTTACTTCTCTAAGATAGACCTTCGGTCAAGGTACCATCAGTTACGAGTTCATGAAAGTGATGTGTCCAAAACAGCTTTCAGGACTCGATATGGACACTACGAGTTCGTAGTGATGCCCTTTGGTCTAACCAACGCACCGACAGTGTTCATGGACCTGATGAACCGGGTGTGTCGTCCTTATTTGGATAAGTTTGTCATAGTGTTCATCGATGACATACTCGTCTATTCCTGAAGTGAAGAAGACCACAAACAACACTTGAGGCTAGTGTTGGAGACCCTGCGATCCGAGAAGTTGTACGTGAAATTTTCCAAATGCGAGTTCTGGATACGGAAAGTAACTTTCCTTGGTCATGTGGTAAGCGAGGAAGGTATTCATGTAGATCCTTCCAAGATAAAGGTAATAGAGAATTGGTCAGCACCGAAGACACCCACAGAAATCCAGCAATTTTTGGGTCTAGCTGGCTATTACCGAAGATCCATCCAGAACTTTTCCAAAATCGCCAAACCCCTAACTACTCTAACACAGAAAGGTGTACCTTTTTGTTGGAGTGATAAGCAAGAAACCGCATTTCAGACACTGAAGAAAGCTTTGTGCAGCGCGCCTGTCCTGTCCCTACCCGAAGGGACAGAGGACTTTGTTGTTTACTGCGATGCGTCTACTCAAGGCTTAGGCTGTGTGCTTATGCAGAGAGGAAAAGTAATTGCTTATGCCTCTAGACAGTTGAAAGCACACGGGGTCAACTATACCACACACGACTTGGAGCTAGGAGTCGTAGTCTTTGCATTGAAGATTAGGAGGCATTACCTCTACGGAACCAAGTGCACGATCTTCACTGACCATAAGAGCCTGCAACACATCTTCGACCAGAAAGACTTGAACATGAGACAAAGGCGATGGGTAGAATTACTCAGTGATTATGAGTGTGAAATCCGTTACCATCCTGGCAAGGCCAATGTGGTAGCAGATGCCCTTAGCCGAAAGGAAAGTATAGGTCACAAGGTGAAGAGCCAGTCGATGACTATCCATTCCAACCTACCCATGAAAATCCGAGAAGCTCAGTTAGAAGCCCTTAAACCCGAGAACATGTCAACTGAAGCTTTGAGAGGAATGGAAAAGAAACTTGAGATTAGAAGTGACGGAGTCCATTGTTTCATGGATCGGATCTGGATTCCCAAGTCCGGAGGATTCAGAGAGTTAGTCATGGAGGAAGCACACAGAACCAGATACTCTGTTCACCCGGGCTCTGACAAGATGTAGTTAGATCTCAAGAAACAATATTGGTGGCCAAATATGAAGGCTGAGGTAGCTTCATTTGTGGGCAAGTGTCTGACTTGCGCCAAGGTAAAAGTTGAACACCAGAAACCCTCGGGTCTACTCCAGCAACCTGAGATACCTGAATGGAAATGGGAGATGATCACCATGGATTTCATCACCAAACTACCCAAGTGCTCGAGTGGGTATGATACCATTTGGGTGATTGTCGATCGTTTGACAAAGTCAGCTCACTTCGTTCCAATCAAAGAATCATACAAGATGGAAAGACTCGCGCGGATTTATATTCAGGAGGTAGTCCGACTGCACGGTGTACCTGCATCCATTATCTCTGATCGAGATAGCAGGTTTACCTCTCGATTTTGGCAGTCTCTCCAGAAAGCCCTTGGAACCCAACTAGACATGAGCACGACATATCATCCTCAGACCGACGGACAAAGTGAAAGAACAATCCAAACCCTGGAGGACATGCTTAGGGAATGTGTCATTGACTTTGGAAAGTCGTGGGACGCACATCTACCTTTGATCGAATTCTCGTACAACAACAGTTACCACACCAGCATTAGGGCTGCCCCGTTCGAAGCCCTATACGGTCGTAAGTGTAGATCCCCTCTGTGCTGGGCTGAGGTGGGAGATACACAGTTAGCCAAGAGTCGAGTCCCCGACAGTACTCTTACTGGTCCTGAAATCATCCGTGAAACCACCGAGAAGATTATCCAAATCCGTGAACGACTAAAGGCCTCGCGCAATCGCCAGAAGAGTTACACTGATAATCGTCGGAAACCACTAGAATTCCAGGTTGGAGACCGTGTTCTGTTGAAGGTCTCGCCCTGGAAAGGCACTGTACACTTCGGTAAGCATGGGAAACTTAATCTGAGGTACATTGGACCTTTTGAAATCATCGCCAGAGTTGGTCCGGTAGCCTATAAACTTCATTTACCTCACGAACTCAGTAACATCCATCCCGTCTTTCATGTTTCAAACCTCAAGAAGTGCCTATCCGATGAAACCCTAGTGATTCCGTTAGACGAGATTGAGATCGATGAAAACCTCAACTTCGTGGAGGAACCGATCGAAATCATGGATCGAGAAGTCAAACGTACGAAACAAAGTCGCATCCCATTGGTGAAGGTTTGCTGGAATGCCAAGCGGGGACCGGAGTTCACTTGGGAGCGAGAAGACTCGATGAAACAAAAGTATCAACAACTCTTTCTAGATCCATGATTTGTATTTTATCTTATTTTTTGTCTTGAATTTCGGGACGAAATTCCCTCTAACGGGGGGATAATGTAACAACCTGAAATTTCATATCACTTCTTGTAACTCAACTTGTAATCCAATTTGACCAGCCAAACGTCGTTTTCAAATTCGTTTCTGATTTCGCCATTTTATTAAGTCATTAGCTTATATCAACCTAAAATGACTTAATGGGTGTCTTAATACATTTAGAAATCATTTTAACACCCCACTTTAGTGATCAGAATAATTATAGAATCGACCATATCGAGTCACGACAATTTGGTCGGGTATGACCAAAAGCCCCACTTAACGTCGGTATCGGGTAGAATTCCGTGGTGTCCAATTCCCGAACACTATATAAAGTGTTTTAAGACTTCATTTGAAGCCTTTGGCCAATTTCTCATTAAACTCTCACAACCTCTCTCCTCAAGCTAGAATTAAGGTCCAAATCTCAAGTTTAAGGCTTCAAATCTTTGAGGTAACCTCCCTAGCATGTTATTCAACATCTTTAGCCTTCAATTTGATGATTTATTTGAGTTTTGGGACCAAGAACATGAGTTTACGGCCAAGGAACAAGCTTGGGCCGTAAACTCCATTAAATGGGGTTTTAAGCCAAATTTACCCTTCCAAATCATAGTTGGGACTTAGATATGACCTTAAGGCTTGCAAATCTAGTCTTGGAACACATTAAACATGAATTATAAGGGACAAAATAGAGTTTACGGCCAAGGTTTGTTCTTGGGCCGTAAACTCCTCTTTAATGGGGATTAAGTGCCTTAAAACTTGTCCAAATGCCTTCTAACTTAACCAATAGCTTTGTGGTAAATTCTATAACCATCTAAAAATAGTTTTGGGGTTTGAAACACATCAAAAATGCCACATATAGGAGTTTACGGCCTAGGAGCATACCCTTTGGCCGTAAACTCATATATCTATGCCAAATGATGCATTTAATTCATTCCAATGGTTTGCTTAAATTTCTAAAATCACATGTGATTGTTTTATGTACCAAAATCTAATTTTTTATGAGTATGGGAGAGTTTACGGCCATAGAACATGCTTCTAGGCCGTAAACTCCTAAAAATGTGTTTAATGGTAACCTAAATTCATAACAATGCTTGGAAAATTATCTAGAATCACATGTGATTACTTCTTGTGTCTCAAATCAAATTTTCTAATCCCTAGTAGAGTTTACGGCCGTAAACTCCCTTTTAAATGTTGCTAATTCATTCAAAGTGTTCCAAGGCATTTTAGATATCCATTCTAGCAATTCCCATGTCCATTTAAGCCATTAAACCCTCAAAATCACACCAACATGAGTTTATGTGTGACAACCCGATATTTCGAGTCAATGTAATGTAAAACCAATCAAATTTAGGTCAAAATATAACCTTCCTAAAATCTTATTTGGGATAAATAAAGTAGTAGGATTCATATCAAGGTTTGCGTACATAAAAAGAGCGTCAAAATCTGACTTCGGATGAGGAAGTTATGAATTTTTGAAGAAATTCCTTAATCACGTCATTAAAATAAATAAATAATAAAAATAATTTCGGAATTTGCCAACGGGATCTAAACGAAAGTTGTAGATCTTGGTCTCACCTTCGCGTGGATATAAAGAACGTCAAAAACGGAGTTCGTATGAGGGAGATATGAATTTTTGAAGTTTATTTAAAATAAATATAAATTTAATTATAAACTCCCGGTATTATCCGAAGGGGAGTCATCGGATAGGACCGAAGTACGCCCTGCGTACCTTCGTACGCCCCGCGTACTGAGATCAAGGGCCTCAGGTCGTCCACGTCGCCCTATCCGAGGTTTCCGACCCGTCCGAAGCGCCCGACCCATCCGACCCGCCGTCCCATCCGACCCGCTGTCCCGTCCGACCCGCCTCCCCAGCAACCCGTCCCATCCGAAGCCGAGGCAGTCGAGGCTTCGGTCATGCATGACGTACGCGTACGCGCTGCGTACGGGTGTACGCCCCGCATACCGAGGCGGTTCAGCCTTCCTATAAATAAAATGCGAGGCTTTCCGGAAATTTTGCTCACTTCTCTCTTTTTTCTCACGATCTTGCCTCGATTTTCGTGCCCGTTAAAACCCGAAGCTCTGGTCTTTTTGCTCAAGTCCCGAGGGTCGATTTTACTCCCGAGATTCCCGAGAATCCCGAGAAAAATCCGTTTTCCGAGACGAAACTCTGCCCGGTTTTCCATCTCGCTTTCTTCAATCAATCAAGTGAGTTCATACCCCTTAATTTACCTTTTAAATACTTTATAAACTCTTTTATTATGCTATCAAGGGGAGGATACAAGTTAAATACTTATAGTTTTGCTTCAATCACATGTGATTAATAACTAGGGAAACCAGTGATTTTATCACTGTTCAAACTGTCTATCAAACTGTTTTACATCAAAATGTTTTCCAAACCCATTTACTTTTCAAAATTTATACTACAACTGTGATTTAAACAAATGTTCCTTATACTTAAACTGTTTTAATCAAATCTATGCCTTCAAATTGTTTTATAGATTGACATCAAGTCGATCTTTCTTTAAAAATAATACCTATGTTTCAAATGTCTTATAAATACTTATTTATGCTTTTATATTATAAATTGCATGCCCATATAGGTATAGATGTATAAATAATGTTTAAAGGGCTTAGGAAGGCCATCCACCCTATTTCCTTTTTCTCGATTTGGATGTGGTCTGGTGGGATTTCGGGTGACCATCCGAAGGTCATTTCCATATTAATTATATATCAAATATACATATATAGACATAAAAGTACTTCCATATTCATACGTACAAGACGCACCGTTAGTAAGTTACCATCGGGGTAACACAGAATCATACTATTACCACTGCTAGACAAATGAGTCAGTTCATTCATGAGTCTATACTAGGAAGAGAATATATACAACTATACTATGAAAACATATACAACTATACTAGAATGAGAAACATTTCATCACATATGCAAGAATACGATAACAAATGTGATCCAGTGTATCGGAGCATGCCTTAAATGTCATGGCCCGAGTTGTAGCCAGAATTCTCTTGGAGGGAGAGCGTTGAGTTTGCATCTAGATCTATACTGGATTGACTATCCTACACCTTGCTGCTAGCTACAGCCGGACCTGCAGGTCTGCGGGTGCCAAACGTCATTCCGTTATTACGACCGTTCTTTATGTCGTTGTTATCAGTCGATAGTATGGTGCAATTATCACATTATACCTTAATATAAAACCGGTTAAGGTAATTAGTACAGCAGTAGTCACTATAAAACTAAGCTACAGTACTACAATGATTTACCCATTACACATTTTTAGTGATTACCTCACTTAAATTTTAATGTACAAACTATATTTTGTTAAAAGATAGTTGCACTTGGGAAATTACACACTTTTACAACAAGCGAACATACAAAACAGTTAAAGCCTTGGTAGAAGGCTACTATTTTAGAAAATATAGGTTTTTCTAAGAGATTCAAACATTTACAAACACTTACATACATGAACTTATATTTGAGACATGTTCAAATGTTTTTGATAACAAACACCGACATTAAAATACTTATGAACTCACCAGCTTAATGCTGATAAACTCTTTCAAAATAACTTGTATTCTCAGGTCATCAGTAGACAGGTACCGATGCCAGCTTTTGAGATGATGGAGCGCACTCAAGACTCATCATACTATTATTTTGATTTACGTTATATTTTTGGTGTCTAAAACTGTACAGAACACGCTTGTATTAAAAATATATATTTAATGCAATGGATGATGTTGTTTGCTTATTCACATTTACTGTGTTGTGATTACCTTACATGACGTCCTCCACCCCAGAACGTTTCCGCCGTTCTTGGTTTTGGGGTGTGACAGATTGGTATCAGAGCATTGTTTATAGTGAATTGAGTATATCAGCCCATAAAAGATATACTAAACTATAAACCCTTTAGGGATTAAACTCTGACCAAGAGTCTATACTTTAAATATTAAAATATTTAATTAAGTATACTAGTCTGCATTCATACTAAAACCAGTGTCACAATGACAAGAACAAAAGTATTACGATTGTTAAATATCACAAGTAAGCTCGGGGATGTATGGTCAGTCCTGGAAATGGCATAGCCTGATCAACTATGCTGGTCCTAGTAGTGATTAGCACATGCCCTAAAATGGTTGTGATAGGTTAACAAGTCTAAAAACTTACCAACAATACCACAAGAAGATCAGTAAAACTTAAACTTAAAATACTATAGGTGCATTTTGTACTACTAGTTTCACGTATACTATATTCGTATACCTCTCTTCTCGCGTAGATCTAATGGCTAGATTCCATCACGGCGACCCGTACTTTCCAAATGAAGGTAATGTCGGGTGGATCGATGAAGAGCCCGATGATGAGCATCCAATCCCTTTGGATGATGACCTCGCAGAAGGCTTTTCTGATGGATCCGACTCCGAGCCTGAAATCAACAACTTACCGCTAGTAGGTCAAGCCCCGAACAACAACCCTCGACCAGCGTTTCTAGGTCCTACTCCCTTGTGGGCAAACAACTTGAATCGCTGGAGTGATGAACAGGGTCAACCCTTACCATACTTTGGGGACCGAAGCTTTCACAACGTCAGCAATGGTGGCTCTGCTGACCGAACTCTGCCTGTCGTTATCCACTGAATAGCTTGTGAAGTCGAGCAAAGTTGAGCAGCCATCGACCGGGTCATAGAGTTTGATGCCATCTCTGGTGTCAACACAGTCCGCATCCGCCGTCTTGAAGGAGACATGGAACTGACCCGGAGAACAAATAAAACCCTGCAGTAGCAGTTGGCTGCCTCACGAGCTGAAATATTGGAACTTCGAGCTCGTCAGAGGACTCAGGATCGAAACATTCAAAAGGTGTTTCGTCAAGTGTCCGACCGCAGTACTCGCACGGGATTTTCCCATCACCGTTGGTTGATGTCTAGTACATCTCCGTCTTTTAATTAAAGAATAGCCTTTAACATCTGTGCTCCAAGTAGCACTTGTGTGTAAAATATTTCTAACTTTCCGTACTCAAATTTGAAATCTAAGGACTGTCAAACTTTTCTATATGGTATGATGTATGACCTACTGTTAGGTCGATTTTCCCTGAACTTATTACATCAGTAATACCAGTAAATTTTTGAGATCTATCTATTTGGGGAAAAATCTATACACTTGTGCTTTCCTAATAATATTTCTTATTGTGGCTTCAAGCACCCTTTCAACTGTTGGACTATGTTTAGTTAGTCCATGTGTCACTCTCATGTTGCTTACAAATTGATTCTTACCGTTTTCTTATCTTTATAAACTTATAGCTGAAAGATGCCTCCTCGCAAATCTCCCAGGAATAATCCTGCACCACCACCTCCTCCGCCTCCGGTCATCGATACTATAGCACTGAATGCTGCCGTAGCTGCAGCAGTGGCAACTGCCATGGCTCAGTATCACTCTTCTGATGCCAGCAGAGGTGGAACCCCTGTGGAGTCAACCCCAGTTGAAACCCCTGTGTGCTCGAGAGAGTGCTCATATAAGGATTTCACAAATTGCAAACCGAAGCCTTTTTACGGCACCGGCGGAGTCATTGCCCTCTCGCAATGGCTCGAGAAGGCTGAATCAGTCTTCGAAATCTGTTCATGTCCTGCGGCGAGTAAAGTCAAGTACGCCCCATGCACCTTTGAAGGAAAGGCCCTGACATGGTGGAACGGCCATGTTAAGGCACTAACTCTCGTCGTAGCCAACGACATAGGCTGGGAAACAATGAAAGACCTCATGACTGAGGAATACTGCCCGAGGGGCGAGATCCAGAAACTGGAGCAGGAACTCTGGAACCTGACGATGAAGGGCACCAATGTGGTCGCTTATACTGCCCGATTCAGCGAACTGGTGGCCCTCTGCCCCAATATGGTTCCCACCGAGGGGAAGAAGATCGAGAGGTACATATGGGGGCTAGTGCCTCCGTACCAGGGAAATGTTCTAGCATCAAACCCCGCTACCTTCGGCAGTGCCAAACGATTGGCACAGCGACTCATTGACCATGGAGTCAAAACCCCTGCAACCACAACCACCCTAGCCATCCCGGAACCCTCCAAACCCGTTGATACTAAGCGGAAATTCTGGGATGAAAAGAAGAAGCACCAGGCTGCCAAAAAGCAGCAAATGGTGGCAATTCATGCCGCAATAACCCCTACTGCTACTACTACTGCTCCGGTGAGTCGGTATGCTGGAAGTTCGCCCAAGTGCAACAAATGCAACTACCACCACAACGGCCCCTGCCGTGAATTGCAGTGCTCTAACTACAACAGGAAATGAGACACCGTCCGATTCTGTAAGTTCCCGGCACAACCTATCAACCAAGTCCCTGGCTCTGGCGCGAGCCCAACCTGCTATGGATGTGGCAAAGCAGGCCACTTTAAGAGGGACTGCCCCAAAGCGAGGAATGCGGGAGGAGCAGGGAGGGTACTAGCTATAGGCCACGGGGAAGCAGTTGCTGACCCGACAGTGGTGACCGGTACATTCCTCCTCGATAACACCTATGCATGCATTCTGTTCGATAGTGGAGCGGAGCGAAGCTTCGTAAACCATAAATTTGCTCGCATGCTTAATCAACCACCGCACGCACTCAAAGAACTATTCATAGTAGAAATGGCTAATGGAAAAACTGAAAATACGAGTAGCATATACTTAGGTTGTACCCTAACTCTAGATAACCATTCATTTCCAATCGACCTCATGCCAGTCTCAATAAAAAGTTTCGACGTTATCATTGGCATGGACTGGTTAAGCCTTCATCGTGCCGACATCATGTGCTTCGAGAAAGTAGTCCGTCTAAACCTTCCGTCTAACGAAACTCTTATAGTCTATGGTGACAAACCCGGTGCAAGTTGATATGTGTATTTTTATATATATTTTTATACACTTTATCTTAATATTTTGGCCTTATTTATTCTATTTTAGAACTAAAAAGTACTCATAATACTTTGAATTATGTTTTGCAGCTATTCGTTGCCGATGAACCACAAAAGAAAAGATTGAAGCGGAAGCCGGACTTCGAAGCTAAAAGAAATCAAAATTGCTGAAAGAGTGATTACGCCCCGCGTCCAGAATGATTACGCCCAGCGTAATGACCAAAGCAACTTACGCCCCGCGTAAGGAAATAGTACGCGCCGCGTACACCTTTGCACCGGATAGACTTGATCGCGTGATTATCTTGAGTACGCGCTGCGTAATCCTAAGTACGCCCAGCGTACTTAGGTCGGCCACAAAGATTATAAATATCGATTTTTAGCTAACCAGGAGGGAGGATTGGACTTCTAACCTAATTTAGTCGATAATTAACTTCTGTTAAGCCGTTTTGAGGGTCTAGAAGGCGGCCGGAAGGCCGTTAAGCTAACGGGAGCGGAGATCGGAAGGATTGGAGAGCGGATACATGTTGATTATCATATGGTTTGCTGACGTGACCATGTTTAGCATTCTATTGTGGTATTTTTCTGTATTTAGTTTCTGATTTAGGTGTAAAAACCTTTTACTTTGTGTTTATAATTGAATGAAGCTTTGATTATTAGACCAATTGCTATATTAAATAGTTTATTTGTGTTTAATTTATCTTGCCAAGCTTGTTTAAAGATCCTCATGTGTTAATGATGATTATTTTCTGTTAATTGTTAAGTGAATTGAGTTGCTTGAACATCTGCTTGATTTGCTTGTCTCTTATGATTTTTGATGACCATCGAGATTATAAGACTAGAAATAACGAATGTGAAACTAGGATTAACTTGAGAATAAGTAAGTTAATGTGTGAGCCTTGTTTGATGACCATCAACAAGAGGTTGATTAAATGTCTACATTGATTAACTATATTTACAAGTCTTGCTTGATACGAACTGAACACTAGGAAGCATGTTAGTTTAATCAACTGATCACTGTTTGAATTGACATGTTTGCTAAAGGATTAGTTATAGTGAACGCGAATCTAATCATTTTAGGAATCGGTGAACATTGAATAAATGAATTTGTGTATGCAATTGTCTATGTTTTAAGGTGTAATTTATCTAAACCCAAGTACCTGAAGAGATGTGCTTTCCTGTTAGTTTATCGAGAGTTGTTAATTGATTTATTAAACCATTTTATTATTTTCGTGTAACCTGTAACCTATAATCAAATATATTAAGTTAATCCACCGTTCCCTGTGATCGACACCCGACTTACCTAAGCTATACTGTAATCTGACTAGGTACACTGCCTATAAGTGCATAGATAGTCTAAGTTTGTTAGGTTATAAATATTAAAATTAGTGGGTACTTTTGTGCACATTACAAGTCTTCACATCATATCAAGTATTCAAGCATAGAAATACCTGCGTAAGGAATACCATGCATTCCTTGCTCACGTCGTCGACACGAGCCTCGAAACGAAAGAACTAAAGAACATCCTTGTAGTGAGCGACTTCCCCGACATTTTCCCAGAAGAACTACCCGGGTTACCTCCGCAACGACAAGTCGAGTTCAGAATCGACTTAGTCCCGGGAGCTACCCCAGTAGCCAAGTCGCCCTACCGTTTAGCACCAGCCGAGATGTAAGAACTCTCTGGTCAACTTGATGAACTGCTCAGCAAGGGCTTTATAAGACCGAGTTTCTCACCTTGGGGAGCACCGGTCTTGTTCGTTAAGAAGAAGGACGGATCCTTCCGTATGTGTATTGACTACAGAGAACTCAACAAACTGACGGTCAATAATCGTTACCCTCTGCCTCGCATAGATGACCTGTTCGACCAAATGCAAGGGGCGAACTATTTTTCTAAGATTGATCTGAGATCCGGATATCACCAGTTACGAGTGCTAGAGGAGGATGTGCCGAAGACAGCCTTCCGAACTCGTTACGGACATTACGAGTTCGTGGTGATGCCATTCAGATTGACCAATGCGCCCGCAGTCTTCATGGATCTGATGAATAGAGTATGCCGACCCAACTTGGATCAGTTCGTCATCGTTTTCATTGACGACATCCTGATCTACTCCCGAAGTAAGAAAGAGCATGGCGATCATCTGCGACAAATTCTAGAGACTTTACGAAAAGAGAAGCTTTATGCGAAGTTCTCGAAATGTGAATTTTGGATCCGGAGAGTTGAATTCTTAGGACACGTAGTAAGCGAAGAGGGAATCCACGTGGACCCATCCAAAATTAAAGCCATTGAGAACTGGTCAGCACCGAAGACGCCTACAGAAATTCGTCAATTTCTAGGTCTCGCTAGCTACTACCGCAGATTCATTCAGAACTTCTCTCGAATAGCGAAACCTCTTACAACCCTAACCCAGAAAGGCGTGGCCTTTGACTGGGAAGAGAAACAAGAAAGAGCGTTCCAAACGCTCAAACGAGCCTTGTGCACCGCACCAATACTATCCCTTCCCGAAGGAATAGAAGACTTCGTAGTTTATTGCGATGCATCGAATCAAGGGCTCGGATGTGTTCTGATGCAGCGAGGTAAGGTCATCGCCTACGCCTCGAGACAATTGAAGACACACGAGGTTAACTACACGACCCACGATCTTGAACTAGGAGCAGTGGTGTTTGCTCTGAAGATCTGGAGACATTACTTGTATAGAACGAAGAGCACTATCTTTACCGACCACAAGAGTTTACAACACATTTTCGATCAAAAGGAGCTCAACATGAGACAACGACGGTGGGTCGAGCTACTCAGTGATTACGAATGCGATATTCGTTATCATCCGGGTAAAGCCAACGTAGTAGCAGACGCCCTAAGTCGGAAGGAATATTCTAGTCGCAAGGTCAAGTCGTTGTCAATAACCATCCATTCACACTTGTCTAAGCAAATTCAGGAGGCTCAACTTGAAGCCATGAAACCTGAAAATGTGACGAATGAATCCCTTAGAGGAATGGACAAGAATTTAGAAGCCAAGGGTGACAGAGCCTTATATTTCATGAACCGAATCTGGACACCGAAACACGGTGGTTTCCGAGACTTGGTCATGACCGAGGCGCACAACACTCGGTATTCCGTCCACCCAGGTTCAGATAAGATGTATCTAGATCTTAAGAAGCTATACTGGTGGCCTAATGTGAAAGCAGAGATTGCTACCTTCGTAAGTAAATGCCTCACTTGCGCAAAGGTTAAGGTCGAGTACCAGAAGCCCTCTGGTTCACTGCAACAACCAGAGATCCCGGAATGGAAGTGGGAGCGGATCACTATGGATTTCATAACCAAGTTGCCCAAGACGACGGGTGGACTTGACACCATATGGGTCATCGTTGATAGATTGACCAAGTCTGCACACTTCTTGTCTATCAAAGAAACCGACAAGATGGAGAAACTTACGAGAACATACATTAGGGAAATTGTATGGCTACATGGTGTACCTATTTCCATTATCTCTAATAGAGATAGTAGGTTCACCTCGAGATTTTGGCAATCACTACAACATTCCCTAGGAACGAGGCTAGACATGAGCACAACCTACCATCCACAGACCGACGGACAGAGTGAGAGGACCATCCAAACTCTAGAGGATATGTTGCGAGCTTGCGTGATTGACTTTGGGAAGGCATGGGATACTCATTTACCCCTTGTCGAGTTTTCCTATAATAACAGTTATCACACGAGCATCAAGGCTGCTCCATTTGAAGCTCTCTACGGCCGAAAGTGCAGATCCCCTCTGTGCTGGGCTGAGGTGGGTGATACCCAATTAGCCAGGGGGCAAACTTCCGACAGTACTCTCACCGGTCCGGAGATCATTCGGGAAACGACAGAGAAAATCGTTCATATCCGTGAACGATTGAAAGCCTCTAGAGACCGACAGAAGAGCTACGCTGATAAACGAAGGAAACCTTTGGAATTTCAGGTAGGAGACCGAGTCCTCCTCAAAGTCTCACCCTGGAAGGGATTGATACGCTTCGGCAAGCGTGGAAAGCTTAATCCGAGGTACTTAGGGCCTTTTGAGATTCTTGCAAGAGTCGGCCCCGTAGCTTACAAACTCGAACTACCAGACGCACTTCGTAACGTACATTCTACATTCCATGTATCTAACTTGAAAAAGTGTTTATCCGACGAGACTCTTGTAATCCCACTCGACGAGATTGAAATCAACGAGAGCCTCAACTTCGTGGAAGAACCTGTAGAGATCATGGACCGTGAGGTCAAGCAGACAAAGCAAAGCCGTATCCCTATCGTGAAGGTTCGCTGGAATGCCAAGCGAGGGCCGGAATTCACTTGGGAACGTGAGGATCCGATGAAACTGAAATACCCTCACCTTTTTGCTTAGTTATTTGTAATTTTAACTTGCTTAAATTCTAATTTCGGGACGAAATTCCTTCTAACGGGGGGATGATGTGACAACCCGATATTTCGAGTCAATGTAATGTAAAACCAATCAAATTTAGGTCAAAATATAACCTTCCTAAAATCTTATTTGGGATAAATAAAGTAGTAGGAATCATATCAAGGTTTGCGTACATAAAAAGAGCGTCCAAATCTGACTTCGGATGAGGAAGTTATGAATTTTTGAAGAAATTCCTTAATCACGTCATTATAATAAATAAATAATAAAAATAATTTCGGAATTTGCCAACGGGATCTAAACGAAAGTTGTAGATCTTGGTCTCACCTTCGCGTGGATATAAAGAACGTCAAAAACGAAGTTCGTATGAGGGAGATATGAATTTTTGAAGTTTATTTAAAATAAATATAAATTTAATTATAAACTCCCGGTATTATCCGAAGGGGAGTCATCGGATAGGACCGAAGTACGCCCTGCGTACCTTCGTACGCCCCGCGTACTGAGATCAAGGGCCTCAGATCGTCCACGTCGCCCTATCCGAGGTTTCCGACCCGTCCGACCTGCCGTCCCATCCGACCCGCTGTCCCGTCTGACCTGCCTCCCCAGCAACCTGTCCCATCCGAAGCCGAGGCAGTCGAGGCTTCAGTCATGCATGACGTACGCGTACGCGCTGCGTACGGGCGTACGCCCCGCGTACCGAGGCGGTTCAGCCTTCCTATAAATAGAATGCGAGGCTTTCCGGAAATTTTGCTCACTTCTCTCTTTTCTCTCACGATCTTGCCTCGATTTCCGTGCCCGTTAAAACCCGAAGCTCTGGTCTTTTTGCTCAACTCCCGAGGGTCGATTTTACTCCCGAGATTCCCGAGAATCCTGAGAAAAATCCGTTTTCCGAGACGAAACTCTGCCCGGTTTTCCATCTCGCTTTCTTCAATCAATCAAGTGAGTTCATACCCATTAATTTACCTTTTAAATACTTTATAAACTCTTTTATTATGCTATCAAGGGGAGGATACAAGTTAAATACTTATAGTTTTGCTTCAATCACATGTGATTGCATTAATCACATGTGATTAATAACTAGGGAAACCAGTGATTTTATCACTGTTCAAACTGTCTATCAAACTGCTTTACTTCAAAATGTTTTCCAAACCCGTTTACTTTTCAAAATTTATACTACAACTATGATTTAAACAAATGTTCCTTATACTTAAACTGTTTTAATTAAATCTATGCCTTCAAATTGTTTTATAGATTGACATCAAGTCGATCTTTCTTTAAAAATAATACCTATGTTTCAAATGTCTTATAAATACTTATTTATGCTTTTATATTATAAATTGCATGCCCATATAGGTATAGATGTATAAATAATGTTTAAAGGGCTTAGGAAGGCCATCCACCCTATTTCCTTTTTCTCGATTTGGATGTGGTCTGGTGGGATTTCGGGTGACCATCCGAAGGTCATTTCCATATTAATTATATATCAAATATACATATATAGACATAAAAGTACTTCCATATTCATACGTACAAGATGCACCGTTAGTAAGTTACCATCGGGGTAACACAAAATCATACTATTACCACTGCTAGACAAATGAGTCAGTTCATTCATGAGTCTATACTAGGAAGAGAATATATACAACTATACTATGAGAACATATACAACTATACTAGAACGAGAAACATTTCATCACATATGCAAGAATACGATAACAAATGTGATCCACTATATCGGAGCATGCCTTAAATGTCATGGCCCGAGTTGTAGCTAGAATTCTCTTGGAGGGAGAGCGTTGAGTTTGCGTATAGATCTATACTGGATTGACTATCCTACACCTTGCTGCTAGCTACAGCCGGACCTGTAGGTCTGCGGGTGCCAAACGTCATTCCGTTATTACGACCGTTCTTTATGTCGTTGTTATCAGTCGATAGTATGGTGCAATTATCACATTATACCTTAATATAAAACCGGTTAAGGTAATTAGTACAGTAGTAGTCACTATAAAACTAAGCTACAGTACTACAATGATTTACCCATTACACATTTTTAGTGATAACCTCACTTAAATTTTAATGTACAAACTATATTTTGTTAAAAGATAGTTGCACTTGGGAAATTACACACTTTTACAACAAGCGAACATACAAAACAGTTCAAGCCTTGGTAGAAGGCTACTATTTTAGAAAATATAGGTTTTTCTGAGAGATTCAAACTTTTACAAACACTTACATACATGAACTTATATTTGAGACATGTTCAAATGTTTTTGATAACAAACACCGACATTAAAATACTTATGAACTCACCAGCTTAATGCTGATAAACTCTTTCAAAATAACTTGTATTCTCAGGTCATCAGTAGATAGGTACCGATGCTAGCTTTTGAGATGATGGAGCGCACTCAAGACTCATCATACTATTATTTTGATTTACGTTATATTTTTGGTGTCTAAAACTGTACAGAACACGCTTGTATTAAAAATATATATTTAATGCAATGGATGATGTTGTTTGCTTATTTACATTTACTGTGTTGTGATTACCTTACATGACGTCCTCCACCCCAGAACGTTTCCGCCGTTCTTGGTTTTGGGGTGTGACATTATGGCCGTAAACTCATGTGTGAGTGTGTTTTGTGGTTGTAAACTCATTTAAATGTATACTTTTGGAGAGTAAACTCAAGTCCCAAGTCCTTAGTGCCATATTACGTCCGAAGATGTCACCCGGGTCACTCCAAACACTCGTTTTGAGGTGTTTAACCTCGTTGGAGTGTAATGTCCTAAATAATTAGTGATTGTATTCTAATTAGTATTATATGGACATTATTACATTTTACATAGGGACATCGCGAGTAAACAATCCCCGAACCAACATCTAGTATCCAAAACCGACACATTTCCAAGTCCGGTGAGTTCATACCCTTACCCTTTTTCACTGTTTTTCACTGTTTTCAGGGGGGAACACAAGCAAAGTACAAGGGTTCTTGTACTCAAAACTCATTTATGTGTGTGTGTTTCACAATTTTATATGCTTTAAATACTGATATACACAACTGATAACTAGTAGAACATACAGATCACTTAAACATTTATTTGTGAAATGGGTTTTATAAACTGTTATGTTTCATATATTTCACAAATGGTTTTCACACTTCATCAGTTAAAAGCATGACATTATAAGACATGAACAATATAATTCGTACACTGTCTTGTCCTCGGTAACATTCCTCAGTGATACGCGAATGGAGGATTATCCTATTATTACTAGTAAATTTGTTATTCCGTATGATTTGAGACACGTCCTCGGCGAACACTCCACAGAGATACGCGAGTGGAGGACTACACCCGTAACCAGAATCTCTGGAATTTAGATAGCGTGACTTGAGTGTATAGATCTATACGGGGCTGACTACCCCACACCTGGCTGCTAGCTACAGCCGAACCGAAATGGTTCAAGGGTGACGAAAGTCATAAGGATTGTGGACTACTTATTGCCACAAGGTTGTGTACTACTTATTGCCACAGGTTCAATCTTTAGTATGGTTATGGAACTCGCAACTAGGATAACAGAGATTTACTTATAGTAATAATGAACCACTTACTACATTTTACAGATAACCAGGATTCAGTTTACATCTTTTACATCTTTTACATCTTTTACATAAGATAACCAACATTCAGGAAGGTATGGGACCTTCCTGGGGAACTTTGTACATAACCAGGTCTAGCAGAATACATCTTTCACATTGAAAACCAACATACAGGAAAGCATGGGGAATTCCTGGGTAACATATACATAACCAGAAAAGTGTAACAAACTGAATAAAATTACATCTTTTACAATAATTAACATTCAGGAAAGTATGGGACTTTCGTGGGAATACACTGGTACGTAAACGGAAAAGAACAACGAATTGGATAACCAAACTATACTTTACTTTTGTGAAACAACAACCAACTTTTAAGAAAATGTGGGATTTTCTTGGCGTGTGTTACATTTTCAGAAACAAAAAGGAAACATAAACGTTTTCACAAAACAAAACTACTTATGAACTCACCAGCGTTATGCTGATTTTCAAACTGCTTGTGTTCTTAGGTCAATGATAGTACAGGTACCCAAAGACTTACTTGATTCAGGATCGTGTGCGTGCAAGGCTCGTTTGTTTTGTTTATATCTATATTATGTATCACAACTGTATCAATTGTGTCTTTTGAAACAAATTGTAAAACTTTTAATATGTAATGTAATGTTTGTTTCACTTTACTTACTATGTACATTGGATTTGATACTCAACGTGGAGTCAACCCCGGAAATGTTTCCGCCTTCGGTTTTCGGGGTGTGACAGATTGGTATCAAAGCCCTTGTTTATAGTGAATAAAGTATATCAAACCTTACATGGTATAAAACTATAAACACTAGAGGGCCTAAGTGCTCTGAAATAAAAGTATCTTTAGACTACAAGTATTTTCAAAAGTATACAAGTATATCGAACCGTCGAGATCCATCACTATAAGTAGAACAAAACATAAGTAAATGGGTGTTGTGTACTGTGGTTAAACCTGGGTAGTTATGTAGTCGTGTCTAGGGTCAATATAGCCTGGCCAACTATATTCATTCGAGACACGGCCAACATGTGCTTGGGAGTGGCTGTGGTATGCGGCATGCCTAAAACTTACCCTAATACCATAAACATCGAGCCAGTATCGTAGCAAACCATGAAATACTATGGGAGTATTTCTCGAATCATCGTACACGTATAGACCCCCGATCATTCCGTTAGCGATAGTTTACCTACTTCAATAACTCTTTCCTGTTTTATCGCTTATTTGGAATAAATATCTGTCATACCTCTCGATTCAATTCAGAGGACTTATCATCCTCTCTCTTTCTTGATCTTATTAGATCAAGATGCCTCCCAGAAGAAGATCCAACTCCAACAACCCTCCGCCACCTCCTCCTGAAATCGATCCCGTGTTATTTCAAACAGCTGTTACCGTCGCGGTGGCAGCTGCCATGTCCCAGCTAAACACCAGTGGTTTAGGAGGCAGTAATCAGAATCAAGATGGTAACCAGGAATGCCGTAAGGAGGGTTTCTACAAGGACTTCATGAATGCGAAGCCTTCTTTCTTCAATGGCACTGGTGGTGTCATTTCCTTATCCCGATGGTTTGAGAGGATCGAATCCATCTTGATGTCACCCATGGGCCTTACCGGCACGGACTATAGCTAGTAGTCAGGGTGTGGGAGTGTCAGTCGCATATAGATCTATACACATGATGTTCTCTCTCCTTCCCGGAGACTTTGGTTACACGGCGTTGGCGCAATGAAGCGTCGTAGAAGGAAATAGTGTGTCACATTCTAAAGTAAAAGAGAGAGGTAGAGATAGAGATAGAGATAGAGATAAAGATAGAGATAGAGATAGAGATAGAGATAGAGTCTCCTAACTATTCCTATAATAGTTACTAGGGTTCCAGAAACATGAATAATAGAAGGAGGCATTTAGTACCCAAGGCGATGCACTGGCTAAGAGAGAGAGAGAGAGAGAGAGCTTTTATGTCCATATATGTATACATGATATATAAATAATGTTAAAATGACCTTCGGACGGATAACCGATACCCACCAGACCACATCCCAACGAGGAAAAGGAAATAGGGTGAACTAGCCTTCCTAAGTCTTTTAAACATTATTTATATAACTATACAAATACAGGCACGCATTTAACGAAGTAAAAGCATAGAAGAAAAATTTTGATGAAAACTTTGGAAAACCTTTACACATAAGAAATTTATGACTTGAAGTCAGTTTGTAAAACAAGTTTGAAAACCGTTCATAAACACGTTTATAATATAATTTGATAAAACAATATAAGTAAAGAAAACCTTTGTTTAAAACACTGCTGTAACTGGTTTAGAAGTAAAACATACAGCATGAGAGACAATTTGAGAAAAGATTTAAACAAGTAAAGACGTTTTGGAAAACCATCTATAGTATTATACTTGGTAAAACAGCTGAAAGTGTGATAAATCCTTGTGCATGCGGGTTATTAATCGCATATGATTGATATGATAACTAGCATGTTTTAACTTGTATTCCCCCCATAAAAGCATGTAAAAACATTTAAAAGGTTAATTCAGGGGTATGAACTCACCTTTTGTAAGTGGATCGGGCGGAGGTGCCGATTGGGTGCTCGGTGTCAAGTGAAGACTTGAACACACTTAGTGACCTATTAAGATATGGTGACATATGTTTACATACAATTAGTACTTATAATACTAATTAAGCATGTAAATGCACCCTGATGTGCAGAAAACACTTTGGTCAAGTGCTAGGAGTGCCCCAGGTAGCATCTAAGGGTGTGTATGACTTGTATATGGAGTTTGCTCTTCAAGAGTAAACTCCTTATGGAGTTTTCGGCCCAAAAGACCAACTCCCCATGAGTTTACGGCTGTAAACTCATGGTGGGGGTGTTCTAGGATGCTTAATGGTCTTAAACTCTTGATGGGTGATGCTAGACTTGGTTTTAAGGCATTGGAATGGAATTTGAACAACAAAAGGACCATTTGACGAGTTTACGGCCGTAAACTCTTACATGCCCAATCCTTATGTGTATTAAGGTCTTATCTCACTAGTGGAATTAGGCTAGGTTCAAATCTAGGGCTTATGAAGGGTTTAAGGCCTCAAATAGACCATTCATGGGAGTTTATGGTAGTAAATATAGAGTTTACAACTGTAAACTCTTACTAGCCCCTTCCTTTTGTGCTTTGATGGTTCATACTTGTTTCTAGTCAATTATACAAGTCATAAAGGGTGTTAGGGCATCATATGACCATTTTATGGAGTTTACGGCCCATGGACCAATCCTATGGGGGTTTATGGCCGTAAACTCCTAAGTCCTTGGTTTAATTGATTTTTAAAGCCCCTACTTCGTTTGTGGTTGATTCTAGACATTTTCCCAAGCCATAGGAGGTGTTTAAGGGCAATTCTAACACCTTTATAGGTGTTCACGGCCCATGAAGAGGGGTTTACAGTCCAAGAGTGTTCTTGGGCCATAAACTCAAGTTTACTCTTCATATGATAAGGTTTTGTTGTTCTAAGCTCGGAGGTGTAAGTCCACAAGTCATATCTAAGCCCTAGGAGTGATTTGGAAGGGTTTTTGGGGCTTCAAAACCCCACTTAAGGGTGTTCACGGTCCAAGAGTTTTCTTGGGCCGTAAACACATGAATTTGCCTCTTTTGGATGTCTTAAACACGAATTTGCATGCTAAAAGAGCTAAATAACAAGTTAGGGTAGATCACTTACTAGTTTGGGGCTTGAAAGAGGCGTTTTTGGATCGAAAGAAAGTTGTAGAGAGAGAGTGAAAAATCTCAAATGGAGTCCACTCACCCTTATATAGGGGTTTGAGTTTGTGGCTCGGTGGAAATATACCCGATACTGACGTTAAACGGGGCTTTTGGTCGCACCCGATTAAATGGTCACAATTTGACTTGGTTGAAACTAAAAATTTTCAAGGGAATATTGAGGGTGTTTCTAATTTGATTCAACCCTTACGAAGTCATTATAAAATTCCCAAATTAATTAACCTAATCAAAAGGTTAAAGGACAATTTAAATAAAGCGAGTTTTATTAACAGAAATAGAGGTTAAAATGACGGAATAAATTTTGGGTTGTCACAACTATGCATATTATAGTTTATCAAATGTGATGGTGATGGTGAACATAAACTATACATATCACAGTTCATCAAATAGAGATAGTGGTAGTGAACATGAACTATGCATATTATAGTTTATCAAATGTGATGGTGATGGTGAACATAAACTATACATATCACAGTTCATCAAATAGCGATAGTGGTAGTGAACATGAACTATGCATATTATAAACTATACCTATTATAGTTTATCATATTGTTTGTAATGTATATCCAACCTAATTATACCGATTATAATTAGTGTACTTACTTGTGGGGGTGTAATAGACTTAACTATACTTATTATAGTTTATCATAGTTATTTGTAGTGGTAATAACCCCTTTTGTATATGTAATACCTTTAGTAATGTGTTTATTATGTAAATGAATCATAAACTATACCTATTATAGTTTATCAAAATAAGGGTAGTTGTAGTATTCATAAACTATATTTGTCATAGCTTACCAAATGTTTGTATGTAATGGATGTAAATTTTTTTGATAACAATTTATCATTTACCATGCTTAATATAGCAAAAATACATTTGTTAACTGATGTATGTCTATATAACAAGACAAAATGACATATATGGTAATAACATATCATCACATGAAGGTACACACCTTGCTCAACAAGTTACAAGGCGTAAATGAAATTGAAAACATTTTTCTAGTATTACCATTTCTATTCTATTATTAGAAAATTCATAGAAAAATCATTAAAGGTCCAAATCATAATCCGTAAATTATGAGAGTTTGGAAAATGAGTCTAGTTTGTTCATAAATTTTCTCATGATTTTTAGTAACCTCCAACTTCGGTTAAACAGTTCATAATCACAGACTGGTGTGGAAAAGTTTAGTTGTGTTCTTGGTGTTTTAACTTTTATCCTCCCCCCCCCCCCCTTAATACTTAAGAAAACATGAAAATATAGGGGTATGAACGCACCTTATGTGATTTCAGGTGGATGAATGTCGAAGAAGAGAAGTGTTCAACTCAAGAACACTTAGAAGGTTGCCTTGAAGATTCGAGAATCTAACACCAAAATGATGGAATTTATGTAAGCAATCCATGATTGGAGTAGAAGGAAGTGTAATAATCATAAGGATGATGAAGATACTTACCAAAGGTAGAAGGAAATCCTTGGGAAATGCCTTGGATATCTCGAAATTGAGAGAGAAGAGTTGAGAGAAAAGTGTTTGATCTTTTGGTGAAAATGAGAGAAAATGAGTGAAGTGAGGAGAGAGGGTGTGTTTTCTAACCCTTAGGATGTGGGGAAGGCTTGAAAATGATGGAAATGTATATTGACATGACTTAGGTATGGTGGAAGGAGTGTGGCTGGTCATGGAGTAGGTATGGGTGGTTGCTTGTGTCATAAATCAAAGAAAACTCAACACTCCACCCCCTTGCACTTTACCCACTCTTCTTGGATAAGATTTATTCCCAAAATGTGATTAATTAATAAATATGTTTGCTTAGTGTCTAAGTCCATAACTATTTTGGTATGTACTTGACTCGATTGTGAGCATGGTCCTTTTTGGTTGCCTTCACACTGGTGACTAGACAGGATGATTGTTGAGGAGAGAGGCTGGTTTATTGTTAAGAATAATAAATTGGGGTATAAATATGATTTCTTAGTATATTATATGAATAATATATTAATTTAGAATCATATTATTAATTAGTATTTAATCAGAAATTAATTAGGAATTAATTTCGGGATTAAAGGAATTAATTAAAAGTACAAGGGCTGTTTTGTAATTATTTGATAGTTGAGACTTTAGGCTACTTGATCACCTTTATTAAGGCTTGAATGAAAATCCTAGAAGGATCTAGGAGTTTTCGTCCAAGGGCTTAAGGAAAGAAGTTCATGGACTTGCTTAGGCCCTAAGCTAAGGGATTAGGGTTTCCACCTTGAAACCCTAGTTAGCCTTAAGTATAAATAGCACCCTAAGGCACTAAATTCGGCCAACCCTTGGAGAAACCCTATTAAGGTCGAATTTGAGAGCCTCTTTCCTCCCTTCCTCTCTCTCATATTCATCCTCTCAACCAAAGTGTGTTTGTGA
The DNA here is from genome assembly GCF_002870075.4 of Lactuca sativa. Lineage (NCBI taxonomy): Eukaryota > Viridiplantae > Streptophyta > Magnoliopsida > Asterales > Asteraceae > Lactuca > Lactuca sativa. Next base: position 170,850,730 of record NC_056626.2, on the reverse strand, counting down.
GCCGTTAGAGGTACTACACTTGTGGCACTTGCTTTCAAGAACTAAGGAAATTCAAGGAAGTAGTTGTTATTGCTATATAACAACAAAAGGTATGTATTCTATTCTCCTTTGTGGATTTCGAAAAATCATAGGAGTATACCAGGTTTCTTTTTGCGTTCATAAAGTTGTATGTCTAATAGTGAGAACATAGACCCAATTAGGGTTACATGCACACATAGGATTGTTTGTATAAAACTCATTAGTGGTATCAGAGCCATTGGTTTTTGTTTTCAATTCGATTTGATACAAATGTATGAATATGAAAATTAGGGTTTATGGATAATAAACCATGGAGGCTTGATTTTTGAATTTAGGGTTTCTAAACCCTAGATTTCAAAATTTTTTGGTAGGGTTTCCTAAACTTTTTTCTTTGGCCCCAAGATTTGGATTTTAGGGTTGTCTAACCCTAGAATTTCGAAATTTGCCTTGTCACCAAGATAGGATTCCCAAATTTTAGGGATTTGGATAATGCCATATCATGTTATTATCCTTGATTCCTTAAATAGATAATTAAAGATCTGATGTACTATCCCATTCCATAAATTTTCAAATCTTAGGGGATATGGGATTAGATTAAATTAATTGTTTAATTTAATGGATAATCCTACAAGATTTAATAATTAAAATTAGTTGTTTAATTTTGGATAATTATTAAGTCAATGTTTAATTTTTAAAATTTAAGGGTTGGATTTTCGAAATTTTTTGAATAAAATTAAAACCTAATTAGGTTTGAAAAGTTTCAAAACTTGCCCTCAAGTTTTGGAATTTAAATTGTTTTATTAAAAGGTTTAATTTTGAAAGTCTAAATTCTAAAACCCCTAGTTTTGAAAAGTTCAAATTACACCCTTATGGTTTTGTTAAGTTAATTAAAAGTATAAATAAAGGAGAGTTAATAAATCAATAATCATATGGTTTATATTTAATCAAATTAAAAGTTTAATTTATTAAAATAAACCACCTAGTATTTTAAAAGCTTAAAATACATCCTTATACTATATATAACATTAAAAGTCTAATATTATATATGTATAACTTAAACTGCTAGTCTTACCGTTAGTAGGCCTCATTCACGAAGCTGATCTATAAGGGGGTAGAAGGTTATGGTCTATAAAATGGCCGTTTAGTGGGTGTCCACTCTCACCCACCGCTTCCTTGATTGGTGGAGGGTCATTAGCCGAACGGGTAGGATAGGGCAAACCCTTTCCATTAAAAGTATAATGAAGTATGAAGTAACTAAATGTTTTTAACAAATTCCCAATCTTAGTTACTTTAGGCAAAAGTGAATTGATGCAATTCCATGAAATTACACTTTGTCCCCTTGCGAAGACGTTAGTGGAGCGTGTGTGGTTAACCGGCACACTAAATGGTTCTAAGCAAAGGTAGCGAAGGGCGACTCAATGTTTGTCATAGTTCGGTGGAACGGGTGTGGTTAACCTGCACATTGAATAGGTGACTGTAACATTGGGGGCACCATGTAAGTTTGCATGGTTATTCACACCCTGTTTTATGATCCTCGGCATCCCAGTCACAAATCGAGGGGCATATCGAGATTTAAACATGTCATTGAAAAGTTCAATGAATCTCAAAGGATCTAGGAATTTTTCAATACATTTAAAACCTAATCTCCTTTTCATTTTTCATGGTGGAAAATTAGTGAATCATCATTCACTTACCTTCAAATGTTCTGCAATTTGGGTTACGACATCCCTTTCCCAAGTTGTGGAATATTGTGTTGGGTCCTAGCCTTAATATCTCATTTGGGTGATTTATTAAGGACTCAATCAATCAACTAACTTGAATTTTTTCTCCCATTTTGTAGATGTTAATGTATGACAACTATGGTCTTCCTAAATCCCATGGAACAAGCTTTCCACATGAAGATGATATTCCACCATTCGATCGAGGAACATGAGACCATGCTTCACTTCCTCCACCTCCTCCAATTATTCTCCCTAACCCCCAAGTACGAAGGCTTGAAAAGTTCAAGATCACTCAAGCCCTTTTGGCAAGTAAACATGAAGATGGGAAACTTGTGTGTGCACACGTCATAGAGATGAAGTCACACATTGATAGGTTAAGGATGTTGGGTGTCGAGATTTCAGGTGAGTTGGTTTTTGATTGGGTTCTTCAGTCGCTTCCTGAATCATATAGTGAGTTCGTTAGAGAGTATAATATGATGGATCATGACGTGACCCTCATTGATCTCACCTATTTGCTTATAGCTGCTGAATCAGCAATGATTTGGCGTGCTGGTTAAGCAAAATTTTCTGGTGAATCAAACTCCCAATGGACATGGAAAATGGTGACATTGGAAATACAGAAAAGGTAAACTCTGAGATAGCTCCATGTGCCATTCCAAAATAGTCCATTTGCTTTTATTGCCAAAAGAAGGGGTAATGAAGACGAAGCTGTCCTGTTTACCTGAGAAATCTAAGAGATGGGAGAGTCAAGATGTATGACTCTACTTCAGGTAAATCCATTAACTAACTCTTTTAAGTTCCTGTTCTAGATTCTTAATACATGATGTGATAAGATTACATTTTGATGTTTTGTAGGATCGAAGAAAAGAGAGGAAGCTTAAGGGAAGAAGTGAGCTGAATCTAATCGTGAAGAAATGGATTTCGATCGCATTGCTTGAAGATTAGATTCTTGAGCTACTAGTTGGAGTTAGAATAGATTGCTAAGAAATATGTAATAACATAGTTTTTCAATTGAATTGCATTGTAAGGACAAAATTTTCCGCAATAAAATAAAATTTGATATTATCTTATTTATTTATCCTTGCAATGGCGTGTATGAAAAATTGATGTTTGAAGGTTTCTATTATTAGCAATAATGGATTGGATTCTTAATTAGGTTATTTGTGGAAGTGTCGAGAGTTTACCAAATAGTGAGAGTTTCTCATCACCTAAGTTTCAAGTGGATAGAAACTTGGAATCATGCAACGTGTATTGTATGATGAATGAAAAACTTTCACATTTAGGAAATTTAGACAAATTCTTTAACAAAGTGTCAATTGTAGGACTAGGAGATCGAGGACACTTGGTGGTACATTGATCAAGTCTACCACAAGAGTGACAAAGATATTCGTCATGATTTACTAAAGTTTAGTAAATATCGTTATACTTATAAGATTAAGTATAATTATAAGTTGATTGAAAGAGTTTAAATCAATTGCAGAACAAATAAGAAGAATCAAGTAGGCAGAAAAATAAAAGTTTATTTATTCTAAGAAGAAGGGAGAGTACCTTTTATTGTGTTTTATGATAAGTCTTAATGATTAAGAACTATTTCTCAATTGGTCCTCTAAATGAGTCTTAGTACATATGTATGTCTAAGAGGAGGAATAGAGAATTGTAGAAATGGTTAAATCGAAAAGTCAATCATAATTCGTTCCAATATCAAGTCTTAGAGTCAAGATTGTGACTTGAATGAAAATTCTTAAGTAGGTTTATAACACTTATCAAATGTGGAATTTGGAAAACTTTTCTTATTCTTGCACATTTGAAATTGGTAGGTTGTGATGTCTTGGATAAGACAAAGACCAACTAGGACCAATTTTGTGAAGTTTTTTGTCTTGATAAAAGCTACACTAACTCTTGAATATTTGTTTATCAAGAAAAGTTTCTTGACAAGAGAACCTTATATGTCAAGGAGTCAGTGGGAGTCTTAAATGTCTTGAAACGTTTCAAGAAAAAATTCAAGAGTAAACGTAGTTGATCATCACTAGGATACGACTTGAGGTTTATAACCTATCCTGACTGACATACTCTAGTTTCTGTGCCATTCCATTTGAGTTAACTATGTGTGTGAGTTCTATGAGTTCTCATTTGAACGCATAAAGGCAAGCACCTTGATCAATGGAAAGTACATTGATAAGTAAGGGTGAGCTTCTTAATAACCTGGAAGCAATGGTGGGCACTCGTGCTGCCATGAGGCAGGAAATTGAGATTGAACAAGTTCTGTCCATATGAGATGGATTTGTCACAAACATTGTCTTATGATTGTTGTTATGACAAATTTACATGGATAGGAACGCATACATCATAAAATCTAAGAGTCATAAGGTTTCCTTCCTTCATGAAAATGATTGTGAGGAAATGCTTTCACTAAGAGAGATTTTAAGGAGATAGCAGTTGTGTAAATTGTATTCTCAAATTCGATTATGATTATGGCATCCCTCTTCATAGTTCGAATTGTGAGATTTGAAAATTAGTTTGAACATTTGGGACTTAGTAACATAAGTTCTGAATTTGTTTAGACACACATGTAAGCTTTCTAAGAAAAGGTTTATGAGTTTAAGAAGCTTAGATAAATGATTATCAAAGCATCTGGTATTAGAAATATGAACTTAAGGAATTCAATAAGCATTGTTTTCTGGAAGTTCAGCTGTTTTCTAAATACATGTCAAAGCTAGTGGGAGCATAAGTGTTATGCCAATAAGGAAATAATCATCATGTTAGTGGGAGCATGATTATTATGGTAAATATTGAAAGTTAACAATATTAATTATAGAAAACAAGAGTTACACTTTGCAAAGTCGTAAGGGTTGACAAGTTGTTTTGCTATAATTAAGGGAGAGAATATTATGATTCATTTTAAATCTAAAGGCTTAGATTGTGGAATGTTAATAAATTTAGTCAAGGATACATAGTGCATTCTCAAAATTTGATTATGATTACGGCATCCCTCTTCATAGTTCGAATTGTGAGAACATGGCACATAAAATAAAATATTATGGCAGAAGACTGATAAAGTATCATGTCTTTATGAGATACATTATGCATCATGTCCCATACGCTTCGGGTATAGGAACAATTGCTTATCCTATAATATTTGACCATTCTAATTTTTTTTCCAAATGCCTAGGTCATTAAGAGGGAAAAGGGACTAGAACCAGTTTTGACTAAAATAAATAAACAACTATCAAAGGACGATCCAAAGTTCGCTGAGGATTGGTCGCTTATGAGTAGTTGGAAGTATAATATTGGATGGACCATATCAACCTTATTATGAATAGATAATATTCTATTTAGAATGAGTTGTCATATGGCAAATATGGAAATGTTTCCATTGGGAGTTGGAAATTAAGAATTTATGTTTAGATTAGAAAATTTTATGCAAAAAGGATGTTCAAAGGAATGTACTTTTAGTGAGAGATATCACATCTATAGAATTGTTTTGTAACAATTTCTGATAGAGTACCTTGTGATTTCATTGGCCGAGTCTTTGTCACTTTTGTTCCATGACTTCACAAATGGATCATTGCATAAAATATTAGAATTTGACATATTCTAAAAGTGGCAAGAATTTAGTATTCTTACACTAATTATAAGGATTGGGGATTGTGAAATGATTTTCATTGAAAAAGTTTTTCAATTGATCTATTTCACAAAGTATGGACCATAGGAAACCAAAGTGTGAATGCTTGGAGCATGGGACAATTGTGATTATAATTCGAGTTATAAAGTTGATTATCTGAAACATTAAACAATGAATAATGAGTAATCAATATGGTGATTAAATAAAGGTGTTTTATTTATACTCATAAGTTTGGGGTCATATAGGATTAAGTATTATCATTGTGTTTCTGTTTTCATGTTTTGACTTCCAGAATAACTGGGTTATTCGAACCTCCATAGTCGGTCATACGTTAGGAGTAGGTATGAAGGAAGACTGTCATGAATCTGTCTGTAGATTGTCTAAGGAGTTTAGACATAGCACAAGTTTGCAGCAGAGTTCATGAGTGCTTTGATAAGATTAGAGTATTGGATTAAACCCATGCTCACAAAAAATCACTTCATGGATTTTATCACGAGTGATTGTGAGTCGATAATATTGTATATTGTTGAAACCGACACGTGTGAGTTGTTATTTGCTGGTCGGTTACACATTGATGATAAGTAAACACACCAGTAACTTGGTGTTATAAAACTTATTATTGTGTGTGACTCGATGAGTGAGTACAAGCAAGCATTGAGTCGAAGTTTATCCATTCCTTTTTCCCAAAGTGGGATAAAAGCGATATCTATGGGCCCCTCGATGATTTAGTGATGACACCCTAAGCGCTTGGCCAAGCCGGGACTAATTTGATGTGTTCAATTGTAGTCTGTAGTCAGTCGTCATAAATCGGAAATCGGGAAACAACACATAGACTGAGAGAATGATTTCAATCCATGTCTCACGTCTATGCGGTATCAAGAATGGAGGAATATATGATCCGTTATCTAAAGGACATGCTTCTAATACGATCGGAGTTGATAACAAATTTTGAATGCTAGGATTGCTGATCAGGTTCTGAAGTCATACGCAGAATAGTTATTGGACTTATCCAAGTGGGAGACTATTGGATTAGTGTCTAATTCCATAACTATTTTGGTATGTACTTGACCCGATTGTGAGCATGGTCCTTTTGGGTTGCCTTCACACTGGTGACTAGACAAGATGATTGTTGAGGAGAGAGGCCGGTTTATTGTTAAGAATAATAAATTGGGGTATAAATATGATTCGTTAATATATTGTATGAATAATATATTAATTTGGAATCATATTATTAATTAGTATTTAATCATAAATTAATTAGGAATTAATTTCGGGATTAAAGGAATTAATTAAAAGTACAGGGGATGTTTTGTAATTATTTGATAGTTGAGACTTTGGGCTATTTCATCATCTTTATTAAGGCTTGAACGAAAATTCTAGAAGGATCTAGGAGTTTTCGTCCAAGGGCTTAAGGAAAGGAGTTCATGGACTTGCTTAGGCCCTAAGATAAGGCATTAGGGTTTCTACCTTGAAACCCTAGTTATCCTTAAGTATAAATAGCACCCTAAGGCACTAAATTCGGCCAACCCTTGGAGAAACCCTATTAGGGTCGAATTTTAGAGCCTCTTGCCTCCCTTCCTCTCTATCATATTCATCCTCTCACTCAAAGTGTGTTTGTGAGCCATTAGAGATACTACACTTGTGGTACTTGCTTTCAAGAGCTAAGGAAATTCAAGTAACTAGTTGTTATTGCTATATAACAACAAAAGGTATGTATTCTATTCTCCTTTGTGGATTTTGAAAAATCATAGGAGTATCCCAGGTTTCTTTTTGTGTTCATAAAGTTGTATGTCTAATAGTGAGAACATAGATCCAATTAGGGTTGCATGCACACATAGGATTGTTTGTATAAAACCCATCAAAATATGGGGCCTTATATGTTAAAATAAAGTTTTGGGTGAAAATCCCGCTTTAAAATGATGAAAAACGGGCCTAAAACGAAGTCGTAGTCGAAAACCGTGTGATTTTGGGCTTCCTGCGAGACCTCTCGGTACTGGGCCGAGGTTCGGTCCCTTCTGGTCATGGACCGAAGGCGAAATAGACCGAAAGGTCTAGAAGCGAAATGGAGCGAAAGGGTAAGAAGCGAAGGTGCGTGCGAGGTTCGGATCTGGGAGGACCTTCGGGTTCGGTCTATGCGAGACTTCGGGTTTGGTCCTAAGGGTTTCGGTTCGGAAGTTTTGGTCCTTATAGCAGCTTCGGTTCTTCCTAGTTTTGGTCCGAGAGGCTTCGGCCCTTAAAGGAAGGTTTCGGTTCTTTAAGGCTATTTTGCAAGAATTCTTCCCGTTTTGCGCTGTTTTTCACCAAGTTAAGTGTCGGGATGCCCGAAATGATTATAAAAAGTTAAAGGGACTTTCGAGAGAGATTTGGGAGAGATTTCACATACTTGGAGAGATTTGGGAGAGATTTTAATTAGAGAGAGATAGAGTGAAAGAGATTAGGAGAGGCTTCTTTTGTGACCTTTTTGAGTGCTTGGCTCCGTAACGCAAGGTCCGTAAGCCCCGTTAAGCCATGTTTAAGGATCTTACACACTCCTGTTGAGTATGCACCATTGTTTTATCGGTTTGGTTCATTAGTTAGCACAATTTTAGGTTAAGGAAATCTAGATATACGAACTTTTCAATTGATGATTTCTCATTGGAGTAACGAGTTGTATGGTACTTACCTAACGTAAGCCCTAGTACACAAGGGTTAATTGAGTCGACCAGTATGACTTGTTGACTTTAGTTGACTTTGACTTGACTGGAAGTTGACGGTTGTCACATGACTCCTATTCCTTGTTTGGTTGCGGGCTTAGGGTAGTATACACTAGTCCGACTGTCGGTTAACTCATAGCTATACACTCTAAATACGTATAAGAATATAAAATGTTACTTTTAGAATTATACTTAACCTAATTGTTCAAGCAAAAACAATTGAGTGTTTTTTACAAGACAGATACAAAACAAACATACTAGTAAGCTATTATAGGTATAGCTTAGATAACATATACATATACAAGAGAAGTAAAGAACATATATATATATATATATATATATATATATATATATATATATATATATACAAGAGTAGGAAAGAGTTTATACATATACATTTACAAGTACAGAAGAGAACATACACGCTATAACAAGTACTTAATTATTAGAATGCGAGATACCACTTCATGGTACAACAATACATTGTTGTATCACATTGTAACTAGAGTCTCCTAGAGGGAGAGCGAGAATTGTGTGTATAGATCTATATGGGATAGACACTCCCACACCCCAAATACTAGCTACAGTCTTAGACGGTAAGGCCAAGGGGTGACAAAATGTCATGTAACACTCATGTTTCTAGGCTAGGCGTTAATGTTGATGTAATAGTCTAGGTTAACCTTTGTAACTCATTTTGAAATAATAAGAATCTATTATTTGAGTATTATGTGTTTTATGCTTAAATGTGTGGCTTAAATGAATTAAAAATAAACATAAAAATAAAATATTAGATAAGCCCAATATCTATCAAGGAAGTTGTAGTGGTCGTGACAAGGGTTCCTGATATATAAAGAATGTCGAAATCCGAGTTATAATGAAGAAGTTATGACATGTCGAAGTTTCGCGGCAGAACCGGCACGACGCTATATGACGTTAAAATATGAATTTAAGATAGAGCTATATCAATCCTTAGTGATCTAAACGAAAGTCGTAGAATATGTTAACCCGAGAGCGTCCATAAAAAGAACGTCTAAATCTGACTTCGTATGAGGATGTTATGATTTTTCTAAGTTTCGACTTAGCGGTATGTAGCCCGAAGTTTGGATTTGAGATCGATGGATTTCTAGCCGAAACAATCTAAACGACAATCGAAGATCTCGTCGATAGTAGTCCAACGGAAGAAAGACGGACGAAAACGGACGTCAGATGAAAAAGTTATGAATTTCTAACGGAGTTTTCTTGTCCCGGTCTACTAAAAATAATATAGTAAAAATAAAAGTCAAATTTAGCAGACAGAGACTAAAAGAGAGTTGTAGATCATAATCTCACCTACGCGTGAATATAAAGAATGGCGAAAACGAAGATCGTATGCAAAAGTTTTGAATTTCTTAAGTTTGAGGCATGCATAATGAGGAGGGAACGCCCCGCATTCAATACTTGGCTCTGGAGTGGCCACGTCGATGCTGACTCAACGGAAAAGGGATAAGGACGGAACCCCGCTCCTACACACCGCGTTAGAAGGGAACACCCAACGTTCCTTTGGGAACGCCCTGTATTTGCGGCAGACTTCAACACTATAAATAGATCACAAAACCAGCCGTTTGTGGTTGCCAAATCTCTTCTCTCTCCCCGTATTACATCGATTTATGTGAAAATTATACCCCAAATCCCCGATATCATACCGAGACCCGAAGCGAGTCCCAAAGCCCCGAAGATCCCAAGAAACAGAGTTCCCGAGCCGAAAATCTGCCCGTGAGAAGCCCGGTTTTTGTGAAGATCTCCCGGTTTCACCGAAGAATACTGCTTTTATAGCCGTAGTGCTGTCTGATAATCAACTTATCATGCAAGTGTATAGTTGTTTTCTTCTAACACATAGATATGAATTATTTCTCTATAAAATACGTGTTATGTATTTATATATTATCTGGTATTTGGAATGGATATTAGATGAATATATTATACAGGTTTTAAGTTGTGTATAAATGTGTGTGTGTCTATATATATATATATATATATATATATATATATGTATATATATGTATGTATATATATATGTATATATATATGTATATATATATATATATATATATATATATATATATATATATATATGTATATATATGTATGTATATATATATATATATATATATATGTATATATATATATATATATATATGTATATATATATATATATATATATATATATATATATATATATATATATGTATATATATATATATATATCTACAAAAATGTTGGGTAAAGCATGGGTAGATAGTTGATGTGTGATGAAATAAAAATGATGCGAGGCATCGATGTTGTTGATCTAGTCATCTAGTGGAGTATGGATGACCACCACAGACTCTTTCTAGACAGTCCAGTGGAACGCTGGCAGGTTCATAACCTGTAGGTGTTGTGAATGATGTGCTCACCGGTGTACTCTATCCCCCTAATGGTTGCCTTTAGGACATCTATTGTCGAGGAAACCCCTTTGCAGTAATGTCCGTCCTGATGAAAATCCTACATTAGGTCCCTTGTAATAGTTTTTGTAATAGGGACGTAAAGTGAGGATAACGGGAATGGGTAATCGGGTTATTGTTGGTTGGTGAAATTAAATATAATTATTTATCGTGGGTTGAAAACCCTATATGCTTACCAGGCTCCCAAGCATGACTCACTCAGTTTTATTTGTATTACAGGTAGTGGTGCGAGAGTATAAGTTGGACAACTTGTGAAGATATTTTGTTTATAGGCCAGTAGTTTTGTATAAATGTTGTAAGACTTATAATATTCCGTTTATGCTTTTGTGTCTGTATCGGAACATGACATCCTGAGTTTTGATATATAATGAAAATATATTTCTTTAAGGAATGCTTTGATAAATTTTATTTATCATATTTTGTTTTGGGAACAAATCCCGCAACTCTTTTAAATCAAAGGAATACTCTGAAAATTATTTTAAAAGCATAAATTAAATCGGTTTTTTCTGGCCGTGATTTCGGGGATTTCACATGTTACCTCACTATTTTCGATGCTAGAAGGTCGTCATGTATTCAGCCGTCAATCAGCATGGTTACAACTACATCACATTCTAAGCCTTAATTAGCCAATCCGGTTTTATAGGAAATAAGACTCTCTAAAGCGTATGGTACATTTAGTACGACTATGAGTCTTCATTTTTCCATTTCATGATACAACAGTGGTACTGTTGGGTTAAAACATACTATTTTCCTAGTAAAAGATAGTAATAATATGGGGAAGACATATTTATATATAAGGTACTACTATACTTACTACAAGTGCATATACACACATTTCATTTTTACATGAGAACAAACATACAAACAGTCGGGCCTTGAGTGGAAGGCTACATTTGATTTTAAGTAGAAAGTATAGGATTTTCTGGGAAAATTTTACAAACAAAAGAGCATGCCGTATACAAACATTTTAAAGCTTTTCAATGAAAACAAATGATACTAAACACTTATGAACTCACCAACATTTATGCTGATACTCTCTTTCAAAATAACTTGTATTCTCAGGGAACCAGTAGATAGGTACACCCATACAACTTTTGAAGGATGGAGTGGATCCAAGACTCGTCATTGTTTTGTTTATACATTTTTGGTGTCATTTAAACTTTACTAAAGAACACACACATGTATTTAACTATTCTAAAAATGCAATGGATGTTGTTGCTTGATTTTACTATTATGCATTGTTATGATATTGTATATGACGTCCTCCACCCCCGAATGTTTCCGCCAATTCGGTTTGGGTGTGACATGATGCTCATAGGATTATACTACCAAGAGATGAAACGCAGAAATAAGAAGAAGAATTGGTCGAAGAAAAGCTTGTTATAAAGATTTTGAAACTTCCCAATACTAAAAAACCAGAAGGTGACAACTCGATTCAGAGCAATCATGATTGGAACAAGGAGAGAAATCCAGGATACATCAGTAGTAACTGGTGCATTTCTTATTAAGCACTCGTATGTTGAAGTAGCTTTAGTTAAGATATGCAAAGAAATCGTTGTGAACCCTAAAGTTAAACATATTATAAGTCATGAACCCAGTAGTTTGGAGAAAACTTGCAAAATAGGGACAACTAGTGAGTTGTTGAATATCTCCTCGTGAATTTTAATAAATTTCATTCTAACACCTACCCAATCATGTTTTTACATCAATCTCGTGTGTAGGTCATCGAAGGTCTAATATCGTTGTCTATATGGCACGGTTTTGGTTGCGTCACGTCAAGTCGTTATACGACCCCCCCCCCCCCCCCCCCCCCCTTAACTGACAAGATAACCATGAATGGTCGAACTTTACTCATAGACTTCATACCATTTCCGAGCGGAAGCTTGCACGTTATCATAGGTGTGAATTGACTACCTCCTCATTGTCTCTAGATGCGTACTACAAGGAAGTTACATGACCAAATCTACCTAGGAGAAAAACCATGGCCATTTCTGATGACAATTCGGAGAAAAACCTAAAGTCTCCTTCCTACCCTAAAAATCAAACGATGGATTGTTGCAAATTTCTCGGCTTACCATTATTAAATTAAATGTGATGGATTTAATTAAATGTAAAGGAGTTAATTGAATGTGAAGGATTTAATTAAATGTGAAGGATTTAATCAAATGAAGAATTTGATCAAATGTGGAAATTTAAGTGAAGACTTCTTCCCAAGATATGTATTCTGGAACTTTAACAACAAAAGAATTTACGTTGTCTACTACCAGTGATCCATTAGGAACTTCTAAAAGGTAGCCTAATCATCAACTCTATAGACACAAAAGGAAACAATCACCAACCGGAAAGATAAGCAAGAAATTGTATTCATGAAGTTGGAACAACTATGGTGTAATGCACCAATCCTACCTTTCTGAATACGAAAAGCGTACATAAACGATTGAGGTACACATAGAAGAATTGAGGCAAGGTTTTGCCTATGCTCTTGGTCGAATTACATAAATGAGAAATTTGTTGTCATCATGAAGTGTGAGATTCATTAAAATTGTAATGAGATTAACGTTGTAGCAAATGTCTTGAGCAGAAAAGGACGTACTAAACCCTTTTGAGTAGGAATACTAACTATGCATACCCATTCACAACCTTTAACTCAAATTCGAGAAGTTTAACTTCAGACTCTAAGAGAGGAAAGGCTTTGCAGGTGAAGCTCTGTGAAGGATGAATAAACAGGTCAAGCTCAGGGATGACGGGACGCGATACTTTATGAACCAAATTTGTACCCCTAAGTATAGTGAACAAGTGATCATAGTTTTGAATAAATCTCAAAGGTTAAAGTGTCCTATCCATCCAGGCTCTGACTTAATGTGCTTATATCTAAAGAAACAAAAATGTTGAGCATGCATGAGAGCAGAGATTTTCACTTGAATGGACAAGCATCAAGGCCACACCTGTTAGACTTTATACGGATGCAAGTGTCAGTCCTCGATATGTTGAACAATGATTGGAGTTATAAAGCTGAACAAAGAGCATGTAGGTGATAGATTGCATTATGATTGAATAATCACTCATGAGATTAAAGAAAAGACAACGTAATATGGGAATGATTACACATCGTACACAAACGACAATGGAGTTATGTGAACAAAAAAAAGTCAAGTTAATCCACGACTCAAAGGACCCTCGAAATTCTTAGATAGAATTTGTTCCTTATATTTATATCCATTTATCTCGAAAACTAAACGTCACGCACGACACTTTTTCATGCGCCACATCTCAAGGAATGTATGTCCGACGACGTGCTTGTTATGTCGCTCGGTGATATGTATTAGGAAATAATATGAATATTTCATATTTGTGAGAGTGCACGTAGTAAAATTATATATAAGATTTTATAACCTTTATAATAGTGGATTCTATCTTATTCCCTATTCATTCTTTGTTTTGGGCTTAGAATGGAGCCATATGTTCGACCTAATACCCAATCTTCGATTATGCAACTTAAATCGACTTTAGAAAGATCATGCATGGATCAAGCGAAATGAAAATGCTACCAATTGTTTTACAATATTTTATCTACACGTTGAAATTAGGGACAAAATTCCTTTCAAAATGGGGATAATGTAACAATTCGTAAAAATTGGTTAGAGTTCGACGGTCAGACCACCGCGAATCGCTAAGTATTAATGACCAATTTTGAGTAATTTTACATTTATAATGTATATTAAATATATTTTATTTATAATTTCTTGTAGATCATCCAAAACTGATTAAACCATATATCATCAAAGATTGTATCAAAAATCACTAAAAATTAAAGTCTATTTGTGACCTTAAAAATAAATTTTTGCATTAAGTATATTCGAGAGTTATAGATAATAAATTTGAATAGATTATGTTCACCTGATTTTGTGGATATAAAGAACTCCCAAAACGGAGGTCGTATGAGAAAGTTACGTTTCTTTAAAGTTATAAAAATCAGTATTTATCTGATTTTCTTAAAACAAACGGTACACTGCTTCGTTTGGAATAACTACAGGCCTTGTAAATTATTTCTGAACACATTTTTGAATCAGGTTATGATATATTATTTTTTATATTTTTATAACATTTTTAATCTTAACCAAAATCAGATTCGTAAAATCTGTCGAATCCGACTCTTTTAATCGCGGAACTTTAAACGTAAATACAAGGAGTTTGCTATACCGGAATTAAATTTCGTCTACATTTTTGGAATCACCACGACCAAGACAACAAGCAGGGAATTTCATAAAAAATTACGAAGACAGGATCGATGGCACGAGAATCGAGAATCGGAGATGTGCATCACAAAAAGAATAAATAAATAAATAAAATATAATACCATTGATTTAACAACGAATAAATAAATCCAATCTTGTACAACAAAATCATTTTTAATCTATAAAAATCTATACAAAATCAAATTTTTATACATTTCTACATTCGTACGTTTTTCTTCGTATTCAATTGACTACAACACTCCACTTGTTCTCGTCTATCATACCAGCCAAAACACCACTTTTCTCATCTGTTTTCGTGTTTATCTTGTCAAACCAGCAATAACCCTAATCAAATCGTGTGAAAAATCAAACCCAAATATCCATTTTGTACCTACTTTGAATTATGTTAAACATCAAACAAACACACACCTAAAACCATTGTTTAAATCTGTTAATTCCGTTCATTTCATGTTGAAGAATCACCACCTAAATACCCATCTGCCTTCGTCTTTCCTTCCTTGATGAAGGAAAGAACCGGAGATGCTATCATCGACTGAGTGACCCCATTGAATCAGCTTACCTCGCGTCTCACTCCATCGTTGCACCCACCGAGGCCACTACAGCCTCGTTGCCTCCCTTCCTCCTTTGCACCTCACAGCCGGAGGGGACGAGCGAAACTTCGCTGCTCTTCACGTCTTCATCGCTTCGGCCTAGCCGACCCCGGAGATGACGACCTCCCCTTTTTCACTCCGTCTCTTCGGCCTCTTCGAGCCCCACAGACGATCGCGATTGGTCACGACATCCGGAATAGCGGACAGCGCACCTGCGAGCTTCCCTGTCGCCACCTTCAGTCATCGCTTCGCCATTGGTCCTCATTGCGACCGACGTTGGGGAGAACCTCGAAGTGTCGTCGTTGATTGGTTCCTCTTCCCCCCTACTTCGTCGGTTCTCTGTTGCTCAATCAATCACGAGACCCAAATGAACGTAAAAACCATAATTTGTATTAAAGTTAAATGAATTTACGAAATTGGTCCCTACTATGAAATAATTTTTATTTAAGTCAAACGACCATTTAATATAAACAAGAACAACCCCTCCCTTCAGAAACCTTAACAAGTTTGGTCCAAAAACTCCAAATTAGGGTTAAAATGTGCATTTTAACCCCCTGTTTTGTAAATAAATTATGAGATCAGTCCCTCATTGTATGATTTTTGGAAAATCAATCCCTAGAAATTACTTGTGTACACAAAGACCACCCTGCACTTAATAATTAATACAAAAAACTATCATTTTGGTTTTATTAGGTAACTTTACGGTGTTAATCGGGTCAACCCGATCGGGTTTCAGGTTAAACGGGTCGGGTTAATCGGGTTTTCACAAATAATAATTTAACCTGACACCCTACGCTATTAAGGTATGGGTTGGTCGGGTTCGGGTTAATCGGGTTTCGGGTTAAAAGGGTCAGGTTAGCCGGGTTAGTCGGGTTAATACACTAAACACTTAATTTAAACATAATATATATAGTTTTTTCAAGAGTGAAACCATTTTTTTACTCTCTTCTTAACATCAAGAATGCATACAAATTGAAATAAATTAAAATAAAAGATCATGGAGCTCATAGTTATTACAGCGTACGAGAAAGGATGCATACCACAATAGCTAAAAGAGTTCTTCCATTATAAATATTAAATAGATGAACTTTCAATCTCTAGTTAACGATCAACACCATGTAGTTTATTTATGTTTATAGTTAGTTTAAAGTAGAAATAACTATCAAAATAAAATCTTTACTTTCTTAGCCGCTCCGGTACTTTTGAGATGTGGAGGTTTTATATATTTTTGGACTTCAAATTCACAAATGGGAGTTACTTGACCCTCATATGCTTCTAGAGTCACAAAATTTTACTTTTTCAAAGGGTTTGTAGCCTTTTGTACTGTTCAAGTAGAAAGCAGTGGAATATGTAAATGTTGTGAATTCCTAACCGGGTTATTTGGGGTGACTTGAAACCCGATTTTTTTTTTTATAAAATCAACCCTAAACCCGACCCTAACTACAAATCGGGTTTGTCGGGTTAACCTGAATAACCCGATTTGGAATTCTAACCCTATTGAACCCGACCCTAATTACCTTATTCGGGTTAGGGTCAGGATGGGTTAATCGGGTTCGGGTTTTTTTTACACCCCTAGGTAATTTAAATATACCTGGTGGTTCATCTTCGGTGCAAGGAACATAATGTAGAAATTTTCACGACATGTTTCACACCACAAATCAAGTTTATGCTACGAATATGAGTTTTCTACGACCCCTCTTTTAGTGCTTCATTATTTTGGGGAGAATACATGCGTGTATATTAAAGTGTTGATAATTTCCATATTTTATACACAAAATAGCAGCATACTTTATTATTTACCAAAATTCACTAACTAGCAATCTAAAATGTTATAAATCATTTATAAACTATACAAGTAAAGTACATTGCTAAAAGTTAATATGTTTATAGTTTGTCACGATTATTAATATGCATATTAAGATATTATTAAATCAAAATATTATCCGAGTATAAAATGAAAGTACATTGTTATAAATTGTGGAAATACTAAATTTATGAAATTATATAATTGTTAGTTAAAATTATCAAATTTAACTTTTAATATATAAGGTTGTGTAAAAATGAATGGAAAATGTATTAATTATTTTTATATTTATTATAAAAACACAACTCAATTTACTAAGTCATGAATTATTATTGCAATAAATAATGTAGTACTCTTTGATGATTAAGAGTCGCCATTTGAGAAATATTATATTGTATCAATCTCATGAGTTATAAATATGATGGAAATTGTTGGTTTCACGTTGGTTGAAACCTGGTAAATGTTATAATAACAGTCGTTATGCTGCCCAGATTCCGTCATGATAAATAATAAAATCTGGAAATGTGTTAAGTCTTACGAATCTCAAATACCATAAGACTTTAATCAATAATTAATCCTAAACACCAAATAAGTATAGGTGTTCGAAATATTTATAATGGAGAGTTTAAGATCAGGATGTCTAGACTTACTGTTTGGATCAATCACACCCACGGGATGATCTATATGAGCTACGTTTATTCTTGTAACATCCCAATTTTCGGTAGGTTTCATTTCTCCCCTTAAACTTTGGAAATTTTCATTTTTGACCCTTTTAGCTAGTACGTGGGGCGTACCCATATGGTACGCTTAGTGTACTAGCTTGAGATAGAACGGGACTTTGGAAGCGTACATTGGGGTACCTTGGGCGTACATGTAGATTAGAAAAACCCTAATATGGGTTGTTGCACCCTATAAATTCATCATTAACTTTTAGACCTGAACTCATTTCAAGTCCCTCATCGTCCAGAAAACCCTAAACGTCCCTTTTAGCCTTCCATCCTACTTTTTGAGATTTTGAAGAGAAGTGGGTGTGTTTTGGCCCATTTTAAAGGAACTATAGAAGGAGGTGAAGTTCATGGCTTGGTGGGATATTGGAGATCCAGAACCTCAACCAATTTTGCAAAGATTTTGAGGTATCAATTTCTTACCTTGAACAATAATGGCTTATTTTGAGCCAATTTGTAACGTTTTTAGCCATGGTTGAGTGTATGTTTGGACTAGGATGTCCCAAAAGGCTTATTTTTCTAGATCTAGGTTTTCCATGGCCCCTGAGTCATATAGGTGCCACCTTTATGAAGTTAAGAGTCTCATGCAAGCATTAAGTCATGTGTTAAACCCTTTTTGAGCTAAAGAGCCTTGTCTAGCCTTGCATGAATGTAAAGTTAGCAACTTTATGTGTTTTCTTAGCACAATATGTAACAGCCCGGATTTCCAGGTATCTTTATTGTTTATGATTTTGGTGTTTTGAGAGGGGACTCGGCGAGTTGGAGCTCAGACTCGCCGAGTAGGGTCGCGATTCTGGACGCGGGATTCGCCTGGACTCGGCGAGTCCAGGATATGGACTCGGCGAGTCCGTGCTGTTTAATGAAACCCTAATTTCTCGGGCTTGGGACCTATTTAAAGGGCCTTATGGCCGTCATTTGTACCCAGCAGTCCATAGAGAGAAACCCTAGAGTGCTTTAGCGATTTGAGAGAGAAAGGAAGCATTTCTTGACCTTTGTGTGTTGTTTAGCAAAGAAGAGGGAGGTTCTAGCCAAGAGGAAGCAAAGGAGGTTGCTATTCTGTGGATTTGAAGCTTAGATCATCGATCTAAAGGTATGATTTCGGATCATCTTCTGTTTTGTGAAGTATATTTCGATTTAGGGTTTCTTGTGGCCTTTGTTGGGTTGATTTGATGGCCAAATAGTCCCTTGCTAGTGATGAGGCTTTGGATCTGGATCCATAGAGGTCCAGAGAGCCTCATTCATCAAGCTTTATGAAGAACAATGGAGGTTATGACCTTGAGTTGTGATATTTGTTGTTAATTCTTCATATATGGTCATATAGAGGTTGTATGTATACCAAGTTTGGGGCTTTACGTGGTGAATCAGTCTAGGAAGGCCAGATCTATGAATTGATGGAACAGATCTGACCTTAGAAGCGAGTTTGAGTGATTGCATGGCATGGACTCGCCGAGTCCGATGAGCAGACTCGGCGAGTAGCTTGAAGATTGCCTTGGATCTGCCAGTGAGTGGTCCAGTCGAGTCATGGTTTGACTCAGTGAGTCAGGGCGAGTTAGGGAAGGGTGGTCAAGTGGACTGAGTCGAGCTGGGACTCGCCAAGTTGTTCTTGAGACTCGGCGAGTTTAGTCGGGGTGGCCCCGCGATTCTTCCAGGTGGAACTCGTTGAGTCAGGGGGAGTACTCGACGTGTAAGAAGGGAATCCTAGAGAGTTGGTGAAAATGTCTAGACTCGCCGAGTTGCCCTTGTGCACTCGCCGAGTCCGGTAAAAGTTGACCGTTGACCGTTGACCATTGACCAGAGTTGACCTGTGTTGACTTCTTAGGGATAGTCAACCTTAGAGATAAAAAGTGTTAATTAGATACATATGATGTTATAGGGGGATTATAGCTCGGAGGATCGGGCACGAGGGATTTCAGGATTTGTGAGTCATCGAGATACGCGAGGTGAGTCTTCTCATTATACTTTATCTTGAGTAGATAACTAGAGTTATGTGACAGAGTATTTGTATGTTATGTATGCTATATGTTGTACTGCATTATTTCTATGTGATTGATGTTGTGCATGTTTACAGAGTTGGAACCGGAAGGTTCCTAGAGTTAGAACCTGAGGGTTCACAGAGTTTGGGTGCACGGACCCATAGAGTTATAGCCTCGAGTGGCTAATATGTGTTTTATGGGTGGTATTTTGGGGAACTCACTAAGCTTTGTGCTTACAGTGTTAGTGTTGTTTTTTCAGGTACTAGCGATGACCGTGGGACGGCGCCGGCTTGATCCGTACACACGCATGGGATTTTGTTATACTTGTGATCTTGGGATTTTGTATAATGTGAATTGAGATTTAAACTTGATGCTTTTATGAAAATTAATGGGAAATGTTTTTATAAATTGTGAAAAATTATTTTGAAATTTACGGTGTTACAAGTTGGTATCAGAGCCTTGGTATGAGGGATTCGAGTACACCTTCGGGCGTATTTGAACTCAAACTGAGGATTTGAGATGTATTTTCAAAAAGAGTAAAAGATTTTTGAAAACGCAGAGCAAGAGATGTGTGTACGATTAGTCAGTGCCCGAACGGTGATTTCCCAAAATACCTTTATATTATGTGATATTGATATTGATATGATGTATCTGCATGCTAGAGTAGGCTAGGTATTGCTATTAGGACTAGAGTGGCCTGATTTGTGATGCCTTAGCCTAGGGAGAGGTGAGCTGCTATGAGATGCTGGAGAGTGAGTAGGTAGCAGCGAGGGGCTTATGAGAGATCTATTAGAGAGTGGTTTACGCATGATAGAGTACTTAGGAATTGGGATCCGAAGAGGAGGACTTGGGGTGTATTCTGGTGCGGTGCGGACAGTAGTATTGGGCCCGTACTACTGAAAGCACCGGAGCGGTGTGCAGCCCAAGTAAGAATCTTTGGAATACCAAGAATCAAGGAGGAAAGAGTTGTCGAGTGTGAGTATGCTCGTGTGGATCCTGATTTTCGTATGTTGTATTTCAGAGGTAGATCATGGTGAGGACACGTTTGATGCCCGAGAGCAGTGGTACCAGTGAGGAGGAGATCCGCCGGATCATCCAAGAGAAGGTGGTTGCGGCCATCAGGGCAGAGATACCGGAGATGTTTGGGTCTATAAAGACCACACTGATTGAGACGTTTGATGAGCGTTATGCCGCTCTTTCTGAGGCTGCTGCTGCAGCGGCTACCGCAGTGATTGCTGCTGCGAGGCCGCAAGGTGGTGATGCGTTGCTGTTCCGCGAGTTCAGCAACAGGAAACCACCAGAGTTTGATGGGACTCAGGATCCGGTGGCGGCTATGAGGTGGATATCTGATATTGAGGGGTGTTTCTTCACTTGCTCGTCTCCTGAGCATTTGAAGGTTCGGTTCGCGCTGAACCAGCTTCGCTTGGGAGCGAAGGACTGGTGGAAGTTTGTGACGGCGCATTATACGCCTGCTGAGCTTGCGGCAGTGACCTGGGAGAGGTTCACTGTCATGTTCCGAGATGAGTACGTTCCCCAGGTGGAGAGGGAACGTTTGGCATAGGAGTGTCTGACCCTCAAGCAGGGTATTGAGTCAGTTACAGCGATCACGAGGATGTTCCATGAGAGGGCGATGTTCTGCCCTGAGCACGTGTCCACTGAGCAGGCACGTATGAGCCGCTACTTGAGCATTTTGAGGCGGGATATTCGGGAGTTCGCTGCGAACTCCTCGTACCGGACATTTGCTGAGCTTCAGGCAAATGCCCGGAAGAGGGAGATTGAGCTTGAGACTCAAGCCAGGGAGGAGGCGGAGTCTCAGGGGAGGGATCGGCGACCGACACAGTCTCAGCCGGCAGCCAAGCGGGCCAAGCCCGCTGATCCCAAACCAGGGAGCCAGAAGGGCCGCACTTGCGGGAAGTGCGGCAAGGGTCATGATGGAGTCTACCGAGCGGGATCTTGCTATAAATGTGGCAAGGAGGGGCATATGGCCAAGGACTGCCCCAAGGGGTTTGCAGTGTGTTTTCACTGCAACCAGACCGGACACCGGAAGGCCGAGTGTCCGCAGTTGCGCGGAGCATCTCAGGGATCTGCTCCTGCCTCCATCAGAGCTACAGAGAGTCGGCCTGTGAAGGTCGAAGCGCCGAGAGCTCGAGGGAGAGCTTTCCAGCTAACTGCAGAGGAGATCCGCGCTGCGCCCGATGTTGTGGCTGGTATGTTTCCTTTCATGTATTTATTTTGATGTTGAGATATTATGCTTATATTATGTTATGCGTAGGTACTTTCCTTGTGAATTCTGTACCTGCTTTAGTGTTATTTGACTCGGGTGCGAGTCGGTCTTTTGTATCTTTGGCCTTTAGTCAGCATATCAGTGTTAGCCGTGAGGCATTGAGTCGGCCTCTGAGAGTTTCCATAGCTGACGATAGAGTGATTTGTGCCACGGAGGTTCTCCGGGGATGTGTATTATAGATTTTTAGGGTTGAGTTTCCGATTGATCTGATTCCTATTGCGATGGGTGATGTCTGTGTCCTTGTGGGCATGGACTGGTTGAGCCGATTCGGCGCGGTTATTGACTGTGAGCGTCAGCTGGTGACCATACGAAACCCTAGTGGGGGAGTTCTCTCAGTGTACGGCGAGGGTACACGTTCAGGATCAGCTTTTTGTTCGGCCGCTAGGGCGAGGCAGTGTCTACAGCAGGGCTGTAAGGGTTTTGTGGCGTATGTGATGGATACGCGGGTGGCTTCCGAGAGACCGAGTTCAGTTGAGGAGGTTCCGGTGGTGCGTGAGTTTCCAGATGTTTTTCTCGAGGAGTTACCGGGTGTGCCTCCTGTGAGGCAAGTGGAGTTCAGTATTGATTTGGTTCCGGGGGCCACGCCTATCGCTAAGGTGCCTTATCGTCTTGAACCTCTAGAGATGCAAGAGTTATCCTCGCAGCTTCAGGAGCTGCTGGGGAAGGGGTTTATTCGGCCGAGCAGCTCACCGTGGGGAGCGCCTATCCTGTTCGTCAAGAAGAAGGATGGTTCACACCGGATGTGCATTGACTACCGGGAGTTGAACAAGCTGACGGTCAAGAACCGTTACCCGTTACCTAGGATCGACGATTTATTCGATCAGTTGTAGGGAGCATCTTGGTTCTCCAAGATCGATTTGAGGTCGGGATATCATCAGGTGAGAGTGCGGGATGAGGACGTCCAGAAGACAGCGTTCAGGACGCGATATGGGCATTATGAGTTTGTGGTGATGCCTTTTGGGCTCACCAATGCCTCGACTGTGTTCATGGATCTCATGAACAGGGTATGCAGGCCGATGTTGGATCGGTCGGTGATTGTATTTATCGATGATATTCTGGTATATTCGAGATCTAGAGAGCAGCATGAGGAGCATTTGAGGGAGGTCCTTGGGGTTTTGAGATCGGAGAAGCTTTATGCAAAGTTCTCCAAGTGTGATTTCTGGTTGCGAGAGGTCCAGTTCCTAGGACATCTTGTTAACCAGGAAGGGATTCTGGTCAATCCGGCCAAGGTTAAGGCGGTGATGAGTTGGGAGGTGCCGAAGTCACCATCTGAGATCAGGAGTTTCCTTGGGTTGGCAGGGTATTATCGGAGATTTATCAAGGATTTCTCCAAGATCGCAGTGCCACTCACCAGATTGACCCGAAAGGGTGTTGCATTCATGGGTTCCGAGCAGCAGACCTCCTTTGAGACACTTCGCCAAAGGTTGTGCAAAGCCCCAGTATTAGCTCTCCCGGAAGGGATGGAGAATTTTGTGGTATATTGTGATGCATCGATTTTGGGACTGGGTGCGGTGTTGATGCAGAGGGGTCATGTGATAGCATATGCATCGTGGCAGCTGAAGCCTCATGAGACGAGATATCCCACGCATGATCTAGAGTTGGGGGCAGTAGTGTTCGCTCTCAAGATTTGGCGCCACTACTTGTATGCGGTTCGGTGTACGAGATACACGGACCATAAGAGTTTGAAGTACTTGATGGATCAGCCCAACCTAAATATGCGACAAAGGAGGTGGTTGGATGTGGTCAAGGATTATGATTGTGAGATCCTGTACCACCCAGGCAAGGCTAATGTGGTAGCCGATGCGTTGAGCCGCAGGGCATAGAGCACACCACTGCGAGATGTATGTTTGAGGTTGACCGTGATAGCTCCGGTGCTGGATGCCATTCGTGGGGCACAGGCCGAGGCTGTGCAACCGGGGATGCATAAGAGGGAACGGGTCGTTGGTTTGGTTTCAGAGTTCCTTACGGATGGTCGAGGGCTTATGACTTTTCAGGGTCGGATTTGGGTACCGTTTGTGGGCGGTACGCGTGCTACTTTGATGGAGGAGGCTCATCGGTCGAAATTTTCGATCCATCCGGGGGCCACGAAGATGTATTTGGATTTGAGGAAAGAGTATTGGTGGCCCTGTATGAAGAGGGACGTCGCCTGGTTTGTTGAGAGGTGCTTGACTTGCCGCAGGGTTAAGGCCGAGCACCAGAGACCGCATGGCAAGTTGCAGCCATTGGAGGTTCCCGAATGGAAGTGGGAGCAGATCACTATGGATTTCATCACCAAATTGCCGAGGACTGCCAGAGGAGTTGATGCAATTTGGGTGATTGTGGACAGGTTGACGAAGAGCGCTCACTTCCTTGCCATCAGTGAGAGTTCTTCAGCGGAGAAGTTGGCAGAGATATATGTGAGGGAAGTGGTATCTCGGCATGGGGTGCCGATCTCGATTGTTTTGGACTGTGATGTGCGTTTCACTTCCAGATTTTGGAAGAAATTTCATGAGGAGTTGGGTACTAGATTGCATTTTAGTACCGCATATCATCCCCAGACAGACGGCCAGAGTGAGCGGACGATTCAGACGCTTGAGGACATGCTTCGAGCATGTGTGTTAGATTTCGGGGGTAGCTGGGATGCGTATTTACCCTTGGCAGAGTTTTCCTACAACAACAGCCATCATTCGAGCATTGGTATGCCACCCTTTGAGCTGTTGTATGGTAGGAGGTGTCGGACCCCCATTTGTTGGGGAAAGGTTGGGCAGAGAGTGATGGGCAGTACAGAGATCGTGCTTCAGACGACACAGCAGATTCAGCAGGTCAGACAGAGGTTATTGACCGCCCAGAGCCGACAGAAGAGTTATGCAGACAGACGCCGGTCCGAGCTTGAGTTTCAGGTCGGCGACTTCGTTCTCCTGAAGGTCTCTCCTTGGAAAGGAGTGATTCGATTCAGGAAGAGGGGCAAGTTGGGACCCCGGTATATTGGGCCATTTCGTGTGATTGCGAGGGTAGGCCGGGTAGCCTATCGTTTGGAGATGCCAGCAGAGTTGGGGCAGATCCACGACACTTTTCATGTGTCGCAATTGAGGAAGTGTATAGCCGATGAGTCGGCAGTGGTTCCATTAGAGGATATTCAGGTGGATGCGAGCCTGAATTATGCCGAGAGGCCAGTGGCCATCAGAGATCGGAAGATCAAGGTTTTGAGGAACAAGGAGGTACCTCTGGTGTTGGTTCAGTGGCAACACCGGAAGGGATCGGAGATGACCTGGGAGCCGGAACGCGAGATGCGGGAGCAGCATCCGGAGCTATTTTCATAGCGAGACTTCGAGGGCGAAGTCTAGTTCTAATGGGGGAGAATTGTAACAGCCCGGATTTCCAGGTATCTTTACTGTGTATGATTTTGGTGTTTTGAGAGGGGACTCGGCGAGTTGGAGCTCAGACTCGCCGAGTAGGGTCGCGATTCTGGAAGCGGGATTCGCCTGGACTCGGTGAGTCCAGGATATGGACTCGGCGAGTCCGCGCTGTTTAATGCAAACCCTAATTTCTCGGGTTTGGGACCTATTTAAACGGCCTTATGGCCGTCATTTGTACCCAGCAGTCCAAAGAGAGAAACCCTAGAGTGCTTTAGCGATTTGAGAGAGAAAGGAAGCATTTCTTGACCTTTGTGTGTTGTTTAGCAAAGAAGAGGGAGGTTCTAGCCAAGAGGAAGCAAAGGAGGTTGCTATTCTGTGGATTTGAAGCTTAGATCATCGATCTAAAGGTATGATTTCGGCCCATCTTCTGTTTTGTGAAGTATATTTGGATTTAGGGTTTCTTGTGGCCTTTGTTGGGTTGATTTGATGGCCAAATAGTCCCTTGCTAGTGATGAGGCTTTGGATCTGGATCCATAGAGGTCCAGAGAGCCTCATTCATCAAGCTTTATGAAGAACAATGCAGGTTATGACCTTGAGTTGTGATATTTGTTGTTAGTTCTTCATATATGGTCATATAGAGGTTGTATGTACACCAAGTTTGGGGCTTTACGTGGTGAATCAGTCTAGGAAGGCTAGATCTATGAATTGATGGAACAGATCTGACCTTAGAAGCGAGTTTAAGTGATTGCATGGCATGGACTCGCCGAGTCCGATGAGCAAACTCGGCGAGTAGCTTGAAGATTGCCTTGGATCGGCCAGTGAGTGGTCCAGTCGAGTCATGGTTTGACTCAGTGAGTCAGGGCGAGTTAGGGAAGGGTGGTCAAGTGGACTGAGTTGAGCTGGGACTCGCCGAGTTGTTCTTGAGACTCGGCGAGTTGAGTCGGGGTGGCCCCGCGATTCTTCCAGGTGGAACTCGTTGAGTCAGGGGGAGTACTCGACGTGTAAGAAGGGAATCCTAGAGAGTTGGTGAAAATGTCTAGACTCGCCGAGTTGCCCTTGTGCACTCGCCGAGTCCGGTAAAAGTTGACCGTTGACCGTTGACCATTGACCAGAGTTGACCTGTGTTGACTTCTTAGGGATAGTCAACCTTAGAGATAAAAAGTGTTAATTAGATACATATGATGTTATAGGGGGATTATAGCTCGGAGGATCGGGCACGAGGGATTTCAGGATTTGTGAGTCATCGAGATACGCGAGGTGAGTCTTCTCACTATACTTTATCTTGAGTAGATAACTAGAGTTATGTGACAGAGTATTTGTATGTTATGTATGCTATATGTTGTACTGCATTATTTCTATGTGATTGATGCTGTGCATGTTTACAGAGTTGGAACCGGAAGGTTCCTAGAGTTAGAACCTGAGGGTTCACAGAGTTTGGGTGCACGGACCCATAGAGTTATAGCCTCGAGTGGCTAATATGTGTTTTATGGGTGGTATTTTGGGGAACTCACTAAGCTTTGTGCTTACAGTGTTAGTGTTGTTGTTTCAGGTACCAGCGATGACCGTGGGAATGTGCCGGCTTGATCCGTACACACGCATGGGATTTTGTTATACTTGTGATCTTGGGATTTTGTATAATGTGAATTGAGATTTAAACTTGATGTTTTTATGAAAAGTTAATGGGAAATGTTTTTATAAATTGTGAAAAATTATTTTGAAATTTACGGTGTTACACAATAAGGCCAGATCTACGTTTTGGGGTGTTATATATCTTGGATTAGTGTCTAAGTCCATAACTATAATTGGTATGTACTTGACCCGAGAGTAGCATGGTCCATTTGGGTTGCATATCACCTGGACAATTTGATAGGATGTACTTTTGAGAAGAGGTTATTTATGATTTATTAATATATTTTAAGTTCTAATATATTAATATGAAATCATATGATTTAATTAGTATTGATCAAGAATTAATTTGGAATTAATTTTGTGATCAAAAGAAACTAATTAAATCAATGGGGGCTAATTGTGTAAATTAGTTATATATATATATATATATATATATATATATATATATATATATATATATATATATATATATATATATGTTTGGGCTTATGATCCATGGTGGACTAAGTTTATGTCTGGATACATAAAGAGTTGGGCCACACGAACCGTGGATCATAATCCCATGGTTATGGGTTAGTGTGACAACCCGAAATTTCTATCTTTTACAAACCCTACATCTCAATCAAGGTCCAACTTGCTTATGCTAACTTTTAGCACTGTATAGAATCTGTTGGAGCTTACTAAGCTTAGTACATCAAGGGATCAAATACTAGAATGGGCCAACTAGAGTTACAAACCACCAAACATGCTTTAAACCCTCAAATGAGGAGTTTACGGCCATGAGACCATGGGTTTACAGCCGTAAACTCATGGTGGCCGTAAACTCCATGTCTATATATGAAATACTTGGCCATTTTCATTCATTGTCACACTTTCAAGCCTAGAACTCGGTTTTGCTCTCAAGTATCATCAAGAAATTTCATTCCAATCTTAAATCTAGTAAGTAATCTTTCCATTTTCAACTTGATATCCTTCCATATCTAGTGAATACACATGATTTCATCCATGAAATCTCTTCTTTTGGTTAGATCTTCAAGTGTTCTTCATTTCACCAAGAACACACACTAGTGTTCTTGAACCTTAATCACCTTATCAAGCTTCTATATTGTAAGTACTCTTACATTAGCTTGTCTTAATTCTTGAATCACTTAGTTTACCCCTTGAAATCATCAAAAACTCAAGAACACATGGTGTTTACGGCCAAGACAATCTCCTTGGGCCGTAAACACTCATAAGTGGTGCATTTGTGCCACCACTCCTTCCTAATGCATATACTTGAACTTAGAACACTTCATATTGACTTGTAAGACCTTAAAACTCAAAATGGTACAGGTTACCATGAGTTTACGGCCGTGAACTCGTTGGGCCATAAACCCATGGGCCGTAAACTCATGTGGTAATTACCATGGGCCGTGAACTCCAAGGTGAATCCCTACAACCCTTAGATGCAACCCTTTTGTACTTATAACACTTGAATCAAAGTGTTTTCCAAGCTCTAGGGTGTCTATACTTGCTAAATTAGTTGTTTAATCGCTAATTAGATACATATATGTGTCATTATATGTTAATTAGGATCCGTGTGTGTGTTCAAGTCTTCAATTGGCACTTAGCATCCTATACAGAAGTTTCATCCAAACCACTCACTATAGGTGAGTTCATACCCCTTAATCTACCTTTTAAATGATATTAAATACTTTTATGGGGGGGATACAAGTTGAAACATTATAGTTATTATATCAATCACATGTGATTAATAACTACCAAACAAATGGATTTACTGTACTTTTAGTTATTTTATCAATCAAACTACTTCAAAATGTTTATCATACTCTTTTACATGTTAAACTATTTATCAAAATTGTTCTTACATAACAAGCCTTTTCCTTTAACTATTTTAAACATATATATTGTCCAAACCTTGTCTAATGCATATATAGTTATATAAGTAAGGTTTGAAGGACTTAGGACTGATAACACACTTTATTTCCTATTCCTTGTTTGGTTGTGGACTTAGAGTACCCTGTTGTTTGTCCGAGTTTCGTTTGATCCTTAGTTATATATTATGTATATATGTATAGACATGAAAGCTTTTATCTCAGTTCAATACACTCAGTTATACAAACAACTTTACTAGTAAACTATAATAGGTATAGTTTAGTAAGGCACTACGCATTACTTCTAGTACAATGAAACATACAAAGAGTCAGTTGATACATGAGTCAATACATACTATTATGAGAAACTAAGAGAACATACTATTATGAGAAACTAACAGAACATACTGTAATGAGAAACAATACATACTATACACTATACAAGAGAACATACTATGATGAGAAACAAAGAGAACATACTACATACTAGACAAAGAGAACATACAATACTCTAGTACATGCATTACATATACAAATATACAATAACATAAATGTGAACCATTATTCGGGTCATGGCCTCACTGTCATGGCCGAATTTGTATCTGGAGTCTCCTGGAGGGAGAACGTGAGTTTGTGTATAGGTCTATATTGGATTGACTATCCTACACCTTGTTGTACGCTACAGTGGGACTTGCAAGTCTACGGGTTCCAAATGTCATTTCTTTTGATGTCTTTCATCGTCGTGTTACAGTGGGACATACAATACTCTAGTACATACATTATTTCCCCATTGCATTCACATTGTGATCTTCTCACATAAAGGGTAATGTAAAGACTACATTTTTTGTTAATGATAGTCACACTTGGGAAAATACACACTCTTACAAGAAACAAACATACAGAACATTTGATGCCTTGGTAGAAGGCTACATTTAGTAGAAAATATCGAATTTTATAGGAGATACAAACATTTACAAACTTATACATCAAACACTTACAAACATTTTCATACAAACAATGACACTAAAATGCTTATGAACTCACCAGCTTTAAAGCTAATAAACTCTATCAAAATAACTTGTATTCTCAAGTCATCAGTAGACAAGTACCGATGCCAGGTTTTGAGAAGGTGGAGCCCGTTCAAGACTCATGTTTTATTTTGACTTACATTTTTCGTGTCTTATAAACCTCACAGAACACACTTGTATTAAATTATCTTATTAATGCAATGGATTATGTTGTTGCTTGTTTACTACTTTGCTTTATTGTGATACTGTACATGACGTCCTCCACCCCCGAACGTTTTCGCCGTTCCAATTTTGGGGTGTGACAGTTAGGGTTTACCCATCACCCTTGGAATCCTACAATATATATATATATATATATATATATATATATATATATATATATATATATATGTTGCTCCATAGCTAAAATCGTGACCTATGTTCTTGAAGTTCATATGAGGTGTTTTAAAGCAAGGAATTCTCTCTCAAAAGTCACCCTTTTGTCCAAGGTGTGTTGTGATTCCATTAGAGGCATTCACATTATTGGTGCTAAGTTCTTAAAGGAAAACAAAACAAGGTTTCAAACTACAACAAAAGGTATGTCATCTAACTAAAATTTTTGTAGTAAAGATACTCCATTGTATGCTAGTTAGGATGATGCTTTGGAAAAACAAAGGTTGCATTTATATTAGAGAAAACATATATCCAAAGCATCTAGGGTTGCATGTACACCATAGGAGTGTTAGAATGCTCATAACCCAACAGTGGTATCAGAGCCTAGAGTTGTTTTCCTATATACTTGATGCTACATGCTTTAAAATGCTTTAAAAATCGACTTTTGCTGTCTAGACAATGGACTCTCTGAGTCTACTGGGGGACTCGCCTAGTCACCTCACAAATGTACCCAACTCACCGAGTCAGTTGATGCACTCGATTAGTTGGTGCTCCAGAGTGTAAATTTTTGAGTTCTAAGGTTGGAATTGGCTTAGGATCATTACCCTAAACTATTTTTAAACTTATAAACCTGTTTTGTATGTGGTAATGATCATGCTTATCCAATTTAAAAGATAATTGTCAAATTTTCATGTTTTGTATTAGTTTATATGGTTAGGCTAATTACATGAAATTTGTTTGATATGAATTGTCTTATTTTTATGAGTTTAACTTAGATCATAGCAAAATTGTTTTATTTTGTAAGTTACAATAGTTGATCTAAATGTTTGTAAATGAAATCCATAACTTGTCCTCAAGTTATGGAAAAGTGAAAAGTATTTATTTTTAAAAGTCATTAAATTTCATAGGTTTTGGGAAAGTGAAGAGTCTTTTACATAAATGTTTTTATGAACTCCATAACTTATCCTCATGTTATAGATTTTCAAGAGTCTTTTCATTAAAACCTATATTAAACTCATAAGTTATGGATTCTAAAAGGTTTTTGAATAGTTCAAAACTTGCCCTCAAGTTTTGGAATTTGTAAATTTAAAGGTGTAACTTTTGAAACAATGTAATTCCAAAACCTAGAATTTTAAAGTTTAAAATTCTACCTTTATACTATTATACTATTATAGGTTTAATATATATATATATATATATATATATATATATATACACACACACACACACACACAAGTACAAATTCAGTCTTACCGTTAGTAGGCCTCATTCACGAAGCCGGTCTATAAGAGGGGGGGGGGGGTATAAGGTTACTGCATATAAAATGACAGTTTAATGGGTGTCCACTCTCACCCACTGCTTCCTTGACTGGTGGAGGGTCGTTAGTCGAACGGGTTTGACAGGACATATTAATTTTCATTATAAGTATAATGATAATTATAAAGTAACTAAACTTCTATTAAATTCCCAATCTTAGTTACTTTAGGAAAAATGTGATTTTGGTGCTAACCCATGAAATTGCACTTTGCACCTTGTTAAGTCGTTAGTGGAGCGTCTATGGTTAACTGGCACACTAACGTGGACTGACAGTGCATGGAAAAGGGTAGCTTGATGTTAATCATAGATCAATGGAGTGTGTGTGGTTAACTGATACATTGATTTGGTGGTTGTGACATTTGGTGTAACAAGCTAATTTGCATGGTTATTCACACCTTGTTTGTGATCCTCAGCATCCCGGTCACAAACTTGAAGGACATAATCGAGATTTAAACATGCCATTGACAAGTTCAATGGATCTCAAAGGAACTAGGAATTTCAATCCCTTTAAAACTTAATTATCAATTTCGCTTTTCATGGTTGAAATTGGTAAATCATCATTTACCTACATTCAAATATTTTGCAATAGGATTATGGTATCCCTCTTCTGAATTGTAAAATATTGTGTTGGGTCCTAGCCTTAATATTTCATTTGGGTGTTATATTAAGGACTTAAATCAACTAATTTGAATTTCTCCCATTGTAGACGTCTAGTTCAAACAACAATGGTCCTAGCTCCCAAATCTTTTGGAAGAAGCTTTTCTCTTGAAGATGATATCCCGTGGTTGGATCATGGAAGTCATACTTCATTCCTCCACCTCCTCCAGTAATTCTCCCTAACCCATAAGTTCAAAGACTTGAAAAATTCAAGGTCACTCAAGCCCTACTTGCAATTAAACATCAAGATGGAAGGCATGTGTGTACTCACGTCTTGGAGAAGAAGTCAGCTATTGACAGGCTGAGAGTATTAAGTGTAATTGTCTTGAGGAAGTTGGCAGTTAACTGGGTTCTTCAGTCACTTCCCGAGTCATATAGTGAGTTCATTAAGGACTACTATGTGACAGACCACGACATGACCCTAATTGATCTTATCTAAGTCTGAGATTGTTCCGTGTACCATTTGCAAAGATTTTATATGTTTCTAATGCCAAGAGAAGGGGCATTGGTTGTGAAGCTACCCAGACTACATGAAAGATCTGAGAAAAGGTAGAATCGAAAAGTTTCACTCTACTTCAGGTAAATCTACTGTCTAACTATATTACTTTCCTAATTGTTGATTCTTAATACATGATGTGACAAGGTTGCATTTTGATGTTTTGTAGGATCATGCAAAGGGAAGGAAGCTTAAAGGAAGAGTATGCTAAATCTAGTTGCGAAGATGGATGTCAATCGCATGGTTTCATGATCGGATTTTTGAGTTGCTGCTTAAAAGTTATGATAGATTTCTTATAAATATGTACTAACATAGTTTTTTTTGTAATTGCATTGTAAGGAAAAGTTTATTCTGATAAATAAATAAAATTTTGTTTTATTTTTATTATATCTCCTTGCAATGATATTTATGGAAAAATTGATGTTTGTATGTTTCTCTGTTAGCAATATGAATTTGTTTCTTTTATTTGTGGTAGTGTCGTGAATTTGCCAAATAAGGAAAGATTCACATCACCCAAGTTTCAGGTAGATAGAAACTTGGAATCTTGCAGCTCGGATTATGTGATGGATGAGAACCTTTTTCTTTTGGAAATTAAGACTAATTCCTTATATACATGAATGTGTGAGTCAAGTGAAGGACTAGGAGATTGGGTACACTAGGATGTGCGCTGGTCAGGTCCACTACAAAGAACGATAAGACTATTCGTCATGGTTTACTAAAGTTTAGTAAATATGGTTATACTTACAAGTTTAAGTATAATTCTGAAACATCAGAAAAGTTTCAATGTATGACAAAACGAATGAGAAGAATCAAATTAGGCAGAAAGATAAAAGTTTCTCCAATCTGAAAAGATGGGAGAGTACTTTAGTATCGTGTTTTATGATCATCTTAATGATTATGGAAAACTATATCACAATTGATCCTCTAAGAATATCTTAGTGCATTTGTATGGCTAAGAAGAGAAATCATGAATTGTTGAAATAGTGAAATCAAGAAGATGAGTCATACTTCATTCCAAATCAAGTCTTAGAGTAACACTCCAAAATCAAGAAGATGAGTCATCTTAAGAAAGGTTTATAACACTTATCAAATGTAGAGTAAAAGTTTTCTACTCTTATACATTTGAAATTGGTAAGTTGTGATGTTTTGGACAAAACAAAGATCAACTAAAGACTAATTGTGTGAAGTGTTTATCTTGATAAGAAACCACACTAACTCTTCAATATTTGTTTTGTCAATGAATGGTTCATGACAAGAGAATCTTATATGTCAAGAGGGTAGTGGGGGTCTTAAAGATCTTGACAAGTTTCAAGAACTAATCAAGAATAAACCTATTTTTAAACACTAGCACACGACTTGAGGTTTGTTACGTATCGTGTTGACATATTCTTGTTTATGTGCCCATTCCAGTTAAAGTTGACTATGCGTATAAATTCTCTGAGTTCTCGATTGTTTGTATAACAACCTGGAAGCAATGGTAGGCCCTTGTGCTACCAAGTGGCAAGAAATTAAGATTTAACAAGTTCAGTCCATATAAGTTTGGACTTGTGATTATGTTTATGACAAATTCACATGGATAGGAACACATACACCATAAAATCTAAGTGTCACAAGGTTTCTCTCCAATTCATGAAAATGATTGTGAGGAAACGCTTTCACTAAGTAGATTTTAAGGAGATAGCAGTTGTGATATTTGCATTCTCAAATTTGATTATGATTACAGAATCCCTTTTCATAAATTGAATTGCGAGAAAAGGCAAACGGTCTAAACATTTGATACTTATTGCTACAAGTTCTAAAATTGTTTAGACACACATGTAAGCTGTCTAAGGAAAGGTTTATGAGTTTGAGAAGCCTAGATAAAGTCTTATCGAAGCATTTCATATCAGAAATCTGAACTTTGGGAAGAAAGTCAATGAAGTATTGATTTCGAGAAGTCTAGCTGATTTCTTAGTACATGTCAAAGCTAGTGGGAGCATAAGTGCTATGCTAGTAAGATAATAATTATTATGCTAGTGGGAGCATAATCAATTATGGTGAATGTTGCAAGTTAGCAATGTTAGTTATAGAAAACAAAAGTTTCAATTCGCAAGTTGCAGAATTTGAGAAGTTGTTTTCGTATAATTAATTATACTCCAAGCTTAGATTGTGTGATTATGTTAATTGCATTCTCACAATTCAATTATGATTACGACATCACTTTTCATAAATCGAGTTATGAGAACATGGCAAATAGAAATATTTTAGCAAAAGACTGGTTAGGTATCATGTCTTTATGAATCATTTCTAATATGCTTCAGAAAAGGATCGATTACATGTGCTAAAATATTTATCCATTCTAAAATTTTCCAAATGGCTATGGCATTAAGGAGGAAAAAGGAATAGAACCGGATATGACTAAAGTGGTTAAACAACTGTTAAGGACAATCTAAGGTTTGCCAAAGATTGGTCACTTGTAGTTGGAAGTATAAAATGGATGGACCATATTGACATGTTCTGAAAAAGAGGCAACTCTTGTTCAGAAGTGATAGTCAAAATGGGAATATGGAAATGTTTCCATAGGTGGAAGTTATTCCTTAAATCTGTATAAGATTAGAAAACTTAATACAAGAAGGATGTTCAAAAGTATGTACTTTGAATTTGAGACTTCGTTTCCGTGGAATTGCTCTCCATTGGAATACTATGTAATGTATGTTACCAAGTCTCTGTGACTTTTGTTCATAGTCATTACAATAGGATCATTGCATTTTAGTTTAGAATCAAACAGATTACAGTAAATGGCAAGTATTTTATATTCTTACATTTATGGTAAGGATTTGGGATTATGAAATGAGCATCATTGAAATGTTGTCAATTGATCTGTTTCACAAAGTAAGGACCATAGAAAAACATAGTATGCATGCTTGGAGCATGGCACAACTATTGTCTTAATTCAAGTATAAGTTCATTATTCGAAACATTATATAATAACTAATGAGTAATCAATATGGCTCAAAAGTTTTGGGGCCATATAGGATTAGTATTATTCTTGTGTTTCACTTTGCATGTTTAGACATCCCGAATAACTAGGTAATTCAAACCATTCACATTCGATCATACTTTAGAAGTAGGTATTGAGGAAAGACTGTTACGAATGGGTCTGTAGTTTGTCTAGGTGTTTTAGACATAACTGCAGCGTTCATGAGTACTCCTGGAATAAGATTCGAGTATTAGATTCAACCCATGCTCATCCGAATCACTTCATTGATTTTATCACTAGTGATTGTGAGACAATAATATCTTATATTCTTGAAACAAAGACATGTGAGTTGTAGTTTACAATTCGGTTGCACATTAACGTATGTAAATGATGTATGTAAAACCAACTAGTTTTAAACCTACTTTTAATTATAAAATAACACACAAAGGCAGTGGACCTATCAATTGTGGTATAGTTAAATAAGTAGGGTATCGAACACAGGGAATGGCAAATTAAAACTAAAAACTAATTCTATCTAAATTAATTAATAAGTAGGGGGTTTTCTCTAGTTTTTACAAGACTAGAAAACTTACTAACTATTACTTAATCTAAAACTTAGAAAAACAGAGAATTAACTAGATTCAATAATGGGAAGGAACTTATGTTTAGTTCAACTCAATTGATCTTATGGTTGATTTCAAGGTAATGGTGCAATGGATTAATTCTTTTGTTGGTTACCGATTCAAGTGATTAGATTCGCATTCACTATACAAATCCTTATTAAATAAACTAACTTAAATAGTGGCCAGTTGTCTAATTTAATTAAATTCACTAGATTAATTATTCGGGTTAATTTAGACTTGCAATAGTTAACTAATTTAGTCTTTTAGTTAACTTCTTGTTGATGGTCATCACACAAGCTCACACATGAATTTACTTAATTTTCTTATTAACTCTAGTTTCATGTTCATTAATCCTAAACATATGACAAAGTGATCACATAGCATATGATGTTAATAATTAAAAGATGTTCATGCTATTTAATTACCTTCCTATTAACAGAAAATTAATTATCATTCACACATAAGGTTCTTTAGCAAGCAAAAATAACAAAAATCACCAACTTAGAATTAATCCTACCAACAATCAAACTATAGTATCAATTTTGTATCCCCAAACAGAAGTCTAAGAGTTTTAGCTCATAATTGAAGTAAATAACAGCAAACAAACAGATTCTAATTGTTTAACCATAATGACAAAACAAAAGATTAAGTAGAATGATGAAATTTGCCTTAAATCTCCTTCGGAATTGAATTCTAGCTTCTAACTTCGTCTTCTAGGGGGTTTCTGACTCTTTAATCGCAGCTGAACTCCTCTGAATCGTTCCAGAAATTCCCCCCCATCGTTCTGAGGAGTTATCTTTATATATACGAATCGACTCGTCGAGTCAGGTGCCACCTCATCGAGTCCATCTCTCAGTCCCCGTATTCGATAAGTCTCTAGGTGTCCGAGTCATTATCTTCTCGAATCTACGTGTGGAATCGCCGAGTAGTCGACCCTACTCGTCGAGTAGGTGTTATTTTTAGTGTTTTTCTTCTTCGTTCCATTCTCGATCTCTCAACCGCTTCTCCTGCTTCCTTTTGCTTCCGAGCTTCATTTTTGGACTGAAAATATAATTCAAACACTTTTAAGTATCTTTTCTCCATGTAATGCAATAATTTAGCTAATAAATGAATAAAAATCTACACTTAATATGAACTAAATATGCACATATCAAAATACCCCACACTTGATTGTTGCTTGCCCCCAAGCAAAACTGAATTTTAAAACATTAGAATCACATATGGCAACTCCAATCTAACCCAGCCATTATGCCAAGACCGCAACGCATACATTTGTGTCTAAATTGTCCTAAATACCCCCATACTCCAAATACTCACAATCCTCATAAAACATTCGCCTACTCACCCCGAACTATGCTCATTTTATGCATCCCTCCGAATCATCCGCAGAAAACCTCTTACCCTCAAGGTATTTTTAGTTGAGCAACTCAAGCATACATAATCTAGAATTACAATTTATGATACCACTATGGAGCTCTTTTTTGAATTCTTCACTTTCTTGATAATTTGATCTTTGATCTCTTTGAATTCACCACCTTTATTGTTTGATTTTTGGTATCTTCAACTTTTTGATTTCTTGGAATTTTGATCTCTTGATCTTCACTTTATTTGCTCCAAAATTCTTCAAACTTTTCTTGCAATTCTCTCTTTTTTTTAAACATGTACCTCTCTTTTTTCACTCAAAAACCTACATGCTTAGGCAGGGGCGCTCAACCTCAACATTTATTGGCTAACGATAATAATTTTCCTGGATACATTTCAGGTTTAGGCTGCTAAACATATTGCATCCCTCAGGCTGAGCAAGGTCGTGTTTTTGTCCCATGATTTCACTGGAATAAGGAAGCCACAAATGCACTAGAACGTGTATAGGCTCAACTAATCATTTGGGTTTTCATGCAATTATCAACACAATTCTAACATGGAATCCTAATTTGCGTTTACCAAAATTTTATAAATTAAGTCCTAAGTAATATTTTTGGTATGCAACAATTTTTTTTAAAATTAGCCTAAATTAGGATTCTAAATTTTCTAATATGTGACCAACCCCCTACCCCACACTTATTTTATGCAATGCCCTCATTGCATATTATGCCAAAAAATAAAAATGCAAATATAGAGAGAATTGGAACAAACTCCCCTGGGGTAGCAATCGATAGGTTGATACTCTTTTCTTCAGCTCCATCTTCACTTGAATTTAGACATGGGAACAGCTCATCCATGTCTTGGGCATCAAATCTCGCGTGGAAGCTCCAAATAGGCAGGGAAAATAGTG
The DNA here is from genome assembly GCF_002870075.4 of Lactuca sativa. Lineage (NCBI taxonomy): Eukaryota > Viridiplantae > Streptophyta > Magnoliopsida > Asterales > Asteraceae > Lactuca > Lactuca sativa. The sequence goes on along the minus strand of NC_056626.2, from coordinate 170,812,002 downwards.
TAAGACCTTCAAGAATCGACATGGAAGAATAAATGGTCAAGTAGCACACTCAGCAGCATCAAATCAACAGTCCTTTTGGTATAAAAATGAACGACTCGTCGAGTCATATATGTGACTCGTCGAGTATAAGCGCGGGCATCTTCGAATATGCGAGAATACAAGGTGACTCGTCGTGTTAGTTTAGTGCACTTGACGCGTAGACCGTTGGACGAAAAAAAAAATGGTATTCTGCATTTGTTCCAGCCTCTAATAAATCTTCATAATTTCTCCTCACTTATAGACTCACTCGCTCATGTCCCTTAGGACTGGACTCGACACTTTGACTCTATCGCCGCCCTTTCTTGACTCTCTCGTTCACTCTTTAAAATTATCTTGACTCTACAACTCTAAACCCTTCTATGCAAGCTCTCCTAACCCAATTCTGAAAATTATCAAGGCAATCAAACATCAAGCATAACACTAAAAGTCTTAAAAAATTCCAAAACACACCAAATAAAAAAAAACAAAATAAAAATTGTTCAATAAAAACATAAAGAAACTAATCCTCCTCCTCATCGTCATGATCATGCGCCGCTCCACTTCCACTAGCGCCACTCCTTCTTGCGTTGATCACCTTTTCCCAAGACGGAATATATGGGAAGTTACCACCATCAATGTGCGGAATGTTGAAGTGGTCAAAAAGTCGAATGTGGGATTGATTGCTAAAGTTGATACCCCGCACCATTTGATCTTGTAACCGCCTCATCTCAACATTGTACCAATCCATTGGTACTTCATCATTGTCTAATGGAATCACCGGTGGTTCCTCCCCTACATCGCGTTCACGCCCCGATCTGACCCTCCATCCCGGCGCCTCGGGACCAACAATAGGATCATCATGCGGGATTGCATAATGACCTCCACCATAGTCCTCAATGATCCTAGCCCTCCTAAAAAGAATTGGATTGAATGGAGGGTAGGAATCATCGTCATCAAATTCCACGCGCCTCGGGTCATTAACCCAAACGAATTGGCAAGCCGTGTGACAAACATTCCACCAGTAATCTTTGATGTCTTGCGATCTTTGACCACACCCTCCGCCAAATATGAAGCCAAACACCAAGGAATATTGCAGAAAGTGTCTGGTGTGATAATGCTCCGTTAGTAAAAGACATCAAGGTTAGAAACCTTGTCATCATCCTTTTGTTGGTTAATGGTGGTGGAGATAAGGCGATGAATAAGACGGTGTGTAGGCGACATAATGCTTCCCTCCTGGGCTGACTTCGGAATGTACACTTTATTAGCAATCGTATTCCACCAACCCGTACTTGTCACACCATCGGGGAACATTTTGTGAGAGCGTTCCATAAAGGCGCGGAAAATAGCAGTCGAGACCACCGACCGATCATAAATACCCATCCGACAAGCAAGATCCACAACGGAGCACTGGTGAAACTCGCCCCCAAGGCAGAAACTGACACTCGCCGGGTGATAACAGTCATCTCCTCCATGAAAAGATATCGTGGAGAAAAATTCCCGGCAAAGCTCCCGGTACACCGGCTCTTGAATACGAAAGACCCGGCTCCACCCATTGCAAACCATCGACTCCCCCTCGTAAACAAACTCCTTTAACAGATAGGGATCCAACTCCTCTTCATAACGCACACTTTGCAACCAACCCCAATCAATTCTGTTGGGCACGTAAATATCTTTCTTTCTGACTTCAGCTAATTTCTTCTTCCATCTCGTCATGGTTGAAGCGGATTCGATTTGAGGGAAATTCAACCAAGGAAAGTCTCCTTGGCGTCCACTGGAACCTTGACTTCTGTGAAACATTTTCCTGCAACACAAAGAACACCAAACACAGAAAAACACAGTAAATCATTAAAATAAGTCACAACTGGGTTCCTGACTGGACTCGTCGAGTCCATGAACGACTCAGCGAGTCGCAAGAACAGCACGAGTCAGTCGGCAAGTCTGTCAAAATCCGACCATTAAAACTCAAAATTAACTCAAGGGTTTTGTCCAGGGATGTGTCTAACATGTATTAGGGCAAGAATGATCATCCAAAACAACATAATTGATGTAAAATCAAATCCCTAGAAATTCATTATTCTACAAAATCGGGTATTATATGAAATTGTTACCCTAGATCATCTAAAAACCATGCTTTTAATAGAAATTAGGAAGAAATTTAGTACCTTTTGTGATGGAAATTGAAAAACTTGAAGAACAATTGAAGAAGATGATGAATGCTTGAGAGAAAAAGTTGGGAGGGAGGCGCACGACGAGTGTAGTGTGAAAAACTGATTTCATTAGGGTTAAAACCCTCGTTACCGATTGTAAAAGTAATTTCAAATTTTTTTTCTGTAAATAAAAATGACTCGTCGAGTCAGGGTCAGACTCGGCGAGTCTGGTCGCGATTTTTTTCATTCTTCTAAAATCTGAATCGACTCGCCAAGTCATGGTCAGACTCGGCGAGTCTCTTACAAACAATTTAGAAATTATAAAATTTTGCCATTTATTTAAAAAAAGAAAATTTACTGCACCCCACACTTAGGGGGTGTTTGGGATTTCTTTTCAAAGCCAAAAGACTTTTTTTATAAAATTTCTTTTCTTAAAAGTTCTTTTAAAGAGTAAAAGTTAAAAGTTAGTTTTAAAAAATGTTTGGATGAAATTTCTTGACTTTTGAATGATTTTTACACATTAAAGTGCAAAAGTCACAAAAAGATACAATTTCATGACTTTTGAAAAACCTTCTTTTTCTTCTTGACAAAAAGTTATTTTCAAAATTTCTTTTTTAATTCTCAAACATCTTTTGAATCTTTTAACCTTTTCAAAAAGTTAAAAGTCAAAAAGTTATTTTAAAAACAATCCCAAACACCCTCTTAGTCCATACGCACTCTCAAGCAGACATGTCCGACGAATTGGAAGATTAGAATTCTAAAAACGAAAAAAAATTCAAACAAAACTAAAAAGATAAAAGAAATCAAACTCTAGATAACGGGTTGCCTCCCACCAAGCGCTTCTTTTTAAGGAGTCATTAGTTGGACTCCTTCCCATCTACGTCTCTTCATCTTCCAGCATCGGGAATGCACACCTAATCTTTTGTGGTTTGTACTTTGTCTTGTAAGCGTGAATCTTCTTTTTGTAAGCCTGTTTTAATTCCTCTCTTTTCTTCTTTACAACATCATCCTCAGCTGCTTGGGCTTCCCTTCTCCTCTTTTTCTTCTTCACCCCACTCTTTGTCACCTTCTCTTGCACCTCCTTTTACTTAAACTTAATTACTTCAAAGTTTATGAAAGTTCGTGCTCTAGGTTTGGTAATGTAAGGTCTATCAACTTTCCTATCATTTGCCTTCTCCTCTTTTTCTGTGCTTACCTCATCTTCAATCGAAATTGCATCAAGACATGCTATATGGACATGTTGAACTTCCGTGTCTATTTCTCCTTCTGCTATTTGTTCATCTAAAGAATGAGGAAAAATATCCAAGTCCAGCATATGCAGAGAACTAGCAACAAACAGATCTAAGTCAACCAAGTTGTTGGCAGATTCGACTAGACTCGTCGAGTCTAAGAAAGTGACTCGGCGAGTCGGATCGTATTTCACCAATTCCTCTGTGTTTTCCAAGTCAGCTCCTTCCAGTAGCTTTTCTATCTCCTTCAAGTCCTTGTTAACATCTCCATCCTCTCCAGAAAGTAGCAAAAACTTGCTTGGATCTTCTTCTTGCAAAAGTGCAAGCTCTTTTTGTAGTATCTCATCATCTATATTGATAAATGAGATCTCTTCTTTTCCTTCCTTTTCTTGCTTGACTTCTGGTAAGGCTCTAAATATTGCGGACTCGTCTCCTACCCTTAGCGTTAGTGTAGACTCACTTACATCGATTAAAGCACATTCGGTGTTTAAAAATGACCTCCCCAAAATAATCGGAATTTTGGGGTCTTCTTCCGTATCAAGCACCACGAAGTCTATTGGAAATATGAACTTGTCGACTTTAATAAGAAGATCCTCACAAATGCCTCGTGGAAAAATAGTCGTCTTGTCTGCCAAATGGATCTTCATGTTTACCGGCCTTGGCTCCGGTAAATTCAGTTTCTTAAGGAAAGAGGAAGGCATCAGATTGATGCTTGCACCCGAGTCGGTCAACGCTTGAGTGACAAATGCGTTTCCAAATTGGCACGGAATTATGATACTCCCCGGATCGCCCTTCTTTTCGGGTAGCTCATTCAATATTATCTCTGCGACTTCAGCTAAATCGTTCCTAGCAGCAAAGAGACCTTTTAGTAAGTTGAAGTACTTGGATGTTTTGAGCATTGTTTCCACAAACGGCACATTGACTTGTAAAGCTTTAACATGCTTCATAAAGGCTCTATAAGCTTCAACTTTTTCCACAGGCATGGCTCTGATTGGGAATGGCAAAGGGGGATTATATGGCTTTAAGGGAATGACAGTTTTGTCATTTACGCATGGACTCGTCGAGTCCATTAGAGGGACTCGGCGAGTCTGGTCGGGCTTAGCTGGAAGCGACTATTCTGCTTTTTCTGTCTTCCTATTGGAGATCCTCTGTGCATGTGTGAAAATTTCTTCACTGCTGGAAGTCACTGCACTCACATTCTCCATTCTCGGATTGGTTTCGGTATTACTTGGAAGTTGAACCGGTCTTCTGTCGTTCACTTGGTGTGCAAGCTGTCCCAGTTGTTTCTCAATGTTGAGAATGGATGCCTGCTGATTCCTTAGCATATTTCTGGTCTCGTGTATTGCAGCATCGTGATCATTGTGTCTCTTTTCGGACGCGGCTATGAATCTAGTGAACAACTCTTCTAAATCGGCTTTCTTTTCCATCACCGGTTCTTCCTTTTGATAAAATCCCCTCTCTTTCTGCTTGTATTTCTCCTCCTTAGCCTTCTTGTATTCTTCATATGGGAGCCATTCCTTCTTCGGTTTCCGCCAATTCTCGTCGTATCAATCACCACTTGAATAGAATACTTGAGCTTTTTTGTTTCCATTCTCATCCAAATCACAATCCTTTGTGAGATGGGGCCCTCGATAATTCTCACATCTAACCCGAATAATATGGATTGTTTGATCCATTTTTGTAATTCTTCTATCTAGACTATCAAGTTTGGCTATCACCGCCGCCATGCTATCATTTGCTGAGTTCACTACCCCCGACTTACTTCATTTCTTGGATTGTGGTATTCTCTAGAATGCTTAGAGAATTCTTCAATTAGCTCCTTGATTACCGAGGGTGCCTTCTTCATGACCGGGCCTTGTGAGTCGAGCAATTTCCTTGTGGTGACATTGACTCCATCATAGAAGATGGAGACCTCTTGTTGGCTATTAAGGTCATGGTGTGGGCAATTCCTAAGCAAGCTCTTGTATCTTTCCCAAGCTTCATAAAGAGATTCTCCAGGTTGTTGCTCGAAGTTGGCAATGGCTTTCTTTAGCTTGGCTATTTTGGAGGGTGGGCAAAAGTGGTCTATGAACTCTTCTTTCATCTTGGCCCATGTGGTGACTGATCCGGGAGGAAGTGACTTTAGCCAATCCTTTGCAGCACCTTTGAACGTGACTGGGAGCATGCGAAGAAGCTGGGTCTCGCGTGGAACATTCGGTACATTGAAGTATTCAGCCACATCATTCACTTTGTCCAAGTGTTTGTAGGCGTCTTCGTGATCCTTCCCATAAAAATGAATCTCCTTGAGTTGAGCGAGAATATGGCCTTTTAGTTCGAAAGTAGCGGTTGCGGGAATTGCGGGCTGCACAAGTCCTGGGCCGGTGTCATCGCATATCTTCTTCTTACATTCCCCCATGGGCACTTCATCGATACTAGCCATAGTGATAGCTAAATCGTCTTCAAACTCGGATTCGTGCTCGTATGTGGGCTCTTCTTCTTCCTTGGTCTCGTACTCGATATCTTCTTGAATTGGGTCTCCGATTGTCAAAGAGGCACTGGATGCTCCTAATTTGCTGCTCCTCTTCTTGCTGAAAACGGATTTGAGGTTTTTGAGTGGCGAGTTCTTTGAAGAAGCAGATTCTCCAACGGTTTTTCCTTTGCTACTCCTTAGTGCGGATTCCGGGTCTTCAAGAGGAGGGACCGGAGGTGTATCAGATCTTCGGGTCATGAAACAACTGTAAACAAAACAGAAAACGCGTAAAAAGAACAAAAATAAAATAAAGAATTAAAACAGTAACAGCGATGTACTCGCCGAGTCGGCACGAATGCACTCGGCGAGTTCAAGGCAAATACAAAAAATTTATTCTAGTAACTTTAAAAACGAATATTTATCAAAACTTATACTACTTACTAAATTATCTTTTAAATAACTTTGTGTAAGATAAATCCCACACAAAGGATCGATAAAACAAGAATTTAGCGTTAATTTTAGAACCGTTCCCCGACAACCGCGCCAAAAACTTGATGTATATAAAACCAACTAGTTTTAAACCTACTTTTAATTATAAAATAACACACAAAGGCAGTGGATCTATCAATTGTGGTATAGTTAAATAAGTAGGGTATCGAACACAGGGAACAACAAATTAAAACTAAAAACTAATTCTATCTAAATTAATTAATAAGTAGGGGGTTTCTCTAGTTTCTACAAGACTAGAAAACTTACTAACTATTACTTAATCTAAAACTTAGAAAAACAGAGAATTAACTAGATTCAATAATGGGAAGGAACTTCTGTTTAGTTCAACTCAATTGATCTTATGGTTGATTTCAAGGTAATGGTGCAATGGATTAATTCTTTTGTTGGTTAACGATTCAAGTGATTAGATTCGCATTCACTACACTAATCCTTAGTAAATAAACTAACTTAAACAGTGGCCAGTTGTCTAATTTAATTAAATTCACTAGATTAATTATTCAGGTTAATTTAGACTTGCAATACTTAACTAATTTAGTCTTTTAGTTAACTTCTTGTTGATGGTCATCACACAAGCTCACACATGAATTTACTTAATTTTCTTATTAACTCTAGTTTCATGTTCATCAATCCTAGACATATGACAAAGTGATCACATAGCATATGAGGTTAATAATTAAAAGATGTTCATGCTATTTAATTACCTTCCTATTAACAGAAAATTAATTATCATTCACACGTAAGGTTCTTTAGCAAGCTAAAATAACAAAAATCACCAACTTAGAATTAATCCTACCAACAATCAAACCATAGTATCAATTTTGTATCCCCAAACAGAAGTCTAAGAGCTTTAGCTCATAATTGAAGTAAATAACAACAAACAAACACATTCTAATTGTTTAACCATAATGACAAAACAAAAGATTAAGTAGAATGATGAAATTTGCCTCAAATCTCCTTCGGAATTGAATTCTAGCTTCTAACTTCGTCTTCTAGGGTGTTTCTGACTCTTTAATCGCAGTTGAACTCCTCTGAATCATTCCAGAAATTCCCCCCCCCCCCCCATCGTTCTGAGGAGTTATCTTTATATATACGAATCGACTCGTCGAGTCCATCTCTCAGTCCCCGTATTCGATAAGTCTCTGGGTCTCTGAGTCATTATCTTCTCGAATCTTCGTGTGGACTCGCTGAGTAGTCAACCCAACTCGCCGAGTAGGTGTAATTTTTAGTGTTTTTCTTCTTCGTTCCATTCTCGAGCTCTTAACCGCTTCTCCTGCTTCCTTTTGCTTCCGAGCTTCATTTTTGGACTGAAAATATAATTCAAACACTTTTAAGTATCTTTTGTCCATGTAATGCAATAATTTAGCTAATAAATGAATAAAAATCTACACTTAATATGAACTAAATATGCACATATCAGTAAATGCACCAGTAACTTGGTGTTATAAAACTTATTATTGTGTGTGATTTGATGAGTAAGTACAAGCAAACATTTAAGTCGAAGTTTATCCATTCCTTTTACCCTTGGAGGGATAAAAGCGATATATGTAGGACCCTCAATGATTTAGTGATGACACCCCTAAGTGTTTGGCCAAGTCTGAACTGATTTGATTTGTTCAATTAGTCGGTCGTCATAAATTAGAAATCGAGAAACAACAAATGGACCGAGAGAATGATTATAATCCATGCCTCAGTCCATATGATATCTAGAATGGAGGAATATATGATCCCTTATCTAATGGACGTGTCATTGACTAGGTCAGAGTTCGACAGCAGCTTTTAAGAGCTATGATTTCTAGTCGGGTTGTGGAGTCGTACTTGTAATAATAGTTATTAGACGAATCCAGGTGGGAGAATGTTGGATTAGTGTCTAAGTCCATAACTATAATTGGTATGTACTTGACCCGAGAGTAGCATGGTTCATTTGGGTTGCATATCACCTGGACAAGTTGATAGGATGTACTTTTGAGAAGAGGTTATTTATGATTTATTCATATATTAATATGAAATCATATGATTTAATTAGTATTAATCAAGAATTAATTTGGAATTAATTTTGTGATCAAAACAAACTAATTAAATCAATGAGGACTAATTGTGTAAATTAGTTATATATATATATATATATATATATATATATATATATATATATATATATATATATATATATATATATATATATATATATATATGTTTGGGCTTATGATCCATGGTGGACTAAGTTTATGTATGGATACATAAAGAGTTGGGCCACATGAACCATGGATCATAAACCCATGGGTATGGATTAGGGTTTACCAATGACCCTTGGAATCCTACAATATATATATATATATATATATATATATATATATATATATATATATATATATATATATATATATATATATATATATATATATATATATATATATATATAGGCTTATGTTATTCTATTAAAACTAATTATTGTATGAATGTATGAATGATTGTGGGCCAATCATTTTAGATATTTTAAGAAGATGATTAATAAATATTATTGAATTAAAAATAATTGAAATTACAATCTAATTTCACTATAAGGGTATTTTAATCAATTGAAATAAATTTAAAAAAGGAAAATTCCATATATTTAGGGATAATTAATTCTCCGGATTTAAAGATTCTGATTTTTTTTAATCAATTCAAATTTAACATAATTTTTAATTATACCGGATTTTATTCTGTCGGAATGACATTCTTTTAGAATGCCGGTTTATGACATCTTTTAAGAAGACATAAATAAGAAGAAAACATAACGAAGTATATTATGAAGGAATACACAAAATTGATTCTTGAAATAATAATATATCAAATAATTACATTGTATGATTGTGCTGCAAAATAAACATTCTTGAAGAATAACATTTTGAAAAAAATAACAAGTGTAATTCTTTAAATAAAATAAAATAAAAATATTCTTATATTTTGTGTATGATGAGTCTTTGATTCATTCTTCAAGCCATTTTTATAAGGTCTTCAACTCATTCTTGTGCCCTTGACCATAACATTTTATGAGAATAACTATCATGAAATCATTTCTGTCAGAATAAGTGGCATTTCGACAGAAACATCTATTACAAAAAAAATAATAAGAAAAAACATTCTAAAAGAATCATTAAATCTAAAGTGTAATTACCATTTAATTCTAACAGAATATGACATTTTAAACATTGGCAGAAAGCATACAACATTTAAAATTAGCAATGTGAGTTGTAATTCAGACAGAATAATTAGGGCAATAGAATATGATCATAATACATAAGGACAATTCTAGACCACACGAGTTGCTAGTAATTTTGACAGAATGCATACCACATGGTTAGATTCTTTTTTAGGCATTTCAACAAACACTTATTTGACATTATCATAAAACAAGCCAAATCGTACGTATCAATTTCTTAATTGTAAAAATTACCAAACAAAATAGGCCCAAAGAAAAAAAAAGCAAATACAAAAACCCATATGAGATACAAAAATGTGAGTATATAGGACGTTTGAGTGAATTATAAAACAATGAAACATAAAAAAAAAAAAAAAATTAGCTCGCTGTAATTCTTCCATTCATATTTATCGGGTCTGATGAACATCAAAGCATAACAGATCATCCACATAATTCTTCAAAAAATGGCCTTCAATTTAGAAAACAAAAAGTATGAATGAAACATTACAAAGATATATTAACATAATCAAAAACAAGATCAAGCATGTGAAATTATTAGCAAATTCCAAGGGTAAAAATTAAATTACGATTTCTAAATGTCATTATCAAAATGTGAATCAAATATTCAAATTAAATCAAAGTTTCAAAAGTTTATCAACTTATGTCACACCCCCAAACCTGAACGGCGGAAACGTTCGGGGGCGGATGACTTCATATGGTAACGTAACAAATGAATACATAGTAAAGAAAGCAATACAACCATCATATATATAATTGAAAGTTTACATTTGTCAAAAGTTACATGTTCAAAACCAATCACAATATGATGTCAAAATTCGAGATTAAACTGGCGCCGCAGCATCCCTTCATCAAAAACATAATGATACCTGAAATTACTGATTCCTTGGGACATACAAGTAATTTTGAAAGAGTAGATCAGCATTTAAGCTGGTGAGTTTCATAAGTATTTAAGTGACAATGTTTGTATGAAATGAAATATTTTGTCTTTGTTTGTTTGTGTTTAGAAAATCCTATATTTTCTACTAGTATAAAAGTAGCCTTCACTCAAGACCAATGTTTGTTTCTAAAATGTATGTAAGTGTAAAATAACCAATGTGTTTGAAAACCTTGTAAATCAATGCATTTTTAATACCCCATGTGAGTTTTATAACCATACTATTGACTCGGAATGCCTATACACAACGTTCTTCAGGCGTTGGAATGTTATGACGTTTGTCACCCCAAACGGTGGACTGTAGCTAACAGTCAGGGCGCGGGTTGTCAAGCCCGTATAGATCTATACACAAACACCATGCTCCCCCTCCAAGGGATTCTGGTATATAATACAGGACTTGAAAGGTGTACTCGAACGTACGTGAAGTTAGTGTCTCACAAAAACCGTGGTATAAAAACAGATCTACTTGTTAAAATGTTTCGTTTGTTTTTGTATATGAAAGTGACTTCTTGAAATTCGTGTTTCTAGTACGTAAGAGTTAGAAATTTTGTTTGTAAAACTATACCTACTATAGTTTTAAAAGTGTGTCTTGTTTGTTCAGAACTACCTAGAAAAGGAATCATTTGTTATGGAAGCATAGATTTTTGTAGAGCCTAAGATAGAAAAATATACATATAATCTAAGAAAATGTTTACTTTATACATGTATTACAACAATTCATATTATTAAAGATGGGATTTCATTGTAATATATTTTGTATACAAGAGTTCCCTAATAAGTTTATAAATCACATATGATTCTACTTAATGAAAGTGTATAAAAATCTTTATATATAACACCCGATAGTAGTCGTGTGTTCTACTTGTATTTCCCCCCCTTAGAAAGCATATAAAAGCATTTAGAATAATTAAAAAGGGTAAATTAAGGGGTATGAACTCACTTGAAAGTTTGAAGATAGCGAGATGGAAAACCGGGCATAGTTTTGTCTCGGGAAACGGATTTTTCTTGGGATTTTCGGGAATCTCAGGAGTAAAATCGACCCTCGGGACTTGAGCAAAAATGACCAGGGCTTCGGGGTAGTGCAGGCACGGAAAACGAGGCAAAACGCAAGGGAAAAGAGAAGAAATGAGCAAGTTTTTCGGAAGCCCTCGCATTCTATTTATAGGGGTCTGAGAAGCCTCGGTACGCGGGTCGTACGCTCGTACGCAATGCGTACTCGTACGTCATGCATGACCGAGTCCTCGACTGCCTCGGCTTCGGATGGGACGGCGGGTCGGATAGCCTCGCATAGGGGCGACGTGGACGGACCGAGACCAAGGCCCTCGGGTACGCTGGGCGTACGGGGTTACGCGGCGCGTACCTCGGATGAGGACGCTGACTCCTTCTTCGGATATTACCGGATTTTTGATTTATTTTATATATAATTTATTTAATAAACTTCAAAAAATCATATCTTCTTCATACGAACTCCGTTTTCGATGATCTTTATATCCACGCGTAGGTGAGACTACGCTCTCCGTTGGCAAATTCCGAAATTATTTTTATTATTTATTTATAAAATGACGTGATTAAGGAATTTCTTTAAAAATTCATAACTTCTTTATCTGACGTCGGTTTTTGCCAGACTTTTTACCGCTGAAATACCATTGTCGAGACCTTCGATTCTCGTTTAGGTCATTCCGGACAAAAGTCGCTTGATCTCCGATTCGAGTTTTTAGTTGTCTGTTGCTAAGCCGAACTTGGAAAAATCATAACTTCAATATACGAAGTCGGATTTGGGCGTTCTTTTTACGTACGATCATGGTTTAATGACATTTAAACATAGAAGGAATTTAAATAGAAACATTTTGGACATTTTAATATCAAAGTTAATTTTATTAACTCAAAAGTGGTTACAATGCTTGACTTTTTAGGTCATTACAAAGAGTTGAAATATCGGGTTGTCACATCATCCCCCCGTTAGAGGGAATTTCGTCCCGAAATTTAAAGTAGTAACGATACTAGTGGACATGAAAGAGATGAGGGTACTTTTGTTTCATCTGATCTTCGCGTTCCCATGTGAATTCAGGTCCCCGCTTGGCGTTCCGGCAAACCTTCACGATGGGTATACGACTTTGTTTCGTTTGTTTGACCTCTCGGTCCATGATTTCTAACGGTTCTTCCATAAAGCTGAGGCTTTCGTTGATCTCGATCTCGTCGAGTGGAATAACAAGAGTCTCATCGGACAGACACTTTTTCAAGTTCGAGACATGGAAGGTTGGATGTATGTTACCAAGTTCACGCGGTAGATTAAGCTTGTAAGCCACAGGGCCGATTCTGGCAAGAAACTCGAAAGGCCCTACGTATCTTGGATTTAGTTTCCCACGCTTTCCAAAGCGTATTAAGCCATTCCACGGTGAGACCTTCAATAAAACGTGGTCTCCTACCTGGAATTCCAAAGGTTTCCTCCTTCGGTCAGCGTAGCTTTTCTGTCGGTCTCTAGAGGCTTTCAATCGTTCACGAATTTGAACGATCTTCTCTGTCGTTTCTTGTATGATTTCCGGACCGGTGAGAGTGATTTCAGGAACTCGTCCTTTAGCTAAATGGTGTCGCCAACTTCCGTCCAGCACAGAGGGGACCTGCACTTTCGACCATAGAGGGCTTCAAACGGAGCAACCTTTATGCTTGTATGATAACTATTGTTGTATGAAAATTCGACAAGGGGTAAATGGATATCCCATGCCTTTCCAAAGTCAATCACACAGGCTCTCAGCATATCTTCTAAAGTTTGTATCGTTCTCTCACTTTGCCCGTCTGTTTGTGGGCGGTAGGCTGTACTCATGTCTAGCCTAGTCCCTAGGGAACTTTGTAGTGACTGCCAGAATCTTGAAGTGAATCTACTATCTCGATCGGAGATAATGGATATCGGAACACCATGCAGTCGCACTACTTCCCTTAAGTAAGTTCTTGTAAGCTTTTCCATTTTGTCAGTCTCCTTGATGGGTAGGAAATGCGCGGATTTGGTCAATCTGTCGACAATGACCCATATGCTATCGAGTCCACTTGTCGTCTTGGGTAACTTGGTTATGAAGTCCATAGTAATCCGCTCCCATTTCCATTCTGGTATCTTTGGTTGTTGTAGTAATCCTGACGGTTTTTGATACTCGACCTTAACCTTAGCGCAAGTAAGGCATTTACTTACGAAGGTAGCAATTTCTGCTTTCATGTTAGGCCACCAGTACAGTTTCTTAAGATCCAGATACATTTTATCTGAACCCGGGTGAACGGAATATCTTGAGTTGTGAGCTTCGGTCATGACTACGTTTCTGAAACCACCATGTTTCGGGGTCCAGATTCGGTCCATGAGATAGTAGGCTCGGCCACCCTTGACTTCTAGATTCTCTTCCATTCCTCGCAGGGATTCATCCACCACATTTTCAGGTTGCAAAGCTTCCATTTGTGCCTCCTTAATTTGTGTGGATAAGTGGGAATGGATAGTCATAGTTAGAGATTTGACCCTCCGACCAGTGTATTCCTTTCGACTGCGGGCGTCAGCTACCACGTTGGCCTTGCAAGGATGATAACGAATTTCGCATTTGTAGTCATTTAGTAACTCAACCCATCGTCGTTGTCGCATGTTGAGTTCCTTCTGATCGAAAATGTGTTGAAGGCTCTTGTGATCGGTGAAAATAGTACTCTTTGTTTCGTATAAGTAGTGCCTCCAGATCTTCAGAGCAAATACCACTGCTCCTAACTCGAGATCGTGTGTCGTATAGTTCACTTCGTGTGTCTTAAGCTGCCGGGAGGCATAAGCAATAACCTCCCCTCTCTGCATAAGAACACATCCAAGTCCTTGATTTGACGCATCGCAATACACTATGAAGTCTTCTATCCCTTCGGGGAGGGATAGTATCGGTGTGGTGCACAAGGCCTATTTTAGTGTCTGGAATGCCTTCTCTTGTTTCGCTTCCCAGTCAAAGGCCACGCCTTTCTGGGTTAATGTAGTAAGAGGTTTTGCAATGCTAGAGAAATTCTTTATGAATCTGCGATAGTAGCCAGCGAGACCTAGAAATTGACGAATTTCTGTAGGTGTCTTTGGTGCCGACCAGTTCTCAATGGCCTTAATTTTGGAGGGGTCCACGTGTATCCCTTTCTCGCTAACAACGTGGCCTAAAAATTCGACTCTTCGAATCCAAAATTCGCATTTAGAGAAGTTCGCATAGAGTTTCTCCATTCGCAGTGTTTCTAGGACTTTTCGTAGGTGCTGACTATGATCTTCCTCACTTCGGGAGTAGATAAGTATATCATCGATAAAGACGATGACGAACTGATCCAAGTAAGGACGGCATACCCTATTCATTAGGTCCATAAATACTGCTGGTGCATTGGTTTATCCGAACGGCATCACTACAAATTCGTAGTGTCCATAATGAGTTCGGAAAGCTATCTTTGGAATATCCCCCTCTAGAACTCGCAATTGGTGATATCCGGATCGTAGGTCTATCTTTGAGAAGTAGTTTGCTCCTTGAAGTTGATCGAATTGGTCGTCAATACGGGGTAGAGGATAACGGTTCTTGACAGTAAGTTTTTTCAGCTCTCTGTAGTCGATGCACATACGGAACGATCCGTCTTTCTTCTTTACAAACAAGACCAGTGCTCCCCAAGGTGAGAAACTTGGTCTTATGAATCCGTTTTGAAGGAGTTCATTAAGTTGACTGGAAAGTTCCTGCATCTCTGCTGGTGCGAGACGATAAGGCGGCTTCGCTACTGGGGTAGCCCCTGGAACTAATTCGATTCTGAATTCGACTTGGCGTTGTGGTGGTAATCCTGGTAGTTCTTCTGGAAAGATATCGGGAAAGTCGCGTACTACTGAAATGTTCTTGATGTCCTTCAGTTCTTGACTTGCATCAACGATGTGCGCTAGGAATGCTCGACAATCCTTCCGCAAGCACTTTCGAGCTTGGATGCACAAAATGATGCGAAGGTTTGTACTTGATTTGTCGCCGTAGATAACTAATGTTTCGTTGTTAGGGAGATTAAGACGGACTGCTTTCTCAAAGCACATGATGTCGGCGCGAAGAAGACTCAACCAATCCATGCCGACTATGACGTCGAAACTTTTAATTTGGACCGGCATGATATTGATTGGAAAATAATGGCCGTCTAAAGTTAACATACAGCCCATGTATATGCAGTTAGTGTTTTCGGTTTTTCCATTGGCCATCTCTACAATGAATGATTTTTCTAACTTGCTAGGTTTAGGTTTAAGTAAATGAATAAAGTTTTGACTCACGAAGCTTCTCTCCGCTCCACTATCGAATAATATGCATGCATATGAATTATCGAGAAGGAACGTACCGGCAACTATAGTTGGGTCAGCTACAACTTCGTCGTGGCCTATTGCCAAAACTCGTCCCACACCGCCAGTGCCTGCTGCCTTAGGACAGTTCCTCTTGTAGTGGCCCACCTCGCCACAACCGTAGCAAGTCTGCCCTACACCCGCACTGGGAACTTGAGTGATCGGCTTTGCGAGGTCCTTGCAGAAACGGGCTGTGTGTCCCTTCCTGTTGCAGTTGGTACACTGCATTTCCCGACAAGGTCCATGGTGGTGGTAAGTGCATTTGGTGCACTTTGGAAGGTTACCTACATAAGGCTTTGTTGGGTAGGTATTTGTAGGAGCTGTAGTAGGTACAGTGGCAGCATTCACTGAAACCAGTTGTTTCTTTGCGGATTCTTGGGAAGACCCACCCTTCCCTTTATTCCATACCCTCTTCCTGCTATTGTTGTTGTTGTTGTTGTTGTTGTTATTGTTGTTTCCTTTATGCGGTTCTGGTGCAGAAGTGGTTGAGTTCTGATGGCCTCCGTAGTCAATTAGAGATTTTGCCAGTTCCTTAGCACTTTCAAAGGTGTCATGTTTGGAAGCTAACACGCTTGATCGTATTTGGGGCGTCAGTCCCCAGATGTACCTTTCTATTTTCTTGCTCTCGGGAGCAATCATATCTGGACAAAGGATTGCCAGCTCGCAGAATCTGTTGGTATAAGTAGCGATGTCGGTACCAACCATTCCGAGAGTCCATAGTTCGTGTTCGAGCTTTTGAATCTCTCCCCGTGGGCAGTATTCTCTCATCATCATGGCTTTTAGGCTCTCCCATCTTATGGAGTTTGCCACTATTAGGGTAAGTACTTTAACGTGGCCATTCCACTAAGTTAAAGCTTTATCAATAAGGGTGAAAGTTGCAAATTTGACTTTGCTGTGCTCGGGACAGGAGCAAATTTCAAAGACTACCTCCGTCGTTTCAATCCACTGCCTCAGGGCCATCACACCACCAGTTCCATAAAACATCTGGGGCTTGGCATTAGTGAAGTCCTTATAGGTACATTCTCGGGGTGGTCCATGACTCTCGCCATGGTTGGATGGGTGTGTGCCAGATCCCGAGCCATTAGTACTCAAGTTATTGATCTGTGACATGGCAGCTGCCACCGCTGCGGTGACTGCTGCTTGGAACATAACAGCATCAAATTGAGGTGGTGGAGGTGGTGGTGGTACAGGTGCTTCCCCACCGTTGCTTCGCCTTGGATTCCTACGCGGAGGCATCCTTCAACTATAGGTCGAAAAGGTAAAGATAAGAATTCCATAGAATAGAAAATGCATGTGTCTCATGAACTAAATCGCTATAGTTGAACAACAGATGATAGTATGAGTCTTAAAATAGAAGAATGAAAGTTATTTGTAAGACTGAAAGTATGAAACAAGTATTTGGTTTCTCAAAGACTTTTCAAGGTTTGAACGAAATACTTAACATAGTAATAATAGTGTCACTTATATTAATATAAAAGTTGTAACAACGATCATGAAAATTTGACCCCTATAAGGGTCTCCGATTACAAAGTTCGAGAAATTTAAAGACTTTTAGCCGAGGTCCTAAGCTATAACAAAATTTAAGTCTTTGACAAGCACTACTTGCGACACAGGTTGTGCTTGGAGCTTGACTCTGCATCTGATTGCTTCGACTCCATTAGACGCCTATCAAAAGCGGCTTGTTGTTCCCTCAGTTCAGCGAGGGCTATAATCATTTGCGCTTGGAATGCCTTGGTTTGGAGTTGAGCATTGTCTTGTATCTTGTCCAGCCTACGGATGTCAGAAGTGTGAACCTGCACTTCCATGTTGACATCCCGGAGTCGGCTAGCTTGAACTCCGGACTGATAGGACTGATCGGCTAGCTTACCCACCATTATCGGGAGTGCCCGATCAGCCGAACCTCCGCCGCGGACATCATAGAAGTCCCGGCACATGCCGTAGGGAGGGTGTATGCCTTGTTTTTGGCTCCAATGATGGAGGTGACTTCCCCAGACGGGAGTCGGTCCTTGAAAGTTCCTTATGAAGACGGGAGGTTGAACGGGTGGTGGATCGATCACTTCCGGCTCTGAGTCGGTACCGGAGTCATCATCCATTTCTATGGGTTCCTCGTCCTCTTCGGGATCATCTTCGACCCATCCTCCGTTACCTTGGTTGGGAAAGTAGGGGTCGCCGGGGTGGTGAAATCCAGCCATTTGACTGTACGAGAAATATGGTTATAAGAATTGAATAAAGTTGAAACATGCAAAACATGTAAGTTAAACTAGTTTAGATAGCAAATACTCCTATAGTATTTAAATTCTTGTGTTTGATTCTAGTAATGGT
The DNA here is from genome assembly GCF_002870075.4 of Lactuca sativa. Classification (NCBI taxonomy): domain Eukaryota; kingdom Viridiplantae; phylum Streptophyta; class Magnoliopsida; order Asterales; family Asteraceae; genus Lactuca; species Lactuca sativa. The sequence continues at coordinate 170,793,856 of NC_056626.2, read as the reverse complement.
TTGGTAAGTTTTGACTTGTTGCTTACTACGATCATTCATCGATATACGTTGGTCCAATCTTGGGCAAATATAGTTAATCACGCTATATTTGTCCAAAATCTGATTACATATATCGAGTCTCAATCGTAGTGTCAACTTGTCTAAATACTTGTATAGTTGGATATCACAAGAATAATTTGTGGTATGCATGTAATTGTACTTAAATAAACTATCAATTTAAGTTAAACGCAACGCTGCTTAAGCGTAAAAAAGAAAAATTGTTTTGTCAGAGAGTATTAGTCCCTTAAGCATTTATAGTTTGTATATCTTATGTGGTTCGATATATTTAGTTCACTATAAACATTGCTCTGATACCAATCTGTCACACCCCCAAACCTGAACGGCGGAAACGTTCGGGGGCGGATGACTTCATGTGGTAACGTAACAAATGAATACATAGTAAAGAAAGCAATACAACCATCATATATATAATTGAAAGTTTACATTTGTCAAAAGTTACATGTTCAAAACCAATTACAATATGATGTCAAAATACGAGATTAAACTGGCGCCGCAGCATCCCTTCATCAAAAGCATAATGATACCTGAAATTACTGATTCCCTGGGACATACAAGTAATTTTGAAAGAGTAGATCAGCATTTAAGCTGGTGAGTTTCATAAGTATTTAAGTGACAATGTTTGTATGAAATGAAATATTTTGTCTTTGTTTGTTTGTGTTTAGAAAATCCTATATTTTCTACTAGTATAAAAGTAGCCTTCACTCAAGACCAATGTTTGTTTCTAAAATGTATGTAAGTGTAAAATAACCAATGTGTTTGAAAACCTTGTAAATCAATGCATTTTTAATACCCCATGTGAGTTTTATAACCATACTATTGACTCGGAATGCCTATACACAACGTTCTTCAGGCGTTGGAATGTTATGACGTTTGTCACCCCAAATGGTGGATTGTAGCTGACAGTCAGGGCACGGGTTGTCAAGCCCGTATAGATCTATACACAAACACCATGCTCCCCCTCCAAAGGATTCTGGTATATAATACAGGACTTGAAATGTGTACTCGAACGTACGTGAAGTTAGTGTCTCACAAAAACCGTGGTATAAAAACAGATCTACTTGTTAACGGTTCTTGACCGTCAACTTGCTCAACTGTCGATAATCAATGCACATCCAGTGTGAACCATCCTTTTTCCTGACAAATAGGATCGACGCTCCCCATGGTGAGCTACTCGGCCTGATAAACCCTTTCCCCAATAGCTCCTGAAGCTGTGAGGATAACTCCTGCATGTTCGGTGGTGCAAGGCGATAGGGCGCCTTGGCAATAGTCGCTGCTCCCGGAACCAAATCAATATTGAACTCCACCTGCGTCTCCGGAGGCACACCCGACAACTCCTTGGGGAAAACATCCAGGAACTCGCGCACTATCGGGACCTCCTCGACAGAACTCAATCTCACTGAAACATCTCGCATATCCGCCACATACGCCAGAAAACCCATGCAACCCTGCTGCAAGCTCTGCCTCGCACGAGCTGCTGAACAAAATGCTAACCTAGATCGGGTACCCTCACTGAACACCATAAGTACTCCCTCACTAGGGTCTCGTATGGTCACCAACTGGCGCTCACAGTCGATAACGGCTCCGAATCGGCTCAACCAGTCCATGCGCACGATGACACAGACATCCCCCATCACAATCGGTACCAGATCTATCAGAAACTCAACACCGAAAATTTCGACTACACATCCTTGGATCACATCAGTGGCATATACCGCTCGCTTGTTGGCTATAGAAATTCGCAGAGGTCGACTCAACGCCTCTCGCCGGATGTTGATGTGCTGACTAAACGCTAATGGCACGAAAGATCAACTCGCACCTGAGTCGAATAACACCAAAGCAAGTACAAAATTCATAAGAAAAGTACCTAAGCATACCATAATATAAGCACAAAATCTCAAACTCAGCAAATAAAGAATAAAGAATACATACCAGCCATGACGTCGTACGCTGCACGGACCTCCTCCTTTGTCAACTGGAAGGCTCTACCGTGAGCCTTTGGCGCCTCGGCCTTCACTGGCTGACTCTCGGTAGCTCGTACGGCAACAGGGGTAGATCCCTGAGGTGCTCCCTATGCCGACCCCCGCAGCTGTGGACACTCGGCCTTCTGATTGCCGGTCTTGTTGCAGTGAAAGAAGACTGCAAATCCCTTGGGGCAATCCTTATCCATGTACCCCTCCTTGCCACACTTGTAGCAAGACCCTACCCGACAAATCCCCTCATGACTCTTGATGCACTAACCACAAGTATGGCCCCTCTAGTTCCCTGGTCTCGAATCGGAGGGCTTTTCCCGCTTGGCTACTGGCTGGGACTGTGCCGGTCGTCGATCCCTCCCCTGAGACTCCGCCTCCTCCCTAGCCTGAGTCTCGATCTCAATCTCCCTCTTCTGAGCATTTTCCGGGAGCTCGACAAATGTCTGGTACGTCGATTTCACCACGAACTCGCAAATGTCTCTCCTCAATATACTCAGATATTAACTCATGCATTCCTGCTCAGTAGACACATGCTCAAGGAAAAACATCGCCCTCTCGTGAAACATCCTGGTGATCACAGTAACAGACTTTGTTCCCTGCTTGAGGGACAAGAACTACTGGGCCAACCGCTCCCTTTCCACCGGGGGGGACATACTCATCACAAAACATGGCGGTGAACCTCTCCTAGGTCACCGCGGTAAGCTCTGCAAAAGTGAAATGTGTTGTCACAAACTTCCACCAATCCTTCGCTCCCAAGCGAAGCTGGTTCAGCACGAACCGTACCCTCAGATGCTCCGGACATGAACACGTGTAGAAGCATCCCTCAATGTCAGAAATCCACCTCATCGTGGCTATCGGATCCTGTGTCCCATCAAACTCTGGTGGCTTCGTATTGCTAAACTCTCGGTACAGCAACGAGTCACCCCCATGCGGCCTCGTGGCAGCGACAACTATGGTGGCTGCAACTACAACAGCCTCCGACAAAGCAGCATATCGCTCATCAAACGTCTCAATGAAGGTGGTCTTGAAAGACCCAAACATCTTCGGAATCTCCGCCTGGATGGCTGCGACCTCCTCCTTATAAATCAATCGGCGAATCTCCTCATCACTAACACCACTGCTTTCTAGAGTGATGCGTGTCCCAACCAGGATGCCTCTGAAACACAGCAAAAAGAAGTCAGAGACTCGCTCGAGTATACTCGCACTCGATAACTCAACCCTACTTTTTCCTTGGTACCTTGAGGATTCTTACTTGGAATGCCCACTGATCCGGTGTTTCCGGTAGTACGGGCCCTATACTACCTTCCACACCACATCAATATTCACCCCAAGTCCTCCTCCTAGGATCCCAACTCGCAAATACTTTATACTACTTTGAATCCAACCTACTCTCTAGCAAGCCTCTCATAAGCTACTATCTGCTACCTAAATGCACTCAAAGCAACTCACTGCAGCAGAACTCCTAGGCTAAGGAATCACAAATCAGGTCACTCTAGTCCTAACATATGAATTGCTTAGCCTACTATAGCATGCATAACTCCTTTCGTAATATCATAGCACATAATGTAAGGGTATTTTGGGAAATCACCATTCGGGCGCTGGCTGATCGTACACACTACTCATTTCTGCTTTTCTCAATAATCTTTTACACTTTTAGGTAGAGTTTTTTCTTTTGTGAAAAAATTCCTCAAATCCTCAGTTTGAGTTCAGATACGCCAGAAGGTGCATCCGAATCCCTCAAACCAAGGCTCTGATACCAACTTGTAACACCGTGAAAATTTAAAACATTTTTTTCATTTTTCAAACAACATAAAACTCATATAATATTCTCAAATCTCATGTTCATCGAATGTCATCATAATAAAACATATCCCAAGATCATAAAATACAATCCTCTGTCAGTGTGTACAGATCATGTCGGCGCCTTCCCGCGATCCTCGCTTGTACCTGAAACACATAACACATAACACTGTAAGCATAAATGCTTAGTGAGTTCCTCAAAATACCACATACAACACATAGTAGCCACTCGAGGCTATAACTCTATATGACCCTCTGGTCAATGTGTCTTAGTGGGACCCTCCAGTCTCATGTCTCTGTGGTCCCTCTGTTCCTAACTCTGTGGACCTTTCAATCCTAACTCTATAAACTCTAAATCATACATAGCACAAATCACATAGAAATCACATCATACAAAAGCATACAAGATACTTTATCACATAACTCTAATTACCACTCTTTGGTAATGTATAGTGAGAAGACTCACCTTGGGTAACTCGGATGATCTCGAACTCGAAATACTGATCTAGCCTCCGCCTAATCACATAAAATAAATTCTCCTAATCAATACAGCTCTCAAAGGCTAGACTAGTCCCTCTCTAAATTCCCTTAGAAGGGTAAAAGACCATTTTCCCCCTCAATTGGCTCAAAGGTCCAAATATTGACCAAACCCTAAAAGTCAACAAAAGTCAACATAGGGCAATACGTGGCGCGTACCAGCTCTTGTATGAGAGGTGTACTCCGGTGATCCAGAATCGGGGTCTCAAACCCTTACGTGACGCGTTCTGAGATTTACACCTAGCGTAAGTCTCAGTCTCATGCTCTTATTGATTTTTAGTCTTAAACGGTTAAGACATAAGCTCAAATTTCAGATCTGACTATTCTAAGGCCACTTAATCCATAAAGTCGAAATCTTTAAGCCTTTGCATGGTTGTAAAGGCCTCCAATCACTCTAAACACCTTTCCTCTTTCCTCATTAAGACTATATCTCATGCATGACTTAATGTTCACGTCCAAGATAGGATTTTTATGGACCTACAACACATAGTACACTGGAATAGGGCAGATCTAAGCTTATGGAGACTCTTTGCTCATAAAGTCTCCACCTTGGAACCAAAAACCCTAAAAATGGGTCCATAAAGCACAAATCAAAGATGACAAGGAAAGCTTTGAGCTTTTTACCTCCAAGTGAAGATCCAACCTCTGTAGAACTAAGATCTAAGCTTGTCTTCCAACTTCTAGCTTCCATAATGGTCTCCTCTTCTCCTTCACCACCACAAGATGACACTTTCAAGGTTAAGAACACACACGCAAGCTTATAACGAGTTTTTTCTCTCTTAGGGTTTTTGTTGAATCAAAAAGTGACCCTCTTGAACTTCAGCTACCGCAACCTCCTAGCAACTGCAGTCAAGCAATCCCATCAACAATAGCCATCTGAAGTTTTCAACACCGCAGTCGTTATCTTTACTTAGTTTTTTTTGTCTTTTCTGTAAAACACTCTAATGTCCAGTATGCCTTGCATGGCTACTTTTAGAGCTGTAAACTTGTCTCTATAAATAGTGATCATTTCTCATGTAATCGGTACCAGTGTGAATATCTTATCAATTTCTAATACACATCTCAAACTTCTTATTCTATCTTACTTATCAAATCTTCTTACCTGCATAATCAATCACTATCTCTTTTCAGAGCAAGTCACCTGTGACTTAATCACTAAGCTAGATCTCATTTACTAACTTGGTTTGAATGTGTTCCTTGTTATGAATCTTCTTATGTGTATACTTGATATAACAATTGTTGTCATTTACATTCCTTTACTTTTCCGCATCTAACTCACTAACTCCTAACTCTTAATATTATTGTTGATCTAACAGATCCTTCGAGATTAACTATTCCGCTATATACTTATACTAACAATTTGTTCAAGTGTGTCTCAAACTTTTTCACTCAACAATTGGTATCAGAGCCATAGTGGTTGCTTTTTGAAAATCGGAACACTGATTTTTCGAAGAGCTTTCTATACCACCAAAAGCTTATTTCTTAAACACAAAAAAAAATCTTCAAAATGGCACAATCGTTATCACTAAATGTCTCCAACAGTGTTGGTGGTTCTAATTGAGCCCCAATATTGGTGGAGAATGAATACTATCACTGGTCTCAAAGGATGGAAAGATATCTTAGAAGACTTGGTAGAGATGCTTGGTGATCTATAGAAGAAGGACCACACGTTCCAGTCCTCACACTAGTACAAACTGAGGGAGCCACAGCAAGGCTATGAGGAGGTCAACCAGCTTTGAACCGTCCCACCAAAGATGATCTCGACACGATGGAAAATGATGATATCGCCTTTTATGAAATCTCTTGTGGAGTTGCTCCTGACAACTTTAACATCATCATAAACTGTAAATCAGCAAAAGATATTTGGGATGCTCTCAAAAACTTGTACGAAGGTTTAAAACAGCCTCAAGACAAGAAGCTCACTACGGCCCTCAATGAATTCAACAACTTCAAAGCTCACTCCGGTGAAAGTTTGGAAGACTCTTTTAAGAGATTCAACTTGATTGTCACAAAACTGTCCAATGCGGGCACCGTCCGCAGCAATCATGAAACAAACCTACAATTCCTTAATGGCTTGGGAAGAAACTGGACAACAGCCAAAATGATTGTTCAAGGAGACAGGAAGATTCACTCGTTGTTCCTCTATAAACTCTATGGAGAGTTGCAAGCTCAAGAATCCACTGTACTCAAGGACTGCTCAGACATCAGAGGTCCACTTGCTCTTGTAGCGCAATCACCTCACACTCAAACTTATCCCACTTTGTATGACTCATCACTACAGTCATATGAAGCATACTCAGAATATGACGATGAAGAAGAGTTTCAAAATGCCATTGCCCTTGTCAGTCAAAAATTCAATCGCTTACCACCTTCATTTCGTAAAAATCAACAGTACAACGGACCACCTTTCAACCGCAACTTTCAAAACAATCACTTTCGTTCCACCAAGAATCCTCTCCCTCCACCGCAGTCTCAGCAAACACAGTCTAAAGACGTACCACCACAGCCTCAATCAACTGGCTCCAGTACCTCTTTAGAAGACAAAAGTGACATTGTTATATGTCACAAGTGCAACAAAGAAAACCATTTTGCCAAGGATTGCAAGGCAAACATAGTGAAAGATAAAGCCTTCTATCTCAGAATGGCTCAAGAACTGGAGGACAAAGAAAAGGGAAAAGCCTACATTGCTCAAGTGAAAAGAAATCATCAAGTGTGGTCATCATTGCTATATGGCGATGAAGATGGCTCAACTAAGCTAAAGAAGAACCATTGCTATATGGCGAAAGATGGAACTCTTAGCATTTTGGAACAGGTAAAACTTATGATCCAAACTTTAAATTACAGCATGCATGACTGTCAACCTTACTTGGACACACTTAATGACACATATGATGCCGTCCTTACATACTACAATAAAGCATTAGATGAGAAGAACATCGCTTCGCAGGAGATGTTCCACGTTAGAGGATGTTTGGACAATAAGAGACTCAAAATGGCAATGTTAGAGAAGAACTTGATGCTAGAAAAGGATGCTAGGATGTTAAGTGAAACACAATTAGAAATAGCTTTAAATCAGAGAGATTTAGCACAGAGTGAAATTGTACGCTTAAATATTTTAATTGAAAAGTTGTTTAATGAATTGAGGCCATTGAGAATCTTGTTAATAATGGGAATGTTGATAACATTTTATTTGGGGTTGGTCCAATGGGTATCCAACCGTAACAGACTCCTCACCTCGGTTCACACCAGAACATCCCTATGTCCCTCCAGACCGCACCTTCTTATTTCCTGTCAATGACAAAATGTTTCCTGAGGATATCCAAGCTCATTTTGGTAAACTCCATGATCTGAGTAACAACTGTGTTATCGAAGAAATTCTCCCTGAATTTTCTAATCATGTTGATAACATAGATCACTGTGATTCTCAAACATCATCCGTAGCCGATGAGGAAATTGTTGTAGAAAGTCCGGAAGTCACATTAGACTTCCCATATCTATAGTCTGACCACAGTGTTCCTAACCGCAGTCATGAACTGCAAACGATCCAATTACCCAGTAACATTTGTCCCACTAAAGTTTCCACCAAGACTTACTCTGCGGTTGTCCAAAGCACTACACCGCAGACCATAGTCAAAAGTTCTGTGACTATTGAACCAATTAATCATGAATTACCAATCGAAAATTTTGAATTTGGTAAATGTTCTCAAAGTCCTGACTTTTCCAGTTCGGATGAATCAAGTCCCTGTTTTTCAAAATCTCTAAAAAATTTAAGGAAACCGCAATTAAATGTCACTGACTGTGGTTCTCCTAAGACCGAAGCAAAAAGAGCTTTTAAAGAATAATTTCGTTCCCATGGGAAGCAACGGGAAATTCATTCAAAACGAAAGAAATTTATGAAATATCCTAAGTCAAAAAGTCCATAAAAATTGTTTTCTCAGATTACCATTTCAAATCAACTGTTTCAAAGAAAACAAAAAGGAACGAGTTTACTATTTCTGACATTGCTCAAAAATCACCTGACTCTAAGGATAAGTCTTTTCGATCAAATGGTTTTCAGGTCTATTCCCTTCCAAAGTCACTTTCAAAAACTCAAAAATAGAAAGGAATTTTGCCAACTCCGGCACTCAAAAGGTCATCTCAAGAGTTTACGAAATCACCTCACAAAAGGCCTGCCCGTGTCTACACACCTGCAAGACCTGCAAAAAACACCTTTTCAAAACACACAAACAAAAGGGTCAAATCTTACAATCCTCGGACTGGACAAAAGCATACTTTTTCTTCAAAACCACAGACTAAGCCAAATGTCATAGAAAATGATAAAAAGTTCACGTGTCAATGTGAATGTCAAAAGATCTTCTCTCATGACAAATCTCATCGTTCTCAAAAGACTCGTAACTATCCACAATTTCACACAACTCCAAAAAATCTCAAACACCCAAGACTAGGCTTGAAAGTTGACTTAAAACCTGTCCCTGCCACCTCACATCATGCATCGATTAATACCTCGTATGTGACTCCGGGCTCCAAACTCGCTTGGGTGCCCAAATTAACCACTTAATTTCTGTAGGCATTATGCAATGAGGATCAAGAAGAAGAATGGTTGATCGATAGTGCCTACTACTTGCACATGACCGGAAGGTTAGAATACCTTCAGGATTTCAGGCCTATATGCAATGGTGGAAATGTTACATTTGGCAACAATGTGAATGGAATCATCCGAGGTTATGATGTACTCACTACGGGGAACTTTTCAATTCAGAAGGTTGCTTGTGTAGAAAGTCTCAAACACAATCTTATCAGTGTTGGCCAACTATGTAAGGCAGGCCATCGAGTTGAGTTTGATGATCAATTTTGTTATGTTATTACGAGTGACAGAAGTACCTGTTTGATTAAGTCACAATCTAAGGGTACCATGTATCCTTTGGATGTCTCTCTCATCATTGGAAAACCGCAGTTGTGTTTTCTCTCCAAAGATGTATCCGAAGTAGCTGGTTATGGCACCGCAAGCTCGCTCATCTCAATTTCAAATATATCAACACCTTGGTCACTGGAGAGCTGGTTAGAGGATTACCCATTCTCAAGTTCAACATTGACACTCTATGTCCTGGTTGTGAATGTGGTAAGCAGTCCAAGGCAAGTCACCCCATGGTGATTGATTCGTCAATATCTGAACCACTTGAACTTCAACACATTGATCTCTGCGGTCCATCAACCGTAGCCATTCTTCATCACAAAAAGTACATACTGGTTATAGTTGATGACTTTACTCGCTTCACTTGGGTATTCTTCCTCAGACTCAAATCAGAAACACCGCAGATCCTCATCAACTTCATCAAAGAGATAGAACTTCAGATCAAACTGCCTGTAAGATGCATCCGCAGTGATAATGGCACTGAATTCACTAATCATCCTCTCAACAACTTCTTGGTGTCAAAAGGTATTTCTCATAACTTTTCAGCTCTGTATACACCTCAACAAAATGGTGTAGTAGAAAGGAGGAACTGTACTCTAGTTGAAGCAGCCAGATCCATGCTCAACTTCGCACATCTTCCTCTTTACTTCTGGGCTGAAGCTGTAGCAACTACATCCTTTGTTCAAAACCAAGGCATCGTGTGCAAACGCCTCAATAAAACACCATATGAGGGTCTCAACAACCGCAAACCAAATGTTCGTTTCTTTCACATCTTTGGGTGTATATGTTTTGTGATCAATAACAGAGATCAGCTTAACAAATTTGCACCGAAGTCCGATGAAGGCATTTTTCTTTGCTACTCTACAAACAAGGTTGCTTATCGAGTTCTTATCAGACGTACGAGGCTCATCATTGAAAGCTTCAATGTGTAGTTCGATGACGCTTACATCCACAATACCCCTCCATCTACTGAAACCATTGCCATCATGGAAAGAGATATTCCTGCTTCTTCAGGTCCTCTAAACCTGGTTGAAGTCAATTATGATGATCTTTTCGACCCTGTTGAAACTGCTAAACTATCCGAAGTCCTTGTGTCACCAACTTCTCAACAACAACACGCTGATATTTTTGGACCATCTCTGTCCGAAGTAGGATCTCTCAATACTTTCACATCTCCGGTTGAGGGGGAAAACTCTACTCCAGATCAAGCAACAACCATCGAGGTTCCAGTATTTGATGATGCTCAAGCTCCTCTCCCTAAAAGATCACTACCATCAAACGTATCCTCATATTCGGACGATGAAATCATAGAGACCATTGACACTCGAACCGACTCAAGGATCATTTCTCTCCCATCAGCAGTCCAGGGGGAACCTTCTCAAGTTCCAGAGGAACTCCCTTCAGCGATCCAAGGGGAACCTCTCCAAACTTCTCAAGAAAATGTCATGATCGCTCCAACAAGTCAAGATGTTTCCGCAGGCTGTTCACAAATCCAGGGGAAACTTCCTTCTCCATCCGAAGCAACCTCTGATATTGAAAAAATTCCTTCTACCGTAGCTGCTGACCATCTGATGCCTCGTCTACACGTAAGGACGAAGGATCACCCACCAGGTCAAATTATTGGCAACCCATCCGCAGGTATTCAAACTCGATCTGCCAAAGATTTATCTGATCATTGTCACTATGCAGCATTCACGTCCGCAGTCGAGCCTCGATCTATCAACGAAGCATTATTGGAACCAGATTGGATTTCTACAATGCAAGAAGAACTGGAAGAATTTGAAAGAAACAAAGTGTGGCAACTTGTTCCCATACCGCAAGGCCATCCTTTTTTTGGAACAAGATGGGTGTTCAAGAACAAGCTAGATAAAGTTGATGCGGTTATCAGAAATAAGGCAAGACTAGTTGCAAAAGGGTATAGTCAACTGGAAGGTGTTGACTACGATGAAACATATGCTCCGGTGGCTAGAATGGAAGCAATTCGAATCTTTTTCGCATATGCTTCCCACAAAAACATCAAGGTACACCAAATGCATGTTAAAAGTGCTTTTCTCAATGGGGAATTGAAAGAAGAGGTTTATTTGCAACAACCTCCCGGGTTTGAAAATATTGAATTCCTTAACCACTGCTACAAGCTTCAAAAGGCAGTCTACGGTCTGAAGCCAGCTCCAAGAGCTTGGTATGAGACTCTTTCTAAATTCTTAGTCTCTTCAGGCTACAAAAGAGGAGTGATTGATCCCACGCTATTTAGAAAAGCAAATGGTACTCACCTTATGCTTGTACAAATATACATGGATGATATCATCTTCGGATCATCAGATCAAGGAATGGTGGATGAATTTGCTAAGCTCATGACAAACAAATTTCAAATGAGCATGAATAAAGAGATTAATTTCTTTATAGGTCTTCAAGTCAAACAAATTCAACAAGGAATATTCATTCATCAAGAAAAATACACCATTGAACTCTTGAAGAAATACTCTATGGACAACTGCTCTTCGGCTAAGGTTTCTATGGCCTTCGGATATAAGATCTCTACTGATCCCTCTGGCGAATATGTAGATCACAAGACTTATAGAGGTATCATTGCCTCTCTTATGTACCTCACAGCAAGCCGATCGGACATTGTCTTTGCTACTGGTGTATGTGCAAGGTATCAGGCTGACCCAAAAGTCTCACACATGACCACAACCAAACAAATTCACCGGTACCTAAAAGGAAGCAAATCCCTTGGTCTATGGTACCCCGCAGGCAATGAATTCAGCCTTCAAGCGTTTACCGATGCGGATCATGTTGGATGCAAACTTGATTGAAAAAGTACATCTGGTGGATGTCAATTTTTGGGAGGTAGACTTGTCAGTTGGTCCTCAAGAAAACAAAGATGTGTTTCTTTGTCTACTGCAGAAGCAGAATATGTGGCCGCAGCCAGTTGTTGTTCTCAAGTTCTTTGGATGAAAACTCAACTATTAGATTACGTTTACAGAATGCTGCGGATACCAATCTACTGTGATTCTAAAAGTGCCATAGCGATTTCTCATAATCCTATTCAGCACTCTAAGACAAAACATATTGAACTACAGTATCATTTCATCAAAGACCACATTCTGAAAGGTAACATCGAACTCATCTTTGTCCCTACTCATGAAGAGATTGCTGATGTCTTTACAAAAGCACTTGATTCTACCAAACTCAATGCGTTCTTACAAATGTTAGGGATGATGAATCAGGACCCCCAATTCTTCTTGAATTGATAGGTACCGCAGACCTTCTTGGTCTCCATTGCGGTTCTAGATGAAAGACACTTATAACAGATGGTTTTGGTACATTCTGTGTACCACAGTCAATGTACCGCATCCATATATTATATCTATCTTTCATTGGTCTTTCTTGTTTGTTGTTACTAACTCTTATACAAGTGCTCTCCTCAATTTATCCCACTGCAGTCATACGCAATGCCAAGGAAACCATCCTCAATGATGTGTTCGTCCGCAGTCACGTTAATTGTTTTAAAGACGGTTCATTTAAAAAAAACAAAAAAAAAATGGTGTGCTATTTAATGATCCTTCATTAAATAAAACATTAAATAAAAACATTCCTTTGAGAAACTGTCACATTCTTTTCTCTCAAAACCTCGTGTCAGACCTATTTTAGGTATGATGACAAAATAAAAGATTTTCCAAATCAAATCCTCTAATATGTCTTTTCCACTTACCCCTAAACCATCACATCCGTTACAACTTCTACTTTATCCAACAGATTTTTCTCACCCCCTGCACACGTTCTCAAGACGTGATTCAACATCTGACATTTTATTAAATGCAGAGTCCTTTTCTGATTAATCTCAATTTTAATCTTTATCCTTCTTTTTTCAATTTGTGGTTAAGATTAAAAGATGCTTATCCAAAGTTAAACCCAAACGTTTTTACCCAATTTCATCTAGGTCCAAAACATAAACGTTTCCCGCTCCAATAATCCAATATAAAACCCTTTTCTTCTCCACAAAGAACACTTTACGCTCTCAAAACCCTTGATTAGTGAACCTAGCTGGTTCAGATTCTCCCACAATTGCCTCGAGCAATTTCAGAGCTGTGTTCGATGATCAACCCACATACAATGCACCAACAAAATTGATGATCAAGTTCTTGAGGAATCATCCCCTGTCTGGACCTTTTGATGCATTCACAGACATTGTTCCTCTTTCCACTCTCTTCAAATATGCTTTCTTTGCATATCGCCCTATCGATAACCCTCAAGAAGTCCACCAAAACCTTGTCAATGATTCCTTGGTCATCCTGACCAAAAAAAAAAGTTCCTTTCTGCCATTAATCTTCTGATTCATCCCTCTGTCAAGTTCTTCACACCATCAATGGCGAACATCACCTCTGCACTATATCAAATGGGCTATCAGAAGTCAATCAAAGGCATTGGTGAGTTCAAGAAGAACCAATTGCCTGCGGTCTGGCAGTTTGTCTGTCACTTCATCATCCGCAGTCTGTTTGGCAAAACCAGAGGCACAAACAATATGGGTTTAAAGCTGTTAGAACTGGTTTGGAGCATCTTCTCAGGCCACGATGTGAACTACGGTCAGATTCTTTGGGATGACTTTCTACAATACATTCCTAAGGAGAGCCCAAGGCAAAACCCATCCGAGCTCACTTTTGTACGTTTTTGGTCTCTCTGCATATTTGATTTGCATGCGGATGCAAAGATAGACATGGGTGATGACATCAATTTCTTCATCACCAAAGACTTAAAAAGGTACAACCCTTCATCTGGTCAAACTATTTTTGGTCCCCATCCGCAGACTCCCTACACACATTCTTTCTTCTCTTGGTCTCAATATTGCTGATGTCTCAGATCACATAGAGGCTACGGAAGGTATTGACCCATACCTTCCTATCCCACCTCTCCGATCCACAGCCTTAAACCCTGAAGGTACCACAGTCCCTTCTTCCACTACTCTTTCTAATGTCTCTCAAAGACGCAAACATAAGGTTTCTTCTATCCATCGCCCTCACACCTCAAAGAAATCTAGCACTCTTAAAAAGGATGCGCCCAAACCATCCAAACCATCAAAGAAGAGAAAAACACCACCCGTAATCACAACTGCTGAACCGAGTCGCCATGACTCCGGTAGTGATTCTGAAGAGGATAACCAACCCATTTCTACCCTCAAGAAAAGGAAATCTGATCCCACTAGCCAAATGCATGACCAGACTGATACCTCAGCCTCTCAACAGGCTCCAATAGTCCTTGGGATGCCTGCACATCCATTTGACAACACCATCTTTTTCTTTTCAGACTCAAAAAGTAAGTCTAAATCACAACAAAGAGGAGACTCCCCACTAGTACACTCCCAAAGGGATAATACTGGTTCTCGCCCTAAATTCTTCAGGGCTTCCCGACTATATGTTTTTTCATCTGAGGAGTTGAACTTCATCCTGTTGAAAGTCACCCATACACTCCAAACATACTCCCATCCGCAGGGCACTTCTTCTGCCCATGCCAGAACTGAGCCCAGGCCAAACTTGACCATGGGTCAAGGAGACCAAGGAAGCTCATGAAATCCTACTCTGCTTACCTTACAATCAGGTGGTTTAGGTACGGTGGGAACAAATGTGCAAGGATCCGTGAACCCAATGGACACCTTGGTGCGATTTACAGGAATTAATGGAGAAGATTCTAATGATTCTTGGAGCATATATCAACCCTCTAACGAGGTTGAAGCCAAGAAATATGCCGCTTTTCATAGGGCATTTCAAGCTCGCAAGGATCAGTAAATCAATCAACAACAACTCAAGGAACAAGAAATTCAAGCCGTGGCCAAGTATTAGGCAGATGCCATAAACAATGCCAATACCGTAGCCACCATCCTAAAGGTTTAAGAATGGATGTCTTCAATGGCAGACAAACTTCAACAAGCTCAACAAACTGCTGCTGATCAGCATGTTTCTCAACCTCCCTCGTTTCCCACTGCTGCAGGTTCACAAGATGAAGAACTTGAAATCGAAGTGAGCTCTGCTCCCATTTTGGCTTCGATGATGATGAACCACAAGAGGTAAACAAACCCTCTCCTTCTGATGACGATCTGATGATGTTTGATGAAGATCAAGAATCTAGTGGTTCACATCACTCCACTTCCAAGCCAAAAGAAAAAAAAAAGAAGAAGAAGAAGAAGAAGAAGAAGAAGCATGCAGTCACAAGAAAAGAATTCCTCAGTCTTCAGGCTAAGGTTGATCAAATCTTCGCCGCAGTCAAGCCAAATCAAGCGCAACCAGAAGACAGCCCGGGACTGCAGTCCCTGATGGAAAGAATAGAAAGATTGGAAACCAGAGAAAGAATGGTTGTTGAGCGCATCTCTCTGAAGGTTGAGATGGGAAACAGATCACTTGACAACAATCATCAAGTTGATCACAAGGAGTTTATGGCTGCTGCGGACGCCTCATCTCTGAGGTTACCGCAATAAAAACTGACCTTCAAGCAGCTATTGCGGATCAGGCTTCACATTTTGAGAAGTTGGTTGCTGAAACTCATACTGCCTATGAGTCCGCAATCTCCGTTCTCCATGCAACGATCAACAGAATGCAACAATCACTTTCCACCAACTTCCATGGTCCGGAAATTCTTCAGCTCACCAAGGAAATCCATAAACTGCTCTTCCATCCCTCCATTCCCAACAATCAACATTTGGCAGAAGCCCTCAAAGCGCAATTTCAAATGGTTTTTAACAAGGTTGATGGCCTTCGTCAATGGCTTGAGGAGGCTCCGGGTCTGAACTCTTCAAGAGGGGGAAGTGAAGAAGTCCATCATTCCAACCAATCCCTCTCGCATCATCAAACTCCCCCAGCCTCTACTAAAAAAATTCCCACACCGCAACCATCTCCGCAACAAGAAAAACAACCCTCTCCACAACCATCTCATCTCACTCCACCTCACAACTCCCCTCCTCAAATTGAGATCACTCCTGCAAAACCAGAGACTCCCCCGCACTTCAAGAATCTGGAGAAGCATATGTCTTCTCCCAGCACAAACGACTCTCCTGCCACTGCTAAAAAAAAGTGATTGGAGAGCAGCAAAGCTTGCTGAAGAAGTATGGCGTCTTTGCGGATTCGACACGGTTATGAATGAGTCCTTAATAAACTCTTGGGTCAATCCCAATAGAAGACTTCTTGATGATGACTATGTCCCTCTTCTTACATATGCGGAAGCCCCCTCAGACGGTCACTGGGATGTCCCAATCTCACCGAATGCTAGATACTTCATTGTATTTGAGCAGTTCGACCGCAACATTCCCAACGAGAAAAGGCTTACAATGGAGTTCGAGAGACTTAGCTAATTCTACGCTAAGCATGCATCTCCTGTTGAACACATATTGTCTAACGATAGACCATCCGCAGTCAAAAATTACAAGGTTCGGAAGTTCATGAAGGCTGAGTTCATCCAGTACACCCTGACCTGGAGGGACCACGACTACATCCGCACCCAGGCTGATTTTACGTGTATGAACCCTGAAGAAGTTTTTCACATTGCCAAGGTTTTTCAGCACAAGTCTGAGAAACATCCGAAGATGAAGATCGCTCTTGAAAGGGCCAATACCTTTCTTAAGGAAACAGTCTGTGACTTCGCTAAAATAGATGCATACATTCATCCCATCATTTCCAAGATTGCTGACTTGCCACCACTTGACCCCGCACCCATGCCTACCGAAGGCTATGAGGAAAGATCATTAGGAGCAACCAATTATCCTGAGCTAGGAGTCATTTTTAAGAGGAAGACTGGCAACGTCAAATATTTCATTCCTATGACTGCCATGCACCGTCTCACCAGAAAACAACATGAGATCTGCCGCAATGCCGCTAAAAAATCCAAGCATACTACCGCAGAAGACAAGTTTGATATACTAAGAAGAATCAACTGGCTAGAGAATGTTAGGAAGTTTTGGTGGATCCTGATCAAGTTCCTTAAACTTGATAACTGATCAATGTTAAAGAGGTCACTTAAGGGAAATTGTTGAATCAAAAAGTGACCCTCTTGAACTTCAGCTACCGCAGCCTCCAAGCAACCGCAGTCAAGCAATCTCATCAACAATATCCATCCGAAGTTTTCAGCACCGCAGTCGCTATCTTTACTTAGTTTATTTTGTCTTTTCTGTAAACACTCTAATGTCTAGTATGCCTTGCATGGCTACTTTTAGAGCTGTAAACTTGTCTCTATAAATAGAGTTCATTTCTCATGTAATCGGTACCTGTGTGAATCTCTTACCAATTTCTATTACACATCTCAAACTTCTTATTCTATCTTACTTATCAAATCTTCTTACCTGCATAATCAATCACTATCTATTTTCAGAGCAAGTCATCTGTGACTTAATCACTAAGCTAGATCTCATTTACTAACTTGGTTTGAATGCATTCCTTGTTATGAATCTGCTTATATGTATACTTGATATAACAATTGTTGTCATTTACATTCCTTTACTTTTCCACATCTAACTCACTAACTCCTAACTCTTAATATTATTGTTAAGCTAACATATCCTTCGAGATTAACTATTCCGCTATATACTTGTACTAACGATTTGTTCAAGTGTATCTCAAAGTTTTTCTCTCAACAGTTTCACTCTCTGCAATATGGTGGCTGGGGTAAGGGCCTTATCATTCCTTTTATAGCCCTCAAGTCTCATTTAGGGTTTTGCATCTGAGCCAGTTACGCCCGACATAACTTTGGGTACGCCCAGCATACCTATTAGAGTCTGCGTCCAAATTAAGCGCATGAGTATGCGCAGTGTACTCTTGAGTACGCCCAACGTACTCATTTGCAACATTTTCCACTCAAGGGCTAAACTTGACAAGTTGGAAAATAAGAAGGGTTAAATAAACGTACCTGAATTTCAGGATGTTACAGTATTCGACCACACCATGATGTGTCGTTCTCTCTTTTTCTCTTTCAGATGTTTCTTTAATTTATGTTCTTTTTAAGTGCGATTTCTTTTAGTTTTTTTTGGTGTTCCATTTTTCTTTATCCTTTTACCTAAAGCTTGAAGAGTTATTTCAGTTTGCACAAGATACCAATACAGGGTTAACAGTAAATAAAGAGCTTTGCTAGCATATTTGGGTTGAGATGGTGCTGATCTCTCTTTCTTTCTCTCTCTGATGCTTCTTTAATTTAACATTATTATTAAGTGAGATTTCTTTTTGTTTTTCTGTTGTTCTATTTTGCATCCTTTTACCTAAAGCTTGAAGAGTTATTTCAGTTTGCATAAGGTGACAATATAAGGTTAAAAGTCAAAACAGAGCTTCGGTGGCATATAGGGGTTGAGATGGTGCTGACTGTGCTTAAACTGTAATACAGTCAAGGGCTATAGTAATTTCTCAAGCACTACTTCTATTAGCCAAACAACCCCTCCCGGTAAGTCTCATGTGAATGTACCATACTATCCTCTCAACATTTTTGTATTCTTATTCATATGATGTGCATCTTGAGGAATAGTACATCATTTGGGACTCCTCCACCCACTATTACTAGAATATAATTGTTTAATTGAGTTTATATAAAGAGATCATTTTGAGAAGCCTTTGGTTATTAAAATCTATAATGGGTATCAGCATATCCCGGGCATCTCCAGAAATTCATGAGATTAACTATGGCCATGACAACAATATATTTTACCAACATGCCGCTTCCGATAAAAGAATTGGCTCCATCCATACACATCAAGGATCCAAAGGATTCAACCAAGATGCAACCATTCTTTACCAGGTTTCCTATATCACTCATTGTAATTCATTACTCAAATTCACCATTTTCTTTCTTTAGATGGTATGGGTATATATATATATATATATATATATATATATATATATATATATATATATATATATATCAATTTTTTATTTTTAATGATAATATGATTCTTGATGAAGGACTATGGAATGGAAGATGGAGCATTTGGTGGGGTGTTTGATGGCCATGGAAGAAATGGTCAAATAGCGAGTAAATTTATGAGAAATAAGATGCCATCATTGATCATTAAAGAAAGGAATTCCATCATAGCAAAGGGGAAAACAGTAAAGATAATGAGAATGAGTCCAAAGATTTCTAGTTTTGGAGAGATGTCTGTGTTAGTGCCTTCAAAGTCATGGACAAGAAGATTATTTGACAAAATCTCATATTAATAGTATTAGTTATTTCTCATTTGTCATCATCACAAGTTGTTGGTAGGATTGATTGAGACTACTTTTGCTTTGAGGTATTTGAGGTACTTCACTGTGTAAATTTGTTCAAGGGTTTTTTTTTTTGGATACTGTGTTTGAGTTTTTGAGAAAGGGCACGAAAGATTGGGTAAATCAGATTATCATCAATCATTTTTTAAGTGAATTGCAGAATACTCCACGTATAGTATTAACCATTTACAACTACAATTACAACTAAACTTATATACACAACATACAGTATTTATAGATTTATACTTTGTTGTTTCTTGAATTAAGTCTCTTGTCTAAGTTTGTAGTTCTGGGATGCGTGATGCACTGTTGCATTTAGAAACATTTTTTTTATTTATTATAAAAGAATTTATTCGCTCTAAATCTTGAAAAGGCTCAATTCAAATGTTCATTTTTTTTACCATGGGTTCTGACTAACATAGCTAATTCTTGAAATTAGTTTAATTAATATGAACTTGATGTAGAAAATGACAATGAATATGTGAATGCATCAGTTTTCTCTTAAAATAGATATTTGTATATCTGTACGGAAAAGAGTTGGCATTGATTGAATATCGACCGTGGCAAAGTTATATGAAGTTGAATACAAGAAATACAAATGTACTTTTATATATATATATCCTTTTCGTACACATTGCACACTAACGGTTTTGCTGCCGACAAAACCTAACATCATTCATATGTGACGAATGATGAACTGATTAATTTCTGGATATTGCTTTATTTGGATTTTTGGTGAAAACAAAACATAATTTTTTTGAGAAAAAATTCAATTACTCGACTTATAATTGAATAGATCATTACTTTGGTTATATTCTTTGTGATTGTCTTACAATAGTGCATCTTTGAATACAGTATTTGCATGCGATTGTTGTTTTGTATTAATTACAAAGTATTAAACACAACAAATAGGAAAGTACGTTTATATAATTGTCATTTATAACATCTTATTTTCATTTTGCCCTATTACGGTATTGTACTTATAATTTTTTGTCTTATAACATTTTATCAACACATTTTATTTTGAAAAATCTACTAAGTTATAACATTTTAATTTATCAATCTCAAAGTAGCCTTTTAAAATACCCACATTACCTTTTACGGGGTCGTGCTTAGCACGGGCCATAGAAATTTACTAGTATATATATATATATATATATATATATATATATATATATATATATATATATATATATATATATATATATATATATATATATATATATATATATATATATATATCCGGTAAAAAAATTTTTTTGGTAGGAAGGTAAGAAGTTTTTTTTCTACATATTTTTTTAACGAACAAAAGAAATAAATCACTAGATGATTCATTTGTAAAATGATTCACAATAAAAAATTCACAAAAAAACATCTTTACGATTCATTTTTAAGTAAATTAAGAAAAACATTCACTTTTGTGACAATTTTAGTGAATAACAACAAAATCATTATATAAATGAATCATCGAGATGTTTTTTTGAGAATTTTTTCTTGTGAATCATGTAATGATTCATTTTGTTTGTTCGCGAAAAAAATATATAGAAAAAAAATTCTTACCTTCCTATCAAAATTTTTCTTCTTATTTGATGTTGACTATATATATATATATATATATATATATATATATATATATATATATATATATATATATATATATATATATATATATATATATATATATATATATATATATATATATATATAATGGTTTTTTGTTAATTTTATAAAAAATTGTTTAAATAGCTAAATTGGTCAAGTTTAGCAACAACACTCCATTGAAAAAACACGTGTGGATTCACACGTAACGTTTAACTGAATGAAATCTCGGTTATTGCAGTGGTTTCGGAATGGGACCAAAATTGGGTTCGGTATGGGACCAACGCGTTTGCTTGAGAATTGCAATCTCTTCTTCTAGGCATATGAAATCGTTCATTAATATCCATCACGTAATGTGCATATATATGTCAAATATGACATAGAAAAAATCTGTGTTTCAAATATATATATATATATATATATATATATATATATATATATATATATATATATATATATATATATATATATATATATATATATATATATATATATATATATATATATATATATATATATATATATATATATATATATATATAAAGAAATTGGTTTGAAGATAACATCGTATTAGAATCCTAGGTTTGAAAAAATGGCACCACCAAATCTTTCTGTTATCGACTTTTCGGTGAAAAATATATATATAAAAGAAATTGGTTTGAAGATAACATCGTATTAGAATCCTAGTTTTGAAAAAATGGCACCACCAAAGCTTTCTGTTATCGGCTTTTCGTTGAAAAACCTAATCCCTAACTCAAGCTCATGGATCACAACGTGCAGCGAAGCTATGCATGCGCTTGAAGAACACGGGGCTTTCATAGCCAAGTACGACGGTGTGCCTCAGGAACTTGACGACGCGATTTTCCTTGCATCACGAGACCTATTTGATCTTCCTACCGATGTTAAACTCCTAAACACTACAGACACACCATATCATGGTTACACTGGGCAAATTCCCTCCATGCCTCTTTTCGAAAGCTTAGGCATTGAGAACGCAACAACTACAGGAGGAGTTGAAAAAATCACAAAAGTCATGTGGCCTTCTGGAAATGAAAACTTTAGGTATATATATGGTTTCTTATTTTACGTCTTACATTCAATATATACGTAGTAATTATAATTCGTTTGATTCACCGGTTTTTCAGTAAAAGTGTTTTGATGTTCTCCAAAGCTGTAGCAGAACTATATCAGATAGTGATGCGGATGGTAGCGAAAAGCTATGGAATAGAAGAAAATTGTGAGTCGCTCCTTGAGTCCTCAGTTCATGTTCTTCGATTCATGAAGTACTTATGCCCTCAGGGGGACGAGGGAAATCCTCTAGGTGTTGTTCCTCACACTGATATTAGTTTCATGACAATTCTTCATGAAAAACAAGTAAAGGGTCTGCAGATAAAGACTAAGGAAGGACAGTGGATCGAAGTTGATCCTTCACCTTCATCGTTCATAGTCATGGCAGGCGATGTTTGCATGGTATGTATCAAATATACCGATTAACTATTCATCAATATTATTGTGCATATATATGTAAGAAATTGAGGTGTTTTCATTCACTTAGGCATGGACAAATGGAAGAATCGAAGCACCGTATCACAGGGTTATGATGCAGGGAAAAGAAGAGCGATATTCGCTGGGGATATTTACTTTTATTAGGGATCTGAACATACAGATACCTCAAAAACTCATTGATGAAGACAACCCACCACGGTTTAAGGAATTTGATCACTACAAGTACATCCATTACCATCGATACACCAACGACGGGAAGAAATCGGAGTGCCCCATAGAATCCTACTGTGGAATTAATTGAGGCTGTAATTGTTCAAAATAAAGGTGCCACCACATGTTTGTTGGATCATATGCATGTCTCTTTCAAGTTGTTTCTCTATTCAAATAGTATTTATAGAATAAATACATATAAGTTGTGTAAACATCTTCAATATAAAGGTGTCACAACTACGACATAAGCTTTGATTACCACCACTAGGTCATGCTAAGTTTGTAAGCATATAATGATTATAAATGCAGGAAAAATGCAAATATGTTTATCTTTTATCATAAAATCACTCCTCTTGTAAGAAACCAATAATTAATTTCGATAACTAAAACTTTCATTTCGAGTTCTAAGAAATCAATAATTAATACAATATCCAATGAAGGAAAAATTATTATAACATAGTAAAACTAAATTTTATGGTGAAATGCAAGACTACACATAAATATGTGAACATGCTTCAAATGGAAACACTAACCCAAGTTTTCATTATTCATTTCTTTGTCAATGTGAAAAAATTAGTCAATAACCGTAAACATGAACAAAAGAAGAAGCATAATTTCTTAAAGACAAATTAACCAAAATAAGAGAGGGACGAAAGAGAAGAGACAAGAAAGTACCCTGATTCTTTCAAACGGAAAGGTGTTGAAAAACCACCAAAAGTTAGTAGTTTAGTGGCAAAGGTGCATGATAAGAAGCTTAGCGGTGAGAGTTTGAACCTTGCCTCCAATAGTTTTGTTTTAATCTCATTGTTAGTTGTTTTATTTTTTTAAAGACGTGTTGTTATGTCACATCGGCAGTTAAGTCTCGTTTCTACATGTCACATCAGTGGTTCAGTCTCGTTTATACATGTCACATCAGTGATAATCTCCTAGTCAACTATTAAAACTTAATATATTGTTTTTTTTTTTTTTTTTGTAAACTAATGGCAAATATATAACAAAAAGAAATGGGTAAATTAAAATTAACGTGTAAACTTGTGGACTTTAGACCATTAAGGGCTATTTGGCATGATTTAAGATTTTAAGAGTTCTGAATTTCTAAAAAGATTTGTTTTTTAAGATCTGAACTTTTAAAATGATTGTTTGGAACCTCCGAGTTGTATTGAATGATAAAAATGTTCGTTTTATTTTGTATCATTTTTTTCGATTACAACATTATATTTTCCTTATTAAGACATAATACTCTAAAATGAATTCGAACATAGAATGCTAAAAATGGTATCTAATGCTTTAAATTGGTTTGATCATCAAAAGTAGAATTCTTAAAATATAAGGAGAGTTGACTTTTTTAAGTATCAAAGTCTTAAAAATAATTCGATTTAGCAACTAAAGATCTGATCAAGCAAAATTAGACCATAAATTTGAGTTTTAACTTGTTTTGCTTGTTACAACCTCATGTAACCACTTACGTGTTTGCTCTGCCTATATAACATTTTAAAATAGACCTTAAACTTGTGAGGATGCTAAATTTGAAAATCGAACTCTGATGTTTTTTTTTGTTCACTACTAGAAAAACAGCCTTTTACGACGCGCAAAACACGACGCTCTTTGATTTATGTTACGCATTAGAGAGTGACATTAAAAAAGTATCATCTCTTCAAAAAATTTAAGGATAGTGGACACGCATTTGTGCGTGCCCTGAAATAAGTGTTAGAAAAGAAAAAAAATACAAACACGGAGGGCGCTTATCTTAAACGTGTGACCTCTTCAAATGTCGCTTTATATTTTTTCTTAAACGCACGTTTTTAAAGGGGGAAAACGAAATCGTGAAATTCTAAAATTTTGAAGAATCCCGCTTCTACCCTCTCTCATCAATATAACCCTTCATTCACTCCTTCCTTCTCTCTGTAAACCCTAATCGCCACCGCCACCTCCACCACCATTGAACCTTAAAATCTGAATCCATACTTCACTTTAATTCACTCAATCCGGCCCTTAAATTTTAGCAAACCCACCAGAACCCTAAGTCATGCCTTTTATGCTTTCACATCCTTCCTTCCATAGTCCCGCCTCTATCGCATCGCTCTGCTCACCGTCGTCGTCTTAGGCTCTTACGCCTCCATCGTGGTCTCTGTGCTCATCGTATCATCATACATGCCATTTATTCTCGTCGTTCTTCTCCTTAACCCTACGCAGGTAAATATCATCAGTACTCCCTCTTATCGTCGTTCTGCTCCTTGACCCTACGCAGAGCGTGGCTATTACCTTCTTGTCGAACGACCCATCAACCCAAATCCTGACATGGCTATCCTATGGCGATTCACCGCCCAATGCCGACGACTATGGCGACGATTGGAATTCAAGCTTTTGACCTAATACACTTCATCTGAGAACGACAAGGAAGATTTGATGAATTCAATCAGACGGTCAATTGTTCACTTCTCGAGGTGTGTTACAATCTCTATCTTTTATTAGTTTTGTTTGTAGATTTTGGTATGATGCTCGTTTCTTCAATCCCTTAGAGACATGGCTTTTAACATGTCATCATCATAAGTGGATCTGGATCAGTAAACAATAGAGTACATGAAATTGAAATTGAAATTGGTATTATCAAGCTGAATGGATATCGATTTAGACATACTAGGTTCTATGGTTCCGGTTCTTAAATCAGAATATCCCAACAACTCGTAAATTATATAGACAAAAGAAATATCACCTTTAAAGGATTCCCGAAAAGCCTGTCAAACGAAACCAACAATTACTTTTTTAATCTCAACACTTGTGAAACACCATGTAACAAACAGATGCAATCAACATTAATTCTTTGGACGAGATACAAAAAAAAGTAAGAAGCATAGGGTAAGGTAACCATCAATCCCTGATTCTGAAATCTTTATGTTGTTGAGATGTATTATGGATATAGTTTGAGAAGCATCACAAAATTTTCTCGTTTTTAGCAGATGCCCCTGTTTCATATGTGGGGGGAAAATTGCTATGGTTCTAAGAAAAGGCATGATATTTACACAGAATGACTAAAAACTGTGATATTGTATGGGCCTTAAAAAGTGACAATAAAAGGTGTTACCTTCCCCAAAATCAAGGGTATCAAAAGTGTGATTATAAGTCTTCTGAACAATTGCTCAGTTGGAACAGATGCCCCAAGTCCAGAACAGATGCAGCCACTAATCACATGAAAACTCAGATTGATTATTTTCTCTAATATGCAAGATTAGAGACAAGAATCACTTCTAAATGTAGTGAACTTTTGTTTTTAAATGTTTTTAGAGAAGCAGGTAACATCAAGTGTAGATAGTCAAGTATTTTGTCAATTACTAGAAATGCATTAGGAAAAGAGCATATGTAGGTGAAAATGATGGTCACAGGTGATAGGATTCTGTTGGAGATTGTGGTTCAAGGGGATCTCTAGCACTGTGAGATGAGGAATGAGTTTATTTGGTGTAATGGTTTATCAAAAATAAAGCGTATGCATCCTTTGAATAAATTAATTGCATTCTAAAGATAGATGATGAAGGGCATAACTGTCAATTTACTTTAAAAATCCATGGATGTATAAAAAGATGTGGAATTATCAGCTCCCCTTATATATATATATATATATATATATATATATATATATATATATATATATATATATATATATATATTAATATTAGAATTTCTTTTTATCATAGCATTGTAAATAATAAATATACAATCTTTTTATGTACAGACATTCCAGGTCTTGTCTGAGTACCTCCAACTTCTGGATAGCTTACCAGTGCTATCAGCTATACAAGAGATGAGTCGTGGTGTGGAGGTAAGATTAATAAGATACCCTTCATATACATTCATCATTATCCTATATTACTTTGCCAGCTGGACATATACGTGTACATCATCTGTACTGATACAGTCATCACAAACGTACGTTACAGATATGGCTGGGAAGAACTCTACAGAAGTTGGACTCACTTTTATTGGGTAGGATGTTGAACACAATAGGGGAGGATGTTGAAGACAACCCTATGGCTGTTGAAGTTGATAAATCTGATATTTCTGGTCTTACATGGATGAAAGTTCCATGGACTAATCAGCTTGCTGTTAGAATAAAAGATGGTTTGAAGTACAAGTTCATTGGTTTTCGTGATCAGGTAGCTTTTCATGGTGATTCATGCATGTATCTTTATTACATATCAAACATCTTTTTCCTTATCATAGTTTTCTATTTTATTATATTACAGGATGTTATTAGCCTGACCAACTTTATCCAGAACTCCTGTGGGTTAACAACAGAAAAGAAACAGCTTTCTATTAGTGGGAAAAACTGGGGAGAAGTTGATTTAAATGGTTGAGACCTTTATCCTTATCTTGTTTTGTAAAATCTCCAAATTAGTATATTGTGGAGCAACACACATTTAGTAATATTGAGATGTAAATGAAACTAGTTAACATGTTATTCATACTATATGTAGTGTTACTGTGATAAGATCTGGAACAAATGATGGAAAACCTTCTGGTGTGGTAAAAATTGTGGATTTTGGCGAAGTTATTGAAGATAAGAACAATAATGTGGTGGAACCCGTAAAAGGTATTGTTGTTGTTATTTATTAACCATGAATAACATTTATTTGATTATATAATTTATTGTTACATTTTCTTTATAGGTAAAAAGAAAAAAACTGTGAAGTAAGAACAAACGGAAAGAAAGAAGCTGATTCCGATTCTTCAAGTTCATCTGCTGGTGGTAACAGGAGGAAGAAGAGATCAACAAAGAAAGAAGTCAAACAGCGTAAGAACAAACGGAAAGAAAAGAGACGGTTGTCTGGCAAAAGATCAAAAAGAAGGTCCAAATAGTTGCTTTTGATATATATATATATATATATATATATATATATATATATATATATATATATATATATATATATATATATATATATATATATATATATAACTTAAATCTCTTTTCATATAATATTGTATTTGTAACTTGTAAAAGTGGACTTACTTTAGGAGCTTTGGGAGTTCAAATGAAACAGAAAGTGGAAGTAGCAGTTCTGATGATGGAAAAGCAAATTGACGTGTTGCAAAGGCCAAAAATAGACCTCCAAGTACTTCTGCTGTACTTTTTTCCCTTCTTTTTAAGGGCATATTGCAAGAAATTACAACATACTATACTCTTTCTACCAATATAGGCATTGTACTGTATTTTTACCCATAATAACAATATAGCAATGTTGGATTTTAATCTTGATAGCTTGTTTTTAGTAGCAACAAACTTATATTTTCTTTACAGATAGTAGTATTATGTAGTAGATAACTTAAAATGCTTGTATATATATGTAGAAAATGCAACATTGCCATTTTGGGTAAAAATCAAGTACATTGCTATTATGGTAGGTATAACTTATAAGTGTTATTATAAGTAAAAAATAATAATCAAATACATTGCTATTATTGGTAAGGAGACGTACGTATGTAAGTAGGTTGCTGCTATGGGTAAAAAATAAAGTACAAAGCAAATTTCAGTTTTCCTTACTCAACTGTTAGTGAGATAGATGCTTAGAAATCTTGTTATGTAATATGTAGTGAGGAAAAGTTTACCAGATCTGTCACGAAAGGAACCTGAATCAAAGGTGAAAATTAAGGATCAAAATTCAAAGAAAACAACCTTAGAAGAGCAAGAACTTGTTAAAAATGGGGTTGTGAAGGACAAGGAGAAGGAAAAAGAGCTTCAATTACTTACTGCATAACCTACATTCTGAGTTGCATCACCAAGCATTCACCTCAGTACAGAATTCTAATGGTGTGGCGTATATTGGGAGGGATTGCCACCTCTCTCCTCTTTTCAGCCTTTGAATCATGGCTTGTTGCTGAACACAACAAGGTGAGATATAATATTACATTTCTAAATACACCCTTTATATTGTGTATGGTTCTAATGCTCTTGTTTTGATGCATCTATAGAGAGGTTTTGAGCAACAATGGCTATCAATTACGTTCTCTAAGGCAATATTTCTTGGGAATGGACTGGTTGCCATTTTAGCTGGTTTATTTGGAAATCTTTTAGTTGGTTCATTGGCCATGGGACCTGTTGCTCCATTTGATGCAGCTTCAATCTTTCTTGCCATTGGAATGGCCATCATCATATCATCATGGACTAAAAATTATGGTGACTCATCAGAAAGCAAAGATCTAATGACCCAATTCAGGGGTGCTGCTGTTGCAATTGCATCAGGTCTCTCTCTCCCCCCTCTCTCTCTCTCATACATATACAGGAGAAGCATGAAGAATCCAAAGTGGCAATCTTGTAATTATGCATACATATCATTCTGCCTTCTAAATTTGGACCTAATAGTTTTTTTTTTTTTTTTTTTTTGTGTAAAAACAGATGAAAAGATAGCATTATTGGGTGCAATACAATCTTTATTCGAGGGTTCAATGTACACTTTTGTGTTTCTATGGACACCTGCTTTAAGCCTAAATGGTGAAGACATTCCACATGGTTTCATTTTTGCTACTTTCATGTTATCTTCCATGTTAGGAAGCTATTTAGCTTCTCGGTTATTAGCACACACACTAACATACATTGATATTGTGTTGTGTTGTGTGTGTGTATATATATATATATATATATATATATATATATATATATATATATATATATATATATATAAATGTATAAAATCAAGATTCACTTTCCACTCGGACAAAAATACTCTTCCGGATTGTTCCAAATTATTATGACCATTTTGCCCTCATAGGAATTTTGACATTAACATACATGCGCACATTTTTTTAGTGTAGATTTTGTCGAAGAGAAATGACAACAAAGAAGATAAGTGTCTCTTGTTGTTTGTATATATACACTTTTTCTTCTTTTTTAATAACTTAAAAACTATATGAATGTGAAAATTGAAGGTTCACACACTGTTAAAAGGATTGGAAAAGATAATTGCAAGTGCAGATATTCCAATGTTCGTCTGTGGTGACTTCAATTCAGTTCCAAGAAGGTATGTGTCATTTCTGCTACATTTGTTATGTGTGTTGTGTGGCCAACAAACATCTGTTTTCATTACTTTGGTGTATGTAATTATTGATCCACAGTAAGTCCATGGATTTATTGTGTTTTTGGATTGTC
The DNA here is from genome assembly GCF_002870075.4 of Lactuca sativa. NCBI lineage: Eukaryota > Viridiplantae > Streptophyta > Magnoliopsida > Asterales > Asteraceae > Lactuca > Lactuca sativa. The sequence goes on along the minus strand of NC_056626.2, from coordinate 170,763,904 downwards.
CTATAGGTAGCATCTCAGCTTCTGATTAATTTGGTGTACTATTTTGGCAGGTTGATCTCTAGGGCCTGCTAGAAGGATTGGATATTACAGTTAAGCATCTATCTAAGACTTCACAGCAAGGACTTGATGAATATAATTTAGCAATGTTTTACTTGATTTGGACATGCATAAGACTCAAGCAAAAGCAAGACTCATACTTTGGCATGGCTAGAAGCTTTGGAGGAAACAAAACTCAAGCAAAAGCAAACACCTAGAGAGTTGTTAGCACATAGTAAGCTAGATAATGCGATTGTATATAAATTCTACTTCTCTTGAGTTCATTTATTTTATTACAATTACTCAATATTGGAATAATTATTTGTATTTGACATATTAGTGAAATGAATTATCTTTGTTACTTATGGTATTTTATTTTGTATTATGAGATTTTTAATGTATTATTTAATTTGAAAATTAGTAAATCAATAATATAATATTTTTTTTTAAAACATTTAGAATTATGATACGCAAAAATGTGTGTCATCTTCATTTATGACATGGCCTTTCTTGACAGGGGCTTTCTTGATACGCATTGCGTGTCATTAACACGCGCGTCGTAAGGTTACGACACGCGAATGCGTGTCGTCTTCCTTTATGACGGGGCCTTCCTTGATACGCATTGCGTGTCGTAAACGCGCGTCGTAAATGCGCGTCATAAATGCGCGTCGTAATTGCGCGTCGTCTATAGACGACGCGCAAAAGCGCGTCGTCTCTCTTTATGACAGGGCCTTCCTTGACACGCATTTGCGCGTCGTCTGAGCGTTTTACGACGCGCAATGAGCGTCGTAAAAGGCCTTTTTTTCTAGTAGTGGTTTTTAAATTATTAAAACTAAACTCGGTTTTTAAATTTTTTTACTTTTTAGTCAAAACTAAACTCGATTTTAATTTTTTTTTAATGAATTTTTTATATATTTATTTTTGTTTTTTGCTTTTTATTTATTCATGTTCACATTAAGTTTACATCAAAAATAATAAATTTTGTAAGCATTTATATGTAAATCTATTTATTATAATTTTATAACAGAAAATTATAAAATTATACAAGTTGAAAACATATATTGTGGTTATTATCATGTATAACCTTATCTAACAATTCTTTATATTAAGCCTACGTAAAACTAACTGAGCAAATAACATATTTGAGCCCTAGGATTTTTATATTTGTGATTTTCATCCAACTTTTTTTCTTGTTTTTTTTTCATTCTTTTGAACTTATAGTTTTTTGCATTTGCTCAAAATAAAAATAAAAAACCATAAATAACAAAACTTATAAAAAAGTAGAATAAAAAAACTCAAAGGTCAAAAATTATAATATACTCTTTTATATTCATACACTTTACACTTTTGAAAAATATCAAAGAAAAATTATCAAATTGATGAAAATAACACAAAAAAACAATAAATACATAAATAAATAAAACCAATACGAAAAAATAAAATAAAATGAAATACGAAAAAATTTAAAAGCGAGTTTAGTTTTGAATTTAAGAAAATAAATAAATAAATAAACTTTAAACCAAGTTTAATTTTAATAAAAGAAATTCTAAATTTTTTCAAAGTTTCGGGATCTAATTTATAATGATCATAAGTATAGGGTTTTATTTAGGATGTCACATAGGCGGGAGAATCAAGTAACCAAACGACTATAGGAGGTCGTAAACAGCAAAAGGAGTCAAAACTCATACTTTAAAGTCCAATTTATCGTGATCAGACCTCTAGTGGACAAATCGAATTAATTTTGATACTTCCATTATCAAAAAAGTCAAAATTTCTTCATATGAGTAGCATGCTAAAAATTAACACTAGACCTTTGAAAAGCATATTCTCAATAGCCTCCTCGTCATGTCCATGCATCATTTTGGTTCTTGAACATGTGAATGAAAAAACGTTGCTAATCTACGCAAGACATTTTCGTCTCACCATCAACTGGCGACCATGAAGCTCAAATTGAGAAGAAGAGTTTCTTGTACAGCTTCTACATCAAGAACCTTAAAAACACAGCACACAAGAATGAAGGGAAGGAAAAGAAACGCATCCTTGTTCATGTTCTATTAAGAAATCAACAAACGTTTTCATCAAATGTGGAGGAGAAATCACCGACTTCAACAATAAACCACCAATTTCAACAAGAAATCGCTAATTTCATAGCATTTTGATCGATTTCAGCAAAAATCAAGACAAATAAGGAACAATTGAACGAAATACATATTGTGCCGACCATTGCCACTCTTAAGAAAGAAGAAACTCATTGCCCACCGCCTGTTATTCAAAACGTAAACACATATATCAATGGTGGGTTTTGTTTGGAACAATTCGAATAAGAAAATACACACATCACATCCACAACTCTGTTATAATCCAAACTGCCATGTGTAGATACCTTTCCGTAAGTGTCGTGTTTTATGGAACCAAAACAACATTAAGTTTTTTATATCTTGTGGTTGCTAGAGATAGTGAGGTATGAAGATGGAAAGAAGATGAGAAGGTGTCGATCGAAGATAGCAGAGGGTGGTCGCTGGTTGGGGTCTTCGTTTGGATGGATCGGTTTGATCCGATCCAATCAAGTGAATCTGAATAGATTTCGATCTTCAAAACATTGATCTAGATAGTCCAAACTAAATTTAAATTCGATCCGATCCAACCAAATTACAATTCAATTGGATCGGTTTTTACAATTCGGTTTTCAAGAGGCAAGGCATTTTGAAAAATATATAACTTGAATATTAGCAAAATCTATAAAGAAACTATTTTTTTTTTATAAATTATAATTTATAAACAGATACTAAGAAAATATATTAATTAATATTTCATTGACAAAAAAATTTTGATAAGAAGTAATTTTAAAGTAGTATATTCGATGAAAATTTCTAATAATTAAAAGTAATAATTTAGTATATTTATAAATAGTTAAAGATACATATGAAAAATAGATAATATGTTGTTATTCGGTTTTTTGGGACTATTCGGTCCTTCGTTTATAAACCAACACTACTAGAAAAAAAAGGGTGTTTTCCTACGGATAATAGCTACGGAAATTTTCCGTAGCTAATTAGCTACGGAATAACTACGGATTAGCCACAGAATGGGACGCCCTAATTTAGTAACGGAATAGCTATGGAATAGTTATGGAATAACTACGGATGCTATTCCGTAGTTATTCTGTAGCTAATTAGCTACGGAATAGCTATGGTTAACCCATAGCTATTCCGTAGCTAATTAGCTACAGAATGGCTACAGAATAGCTACGGATACAATATTAAACCATTAAATGAGTAAAGTATCTCAAAGGTGCAAACGACTTTATGAACACTATTAATAACTATAAGTTGTTGAAAATAAAAATAATCATGTATAATAGAGGTGGGAAAAAATGAAGAGAAAAAAAATGATGTTTAATGCCCGAAAAATCAAAAATAAGAAAAATCCGTAGCTACTGCGTAGCTAATTAGCTACGGAATTTTTTTTATTTTCTATTTTTCGGGCACCAAACGTCGTTTTTTTTTTTCGCTTAGTTTTTTTTACACCTCTACTATACATGATTATCTATACTTTCACCAACTTATAGATATTAATATCATTCATAAAGTCGTATGCCCCTTCGGGATCAAGTATTCGTTTCATAGTTTTAACAATGTAATTACTATACTTTTCACCAACTTGTAATGAATTTATTTTTGTATATGTATAAATACATACATGAAAGAGTTGTGGTATATGTGTACGTGTATGTGTGTACGTACACGTGTTTGTGCGTATTTATATGTGAATGTAGATCATAAGCGTGTTAAACCATTAAACGAGTCATGGATCCCGTATGTATACACGACTTTATGAATGATATTAATAGTTATAAGATTGTGAAAATATAGATAATCATGTATAATAGAGATGTGAAAAAAACGAAGCGGAAAAAATGACGTTTGGTACTCGAAAAATCGAAAATAAGAAATATTTGTAGCTAATCTGTAGCTAGTTAGCTGCGGATTAGCTACGAAATATGTTTTCCGTTAGAATTCCGTAGCTAATCCGTAGCTAACTAGCTACGGATTAGCTACGAATATTTCTTATCTTTGATTTTTCGGGCACCAAATGTCTTTTTTTTGCTTCGTTTTTTTAAACCTCTACTATACATAATTATCTATACTTTCACCAACTTATAGCTTTTAATATCATTCATAAAATCGTGTGCACCTTCGGGATCAAGTATTCGTTTCACAGTTTAACAATGTAATCACTATTCTTTTCACTAACTTGTGATGAATTTATTTTTGTATATGTATATTTTGCATACATTAATGAGTTGCGGTATATATGTATGTGTATGTAGTAAGTATATGTGTTTGTGAGTATATATATGTGAATGTAGATCATAAGCGTGTTAAACCATTAAACGAGTCATGGATACCGTATGTATACACGACTTTATGAATGATATTAATAGTTATAAGTTGGTGAAAATATAGGTAATCATGTATAATAGAGGTGTGAAAAAAATGAAGCGGAAAAAACAACGTTTGGTACCCGAAAAATCGAAAATAAGAAATATCTGTAGCTAATCCGTAGCTAATTAGATACGGATTAGCTACGGATTTTTCTTATTTTCGATTTTTTGGGCACCAAACGTCGTTTTTTTCGCTTCGTTCTTTTCACACCTCTACTATACATGGTTATTTATATTTTTCAGTAACTTATAGCTATTAATATCGTTCATAAAGTCGTGTGCACATACGAGATCCATTACTCGTTTAATTGTTTAACACTATAATTCTTATGAGTATGTTCACATACATCTCACAAACACGTATACCTACATGATGATGATGATCATCATCATCATCACCACCACCATCATCATCATCATCACCACCACCATCATCACCACCACCACCATCATCATCATCATCACAATCACAATCACCACCACCATCATAAACATCATCACCATCACCATCGCCATCTGTCACACCCCAAAACCGGAATGGCGGAAACGTTCGGGGGTGGAGGACGTCATGTTAAGTATCACGAGATATGTATATGGTAAGCAAGTAATAAACAACCATTTCATTTCAAAAGAAAGTGTTTACAATGTGTGTTCACAAAAGATATAATTCATACACAAATAACAAAATAAGACTTGAAGCTATAATGCTCCATCTTCCGAATCCCCAGCACGAGCACCTGTCTAATAGTCTCCTGAGAATACAAGTTATTTGAAAGATTTGATCAGCAATTAAGCTGGTGAGTTCATAAGATTTTAGTGATGTGAGTAAGCTGTAAAATGTTGTTGAAAATGTATATGTAAAAGTGGTGTAAGCTGTAAGTTCTGTTTTGAAAAGTTTGCCTGTTCCTCTAGAAAATCCTATATTTCCTACTGGAATGAAAGTTAAGTAAAATGACACTACAAGCCTTTCTATGGGTACTAAGTGGGTACAAGTTATATATACCTCAGAGTAAACAAACAATCGATTGTGCGCATCTGCCCTAAGCTTACCACCCAACGGGGACAAAACGTAAGGCGGATAGCACACATTCCATTGGTTGTTAGATCATTGTCATATATAACCCTGCTATATTCACTTGTTACTCATGGAGTTATTTTTAATGGTTCCTTTATATGTAATCAGAAGTTCTTTTAAGAAAACCTATATTTCTTATAGTAAAATATTGACCACAGTGACTACTTTTATAATAGCTTTGTTTATACTGCTATATATAATCTGATATCGGGTAGAAAGTTAATTGGGTGAATCTGCCCTAAGTTAACAACCCAATGGGGAACTAGAGGAAAGGCGGAAAACACACATTTAACTACCTATTGGATATTAGTTTTATATATCAACATGGTGTATAAACTAAGATATTATAGAGTTATTCACCTAAAGTCTTTAAAATTGTACTGGCTTAATAAAATGGATTAAGCCCTTAACTGGGAAATCTCTAGTTTTGTATATCAAAAGTACTGACTTTGAAAAGTATGTTTTGTACTAGAAAAATTGTAGTTCGACTCCGTGTCCTATAACCTGATCCATACTTGGTACCCTTATGATGACTTAATGTATACTAAGCATAAATATATATAGATTCAGGTAGATAATAGATTGGGGGAATTCGGTTCAAGACCACAATCCAACGAGAACAGGCAATGAAACGAAAGCACACATCCTATTAGCTGTCGGAATCTATTAGTATATATGTATTCTATAGTGTATACATTAAGGAATCATAAAGCTAGCATTAAGATCCTAAACTTTAATCGTAGCCTTCTACCAAGGCATCTTCTGTTCTAAGTTAAGCCCGACTGTTCCTTTTTCAAATGTAAAGTATATTCTTCCTAGTTTATAACTATCTTGACTAGAAAATAGGTCAACTTTCAAGTGGTACCGACACTTTATGAAAGTAATGGAAGAAGTAAGTACACAGATCTCGTTTATAATGACCTGCGGATGTACTAATAACCTAAAAACATATTTGTTTTTATTACGGTCATAATGTGAAAGCTAGAACCCCTACTAAACGCTCTTACGTAAAGAGATTAAGGGAACTAAACGCGACTCCAGCAATCTCTTGCAAGCCGTGTAATTCACATTAAAGTTATATGATCATGTATACCCAATATAACTATCACTAATGCGTTAGTGATTCATTGGTATAATTAGATCCTGTCTATGTGTTCTCATGCTATAGCAACCTAACTTGTTTGTTATGTTCTGTTCTGGTATTGTTTGATTCTCGTCACTATTTGTTCTGTTATGGTATTGTTTCCTTGTGAGCTTCATTGTAGTAGAAGTAATGAATAGCATTCTCCTAAACTATACCTATAATAGTTTACTAATGCTCTACTTGGACTGTTACTGGAAAGACTCCTTTCTCTACTAAGTTATGCTTGTACTTTAATAACGGAGTTTTGTATAACTATAAAGTAACATAACCTTAAACCAGTTTTGAAATGTTTTGACAACTTATAAATAACATAAGTAACATTTTGAAAGATGTTTAACAACAAACATTTACACAATTACCATTGTGTTCAACCTGTATTCCCCCCCTAAAACAGTTAAAATAGTTAAAAGATCCATTACGGGGTATGAACTCACCTGATGTGGGTGATTCAAACGGGTATGCGCATATGGATGAGAAGTTCCACGAATGAAGTCTCGAGACACAATAAGTCCTAAATGACATATATGGACACATATTGATATGAATATAGTGTTTATAACAACTATATGAAAGGAAACACCTTCCGGGACTAGGAAACACCTTGACCAAGTGTTGGAATCACATGTGATTCAACATAGGAAGGTATAAAGGCACTCACATGAGTTTACTACCATGGTTTTACGGCCCAAGGGAGTTTATGGCCGTAAACTCATGGTTACTCTTGGGTAAGTGCAAGTTTGAGGGCTATGGGATGATTTAGGGACCTTAGCTCTACCCTAGGATGAGGTAAACCACATTCTTTGTAGTTTTTGAGGTGTTCACGGCCCAAATGAGTTTACAACCATAAACTCATGGCTATTTATGTTTATGAGGGTCCTAAAGGTCACAATGAAGCATCCTAAATTCAAGTCTAAGCCTTTGGAAGTGTTAGTGGCATCATAACACCCTTAGCTTGAGTTTTCGGCCCTTGGACCATATTGGCTTGAGTTTGCGGCCGTAATCACCTATGGGTGATGGTATTTTGATTGTTTTGAGTCCTAAACACATCAAGGTAATGTGCTAGGCTAGTCTCTTGGCTTAAGGAAGGCATTTAGGGCATTTTGGCACCATAAAATGGAGTTCACGGCCCAAGAACATCCTTGGCCGTGAACTCACTTCTTGCCCTTGTTTCTTAATGATTTTGAGGTCTAGACATGTCAAGGGTAGTTCCATGTTTGGTTCCCAGGTCTATAGGGACATCGGGCACACTTTTGGCCCCAAATTTAGTGTTCACGGTCCAAGAGGATCTTGGGCCGTGAACACCATTTCCTTGGTGTTCTTTGATGATTTTCATGTTATTTATGCACATATAACACTTTAATACACTCTAGTATCGAAGTACTTACAATTCGGGGTGATCGGGTGAAGATCCTTGAGAGAGAAATCGGGTTTTCTCTAGTTGGAAATGTAAGAAATGAATTCAAAATGGCTAAGTTTTTCTTATATAGTCTTGAGGGTTTTTGGTCGAAATACCATTTTTGGACTGTAAATTCCAAACTCTTGAAGTTTTGGACACTTATTGTTACGTAATAAACCCTAGGGTATCCTCTCTCCTGATATCTCTTGATGTACTATCTTTAAAACACTCAAACTTATTCCAAAAAGCTTGAAAGTTAGCAGAAACAGTTTTGACTTCTATTGAAGTGGATGGTTGTACATAATGGAAAGTTTTGGGTTGTCACACCATCACCATCACCATCACCACCATCATCATCATCACCACCATCATCACCATCATCATCATCACGAACATCATCACCATCATCATCTTCATCATCATCATCATCACCACCACCACCATCATCATCATCATCACCACGACCACCACCATCATCATCATCACCTCCATCATCACCACCACCACCACCATCATCATCATCGTCATCACCAACATCATCATCATCACCACCATCATTATCACCGCCACCATCATCACCATCATCATCACCATCACCATCACCATCACCATCACCATCACCATCACCATCACCATAATCATCACCATCACCATCACCATCACCATCACCATCATCATAACCATCACCATCACCATCATCATCATCATCATCATCATCACCAACATCATCACCATCATCATCTTCATCGTCATCACCACCACCACCACCACCATCATCATCATCATCATCATCATCATCATCACGACCACCATCACCACCACCATCATCATCATCATCACCACCACCATCATCATCATCACCACCATCATCACCACTACCACCACCACCATCATCATCATCACCACCATCATCATCATCATCACCATCATCATCATCACCATCATCATCATCATCATCATCATCACCATCATCATCACCATTATCATCACCATCAGCATCAGCATCACCATCACCATCAGCATTACCACCATCATCATCACCATCATCACCATCATCATCATCAACATCATCATCACCAACATCATCACCATCATCATCACCACCACCACCATCATCATCATCATCACCACCGTCATCACCACCACCACCACCATCATCATCATCGTCATCACCGCCATCATCATCATCATCACCACCATCATCACCACCGCCACCACCACCATCACCATCACCATCATCATCACCATCACTATCACCATCACCATCACCATCACCATCACCATCACCGTAGCTATTTATTTCCGTAGCAATTTCGTAGGTATTTATTTCCGTAGCTATTTAGTTCCGTAGCTATCCACTTCCGTAGCTATTTTGTAGCAAATCTGTAACTATTTATTTCCGTAGCTATTCCGTAGCTATGGTAGCCACGGAAAGTTCCATAGTTATTTCGTAGCTAATCTGTAGCTATAATTTAGCCACGGGCCATTATGCTACACCTATTTTTCAGTAGCAATTCCGTAGCTATTCGTTTATAGCTACGAAATAGCTACGGATTGTGCTGTAGCTATTGGACTAGTTTTCTAGTAGTGCAAAATCAATCTGAAATCCAAAATAATAATTCGGTTTTGCTGAATACCAATCCAAAATTCTGAATATCCGAACCAATTACTTTAATTCTAAATTTTCCAATTAGACAATTCGGTTTTATCCAAATAGTGAACAACCCTAGTCGCTAGTCGCTGATAGAAACGAATATATAGGAAAATTAAGGAAGAGAAAGTCGGAGATTGGCAGGTGGAGATATACTGGTGATGACGATAGAAGGGATGGGAATACGATAAGGGCCATTTGGTATATTAATAATGGATTTGAAACATAAAATGGATAGCTGGGGTCTAGCTACGAGATTACCATAGTTTTGTATTTAAAATTGGAACTATCGTGGCCTGGGATATAAAATTGGTATTTTTGGTAAAAATCTCGTTTTAGCAATGACTTTCTTTAGTAATTATAAAAACAATCTCTTCTAGGCATGATTACGTACGTGCATTAATTAATATCCGTAACTTAAATTGTGCGTACCGTTTCCTCAGAGAAAAACGTGTATTGTCTAATAATGAAAAGGCTTAGAAATATCTTATATACGGAATATGGGACATACATAAAATCCGTTTTCCAACTATATAAACGAAATAGGTCTGAAGACAGAAAAATACATCGTAAAAGATATCCAAGGTTTGAAAAGAGATGACACCACCGAAGCTATCTGTTATCGACTTTTCGTTGAAAAACCTAATCCCTAACTCAAGTTCATGGATCACAACATGCAGTGAAGCTATGCATGCGCTTGAAAAACACGGGGTTTTCATAGCCAAGTACGACGGTGTGCCTCAGGAACTTGACGACGCGATTTTCTCTGCATCACGAGATGTATTTGATCTTCCTACCGAAGTCAAAGTCCTAAGCACTTCAGATACACCATATCATGCTTACAGTGGTAAAACTCCAGTCATGCCTCTTTACGAAAGCATAGGCATTGAGAACGCAACAACTACAGAAGGAGTTGAATTCTTCACAAAACTCATGTGGCCTTCTGGAAACGAAAGTTTTGGGTATGGCTTTTTATTTTACGTCTTAAATTCAGTTACACCTAGCAAAAATAAATTTCGTTTGATTAAACACTGGTTTTTCAGTAAAAGTGCTTTGATGTTCTCCAAAGCTGTAACAGAACTATATCAGATAGTGATGCGGATGGTAGCAAAAAGCTATGGAATAGAAGAACAATGTGAGACGCTCCTTGGGTCCTCAGTTCAAAATCTTCGATTCATGAAGTACTTATGCCCTCAAGAGGATGAGGGAAATCCTCTAGGCATGCTTCCTCACACTGATATTAGTTTTATGACAATTCTTCATGACAAACAAGTAAAGGGTCTACAGATAAAGACTAAGGAAGGACAGTGGATCGAAGTTGATCCTTTGCCTTCATCGTTCATAGTCATGGCAGGTGACGTTTTCATGGTAGGTAGCAATATGTTGATTAACTATTCATCAATGTTATATATTGTATATATGTGACATTTAAGGTATTTTCATTCACTTAGGCATGGTCAAATGGAAGAATTCATGCACCGTGTCATAGAGTGATCATGCAGGGAAACCAAGAGCGATATTCGCTAGGGCAATTTACTTTTATTAGGGGTCTGAACATACAGATACCACAAAAACTCATTGATGAAGACCACCCACCACGGTTTAAGGATTTTGATCACTACAAGTACCTCCATTATCTACTCACCAGTGAAGGGATGAAATCTGAGTGCCCCATCAAATCCTATTGCGAAATTAATTGAGTTGTGTATTGTTCAAAATAAAGGTGTCACCACATCTATCTTATGTATCTTTGATCATATGTATGTCTTTTTCAAATTGTTTCTTTAATCAAGTATCATATGTATTTCTCTTGAGAAATTAAATATCCTTCTACTTTTATTCCTACAAATCCAACTACCAAATTAAATCAAAACATGTGTCATATTAGTATACTAAAATTTCATTAAGTTGTTTCTCTAATCCTGTTGTAATTACTGAATGAATATATATAATTTGTGTAAACACTTCAAAATAAAGGTGCACCATAAGCTTTAATTATTTATTTATCTATTGCTAAGGACATGTCTGGATTTGTTTATATACGAAAAGTAATTATGTAATTAATTATTTGTACTTTGAAACCATTTATGTTAATATATATATATATATATATATATATATATATATATATATATATATATATATATATGCTTAATGTACAAACCTCTAATGCAATACCATATTTTACCGAACCGTACATTAAATAAGGTATGTTTTACTGTACTTAAATAACATATCTTAAATAAGATTTGATACTTATATAACTTGTCGAGTATGAGGTTATTATCAATGGCAACACTAAGTTCTTCATTTATCGGTGTATATCAATGAAAACTCCAATGGAGATTGACCCCACCAAATGCCAGCCACCCACCCTAGAGATCGACACCACTAAATGCCACTGGTTCTTCTTTACTCATTTATCGCTTTATTTCTAGGGTTTTAAAAGAAGTGTTTGGATCTGGAAGATCAGGAAAAATAGTTTCCGATTTGCAACACATAGCAAGCAATTACCTTTTACATAATTACATCTTTATTGTTTTTGTTTTTCATTGCTTGATTTTTCAGTGACATTTGGAAACAAAATTGTTTTCTTGATCCTCAATTTCGTTTTTATCTCTTTCCTTAAAGATTTTTGTTTTTTTATAGGTTTGCAACATATCATGAAACCACGTTGATTTTGGTTAGGTATGCTCATGTATTTTTCATATATTTTTTCCAAGTTAATTTTTATTTATGCTTCCTGGTAGATAAATGTTTGATTATTTGGGATTTTTATCATGGTTAATTGGTTATAAGCTTAATATTTGATGCGATATTGGAGGTAAAGGTGGTTACCTTCAGAGTTCACACGTTTTTAACATTTGCTTTTTGTTCATGACAATGACGAGTATGCGTGTCTGTAATTGTTTCCTCATTTATCATCTTAATTAGCTTTCAGTCCTAACTAAATGTAATTGTTGGATTACTTCTAAATTGTATTTTATGGTATTGTAACAGGTACTCTACACTAGGGCAAAGATCCAAGAAGGCCATGATGTATTAAGAGAAGTAGACAAGAAGCTTCTATTGTTTAGGTAAGTAAATAAAATTTTTGTTTACGACTCCCATTTTGGGTTTGGAGTACATTGAAAAACAACAGCAGTTAAAGAATCCGCAGATCTTCTGAAAAAAGGGTTACGGACAAAAACATCAACATCACCAAAAATTCACCAGATCAGCAAACTAGGAAAACAAAATCAAGACCATCAAATCAGACCAATGAAAACAAGACAACTAGTAATCGAGAAGTAGCCAGCACACATGAAGGGGAGAAAATGTCAAGATCCCAAAAAAAATGAAGATATTCTGAAATGCCATCACGGAAAGCACCAAACCTACGAGAACTAAGATACTGTTAATCAGTTTTTAAATCTATGTTCTTTTGTTTTTGGATCAAAAAACGGACTACTAACTACAATGTTTGCTTTTATTTGAAGATGGATGAAATGAACGAACTATTGGTAAGATTGTTACATTATGTTCCCTTTTCAATTTCGCTATATGGATTTGGGTTGCCAATCTTTGATGGACTAATTTGTTCATGATATATGACTAACAAACAAAACATGAAAAAAATAAACTTCACATAGTCCCTAGGAATTGTTAAAGAATGACCCCTACAGGTAGCATCAATTAAGGTGCGTATTCATTTTTTGTTGTGTTTATTTACTAGAAGCTAGGTTTTAGTTAGATTCATGGTTGATTTTGTTATTGTGAAGTGTCAGCTTATGTTGTAACATCATGTTTTGGATCGTCCGTGATTAGGGTTCGTGGGCTGCAACCCGGGCATGAGGAAGTCTCGGGGTTGCGACGAGTTTCTAGAAGTGTAGGGCATCTCTTCACCTTTCTGTGGATATGAGGTTCATTGGAAACGAAGTTATATCGAGGAAGCACCAGAAGTTTGAAGTTTTGGCAGGATTAATCCCTATTTTAGAAAGGTGGCAGCTGAGTACGCATAGCGTACGTATATGTACGCTTAGCGTACTCATGTGCATGATTTTTAACCGGAGCCACCTAGTACGTTGGGTGTACTAGGCACTGAATGAAAAACCCTAGTTGAGGGGTGTCCCTATATAAAGAATGAGATGGCCTCATTCTTGGCCACCATCCTCATATTGCAAACCTTCTTAAACCCTAAACCTTCGTTCATGGAGATTGTGAGTGCATTTGAGAGCCTTTGAGTGTTTTTGTGTGTTCTTGGAGTGAAGAAGAAGCTTTGGAGAAGAAGGAGTGATAGTCCAGGCCCTTGGATCTGAGCATATCTATGTTGGGAGCTTCATATAGAGGTATAAAGCTTCAAACTTTCTCACTCTTTTGATTTGTGCATCTTAGTAGAGTATTTTAGGGTTTTGTCCCCAAACGTTGTAGACTTTATGAGATATTGATCTCCAGAGACTTTGATCAACCCCTTTGAGTGTATTTAGTAGTGTAATGTCATAAAAATCAAGACTTGGACGTTGGAATCAAGCCATGCATGAGATATAAGCATTTTGTAATAGAAGAGTGAGAGTTTTCTGTGTTGGTGACCTTATCAGCCATCCAAAGTCTTAAAGTCATTGACTTTATGGAGTAAGAGCCATTAGGGAGTCTAGATCTGGGATTTGAGTTAATGTCTTAACGGGTTAACACCAAAGGAGTAGGAAAAACAATCATGGTCGTACGTTGAGCGTAATTCCAATGTGCCCTGCGTACTGACCAAGTGTCCCCGAGGGCCAATCTGGATTCGTGAGTACGCTAAGCGTACCAAGAGATGTCTTATGTGCTTATCTGTGTATTGTGATATTCTGCATTAGGTCTTTGTGATTTATGTTGAGTATTATTATTATGAGCTTATTTAGTTCAGACCGGAGGGTCCACCTGAGTTGTGGGACCGGAGGGTCTCCACTAGAACACATTAACTGGAGGGTCGTATTGAGTTAGCCTCGAGTGGCTAATGTGATGTGTATGGTATTTTGGGTAACTCACTAAGCTTCATGCTTACCGTGTTTTAGGTTTTTCTCAAGATCGCGGGAAGACACCGACTTGATTGTACACACCAGTGAAAGAGTTGTGTTTTGAGGATCCTAGATTAGAATCAAACATTATGGAGTTGCGATTTGTAAATTAAATAAATGAGATTTTTGTGAAATGTGTTATGAGAATTAAGTGATTTTAAATGAAAATTTTGTTTGAAAATTTACGATGTTACAAGTTGGTATCAGAGCCTTGGTTTGAAGGATTCGGATGCACCTTCGGGTATGTCTGGACTCAAACTAGGGATTTGAGAAAAACATTCAAAAGAAATGAGTTTTCTAAAGCGAGCAAGAGTTTCTTAGAGAAAACGAGAAGGAGCAGTGTGTACAATCAGCCAGATCCCGAATGGTGATTTCCCAAAATACCCTTACTTATTTCTGTTATGAGTTATTATTGAGATATTAGTGATGCATGCTAGAAGATACGCTAGGTATTTCATATATTAGGGCTAGAGTTGCTTGATTTGTGATGCCTTAGCCTAGGAAATGTTGTTATCTGTGATGTACTTTGAGTATGTGCGGAGTACGAGTATCTAGTAGGAATCTTTTAGAGAGAGCTTTGAGTAGAGGAGTAATCTATGAGAGATGCCTAGATGAGCATTAGAGAAGCCTACTGAGGGAGTAGTTAGATAACTGCGAGACATAGGGTTGCTTGAGTTCGGTGATACCTTTTGAGTGTGAGTAGAACAAATAGATTTGTAACCTAGAGTGGTTTTACATGCTGGTGGAGATTATTCGATGCATGAATGTTGCTTGCTACGTGCTTTGTGGAACTCTTAATGATGGAAGTCAGCTACTACGTGAAAATTACGATATTTAGGAGGTAGATGGGTGGCATCATAAGGAGTTCTTCAGCAGTTGATGGCAAAGAAGTGTGAGTGTAACATCCAGATTCCTAGGTATTTCGTTTTTTAACCTTTTATTTTGAGTTAAAGAGAGGGATTCGACCAGTTGACGCCTAGAGTCGTCGAGTAGGATCGCGATTCTCTGACTGGATTAATGAATGGACTCGACGAGTCGGCTAGGTGACTCAATGAGTCTGTGCTGGCGGCAGAACCCCTAAATCTTTAGGCCTATGCCCTATTTAAAGGCCTTTATGGCCTTCATTTGCGGCCACTACACCCCCGAGAAACCCTAGAGAGCGGAGAGAAAGCTTGTAGAGCAAGAGGAGGGAGAATAAATAATTATTTGGTGTGTTTTAGCAAAGGGAAGGAAGGATTTCGAGCTAGGATGACTTGTGGGACTCAAATCTTCCATCATTTCGTTCAGAGCTACTGTGGGAGGTAAGGATTCATGTCTATCTTCATTTAAGTAATAGATTTCATGAATCTAGGGTTTCTTCTCTTCACTTTTGGTAAGCGATCTAGTGTGTGTGATGTCCCCTTGTGATAATATTATTAGATCTGGACCTTGAGAGGTCCAGAGAGTCCCTATTTTTTAGCTTTATGCAATCCTTTATAAGTTTTGGTGCCTAGGTTATCATATAAAGGGTTATTTTGGCATATAGAGATGATAGTGTGATGCATGGGCCGAAAGTTCGAACCTTTACATGACTTTTGGGTGCTAGAAGGTTAGATCTACTAATTTGAGAAGCAGATCTGACCTCAGAAGGTCTTTTGAGTGTTGCCATGGAAGGAACTCGCCGAGTCCATAAGGGGACTCGACGAGTCGAGTCGGGTTGCCCCGAGATTCATGACCATAGGTAACCCGTTGAGTGGAAGGTTCGCTCGACGAGTCGAGTAAGGTTTAGATAGACTCAGAGGACACGCTTGGACTCGCCGAGTCACCTATGTGCACTCGATGAGTCTGTTCAAAGTTGACCATTGACTTTCGTTGATTTTTAGGGTTAATTCAATGTTTGGTTTGAATCATTGGAGGGGTAAAATGGTCTTTTACCCTTCTGAGAGAACTTAGAGAGGGTTTAGTCTAGCCTTTGATAGTTGTATTGATTAGAGTAATTGTTCCATGTGATTAGGCGGAGGCTAGACCAGTATTACCGAGTTCAAGATTTACCGAGTTACCCGAGGTGAGTCTTCTCACTATACTTTACCTAAAGTGGTAATTAGAGCTATGTGATAGAGTCTGTTGTATGCTATTATATGATGTGATATCTATGTGATTTTGTACTATATGTGATTCAGAGTTTACAGAGTTAGGACCGAAGGGTCCACAGAGTTAGGACCAGAGGGTCCACAGAGTTATGGGACTGGAGGGTCCCACTGAGACACTTTGACCAGAGGGTCATACAGAGTTATAGCCTCGAGTGGCTAATATGTGTTGTATGTGGTATTTTGGGGAGCTCACTAAAAATTTATGCTTACAGTGTTATGTGTTATGTGTTTCAGGTACTAGTGACAATTGCGGGAAGGCGCCGGCATGATCGGTACACACAGACCGAGGATTTTATTTGTGATCTTAGGATATGTTTTAATTGATGACATTTATTCAACATGAGATTTAAGAATGTTTAAATGATAAATATGTTGCTTGAAAAATGATAATTTGTTTGAAAAATTTACGTCGTTACAAGTTGGTATTAGAGCCTTGGTTTGAGGGATTCGGACACACCTTCGGGCGTATCTGAACTCAAACTGAGGATTTGAGGAATTTTTCGCAATAAAACAATTCTTCTAAAAAGAATAAAAGGTTTTGAGACAAGAAGAACAGAGCAGTGTGTACGGTCAGCCAGCGCCCGAACGGTGATTTCCCAAAATACCCTTACATTATGTGTTATGAGATACGCTATGATATGTTATGCATGCTGGAGTAGGCTAGGTACTCATATTAGGACTAGAGTGGCCTGATTTGTGATGTCTTAGCCTAGGAGATTTCTGCTACTATGAGATGTTTGAGAGTGATTAGGTAGCAGCGAGGAGTGTATGAGAGGTCTGCTATAGGGTAGCCTATGCATAGCAAGGTTAGAGTACTTGTGATCTGGGATCCTAGGAGGAGGACTTGGGGTGAATACTGATGCGGTGTGGACGGTAGTATAAGGGCCTGTACTACTGGAAACACTGGATCAGTGCGTAGTCCAAGTAAGAATCCTTAGGGTAATGAAGAGCAAGTAGGGTTGACGTTCTCTTGACTGGTGTTCAGGTAAGTTTTAACCCTGTTGCAACACCACATCATTCCCAAACACAAGTTGGTCACATCTCGAATGAATATAGTTGATCAGGCTAAATTGATCCTAGCTATGATTACATAACTGTTCGGGTTGACGACAGTGCCCAACCTTTAAATACTTTTAGTTCTGTTCTCCTCGTGACACTAGTTCTATTATGTACATGTATGAGCAAGTAGGTATATATTTATAACTTGAAGTTATATTCTCAAATATATCATTATCTAGAGCACTTAAGCCCCATTGTATTTATAGTTGTATATCTTTTATCGGTTGATAGACTTAGTTCACTATAAACAATGCTCTGATACCAATCTGTCACACCCCAAAATCGGAACGGTGGAAACATTTGGTGGGTGGAGGACGACATGTTAAGTATCACGAGATATGTATATGGTAAGCAAGTAATAAACAATCATTTTATTTCAAAAGAAAGTGTTTACAATGTGTGCTCACAAAACATAGAATTCATACACAAATAACAAAATAAGACTTGAAGCTATAATGCTCCATCTTTTGAATCCCCAGCACGAGCACCTATCTAATAGTCTCTTGAGAATACAAGTTATTTGAAAGAGTTGATCAGCAATTAAGCTGGTGAGTTCATAAGATTTTAGTGATGTGAGTAAGTTGTAAAATGTTGTTGAAAATGTATATGTAAAAGTGGTGTAAGTTGTAAGTTCTGTTTTGAAAAGTTTGCTTGTTCCAATAGAAAATCCTATATTTCCTACTTGAATGAAAGTTAAGTAAAATGACACTACAAGCCTTTCTATGGGTACTAACTGGGTACAAGTTATATATACCTCAGAGTAAACAAACAATCGATTGTGCGCATTTGCCCTAAGCTCACCACCCAACGGGGACAAAAAGTAAGGCAGATAGCACACATCCCATTGGTTGTTGGATCATTGTCATATATAACCCTGGTCTATTCACTTGTTACTCATGGAGTTATTTGTAATGGTTCCTTTATATCTAATGAGAAGTTCTTTTAAGAAAACCTATATTTCTTATAGTAAAATATTGACCATAGTGACTACTTTTATAATAGCTTTGTTTATACTGCTATATATAATCTGATATCGGGTAGAAAGTTAATTGGGTGAATCTGCCCTAAGTCCACAACCTAACGGGGAATAGGAGGAAAGGCGGAAAACACCCATTTAACTACCTATTGGATATTAGTTTTATATATCAACATGGTGTGTAAACTAAGGTATTATAGAGTTATTCACCTAAAGTCTTTAAAATTGTACTGGCTTAATAAAATGGATTAAGCCCTTAACTGGGAAATCTCTAGTTTTGTATATCAAAAGTACTGACTTTGAAAAGTATGTTTTGTACTAGAAAAACTGCACTTCGACTCTCTGTCCTATAACCTGATCCATACTTGGTACCCTTATGATGACTTAATGTATACTAAGCATAAATATATATAGATTCGGGTAGATAATAGATTAGGGGAACTCGGTTCAAGACCACAATCCGATGAGAACAGGCAATGAAGCGAAAGCACACATCCTATTAGCTGTCGGAATCTATTAGTATATATGTATTCTGTAGTGTATACATTAAGGAATCATAAAGCTAGCACTATGATCCTAAACTTTAATCGTAGCCATCTACGAAGGCATCTTCTGTTCTAAGTTAAGCCCGACTGTTCCTTTGTCAAATGTAAAGTATATTATTCCTAGTTTATAACTATCTTGACTAGAAAATAGGTCAACTTTCAAGTGGTACCGACACTTTATGAAAGTAATGGAAGAAGTAAGTACACAGGTGTCGTTTATAATGACCTGCGGATGTACTAATAACCTAAAAACAAATTTGTTTTATTACGGTCATAATGTGAAAGCTACAACCCCTACTAAACGCTCTTACGTAAAGAGATTAAGGGAACTAAACGCGACTCCAGCAATCTCTTGCAAGCCGTGTAATTCACATTAAAGTTATATGATCATGTATACCCAATATAACTATCACTAATGCGTTAGTGATTCATTGGTATAATTAGATCCTGTCTGTGTGTTCTCATGCTATAGCAACCTAACTTGTTTGTTATGTTCTGTTCTGGTATTGTTTGATTCTCGTCACTATTTGTTCTGTTATGGTATTGTTTCCTTGTGAGCTTCATTGTAGTAGAAGTAATGAATAGCATTCTCCTAAACTATACCTATAATAGTTTACTAATGCTCTACTTGGACTGTTACTGGAAAGACTCCTTTCTCTACTAAGTTATGCTTGTACTTTAATAACGGAGTTTTGTATAACTATAAAGTAACATAACCTTAAACCAGTTTTGAAATGTTTTGACAACTTATAAATAACATAAGTAACATTTTGAAAGATGTTTAACAACAAACATTTACACAATTACCATTGTGTTCAACCTGTATTCCCCCCCTAAAACAGTTAAAATAGTTAAAAGATCCATTACGGGGTATGAACTCACCTGATGTGGGTGATTCAAACGGGTATGCGCATATGGATGAGAAGTTCCACGAATGAAGTCTCGAGACACAATAAGTCCTAAATGACATATATGGACACATATTGATATGAATATAGTGTTTATAACAACTATATGAAAGGAAACACCTTCCGGGACTAGGAAACACCTTGACCAAGTGTTGGAATCACATGTGATTCAACATAGGAAGGTATAAAGGCACTCACATGAGTTTACTACCATGGTTTTACGGCCCAAGGGAGTTTATGGCCGTAAACTCATGGTTACTCTTGGGTAAGTGCAAGTTTGAGGGCTATGGGATGATTTAGGGACCTTAGCTCTACCCTAGGATGAGGTAAACCACATTCTTTGTAGTTTTTGAGGTGTTCACGGCCCAAATGAGTTTACAACCATAAACTCATGGCTATTTATGTTTATGAGGGTCCTAAAGGTCACAATGAAGCATCCTAAATTCAAGTCTAAGCCTTTGGAAGTGTTAGTGGCATCATAACACCCTTAGCTTGAGTTTTCGGCCCTTGGACCATATTGGCTTGAGTTTGCGGCCGTAATCACCTATGGGTGATGGTATTTTGATTGTTTTGAGTCCTAAACACATCAAGGTAATGTGCTAGGCTAGTCTCTTGGCTTAAGGAAGGCATTTAGGGCATTTTGGCACCATAAAATGGAGTTCACGGCCCAAGAACATCCTTGGCCGTGAACTCACTTCTTGCCCTTGTTTCTTAATGATTTTGAGGTCTAGACATGTCAAGGGTAGTTCCATGTTTGGTTCCCAGGTCTATAGGGACATCGGGCACACTTTTGGCCCCAAATTTAGTGTTCACGGTCCAAGAGGATCTTGGGCCGTGAACACCATTTCCTTGGTGTTCTTTGATGATTTTCATGTTATTTATGCACATATAACACTTTAATACACTCTAGTATCGAAGTACTTACAATTCGGGGTGATCGGTTGAAGATCCTTGAGAGAGAAATCGGGTTTTCTCTAGTTGGAAATGTAAGAAATGAATTCAAAATGGCTAAGTTTTTCTTATATAGTCTTGAGGGTTTTTGGTCGAAATACCATTTTTGGACTGTAAATTCCAAACTCTTGAAGTTTTGGACACTTATTGTTACGTAATAAACCCTAGGGTATCCTCTCTCCTGATATCTCTTGATGTACTATCTTTAAAACACTCAAACTTATTCCAAAAAGCTTGAAAGTTAGCAGAAACAGTTTTGACTTCTATTGAAGTGGATGGTTGTACATAATGGAAAGTTTTGGGTTGTCACACCATCACCATCACCATCACCACCATCATCATCATCACCACCATCATCACCATCATCATCATCACGAACATCATCACCATCATCATCTTCATCATCATCATCATCACCACCACCACCATCATCATCATCATCACCACGACCACCACCATCATCATCATCACCTCCATCATCACCACCACCACCACCACCATCATCATCGTCATCACCAACATCATCATCATCATCACCACCATCATTATCACCGCCACCATCATCACCATCATCATCACCATCACCATCACCATCACCATCACCATCACCATCACCATCACCATCACCATAATCATCACCATCACCATCACCATCACCATCACCATCATCATAACCATCACCATCACCATCATCATCATCATCATCATCATCATCATCACCAACATCATCACCATCATCATCTTCATCGTCATCACCACCACCACCACCACCATCATTATCATCATCATCATCATCATCACGACCACCATCACCACCACCATCATCATCATCACCACCACCATCATCATCATCACCACCATCATCACCACTACCACCACCACCATCATCATCATCACCACCATCATCATCATCATCACCATCATCATCATCACCATCATCATCATCATCATCATCATCACCATCATCATCACCATTATCATCACCATCAGCATCAGCATCACCATCACCATCAGCATTACCACCATCATCATCACCATCATCACCATCATCATCATCAACATCATCATCACCAACATCATCACCATCATCATCACCACCACCACCATCATCATCATCATCACCACCATCATCACCACCACCACCACCATCATCATCATCGTCATCACCGCCATCATCATCATCATCACCACCATCATCACCACCGCCACCACCACCATCACCATCACCATCATCATCACCATCACTATCACCATCACCATTACCATCACCATCACCATCACCGTAGCTATTTATTTCCGTAGCAATTTCGTAGGTATTTATTTCCGTAGCTATTTAGTTCCGTAGCTATCCACTTCCGTAGCTATTTTGTAGCAAATCTGTAACTATTTATTTCCGTAGCTATTCCGTAGCTATGGTAGCCACGGAAAGTTCCATAGTTATTTCGTAGCTAATCTGTAGCTATAATTTAGCCACGGGCCATTATGCTACACCTATTTTTCAGTAGCAATTCCGTAGCTATTCGTTTATAGCTACGAAATAGCTACGGATTGTGCTGTAGCTATTGGACTAGTTTTCTAGTAGTGCAAAATCAATCTGAAATCCAAAATAATAATTCGGTTTTGCTGAATACCAATCCAAAATTCTGAATATCCGAACCAAATACTTTAATTCTAAATTTTCCAATTAGACAATTCGGTTTTATCCAAATAGTGAACAACCCTAGTCGCTAGTCGCTGATAGAAACGAATATATAGGAAAATTAAGGAAGAGAAAGTCGGAGATTGGCAGGTGGAGATATACTGGTGATGACGATAGAAGGGATGGGAATACGATAAGGGCCATTTGGTATATTAATAATGGATTTGAAACATAAAATGGATAGCTGGGGTCTAGCTACGAGATTACCATAGTTTTGTATTTAAAATTGGAACTATCGTGGCCTGGGATATAAAATTGGTATTTTTGGTAAAAATCTCGTTTTAGCAATGACTTTCTTTAGTAATTATAAAAACAATCTCTTCTAGGCATGATTACGTACGTGCATTAATTAATATCCGTAACTTAAATTGTGCGTACCGTTTCCTCAGAGAAAAACGTGTATTGTCTAATAATGAAAAGGCTTAGAAATATCTTATATACGGAATATGGGACATACATAAAATCCGTTTTCCAACTATATAAACGAAATAGGTCTGAAGACAGAAAAATACATCGTAAAAGATATCCAAGGTTTGAAAAGAGATGACACCACCGAAGCTATCTGTTATCGACTTTTCGTTGAAAAACCTAATCCCTAACTCAAGTTCATGGATCACAACATGCAGTGAAGCTATGCATGCGCTTGAAAAACACGGGGTTTTCATAGCCAAGTACGACGGTGTGCCTCAGGAACTTGACGACGCGATTTTCTCTGCATCACGAGATGTATTTGATCTTCCTACCGAAGTCAAAGTCCTAAGCACTTCAGATACACCATATCATGCTTACAGTGGTAAAACTCCAGTCATGCCTCTTTACGAAAGCATAGGCATTGAGAACGCAACAACTACAGAAGGAGTTGAATTCTTCACAAAACTCATGTGGCCTTCTGGAAACGAAAGTTTTGGGTATGGCTTTTTATTTTACGTCTTAAATTCAGTTACACCTAGCAAAAATAAATTTCGTTTGATTAAACACTGGTTTTTCAGTAAAAGTGCTTTGATGTTCTCCAAAGCTGTAACAGAACTATATCAGATAGTGATGCGGATGGTAGCAAAAAGCTATGGAATAGAAGAACAATGTGAGACGCTCCTTGGGTCCTCAGTTCAAAATCTTCGATTCATGAAGTACTTATGCCCTCAAGAGGATGAGGGAAATCCTCTAGGCATGCTTCCTCACACTGATATTAGTTTTATGACAATTCTTCATGACAAACAAGTAAAGGGTCTACAGATAAAGACTAAGGAAGGACAGTGGATCGAAGTTGATCCTTTGCCTTCATCGTTCATAGTCATGGCAGGTGACGTTTTCATGGTAGGTAGCAATATGTTGATTAACTATTCATCAATGTTATATATTGTATATATGTGACATTTAAGGTATTTTCATTCACTTAGGCATGGTCAAATGGAAGAATTCATGCACCGTGTCATAGAGTGATCATGCAGGGAAACCAAGAGCGATATTCGCTAGGGCAATTTACTTTTATTAGGGGTCTGAACATACAGATACCACAAAAACTCATTGATGAAGACCACCCACCACGGTTTAAGGATTTTGATCACTACAAGTACCTCCATTATCTACTCACCAGTGAAGGGATGAAATCTGAGTGCCCCATCAAATCCTATTGCGAAATTAATTGAGTTGTGTATTGTTCAAAATAAAGGTGTCACCACATCTATCTTATGTATCTTTGATCATATGTATGTCTTTTTCAAATTGTTTCTTTAATCAAGTATCATATGTATTTCTCTTGAGAAATTAAATATCCTTCTACTTTTATTCCTACAAATCCAACTACCAAATTAAATCAAAACATGTGTCATATTAGTATACTAAAATTTCATTAAGTTGTTTCTCTAATCCTGTTGTAATTACTGAATGAATATATATAATTTGTGTAAACACTTCAAAATAAAGGTGCACCATAAGCTTTAATTATTTATTTATCTATTGCTAAGGACATGTCTGGATTTGTTTATATACGAAAAGTAATTATGTAATTAATTATTTGTACTTTGAAACCATTTATGTTAATATATATATATATATATGCTTAATGTACAAACCTCTAATGCAATACCATATTTTACCGAACCGTACATTAAATAAGGTATGTTTTACTGTACTTAAATAACATATCTTAAATAAGATTTGATACTTATATAACTTGTCGAGTATGAGGTTATTATCAATGGCAACACTAAGTTCTTCATTTATCGGTGTATATCAATGAAAACTCCAATGGAGATTGACCCCACCAAATGCCAGCCACCCACCCTAGAGATCGACACCACTAAATGCCACTGGTTCTTCTTTACTCATTTATCGCTGTATTTCTAGGGTTTTAAAAGAAGTGTTTGGATCTGGAAGATCAGGAAAAATAGTTTCCGATTTGCAACACATAGCAAGCAATTACCTTTTACATAATTACATCTTTATTGTTTTTGTTTTTCATTGCTTGATTTTTCAGTGACATTTGGAAACAAAATTGTTTTCTTGATCCTCAATTTCGTTTTTATCTCTTTCCTTAAAGATTTTTGTTTTTTTATAGGTTTGCAACATATCATGAAACCACGTTGATTTTGGTTAGGTATGCTCATGTATTTTTCATATATTTTTTCCAAGTTAATTTTTATTTATGCTTCCTGGTAGATAAATGTTTGATTATTTGGGATTTTTATCATGGTTAATTGGTTATAAGCTTAATATTTGATGCGATATTGGAGGTAAAGGTGGTTACCTTCAGAGTTCACACGTTTTTAACATTTGCTTTTTGTTCATGACAATGACGAGTATGCGTGTCTGTAATTGTTTCCTCATTTATCATCTTAATTAGCTTTCAGTCCTAACTAAATGTAATTGTTGGATTACTTCTAAATTGTATTTTATGGTATTGTAACAGGTACTCTACACTAGGGCAAAGATCCAAGAAGGCCATGATGTATTAAGAGAAGTAGACAAGAAGCTTCTATTGTTTAGGTAAGTAAATAAAATTTTTGTTTACGACTCCCATTTTGGGTTTGGAGTACATTGAAAAACAACAGCAGTTAAAGAATCCGCAGATCTTCTGAAAAAAGGGTTACGGACAAAAACATCAACATCACCAAAAATTCACCAGATCAGCAAACTAGGAAAACAAAATCAAGACCATCAAATCAGACCAATGAAAACAAGACAACTAGTAATCGAGAAGTAGCCAGCACACATGAAGGGGAGAAAATGTCAAGATCCCAAAAAAAATGAAGATATTCTGAAATGCCATCACGGAAAGCACCAAACCTACGAGAACTAAGATACTGTTAATCAGTTTTTAAATCTATGTTCTTTTGTTTTTGGATCAAAAAACGGACTACTAACTACAATGTTTGCTTTTATTTGAAGATGGATGAAATGAACGAACTATTGGTAAGATTGTTACATTATGTTCCCTTTTCAATTTCGCTATATGGATTTGGGTTGCCAATCTTTGATGGACTAATTTGTTCATGATATATGACTAACAAACAAAACATGAAAAAAATAAACTTCACATAGTCCCTAGGAATTGTTAAAGAATGACCCCTACAGGTAGCATCAATTAAGGTGCGTATTCATTTTTTGTTGTGTTTATTTACTAGAAGCTAGGTTTTAGTTAGATTCATGGTTGATTTTGTTATTGTGAAGTGTCAGCTTATGTTGTAACATCATGTTTTGGATCGTCCGTGATTAGGGTTCGTGGGCTGCAACCCGGGCATGAGGAAGTCTCGGGGTTGCGACGAGTTTCTAGAAGTGTAGGGCATCTCTTCACCTTTCTGTGGATATGAGGTTCATTGGAAACGAAGTTATATCGAGGAAGCACCAGAAGTTTGAAGTTTTGGCAGGATTAATCCCTATTTTAGAAAGGTGGCAGCTGAGTACGCATAGCGTACGTATATGTACGCTTAGCGTACTCATGTGCATGATTTTTAACCGGAGCCACCTAGTACGTTGGGTGTACTAGGCACTGAATGAAAAACCCTAGTTGAGGGGTGTCCCTATATAAAGAATGAGATGGCCTCATTCTTGGCCACCATCCTCATATTGCAAACCTTCTTAAACCCTAAACCTTCGTTCATGGAGATTGTGAGTGCATTTGAGAGCCTTTGAGTGTTTTTGTGTGTTCTTGGAGTGAAGAAGAAGCTTTGGAGAAGAAGGAGTGATAGTCCAGGCCCTTGGATCTGAGCATATCTATGTTGGGAGCTTCATATAGAGGTATAAAGCTTCAAACTTTCTCACTCTTTTGATTTGTGCATCTTAGTAGAGTATTTTAGGGTTTTGTCCCCAAACGTTGTAGACTTTATGAGATATTGATCTCCAGAGACTTTGATCAACCCCTTTGAGTGTATTTAGTAGTGTAATGTCATAAAAATCAAGACTTGGACGTTGGAATCAAGCCATGCATGAGATATAAGCATTTTGTAATAGAAGAGTGAGAGTTTTCTGTGTTGGTGACCTTATCAGCCATCCAAAGGCTTAAAGTCATTGACTTTATGGAGTAAGAGCCATTAGGGAGTCTAGATCTGGGATTTGAGTTAATGTCTTAACGGGTTAACACCAAAGGAGTAGGAAAAACAATCATGGTCGTACGTTGAGCGTAATTCCAATGTGCCCTGCGTACTGACCAAGTGTCCCCGAGGGCCAATCTGGATTCGTGAGTACGCTAAGCGTACCAAGAGATGTCTTATGTGCTTATCTGTGTATTGTGATATTCTGCATTAGGTCTTTGTGATTTATGTTGAGTATTATTATTATGAGCTTATTTAGTTCAGACCGGAGGGTCCACCTGAGTTGTGGGACCGGAGGGTCTCCACTAGAACACATTAACTGGAGGGTCGTATTGAGTTAGCCTCGAGTGGCTAATGTGATGTGTATGGTATTTTGGGTAACTCACTAAGCTTCATGCTTACCGTGTTTTAGGTTTTTCTCAAGATCGCGGGAAGACACCGACTTGATTGTACACACCAGTGAAAGAGTTGTGTTTTGAGGATCCTAGATTAGAATCAAACATTATGGAGTTGCGATTTGTAAATTAAATAAATGAGATTTTTGTGAAATGTGTTATGAGAATTAAGTGATTTTAAATGAAAATTTTGTTTGAAAATTTACGATGTTACAAGTTGGTATCAGAGCCTTGGTTTGAAGGATTCGGATGCACCTTCGGGTATGTCTGGACTCAAACTAGGGATTTGAGAAAAACATTCAAAAGAAATGAGTTTTCTAAAGCGAGCAAGAGTTTCTTAGAGAAAACGAGAAGGAGCAGTGTGTACAATCAGCCAGATCCCGAATGGTGATTTCCCAAAATACCCTTACTTATTTCTGTTATGAGTTATTATTGAGATATTAGTGATGCATGCTAGAAGATACGCTAGGTATTTCATATATTAGGGCTAGAGTTGCTTGATTTGTGATGCCTTAGCCTAGGAAATGTTGTTATCTGTGATGTACTTTGAGTATGTGCGGAGTACGAGTATCTAGTAGGAATCTTTTAGAGAGAGCTTTGAGTAGAGGAGTAATCTATGAGAGATGCCTAGATGAGCATTAGAGAAGCCTACTGAGGGAGTAGTTAGATAACTGCGAGACATAGGGTTGCTTGAGTTCGGTGATACCTTTTGAGTGTGAGTAGAACAAATAGATTTGTAACCTAGAGTGGTTTTACATGCTGGTGGAGATTATTCGATGCATGAATGTTGCTTGCTACGTGCTTTGTGGAACTCTTGATGATGGAAGTCAGCTACTACGTGAAAATTACGATATTTAGGAGGTAGATGGGTGGCATCATAAGGAGTTCTTCAGCAGTTGATGGCAAAGAAGTGTGAGTGTAACATCCAGATTCCTAGGTATTTCGTTTTTTAACCTTTTATTTTGAGTTAAAGAGAGGGATTCGACCAGTTGACGCCTAGAGTCGTCGAGTAGGATCGCGATTCTCTGACTGGATTAATGAATGGACTCGACGAGTCGGCTAGGTGACTCAATGAGTCTGTGCTGGCGGCAGAACCCCTAAATCTTTAGGCCTATGCCCTATTTAAAGGCCTTTATGGCCTTCATTTGCGGCCACTACACCCCCGAGAAACCCTAGAGAGCGGAGAGAAAGCTTGTAGAGCAAGAGGAGGGAGAATAAATAATTATTTGGTGTGTTTTAGCAAAGGGAAGGAAGGATTTCGAGCTAGGATGACTTGTGGGACTCAAATCTTCCATCATTTCGTTCAGAGCTACTGTGGGAGGTAAGGATTCATGTCTATCTTCATTTAAGTAATAGATTTCATGAATCTAGGGTTTCTTCTCTTCACTTTTGGTAAGCGATCTAGTGTGTGTGATGTCCCCTTGTGATAATATTATTAGATCTGGACCTTGAGAGGTCCAGAGAGTCCCTATTTTTCAGCTTTATGCAATCCTTTATAAGTTTTGGTGCCTAGGTTATCATATAAAGGGTTATTTTGGCATATAGAGATGATAGTGTGATGCATGGGCCGAAAGTTCGAACCTTTACATGACTTTTGGGTGCTAGAAGGTTAGATCTACTAATTTGAGAAGCAGATCTGACCTCAGAAGGTCTTTTGAGTGTTGCCATGGAAGGAACTCGCCGAGTCCATAAGGGGACTCGACGAGTCGAGTCGGGTTGCCCCGAGATTCATGACCATAGGTAACCCGTTGAGTGGAAGGTTCGCTCGACGAGTCGAGTAAGGTTTAGATAGACTCAGAGGATACGCTTGGACTCGCCGAGTCACCTATGTGCACTCAATGAGTCTGTTCAAAGTTGACCATTGACTTTCGTTGATTTTTAGGGTTAATTCAATGTTTGGTTTGAATCATTGGAGGGGTAAAATGGTCTTTTACCCTTCTGAGAGAACTTAGAGAGGGTTTAGTCTAGCCTTTGATAGTTGTATTGATTAGAGTAATTGTTCCATGTGATTAGGCGGAGGCTAGACCAGTATTACCGAGTTCAAGATTTACCGAGTTACCCGAGGTGAGTCTTCTCACTATACTTTACCTAAAGTGGTAATTAGAGCTATGTGATAGAGTCTGTTGTATGCTATTATATGATGTGATATCTATGTGATTTTGTACTATATGTGATTCAGAGTTTACAGAGTTAGGACCGAAGGGTCCACAGAGTTAGGACCAGAGGGTCCACAGAGTTATGGGACTGGAGGGTCCCACTGAGACACTTTGACCAGAGGGTCATACAGAGTTATAGCCTCGAGTGGCTAATATGTGTTGTATGTGGTATTTTGGGGAGCTCACTAAAAATTTATGCTTACAGTGTTATGTGTTATGTGTTTCAGGTACTAGTGACAATTGCGGGAAGGCGCCGGCATGATCGGTACACACAGACCGAGGATTTTATTTGTGATCTTAGGATATGTTTTAATTGATGACATTTATTCAACATGAGATTTAAGAATGTTTAAATGATAAATATGTTGCTTGAAAAATGATAATTTGTTTGAAAAATTTACGTCGTTACAAGTTGGTATTAGAGCCTTGGTTTGAGGGATTCGGACACACCTTCGGGCGTATCTGAACTCAAACTGAGGATTTGAGGAATTTTTCGCAATAAAACAATTCTTCTAAAAAGAATAAAAGGTTTTGAGACAAGAAGAACAGAGCAGTGTGTACGGTCAGCCAGCGCCCGAACGGTGATTTCCCAAAATACCCTTACATTATGTGTTATGAGATACGCTATGATATGTTATGCATGCTGGAGTAGGCTAGGTACTCATATTAGGACTAGAGTGGCCTGATTTGTGATGTCTTAGCCTAGGAGATTTCTGCTACTATGAGATGTTTGAGAGTGATTAGGTAGCAGCGAGGAGTGTATGAGAGGTCTGCTATAGGGTAGCCTATGCATAGCAAGGTTAGAGTACTTGTGATCTGGGATCCTAGGAGGAGGACTTGGGGTGAATACTGATGCGGTGTGGACGGTAGTATAAGGGCCTGTACTACTGGAAACACTGGATCAGTGCGTAGTCCAAGTAAGAATCCTTAGGGTACTGAAGAGCAAGTAGGGTTGACGTTCTCTTGACTGGTGTTCAGGTAAGTTTTAACCCTGTTGCAACACCACATCATTCCCAAACACAAGTTGGTCACATCTCGAATGAATATAGTTGATCAGGCTAAATTGATCCTAGCTATGATTACATAACTGTTCGGGTTGACGACAGTGCCCAACCTTTAAATACTTTTAGTTCTGTTCTCCTCGTGACACTAGTTCTATTATGTACATGTATGAGCAAGTAGGTATATATTTATAACTTGAAGTTATATTCTCAAATATATCATTATCCAGAGCACTTAAGCCCCATTGTATTTATAGTTGTATATCTTTTATCGGTTGATAGACTTAGTTCACTATAAACAATGCTCTGATACCAATCTGTCACACCCCAAAATCGGAACGGTGGAAACATTTGGTGGGTGGAGGACGACATGTTAAGTATCACGAGATATGTATATGGTAAGCAAGTAATAAACAATCATTTTATTTCAAAAGAAAGTGTTTACAATGTGTGCTCACAAAACATAGAATTCATACACAAATAACAAAATAAGACTTGAAGCTATAATGCTCCATCTTTTGAATCCCCAGCACGAGCACCTATCTAATAGTTTCCTGAGAATACAAGTTATTTGAAAGAGTTGATCAGCAATTAAGCTGGTGAGTTCATAAGATTTTAGTGATGTGAGTAAGTTGTAAAATGTTGTTGAAAATGTATATGTAAAAGTGGTGTAAGTTGTAAGTTCTGTTTTGAAAAGTTTGCTTGTTCCAATAGAAAATCCTATATTTCCTACTTGAATGAAAGTTAAGTAAAATGACACTACAAGCCTTTCTATGGGTACTAACTGGGTACAAGTTATATATACCTCAGAGTAAACAAACAATCGATTGTGCGCATTTGCCCTAAGCTCACCACCTAACGGGGACAAAAAGTAAGGCAGATAGCACACATCCCATTGGTTGTTGGATCATTGTCATATATAACCCTGGTCTATTCACTTGTTACTCATGGAGTTATTTGTAATGGTTCGTTTATATCTAATGAGAAGTTCTTTTAAGAAAACCTATATTTCTTATAGTAAAATATTGACCATAGTGACTACTTTTATAATAGCTTTGTTTATACTGCTATATATAATCTGATATCGGGTAGAAAGTTAATTGGGTGAATCTGCCCTAAGTCCACAACCTAACGGGGAATAGGAGGAAAGGCGGAAAACACCCATTTAACTACCTATTGGATATTAGTTTTATATATCAACATGGTGTGTAAACTAAGGTATTATAGAGTTATTCACCTAAAGTCTTTAAAATTGTACTGGCTTAATAAAATGGATTAAGCCCTTAACTGGGAAATCTCTAGTTTTGTATATCAAAAGTACTGACTTTGAAAAGTATGTTTTGTACTAGAAAAACTGTACTTCGACTCTCTGTCCTATAACCTGATCCATACTTGGTACCCTTATGATGACTTAATGTATACTAAGCATAAATATATATAGATTCGGGTAGATAATAGATTAGGGGAACTCGGTTCAAGACCACAATCCGATGAGAACAGGCAATGAAGCGAAAGCACACATCCTATTAGCTGTCGGAATCTATTAGTATATATGTATTCTGTAGTGTATACATTAAGGAATCATAAAGCTAGCACTATGATCCTAAACTTTAATCGTAGCCATCTACGAAGGCATCTTCTGTTCTAAGTTAAGCCCGACTGTTCCTTTGTCAAATGTAAAGTATATTATTCCTAGTTTATAACTATCTTGACTAGAAAATAGGTCAACTTTCAAGTGGTACCGACACTTTATGAAAGTAATGGAAGAAGTAAGTACACAGGTGTCGTTTATAATGACCTGCGGATGTACTAATAACCTAAAAACAAATTTGTTTTATTACGGTCATAATGTGAAAGCTACAACCCCTACTAAACGCTCTTACGTAAAGAGATTAAGGGAACTAAACGCGACTCCAGCAATCTCTTGCAAGCCGTGTAATTCACATTAAAGTTATATGATCATGTATACCCAATATAACTATCACTAATGCGTTAGTGATTCATTGGTATAATTAGATCCTGTCTGTGTGTTCTCATGCTATAGCAACCTAACTTGTTTGTTATGTTCTGTTCTGGTATTGTTTGATTCTCGTCACTATTTGTTCTGTTATGGTATTGTTTCCTTGTGAGCTTCATTGTAGTAGAAGTAATGAATAGCATTCTCCTAAACTATACCTATAATAGTTTACTAATGCTCTACTTGGACTGTTACTGGAAAGACTCCTTTCTCTACTAAGTTATGCTTGTACTTTAATAACGGAGTTTTGTATAACTATAAAGTAACATAACCTTAAACCAGTTTTGAAATGTTTTGACAACTTATAAATAACATAAGTAACATTTTGAAAGATGTTTAACAACAAACATTTACACAATTACCATTGTGTTCAACCTGTATTCCCCCCCTAAAACAGTTAAAATAGTTAAAAGATCCATTACGGGGTATGAACTCACCTGATGTGGGTGATTCAAACGGGTATGCGCATATGGATGAGAAGTTCCACGAATGAAGTCTCGAGACACAATAAGTCCTAAATGACATATATGGACACATATTGATATGAATATAGTGTTTATAACAACTATATGAAAGGAAACACCTTCCGGGACTAGGAAACACCTTGACCAAGTGTTGGAATCACATGTGATTCAACATAGGAAGGTATAAAGGCACTCACATGAGTTTACTACCATGGTTTTATGGCCCAAGGGAGTTTATGGCCGTAAACTCATGGTTACTCTTGGGTAAGTGCAAGTTTGATGGCTATGGGATGATTTAGGGACCTTAGCTCTACCTTAGGATGAGGTAAACCACATTCTTTGTAGTTTTTGAGGTGTTCACGGCCCAAATGAGTTTACAACCATAAACTCATGGCTATTTATGTTTAAGAGGGTGCTAAAGATCATAATGAAGCATCCTAAATTAAAGTCTAAGCCTTTGGAAGTGTTTTTGGCATCAAAACACCCTTAACTTGAGTTTTCGGCCCATGTGTGACAACCGTCAATTTTCGGTCAAGTCAAAGTCAACTAAAGTCAACAAGTCAAACCGGTCAACTCAATTTGCCCGTAGGTACTAGAGTTTACGTTATGTAATTTCTAAACAACTCGCTATTCTAATGAGAGATCATAAATCAAAAAGTACGTACATCTAGATCTCCTTAACCTGAAATTGTGGTACGTGGCGAGCCAAACCGATAAAACAATGTTGCATACTCATCGGGAGTATGCAAGATCCTTAAGCAAGGCTTAACGGGGTTTACGGACCTTGCATTGCGAAGCCGGACACTCACATTCGTCACACACGAAACCGCTCTCAATTGTTTTCACTCTATCTCTTCTTATCAAGAATCTCTCCCAAATCTCTCCAAGTATGTGAAATCTCTCCCAAATATCTCTTTGTATGAGAAATCTCTCCAAGAATGTCAAATCTCTCCCAAATCTCTCTAAGTATGTGAAATCTCTCCTAAATATCTCTTTGTATGAGAAATCTCTCCAATAATGTCAAATCTCTCCCAAATCTCTCTAAGTATGTGAATCTCTCCCAAATATATCTTTGTATGAGAAATCTCTCCAAGAATGTCAAATCTCTCCCAAATCTCTCCAAGTATGTGAAATCTCTCCCAAATATCTCTTTGTATGAGAAATCTCTCCAAGAATGTCAAATCTCTCCCAAATCTCTCTATGTATGTGAAATCTCTCCCAAATATCTCTTTGTATGAGAAATCTCTACAAAAATGTCAAATCTCTCCCAAATCTCTCTAAGTATGTGAAATGTCTCCCAAATATCTCTTTGTATGAGAAATCTCTCCAATAATGTCAAATCTCTCCCAAATCTCTCTAAATATGTGGAATCTCTCTCAACTTTCTATAGTCACTCGGGGCATCCTGACCCTCGAATTTGGCGAAAACAGCCCAAAAACGGAAGTCTACGCGAAAAACGGACTTAAGGAGTCGAAAGTCCTCTTAGGACCCGAAAGTCCTCTTAGGACCCGAACCCTTCTGAGCCGAAGGCTGCTGAACCGAACCTCACTCAAAGAACCGAACCCGAAGGCTCCTGGAACCAAACCTCGCACATCAACCGACCCCGAACCTTCGGTACATTTCGGGTCTGATCACCTTCACTTCTGAGACCGAGCCTTCGCTTCTGAGACTACCGAGCCTTCGCCTTCGCTTCGCGCCTAGCATCATTATGGACCGAACCTCGGCCTAGGACCGAGAGGTCTCGCTGGAAGTCCCTTTTCTCCCGGTTTTCGACTAATTTTGCGTTTTAGGCCCGTTTTTAATTGTTTTAACACGGGATTTTCACCCAAAACTTTATTTTAACATATAAGACCCCTTAAGTATTAATTATCACATTTTTAAGGGATAAAACCTTATCCAAGAAGAGTGGGTGAAGTACAAGAGGTGGAGTGTTGACTTTCTTTTATTCTATGACACACGCATCCACTCCCATACCCACTCCATGTCACTATTCACCACCAGCCCATCCCTAGTCACTTCATAAGTCCTTTCTCATTATTTTCAGCCATTCCCACGTTCTTAGAGCTGGAACATCCACCCTCTCTCCTCACACTTCATTCATTCTCTCATTTTCCACCAAGAACCACACTCCAAACTCTCTCATCTTTCTCTCTCAAATTCGAGAACTTCAAGGCGTACTCCAAGACTTTTCTCCTTCATTTAGTAAGTATCATCATCTTTTCTTATGATTATTACACATCCTCCTACTCAAAATCATAGATTGCTTACACAAACATCATCACCTTCTTGTTAGATCTTCAAATCTTCAAGTGGTTCATCAAGTGTTCTTGAGTTGAACACTTCTCTTCTTCAACACTTATCTACTGAAATCACTCAAGGTGAGTTCATACCCCTACATTTTCATGTTTTCTCAAGCTTTTAAGGGGAGAATACAAGTAAAACAACAAGAACAAAACTAAACATTTCTAACAGCCTTCATCAGAAACGTTGGACCCCATTCACGGACTGTTTTGGACAACTTAAGCATTTTTGTTTACAAAACTGTTTTAGTTGTAAGTAGTTCCAGTTCTTAGCTTTAAAATGACTACTTGCACATCTCCATACGATTTTTCTACAATTTATGGTGATTTTTACAAAACTGCCTATCATCTCAAACACCAATCCGGACCAGTCTGTGATTATGGACTTGGTCACACAAGTTAGAAGTCCCTAAAAATTATGGAAAAATTTATGAACCAACTAGACTCATTTTCCAAACTCTCAGAAGTTACAGAAGTTGATTTGGACATTTTATGGTTTTTCTACAAATTTTCCAATAACAGCTACAGAAAATGTTATAAATAGAAAAGCACTATAAATTTCATTTCACCTTGTAACATGTTGAGCAAGGTGTATATCATTATGTGATTATGTGTTATTGTAGTATGTGACATTTTTCTATTCATATCTAGATATACACCAGTTAACAAATGGATTTTCACTAGATAATACATAGAAATAACCAAGTGTCATAATTAAAGTACACCCATTACATACAAATGTATTATTAAACTATGTTAAGTATAGTTTATGTACTTTACTATTTCTACCCTTGTTTTGATAAACTATAATAGGTATAGTTTATGATACTTTACAAAATACAAATATATTTTCAGAAGGGTACATTTATACAAAAGGGAACTTTCATTATGTTAAGTGTAAATTCATTACAAAAGCGTTTTCATAAAAGAGTTTTTATACATTACAAACGTTTTGGGATAAACTATAATAGGTATGATTTATGTTTCCATTAACACAACAAACACATTTCGGAAGGTTTTATTCCCACAAGAAAAGGCTTTACACTTATGCACACCACACGTAAACTTGTTAACCTAATTTGTGAGACATTCTCTTCCGTACGTCTGAGTGCGGAATCTAATTCCTGCTAGTTATAATCAGAGTCTCCTGGAGGGAGAACGTGATAGTTGTGTATAGATCTATATTGGGTTTGACACCCCACACCTCGTTGCTAGCTACAGCCGGACCTGCAGGTCTGCGGGTGACAAGTGTCGTTTCAGTTTCGTGACGCCTGAGAAACGTCGTGGCAAGTGTATTCAGTCATTAGTATGATTATAGCGGCTCACATAGGGATCTAACAACATAAGTTTACACGGATTTTCATAAATCAAAAGAGGTTTTATGTCAATTTAAAATCACTTTTTATATCAATAATTACAGATATTATGGTATATTTTCAGTCTTGGTATTTAAGACCACACATCATTCATTTCGGGATTTTTCTCAAATCAGAAGGGGGTTTTACGCCAATTTAAAACCACAATTATAGCTTTAAGTATGACAAAATACTTGTTCATTTCGGTCCTGGTATTTAGGACTACATGACTTTTATAAGGAAAATATTGGATTTTTCTTGGTGACATACATCTTCTTACAAAGATCGATTTTCAAACTCTTACTGTCAAAAGCTTATGAACTCACCAACCTTTGTGTTGACACTTTTTCAAAACTACTTGTATTCTCAGGAATTCAGTGAAACAGGAAATCAACCACGTTTTGAGGATGGGACGATAAATCGTCAAACAATTCATTTTGTATCATAATGTAATTGATTCGAATCATGTAAGCATATACTTTGGTGTAACTTTTTCAATTATATTTATGATGGTTGTATTTACTTTGAGCACTATTATACTCGTTGTTGTGATACTCTACATGAAGTCCTCCACCCCCGGACGTTTCCGCCATCCTTGGTTTGGGGGTGTGACAGATTGGTATCAAAGCATTGTTTATAGTGAACTCAGTATATCGAACCACATAAGATATACAAACTATAAATGCATTGGGACAAAAGTCTCTGATTTAAAGTTTTCAAAACAATCATACTTTTAGAAATAAATAATTTCCTATTAAAAGTATACATGCATGCATACATATTAAGGTCAGCATCATTCTCGAACAAAACAAAAGTAACGATTGTTTAATATCACAGGTAAGCTCGGGAGTGTATGATCAGTCTTGGGAATGGCATAGCCTGATCAACTATGCTAGTCCGAGGAGTGATTAGCACATGCCCAAGAATGGTTGTGATATGGCAACAAGTCTAAATACTTACCAACACTAACACAATGAGAACATTAGAGCAGAACACATGTTTAAAATACTATATGAGTATTTTGTAATATCATAACTTATATGAAAACTAAATAGATCCTTAATAATAGCTCTATAGTCCCTAAGTGGATACCCTAAGATATTATATAACTTATAAATCATAGACTTAGAATTTGTGGTCATTGCCTTACTTCCTTTTCCTTGTTTGGATGTGGATCTAGGGTAGGATCACTTATTCGAAGGTCTATCATAACTTGTTATATCTAATTAGTATGCACTATGTCATTATAGAAGTAACCAATATGGATCACCCCTATAAGTAATTCATTATAGAGTTAGACGCCTAGTAATTATCTCTTCCACTCCTTTTCTCGCACGTACAACATAGTAAGATCCTACTTACCGGACGACCCTACTTTCCCAATCCAAACCCAAGAAATGGTGAATGGTTAAGAGGAGAATCAGAAGCGGAACCGGAGGTAATCAATCCTCCATGCATAGCAAGGGTTTCCGCGAACCGTTTCGACTACATCGAACCTATGCCCTGTTGGGCAATCGTGATCGAGGGTTGAATGTCGATAGCAATGGCAACAGCCACCATGTGGAGACCAACGAGGGTGCTATGATCTCAACCATGGGGGACCGACTGACAGAGCCCTCCCGGAGAAGACCTGGCAGATCGTGAACATCGGGGATTAAAGCAGGTAGACTATATCCCGAGTTCGGATACTGCACGCTACTACAGGCCCTACTGTCTCACGTACCCGAGACTCGGAAAGAGACTACTATTCAGAGACCAACTCTTTGTTTAGGACCTTATCGCCACTCAGGCAAAGGCAAGAGAGTAACGGGGTAGACACACGACATTCAAAGAGAGGAGGATTGCAGCCAAGCATCGATTGACAGAGCTGCAAGATGCATCGACTTTGCCTCAGGCATCGCAAGGGACGGATCGTCGGAAGTAGAGTTCATACCGCTCAAAAGACCTTGTAAATTAGATTCGTGAGTATGCGTTGGTGCTACTCTATTCTAGGCATAAGCACGACACTAGGATTTACGCAGTCATACTAAACGAGGGATCTAGTTGCTATCAAAACTTTTCCATGCACGGATGTGAGGTAAACCTACATCTAGGTGAAAATTTTTCGCTGAAACCATAATTACTAGAATCATAATTAACAAGATGGGCATAGGATATACCTAACAGACTTGATGGTCTATTTGCTCTTAGTTATATAACTAAGCATACTTCAATTGGTCATAATAAGGACCTAGCTTGGGTCAAGTATAAGGGTTCACTTGGATACAGAACTATTGAAATACATGAGTATACCATATAAAGAATCTCGTTATGAATTGTTTTCAGAACGCCCTTAACGACCGAATGACGTTACAAATCGATATAAGATAAAACTTAGTTAGAAACTCGCGACGTATAGCCATTCTAAAAACTCATTATCATCTCACCTTTAAACATTTCGTTGGGAAGTTCCTTCTTCATAGACCTTGGATCTATGTTTGTCTAAATACATGCAAAATAATAATTTTCCAAGGTTTATAACCTATCGAACATGGCATGGGGAACATTTCAACATAAAAGAGTTAGAAGAGATTACATACCTTTTGATGAGTTTGGTTCTTAAGGAGTTTGAGGGCCAAGCACCAATAGTGTGAATGCCTCAAATGGAATCACAAAACACCACAAACTCTTGGAAAACTTTGAGAGAGTATACACACTTGTATATTTTCGGCCACACACAAGCTCACACACACTAGTTCACTAGTTGCCATTTCATGCTCCATAAGCATGCTTATATAGTGTGCATGGTTAGGGTGAAACCCTAATAACCCATGACCTTTCCTTTCCAAGGATCCATGGGTTGAAAGCTCCATGGATCATCCATGGACTTCCATCCAAGCCTAGCCCATTAACAAATGAGTGTTAGCCCACACCATATAAAACCAATAGCCCATAATCTAATTAGTCTTCCTTTTAATCTCTAAATTAATTCATAATTAATTTAAGACTAAGACTAATTAAATAACATAACTTCATATTAATATATTATAACTTATAATATATTAATAAACATATGTTTATAACTCTCATAAAATTATCCATAAATAGTTTGGATGAGATGCAACCCAAATGGACCATGCCGGTCGGGTCAAGTATATACCAAATAAGTTATGGACTTAGACACCTTATCCAACAGACTCCCACTTGGATAAGTCTAATAACTGTATTTGCCTATATAACTTCAGGAACCAACCAGCAATCATAGCTCTTGAAAACTCCGTCGAACTATGAAGCGCCATTTTAAGACAAGTGATCATATAATCCTCTGCTCTCATGATATCAGCCGAACAAACACATGGAACTATGTCTTGCTTATTGTCTGGCAGTTGTTTCTCGATTTCCGATTTGTTTGACAAAGAACTTTGCTGAACACATCAGTTTAGTTCTGACCGGGCCCGGTACATGGGTCAACACAAAATCATCGAGGGGACCAGATATCGCTTCTATTTCTAGAAGGAACAGATAAACTTCGACTCATATGCTTGTTCTACTACTTGTTGAATTGTACACAAAGGCACGTTTTATAACATCACGTTACTGATGCGTTTACGTGCAATCAATGCACAACCAACTCATAGGTGACAACTCATATCTCTAGGTTTGAAGATTTATATGATATTATCATCTCACGATCACTCGAGATAAATTCCATGAAGTGATACAAGTGAGCGTGGGTTTATACCAATACTCATAACTTATGAGTACTCATGAATGTTGAAGCGACCATTGCCATGTCTAAACACTTTTAGCCATCTACAAACCCAATTCATGACAATCTTGATTCATACTTACTTCCGACGTATGATCGATTGTGGAGGTTTGAATAAATTAATTATTCTGGAAGTCAAAACATGCAAAACTGAATCAATAGTAAATAATTAACAATGACAGTAACACTTTACTCATAAATAAATCACAAATTTTATTCATCATCAAACGTCGATTACATTTTACAAGTTTCAGAAAAACTATCTAATCTGTAAAACTAATATCGTCTCTCAGCTTGATGCTCCTTGCATGCTGAAAATGCTTAACCCTCGTCAGTCCCTTCGTAAGGGGATCTGCAGGATTCTCATCCGACGATATCCTCCTTGCCACGAGGAGTCCTTCTTCAATCTTGTGTCTTATGAAGTGATATTTTCTGTCAATGTGTCGGGATCTGCCATGATCTCTTGGTTCCTTGGCTAAGGCAACCGCACTATTGTTGTCACATAAAATCTCCATAGGTTCCTTAATAGGTGGTACAACTCCAAGGTCTCCGATGAAGTTCTTCAGCCATATCGCCTCCTTCGCCGCTTCACTCGCTGCTATATACTCTGATTCACAAGTCGAATCAGCCACCGTCTCCTGCTTGGAACTCTTCCAAGAAATTGCCCCTCCATTTAAGGTAAAGATCCAGCCCGACTGAGAGCGGAAATTATCCCTATCAGTCTGAAAACTAGCATCACTATACCCTAATACTCTCAAGTCATCACTCCCACCAAGGGTAAGGACCCAATCCTTAGTCCTCTGCAGGTACTTGAGAATGTTCTTTACCGCGGTCCAATGAGCCTTGCCAGGGTTCCCCTGATACCTGCTAACCATGCTCAAAGCAAATGCCACATCAGGGCGGGTACAAGTCATAGCATACATGATCGAGCCAACAGCGGAAGCATACGGTAGTTGGCTCATCTCAGCTATCTCTGCCTTTGTACTCGGACTTTGAGTCTTACTCAGTTTGGTATTGCTTTGGATCGGTAAATCTCCTTTCTTGGAATTCTCCATGTTGAACCTTTTCAACACCTTATCCAAGTAGATACTCTGACTAAGTCCAATTAGTCTTTTACTCCTTTCTCTTAATATCCTTATCCCTAGGATATAGGCAGCCTCCCCTAGGTCCTTCATAGCAAAGCACTTCCTAAGCCATGACTTTACCTCCTGCAAGGTTAGGATGTCATTTCCTATAAGTAGTATGTCATCCACATACAGTACCAAGAAGCTAACTATACTCCCACTAGCTCTGACATACACGCAAGACTCATCTTCGCTTCTCGAGAAGCCAAACTCTTTTACCTTCTCATCAAAACAAAGATTCCAGCTACGAGATGCTTGTTTTAATCCATAAATGGATTTCTCAAGCTTACATACTCTATTAGGGTACTCCGCACTGACAAAACCCTCTGGCTGATTCATGTACACATCCTCAGCCAACTTTCCATTAAGGAAAGCGGTTTTGAGATCCATCTGCCATATTTCATAATCATGAAATGCAGCAATGGCTAACATAACCCTAATAGACTTAATCATTGCTACCGGCGAGAAGGTTTCATCATAATCAATACCCTGAGTCTGAGTAAAACCCTTCGTAACCAGTCGAGCCTTATAAGTATGCACTTTTCCTTCCATGTCGGTCTTCTTCTTGAAGATCCATTTGCACCCGACTGTTTTACGGCCTGGTACATTGTCAACCAAGTTCCAAACTTGATTGTCATACATGGACTGTATCTCGCTGTCCATAGCCTCCTTCCATTTAGCAGACTCCGGGCCTGCCATGGCTTCCATAACACTGCTAGGTTCATCCAAATTTACTAGTGTACTATCACTGATAAACGTGTCACCTTCCGTAGTAATATGAAAGCCATAATAAAACGAAGGTGTGTTCCTAAACTGTGTGGAACGCCTCGGAGGTACAGACATGTCAGCTTGCTCAACAGGAGTTTCTTCCTCAGGTTGATTGCTAGTGTCTGAGGTTCCTTCACCAATTGCTTCTTGAATTTCTTCAAGATCAATTTGCCTCCCATTGTCTCCTTGGCTTATTAATTCTCTCTCACGAAAGACCCCTCTTCTTGCTTCAAAGACTACATTCTCACTGGGTCTGTAGAAGAGGTAACCAAAGGATTTCTGTGGGTAGCCAATGAAAATACACCTTTCACTTCGGGGTTCGAGCTTATCATGAGTCTCACGCCTCACGAAAGCCTCGCAACCCCAAATCTTGATGTGGTTTAAATTGGGAACCTTCCCAGTCCACATCTAATGAAGTGTTTTGGTAACCTTCTTTGTAGGGACTAAATTAAGGATATGGGCGGCAGTCACTAAGGCATACCCCCAAAAAGAGATTGGTAGCGAAACACGACTCATCATAGAGCGAACCATGTCCAACAAGTTTCGATTACGCCTCTCAGCTACACCATTCAGCTGTGGTGTCCTAGGAGGAGTCAATTGTGAGACAACCCCACACTCCTTAAGATAGTCAAGGAACTCGGTACTAAGATACTCACCACCTCGATCGGATTGAAGCATCTTAATGTTCCTGCCCAATTGATTTTCTACTTCCTGTTTGAATTCCTTAAACCTTTCAAATGTTTCTGACTTATGTTTGATTAAGTAGACATACCCATATCTACTAAAATCATCAATAAAAGTCACATAATACCGATTAGCATCCCTTGTGGCGGTCTTGAATGGCCCACATACATCAGTATGTATTAGGTCTAACAAACCCTCACCCCTTTCACAAGTTCCAGTGAAGGGTGATTTTGTCATCTTTCCAAGTAGACAAGATTCACAACTATCATCCGATTTAAGATCGAATGATTCCAAGACTCCACTCTTTTGGAGTTGGCCTATGCGTTTCTTGCTTACATGTCCAAGATGACAATGCCACAATGATGCTTTATCTAGGCTAGTAGAAGAATCAATATACAACACATTATTTCCTAAGTTGTCTACAATCGACACAGTTTCATACACACCATCACAAGGTAACGCTTTAAAATAAAACACATTTTTACAGAAAGCATTAATACCACCACATTCATTATCAAACGAAAAGGTAAAACCTTGTTTGTACAAAGCATGAAAAGAAATAATATTCCTCGCCATTTCGGACGAGTACACACATTTATTCAAATCTAATTTTAACCCATTATTAAGCAACAAAGTATAAACTCCAATCTTGGAAACAGGTGAAGCCTTCCTATTCCCCATGATCAAGTTTATCTTCTCGTGTTCCACATCCTCACTTCTTCTTAGGCCCTGCAAATCAGAACATATGTGAATACCACATCCTGTATCAAGCACATAAGAATATGTTGAGTAATTA
Source organism: Lactuca sativa (assembly GCF_002870075.4). NCBI lineage: Eukaryota > Viridiplantae > Streptophyta > Magnoliopsida > Asterales > Asteraceae > Lactuca > Lactuca sativa. Next base: position 170,719,518 of record NC_056626.2, on the reverse strand, counting down.
GACAATATAGTGTAAATACCTACATGGGTGGGTTTCACTTTCCCATCCTTTAAATCCTGCAAGTACTTAGGGCAGTTTCGCTTCCAGTGTGCCTTTTCATGGCAATAAAAGCATTCAGCATCCTTGGGAATGGCAGAAGGAGTGATAGAACCGCTCTTGGTCTTCGATGAGGAGCCTTCAAGAGACTTTCCCTTGGTACCCTTCGAAGGGTGCTTCCTCTTTTTCCCTTTGCCTTTCTCGATAGCTAAAACAGGGGTAGATGTTGGAGTAGAAGTAGGAGAGGTAACAACCGCCTTGCCCTTAAGACCGGATTCTGCGGTCTTCAAGAGTCCTTGAAGCTTGCTGAGGGTAACTTCCTCCTTGTTCATATGATATGTCATACGAAATTGGTCATAACAAGAAGGTAAGGATTGCAAAATGATGTCAATTGCCAACTCCTCAGGGATGTTCACATTCAGCTTCAGCAAACGGTCCACATACCTTTGCATCTTTTGCATGTGAGCCGTGATGGAATCACCGTCCTTCATGCGGGTAGTTATTATGGAGGAGATTATTTCATACCGCTCCTGACGAGCACTCTGATGGTACCTTTCCATCAAGTCCTGGTGCATCTTAAAAGGGTAGAAATCTTCATAAGACTTTTGGAGCTCGGCTGTTATCGTGGCCATCATGATACATGCCACCTTAGTGGCATCTCTCTTATGTGTCCTGAATTCAGCAATCTCCTCAGGAGTAGTAGTAGACTGTCACAACTGGAAATTTTGTGTCATGTAATATATACATTCAAGCTAATGTGAATCAAAAACTTCAATCAAATACATTATACAAGTACTACAAATAGTCATCAAACAATTGGAGACCCTAGAAGTCCTTGTTTAAGTCCATTTTGGACTAGGACTCCCTTATTGGATCCAAATGGACCAATAAGCTTCCAATTAGACTATCATGGGCATAGAACCCTAATTGGGCTCTAATTGGACCCACAATAAATTATTTCAACATCTTGGGCCATGTTGGGCCTAGGAAGAAATAAATTAATAACTATGAACCATAATTAACCTAATTTGGCCCTAACAAGTCATAAAAATCACCTTTATATTTATTTGGACCAAAAATCACTCAACTTAACCATGAAAATTGGGCTTAAGCATTTAAGGCCCAAACATTCTCTTTTCCCCCACCATTCTCGGCCCAAGCCCAAATAAAAGGGAGGAGTTGACTTTTTTGCATGACACATCATCTTTGTATGTAGGATATCTAAGCATTACCCTTCAAACATCCATGCATTCTCATTCTTCCATGCAAACATCACCTCAAGGTCTTTTCTTCTCTTTCTCCCTCTCCCTTCTTGTTTCGGCCGAGAGTAACCCACACACACACACCTCACAAACTCTCTCTAAATTACTCAAGAAATCATCCTCTCTCTCCATTCAAAAGTCTCGAAAATTTGGCTTGGAGCCTAAGAATCATCCTAAAGAAATTCACCATCTAAGGTAAGTTAATGTTTAACTTATGATCTAACTCCCTCTACTTCATTAAAACCTCTTCTAAATTCATTCACTCTTGTGATCTTGCATCCTAGAGGTCGAAATCTTCATCAAAGGGTGCTAAGGCCAAAGATCACTTCATTTTCTTCCATCTTTTCTTCAAAAACCGAAAGCTTCAAACAAGGTGAGCTTCATACCCCCTATTTTCTGTTTTTATGAGTTTTGTGGGGGGGGGGGGGGGAATACAAGTGAAAGTGTAGATCTATATGTGTTTTGTATGCCTTGTATGATTTCCATGCTTACATGTATGCTTTTGTGTGCTATAATGTTGGATCTAGCCATAAAACCCCTCAAAACCGGGATATATCTTATGTTAAATGGTTTTAGCATCAAATATATTTCTACATACATAGTGTTTCAAGAAAAATGGCTAAGTGGTTTAGTAACAATTTTCTTTGGGCTAAAAACACAAATTTTGGGCCTAAAATGTGAAAAATACAAAATTAAGGGTCCAAATTGACATATCCCGAATTCTGATGGATGAGGTGTGCCAAAACAGTTTCAATAAAACAATTTCTGGAAATATACTCATTTAGAGGATTAAAAATATAAATTTCAAGCTTAAAGGGCTAAAAATGACATTTTCGGCCCAATGAGGCCCATTATGCGAGATTTTCTGTTTTGGAGGGCCAAAACTGTATTTTTCTGTAAAACAGTGGACTATAAGTGTTCCAAATCCTTTTCAAAGGTTTAAAATGCTTTTTAAATTTAAAAAGGACCACAGTTGCAAAAAATTTTCAATTTGGGCCAAAATTGTCAAGTTTTGAAAAAGAAGGGGTATAATCGAGAAAACTGAAATTTCAGGGACTTAAACTTTTTTCATTGAAAAATATGCTGAAAAACCTCAACTTCAATGATTTTTGGTGTTAAAATGTCAAGAAAATTGATTTAAGGACCAAACCGGAAAGTATTTAACCAAAGGGTTGAAAAAGTAAATTTTACAAACAATGAGGGGCTGAAAACAGAAAACTTTAAAGGCTAATTCAATACATGCAACTTGATCAAACAATGGTACCGCGACTATCGACGAAATACAATACACTATAATACCAAAATCGTTGTGAAACGAATTGGTTCGGTCTCGAACCAATGAAAATCCGAAACTACTAACACGACGACACTACGATTCATACAAATAATGTTTGGGAATTCAATATACATGCGAGTGTGCACAGACGTCTACGCACCATCTTTGGACCCCAAAAGTGTAAAATCTTGTTTGTTGGGCCTAGCTAGCCCAATGACCTGATCTTAAGGCCCGAAGACTTTTTTTTTCTACGAAGTGTTGGGTTTCACCGACTTGGCACAACATAGAGGGACTTTCAATGGCTTGTATACTACTGGTCCCCAAGGGTCCTTTGGTATTGCTAGTAAAGTCTACATTTTTTTGCGAGGCGGGTCGGGGACCCCTCGTACACATTTTTATCCCCAACCGGTTAATAGAGTCATCGAGGTCTTCGTGTCCTCTTTCTCTTCGGATGTGGGACGACACGTAGTCAGGGCGGTTGGATAACGTGATTAGTACGGACGACGCCTTCGAGATCGTTAGTATAGCTATAAACTGGTCGTTTGTGTAATGCGTGTTTGTAGCAAATAATCATGCTCAAAAATAATCCAATGTCGCCTGGGAATGAGACTACTCTTTTTGCAATGGTTTCAACGCAACTTCATGGAATTCAAAGGATTAGGAAAACATCGGGTTTTCCTAGGGTTTTTTTTCAATACATACGGACTCGAAACGCACACAACTTTAATGAATGATTTTTATAAGTATAGAAACAAACAAGCATACCTATGGATCTTCACAAACATTTTCGAAAGCTTTTCATTTCAGAAAATATCGGATTTTCTGGTGGTTTTCAAACGATACGAACATTGTTTTCTTCAAATACCGCTTATGAACTCACCAACATTTCATATGTTGACGTTTTTCAAAATACTTGTATTCTCAGGGAACCAGTGATACAAAGGAAATAATATTCAGTGGTGGCCTGCAGTTTATTTATGTACGAGTCGAACAATTTATTTTTGGGAATGTAATGTTTAAACAATGTATCCCATGTAAACGCTACTGGTTGTACTATATTAATGCATGGTGACGAATGTTGTTATGTTTCATATATATTCAATGTTATGGTATTCAATTGAGTCACAACAGCCCCCAGACGTTTCCGCCGTCTGGTTCGGGGGTGTGACAGGTTGGTATCAGAGCTTTGTTTATAGTGAACTAGCATGTCGAGCCACACATTGATATGCAACTATAAACCAAAAGAGGGACTAACATAACTCTGAACAAAACAAGTAAATAAAACACACCTGCTTGCATTAGGAATAAAGACCTAACGCCGAACCAAACACAACAATGCTGGCATCCCGGGTAATTCGGGACTGTACTTAGTGATACCAAGGAGTGAATGTAGCCTGATCAACTACATTCCCTCCAAAGTAAAACTAACACACGTCTTGATGAGATCGGGATAGCTAGAGAACCTAAAACTATACCTTTATCACCAGAAAGAGAACGTTCGCTTAGTCTGTACAATAGTCATAGCACCTAGGAATAATGTTAGCATATTTACGTAATCGCGCAGACAGCATGGCTGGTTTTCATCACCCTGGAGACCCCTACTTCCCTAATCAGGGAAACAACGGGTGGTTAGAGGAGGAGGAGCCTGAGGAAGAGCAGCAGGGTATCCAATTTCATCAGGTCTTAGTAGCTCACGGGATGCTTGTGGATGAGCCGGGAGGGAACCCAGGGGAAGCACACGACGTCGGACCCGACGAATACGTAGACACTGACTACGAATTTGGAGAGATCGACGATGAAGAAGAAGAAGGTCAGGTCGGGGACCAGGACCCCGTCCCGCCATACGAGAACGAGGCACAACCAGATCACCCCGCTCCACCAGCGAACCCCCCAAGAGAGAATCGTTCCCTCGAAGCTGAGATCGCCGCACTGCGACAAAAGATGTATGCAATGGAGGCTCGGGCAGTGCAAGCAGAGCATGAGAGGGATGAGGTTATTGGAGACATGGCAGAGATGGCGCAACTACTGGCGCAACATTTTGGCATATGACCTCGACACCACCTCCTGACGCAGCTCATCGCGGTTAGGGATAGACTCATCATAGTAGGTCATTAGGAACTATGTTATGTACTCCGGCTCTATGTTTAAGTGACTACACTACTCATGGAGCCGTTATGCTATCGGATTAGTGTCACTTATGTATGCTCTTACGAGCAAATTTTCTTGTATTACATGCGGATAATATTAATGAACTTTTGTGTGTTTTGCTATGATATTATCAGTTGTTATGTGTTGAGACGTTATGATTGTATGCCCGATAGTAGTAAAGTTTAGGTTCGTACCATACACCTAGTTAGTAGGATCACAACCTCACAAAAACCACGTACACTCAACATATTTCCGTTTCATGACAGAAAGATGCCTCGCCGAGCTACTCGCGGAAATCCCGAACCAACCCCGCCCGAAGTTGACACCACTGCTTTCCAGGCAGCCGTGTCTGCAGCGGTCACAGCAGCTATGACACAACTTCACCGAGGGAACAACGGAGGAGGTAACGGGCAAGGATCCGGAAGTTCGAACAACGGGACGAACCAAGGACCCACTAAAATGTGCACCTATAAGGACTTCACCAACGCTAAACCACGAGCTTTCAACGGCACTGGAGGAGTGATCACTCTGAAGCGATGGATCGAGAAGGTAGAGTCGGTATTCGAGATATGCGAGTGCCCCGAGCAGATGAAGGTGAAGTTCGCGGCCTGTACTTTTGTGGACCAAGCACTCACTTGGTGGAACGGACACGTGGAAGCTATGACGCTCCCTGTCGCCAACTCTATCCCCTGGGCAGAAATGAAAGAAATGTTAATGGCTGAGTACTGCCCCCGAGGCGAAATACAAAAGATGGAGCAGGAACTATGGAACCTCACTGTGCAGAATGCGAACATCGATGCCTACATATCGAGATTTAGCGAACTATCTCTGTTGTGCCCGGGTATGATCACATCAGAAGGAAAGAAGATCGAACGATTCATCTGGGGACTGACACCTCCCATTCAGGGGAATGTGATAGCTGCGAACCCTGAAACATTTGACAGTGCGAAGAGATTGGCAAAGAGGCTATATGATCATAACAACAAGAAGGGCGAGAAGCCAGTGGAGACTAAGAAGAAAAAGGAGGGTGATGGTAAGAAAGGGTGGAACAACAAGAGAAAGGGGCGTCAGGGCCCCGAGACCTCTAAAAAGCAGCAGACAGTGGCAGTTAACGCTGTCACCGCACCGGTTCCAGCCACACCACATGCTCCAGCCTCAGCTGCTTCAAATGCTTCAAAACCCTATTCCGGTAATTTTCCCAAGTGCAACAAGTGTGGTTTCCATCACCATGGAGAATGTAGGGAGTTCCATTGCACCAGTTGCAACCGAAGGGGACACACTGCAAGGTTCTGCATGACTTATCCTCCCCAGAATCAGAGTCAGGGAAACAATCAGAACAACAACAACAACAACAACCACCGCAATACCAACAACACCAATGCCGGCGGCAACAATGCAGGGCCTAGCCACACCTGTTTCGGGTGCGGAAGGACGGGGCATTTCCGCCGAGATTGCCCTAACAACAACTCAGGAAACAGGGGAACAGGAAAAATGCTGACTATGGGTCAGAGTGATGCAGTTCAGGACCCCGCAGTTGTGACCAGTACGTTTCTCCTAAACCACACTTATGCATGCATCTTATTTGATACCGGAGCGGAGCGAAGTTTCGTAAGCGAGAAGTTTAAACATTTATTGAAACAACAACCCCAGAAGCTAAATGAAACCTATACGGTGGAAATGGCCAATGGGAAAACCGAATCCACTAGGGAAATCTACATCGGATGTACCCTAACCCTCAACCAACACGTTTTTCGAATAGACCTAATGCCAGTATCAATTAGGAGTTTTGATATGATTATCGGCATGGATTGGTTAAGCCCCCACCATGCTGAGATTATGTGCCACGAGAAGGCCGTTCGCCTTCGTCTCCCGAATCACGAAACCCTAGTAATTTACGGAGACAAGCCTAGCACGAATCTTCATCTTATCTCGTGCATCAAAGCACAAAAACATCTGCGAAAGAACAATTTGGCGTTCTTGGCTCACATAGTGGACAAGACCAAAGAAGAAACTAACATCCAAGATATTCCGGTAGCGTGTGAATTTCCGGACGTGTTTCCTGAAGATCTTCCAGGAGTACCCCCAGAGAGACAGGTTGAGTTCCGAATCGACCTCGTTCTAGGAGCAACTCCTCTCGCTAAATCACCATATCGGTTGCCTCCTGCTGAAATGCAGGAATTGTCCAGCCAACTCAGTGAGCTTCTGGACAAGGGATTTATCCGACCTAGCTACTCGCCATGGGGAGCTCCGGTGCTCTTTGTCAAAAAGAAGGACGGATCTTTCAGAATGTGCATCGATTACAGAGAGTTAAATAAACTCACTGTTAAAAACCGCTACCCACTCCCACGAATCGATGATCTATTCGACCAGCTCCAGGGAGCTAGTTATTTTTCTAAAATAGATTTACGGTCCGGATACCACCAACTCAAAGTCCGAGAAGAGGATATTCCTAAAACCGCTTTCCGAACCCGCTACGGACATTATGAATTTGTCGTAATGCCCTTCGGTCTAACAAATGCACCTGCCGCATTCATGGACCTAATGAATCGAATCTGTCGACCATTCCTCGATAACTTCGTCATTGTGTTTATTGATGACATCCTCGTCTATTCTCGAAGCAAAGAGGAGCATGGCCAACATCTCCGACAAGTCCTAGAGACCCTGCGATCGGAAAAGCTTTACACCAAACTCTCCAAGTGTGAGTTCTGGCTCTGGAGCGTGAATTTTCTAGGCCACATAGTTAGCCAGGACGGAATTCATGTGGATCCCTCTAAGGTCAAAGCTGTGGAAGGATGGGCAACTCCGACTACGCCCACAGAAATTCGTCAGTTCTTAGGCCTAGCAGGCTACTATAGGAGATTCATCCAAAACTTCTCTAAGATCGCCAAGCCACTTACCTTGATTACGCAAAAGGGCGTGCCATTCAAGTGGACAGACCGACAAGAGATTGCGTTTCGAACCTTGAAGCAAGCTCTCTGCAGCGCTCCTGTACTATCTCTACCTGAAGGAACGGAAGATTTTGTAGTCTACTGTGACGCGTCGAATCAGGGTTTAGGTTGCGTTCTCATGCAACGTGGAAGAGTGATAGCATATGCGTCCCGCCAACTAAAGACGCACGAAGTAAATTACACGACCCATGACCTAGAACTGGGAGCCGTGGTCTTCGCTCTGAAAATTTGGAGGCACTACCTGTACGGTACAAAGTGCACCATCTTCACGGACCACAAGAGCCTCCAGCACATCTTGAATCAGAAGGAGCTGAACATGAGACAACGAAGATGGGTGGAATTGCTAAACGACTATGAATGCGAGATCAAGTACCATCCAGGCAAGGCCAACGTGGTAGCTGACACATTAAGTCGGAAGGAGTACTCTAATCGCCGTATGAAAACACACTCGATAACCATTCAATCTCATCTGGCCACTCAAATTGCATCAAACCAGGCAGAGGCTATGAAAGCGGAAAATAGAACTAGCGAGGCATTACGCGGGATGGAGAAGAACCTAGAAGCCAAAGAGAATGGGGTATACTACTTCATGAACCGTATTTGGGTCCCAAAAATCGGAGGATTTAGGGAGACCGTTATGAAGGAAGCCCACAAGACACGATACTCCATTCATCCTGGTTCGGACAAGATGTATTTGGACATTAAACAACACTATTGGTGGCCTAACATGAAGGCGGAAATCGCAACCTATGTTAGTAAGTGCCTTACGTGCGCCAAAGTAAAGGTGGAATACCAGAAACCTTCCGGATTGTTACAGCAACCGGCAATCCCTAAGTGGAAATGGGAGGGGATTTCTATGGATTTCGTGACCAAGCTGCCCAAGACGTCGGACGGACTGGACACCATATGGGTAATAATCGACCGACTGACGAAATCTGCCCATTTCCTGCCAATCAAAGAATCCTACAAGATGGAGAGACTGACGCGGTTGTACCTACGAGAAATCGTAAGACTCCATGGAGTGCCAAAATCTATCATCTCGGATAGGGACAGTAGGTTCACATCGCGCTTTTGGCAATCACTCCACAAGGCAATGGGAACTCATCTCGATATGAGTACCGCATATCACCCACAAACGGACGGTCAAAGTGAACGAACCATCCAAACGCTTGAAGACATGCTTCGTGCTTGTGTGATAGACTTTGGAAAGTCTTGGGATACCCACCTACCGTTGATCGAATTCTCATATAACAATAGTTACCATTCGAGCATCAAAGTGGCTCCTTTCGAAGCATTGTACGGGCGTAAATGTAGATCACCGTTATGTTGGGCTGAAGTAGGTGACACCCAACTAGCAAGAACGCATACGTCAAACAGGGCACTAACAGGACCGGAGATTATTCACGAAACCACAGAAAAGATCGTTCAGATCAGAGCCCGATTACAAGCATCGCGTGACAGAAAAAAGAGCTACGCCGATAAACGGCGAAAACCCTTAGAATTCCAGGTCGGTGATCGATACTGTTGAAAGTCTCACCCTGGAAAGGGGTTATACGTTTCGGAAAACGGGGAAAGCTGAACCCGCGATACATTGGACCGTTCGAAATCGTCGCCCGAATAGGCCCAGTAGCATACAGACTACAACTACCCACAGAGCTAAACAGTGTACACCCCGTGTTTCATGTCTCTAATCTGAAGAAGTGCCTATCAGATGAAACCCTTGCCATTCCTCTTGACGAAATCGAAATCAATGAGAATCTCCTGTTCGTCGAAGAACCAATTGAAATCATGGACAGGGAGGTGAAGCGTACTAAGCAAAGTCGCATCCCGATCGTGAAGGTACGGTGGAACGCAAAGCGTGGGCCAGAATTCACGTGGGAACGCGAAGATCAAATGAAGCAAAAGTACCCTCACCTATTCTAGCATTCTCAAATCTAGCTTTCAAACAGAATTTCGGGACGAAATTCCCTCTAACGGGGGGATGATGTCACAACTGGAAATTTTGTGTCATGTAATATATACATTCAAGCTAATGTGAATCAAAAACTTCAATCAAATACATTATACAAGTACTACAAATAGTCATCAAACAATTGGAGACTCTAGAAGTCCTTGTTTAAGTCCATTTTGGACTAGGACTCCCTTATTGGATCCAAATGGACCAATAAGCTTCCAATTAGACTATCATGGGCATAGAACCCTAATTGGGCTCTAATTGGACCCACAATAAATTATTTCAACATCTTGGGCCATGTTGGGCCTAGGAAGAAATAAATTAATAACTATGAACCATAATTAACCTAATTTGGCCCTAACAAGTCATAAAAATCACCTTTATATTTATTTAGACCAAAAATCACTCAACTTAACCATGAAAATTGGGCTTAAGCATTTAAGGCCCAAACATTCTCTTTTCCCCCACCATTCTCGGCCCAAGCCCAAATAAAAGGGAGGAGTTGACTTTTTTGCATGACACATCATCTTTGTATGTAGGATATCTAAGCATTACCCTTCAAACATCCATGCATTCTCATTCTTCCACGCAAACATCACCTCAAGGTCTTTTCTTCTCTTTCTCCCTCTCCCTTCTTGTTTCGGCCGAGAGTAACCCACACACACACACCTCACAAACTCTCTCTAAATTACTCAAGAAATCATCCTCTCTCTCCATTCAAAAGTCTCGAAAATTTGGCTTGGAGCCTAAGAATCATCCTAAAGAAATTCACCATCTAAGGTAAGTTAATGTTTAACTTATGATCTAACTCCCTCTACTTCATTAAAACCTCTTCTAAATTCATTCACTCTTGTGATCTTGCATCCTAGAGGTCGAAATCTTCATCAAAGGGTGCTAAGGCCAAAGATCACTTCATTTTCTTCCATCTTTTCTTCAAAAACCGAAAGCTTCAAACAAGGTGAGCTTCATACCCCCTATTTTCTGGTTTTATGAGTTTTGTGGGGGGGGGGGGGGGAATACAAGTGAAAGTGTAGATCTATATGTGTTTTGTATGCCTTGTATGATTTCCATGCTTACATGTATGCTTTTGTGTGCTATAATGTTGGATCTAGCCATAAAACCCCTCAAAACCGGGATATATCTTATGTTAAATGGTTTTAGCATCAAATATATTTCTACATACATAGTGTTTCAAGAAAAATGGCTAAGTGGTTTAGTAACAATTTTCTTTGGGCTAAAAACACAAATTTTGGGCCTAAAATGTGAAAAATACAAAATTAAGGGTCCAAATTGACATATCCCGAATTCTGATGGATGAGGTGTGCCAAAACAGTTTCAATAAAATAATTTCTGGAAATATACTCATTTAGAGGATTAAAAATATAAATTTCAAGCTTAAAGGGCTAAAAATGACATTTTCGGCCCAATGAGGCCCATTATGCGAGATTTTCTGTTTTGGAGGGCCAAAACTGTATTTTTCTGTAAAACAGTGGACTATAAGTGTTCCAAATCCTTTTCAAAGGTTTAAAATGCTTTTTAAATTTAAAAAGGACCAAAGTTGCAAAAAATTTTCAATTTGGGCCAAAATTGTCAAGTTTCGAAAAAGAAGGGGTATAACCGAGAAAACTGAAATTTCAGGGACTTAAACTGTTTTCATTGAAAAATATGCTGAAAAACCTCAACTTCAATGATTTTTGGTGTTAAAATGTCAAGAAAATTGATTTAAGGACCAAACCAGAAAGTATTTAACCAAAGGGTTGAAAAAGTAAATTTTACAAACAATGAGGGGCTGAAAACAGAAAACTTTCAAGGCTAATTCAATACATGCAACTTGATCAAACAATGGTACCGCGACTATTGACGAAATACAATACACTACAATACCAAAATCGTTGTGAAACGAATTGGTTCGGTCTCGAACCAATGAAAATCCGAAACTACTAACACGACGACACTACGATTCATACAAATAATGTTTGGGAATTCAATATACATGCGAGTGTGCACAAACGTCTACGCACCATCTTTGGGCCCCAAAAGTGTAAAATCTTGTTTGTTGGGCCTAGCTAGCCCAATGACCTGATCTTAAGGCCCGAAGACTTTTTTTTTTCTACGAAGTGTTGGGTTTCACCGACTTGGCACAACGTAGAGGGACTTTCAATGGCTTGTATACTACTGGTCCCCAAGGGTCCTTCGGTATTGCTAGTAAAGTCTACATTTTTTTGCGAGGCGGGTCGGGGACCCCTCGTACACATTTTTATCCCCAACCGGTTAATAGAGTCATCGAGGTCTTCGTGTCCTCTTTCTCTTCGGATGTGGGACGACACGTAGTCAGGGCGGTTGGATAACGTGATTAGTACGGACGACGCCTTCGAGATCATTAGTATAGCTATAAACTGGTCGTTTGTGTAATGCGTGTTTGTAGCAAATAATCATGCTAAAAAATAATCCAATGTCGCCTGGGAATGAGACTACTCTTTTTGCAATGGTTTCAATGCAACTTCATGGAATTCAAAGGATTAGGAAAACATCGGGTTTTCCTAGGGTTTTTTTTTTCAATACATACGGACTCGAAACGCACACAACTTTAATGAATGATTTTTATAAGTATAGAAACAAACAAGCATACCTATGGATCTTCACAAACATTTACGAAAGCTTTTCATTTCAGAAAATATCGGATTTTCTGGTGGTTTTCAAACGATACGAACATTGTTTTCTTCAAATACCGCTTATGAACTCACCAACATTTCATATGTTGACGTTTTTCAAAATACTTGTATTCTCAGGGAACCAGTGATACAAAGGAAATAATATTCAGTGGTGGCCTGCAGTTTATTTATGTACGAGTCGAACAATTTATTTTTGGGAATGTAATGTTTAAACAATGTATCCCATGTAAACGCTACTGGTTGTACTATATTAATGCATGGTGACGAATGTTGTTATGTTTCATATATATTCAATGTTATGGTATTCAATTGAGTCACAACAGCCCCCAGACGTTTCCGCCGTCTGGTTCGGGGGTGTGACATAGACTCATCAAGTTCTTTTAACTCCTTATCGAGGACATATTCCTTGTCCTCATAACGAGTAACCATCCTGATGTTCCTAATCCAATCCATGAAGTTGGAACCATCAAAGATGACCCTCCCACAAAGATTCATGAGAGAGAAAAAACCAGTTGGGTTAGAGCCTGAAGCATTAGTGTTGGGTTCCGTTGTCTGTGAGGAAGTGGCTGTTGATTGGGTTCTTCAGTCACTTCCTAACTCATATAGTGAGTTCGTAAGAGAGTACTATATGATGAACCGCGACGTGACCCTTATAGATCTCACCTATATGTTTATTGCTGCTGAATCAGCAATGGTTTGGCGCAATAGAAAAACAAAGTTGATTGGTGAATCTGCCTTCAAGACCTCTATGGATATAGACAATGGCAACGAAAGACATGCTATGATCGAAAGGTTTGATCATAAGAGAAAGACAATGTCTAAAGTAGTTCCATGTCATGTTCCAAAAGAGTCAATTTGCTTTTATTGCAAAGAGAAAGGGCATTGGAGACGAAGCTGCCCCATTTACCTAAGAGATCTAAGAGATGGGAGAGTCGAAACGTATGGCTCTAATATAGGTAAAATCCATTAAATAACTCTTTTAAGCTTCTATTCCAGATTCTTAATACATAATGTGATAAGATTGCAATTAATGTTTTGTAGGATCGCAGAAAAGAAAGGAAGCTTTAGGGAAGAAGTGAGTAGAATCTAACCGTGAAGGAATGGATTTCGATCGCATTTCTCGAAGATTAGATTCTTGAGCTACTACTTAGAGTTAGAATTAGATTGCTAAGAAAGATGTATTAGCATAGTTTTTCAATAAATTGCATTGTAAGGACAAATTTTCCGCAATGAAATAAATTTTGATTGTAAATTTTATTTATTTATCCTTTCAATGGCGTGTATGAAAAATTGATATTAAAATGTTTCTATAATGGATTTGGTTTTTATTATGTTATTTATGGAAATGTCGAAAATTTATCAAATAGGGAGAGTTTCTCATTGCCCAATTTTCAATTGGACAGAAACTTGGAATCATGCAACTTGGTTGCACGATGAATGAGAAATTTCATATTTTGGAAATTAGACTAACTCGTTGACAAAGTGTCAAGTGAAGGACTAGGAGATCGAGTACACAAAGTTGTGTATTGATCAAAGTCCACCATAAGAGTAACAAAGATATTCGTGAAGATTTGCTAAAGGTTTAGTAAATATGATTATACTTAGAAGATTAAGTGTAATTCTGAATTGATTGAAAAAGTTTAAATCAATAGCAGAACGAATAAGAAGAATCAAGTAGACAGAAAGATAAAAGTTTCTCCATTCTAAGAAGAAGGGAGAGTACCTTTTATGCTTTATGATAAGTCTTAATGATTAAGAACCATATCTTAATTGATCCTCTAAGTGAGTCTTAGTACAATTGTATGTTTAAGAAGAGGAATCAAGGATTGGAGAAATGGTTAAATCAAGATGTCAATCATACTTCGTTCCAAAACAAGTCTTAGAGTTAAGATTGTGACATTGAGTGGATAAGTATTAAGAAAAGTTTATAACATTCATCAAATGAGGAAAGTTGTGATGTCTTGGATAAGACAAAGACCAACTAGGACCAATTTATGAAGTGTTTTGATAAAAGCTACACTAACTCTTGAATATTTGTAACGCCCGTAGATCAGGGCTAGTCAATTTAGAAACAATAAGCGTCAAAAATGACTTTTTGATGGAAGATTATCTAGAAGGATTAATCTTAACCAAGTTGTAGTATATGTCACAAGGTTTCCGTGCATATAAAGAACGCCAAAATCCGAGTTATAACGAAGAAGTTATGGCCCGTCGAAGTTTCGCGACAGAACCGGCACGACGCAATGCAACGTAAAAAGTGAATTTACGTTAGAGCGGTATTTAGCCGAAGCAATCTAAATGAGAATCGAAGATCTCATTGTTGGTAACGAAGCGATAAAAAGTTAGGCGAGAACGGACTTCAAACGAAGAAGTTATGAATTTATAACGAAAGTTTATGTCGCGGCCTATTAAAAATAATTAATAAAAATAAAGTCAAAATTAGCCGACGGAGTCTAAACGAAAGTTGTAGAGCGTAGTCTCACCTTCGCGTGGATATAAAGAACGTCGAAAACGGAGTTCGTATGAAGAAGATATGAATTTCCGAAGATTATTAAATAATTTGTATTTATTTTTAATCTTTAATTCGGAAGCATTATCCGAAGGAGTCACCGGTCTGATCCGAGGTACGCGCCGCGTACTCGAGTACGCCCCGCGTACTCCGAAAGTGTCGACATCGCAGCAAGTGGCTTCGGATGACGAACGCAGTGACGTTTTTCGGACCAGTACGCCCCGCGTACTGGCGTACGCCCCGCGTACGTGCGAGGCTCAGCCTCTATAAAAGGAATCCGAAGGCAGCCGATAGTTTTGCCAATTTCTCCTCTTCTTTCTCCCATTTTGCATCGGTTTGCGTGCCAGAAATACCTCGAAGCCCCGGTATTGTTCTCAAGCCCCGAGGCGAGTCCCGAGATCCCGAAGATCCCGAGAAGTGCGGTTCCCGAGCCGAAGCTCTGCCCGCGAGAAGTTCGATTTTTTGTAGAGATCTTCCAGACCTACCGGAGAATACTACTTCTGCGAGTCGTAGTGCTGTCCGATCATCTTCTAATCAAGTGAGTGTGTGGTTACTTTCTTCTAACGCATAATTATGAAGTATTTTATACGAAATACGTGTTATGTGTATAGTTTTGTTGTTATGTGTGTGAATGTATGTTCACTTTCTTCTATCTCATAGATCTGATTTATTCTCTATGAAATACGTGTTATGTGGGTGTGCCTCATCTGTTATGTGGAATAGGTATTGAATGAGAATGTTATACAGGTTTCAAACTATGGATAAAAATATATATTTTTATCTACTAATATGTTGGGTAGAACATGGGGAGACAGTTGATGTGTGATAAACAGATGAGAGACCCCGATGTTGTTGTTGTTGATCTAGTTATTCAGCGAGTATGGATTAGATCAAGAGGTTAGTTTGGATCCGTGAGTAGGGATCAAATCAAGAGGTCAATTTAGATCCGTGACTAGGAATCAGATTTAGAGGTTAGTTTTAGATCCGTGAGTATGGATCAGGTAAAGAGATAAACTTGCTATTAGTCCGGGAGTATGGATTAAGACTAAGTTAATTGTCCCTAGTCCGGGAGTATGGATTGGGCACAGTTATAGATCCGGGAGTATGGATCAGATATGGATTAAGATTAAGATAATTGTCCCTAGTCCGGGAGTATGGATTGGGCACAATTATAGATCCGGGAGTATGGATCAGATCAGGATTAAGGTATAGTTAATTGTCCCTATTCCGGGAGTATGGATTGGGTACAATTATTGATCCGGGAGTATGGATCAGATCAGGAGGTAGTTTTAGATCCGTGAGTATGGATCAGGTAGTTTTAGATCCGTGGGTATGGATCGGGTAGTTTTAGATCCATGAGTAGGGATCAGGTAAAGAGGAAAAATATTAGATGCGAGAGTTTAGATCGTGTCATTGTGAGGATCAATGGGGTGGGTTAAGAGTTGTCTTTATATGGTGAAATTGTGCAGGTTTGAATGTTCTATATTTATAAATATATGATATAACATTGTGGGATGAAAACCCTATATGCTCACCAGGCTCCCAAGCCTGACCCACTCAGTTTTCTTTGTATCACAGGTATTAGTACGAAGACATATTTCACAGAGAGATTTAAAGGAGATATAAATCAATTGTGTAATTAAATGTAAGTTCTGTTTATGCTTATATGTCTGTATCGGAACATGACATCCCGAGGTTTTATTATTAAATGAAAATAAATTCTCTTTGAGAAATGTTTTGATAAGTTATTATCATATTTTGTTTTGGGAACAAATTCCGCAACCGTTTTCCTTAAACGATTACTCTGATTTATAAAACAAAGCATAAACAAATCGGTCTTTTCTGGCCGTGATTTTGGGGATGTCACAGTTGGTATCAGAGCATTAGTTTAAGCGAACTAGGAATTTGTAGGAAATTTCTAGACTTAAACTTAGAATGCTAAGTAATGATTGTGAGGAGTGTGTCTAAAATATGTTAGGTAGTACACCTAAATTGACACAAGCACTAGTTCATTTTAGGAATGATGCCTAAAATGCTTTTATGTGCTAAATGTTTTGTGTGATAGCTATATTGATGCTATTATTTGTTCGGATCTATGGTCTGTTGCCGACCGGATCTGGAGACCTTATGTGTTTAGGATTCTAAGCGTACGACTACGAAATTAGAACTAGCATGTAAACGTTTCGGGGTGATAAGGAGATTTATACGTTTATCGTCATTAAAGCTTTCTTATCTTAAAAATTCTCAATTGGTACACCAAATGTCTGCTTGGTTGTACAAGAGGTCATGGTGAAGACTTGTAGAGATTTGAGTAAATGAAGGAAATGAAAAGGGATTATGATAGTGAATGACACCTATCGGAAGATATCGTAAGAGTGGTGTCATGCCTTTATTTTATGTCTGATAAAATAACGGAACGTTTAGAGGAGTACGGTACATCTGAAGTACACATTTGATTGGCGGGATGATGGAACGGTTGGTGAAATTCTTGAAGTTGTCTCATCGTCTGATATTTTCATCACCAATCGAGTTGAAGTAGAGTTGATGATTGAAGATTGAGCAATGAAAAAGTCCTAGTAGAGTCTAGGGAAATTGTTTATGATTACTTGGACACATTCGTATGTGTTAAATTGTTTTGTGATTTTCTTGTATGGTGACTTGGTCGACTGCGGGACAATACTTGGGACGAGTATGAGTAGGTGTGAAAGGTAGTAGATGCATATACTACCGGAAGCACAGGACTCGCACTTGGATCAGGGAAAGTCACAAGGTTACCAAGAAGCTAGTGATTGATTCCACTTTATTCTGGTATGTCATTACCATTGTTTCGGTAATGACTAGTAAGATGGTTCTTGTTCCGACCCTAGTGGTCATATTTAAATTTGAGTTCGACTACGAGGAGTATGTTACGTGGTCTAGAGGACCAAGTTAGATGTAACATCTGACTTAAGTCAGAAGGTTGAAGTTAATGCGATTGATAGTGTCGCTCTTGTTGTTAAAAGAAGTTTGCAGGTAGAAATGCTACATGCTGAAATGTGATTATATCACATTAGAATATGAAGGAAGGTATATTCTATTAATGAAATATAACTTTATTAAAGACAGAGTCTAAGCGTTGCATCGTGCGATGAGAGGTCAGTAGAGCATGACCCATCGGTTTGTTACAACAGATAAATGAAAGTATTTATCCTGAGAAGAAGAAGGAGTCCACAATAAAGGACTTATTTGGTAACTTGAAGGTTACGATTGAAAGTACAACATAGTACGATAAGCAGAGACTAGATTGGGCATCTTCTGCGGTCAAGAAAGCCATAGAGTTAAATACTCTTTCGAGGAAACATAGAAGTTACGGTGATTACCAAGGATGAAGAAATAACGTGTGGAATCATTATGCAAGCCCTATTTCGTTGATGATTCCGGGACGTAATCATCCTAAGGGGGAGATAATTGTAACGCCCGTAGATCAGGGCTAGTCAATTTAGAAACAATAAGCGTCAAAAATGACTTTTTGATGGAAGATTATCTAGAAGGATTAATCTTAACCAAGTTGTAGTATATGTCACAAGGTTTCCGTGCATATAAAGAACGCCAAAATCCGAGTTATAACGAAGAAGTTATGGCCCGTCGAAGTTTCGCGACAGAACCGGCACGACGCAATGCAACGTAAAAAGTGAATTTACGTTAGAGCGGTATTTAGCCGAAGCAATCTAAATGAGAATCGAAGATCTCATTGTTGGTAACGAAGCGATAAAAAGTTAGGCGAGAACGGACGTCAAACGAAGAAGTTATGAATTTATAACGAAAGTTTATGTCGCGGCCTATTAAAAATAATTAATAAAAATAAAGTCAAAATTAGCCGACGGAGTCTAAACGAAAGTTGTAGAGCGTAGTCTCACCTTCGCGTGGATATAAAGAACGTCGAAAACGGAGTTCGTATGAAGAAGATATGAATTTCCGAAGATTATTAAATAATTTGTATTTATTTTTAATCTTTAATTCGGAAGCATTATCCGAAGGAGTCACCGGTCTGATCCGAGGTACGCGCCGCGTACTCGAGTACGCCCCGCGTACTCCGAAAGTGTCGACATCGCAGCAAGTGGCTTCGGATGACGAACGCAGTGACGTTTTTCGGACCAGTACGCCCCGCGTACTGGCGTACGCCCCGCGTACGTGCGAGGCTCAGCCTCTATAAAAGGAATCCGAAGGCAGCCGATAGTTTTGCCAATTTCTCCTCTTCTTTCTCCCATTTTGCATCGGTTTGCGTGCCAGAAATACCCCGAAGCCCCGGTATTGTTCTCAAGCCCCGAGGCGAGTCCCGAGATCCCGAAGATCCCGAGAAGTGCGGTTCCCGAGCCGAAGCTCTGCCCGCGAGAAGTTCGATTTTTTGTAGAGATCTTCCAGATCTACCGGAGAATACTACTTCTGCGAGTCGTAGTGCTGTCCGATCATCTTCTAATCAAGTGAGTGTGTGGTTACTTTCTTCTAACGCATAATTATGAAGTATTTTATACGAAATACGTGTTATGTGTATAGTTTTGTTGTTATGTGTGTGAATGTATGTTCACTTTCTTCTATCTCATAGATCTGATTTATTCTCTATGAAATACGTGTTATGTGGGTGTGCCTCATCTGTTATGTGGAATAGGTATTGAATGAGAATGTTATACAGGTTTCAAACTATGGATAAAAATATATATTTTTATCTACTAATATGTTGGGTAGAACATGGGGAGACAGTTGATGTGTGATAAACAGATGAGAGACCCCGATGTTGTTGTTGTTGATCTAGTTATTCAGCGAGTATGGATTAGATCAAGAGGTTAGTTTGGATCCGTGAGTAGGGATCAAATCAAGAGGTCAATTTAGATCCGTGAGTAGGAATCAGATTTAGAGGTTAGTTTTAGATCCGTGAGTATGGATCAGGTAAAGAGATAAACTTGCTATTAGTCCGGGAGTATGGATTAAGACTAAGTTAATTGTCCCTAGTCCGGGAGTATGGATTGGGCACAGTTATAGATCCGGGAGTATGGATCAGATATGGATTAAGATTAAGATAATTGTCCCTAGTCCGGGAGTATGGATTGGGCACAATTATAGATCCGGGAGTATGGATCAGATCAGGATTAAGGTATAGTTAATTGTCCCTATTCCGGGAGTATGGATTGGGTACAATTATTGATCCGGGAGTATGGATCAGATCAGGAGGTAGTTTTAGATCCGTGAGTATGGATCAGGTAGTTTTAGATCCGTGGGTATGGATCGGGTAGTTTTAGATCCGTGGGTATGGATCGGGTAGTTTTAGATCCATGAGTAGGGATCAGGTAAGAGGAAAAATATTAGATGCGAGAGTTTAGATCGTGTCATTGTGAGGATCAATGGGGTGGGTTAAGAGTTGTCTTTATATGGTGAAATTGTGCAGGTTTGAATGTTCTATATTTATAAATATATGATATAACATTGTGGGATGAAAACCCTATATGCTCACCAGGCTCCCAAGCCTGACCCACTCAGTTTTCTTTGTATCACAGGTATTAGTACGAAGACATATTTCACAGAGAGATTTAAAGGAGATATAAATCAATTGTGTAATTAAATGTAAGTTCTGTTTATGCTTATATGTCTGTATCGGAACATGACATCCCGAGGTTTTATTATTAAATGAAAATAAATTCTCTTTGAGAAATGTTTTGATAAGTTATTATCATATTTTGTTTTAGGAACAAATTCCGCAACCGTTTTCCTTAAACGATTACTCTGATTTATAAAACAAAGCATAAACAAATCGGTCTTTTCTGGCCGTGATTTTGGGGATGTCACAATATTTGTTTGTCAAGAAATAGTTGTTGACAAGAGAATCTTATATGTCAAGGAGTAAGTGGGAGTCTTAATGGTCTTGAAAGGTTTCAAGAACAAATCAAATAGACCTTATCGATCATCACTAGCACACGAGTTGAGGTTTACAACCTATCATGATGACATTATTTTGTTTTTGTGCCAATCCAATCGAGTTAATTATGCATGTGAGTTCTATGAGTTCTCATTTTGAACGCATAAAAGGCAAAGCACCTTGATCAATGAAAGGTGCATTGATAGGAAAGGGTGACCTGCTTAACTACTTGGAAGACATGGTGGGCAGCTGTGCTACCATAAGGCAAGAAATCAAGATTAAGAAAGTTCGGTCCATATGAGTTTGAATTTGTCGTAAACTTTGGTTTTAACAAATTCACATGGATAGGAACACATACACCGTTTAAATCTAAGTGTCATCAGATTTCCTCCTTCATGAAAATGATTGTGAGGAAATGCTTTCACTAAGAAATATTTTAAGAAGATAGTGATTGTAAAATTGCATTCTCGAATTCAATTATGGTTACGGTATCCCTTTCCATGATTTGAATTGTGAAGTTTGGCAATTAGTCTTAATTGTTTAGACACACATATGAACTATCTAAGGCAAAGGTGTATAAGTTCAAGGAGCCTTGATAAAAGATTATCAAAGCACTAAGTATTAGAAACATGAACTTAAGAAATTCAATAAGCATTGCTTTTCTAAAAGTTAAGATGTTTATGAATACATGTCGAAGCTAGTGGGAGCATAAATATTATGATTGTGAGATTATTAAGGCACGTATTGCAAGTTGGCAATATTAATTATAGAAAAACAAGAGTCATACTTTGCAAAGTTGTACGAGTTGAAAGGTTGTTTTGCTATAATTAAGGAAGAGAATATTATGCTTCATTTCAAATCTAAAGGCTTAGGTTGTGGAATGTTAATAAAATTTAGTCAAGGGTACATATTGTGTTCTTAAAATTTCGATTATGATTACGACATTCCTCTTCACAATTCGAATTTTGAGAACATAGCAAATAAAACATTATGCGTCGTGTCCCATACGCTTTGGGTATAGGATCGATTGCAAATGCTTTAATGTTTGACCATTCTAAAATTTTCCAAATGTCTAGCGCATTTAGAGGGAAAAAGGACTAGAATCGGTTTTGACTAAAATAATTAAACTATCAAAGGACAATCCAAAGTTCGACGAGGATTGGTCGCTTGTGAGTAGTTGGAAGCATGGTATTGAATGGACCATATCGACATTATTATGAATAGAAAAGATTCTATTAAGGATGAGTTGTCATATGGAAATTATGGAAATGTTTCCATATTGGATGGACCATATCGACATCATTACGAATAGATAAGATTCTATTAAGAATGAGTTGTCATATGGAAAATATGGAAGCGTGTCCATATTGGGAATTGAATATTGAAAAATATATGCCTAAGATTAGGAACTTTTATGCAAAAGGATGTTCAAAGGAATGTACTTTGAGTGAGAGACATCAGATCTAAGGAATTGTCTTGTAACAATATTCGATAGAAGATTTTGTAATATCATTGGCAATAGTCTTTGTGACTTTGGTGCAGTGACATTACGAAAGAATCATTGCATAAAATGTTAGAATCTAGCATAATCTATAAGTAGCAAGAATTTGATATTCTTTCACTTATGGAAAAGGGATTCAGAGTTGTGAAATGAGAATGATTGGGAATGTGCTCAATTTGGTCTATTTCACAAAGTAAGAACCATAGGTAAACATTGTGTGCATGCTAAGAGCATGGGACAAGTGTAATAATTCAAGTAAGAAGTTGATTACCCGAAACGACAAATAATGAGTAATCGATATGGTGATAAATAAAAGGTGTTTTATTTATACTCAAAGGTTTGAGGCCATATGGGATTAGTATTATTCTTGTGTTTCACATTTGCATGCTTTGACTTCCAGAATAATTGAGTTTATTAAGAATAATCGAATTATTCAAATGGGCCACAGTCGTTCATATGATGGAAGTAGATATGAAAGAAGACTGTGGTGAATTGGTGTGTGGATTGTCTAAGAAAGTATTAGACATAAGCAAATGTTTGCTGCAACGTTCATGAGTGCTTATGAATATGATTTGAGCATTGGATTAAACCCACGCTCACTTGGATCACTCCATGAATTGTATCACGAGTGATTGGTGAGACGATAACATCTTATATTCTTGAAACCGAGATGTATGAGTTGTATCTTGGGAATCGGTTGCACATTGATAATATGTAAACGCACTAGTAACTTGGTGTTATAAAACATATTGTTGTGTGTAATTCGGTGCATGAGTGCAAGTGAGCATTATATCAAAGTTTATCCGTTCCTTTTATCCAAAGTAGGATAAAAGCGATATCTTTGGGCCCCTCGATTATTTAGTGATGACAAACGTAAATGCTCGGCCGGGCTAGGGCTAATTTGATATGTTCAATTAGTCAGTCGTCATAAATCGGGAATCGAGATATAGTACAAAGAGAATGATTTGAAATCATATCTCATATGATATCTAGAATGGAGAAATATATGATCCCTTATCTAAGGACACGCGTATATGATAGGATCAGAGTTGAAAGCGGCTTTGGAAAGCTACGATTGCAGATCAGGATCTGAAGTCATACGCATAATAGTTATTAGACTTATCCAAGTGGGAGACTGTTGGATTAGTGTCTAAGTCCATAACTATTTTGGTATGTACTTGACCCGATGGTGCATGGTCCTTTTGGGTTGCCTTCACCAAAGCAACTTGATAGGATGAATTATGGAGAGAAAGGATTAAATATGATTTATTAATATATTATGGGAATAATATATTAAAGGAGAAATCATATTGTTTAATTAATATTAGTCAATAATTAATTGGTAATTAGTTTTGTGACTAAAAGAGATTAATTACACTTAAGGGACTGGAATTGTAATTATAAGATAATTGCAATTTGGGCCATGGATTGCCTTTTATTATAAGGTGGACGAATTCTATGGGGGAAGCCCATATGAAATCGTCCAAGGCCTTATGGAAAGGGCTCCATGGGTTGCTTAGGGCTTAAGCATCCAAATTAGGGCTTCCTTGTTAGATAACCCTAATTGCCTCACTATATATAGATCCCTTAAGGACCAAAAACGTGGACAAGCATCTTCTAGGGTTTCACACGAGTTTTGGTAGCCTCCATCCTCTCTCCTCTTCATCCTCTTGCTTATGGTGTTTATGAACCATTAGAGGAGTGACACTTGTGACTCTAAGCCTTCCAAAGTCAATACAAGGAGATTTGGGATTGTTATTGCTACATAACAATCAAGGTAACATCTTAAACCTAATTATATGTTAATATTGATTTCCATATGCTAGAATTAGGGTTTATAGTCTTGGATAACTTGCATGTATAATAGAGAAACCTAGATCTAAGCATTAGGGTTTTTATGAGCACATAGGATGTCTTATGACCAAAAACCATCATTTACAACCGTAAACGCATGGCTATTTATGTTTATGAGGGTCCTAAAGGTCATAATGAAGCATCCTAAATTCAAGTCTAAGCCTTTGGAAGTGTTAGTGGCATCATATCACCCGTAGCTTGAGTTTTCGGCCCTTGGACCATGTTGGCTTGAGTTTGCGGTCGTACTCACCTATGGGTGATGGTATTTTGATTGTTTTGAGTCCTAAACACATCAAGGTAATGTGCTAGGCTAGCCTCTTGGCTTAAGGAAGGCATTTAGGGCATTTTGGCACCATAAAATGGAGTTCACGGCCCAAGAACATCCTTGGTCATGAACTCAATTCTTGCCCATGTTTCTTAATGATTTTGAGGTCTAGACATGTCAAGGGTAGTTCCATGTTTGGTTCCAAGGTCTATAGGGACATCGGGCACACTTTTGGCCCCAAATTTAGTGTTCACGGTCCAAGAGGATCTTGGGCCGTGAACACCATTTCCTTGGTGTTCTTGGATGATTTTCATGTTATTTATGCACATATAACACTTTAATACACTCTAGTATTGAAGTACTTACAATTCGGGGTGATCGGGTGAAGATCCTTGAGAGAGAAATCGGGTTTTCTCTAGTTGGAAATGTAAGAAATGAATTCAAAATGGCTAAGTTTTTCTTATATAGTCTTGAGGGTTTTTGGTCCAAATACCATTTTTGGACTGTAAATTCCAAACTCTTGAAGTTTTGGACACTTATTGTTACGTAATAAACCCTAGGGTATCCTCTCTCCTGATATCTCTTGATGTACTATCTTTAAAACACTCAAACTTATTCCAAAAAGCTTGAATGTTAGCAGAAACAGTTTTGACTTCTATTGAAGTGGATGGTTGTACAGAATGGAAAGTTTTGGGTTGTCACACCATCACCATCACCATCACCATCACCATCACCATCACCATCACCACCATCGTCATCATCACCACCATCATCACCATCATCACCATCATCATCATCACCAACATCATCACCATCATCATCTTCATCATCATCATCACCACCACCACCATCATCATCATCATCACCACGACCACCACCATCATCATCATCACCACCATCATCATCATCACCACCACCACCACCATCATCATCATCGTCATCACCACCATCATCATCATCATCACCACCATCATTATCACCGCCACCATCATCACCATCATCATCACCATCACCATCACCATCACCATCACCATCACCATCACCATCACCATCACCATCACCATCACCTTCATCATCATCATCATCACCATCACCATCACCATCACCATCATCATAACCATCACCATCACCACCATCGTCATCATCATCATCATCATCATCATCATCATCATCATCACCAACATCATGACCATCATCATCTTCATCGTCACCACCACCACCACCACCACCATCATCATCATCATCATCACCACGACCACCATCACCACTGTAACAACTCAAATTTTTCAAACAAAATTTTCAATTTTAAAACATAATTGTTTCCATTAAGAACAAGGCATAACTAGTTAATTATTCAGTCAATACAATTATTCAAATCCCAAGATCATAAAAACCATCTTCAGTGTGTATCGATCATGCCGGCGCCTTCCCACGGTCCTCGCTAGTACCTGAAATACATGCACAACAACTGTAAGCATAAATGCTTAGTGAGTTCCCCAATATACACTTACACACATACGCCTTTCCAGGCCCTGACCTTCCGGTCCTCATTACAACGCCTTCCAGCCCATAACATAATCGCCTTCCGGCCCACATATCATACATAACACATATAACAATTAACTTACCACATATAGCATACATATCACATAACATATCCGACCTTCCGGTCACACAGTCAAAACCCTTCCGGGTACAGTATAGTGAGAAGACTCACCTCGTAAATGCTGAAAGCTAGCAACTCCTGAAATCACTCGTGCACAATCCGACGAGCTACAACCTTCCTATAACATCGCATATCTCATTAACACTTATAACTTCTAAGGGTGACTATCCCTAAGAAGTCCGACTTAGGTCAACTCTGGTCAACGGTCAACGGTCAACTCGACTGGACTCGGCGAGTCCCATGGCGACTCGGCGAGTCTAGTCGTCCTCACAAATTCCTGAATATTCCCTTTCTACTCGTCGAGTATTCCTCTTGACTCGACGAGGTCCTCGTGGAAGAATCGCGGGGCCACCCCGACTCCACTCGCCGAGTCTGATGAACAACTCGGCGAGTCCCAGTAAATCTTCAAGCTACTCGCCGAGTCTGAAGAACAACTCGGCGAGTCCATGCCATGCAGACGAGTAACTGCTTCCTGAATTACGTATGGTCCAACAATATACAACCATGGGACCCTCTGGACGTCTAAACATCTCATTACTGGGGGTAAAACGTTTGGGTAACAACATCACAACCCATCAAATCACTAAATGGGTTTCATAAACCCTAAACTTACATACACATCAAAACGACAGAATTGGTCCGAGTATTACCTGAAAACGCACTCTCTGTGTCCTCCAAATCTCAGGTCTCAATCCTCCTTGATATTCTTTTAGCCAAATCCCTCTTCTTCTTGCCTAACCAATTCTTCCAAGCTCCAAAAGCTTTCTCTCCTGCTCCAGACGTCCACAGCGATTAGGGTTCTTCTCAATCGACCAAAGGACTGAAAATGACGGCCTAAGAGGCTTTAAATACGATCCAAACTGAACGGTTAGGGTTTCTGCTGAACAGCGTCGACTCGCCGAGTCCATATCTGGACTCGTCGAGTCCAGTCGCGGACCCGCGACCAAGTCTGCGATCCTACTCGGCGAGTCTAGGCTCCAACTCGCCGAGTCCCCTCTTAAATCACCCCAAAAACATAATTTTAATAATACCTGAGATTCCGGGCTGTTACAACTCTCCCCCACTTGGATTAGACTTCGCCCTCGAAGTCTCACTCTACAAATAGTTCCGGATGCTGCTCCCGCATTTCGCGCTCCGGTTCCCAAGTCATTTCTGATCCCTTACGGTGTTGCCATTGAACCAACACCAGAGGTACTTCTTTGTTCCTCAGAACCTTGATCTTCCGATCCCTGATCGCCACTGGTCTCTCCGCGTAATTCAGGCTCGCATCCACCTGAATATCCCCCAATGGAACCACTGCCGACTCATCGGCTATGCACTTCCTCAACTGCGATACATGAAAAGTGTCATGGATCTGACCCAACTCCGCTGGCAACTCCAACCGATAGGCTACCCGGCCTATCCTTGCAACCACACGAAATGGTCCAATATACCGGGGCCCCAATTTGCCCCTCTTCCTGAATCGAATCACTCCTTTCCAAGGAGAGACCTTCAGGAGAACAAAGTCGCCGACTTGAAATTCAAGCTCGGATCGGCGCCTGTCTGCATAACTCTTCTGTCGGCTCTGGGCAGTCAATAACCTTTGTCTCACTTGCTGAATCTGCTCTGCCGTCTGGAGTATGATCTCCGTGCTGCCCATCACTCTCTGTCCCACCTCTCCCCAGCAAATGGGAGTCCGACACCTCCTACCATACAACAGCTCGAAAGGCGGCATACCAATGCTCGAATGGTGGCTGTTGTTGTAGGAAAACTCTGCCAACGGCAAATACGCATCCCAACTACCCCCGAAGTCTAACACACACGCCCGGAGCATGTCCTCCAGCGTCTGAATCGTCCGCTCGCTCTGACCGTCTGTCTGGGGATGGTATGCGGTACTAAAATGCAATTTAGTACCCAGCTCCTCATGGAATTTCTTCCAGAACCTGGAAGTGAAGCGCACATCGCGGTCTGACACAATCGAGATCGGCACCCCGTGCCGAGATACCACCTCTTTTACGTATATCTCCGCTAACTTTTCCGCTGAAGAACTCTCACTGATGGCAAGGAAGTGTGCACTCTTCGTCAACCTATCCACAATCACCCAAATTGCGTCAACTCCCCTAGCAGTCCTTGGCAATTTGGTGATAAAATCCATAGTGATCTGTTCCCACTTCCACTCGGGGATCTCCAATGGTTGCAACTTGCCATGCGGTCTCTGGTGCTCAGCCTTAACCCTACGGCAGGTCAAGCACCTCTCAACGAACCATGCCACATCCCTCTTCATACAGGGCCACCAATATTCCTTCCTTAAGTCCAAATACATCTTTGTAGCACCGGGATGGATCGAGAATTTTGATCTATGAGCCTCTTCCATCAACGTAATACGCGTACCGCCCACGAACGGTACCCAAATCCGACCCTGAAACGTCATAAGGCCTCGACTATCCTTGACAAACTCTGAGGTTAACCCCACAACCCGCTCTTTCTTCTGTATTTCGGGTCGCACAGCTTCTGCCTGGGCCCTACGAATATCATCCAATACAGGAGTCATCACGGTCAGTCTCAAGCATACATCTCGCAATGGAGTGCTCTCCGCCCTGCGGCTCAATGCATCGGCTACCACATTAGCCTTGCCTGGGTGGTACAGGATCTCACAATCATAATCCTTGACCACATCCAACCACCTCCTCTGACGCATATTTAGGTTGGGTTGATCCATCAAATACTTCAAACTCTTATGGTCCGTGTATATCGTACATCGAACCCCATACAAGTAGTGACGCCAAATCTTGAGAGCGAACACTACTGCCCCCAGCTCTAAATCATGCGTGGGATATCTCGCCTCATGAGGCTTCAGCTGCCTCGACGCATAAGCTATCACATGACCCCTCTGCATCAACACTGCACCCAATCCCGAAATTGATGCGTCGCAATATACCACGAAATCTTCCATCCCTTCTGGGAGAGCTAATACCGGGGCTTCGCACAATCTCTGGCGAAGTGTCTCAAAGGAGGTCTGCTGCTCGGGCCCCCATGAGAATGTAACACCCTTTCGGGTCACTCTGGTGAGTGGCACTGCGATCTTGGAGAAATCCTTGATAAATCTCCGATAATACCCTGCCAACCCAAGGAAACTCCTGATCTCAGAAGGTGACTTCGGCACCTCCCAACTCATCACCGCCTCAACCTTGGCCGGATCGACTAATATCCCTTCCTGATTAACCACATGTCCTAGAAACTGGACCTCCCGCAACCAGAAGTCACATTTGGAGAACTTTGCATAAAGCTTCTCCGACCTCAATACCTCGAGGACCTCCCTCAAATGCTCCTCATGCTGCTCTCTAGATCTCGAATACACCAGAATGTCGTCGATAAATACGATCACTGACCGATCCAACATCGGCCTGCATACCCTGTTCATGAGATCCATGAACACAGCCGGGGCATTGGTGAGTCCAAAAGGCATCACCACAAACTCATAATGCCCATATCGCGTCCTAAACGCTGTCTTCTGGACGTCTTCATCCCGTACTCTCACCTGATGGTAACCTGACCTCAGATCGATCTTGGAAAACCAAGATGCTCCCTGCAACTGATCGAATAAATCATCGATCCTCGGCAACGGGTAACGGTTCTTGACCGTTAGCTTGTTCAACTCCCGGTAATCAATGCACATCCGGTGTGAACCATCCTTCTTCTTGACGAACAGAATAGGTGCTCCCCATGGCGAGCTGCTCGGCCGAATGAATCCCTTCCCCAGCAACTCCTGGAGTTGCGAGGACAACTCTTGCATCTCTGGAGGTGCAAGACGATAGGGCACTTTAGCAATAGGTGCTGCCCCCGGAACCAGATCGATGTTAAACTCTACCTGCCTCACAGGCGGTACTCCCGGCAACTCCTCGGGAAAGACATCTGAACACTCACGTACCACAGGGACCTCCTTAACTGTCTTCGGTTTCTCGGAAACCTCCCGCGTATCCATCACATACGCCACAAAACCCTTACAGCCCTGCTGTAGACACTGCCTCGCTCTAGCGGCCGAACAAAAAGCTGATCCTGAACGGGTACCCTCACCGTACACCGAAAGAACTCCCCCACTATGGTCTCGTATGGTCACCAACTGGCGCTCACAGTCGATGACAGCGCCAAATCGGCTCAACCAGTCCATGCCCACGATGACACAGACATCCCCCATCGCAATAGGAATCAGGTCAATCGGGAATTCAACCCCGAAGATCTCTAGTACACATCCCCGAAGAACCTCCGTAGCACAAATCACCTTCTCGTCAGCTATAGAGACTCTCAAAGGTCGACTCAACGACTCACGACTAACGCCAATATGCTGACTAAAGGCCAAGGACACAAAGGACCTACTCGCACCCGAGTCAAATAACACTAAGGCAGGCACAAAGTTCACAAGGAAAGTACCTACGCGCATAATAACATAAGCATAACATATTGACATTAAAATAATTACACGAATTACAACATACCTGCCACAACATCGGGCGCAGCGCGGACCTCCTCCGCAGTCAGCTGAAAGGCTTTCCCACGAGCCCTCGGGGCCTCGACCTTCACTGGTCGAGTCTCAGTAGTCCTGGCAATAGGTGCAGATCCCTGACGAAGCTGCGGACACTCGGCCTTTCGATGGCCGGTCTGGTTGCAATGGAAGCAAACCATAAACCCCTTGGGGCACTCCCTAGCAATGTGCCCCTCCTTGCCGCACTTGTAGCAGGCACCGGCTCGACACGCCCCATCGTGACCCTTGCCGCACTTTACGCAAGTGCGGTTCTTCGAACCTCCCGTCCTCGAATCGGCGGACTTGATCCGCTTGGCTGCCGGCTGAGACTGAGCCGGCCGTCGGTCTGCCTGCTGAGACTCGGCCTCCTCCCTGGCCTGAGTCTCTAACTCGATCTCACGCTTCCTGGCATTCGCCTGAAGCTCAGTAAAAGTATGATAAGTGGAGTTTGACACAAACTCCCGGATCTCCCTCCTCAGAACACCCAAGTACCGGCTCATCCGAGCCTGCTCTGTGGCCACCAGCTCGGGGCAAAACATCGCCCTCTCATGGAACTTCCGCGTGATCGCCGCCACCGAATCAGTACCCTGCTTGAGGGTTAAGAACTCCTGAACCAATCGTTCCCGCTCCACCAGGGGAACGTACTCCTCCCTGAACATGGTAGTGAACCCCTCCCATGTCACCGCCGCAATCTCTGCCAAAGTGAAGTTCGCCGTCACGAACTTCCACCAGTCCTTTGCTCCCAGACGGAGCTGGTTCAAAGCGAACCGTACCCTCAGGTGCTCCGGGCATGAACAAGTGTAGAAGCACCCCTCTATATCTGCGATCCACCTCATCGCAGCAATCGGATCCTGCGTCCCATCGAACTCTGGTGGCTTCGTGTTGCTGAACTCTCGGAACAGCAATGAATCACCCCCCTGTGGCCTAGCAGCGGCCACAGCTGCGGTAGCTGCAGCGGTTGTAGCCTCAGTCAATGCGGCGTACCGCTCGTCAAACGTCTCCATCAGGGTGGTCTTGATAGACCCAAACATCTCCGGGATCTCAGCCCGGATCGCCGCCGCCACCTCCTCGTGGATCATCTGACGAATATCCTCGTCACTCACACCGCTCGTACTTGCCCCGTGCCGCGGTCTAACCATGATATCTCTGAAATACAACATAAAACTATCAGAGATTCTACCAAGTGTAATTGCACTCGATAACGCGACCCTACCCCGTCCCCGATATCCAGGGATTCTTACTTGGGTCTCCCACTGACCCGGTGTCCTCGGTAGTACGGGCCCAATACTACCGACCACACCGCATCAGTGTTCATCCCAAGTCTTCCTCCCCAAACTTCGGATAGTGAGTACTCTACTTCTGATATGCACTATCTACCCGCATACTAGCAAAGCATCCCATATAAGCAAACTTCCCTAGACTAAGGCATCACAAATCAGGCCACTCTAGTCCTATCATGAATACCTAGTCTTCTAGCATGCATAACAATTCATATCATATAATATTGTAAGGTATTTTGGGGATCTTTACCGCTCGGGCGCTGACTGATCGTACACACTGCTTCTTTCTTGCTTACCACAAAACCATTTACAAAAGTTTATGCCTTTATTTGAAAAGTTTCCTCAAATCCTCGGTTTGAGTTCAGTTACCCCCAAAGGTGCACCCGAATCCCTCAAACCAAGGCTCTGATACCAATTGTAACAACTCAAGTTTTTCAAACAAATTTTTCAATTTTAAAACATAATTGTTTCCATTAAGAACAAGGCATAACTAGTTAATTATTCAGTCAATACAATTATTCAAATCCCAAGATCATAAAAGCCATCTTTAGTGTGTATCGATCATGCCGGCGCCTTCCCACGGTCCTCGCTAGTACCTGAAATACATGCACAACAACTGTAAGCATAAATGCTTAGTGAGTTCCCCAATATACACTTACACACCTACGCCTTTCCAGGCCCTGACCTTCCGGTCCTCATTACAACGCCTTCCAGCCCATAACATAATCGCCTTCCGGCCCACATATCATACATAACACATATAACAATTAACTTACCACATATAGCATACATATCACATAACATATCCGACCTTCCGGTCACACAGTCAAAACCCTTCCGGGTACAGTATAGTGAGAAGACTCACCTCGTAAATGCTGAAAGCTAGCAACTCCTGAAATCACTCGTGCACAATCCGACGAGCTACAACCTTCCTATAACATCGCATATCTCATTAACACTTATAACTTCTAAGGGTGACTATCCCTAAGAAGTCCGACTTAGGTCAACTCTGGTCAACGGTCAACGGTCAACTCGACTGGACTCGGCGAGTCCCATGGCGACTCGGCGAGTCTAGTCGTCCTCACAAATTCCTGAATATTCCCTTTCTACTCGTCGAGTATTCCTCTTGACTCGACGAGGTCCTCGTGGAAGAATCGCGGGGCCACCCCGACTCCACTCGCCGAGTCTGATGAACAACTCGGCGAGTCCCAGTAAATCTTCAAGCTACTCGCCGAGTCTGAAGAACAACTCGGCGAGTCCATGCCATGCAGACGAGTAACTGCTTCCTGAATTACGTATGGTCCAACAATATACAACCATGGGACCCTCTGGACGTCTAAACATCTCATTACTGGGGGTAAAACGTTTGGGTAACAACATCACAACCCATCAAATCACTAAATGGGTTTCATAAACCCTAAACTTACATACACATCAAAACGACAGAATTGGTCCGAGTATTACCTGAAAACGCACTCTCTGTGTCCTCCAAATCTCAGGTCTCAATCCTCCTTGATATTCTTTTAGCCAAATCCCTCTTCTTCTTGCCTAACCAATTCTTCCAAGCTCCAAAAGCTTTCTCTCCTGCTCCAGACGTCCACAGCGATTAGGGTTCTTCTCAATCGACCAAAGGACTGAAAATGACGGCCTAAGAGGCTTTAAATACGATCCAAACTGAACGGTTAGGGTTTCTGCTGAACAGCGTCGACTCGCCGAGTCCATATCTGGACTCGTCGAGTCCAGTCGCGGACCCGCGACCAAGTCTGCGATCCTACTCGGCGAGTCTAGGCTCCAACTCGCCGAGTCCCCTCTTAAATCACCCCAAAAACATAATTTTAATAATACCTGAGATTCCGGGCTGTTACAACCACCACCATCATCATCATCACCACCATCATCGTCATCATCACCACCATCATCACCACTACCACCACCACCATCATCATCATCACCACCATCATCATCATTATCATCACCACCATCATCATCACCACCACCATCATCATCATCATCACCATCATCATCACCATCACCATCACCATCACCATCACCATTACCATCACCATCACCATCACCATCATCATCACCATCACCACCATCATCATCACCATCATCACCATCATCACCATCATCATCATCAACATCATCATCACCAACATCATCACCATCATCAGCTTCATCATCATCACCACCACCACCACCACCATCATCATCACCACCATCATCATCATCACCACCATCATCACCACCACCACCATCATCATCATCATCGTCATCACCGCCATCATCATCATCGTCACCACCATCATCACCACCGCCACCACAACAATCATCATCATCATCACCACCATCATCATCACCATCACTATCACTATCACCATCACCATCACCATCACCATCACCATCACCATCACCATCACCATCACCATCATCATCACCACCATCATCATCACCATCACCATCACCATCACCATCACCATCACCATCACCATCACCATCAGCATCAGCATCACCATCACCGTAGCTATTTATTTCCGTAGCAATTCCGTAGCTATTTATTTCCGTTGCTATCCACTTCCGTAGCTATTTTGTAGCAAATCTGTAACTATTTATATCCGTAGCTATTCCGTAGCTATGGTAGCTACGGAAAGTTCCATAATTATTTCGTAGCAATTTCGTAGCTAATCTGTAGCTATAATTTAGCCACGGGCCATTATGCTACAACTATTTTTCAGTAGCAATTCCGTAGCTATTCGTTTATAGCTACGGAATAGCTACGGATTGTGTTGTAGCTATTGGACTAGTTTTCTAGTAGTGCAAAATCAATCTGAAATCCAAAATAATAATTCGGTTTTGCTGAATACCAATCCAAAATTCTGAATATCCGAACCAAATACTTTAATTCTAGATTTTCCAATTAGACAATTCGGTTTTATCCAAATAGTGAACAACCTAGTCGCTAGTCGCTGATAGAAACGAATATATAGGAAAATTAAGGAAGAGAAAGTCGGAGATTGACAGGTGGAGATCTACCGGTGATGACGATAGAAGGGATGGGAATACGATAAGGGCCATTTGGTATATTAATATTGGATTTGAAACATAAAATGGATAGCTGGGGTCTAGCTACGAGATTACCATAGTTTTGTATTTAAAATTGGAACTATCGTGGCTTGGGATATAAAATTCGTAATTAATCACCTATTTTTGGTAAAAATCTCGTTTTAGCAATGACTTTCTTTAGTAATTATAAAAATAATCTCTTCTAGGCATGATTACGTACGTGCATTAATTAATATCCATAACTTAAATTGTGCGTACCGTTTCCTCAAAGAAAAACGTGTATTGTCTAATAATGAAAAGGCTTAGAAATATCTTATATACGGAATATGGGACATACATAAAATCCGTTTTCCAACTATATAAACGAAATAGGTCTGAAGACAGAAAAATACATCGTAAAAGATATCCAAGGTTTGAAAAGAGATGACACCACCGAAGCTATCTGTTATCGACTTTTCGTTGAAAAACCTAATCCCTAACTCAAGTTCATGGATCACAACATGCAGTGAAGCTATGCATGCGCTTGAAAAACACGGGGTTTTCATAGCCAAGTACGACGGTGTGCCTCAGGAACTTGACGACGCAATTTTCTCTGCATCACGAGATGTATTTGATCTTCCTACCGAAGTCAAAGTCCTAAGCACTTCAGATACACCATATCATGCTTACAGTGGTAAAACTCCAGTCATGCCTCTTTACGAAAGCATAGGCATTGAGAACGCAACAACTCCCGAAGGAGTTGAATTCTTCACAAAACTCATGTGGCCTTCTGGAAACGAAAGTTTTGGGTATGGCTTTTTATTTTACGTCTTAAATTCAGTTACACCTAGCAAAAATAAATTTCGTTTGATTAAACACTGGTTTTTCAGTAAAAGTGCTTTGATGTTCTCCAAAGCTGTAACAGAACTATATCAGATAGTGATGCGGATGGTAGCAAAAAGCTATGGAATAGAAGAACAATGTGAGACGCTCCTTGGGTCCTCACTTCAAAATCTTCGATTCATGAAGTACTTATGCCCTCAAGAGGATGAGGGAAATCCTCTAGGCATGCTTCCTCACACTTCATGACAAACAAGTAAAGGGTCTACAGATAAAGACTAAGGAAGGACAGTGGATCGAAGTTGATCCTTTGCCTTCATCGTTCATAGTCATGGCAGGTGACGTTTTCATGGTAGGTAGCAATATGTTGATTAACTATTCATCAATGTTATATATTGTATATATGTGACATTTAAGGTATTTTCATTCACTTAGGCATGGTCAAATGGAAAAATTCATGCACCGTGTCATAGAGTGATCATGCAGGGAAACCAAGAGCGATATTCGCTAGGGCAATTTACTTTTATTAGGGGTCTGAACATACAGATACCACAAAAACTCATTGATGAAGACCACCCACCACGGTTTAAGGATTTTGATCACTACAAGTACCTCCATTATCTACTCACCAGTGAAGGGATGAAATCTGAGTGCCCCATCAAATCCTATTGCGAAATTAATTGAGTTGTGTATTGTTCAAAATAAAGGTGTCACCACATTTATCTTATGTATCTTGGATCATATGTATGTCTTCCAAATTGTTTCTTTAATCAAGTATCATATGTATTTCTCTTTCAAGGTGTTTCTTTAATCAAGTTGTAATTACTGAATGAATATATATAATTTGTGTAAACATCTTCAAAATAAAGGTGCGCCATAAGCTTTAATTACCTACATCCCAAATTATTTATTTATCTTTTGCTAAGCACATGTCTGGATTTGTTTATATACAAAAAGTAATTATGTAATTATTTATTTATCTGTTGCTAAGCCATATCTGTTGCCACCCCACCACCACTCGCTACCACCACCCCATGACCACTACCTACCACCCACCAACTACCTATCAACACCACCTACAACCCACCAACCACCACCCATCACTACATACCACCACCCACAATCACCATAACACGTTGTCACCACCACCAACAACTACCCACCAATTACTACCACCGCCCATCACCACGACCTGCCTCCACCACATATCATCATGACCCGTCACCACCACCCAACCTATCACCCACTAAACCCACCACCACCACCCATTACTACTACCCATTACCACTACCCGCTACCATCATCCCCACCGCCACCCACGCACCCACCACCACCACCACCCGTCTCTACCACCATCACTACCACCCATCGCCACCAGTACCACCCACCAGCCACCACCCATCACCATCACCCACCTCGACCACTGACCACCGCCCATCACTACTTTCCACCACCACTACCCGTCACTATCACCCCCACATCCATCACTTAACACCACCCACCACCACCTTACTCACCACCCACCGTCATCACTACCACCCACCACCATCATCGTCACCCGCCACCACCATCCCTACCACCAACCACCACCCACCAACATTATTAACTCCAACTACTTACCACAACCACCATCCACCACCACCACCACGCATCACCACATGCCACTACCACCCGCTATCTCCCATCTATTAACAGCAATACCGATTTATCAACCTCCTACGATAAGCACCACCACCCATAACCACCACAAACCAACTATCACCCATCACCCATCCACCACCACCATCACCCGTACCACCACCCACCGCCCCCACCTTGACCACCACCACTACCCATCTCCACTACATGACCACCACCAACTACCTACAACCACTAACACCATATGTGATTAAATGCATAGAATGACATAAGTCATGTGTGATTATATGTATTTCATCACATAAATCATATGTGATTAAATACATATTATCGCATATGATTATATATATATATATATATATATATATATATATAATCACATATGATTTATATGAACAAGATTCGTTTTCATGTTTTCCATTCAATAATTTTTCTCGTGTATTTAATCATATCCGGTTATATGTATTTAATAACATACGATTAATGTGAAAAAAGATTTGTTTTCAGATTTTTGATATGGTTGTTATCTTGTATATAATTTCATATGATTATATGTATCAATCACATATGATTTATATAGACAAGATTCTTTTTCGTCCACATAAATCATATGTGACTAGATAATATAATCCCATGTGATTAGATGTATTTAATCATATATGATTAAAGTTGACAAAGAACAATTATTGAATCGACAACGCGAGAATGAACTGTGTCTACATAAATCATATGTGATTCAATAGTTATTGTTGT
Organism: Lactuca sativa; assembly: GCF_002870075.4. Classification (NCBI taxonomy): domain Eukaryota; kingdom Viridiplantae; phylum Streptophyta; class Magnoliopsida; order Asterales; family Asteraceae; genus Lactuca; species Lactuca sativa. Next base: position 170,681,489 of record NC_056626.2, on the reverse strand, counting down.
GTATTTAAATAAATATAATCCAAAAATACAGTCCAAAAATTTCGTTTTTAATTATTAATAAAACCATAGTTATGAAACATCACAAGAAAAATCATAAGTCATTGTTTCTCAAACATCATAAACATCTGTTAAACATATCAGAGTAAAAACATCCCAAGCTAAAATCATGGTGTGTGAGCTACAGTCATCCCGAGCTCTTCCCCTTGCTACCGGAAGTACACTAAACCAAAACTGAAAACTGTAAGCATGAAGCTTAGTGAGTCTCCCCAAACTACCACATATCATACACATAATCACATAATCACATAATACCATAACATGGGCCTTAACCGCTACATCAGGCCCTGCCCGGGATCAGACTGAAATCCGAAATCAGGCCCCGCCCAACATCGGACCGAAATCTGGTATACATATAAACATATCAACAAATACATATAAACATAATCACATAATATAAACATTCCTCGGGCCCCGCCCAGCATCATACCGAAATCTGGAAGCATACAAACATTCCTCGGGCTTTCCACGGCATTGGACCGAAGTCCGAAACATATAAAACAAACACATGCAAGAATCGCGAAGACATCAAGCATACAAACAATCCTTGGGCTTTCCCCGGCATCGGACCTCAGTCTAAAAGCATATAAACCTACATTGGGCACTGCCCGGCATCGGACCTTAGTCCGACATATACTAACATACATAAATGGGCTGGCATTGGTGCCTTCGACCCTTTCCTACAGGATAAAACTCACCTCGCAAATCTGAATGCGGAATCTCACGGTAAGGAATCTCTAACGGCTGCTCCAATGACTCCCCGAGTTGTTATTACCAACATAATACTTAATCAAATCCAATAATCCTTTAGATATCATTCCATACCAAAAACCCCTTCACGAGTCAACCATTGTCAAAGTCAAAGTCAACACCCTAGTCAAAGTCAAACTCAACTCGCCGAGTTCCATAAATCATAAAACCCTGAAATCGCGACCCAACTCGTCGAGTTTTTCAAGAACTCATCGACTTTCTCCTATCAACAGAATCGAGAGTTTCCAACTCTACTTTTGGAGTCCGTCCTAAACTCGTCGAGTCTTTCCTTTTTCAGAATCGGAGTACTTCGACCCAACTCGTCGAGTTCTTCAGTCTGTTAAGCTATCTTAATAGATTAAGTCACTAATCTTCAGATCTAAGCTCCATACTTCAGATATAGACTGGAAATGTCCTTAGAAGGTTAAAGTTTCCTACTTTACCCGTTAATACCCTTCCCCAAGATATTTAACTCAAACCCTAACTCTATAAGATCTAGATCTTGATCCAAAAGCCATCAATACTTCAAGATAGGGTGTATAAACAAAGATATGGGCCTTAGAGACCAGATAAACACGTAAAGCCCTCAACATTCTCTTAATGCATGGGCCCTTTGGAGCTTAAAAGTCCAAAATGGTAGTCTAAAGGTTGCATGTGGCTTCTATGGCCATAAAGTGTGCACCTTTATGCAATGAAATCCCTTCAAGACCCTAGATCTAAAAGGGTATTCACTTGGGACGTCCATTTCCCAAGTATCAAGATGTTTGGACCAAAAACCTAGTAAAAGTGTTAAGAAAGAGATTTAAACAATCATTTGGCAAGTTTGAGACTTGCTTACCAAAAAGTGACGAGGATGGGGTGAAGTTTATGGATCTATAAACTCCTTCTTGAGTCCTCAAGCTTCTTCTTCTTCCATAAGCTTTAAACACACAAAACTCACTCAATGATGGCTCACAAACTCACACAATGCATTAGGGTTTCAAGATTTAGGGTTTGGGACTTGAAGGCTGTAAATGAGGCCAGCCTGTAGGGGTTAATGTGTTTAAATAGGGGGCAAAACCCGGAAAATTAGGATTTCATTCTACCCGTCCTACTCGTCGAGTTGAGGCTCTGAACTCGTCGAGTAGACTTTACCACCTGCGTCCAAATCCATTCCCTACACGACGAGTTTGGGGCCTCCAACTCGTCTAACTTCTATGCAAAAGCAAATAAATTTTTAATTAAATACATACCATGAACTAGGTGTTACAATTCTCCCCCACTTGTCTTAGACTTCATCCTCAAAGTCTGCTATGTCGGGAAATAACTTTGGATAGTGCTCCCTCATCTCCTCCTCAGGTTCCCAAGTCCAATCGGAGCCCTTGCGGTGATGCCACTGCACCTTCACCAGCTCCACCTTCTTGTTCCTCAGCTCCTTCGCCTTCCTTTCGAGAATGGCTATTGGTCTCTCGATGTAGTTCAGGCTGTCATCAACCTGGATATCCTCTAGAGGCACGACTGTGGAGTCATCCACTAAGCACTTTTGCAGCTGGGAGACATGAAAAGTATTGTGGATCTGGTTGAGCTCTGTTGGAAGATCCAAACGGTGAGTAACCTGGCCCACCCAAGCCAAAATCCTAAACGGACCGTTGTACCTGGGGCCCAGCTTTCCCCATTTCCTAAATCGGATGACACCTTTCCAAGGTGACACCTTCAGGAGGACCATGTCGCCTACCTGAAACACCAAGTCCGAACAATGTTTGTCGGCATAGCTTTTCTGCCAACTCTGAGTAGTCTGAAGCCTGCTCCGAACCTGCTGAATCTTCTTAGTGGTCTTGAGTACCACTTCGGTACCCCCCATGGCTCTCTGACCGACCTTACCCTCAACAGATTGGGGTCCTACACTTCCTCCCGTAGAGCCTCTCAAAGGGAGGTTGGAATGTGATAGCGTGATAGCTGTTGTTATACGAAAATTCTGCTAACAGAAGATACATATTCCAACCACCGCCGAAATCCAATACACACGCACGCAACATGTCCTCCAGAGTCTGAATTGTCCTCTTACTTTGCCCGTCCATCTACGGGTGGAAAGTGGTATAAAAGTGAAGACGGGTACCTATCTCTTCATGAAACCGCTTCTAAGTGAAAAGAAAATCTCGGTCAAACACAACCAAAACAGGCACTCCATGACGTTCCACTACCTCGCGTACGTAGATCTCGACAAACTTCTCAGTCGATATACTCTCCTGGATCGGGATGAAATGAGCACTCTTAGTCAACCGATCCACGATGACCCATATCGAATCTACTCCACATGCGGTCATGGGAAGCTTTGTGATAAAATCTATGGTGATATCTTCCCATTTCCACACGGGAATATACAACGGTTGCATCTTGTTGTGAGGTCGTTGGTGTTCGTGTAACGTCCCAAAATTTAAGACCAAAAATTTCGTTTTAAAAACATTAATTTAGAAAACATTAATAGTTAAAAACATTGTTTGATCAAACCATAACAAAATGTAAACCATGTCTAAAAGCCAAATCATACAACCATCAAAATATCAGAGTATAAATCCCAGAGAATCTCGTAAGTGCGGAAACCAGTGTGTGTGCATGATGTGCCGCTACCGCGCCGGCTCCTTCCCCTTTGACGAAGAGGTACCTGAAACCAAAACTGTAAACTATAAGCACAAAGCTTAGTGAGTTCCCCCATTGTACCACATATCATACAAACAAATAACACGCATACTGCCAGGCTATTCTGGGGTGCCTGACTACCCGGTACGGCCATTCTGGGGTGCCGACTACCCGTGTCAAGCCATTCTGGGGTGCTGACTACCCATGTCAAGCCATTCTGGGGTGCTGACTACCCGTGTCAAGCCATTCTAGGGTGCTGACAACCCATCGGTCCTAACAATCGATCCTCGGGGACTAGTCCCCTCCCACTACCACTATCGCATATAACATAACAGGCCAGCATGCAAACATATCATCACGTACTGTCAGACATTTTTGGGGTGTCTGACTACCCTCCGGTCCTAACAACCGAACTCTACTATTATCACATATAACATCTCATGCTAGCATATAACATATCAGATAGTAGCAACTTAGATGATATCACAAAGACAATCATCTAACATACGACTCCTACTGGTGGGCCGGCATTGTGGCCGCAGACCCACCGCTACTGGAAGGTAACTCACCTCGAAGTAACTGCTGATCTGAGCGGGAACTGACTGTCTACTGCTGCTGCTGCTGCTCTAGAAATCCTCCGGCTGCAATTCCCACAACATACTCAATCAAACACTGCTAACTGTCCTTTGGGTAAAATGACCATTTTACCCCTGATCATGACCTAAGTCAAAATCAGAGTCAACTTTCAGTTGACCCGACTTGCCGAGTTGGCTTTCCAACTCGCCGAGTCCCTACCCAAACGTTTGCCCTAAATCCCGTTCCTACTCGTCAAGTTAGGCGACGACTCGACGAGTTCTCCTTCTTAACAGATACTCAAGTCCTTCATCCTACTCGCCGAGTTGTATGAACAACTCATCGAGTTCATCTTCATCCGATGAACACTTATGCTAAGACTCGTCGAGTTGTATGAACAACTCGCTGAGTCTGTTCTTGATCTAAGGAGATTGCCTTGAACTCGCCGAGTCAGGGCATTGACTCGCCGAGTACCTCCATAGATGAGTTCAGCTTCCGACTCACGGAGTCACACCCCATGACTCACTGCTCACTCGACACTACGAAAAGGGGACAAACTCAGAGACTCGCGAATAGACTCGCCGAGTCACATGAACGACTCGCCGAGTCGTTGCCATGCACCCACTAAATACACAGATTTGCTCGATTCCAGTCCATGCCATTCACAGATCTGGACTTCTAGGACACGAATCACACGTAAAGTTTCCAACTTTACGTGTAGATATTCACCAATATGGATTTTAGGGTTCAAAATGCCTCAAAAGGGTAGATCTAGGGTGAACAAGCAACATGGGTCCATAAAGCTAACAGATCTGAGCTCCTGGAGCTCAATCTTGCCTAGATCTAGAGGCCAATCAACTTATTACGAAATATTATGCACATACAAGTTTGGGGAATGGCTCAAGAATGTCTTAATTAAAGCCTTAAGCATAGAAATAGGGGAAAATGGGATATACCTCAATGGAACTGCTGAAAGAACACAATAATGCTTGGATGGCTTCCCTTCTTCTGGATCTACTTCCCTTCTTCTTCAAAAACTTCAAGAGCACACAACAAATGCTTCAACTCTTCAAAGAACAAGCTTAAACGAGGGTTAGGAGCTCTGGGGGGTGAATGGGGGCTGGCCTGGGGCGGATGTGTTGCTTAAATAGGGTGCAAACCCCTGAAACTTAGGGTTTCATCCAACAGCTGTGACTCGCTGAGTCCAGGATATGGACTCGCCGAGTCGACAACTTAAACGTGTCCCGGGTCCCGCATCTACTCGGCGATTTGGAACTGTGACTCGCCGAGTCCAAGGCTAAAAGAAGAGAAATACTCAAATAAGATTTACGTACCAGGAACCAGGTGCTACAAATCTCCCCCACTTATTTTAGACTTCGTCCTCGAAGTCTGCTGCTCGAACCTGAAATAGCTCGGGATAATGCTCCATCATCTCGTCCACCGGCTCCCAAGTCCATTCCTAACCCTTGCGGTGCTGCCATTGCACCTTCACTAGCTCCACCCTCTTGTTCCTCAAATCCTTCGACTTCCTGTCGAGGATTGCGACTGGGCGCTCAATGTAATTCAGGCTGTCATCAACCTGAATGTCCTCTAACGGCACAACCGTTGAATCGTCCACTAAGCACTTTCGCAGCTGAGAAACATGGAAAGTGTTGTGGATCTGGCTGAGCTCGGCTGGCAGATCCAACCTATACGCCACCTTGCCCACCCGGGCTACAACCTTGAACGGTCCGATGAATCGCGGGCCCAACTTGCCCCGCTTCCTGAAACGAATGACGCCTTCCCAAGGCGACACCTTCTGGAGAACCATATCCCCGACTTGGAACTCCAAGTCGGATCGACGCTTGTCGGCATAACTTTTCTGCCGACTCTGAGCAGTCTGAAGCCTGTTCCGGACCTGCTGGATCCTCTTGGTCGTCTTGAGCACCACTTCGGTGCTCCCCATGACTCTCTGGCCAACTTCACGCCAGCATATCGGGGTCCTGCACCTCTGTCCATACAACATCTCGAAGGGAGGGCGGTCGATACTCGCGTGATAGTTGTTGTTGTATGAGAACTCGGCCAGGGGAAGATAGGTATCCCAGCTACCACCGAAGTCTAGCACGCACGCCCGCAACATATCCTCCAGAGTCTGGATGGTCCGCTCGCTCTGACCATCCGTCTGCGGGTAAAAGGCGGTGCTAAAATGCAGACGAGTGCCCAACTCGTCATGGAATCTCTTCCAAAATCTGGAAGTCAAACGCACATCCCTGTCCGAGATCACCGATACCGGTACCCCCGTGCCGCGCCACGATCTCCCTGATATAGATGTCGGCCAATTTCTCGGCCGATATGCTCTTCTGAATCGGAATAAAATGAGAACTCTTGGTCAATCTATCCACGATGACCGAAATCGAATCCACTCCACGCGCGGTCCTAGGAAGCTTCATGATAAAATCCATCGTGATATCTTCCCATTTCCACAGTGGAATATCCAACGGCTGCATCTTGCCATGCGGTCTCTGATGTTCGGCCTTGACCTTCCTGCAGGTCAAACACCGCTCGACGTACCATGCCACATCCCGCTTCATGCAGGGCCACCAATAATCTAGACGAAGATCCCTATACATCTTCGTCGCCCCCGGGATGAATAGAGAATCGGGACTTGTGCGCCTCCTCCATCAAAGTCTGGCGCACACCTCCGTGATACGGCACCCACACCCTACGGTGTAATGTCAATAGTCCTCGGCTATCATAATCAAAGGAGGAAACCTGACCCACCACACGCTCACTCTTCCGATATTCCTCCTTGATAGCCTCCTATTGAGCCTCCCGGATTTGCTCCAACAGGGGAGTCAACACGGTCATCCTCATGCAAACGTCCCTGATCGGCGCCGCCTTGCGGCTAAGCGCATCGGGCACCACGTTGGCCTTCCCCGGGTGGTAAAGGATCTCGCAATCATAATCCTTCACTACATCCAACCACCGACGCTGCCTCATGTTCAGATTCGGCTGATCCATGAGGTACCTCAAACTCTTGTGGTCCGTGTAGATGGTACATCGAACCCCGTAGCGGTAATGTCGCCAAATCTTAAGGGCAAAAACCACCGCCACCAACTCCAAATCATGCGTCGGGTAGTTCGCCTCGTGAGGCTTGAGCTGCCTCGAAGCGTAGGCAATGACATGCCCTTTCTGCATAAGTACCGCGCCCAACCCAGAAATGGACGCATCACAATAAACCACAAAATCCTCTACGCCCTCTAGCAGGGCTAAGATCGGCGCCTCGCACAATCTCTGTCTCAGCGTCTCAAATGTAGCCTGTTGCTCGGGTACCCACCGAAAGACCACGAATTTCTTCGTCAGCCGCGTCAAGGGCACGACTATCTTGGAGAAATCCTGGATAAATCTCCGATAGTAGCCTGCCAATCCCAGGAAACTCCGAATCTCAGATGGAGACTTCGGAACCTCCCATCTCATCACAGCCTCGACCTTGGCCGGATCGACCAGAATCCCGTTCTGGTTAACGAGGTGTCCAAGAAATTGCACCTCGCGCAACCAAAACTCACACTTGGAGAACTTGGCATACAAGCTCTCCCTCCTCAGGGTCTCCAACACCTCTCTCAGATGCTCCTCATGTTCTTCCCGAGTCTTGGAATAAACCAAGATGTCATCGATAAAGACTATCACAGACCGATCCAGCATCGGTCTGCATACGCGGTTCATGAGGTCCATAAACGCGGCAGGAGCATTGGTGAGCCCAAACGGCATCACCACAAACTCATAATGGCCATAGCGCGTCCGAAACACGGTCTTCTGCATATCCTCCTCCCTGACCCTCATCTGATGATAACCCGAACGCAAATCAATCTTGGAGAACCAAGATGCTCCCTGAAGCTGGTCAAAGAGGTCATCAATCCTCGGGAGCGGGTAACGGTTCTTCATCGTTACCTTGTTCAGCTCCCGGTAATCTATACACATCCGATGCGACCCGTCCTTCTTCTTCACAAACAGAATCGGGGCTCCCCAAGGCGAACTGCTCGGGCGAATAAATCCCTTGTCTAGCAGCTCCTGCAGCTGCGTAGACAACGCCTGCATCTCGGGAGGAGCCAACCGATACGGCGCCTTGGCTATCGGAGCCGCACCAGGAACAAGGTCAATCCTGAACAACACCTGTCGCTCCGGAGGTATCCCAGGAAGCTCCTCCGGGAAAACATCTGCAAAGTCTCGGACCACCGGAACCTCGCTCACTGTCGCCTTACCTGCGTCCCGGGTATCCATCACATACGCGACATATCCTGCGCATCCCTGTTGAAGGTAGCGCCTATCCCTCGCTGCTGAACATACAGTGGGTCCATACTGAGGCCTCTCACCATGAATCACTAACTCTCCCTCGCTTGGGGTCCTGACCCGCACTAGCTGCTGCACGCAATCTATCACCGCCCCATTAGGGCTCAGCCAATCCATGCCTATAATCACCTTGTTCCCATGCAACGAAATGGGAACCAAATCTACCAAGTAGCGCTCCTCAAACAAACGCAGCACGCAATCTCGAAATACCATCGATGCTCGCACCGATCGATCATCAGCAATCTCCACCTCCAAAGGGCAATCTAACTCGCCCGATGACTCATGAAACTTCTTGCTAAGCACAAGGGAAACAAATGATCGGGACGCACCCAAGTCGAACAACACCTAAACTGGAAGACCGTTCACATGGAACGATCCTAATGCATACATATACATACGGAGCACATATCAATAACATAACATCATAAAAATAAGATAGAGGGAAAGAATCATACCCGTCACCACATCGGGTGCGGCGCGTGCCTCCTCAGTAGTCAGCTGGAATGCCCGGCTCCTCACCACTGGAGCCTCTGCCTTGCCCTGCTGGTCATCTGTGATCCGCATGGTCGCTGGAGCTGGCGCCTTCACCGGCGCTGAAACTGTCAACTGGGGGCAATTGGCCTTCTTGTGGCCCCTCTGGTTGCAGTGGAAACACAACAACTCTGATGTCTGAATAACCGCTGCCGGAGCAGTGCAATCCCTGCTGATGTGCCCAGACTTGCCGCACTTGTAGCAGCCTGATGATCCCATCCTGCACGCCCCCTCATGCGGCCTGCCACATTTCCTGCAGCGGCTCGGTCCTGACTGGCCTTTCGGCCTACCATCTGATCCCTTGGGCTTCTTCCCCGAAGCCCCTCCTGCCTGTCCCTCCTCTAATTTCGGTTTCCGGATGTGCTCCAAATCTATCTCCCTCTCCCTCGCCCTGGCAATCATAGAGTCCAAGGTAGGGCAAGCCGAAAAGCTGACATGCTCCCGGATGTCAGCTTGTAGCATATCGTGATCACGAGTCCTCCTCATATCCTCGTCACCAGCATACTGGGGCACCAACAAGGCCCTCTCCCAGAACTTGGCGGTGATCTCCGCCACAGTCTCCGTCGTCTGTCTCATGTGTAGAAACTCCCTGGCCAGCTGTTGAAGCTCGACAGCCAGTGCAAACTCTGCCCTGAACCTGGTCACAAAGTCCGACCAGGTCATAGCCTCGATAGCTGAGGCTCCCAACAAGTCACCCACTGACTCCCACCAATCCTGGGCTTGGTCCCGTAGACACCCTGCTGCATACCTCACCTTCGACCCCTAGGGGCAGAAGCTAGTCAACTGGGCAGACTCGATGTCTGCAATCCATTGCCTGGCAGCAATAGGGTCTTTCACCCCATGGAAATCCGGCGCACCACTGCCCCTGAATTCCTTGAAGGACAGTGTGCGAGATCCCGACTGGCTAGATGCCAAATCACTCCTGAATGCTCGCAGGCGATCCTCCATCAACTCCATGATCCCTTCCTTGATCGACCCAAAGAGGATGGGGGTCGACTCAAGGATGCCTCTGGTGATCTCTGACACGATGAACTCGCGTAGTCCCTCATCTACCGGCTTGGAACCTGATCCCGAACCTGACCCCTCTCCTGAACCGCCATCTACCGGCCTCGATCGAAGTACCACCATTCTGCAATACATCACAACAATAATTAGAGATACTGATACTTCCTGAGGTATCACAACTACTTACAAGGTCCCCAGTCTTGTCTTGGCCTTCCTTGGTTCGGGTACGGATCCTCTGCTTTCAGTAGTACGGGCCCATACTACCTTCCACATCTATGCGTACCTTCTTCAAGGACTGCCTCGACTCCACCAGATCCCTTTCCCTATTGCTGATCACTACTATAACCATCCCAGGCTCGCCCTAGGAAATCTCCGACTCCACTCGATCCAGTCCTCAGCTGCTGCAGACCTCCTTGTAATGCCAATTAGCCATCACCCGAATACCATCACACGCGACGAGACTCAGATAATCCTTCGAGTACCCGACTCGTCCCTACAACGGTTGGACTCAAACAAGAGTTGCATAGTAGGATCAAATCCGGTACTCTAAGATTATTCAACTCTGATCACATGTGACGTGACGTATTCGCCTAATGGCTAATTCCCATTATTCGGAGTTCCACATAGCACGAAGCAAGCAACATTCAGACAAGGGAAACAACCTCAATCAATTCTGCTTTCTTATAGGGAAACTGAGCTAGCACACAGTGCTAACTCATACTATCGGGCACAACCATAACAGGCTACCCTACTGCTGTCTACTCGATACTAGCATGCAATTATCATACAGCGGGAACACATAAAGCAGGCACATAAGGCATCATTCCTAGATCCTTAGCCCTATTCTAGCATGCTGTTCTACAAAATCTGATAAACATAACATAAACTTGTATGGGTACTTTGGGGAGTACTTACTTGAGCTCGGCCGGTCGCGCACATCACACACTTCGTTCTTTCTTAAACTCTTTTCTCAATTTTTAGAAAACATTTTCTTTTAGAAATTCTTTTAATCCCTCGATTTGAGTTCAGACACCCCCGAAGGTGAGTCCGAATCCCTCAAACCAGGGCTCTGATACCAACTTGTAACGTCCCAAAATTTTAGACCAAAAATTTCGTTTTAAAAACATTACTTTAGAAAACATTAATAGTTAAAAACATTGTTTGATCAAACCATAACAAAATGTAAACCGTGTCTAAAAGCCAAATCATACAACCATCAAAATATCAGAGTATAAATCCCAGAGAATCTCGTAAGTGCGGAAACCAGTGTGTGTGCATGATGTGCCGCTACCGCGCCGGCTCCTTCCCCTTTGACGAAGAGGTACCTGAAACCAAAACTGTAACCTATAAGCACAAAGCTTAGTGAGTTCCCCCATCGTACCACATACCATACAAACAAATAACACGCATACTGCTAGGCTATTCTTGGGTGCCTGACTACCCGGTACGGCCATTCTGGGGTGCCGACTACCCGTGTCAAGCCATTCTGGGGTGCTGACTACCCATGTCAAGCCATTCTGGGGTGCTGACTACCCGTGTCAAGCCATTATAGGGTGCTGACAACCCATCGGTCCTAACAACCGATCCTCGGGGACTAGTCCCCTCCCACTACCACTATCGCATATAACATAACAGGCCAGCATGCAAACATATCATCACGTACTGTCAGACATTTTTGGGGTGTCTGACTACCCTCCGGTCCTAACAACCGAACTCTACTATTATCACATATAACATCTCATGCTAGCATATAACATATCAGATAGTAGCAACTTAGATGATATCACAAAGACAATCATCTAACATACGACTCCTACTGGTGGGCCGGCATTGTGGCCGCAGACCCACCGCTACTGGAAGGTAACTCACCTCGAAGTAGCTGCTGATCTGAGCGGGAACTGACTGTCTACTGCTGCTGCTGCTGCTCTGGAAATCCTCTAGCTGCAATTCCCACAACATACTCAATCAAACACTGCTAACTGTCCTTTGGTTAAAATGACCATTTTACCCCTGATCATGACCTATGTCAAAATCAGAGTCAACTTTCAGTTGACTCGACTCGCCGAGCTGGCTTTCCAACTCGCCGAGTCCCTACCCAAACGTTTGCCCTGAATCCCGTTCCTACTCGTCGAGTTAGGCGACGACTCGACGAGTTCTCCTTCTTAACAGATACTCAAGTCCTTCATCCTACTCGCCGAGTTGTATGAACAACTCATCAAGTTCATCTTCATCCGATGAACACTTATGCTAAGACTCGTCGAGTTGTATGAACAACTCGCCGAGTCTGTTCTTGATCTAAGGAGATTGCCTTGAACTCGCCGAGTCAGGGCATTGACTCGCCGAGTACCTCCATAGATGAGTTCAGCTTCCGACTCACGGAGTCACACCCCATGACTCACTGCTCACTCGACACTACGAAAAGGGGACAAACTCGGAGACTCGCGAATAGACTCGCCGAGTCACATGAACGACTCGCCGAGTCGTTGCCATGCACCCACTAAATACACAGATTTGCTCGATTCCAGTCCATGCCATTCACAGATCTGGACTTCTAGGACACGAATCACACGTAAAGTTTCCAACTTTACGTGTAGATATTCACCAATATGGATTTTAGGGTTCAAAATGCCTCAAAAGGGTAGATCTAGGGTGAACAAGCAACATGGGTCCATAAAGCTAACATATTTGAGCTCCTGGAGCTCAATCTTGCCTAGATCTAGAGGCCAATCAACTTATTACGAAATATTATGCACATACAAGTTTGGGGAATGGCTCAAGAATGTCTTAATTAAAGCCTTAAGCATAGAAATAGGGGAAAATGGGATATACCTCAATGGAACTGCTGAAAGAACACAATAATGCTTGGATGGCTTCCCTTCTTCTGGATCTACTTCCCTTCTTCTTCAAAAACTTCAAGAGCACACAACAAATGCTTCAACTCTTCAAAGAACAAGCTTAAACGAGGGTTGGGAGCTCTGGGGGTGAATGGGGGCTGGCCTGGGGCGGATGTGTTGCTTAAATAGGGTGCAAACCCCTGAAACTTAGGGTTTCATCCAACAGCTGTGACTCGCCGAGTCCAGGATATGGACTCGCCGAGTCGACAACTTAAACGTGTCCCGGGTCCCGCATCTACTCGGCGAGTCGGAACTGTGGCTCGCCGAGTCCAAGGATAAAAGAAGAGAAATACTCAAATAAGATTTACGTACCAGGAACCAGGTGCTACAGTTCAGCCTTGACTTTCCGGCAAGTCAAGCACCGCTCTACATACCATGTTATGTCTCGCTTCATGCAGGGCCACCAGTAATTGGGGCGAAGATCCCGGCACATCTTCGTCGCCCCGGGGTGAATGGAGAATCTCGAGTTATGCGCCTCCTCCGTAAGAACCTGGCACACTCCACCTCAATAAGCAACCCAGACCCTCCGATGTAGGTTCAACAACCCACGAGTATCATAATCAAATGAGGCCACCTGGCCTATGATCCGCTCACACTTCTGGCACTCCTCCTTCAAACCCTCGACTTGCGGCTCCCGGATCCACTCCAGCAACGGAGTAATCACTATCATCCTCAGACATATATCTCGAATCAGAGCCGCCACTGCCTTGCGGCTAAGAGCATTGGCCTTCCTTGGGTGATAAAGGATCTCACAGTCATAATCCTTTACCACATCTAATCATCGACACTACCTTATGTTCAGATTCGGCTGATCCATGAGGTACTTCAAGCTCTTGTGGTCCATGTAAATGGTATAACAAACCCCATAGAGGTAATGCCGCCAAATCTTGAGGGCGAAAACTACAGCCCCTAGCTCCAAATTGTGCTTCGAGTAGTTCGCCTCGTGAGGCTTCAACTGCCTCGAAGCATATGCTATCACATGACCCCGCTGCATCAGCACTGCGCCCATACCTATGATTGAAGTGTCGCATTAAACCACAAAATCGTCGATGCTCTACGGCAAGGTCAGAATCGGTGCCTTGCATAACCGCTGCCTGAGGGTCTCAAAGGTTGCCTGCTGCTCAGGCCCCTAGTGGAATGTCACTGACTTCTTAGTTAGTCAGGTCAAGGGAACAACAATCTTGGAGATATCCTGGATGAATCTCCGATAATAACCCGCTAGACCAAAAAAAATTTGAATCTCACATGGAGACCTCAGAACCTCCCACTGCATCACGACCTCTATCTTGGCCGAATCAACCAGAATACCCTTTTGATAGAAAAGGTGCCCCAGAAATTGCACCTCGCGCAACCAAAACTTGCACTTGGAGAACTTTGCGAAAAGTCTATCCCTCCTCAGTGTCTCCAGCACCTCCCTCAGCTGCTCCTCATGCTGCTCCTGAGTCTTGGAATAAACCAAGATGTCATCGATGAAGACTATCATAGACCGGTCTAGCATCGGTCTGCACACTTGGTTCATGAGGTCCATGAACGCGGAAGGAACATTGGTGATCCCAAACGGCATCACCACGAACTCATAGTGACCATAGCGAGTCTGAAAGGCTGTCTTCGGCACGTTGTCGTCCCTGACTCGCATCTGATGATAACTCGATCGCTGATCAATCTTGGAGAACCAAGATGCACCCTAAAGTTGGTCAAATAAGTCATCAATCCTCGAGAAGGGATAACGGTTCTTCACCATTACCTTATTCAGCTCCCGGTAATCTATACACATTCGATGTGACCCGTCCTTGTTCTTCACAAACAAGATCGGGGATCCCCATGGCGAATTGCTCGGCCTAATAAATACCTTGTCTAACAGCTCATGCAACTGCGTAGACGACTCTTGCATCTCAGGTGGAGCCAACCAATATGGTGCGTTGGCTATCGGAGCCGCACCAGGGACTAGGTCAATCCTTAACTCTACCTACCTCTCCGAAGGTACCCCAGGCAAATCCTCTGGAAACACGTCCGAGTACTCCCGTATGATCGGTACATCATCCACGGTCGACTTACCCTTATCCTGGGTATCTATAACATAGGCGACATAACTTGCGCAACCCTGCTAAAGGTAGTGCCTCGCTCTCGCTACTGAACATAAAGTCGGACCACCCTATGGCCTCTCGCCTTGAATCACTAAACCTCCCCACTTAGGTTCCGAACATGCATAATTTGTTTCTTGCAATCAATCACTACCCCATTGGGGCTCAACTAGTCCATACCTACTATAACCTTATTCCCTCGCAGGGCAATAGGGACTAAATCCACAGAGAAAACTGCTCATCAAATAATTGCAGTGTACATCCCCGATGAACCCTCGCAATGTCACAACTAGAAATTTTGTGTCTTGTAATCACTATACTCAAGTAAATGTTGAAGCAAAAACTTAAGAGCATGTGTGATACCTATTATTATGACATCAAAAACTTCAATCAAATACATCATACAAATACTACAAATAGTCATCAAGCAATTGGAAATCCTAGAAGTTCTTGTTAGGTCCATTTTGGACTAGGACTTCCTTATTGGACTCAATGGACCAATAAGCTTCCAATTTGACTATCATGGGCTTAGAACCCTTAAATGGGCTCTAATTGGACCCACATTAATTTATTTCAACATTTTGGGCCATATTGGGCCTAGAATTAAATAAATTGAAAGTTTTGATCCATGATTAACTTAAACTAGCTCAACAAAGTGTAAAAATCATGTTATATTTCTTTTAGGTCAAAAATCATCCAACTTGACTTCTGTATGGGCTTGAGGGCATTAAAGCCCAAATCTTTCCTTTTCCATCCAAATTCTCGGCCCAAGGCCCAAATCCAAGAAGAAAAGATGAAGAGTGGACTTCATCATGCCACATTAATAATACCTCATGGATATCCATGCATTACACTCCAAACCTCCATGCAATCCCATTTCTCCATGCACATGTCACCTCAAAGTCACTCTTCTTCCCTTCCCCCCCCCCCCCCCTCACTCTCGGCCGAGGATACACACTCACATCACAAAAATTCAATTCCAATCTCTCTAAGTCTTGAAGAGCATTCCTCCCTCCCCCTTCAAAAATTTCGAGAATCAAGAGCTTCACAAGGAGAATTCTTCACTAAAATCATTATCTAGGTAAGTTAATGCTTGGAACCATACTTTGGACTTCTTCCTATATCCAAAAATCTCTTCTTAACTCTCATGAAATCATAAACTTGTGTCTTAGAACCCCTCAAACTCGAGATCTTCAAGAAAAGGGTGCTAAGGCCAAAAATCACCAAGCTTTCTTCCATCTTTTCTTCAAAAACCGAAACCACACCCTAAGGTGAGCTTCATACTCCCTATTTTCTGTTTTATAAGTTTTGTGGGGGGGGGGGAATACAAGCAAATGTGTAGATCTATCATTGTGTGTATGCCTTGTATGATTTCTATGCTTATATGTGTGTTTTTGTGTGATTATGATGTTGGATCTAGACATAAGCCCCTAAAAATCGAGATATACTTTATGTTAAATGATACTAGCATCAATTATATTCCTACATACAAAGTATTTCAAGAAAAATAGCTAAGTGGCTTAATAACATCTTCTTTGGGCTAAAAACTCAATTTTTGGACACAAAATGTTAAAAATATAAAGTTAAAAGGCCCAAATTGACATATTACGAATTCTGATGGATGAGAGGAGTCAAAAAAGTTTCAATAAAATATTTTCTGGAAATATACTCATTTGGAGGATTAAAAATATAAATTTCAAGCTTAATGGGCTAAAAATGACATTTTCGGCCCAATAAGGCCCAATATGCGAAATTTTCTATTTTGGAGGGCTGAAACTGTGTTTTTCAGTAAAACAGTGGACTATTAGTGTTATTAGTCCTTTTCAAAGGTTAAAAATGCTTTTCATAATTAAAAAGGACCAAAGTTGCAAAAATTTTCCAATTTGGGCCAAAACTGTAAAAATTGCGAAAAGAGGGGTTATAACCGAGAAAACTGGATTTTCAGGGACTAAAACTGTTTTCAACTAAAAATAGGCTGAAAAATATCAATTTCAGTAAGTTTTGGTGTTAAAATGTCAAGAAAAATGGTTTAGGGACTAAACCGGAAATATATTTATTTAAAGGGTTGAAAAAGTAAATTTACAACAAAAAGAGGGGCTGTAACAGAAAATTTGAAATGTTAATTCAATACATCCGTTGTGATCAAACACTGGTACTATGACTACCGACGAATTATATTACACAACAACACCAAAAATCGTTATCAAACGAATTGATTCGGTCTCGAACCAATAACAAACCCGAAACTACTAACACGACGATAACTCGACTCATACACGGAAAATTTGGGAAATCATTACACACGTGAGAGTGCACAGACATCGACGCACCACCTTTGGGCCCAAAAGTGTAAAATCTTGTTTGTTGGGCCTAGCTAACCCAATGACTTGATCTTTAGGCCCGAAGACTTCAACCTTACGAGTTGTTGAGTCTTACATGATCCAACACAACGTAAAAGGACTTTCAATGGCTTTTATACTATTGGTCCCCAAGGGTCCTTTGGTACCGCTAGTAAAGTCGGTTATTCAAATGCGAGTCGGGTCAAGGGCCCTTCGCACTCTTTTTATCCCCAATCGACTAACGGAGTTATCGAGGTCTTCGTGCCCTCTTTCTCTTCGGATGTGGGACTACAAGATGTCAGTGCGGTTGGATTGCGTGAATAGTATGGATGACGCCTACGGGATCGTTAGTATAGTTGTAAACTGGTCGTTTGTGTAACGCGTGCTTATAACAATTCACCATGCGCAATAATCCGACGTCGCCTGGAATCAATGACTTCACACGCCGCGATGGTTCTACAACTACATGGAATTCAAAGTGTTAGGAAAACATCGGGTTTTCCTAGGGTTTTTCAATACATATGGTTTTCGAAATGTACACAAGTTTAATGAACAATTTTTACAACTATAGAAACAAACAAGCATACTTATGGATCTTCACAAACTTTTTCATAAACTCTTTTCAGAAAATATCGGATTTTCTGGTAGTTTTTTTTTCAAAACAATACAAAACGTTGCTTTTCAAATACCGCTTATGAACTCACCAACATTTCATATGTTGATGTTTTTTTCAAAATACTTGTATTCTCAGGTAACAAGTGAACCGAAGGAAAATGTACTCAGTGATGGCTTGCAGTTGTTTATCTATGAACCGAACAATTTATTTTTGGGAATGTAATGCTAAAACAATGTACTCAGTGTAAACTTTATCAGTTGTACTATATTAATGCATGGTGATGAATGATGTTATGTTTCATATATATTCAATGTTATGGTATTCAATTAAGTCACGACAGCCCTCGGACGTTTCTGTCGTCTGGTTCAGGGGTGTGACACGCAACCCGAAAGATCATATCATCTGCTATCTCTACATCTAGTGGACAGTCCAGCTCCCCTAAAGCTCCCACAAACCGCTTGTTGAGTGCGAGCGACACAAAAGATCGGGTAGCCCCCGAATCAAATAATACTAGAGTAGATATACCGTTCACAAGGAAGGGTCCTATAATGAAACACATAAACATAAGAAATAATCAATATAAATAAAAAGATAAGGAAATTTTACATACCTGTCACCACATCGGGAGCTACACGGCTGTCACACCCCAAAACCTGAACGGTGGAAACGTTCTGGGGTGGATGACGTCATGTCAAGTATCACAACACATGCATTATAGTAATCAAAGTACAACAAAACATTGCATTAATAGTAATAGTTTTACATGGTTTACATTACAAGGTATCAAAGTATACAAGCAAATATAATAAGTACAGCAAGGTACTAAGCCATCTTCATCAACAGCTTCGGGAAAGTGCCTGTCTAATGCTGACCTGAGAATACAAGTTATTTGAAAAGCGAGTATCAGCATTTTTACAAATGCTGGTGAGTTCATAAGTAATTAGTGACATTTTATTCAAATAACTTTATAATGTAGTAGTTTAAGAGTTTACAATATATTAGAGTTCTTTCTAGAAAATCCTATATTTTCTTTAATAAAAGCAGCCTTCTACCAAGACTGGACGGAGTTATGTGGTAAAAAGTAGTTTTCCCTTAACCGCTATCATTATCAAAATACTGAATTTGATTATTAAAGAAAGCAAGAGAAGTCAGGGAAATAACATATGCCTCAGCAGTGAGGACTGCTGACTAAGGCAAAGGAATCATAGACTCCAGGAGAGTATCGAACGAACGACATGCCTGGTTCCGTCTAACGAATGGAGACACAGACCCCAGAAGGTACCAAATGAAAGGTACAACCGGTAAGGTCTAAAACAGTGAATACAGTCCGTAGATAGTATCAAATGAAAAATACATCTTGCAAGGTCAAAACAGAGAATACAGACCGCAGACAGTATCAAATGAAAGATACATCTTGCAAGGTCAAAACAGTGAATACAGACCGCAGACAGTATCAAATGAAAGATACATCTTGCAAGGACAAAACTGCTGACTAAGGCAAAGGAATCATAGACTCCAGGAGAGTATCGAACGAACGACACGCATGGTTCCGTCTAACGAATGGAGACATAGACCCCAGAAGGTACCAAATGAAAGGTACAGCTGGTAAGGTCTAAAACGGTGAATACAGACCGCAGACAGTATCAAATGAAAGATACATCTTGCAAGGTCAAAACAGTGAATACAGACCGCAGACAGTATCAAATGAAAGATACATCTTGCAAGGTCAAAACAGTGTCACTCTAAAACTGAGTTACCAACATACAGTGTAAATTGCCGGTGAAATACCGTTACCTTAAGGCCATGAATTATAAGGCAACCTGGGATACTCGGAACCATACTAACCGACACTAGAGTACCAAACGCCCTACAAGCGTCTATATATATGATATTTGTCACCCCTTGGCTTGGTGGACCATGGACTGTAGCTAGCAGTCAGGGTGTGGGGGTGTCAATCCCGTATAGATCTATACACACAATGTCCGCTCTCCCTACAGGAGACTCTGGTTACCAACTAGACGACGGAGAAGCCCGTGTCCCGAAGATGCATCCCTAATAGTGGGTAGTGGGTTTCATATGTAAGTGTTGAATTAGAGGTAGAGACTCATAACTGGACTGACTAGAGTAAACCCATATGTCTATGCTCATATACATAACATATAACTAATGAATCAAACGACCTTCGGACGGCCATCCGATCCCACCAGACCACATCTCAACGAAGAAAAGGAAATAGGGCGGACAAGCCTTCCTAAGTCCTTCAATCATTACTTATATGCATCTAGACAAGCACAAACATACATCTAACTACACTTGAGTGTGTAACAAGTGGATTCATATCGTGAAGTATAAGTGTACAGTGTGGAATAACCGAATCGTGAAGTATAAGCGTGCCACAAGTAAGTGTATCACGAAGTAGAAGCGACAACAAGTGAAGTAGGAGCGTATCGAGTTTAAGTGAAGTAGAAGCGATATCAAGTATAAGTGAAGTAGAAGCGTATCACTAAGTAAGAGTGTGAACAAGTATAAGCGTCCAGCAGGTATAAGTGTATCACGAAGTGGAAACGTTATCAAGTATAAGTGTATTACGAAGTAGAAGCGACAACTGGTGAAGTAAGAGCGTCTATCAGGTATAAGTGACTACCAGTATAAGTGAAATTGAGGCAATAATAGGTATAAACGCTTCAAGAAGTGAAAGCATTATCAAGTAGAAGTATAAAATAAGTGAAGGCGAAGCAGTGGTAACTAATAAGTAAAAGTGTAAGACGTGAAAGGGAAACTTTGATGAAAACCTTGGAAAAACCGTTATACTCAGGAAAATCACATTTCGGTATCCTTTGGTAAGATAAGTTTGAAAACCTTTAGAAATCTTTGGAGCCTTTAAAAACCAGTTTAAAATGAATTTAGATAAAACAGTACAAGTAAGAGTTTTGAAACAATTGAAAACCTTTTTGAAAACCATTATAGTATCCTACTCGGTAAAACAGTGTATAGTGTGGTAAAATCTCGTGCATGCGGGTTATCAATCACATGTGATTGATATGATAACTGGCATGTTTAACTAGTATTCCCCCCCCCCTATAAAACATGTAAAAACATTTAAAAGGTTCATTCAGGCGTATGAACTCACCTGGCGTAAGTGGATCCGACAAAGGCGTCGGTTGGGTGCTCGGTGTCAAGTAAAGACTTGGACACACTTAGTGACCTATTTAACATATGATAACATATGTTTACATACAATTAGTACATATAATACTAATTAAACAAGTATACGCACCCTAAAGAGCCGAAAACACTTTGGTTAAGTGTTTGGGGTGTCCCGGGTAACAACTAAGGGCTCAAATGGCTTAGGAATGGAGTTTACTCTCCAAGAGTAAACTCTCAACTTAGAGTTTACGGACCTGGGACAACTCCCATGAGTTTACGGCCATAAACTCATGGTGAGGGGTTCTAGGGTGTTTTAAGGGTTCAATCTTGTTTGTGGAATTCATCTAGGTCCAAATCCAAAAGGTATGAATGAGTTTAGGGTCTTTAAGGGCACCATTTGGGAGTTTATGGCCCATGAACCATCCCTAAGGGAGTTCACGGCCGTGAACTCCTATATCATGGGTTTATTGAAGTTTCAAGCCCTTATTACACTCCTATCAATTTATAATGAAGTGTGAGGCCATTTGGGGGAATTAAAACTATCTTTTTGGCATGTTTGGGGGTGTTTACGGCCTTGGTACATGCTTGGGCCGTAAACTCCCTTTAATCCCTCAAATCCTTGTGATTGGATGATCTAAACCCGAAATAGCAAGCCCCTAATTTATGTATTAAGCCTAAGGGTGGTTTGGGATTGTTTTTGGGGCATTTTGACAAGTTTAAGAGGTGTTTACGGCCTAAGCATGTGCTTGGGCCGTAAACTCTCTTTTATGCCTCATTTTGATGGTTTTAAATGATCAAACACTCCTAGGCTAAATCCTCAATTTATTTCCAAGCTATTAGGGACATTTTTGGGTCATTTTGGCCTCATTTAAGGGGTTTACGGCCTAAGGAGGATCTTAGGCCGTAAACTCCTTTTCAACAGCTTCTAAGTCCGATTTTTAAGCTATAAACACGAATCATAATGTTTAGAACAAGCTAGGATAAGCGGACTTACGATTTGGATGCGTTTGGTTGTGGATTTGGATCGAAAACGGGTCTAGTGAGAGAGTATAGAGAGAGAGTGTGGAAAAGGCTCAAATGGAGCTTACTCCCCCTTAAATATGGGTGGGAGTTGGAGCTTAGTGGGAATCTACCCGATATTGCCGTTATACGGGGCTTTTGGTCGGACCCGATTTAGTGGTCGTAATAATAAAAACTAACTTTTCCAATTAAATGGAAATGTGTATTACGAGTTTTTATTTCTCTTATCACGACTTAACGACATAAAGATATAAATAAATGAAACATTTATTTATTTGACGACCTCTAATTAATGGAACTTTTATACAGTGGAGTATTCCGTTAACGGTAACGGGGTAATGTAACGGAATAACTTTGGGTTGTCACATCATCCCCCCGTTAGAGGGAATTTCGTCCCGAAATTCAGGTCTAGGCAAGGAAGTAGGTATGAATGACCGAGTAGAGGTAAGAGGGTACTTCCTATTCTGTTTGTCCTCACATTCCCAAGTGAACTCTGGTCTGTGTTTGTCATCTCAACAAACCTTCACCTACGGAATGCGGATTCCGTCTCGGTAGCTAGTGGGTTCCGACTGGTGTATCTACGAGGTTAGGGTTCTCAATGGTTCCTGTCACGACGAGTGAGATACAAAGAGTGACGTCGGGTAAACACATATCAAGTCTAAGAAGTGGATCGATCGAGGTGTGAAGCTTGTGGAATATCCAAAAGTAGTAGTGGTCTGACGATGGTTGGACCTAATCTCCTTGAGGATTCTCAGATGGTCCTAAGCTCTCAGAAGGGTAGAGCTTTTCAGTACTTAGAACATAGTGTACTTCTATGGAAAGATCATCACTGGCGTGGTCTCCATTATGAAGTTCCTAACGTTCTCACTCGTACTGGATGTGTAGTCCTTCAGGTTGTTTCTTAGGAAGCTCGGGTGGTCTTTCGTTTCGCGTTTCCTGTCAACTGGTTGTTAGAGACTTTCTAGATCGTCGAGTGGGTTGCGTGACTATGGTTATCTGTTTGCTATAGAGTGTCTATCTCAAGCTTGTGCAAAACGAACTTGCACTAAAGAATCTTGAGATACGGAAACCCTGAAGGTCGGGGAGATAGGGTTTCACCAGACGAGTGTTGGACTATCTCAGGAGGTGGTTCTACTATTCCTGCATGAGATAGTATCCGTGGAACACCTAATAGTCCAATGAATCTCTAAGACTTTGGTTTATTCTAGCATGGAAAGCGCATGCTCCTGTATAACCCTTCGACTAACACCCAGGGCTGGTGTCAAGTCTATAATCTCTTCGGGATCTAGGTCATGAGGCTTACGCCACTACTTTCGCACTTTGATCAAGTATTCCTGGCTGCGAAGGTTATCCTGTGGTTCTCGGTATTCTAGTGTTTACTTCGGAGAATGAAGTCTATCTTCTACGGGGCGACGACGATTTCCTCCATGCAAGAGGGTGGAGGGTTATAGGCACTACTAGTCTGTAACAGGGTGGACGAAGTGCCTGAGTAGTGCGAGCATCTACTGCAACTACTCTTCCGAAGGTTCTGAGTTTTCTCGGTCTAGGTCAAACCTAGTGAGTATAGGTTCCATCACTCGGAACTTTAGTCTTCTCACCCACTCTTCTCAGAGTTTAATTTATCGCAGCTCTCGGATTTCCGGGATATTCGCTGCGATGCTTAATTCGGGGAATTAGGCGTGAATGGATGGTCGTAGTCAATGTCCTTGACTGTTACGACTCAGATTTCTTTACCAACCGAGGTTGTTAGCTACTATGTTGGCTCAAGTGGAATGACAACAATTTCGGATTTGTGGTCATTATAGTAGCTCAATCTGTAGGGGTTCTCTTGACTTTAGCTCCCGTTCCATGGGATAGGATGAAGGGTCTTTCTAGGGAATCTACTAGGTATGCTTCGGGTGGTTATCGTCTTCTGGAATGCCTTACAGTGTCTTTCGCTTTAGTTTCTGTATGACTAAGAGAGGCCGATCAACAGCGCGCGGTACCCTCTCTTGGGTACTTCGGAAGGTTTAAGATAAGAGGGACGATTGATGGATAATATTAGGTTTGATTATTTGTGTTAGGTTTAGGTTCGGGAGAACCTTTATTTTCCGACATGGCTACGGAGAAAGTTCTTTTTACACAGCACTAAGGATGTACACATGGTTGCACGAAGTCGAACCATGATCAATAGGGTCATCGAAGTTGGCATACCTCAACATGATATAAGGTGAAGATCGATATAGTCATGCACCGAACAGGCACACAAGTTCTAGGCGTCTAAGGTTTCATCCTGTGTATCACTATCGCAGATACTTGGACCGATAGAGTCGACGTGGAACTATAGAGTGTTCTAAGGGTTTCTGAGTGGAGTACCTTCTCATGAATGGATTCTCACGAGGCATTTCTATAATCGCCTAACATATACTAGTCATGTATAGTTAAGGTGGGGAGGACTGTTGACTGAGCGACTCCGCCCTAAATCCACAACCAAACGAGGAACAGGAAATGAGGCGGCATTCACTCACTCTAGGTCTATCCATCTTAACTATACATGGCTGTAACGCATACGTTTAGCCATTATATTTTTACCTAATGAATTTTGAATTTTATAACAGTGCTGCGACATTCGCCTTAATGGGGAAGTATTTACATTTTGAATTAGTCTTTTAATGTTCTCAGTTAGTTATCTGGGATCGAGAGACATACCAAAAATCGACCAGGTTCCTTGATGCTTCTCCCTAAGCATTAGAGTTAGACTCCTCCTGTATCTTTGTCTTACCCTTCGGTTAGGCAGTCCTTCTTGAAGTGTCCCATTTCACCACATAGGTGGCAAACTGTACGGGTCGCCACATTGGTGGTTGATGTAATGAACTCAACCGGGGTTCTGCAGACGCGAGCAGTATGCCCCAACATGTGGCACCTAGCACAATAGAGTTCTCGGCAGACACCATGATGATGGTAGCTGCACTTGCTGCAATGGGGAAGGTTTCCTAAGTATGGTCTCCTAGGTGTAGGGATGGAAGGGTTGGTAGGGAATTTGACCATCTCAGCTCGTCGCCCTTCGGAAGGTCCTTGAGCCGAGGTACTTCCCTCCTCGATCTTGATCTTTCTCTTCAGTGGATTTGAGTGAGGTTTTTGTGCGGCCGGGTATGCAAAGGTTGGTTGTTGCTGTCCACTACTAGGATCAGAAATCCCGATAGGGCTCTTACTAACATTGGCGTTGTTAGCATTCAGGTGAGCCATGACAGCTGCTACGGCTGCTGAGACTGCAGCTTGGAACGTAGCTTCATCGAATAAGAGAGTAGGTTTCTTGCTTGTGGATTGGTTGCGTTTCTTCGGTGGCATGGTTTTCCTACACGGAAAGGAATACGAGATAATGAGAGACGATGGCTAACCTTGGACATATCTGTCCTGACTGTATTAGGTATAAACTTTCCCGTGCCTCGGGTACTGGTTGTCTGAGTGTCGACCTACATCCCTATGACGTAGTCCTGGTAATCAAGGTAGGAGTGTGAGTATCGGAAAAGGCCATAAGATGCAAGTCGTTCCTACTAAGTTACCTTTATACTGGGAAGGTTTCACTCTCCGGCCTGGAAAGATTTGAGAACAGTTCGGAACGAGGACCGCGGAAAGAAAGGCTCATGAAGGCTTATGGCTACATACTTTCAATAGAGGTGCGGGGATCCGCTCTAATCGTGTAACTGGCAACAGGAAATGACGATTTACCTAACACATAGCGTGAGTAGTGTAACCACTAACTCACTAAATTGTATTATTTTAAGGGTGTATTATCATGATGAACACGAGGAAAAAGACACTTCTCGGGTTCCATGTACTGGCTCCCGCTGTCTGCCTCGTATCTTTGACTGAAGTCGGCGTTGGTTTCCTTCGGGTAGTTACCTAAGGTTCTCTCCTCGTATGGACACATTGAATTTATACTCTGCCTTCCTTCTGATTCCGACTCTGGGTGTCATCACTTCATGGTGGACGACTGGGAATCTCGGAAGCATTAGGCGAATTTTCTCACCGATGTCCCTAAAAGATATAGGCACTTGGTGAATTCAATAGTCTCGACCTAGTTCATTCGTTTCCTAGCTGGAAATCTTCTCAATGAACTTCTTCGGGGTCGGACTCAACTCTTCTGTTAAGCACTGAAGTGGATAGGGTTTTCTACAGGGTTCGTGCGAGAATTGGAAATGTCTAAAGAATCCTAAGAGATTATTAACATTTCACACTACTAGAAAACTGGCCTTTAATGACGCGCAAACAATGACACTCGCCGATAGAGGGCGCCCATTTGTGGGTGCCCTAAAAAGTAGTGTTAGTTTTGCAAAATTTGACGGATAGAAGACACGCATTTGTGCGTGCCCTAAAATTAGTGTTAGAAAAGAATAAAAAAAGGAAATGCGGAGGGCGCCTTTTATAAAATGTGCGTCATGTAATGTCGCTTTATAAATTTTTAATGAAACACACCTTTTAGGCGGGAAATGATCGATCGACAAAAATCCCCAAAATTTTGGAGGACCCGCTCATTCATTCCTCTCCACTTGCTGATGACCTTCATTTTCTCCCCCTCCTTCTCTCAATCAAGAAACCCTAACCTTTCTCTCTATTCACGAGCCAGTAATCACGACAAAGAAGATCAACAACAAAGACCAACTAGTTCGATTTATCCCTAAAACTGGTACAACTTCTGCAAATTCCATGGCTGCTTTAATATCCATAGATACGCTTTGAACCAATCTAACCATACCTTTGCCCAAAATTCTTCAAATATGGTCCGTCTTCATCTTTTATCTTCGCATATGGCCCATCTTCACATAATCAATAAGTTACTAGGGCTTTGAACCGAACCTCACATACTTCTTAGAGCTCACAACAGCTTCTCACATTTAGAAGCCCTTCCCGCTGGTAAAAAAAACCTTCCGATGGACACCCTAACCCGATGCCTTAAGTAGCGCCTCCACCGCCCACCACGTTTGTCATCATCTTCATCTAGGAGTTGTTTTGTTGCTCATCGGTGCCACATGGCTTCCCAGAATAAGTCGTTGAGAACACGTATTGTTCTAGTGATAGTCTTCCATCTCCAAATGACCTACAAATCTGCAACCAAAAACGTTACAATATCAAAACACGTATTGCAGATCCTGCTTCTTTGGACCGCAATGATTGGGCGTCGCTGATCTCTTCCAGGAGTTTCTTTTTGACAACGATGGCATCAGTCAGGTACTTTACATGTTAATAGATTTCTAGGTCTTATGTATGTTTCAATTTATATGCAACTTCCCCAAATTAATCTAGAGAAACTTCTAAGGTTTATGATTTTTTAGGTAATCTGTAGTGATTAGGTTAATTTACTCATAGTTTTGATTAAGTTTTTTTATCATCATGTCCATGTCCCTTCTCTACTGTGTTCCTGTGAGTCTTATACTCGATAAGAGGAAACTGAACGAAAAACATTCTTTTGGTTTCTGCATATATTTCCGGTAGAGCTCAATTTATGAATTTTATTTGCACTTCCAATGATAACCAATTTGTGCCTTTCTCATGAATATGATTAAAAAGTGTTCCATTTGAAACATATTCATAAACTAGCAACGGGACCTCACTCTCTAAACAACATCCCAAGAGCTTGACAACATTTTGATGGTTGACTTGTGTTAAGATAATGACTTCATTGATGAACTGTTCGATTTGCGATTCATCCATTACACGAGACTTCTTAATAGCAACAACTTGACCGTTGCTAAAAATACCTTTGTATACAGTTCCGTAGCCACCACGACCCAAGATTCTGTCTTCAGCGTAGTTGTTGGTGGCTTTTTCTAACTCTACGGCGGTGAAGACTTTTGTTGAGTCAACGTTGGCGCCTTCGGTGCTAATGATTCGTTGTTTCAGTAGTAAACCACCGTTTTGCTGAAACAGTTTTTGTCGGATTTTGATAAGCTTCCTCTTCTTGAAGGCAAAATACAGCCATGTTATTCCGACTAAAATGGCCATGAAACCAAATCCCATACCTGCGTGCATGATACCACATAATTGGTGAGTCTACATTTAACTAAGGTGGGTCCAATGACCCACTTAATTTTTTTAATTTAGTAAAATTTTAGTCATCTACCTTTAAAAAAAAAATTGAGGACCTATTTTTTCTATAAACTAATGCAAGATGAATAACCATAAACTATTTCATGTTTTCAAATTTCAACCAATCATTTGACTTCATTCGATCATTCAGCTGAGGTACTGGATAATCCATTTAAGGACACAAAAACGATAAGATTACAACTGATTAATTACCTAGGGAGAATTTGATAACTGGGAACTCCGAAGTTTGAGCAAGACAACCTCGACCATTGCTAAATTCATCTACAACGTAGCCATCTTTGCAAGAACACGAGTAACTTCCAGGAGTGTTGGTACAGATCCCCTCGCACAGGTTACTGTTGGGATCTTCACATTCATTGATATATGTGATGATTGAATAAAAAATCAGTATAAATCAAATAGTTATATATAACAGAATTGAGAATATTTTGATTGTGAAAGTTTTAACCTTGACAGCCTGGATCAAGATATGGTTGACCTTGATAGCCTTGATTACAAACGCATCTGTATCCCGGAGCTCCGGTATCAGAATCAATACAATGAGTATTTGCTTGGCAAGCCAAGACGCCGGTGTTTCTAGCTTCACTGCAGCTCGAGTTCCTATAGGGGCGTTTCTAGTATAAATAAAAAATCAGGCTTTCTCATCGAATTCGTAGCAGAATGAAAATCAGGCTTCCAAGTCTTTTATTAGGGTATGTCTATCATTGATTATTTACCTATTACTTGCTTTTGATTTGCAATCTGCACTGATTTCCAACTTTTTTATGCTATTTGCGTTACGATGTATTAGATTAAGAATAATTAGAAAATGGTCCCTATGCTTTCTGATTTTCATCGTGTTTGATCCAAAATTGAAACTTTTTTAATTTTTTCCTTATTTCAAGGTTCCATATCGATTTTGGTCCTTGGAACCTTGAAATGAGAACCAAAATCGATATGAAACTCTGAAATAAGTACCTGAATCAGAAAGTCTCGGGGAGCAAGGACCAAATGGACAGAAACCAGCTTCTTGCTGACAAATGGACTGCATGTTGTTTGTATGTTATGTTAATAAATTTTGTTGAGATATTTAGTTGGAAATTGAAGCTTCATGAATTCCTGAATTCTCTGTTTTCAGGGAATCAAACCAACAACAACAGTTTGATTGCAAAAGATGGCCAAGCATGTTAGTCAATACAAGAATTCTAGTGTTTTCGATGATGGTAATTTTTTCTTTGATTTAATAATAATATTTGTTTCTAAAAAGATTGTGCAACTATTAATTTGCTTATTGGATTTATTTATTTTTCTTGTGTTTCAGGTGTTGAGACCACACCTGATGATGTTAAGGAGAAATTAATGGCAATGGATTTTTCTGAAGATGTGAAGTGGAAGTTGACTACTCAATTAGTTTGACATGGTTTATAAACTTTGTCATGCATCTATATTCAATGGCAGATTTGTCTCCTGCCTAGCCTTTGTCTACAATCAGGAATTTCCATAGGGGTATTTAGTCTCTGGAACAGAAAAAAAATCATTTTGCCTGGTAATTTGTGTTTGGTTATAAAATTACACAAATTACCATTTTACCCCTGCAAGATATGCTTATATTTACTTACTAATTGGATGTGATACTTTGTGTACGGTTGGAAGGAACTGGAATTGGCCTTGTTGTACCTGAGAAACCTCTTGGAAAGTGAGT
The DNA here is from genome assembly GCF_002870075.4 of Lactuca sativa. Classification (NCBI taxonomy): domain Eukaryota; kingdom Viridiplantae; phylum Streptophyta; class Magnoliopsida; order Asterales; family Asteraceae; genus Lactuca; species Lactuca sativa. The sequence continues at coordinate 170,651,766 of NC_056626.2, read as the reverse complement.
TGAATTTGATCTTCATCTTCTCTTTGAACATTCTTTCTTATAAAATTTTGTTTTATAGAATCTTTAATAGGAGTATGTTTGCTTAAATTTTATACAATGACAGGGTTTTTCATGTTTAATGCTTGCATATTCCTTCTCATGATCGAACTCCATTTGATGGTTATCATCTTCTCTTGTATTTATATTATGTTAAAACTTCAAGGAACCAAATGAGAGAGTAAATGACCATTTTACCACTATATTTGCATGAAGGGTTGATTAAAATTGTGGAGGAAAGTGTAAAGATTGATCAAAATTTGTCCCCAAATAAGCCGATTTATTTTCTTGGAGAATCTTTTGATCATGTGCTCTACCGATGTGACAATGGTTTTGGTCTCTTGGGACTTCCCGTGGATCATATTCAACATTTCAGCTTGTTACCCGGTAATTAATTAACTGTCTCTATCTACATGCTCTTTCACTTCACCATTGTATCTATTTTTCTTTAGTAAAATAAATATTAGGTAAAAGCATGGTGTGTTGTTATGAAATAAACAGGGCTTGTGTAGCCGCTAGATGAAGCTTGTATATGGCGCCAAACAAGAGGCACCGCCACTGAAACTTTAGGAGCCGAGAACAAAGCTAAATCCACAGAGAAGGTTCAATTACAAATTACAAATTTGCCCTTCCATTTTCTTAAATATTTTATTAATCCAATATTATCATATATGTCATATCGTGTATGTATGTTTTGGCATCCAAGTGATCAAAATTTCCCTGGTGCTCCAATATTTTTGCCAGGTAAACCCAAGGGTTATTTGGTCATTAAAAAATGTTAAATTTTTATGGTGTCTAATCTGTTATTAAATTTGCAGTTGTGCAATTTGTGGGGCAGCATCCTGGTGGGCTTAGAGTTCCTGCTGTTGGCATGGCGTTCCCTGGCTACGTTACTCAGCCCAATGGAACGGGGAATTCAGAAATGACATGATACTTTAAATATATATAAGTAAATAAATATTTAAGATAATAATAGTTAGGTGATTAAATGGTTAAAATTGTGAAATTTTGTTGTAGGCTACCTATTTTGGCTGGTGCTGCTGGGGCTTTTGGCTGCTTCACCTTATATCACAATGGATGGTGCTTATCATGCTATGCCATCTGGCCAGACCTCTGCATTGCCTCCTACAAGGTCTGTTACTTGTTATTATGATTAACGATTCTAAGGGTATTTAGGTCATTTACTCATAATTTTGCATTTTCAAGTTTACTAGTAGATCACACTTGCTTGGCTAAATGTTATTTTGTATGCTTTCAAACTTGTCTTCTTCCTGAATTCTTTTTCTTTGTAAGTTTAGCCTTATTCTTTTCTTCAATTAAGTGTTGTCTGGAGAGTGTTGTATGAACAACAATAAATCAACATTTTTTTCCTTTTTTTTCTTGTATGAACAATACATAGTCATAGTTTGACTTAATTAGTTGCTTGTTATCTAGCTTATTATAGTCACTGATTGGTTTCTTGTTATGCTTAAATCTTAACAGCTATCATGGCAACCTTCAACAGTAGTTTTGGACAGGCACCTTCTTAAAAAAGATATTGCGTACGTGTTCTTCTGCTGCTATTGTGGATTCGGGAACATCCATGCTTACTGGTCCAACTGTATGTATCTCACATGAAGCTTTTGCTAGAATTATTAATCTTAGAGATTTCAAGTTTTTCATATTTCTTGTATCTAATTAGTTTGTAAATTCCCGTTATAACTTTTATTGATTTGTTTTATCTTTCCATGGAACGATTATTTGTATGACATTATATTTTGTGCAATGAATTGTATTTTTGTATATGATATTTTATTTATTAAGAGACATTAAATGAAAATTTAATTCAAAAATTAGTAAATCTAGAAAATATATTTTTTTTAACACATATAAAATTACGATACGCAAAAATGTGTGTCATCTTCATTTATGACATGGCCTTTCTTGACAGGGGCTTCCTTCATATGCAATGCGTGTCATAAACACGCGCGTCGTAAGGTTACGACATGCAAATGCGTGTCGTCTTCCTTTATGACAGGGCCTTCCTTGATACGCATCGTGCGTCGTAAATGCACGTCGTAAATGCGCGTCATAAATGCGCGTCGTAAATGCGCGTCGTCTATAGACGACGCGCAAAAGCGCGTCTTCTCTCTTTATGACATGGCCTTCCTTGACGCGCATTTGCGCGTTGTCTGAGCGTTTTACAACGCGCAATGAGCGTCGTAAAAAGCTGTTTTTCTAGTAGTGTCACTGAGTGATCCATATCGAGTCCTGCTACGATTACACAGGGTATACAAATCATATGTAGCTTAGATCCGATAGGCCTTCGAATAAGTGATACTACTCTATATCCACATCCCAACGAGGAAAAGGAAGTAGAGTGAAACCACACATTCTTAGCCTATGGGATCCTTATTATATATAACCTTGGGAGTACACCCTCTGTAGTTGTAGGTATATCAATAAGGATCTTTTTAGTTCTTCACACAAGGTTAGTTATGGATCCTAAAATACCCCTATGGTATTTTAATTCTTGTTTGATTCTTATCTTCTGATTATGATTCTGGGATTATTGTTAGTCTTTTAGTATTCCAAAATACTCCTATAGTATTTTAAACTTTATGTTTGGCTCTAGCATTCCTAGTTGGTAAGTTTCAGACCTGTTGCAACACCACTATCACTCCCAAGCACACGTTCATCGCATCTCGAATAAATGTAGTTGATCAGGTTACATTTATTCCAGCTTACGATTACATAACTGCCCAGGTTTGACAGTAGTGCTCAGCATCCGAAGACTTTTATTATTGTTCTTCTTGTGATACTTTTGTTCGAGAGTTTAGGTTCTGGATGTTCTTATACTTTGGTAAAATATGGTTATATTTTAAAGTATAATTCTTATTCAGAGTGTTTTATCCCTTCGTATTTATAGGCTATATATCTTTTATGAATTGATATACTTAGCTCACTATAAACAATGCTCTGATACCAATCTGTCACAACCCAAAACCTGAACGGCGGAAACATTCTAGGGTGGATGATGTCATGTCAAGTATCACAACACATGCATTATAGTAATCAAAGTACAACAAAACATTGCATTAATAGTAATAATTTTACATGGTTTACATTACAAGGTATCACAGTATACAAGCAAATATAATAAGTACAGCAAGGTACTAAGCCATCTTCATCAATAGGTTCGGGAATGTACCTGTCTAATGCTGACCTGAGAATACAAGTTATTCGAAAAGAGAGTATCAGCATTTTTACAAATGTTGGTGAGTTCATAAGTAATTAGTGACATTTTATTCAAATAAATTTATAATGTAGTAGTTTAAGAGTTTACAGTGTATTAGAGTTCTTTCCAGAAAATCCTATATTTTCTTTAATAAAAGCAGCCTTCTACCAAGACTGGACGGAGTTATGTGGTAAAAAGTAGTTTTCCCTTAACCGCTATCATTATCAAAATACTGAATTTGATTATTAAAGAAAGCAAGAGAAGTCAGGGAAATAACATATGCCTCAGCAGTGAGGAATGCTGACTAAGGCAAAGGAATCATAGACTCCAGGAGAGTATCGAACGAACGACACACATGGTTCCGTCTAACGAATGGAGACATAGACCCCAGAAGGTACCAAATGAAAGGTACAGCTGGTAAGGTCTAAAACAGTGAATACAGACCGCAGACAGTATCAAATGAAAGATACATCTTGCAAGGTCAAAACAGAGAATACAGACCGCAGACAGTATCAAAAGAAAGATACATCTTGCAAGGTCAAAATAGTGAATACATACCGCAGACAGTATCAAATGAAAGATACATCTTGCAAGGTCAAAACAGTGTGACTCTGAAACTGAGTTACCAGCATACAGTGTAAATTGCTGGTGAAATACCGTTACCTTAAGGCCATGAATTATAAGGCAACCTGGGATACTCGTAACCATACTAACCGACACTAGAGTACCAGACGCCCTACAAGCGTCTATATATATATATATATATATATATATATATATATATATATATATATATATATATATATATATATATATATATATATATATATATATATATATATGACATTTGTCACCCCTTGGCTTGGTGGGCCGTGGACTATAGCTAGCAGTCAGCGTGCGGGGGTGTCAATCCCGTATAGATCTATACACACAATGTCCGCTCTCCCTACAGGAGACTCTGGTTACCAACTAGACGACGGAGAAGCCCGTGTCCCGAAGATACATCCCTAATTGTGGGTAGTGGGTTTCATATGTAAGTGCTGAATTAAAGGTAGAGACTCATAACTGGACTGACTAGAGTAAACCCATATGTCTATGCTCATATACATAACATATAACTAATGAATCAAACGACCTTCGAACGGCCATCCGATCCCACCAGACCACATCTCAACGAAGAAAAGGAAATAGGGCGGACAAGCCTTCCTAAGTCCTTCAATCATTACTTATATGCATCTAGACAAGCACAAACATACATCTAACTACGCTTGAGTGTGTAACAAGTGGATTCATATCGTGAAGTATAAGTGTACAGTGTGGAATAACCGAATCGTGAAGTATAAGCGTGCCACAAGTAAGTGTATCACGAAGTAGAAGCGACAACAAGTGAAGTAGGAGCGTATCGAGTTTAAGTGAAGTAGAAGCGATATCAAGTATAAGTGAAGTAGAAGCATATCACTAAGTAAGAGTGTGAACAAGTATAAGCGTCCAGCAGGTATAAGTGTATCACGAAGTGGAAACGTTATCAAGTATAAGTGTATTACGAAGTAGAAGCGACAACTGGTGAAGTAAGAGCGTCTATCAGGTATAAGTGACTACCAGTATAAGTGAAATAGAGGCAATAACAGGTATAAATGCTTCAAGAAGTGAAAGCGTTATCAAGTAGAAGTATAAAATAAGTGAAGGCGAAGCAGTGGTAACTAATAAGTAAAAGTGTAAGACGTGAAAGGGAAACTTTGATGAAAACCTTGGTAAAACCGTTATACTCAGGAAAATCACATTTTGTATCCTTTGGTAAGATAAGTTTGAAAACCTTTAGAAATCTTTGGAGCCTTTAAAAACCAGTTTAAAATGAATTTAGATAAAATAGTACAAGTAAGAGTTTTGAAAGAATTGAAAACCTTTTTAATAACCATTATAGTATCCTACTCGGTAACCAGTGTACAGTGTGGTAAAATCTCGTGCATGCGGGTTATCAATCACATGTGATTGATATGATAACTGGCATGTTTAACTTGTATTCCCCCCCCCTATAAAACATGTAAAAACATTTAAAAGGTTCATTCAGGGGTATGAACTCACTTGGCGTAAGTGGATCTGACAAAGGCGTCGGTTGGGTGCTCGGTGTCAAGTAAAGACTTGGACACACATAGTGACCTATTTAACATATGATAACATATGTTTACATACAATTAGTACATATAATACTAATTAAACAAGTATACGCACCCTAAAGAGCAGAAAAGACTTTGGTTAAATGTTTGGGGTGTCCCGGGTAACAACTAAGGGCTCAAATGGCTTAGGAATGGAGTTTACTCTCCAAAAGTAAACTCTAAACTTAGAGTTTATGGCCTTGGGATAACTCCCATGAGTTTACGTCCGTAAACTCATGGTGAGGGGTTCTAGGGTGTTTTAAGGGTTCAATATTGTTTGTGGAATTCCTCTAGGTCCAAATCCAAAAGGTATGAATGAGTTTAGGGTCTTTAAGGGCACCATTAGGGATTTTACGGCCCATGAACCATCCCTAAGGGAGTTCACGGCCGTGAACTCCTTTATCATGGGTTTACTGAAGTTTCAAGCCCTTATTACACTCCTAGCAATTTATAATGAAGTGTGAGGCCATTTGGGGGAATTAAAACTATCTTTTTGGCATGTTTGGGGGTGTTTACGGCCTTGGTACATGCCTGGGCCGTAAACTCCCTTTAATCCCTCAAATCCATGTGATTGGATGTTCTAAACCCGAAATAGCAAGCCCCTAATTTATGTATTAAGCCTAAGGGTGGTTTGGGAGTGTTTTTGGGGCATTTTGACAGGTTTAAGAGGTGCTTACGGCCTAAGCATGTGCTTGGGTCGTAAACTCTCTTTTATGCCTCATTTTGATGGTTTTAAATGATCAAACACTCCTAGGCTAAATCCTCAATTTATTTCCAAGCTTTTAGGGACATTTTAGGGTCATTTTGGCCTCATTTAAGGGGTTTACGGCCTAAGGAGGATCTTAGGCCTTAAACTCCTTTTCAGCAGCTTCTAAGTCCAATTTTTAAGCTATAAACATGAATCATAATGTTTAGAACAAGCTAGGATAAGCGGACTTACGATTTGGAAGCGTTTGGTTGTGGATTTGGATCGAAAACGGGTCTAGTGAGAGAGTATAGAGAGAGAGTGTGGAAAAGGCTCAAATGGAGCTTACTCCCCCTTAAATATGGGTGGGAGTTGGAGCTCAGTGGGAATCTACCCGATACTGCCGTTATACGGGGCTTTTGGTCGCACCCGATTTAGTGGTCATAATAATAAAAATTAAGTTTTCCAATTAAATGGAAATGTGTATTACGAGTTTTTATTTCTCTTATCACGACTTAACGACATAAAGATATAAATAAATGAAACATTTATTTATTTGACGACCTCTAATTAATGGAACTTTTATACATTGTAATATTCCGTTAACGGTAACGGGGTAATGTAACGGAATAACTTTGGGTTGTCACACGTGCCTCCTTGGCTGTCAACCGAAAGGCTCTTGTCTTCGCCACAGGCGCCTCTAACCCGCCCTGACGGCCCTTGGTAATTCTCAACGTAGTAGGAACGGGTGCCGCCACCTGTCATGCTGCTGCTAAACTCGGGCACTGGAACCGCTTGTGTCCCCTCTGATTGCACTGGAAGCAAATCAGATATGATACTCTCGTGGTGGTGGTGGTAGCAGTACAATCCCTGCTAACATGACCAGTTCGACCGCACTTGAAGCAGCCCGAACTACCCTCCCTGCACATCCCCGCATGCAACTTGTCGCACTTGCCACATCGGCTACGACCCTGCTGCTCCTCGATCGGTGATCTGATACATTGGGCTTCTTCCCCGCACTCCCTGACTGAACCCCTATGGTTTCCTCTTCTTCTCCATCTCCAAATCCAACTCTCTCTCTCTCTCTCTCTCTAGCCCTCGCTATAATATCTTCCAGCATCTTGCTACTGGATCGGCTCACAAACTGGCAGATTTCACTCCGCAACTATTGGATTAGTGTCTAAGGTTGTAACTATATTTGGTAAGTACTTGAACCGGTTGTGCATGGTCCTTTTGGGTTGCCTTCACCATAGCAACTTGACAGGATGATTTGTAAAGAGAGAAGAGATATTATTGTTAATATATTATGAGAGTAATATATTAAAGGAATAATAATGTTATTTGATTGATATAAGTCGTATATTAATTGAGAAATAATTTGGTGACTTAAAGAGGTTAATTGAATAAAGGGGCATAAACTGTCAAATGTGTGATAGTTGTGTTTTGGGTTATGATCCTTATGGATATTAGGGTGGATGGATTTTAGGGTTAGGATACCTTAAAATCGTCCAAGCCTCATATCTAGGAGGATCTTTGGATTGCTTAGGGCCTAAATTTTCAATTAGGGTTAAGGGTGTAACCCTAGTATCTCATAGTATAAATAGACCCCTTGAGTGAGTGAAATCGGCCATATTCTTGCAAGGAAGAACCCTAGAGCCGATTTCTCACCTCCTCTCTCTCTCAAGATCATCCTCTTGCTAGTTGGTGTTTGTAAGTCATTAGAGGAGTGACAATTGTGACTCTAAGCTCCAAGAACAAGAAGTTTCAAGCAAGCAACTCAATGTATTCTTTTAGATCTGATTTCATATGATATTATTCAATTGTTTACACTAGATCTAGAATTGTAAGCCGTGGATACATTGCATGTTCAATTAGAGAAACCTAGATCCAAGCATTAGGGTTTGCATGTGCACATAGGAAAGTTCTAATGGCTCAAACCCATCAGTGGTATCAGAGCTTTGATTGATTTCTATTGAATTGATGCTTTGGTTAATTGCTTGTTGCTTGAAAAATTCGATTTTTATGCTTCTGACTGGTGAACTCGGCGAGTTCCAATGTGGACTCGGCAAGTAGCTCCAACTCAGCGAGTTCACAGAGGAACTCGGCAAGTTCTAGCACCAGAAAGAGTCAATATCGGGATTTCTTGCTGTTTTGCTTGAGGATACTTGCCTTATTTGTTTTGGGTCATTAAAATCTGAAGTTTATGATATATTGGAGTATATTCTTGACCAAACAAAAGATAATTACCATTTAATTGAATAATAATTTCCATATATGATAATAATTGATTATTAGAATTAAATTGGTGGATTGTCTTGCAAGTAATATTGATTAGATAAAATTTAAATAATCTAATTAGTTGATTTGTATTATTTGCTATTTGATCCTTATGTTTTGAAAAGTTTAAAACTTGTCCTCAAGTTAAGAAATTTAAGTTTTGTGATTAAAAGTTTAATTTGAATAATTTAAATTTCAAACCCTAGAATTTTACAAGTTTAAAATTCAACACTATACTATTATATTACTACAAGCTTAATATAATATAATATATATATATATATATATATATATATATATATATATATATATATATATATATATATATATATATATATATATATATATATGATTTAAAAGTGCTAGTCTTACCGTTAGTAGGCCTCATTCACAAAGCCAGTCTATAAGGTGGGTATAAGGTTGTTGCCTATAAAATGGCGCTTAATGGGTGTACACTCACACCCACCGCTTGCTTGACTGGTGGAGGGTTGTTAGCCGAACGGGTAGGATAGGGCAATCCTCTCCTCATTAATAAGTATAATGAATCTATATAATGAAACTAAATGTATTTCATAAAATTTCCAATCATAGTTACTTTAGGAAAAGTGAATTGGTGCAATCCCATGAAATTACACTTTGCACCCTTCTTAAGATATTAGTGGAGCGTGTGTGGTTAACCGGCACACTAACTGGTTCTAATAAAAGGTGGCAAAGGGTGATTCATTGTTTGTCATAGTTCGATGGAGCGTGTGTGGTTTACCGGCACATCAAATAGATGACTGTAACAATGAAGGCACCATGTAGATTTGCATGGTTATTCACACCCGCTTTGTGATCCTCGGCATCCTAGTCACAAACTAGAGAGGCATATCGAGATTTAAACATGCCATTGAAAGGTTCAATGAATCTCAAAGAAATATAGGAATTCTCAATACATTTAAAACTTAAGCTTGTGTTCTTCATGGTGAAGAATTAGTGAATCGTCATTCACTTACCTCCAAATCATTTGCATGTTGGATTACGACATCCCTTTTCTAATGTGTAAATAATGTTATTGGCTCCTAGCCCTAATTTTTCATTTTGGGTGATAATTAGGGACTTAATTACTCTAATCAAACTTTGTTCCTTTCTATTTCTAGATGTCTAACACGAACAACGTTGCTGCTAGCTCAATCACGCTAATGAGCCTTTGTCAAAAAGTGACTTTTGACGGATCAAACTTTAGCGAATGGATAAGATACATTCGCACGATCGCGCGTTACGAGGACAAAGAGTATGTTCTCGATGAGAAGCTCGAGAAGATCAATCCAGAAATTGCTACTCCTGAAGAAATGGCTGTCTTTGAGACCCATGAGCGTGATGCAACGAAAGTCCATTGCATCATGCTAGCCACGATGAACTCTGAATTCCAAAAGTCCTATGAGGACATGTATCCTTATGAGATGCATCTAGACTTGATGGAGAGATGCCACCAAAGCACGAGGCAAGAGAGCTATGAGATCATAACAAATATGATCACTGCTAAATGGGAAGTGGAGAGTCTCTAACAGTGCACTTGCAAAAGATGCAAAGGTATGTTGTAACTGTTAGATAAGGTGTCTAAGTCCATAACTATTTCGGGCTTGTACTTGACCCGACCCGGCATGGTCCATTTGGGTTGCATGGCACCATGTAATTGGATAGACTAAATGAGAGAAATAACACTCGGAGATTATTAATATATTATAAGTTCTAATATATTAATAATATTATTTGATTAGTTTGATCAAAGAATTAATTTGGAATTAATTAAGTGATCAAAGGATAACTAATTAAATATATGGGTTGATTATGTAAATCATCTATATCTTGTATAGTGGGCTAAGAGGCTCCATGGATTATCAAGTTGGGTTCTACCCATAGGATGCTCCATGGATGCTCCATGGGAGTTACAAACCCATGGGTCATGGAAATGAAGAGTCATGACACATTAGGGTTTACATGGTGTAACCCTAGATGTGTCAACACTATATAAGAGTCCCATTCTCCACAAAATTGGCTACACAAGTTAGACATAAGAAACTAGAGGGCTTGGCCGATTTTGAGAAGTGTGTGTTATCTCAAGAGTCTTTCCAAGAGCATTTGGTGTTGTGTGAAGCATTTGAGGCATCACACTTGGGGTGCTAGGCTCACAAGGTTTCAAGGAACACAAGCAACAACAAGGTAAGCTATTCTATCTATGATTCAAGTTAAAATTGTTCCCCATGTATGCTAGATAGGAATATAACCTTGGAATTCAACTTTGCATGATAATTAGACAAACATAGATCCAAGGTTATTAGGGTTGCATGTACACTTAGGAAGTGTTAGAATGCTCAAAACCCATCAGTGGTATCAGAGCCTAGGCTTGTTTGTTTGTTATTTGTGCTTAAAAGTTGAAGAAAGTCGAAAATTCTGCTGTCTGACTGATGGACTCGGCGAGTCCATGGGGAGGACTCGTCGAGTTCATGTGTATCTTCAACCTACTCGGCGAGTAGGTTTATGCACTCGGCGAGTAGGGTCGACAGAGTGCAGAATTTCGACTTGAGTTGCTGGAAATGGATTAGAATCATTACCCTAAAATGTTTTGGTACTTGAAAACTTATTTTAGAAGGTGTGATGTCTTTTCTAACTCATTTACAACAACTAGTTATCAAAATTACAAAGATTAAATGTGATTTTGAAAGTGTTCATATTCATGTTCTTGTTCTTATGATGTTTAGATGATCATAGGAATTATTTGTAACCTATGTGGTAGATTAATTCATGATCATAATGTGTTTTAATGGAGTCCATAACTTGTCCTCAAGTTATGGAAAACCAAAAGTCTCTTGGATTAAAAAACCATTAAAAGAACACAAGAGTTAGAAAAATGAAAAGTCCTCATTTTATTACTCTATTAAACTCATAAGTTACAAGAAATGAAAAGTTTTGAAAGTTTACAAAACTTGCCCTCAAGTTTTGGAACAAGTAAAGTTAAGTTAAAACTTTAGTTCCAACCCCTAGAATTTTAAAAGTTAAAATTCAACCCTTATACTTATATTATTATGATTTAATAATTATATATATACGTATAAGAACAAAGTCGTCTTACCGCTAGTACGCCTCATTCACGAAGTCGGTCTATAAGGTGGGTATAAGGTTGTTGCCTATAAAATGGTGACTTAATGGGTGTCCACTCTCACCCACCGCTTGCTTGATCGGTGGAGGGTCGTTAGCCGAACGGGTAAGACAAGGACTTATTAATTCTCATTCAAAGTATGATGAATATTATAAAGTAACTAAATGTTTTATTAAATTCCCAATCTTAGTTACTTTAGGAAAAATGTGAATAAGGTGCTATTCCATGAAATTACACTTTACACTTTGATTAAGTCGTTGGTGGAGTGTGTGTGGTTAACCGGCACACTAACTTGGACTTAACAAGGTAGGTAAAGGGTGACTTAGGGTTTATTATAGTATCGATGGAGCGTGTGAGGTTAACCGGCACATCGATTGAGTGATAAACTTTAAGGGTACCAAGTGATTTGCATGGTTACTTCACACCTCGTTTTGTGATCCTCGGTATCCCAGTCACAAAACTTGGAGGGCACACTCGAGATTGAAACATGCCTTTGAAAAGTTCATTGAATCTCAAAGAATCTAGGAATTTCTAAGAACCATTCAAAAACCTAATACTAAAATATTGCGGTTTTCGTGGTGGAAATTGGTGAATCATCATTCACCTACCTTTCAAATATGATATAGCTTAGATTACGGCATACCTCTTCTAAGTTATATTATATTGTGATTGGATCCTAGCCTTAATATTACATTTGGGTGTTTTATTAAGGACTCTCTTATCTAAACTAATCTTGTCCTCTTTTCTTCAGATGTCTTTCAACAATGCTTCTGGCTCTAATCCTAATGGCTCCTTTTCCCTTATGAACTTGTGTGGGAAAGTCACCTTTGATGGATCCAACTTCAATGAGTGGATCAGAAACATCAGGATGATTACCCGCTACGAGGACAAAGAATATGTCCTTGACAAGGAGCTTAAGGAGATTGATGAGTCCACTGCAACTCCTCAGGAGATCGTTGAATTTCGGGCACATGAAAGGGATGCTACGAAAGTGGCTTGCATCATGATGGCCACGATGACAGCGGAACTCCAAAAGTCTTATGAGGATTTCTACCCTTATGACATGCACCAAGATTTGATGGAAAGATACCATCAAAGTGCACGACAAGAGAGGTATGAAATCATCTGCTCCATGATAACAACCATGATGAAGGACGGGGAATCCGTCACGAGCCACATGCAGAAAATGCAAATGTATATGGATCGTTTGCTGAAGCTTAATGTGAACTTCCCGGAGGATCTTGCAATAGATATTATTTTGCATTCCTTACCATCGTGCTATGATCAATTCCGCATGACATATCACATGAACAAGGAAGAAGTCACCCTCAGCAAACTTCAGGGACTTCTCAAGACCGCAGAATCAGGTCTTAAGGGGAAGTCGGTTGCTATCACTCCTACTCAAAACTCTACTCCGGTTTTGGCAATCGGGAAAAGTCGAGGGAGGAAGAGAAAGAGCTCTTCTAAGGGTACCAAGGTTCGGACCCTTGATGGCTCTTCTTCAAGTGGAACCAAGAAAGGTTTCATTACCCCTTCTTCTGACCCAAAAGAGGCTGAATGCTTCTATTGCCATGAAAAGGCTCATTGGAAGCGGAACTGCCCAAAATACCAGCAAGATGTGAAGGATGGGAAAGTTAAACCCAACCATGCAGGTATTTACACTATCATTTCTAATAACTCACCCCATTCTAATTCTTGGGTCCTTGATACCGGTTGTGGTATTCATATTTGTTGTGACTTGCAGGGACTAAGAAGAAGTGAGGATGTGGAGCAAGGAAGGATAAACTTGATCATGGGGAATAGGAAAGCTATACCTGTTACCAAGATTGGAGTTTATACTTTATCGCTAAGTAGTGGGTTTAGTTTAGATTTGAATAAGTTTTGTTATTCGCCAGGAATGGCAAGAAATATTATTTCCTTTCATGCTTTGTACAAACAAGGGTTTACCTTTTCATTTAATAATGAAGTTGGTTCTATTGATGCTTTCTTTAATAATGTTCTTTATTTTAAAGCATTACCTTGTGATGGTGTGTATGAAGCTGTATCTGTTGTAGATAACTTAGGAAATAATGTTTTGTGTATTTATTCTACTAATAATAACTTGGATAAAGCATCTTTATGGCACTGTCGTCTTGGACATATAAGCAAGAAACGCATAGGCCAACTCCAAAAGGATGGAGTCTTGGAGTCGTTTGACCTAAAGTCAGATGATAGTTGCGAATCATGCTTACTTGGAAAAATGACAAAGTCGCCCTTCACAGGTTCGTGTGAGAGGGGTGAAGGTTTGTTGGACCTTATACACACGGATGTGTGTGGACCATTCAAACATGCCACAAGGGATGCTAATCGTTATTATTTGACTTTTACTGATGATTATAGTAGATATGGATATGTCTACTTGATCAAGCATAAGTCAGAGACTTTCGAGAGGTTTAAGGAATTTAAACTGGAAGTCGAGAATCAATTGGGCAGGAACATTAAGATGCTTCGATCCGATCGTGGTGGTGAGTATCTTAGTTCAGAGTTCGTCGACTATCTAAGGGAATGTGGGATAGTCTCACAATTGACACCTCCCAGGACACCACAATTGAATGGTGTGGCTGAGAGGCGTAATCGAACCTTGTTGGATGTGGTTCGTTCCATGATGAGTCGAGCTTCGCTACCAATCTCATTCTGGGGGTATGCCTTAGAGACTGCCGCCCATATTCTTAATCTAGTCCCTACAAAGAAAGTTGCCAAAACTCCTCACGAGATGTGGACTGGTAAAGTACCTAAACTAGACCACATCAAGATTTGGGGTTGCGAGGCTTTCGTGAGACGCGAGACTCATGATAAGCTCGAACCTCGAAGCGAGAGGTGTATTTTCATCGGTTACCCACAGCGATCCTTTGGTTACCTCTTCTACAGACCTAGTGACAATGTGGTTTTTGTAGCAAGAAGAGGAGTCTTTCGAGAAAGAGAGTTTATAAGCCAAGGAGACAGTGGGAGGCAAATTGATCTTGAAGAAATTCAAGAATCAAGCGGTGAAGGAACTTCAAACTCTAGCCCTCAACTTGAGGAGGAAACTCCTGTTGAGCAAATTGACAAATCTGTACCTATGAGACGTTCCACGAGAGTTAGGAGTGCACCTGAGCATTACTATGGATTCCATATTACTGCAGAAGGTGAAACACTTATTAGTGATGATACACTAGTAAGTCAAGATGACCCTAACAGCTACGAGGAAGCCATGGCAGGCCCCGAGTCTGCTAAATGGAAAGAGGCTATGGATAGCGAGATACAATCCATGTATGATAATCAAGTTTGGAACTTGGTTGAAAATGTACCAGGTCGTAAGACAGTAGGGTGCAAATGGGTCTTCAAGAAGAAGACCGACATGGATGGTAAAGTACACACTTATAAGGCTAGACTGGTTGCAAAGGGCTTCTCTCAAATTCCTGGAGTGGACTATGATGAGACCTTTTCTCCGGTAGCCAAGATTAAGTCTATTCGGGTTCTGTTAGCCATAGCTGCATTTCATGATTATGAAATATGGCAGATGGATGTCAAAACCGCTTTCCTTAATGGAAAGTTGGCTGAAGATGTTTACATGAGTCAGCCAGAGGATTTTGTCAGCAACGAGTACCCTAATAGAGTGTGTAAGCTTGAGAAATCCATTTATGGATTGAAGCAAGCACCTCACAGATGGAATCTTTGCTTTGATGAAAAGGTCAAGGAATTTGGCTTTTCTAGGAGTGAAGATGAATCTTGTGTGTATGTCAAGGCTAGTGGGAGTATAGTTAGCTTTTTGGTATTGTATGTGGATGACATACTACTCATAGGAAACGACATTCCAACCCTGCAGGAAGTTAAGTCCTGGCTTGGGAAGTGTTTCGCTATGAAGGACCTTGGTGAAGCTGCCTATATTCTAGGGATAAGAATCTTGAGAGATCGGAGTAAAAGACTAATTGGACTTAGTCAGAGTACCTACTTGGATAAGGTGCTGAAGAGATTCAGCATGCAGGATTCCAAGAAAGGAGAGTTACCCATCCAGAGTAACACCAGATTGAGTAAGACACAAAGCCCTAGCATTGAGGCTGAGATAGCAGAAATGAGTCGAACACCTTACGCTTCGGCTGTAGGATCGATCATGTATGTTATGACGTGTACTCGACCCGATGTAGCTTTTGCCTTGAGCATGGTTAGCAGGTATCAGGCGAACCCTGGCAAGGCACACTGGACTGCGGTAAAGAATATCCTCAAGTACCTACGGTGGACTAAGGACTGGGTTCTTACCCTCGGTGGGAGTGATGACTTGAGAGTTGTAGGGTATAGTGATGCTAGCTTCCAGACTGATAGGGATAATTTCCGCTCACAGTCGGGCTGGGTCTTTACCCTAAACGGAGGAGCAATTTCTTGGAAGAGTTCCAAGCAAGAGACAGTGGTTGATTCTACTTGTGAATCAGAGTATATTGCAGCTAGCAAGGCAGCAAAGGAGGCGATATGGCTGAAGAACTTCATTGGAGACCTTGGAGTTGTACCAGCTATTAAAGAGCCAATGGAAATTTTCTGTGATAGTGAAAGTGCTGTTGCCTTAGCCAAGGAACCAAGGGATCATGGGAGATCCAGACACATCGACAGAAAATACCATTTCATTAGACATCGGATCGAAGAAGGACACCTCGTGGCAAAGAGGGTATCATCAGATGAGAATCCGGCAGATCCCCTCTCAAAGGGACTGACTCGGGTTAAGCATCTTCAGCATGCTCGGAGCATAGGGCTGAAAGATGATATTAGATTTAGTAGTTAGATAATCTCGAAATTTGTAAAGTGTAATTGACAATTGATGATGAATAAAAGTGTTTTATTTATGAGTAAAGTGTTGCTATCTCTTGTCGATCGTTTACTATATTTCTTTTGCATGTTTTGACTTCCAGAATAATTTTGTTTGGTATAACATATTATTCAAACCTCCACAGTCGGTCATATGTTGGAAGTAGATATGAATCAAGACTGTCATGTTTGGTTGTAGAGGTCTTGGACAAGGCTACAACAATCATGAGTGCTCATAAGTTCTGAGCATTGGACTCAACCCACTCTCACTGGAATCACTTCATGGAATTCTATCTCGAGTGATCGTGAGACGGTAATATCATATAAGTCTTCAAACCTAGAGATATGATTTGTTACTTACAAGTTGGTTATGCATTGACTGTACGAAACCGCATTGGTAACTCGATGTTATAAAACGTACTTTTGTGTGTAATTTAATGAGTGGTAGAACAAACATATGAGTCGAATTTTATCTGTTCCTTCTTGGATTAGAAGCTGATATCTGGGCCCCTCGATGATTTTTTTTTGACCCATGTACCGGGCCCGGTCAGAACTAAGTTGATGTGTTCAATTAAGTTCTATGTCAAACAAATCGGAAATCGGGAAACAAACTGCTGGACAATAAGTAAGACATTGTTCCATGTATTTGTCCGGCTGATATCTAGAACGGAGGATTATATGATCACTTATCTTAAATGGCGTACCATCATCTTCTTAGTTCCGAGAGGCCTTGAAAGAGCTACGATTGTCGGTCGGTTCCTGAAGTACTAGAGATATAGTTATTAGACTTATCCAAGTGGGAGACTGTTGGATAAGGTGTCTAAGTCCATAACTATTTCGGGCTTGTACTTGACCCGACCCGGCATGGTCCATTTGGGTTGCATGGCACCATGTAATTGGATAGAATAAATGAGAGAAATAACACTTGGAGATTATTAATATATTATAAGTTCTAATATATTAATAATATTATTTGATTAGTTTGATCAAAGAATTAATTTGGAATTAATTAAGTGATCAAAGGATAACTAATTAAATATATGGGTTGATTATGTAAATCATCTATATCTTGTATAGTGGGCTAAGAGGCTCCATGGATTATCAAGTTGGGTTCTACCCATAGGATGCTCCATGGATGCTCCATGGGAGTTACAAACCCATGGGTCATGGAAATGAAGAGTCATGACACATTAGGGTTTACATGGTGTAACCCTAGATGTGTCAATACTATATAAGAGTCCCATTCTCCACAAAATTGGCTACACAAGTTAGACATAAGAAACTAGAGGGCTTGGCCGATTTTGAGAAGTGTGTGTTATCTCAAGAGTCTTTCCAAGAGCATTTGATGTTGTGTGAAGCATTTGAGGCATCACACTTGGGGTGCTAGGCTCACAAGGTTTCAAGGAACACAAGCAACAACAAGGTAAGCTATTCTATCTATGATTCAAGTTAAAATTGTTCCCCATGTATGCTAGATAGGAATATAACCTTGGAATTCAACTTTGCATGATAATTAGACAAACATAGATCCAAGGTTATTAGGGTTGCATGTACACTTAGGAAGTGTTAGAATGCTCAAAACCCATCAGTAACACCCAAAAAATTTCGAACAAATTTTAAACTTTCAAAACATGTCAAGTTAATCAAAACATTACAACTTTGTTTTCAAAATACATTTTTATCATAGTATTCCCAGAAACATAAACATAGTCGGTGGAGCGGTACGATCATGCATTCGCCTTGCCGCGATCACCTGAGGTACCTGAAACAATAAACTGAAACTGTAAGCCCGAGAGCTTAGTGAATTACCCCCAAAATACCAAGGCCATATGGATATAACTGTATTATATCATATAAACATAGTAGCAAACAATACAACATGCATAATGAGCCATCAGTCTAACTGGACCGAATCCCGGTCCTCAGTCTATCTGGACCGCTCTCCGAGCCCTCGGCACGTCTGGACCGCCCTCTTCGGGGCCTTCAGCCTCTCCGGACTGCTCGCTGGGCCATCGGCCTGACTAGATTTGCCCGGCCCAGGCCTGCAGTCGACCCAGTCCGCCCTAGGTGTCTTGGCCTACTGCACACAGCAGGACCTACCTCAACCCTTCCCCCAAACCAACAAACATGTGTACATAGCATATAAATATCCTAACCAGGATTCCGATCTAACCGGTCACTAGCATAACATTACCCTATATCCCGGGTACCGACCTTAACCAGGTATCTAACACATACCATCCTAACTACTAGGATGCAAACAAAGAAAAGCAATTACATAACAACAACTACCCAGATTTCCATCCGATAAGGGCCGGCCTTGGTGCCGTAGACCCTGTCGATATAGTGAGGATAACTCACCTTGCAACTGTCGTCTGAACTAGAAAACTCAACTCCCGGATCCAACACGAACTTCACCACCTATAGATACGTAACCTTTTTTTATAAATCTCTAAATTACCAGAATACCCTCAAAAGTCAACTGGTCAATGCTTGGGTCCAAGTCAAAGTCCATAGTCAAAGTCAACAGTCCATGTTGACTTGACTCATCGAGTGCAGATCACCAACTCGTCGAGTCCTTCCTGAACTCGAGAAGTCGTGAAATCCTTGATTGGCTCGTTGAGTTCCCCTTTAACTCGCCGAGTTCATACGTGTCCAAGACTTTTAGGAGAAACCCTAGCCGACTCGCCGAGTCCACGAACGACTCACCGAGTTTAAGGCAAATCATTAACGGACTCGCCGAGTTATTCATCCACTCGTCAAGTTCAAGGCCATCTTCAATGGACTTGCCGAGTTGTTCCTCCAACTCGTCGAGTCCTTGCAGATCTTTATCCATGCAGATGCTTTTTAAGCCATGGCAAGCTTTCGGATTACAGATCCAAGCTTCTAGGGCATGTTTATCACGTAAATCTGCAAACTTTACGTGCATGCAAGGCTTTAAGACTCTTAAATGGAAAAACTAAGCTTGCAATGAAGTCTCACACTTGAGGGAAGGCTCCTGCTCGGCAAAGCTGATGACTTTATGGATCTAGAGGTCAAAGGGAGTCCAGAGCTGAATTTACAACTTCATATCTTATCTTAAACATAGGGAGCCTTTCATAATACCCATCCAAAGGAGGTTAAAAGAGGGATGAGGTAAAGGAACAACTTAATACCTTCCAGAGAGTGAAAACTGAATCTCTTAGCTTCCCACGAGTTCCTGGCCTTGATTTCCTTGTTTCCCCAAGTGTTTCCTTCTCCAAAGTTCTTCCTCCAAGCTTGAACACACCAAAGGATCACACACACACACACGATTAAGGGTTTGAGAGGGACAAGGGGCAGTAAGGGGGAGGCTGGGGGAGACCAATGATCCTTTAAATAGGGTTCCAAACCCCGAGGTTTAGGGTTTCATCCTCCAGCTCCTACTCGTCGAGTCCCTTGTTGGACTTGGCGAGTTGGTCACTTAATCGTGCGACCCAACCCGCTGCTACTCGACGAGTAGGGCAACCAACTCGTCGAGTAGGCCTTGAAAACAACAAAATTCTTATATAACATCGATACCTGAGAATCGGGGCGTTACAATTCTCCCCCACTAGAACTAGACTTCGTCCTCGAAGTCTGCTGCGGTGAACAGTCCCGGATAATGCTCCCGCATCTCTGCCTCTGGCTCGCACGTCCATTCGGACCCCTTCCGATGCTCCCACTGTACCTTCACCAAAGGTATATCCTTGTTCCATAGTATCTTCATCTTTCTCTCCAGTAAGGCCACGGGCTTCTCCACATAATTCAGGCGCTCTTTGACCTAAATATCATCCGGTGATACCACCGCCTCCTGATCCATGATGCACTTTCTCAGCTGCGAAACATGGAAAGTGTTGTGTATCCGACTAAGCTTCTCCGGCAGCTCTAGCCTGTAAGCCACCTTGCCAACCCTTGCAATGATCCTGAACGGCCCAATATATCGAGGACCCAATTTTCCCCTCTTCCAGAAGCGAATCACGCCTTTCTAGGGTAAGACCTTCAGGAGTACCATGTCACCCACCTGAAATTCCAACTCAGATCGGCGTTTGTCGGCATAACTCTTCTGCCGACTCTAAGCGGTCTGCAAACGCTGTCTAACCTGCTGGATCTTTTCGGTAGTCAGCAAGACTACCTCCGTACTACCCATCACTATGTGTCCAACTTCACCCCAACAGACTGGGGTGCGACATCTCCGCCCATACAACAGCTCAAATGGTGGGGCGCCAAGGCTAGAATGATAGTTGTTGTTGTAGGTGAACTCCGCAAACGGTAGGTGAGAATCCCAACTCCCACCAAAATCAATGACACATGCCCTCAACATGTCCTCGGGGGTCTGAATAGTCCGCTCGCTTTGGCCGTCTGTCTGCGGGTGGAAAGCTGTACTGAAGTGCAACCGCGTGCCCAGCTCCTCGTGAAACTTTTTCCAGAAGTGGGAGGTAAACCTGACATCCCGATCAGAGACAATGGAGACAGGAATCCCATGGCGAAACACGATCTTGCGAACATATAATTCGGCCAATTTCTCGGCCGATGAGCTCTCCCGTATAGCCAAGAAGTGGGCGCTCTTGGTCAGTCGATCCACAACGACCCATATAGCATCAAACCCCCTTGCCGTCCTTGGCAACTTGGTAATAAAATCCATCATGATCTGTTCCCATTTCTACATGGGAATCTCTAGGGGCTGCAACTTTCCAAGCGGCCTCTGATGCAAGGCCTTGACCATCCTACAGGTCAAGCACCTCTCAACGTACCAAGCGATCTATCGCTTCATGCACGGCCACCAGTAGCTCAAACTCAACTCTCGATACATCTTGGTGGCCCCAGGGTGAATAGAGAAATGAGACTTATGAGCCTCCTCCATAACCGTCTGCCTAACTCCACCAGACATCGGTACCCAAACCCTACCGCATCGGGTCAATAGTCCCTGACTATCCCGTATGAACCAGGTATTCTCACCCCTGATTCTCTCTAGCTTCCAATTCTCTGGCCGCATGCCCTCTACCTGGGCATCTCTAATCAAACTCACAAGCGGAGAATGCACTGCTATCCTCATACATACCGCAGGGGTGGAAGACCCAGCTTACTTGCGGCTCAAAGGGTCCGCAACCACATTCGCTTTACCGGGGTGGTAAAGGATCTCACAATCGTAGTCCTTGACTACATCCAACCACCTGCGCTGCCTCATGTTCATGTTCGGCTGATCCATGATATGTATCAAGCTCTTATGATCTGTGTAAATGGTACAGCGGACCCCATAGTGGTAATGTCTCCATATCTTGAGGCCGAACACCACCGCCCCCAGTTCCAAGTCATGCGTAGGGTATCTCGTCTCTTGCGGCTTCAGCTGCCGCGATGTGTAGGCTATCACTCGTCCTTTCTGCATGAGGACCGCCCCTAAACCTGTGATGGATGAATCACAAAACACCACAAAATCCTCAACTCCCTCCGGGAGTGTCAATACACGTGCCTCGCACAAACGTTAACGGAGGGTCTCAAACGCCCTCTGCTGCTCGGGACCCCACCGAAAATCCACCCCCTTCCTCGTCAGACGAGTGAGGGGCACTGCAATCTTGGAGATATCCTTTATGAACCTCCGGTAGTACCTTGCCAATCCCAGGAAGCTCCTAATATCTGAGGGAGATTTTGGAATCTTCCACTGCATAATCGCCTCGATTTTAGCCGAGTCGACCAAAATCCCCTCCTGTTAACGAGATGTCCGAGGAACTGGACCTCTCGTAACCAAAACTCACATTTCGAGAACTTGCCGTACAGCCGTTCCCGTCTCAGAACTCCCAACAACTCTCGCAGATGCTCCTCATGCTGCTCTTGGGTCTTGGAATACACCAAGATATCATCTATAAATACTATGACCGAGCGATCAAGCATCAGTCTACAGACCCGATTCATCAGGTCCATGAACACAGCTGGCGCGTTTGTGAGCCCAAACGACATCACCACGAACTCATAATGTCCATAACGGGGTCGGAACACGGTCTTCTCCACGTCCTCCTCTCTGACCCTGACCTGATGATACCCAGACCTCAATTCTACCTTGGAGAACCAAGATGCACCCTGTAACTGATTGAAGAGATCATCTATCCTCGGGAGTGGGTAATGGTTCTTCACCGTCAACTTATTCAACTCACGGTAATCGATACACATCCGATGTGAACCGTCCTTCTTCCAGACGAAAAGTATCGGTGCTCCCCATGGAGAACTGCTAGGTCGAATGAACCGCTTGCCCAGTAGTTCCTGTAGCTGCGAAGACAGCTCCTGCATCTCTGGTGGTGCCAATCGGTACGACGCCTTAGTAATAGGGGCCGCACCTGGCACCAGGTCGATCCTGAACTCGACCTGCCTCTCCGGAGGTATCCCTGGTAACTCGTCCGGAAATACATCTGCGTACTCCCTAACCACCGGTACATCAAAACTAAAATCTGATCCCTGACTCGTGTATCTACCACATACGCTAGATAACCCGCACACCCGTGCTGAATATACTGTCGTGTCCTGGCAGCTGAACAAAACCTTGATCCCACTCTGGTGCCCTCACCGTATACAATTAGTTCTCCCCCTCTTGGGGTTCGAACTACCACTCGTTGGCCCTTGCAATCAATCATAGCACCGAACCGACTGAGCCAATGCATTCCCACAATCACGCACACCTCCTCCGTGGGAATCGGGATCAAATATATCGGAAATGACACCCCGAAAATCTCCAAGTCACACCCTTGATAAACTGAAGAAGCAGAAACCCCGTGTTCATTGGCAATAGACACTCGCAACAAACACTCTAACTCGCTCATTGGCGCACTGAACTCCCTACTAGATGACTGAGATACGAAGTATCGACTCGCCCCCGAGTCAAATAAGACCAAAGCAGGCATAGAGTTCACTAAAAACATACCTAATCACAGGTACAGAAGATAAGAATACGACAGATATAGTAAATGAGATAAAGGACAAAAACATACCCGCAACCACGTCCGGTGCTGCCTTGGCCTCCTCGGCCGTAAGCTGAAAGGCGCGCCCCTAAGCCTTCGGGGGCTCTGCCCTACCCTACCTCCCATCAGTAATCTGAAACGTAGCCGGAGCTGGAGCCTTTGCCAGTCTTGCTGCAAGCTGTGGACAGTTGGTCTTCACGTGACCAACCTGATGACAGTGGTAGCAGATCCTCATATCCTGAACTGGGGTCGTTTGACAACAATCCCTCGCAAAATGCCCCTTTTGGCCGCATTTGCGGCATCCGCTACCGGACCTACAAACCCTCGTGTGTCCCTTTCCGCACTTGCCACAAGTGCGGCTCTGATGTCCTCCTGTCCTGGAATCAGTGGTCTTAGACTGCTTTGGCGCCGGCTGCGTCTGTATCGGGGCCCGATCCTACTCTCTCATCTGTAACTCAATCTCAAGCTCCCGCCGCCTGGCAGCCTCGTGTAACTCCAGAAGCGTATCACAACGCTGAGTCGCCACGAACTGTCGAATATCCGTGTTGAGCATGCTTAGAAGCAAACTCCGGGCATAACATCGCCCTCTCAGTGAAAATACGAGTGATCTCTGTCACCGTCTCTCGATTCTGTCTCAACTCTAGAAACTCCTGAGATAACCGCTCCCGCTCAACTCGAGGAATGTAGCAAGCATGGAACATATCCCTGAACTGCTCCCAAGTAACAACAGCTCTCTGCTCGTCTGAATACGACCCGGTCATCAATCTCCACCAGTCCTTTGCCCCGGACCTTAGCAAGTTCAGGGCACATCTGACCTTCTGGTCAGTAGGACACACGCATGTGAAGAAACATCCCTCCACGTCCGACAGCCACCTCTTGGCTTTGATGGGGTCCTGGGTCCGATCAAAAGTAGGGGGCTTCGTGTTGTCGAAGTCCCGATACTGAAAAGCCCAACCGGCTCCCGCCCCTGCCGCCGATACAGCTGTTGTAGCTGTTGCGGCAGCCGCCTCGGTGAGGGCTGCATAACGATCATCAAAATACTCCACCATAGCGGTCTTAATAGACCCGAACATCTCTGGAAACTCGGCCCGGAACAAAGCAGCAACCTCATCATGTAGGATCTCCCGGATCCTATCATCCATCTCATCTGGCCTCATTTGGCCGATAGTCTCGGGCGCTGTTGGCTCCCCCTGTCCGCCCTCTCCGTCTCCTGATCCTAATCCCGAACCGGATCCAATCACAAAGTGCCTATTCATCACCATTCTGAAACATAACACAAAGGTATCAGATAATCCATATACATAACTGGGAACCAACTCCCTACTAACCCTAGGGATTGTTACTCACTTGCTAAGCGTATGGGTCCTGTGCTTTCAGTAGTACGGGCCCATACTACCTTCCACACCTACCCATATTTGTCCCAAGTATCATCACAATGCCCCAACAATATACATAATTATAGCGAGCACTCAGGCCTCACTCCTAGAGGAAGGCTAAACATCCCGTAGTCGGCAGACTCATCTCAAACAACCTATCCATCCATGAAACTTCCACCAACCCTGCAACCCTTTTGTATGCTAACCATACATAACATTGGACCCTATAGACTTTCGAATACTCGGTCCTACTCTAAGCCCACAACCAGACAAGGAACAGGAAATAAAGCCCAACAAACATTCTCAGGCTATAAGATCTTAATTATGTACAGTTGTGATGCATACACTAAGCAACTACAGTAATGATGTTGATTTCATATAAGGAAAATCCTAGGCTATAATGCATCATATAATCAGGCAATTCTATCATGCAATTCTTGAAGATCCCTGGCCTAGTACTAGCATGTTGTTCTATCATATCACATAATCAGATACCTCGTATGGTATTTTGGGGTCTACTTACTGGCTCTGGCTGATCGTACACCCTGCATCCTCCTTTATTTATCTTGAAAACAATTAAAATTATTTTGAAAATCTTTCCTTGATTTGAGACTGGATTCACACGAGTGTTTCTCCAATTCACTCAAACCAAGGCTCTGATACCAACTTATAACACCCAAAAAAATTTCGAACAAATTTTAAACTTTCAAAACATGCCAAGTTCATCAAAACATTACAACTTTGTTTTCAAAATACATTTTTATCAGAGTATTCCCAAAAACATAAACAAAGTCGGAGGAGCGGTACGATCATGCCTTCGCCTTGCCGCGATCACCTGAGGTACCTGAAACAATAAACTGAAACTGTAAGCTCGAGAGCTTACTGAATTACCCCCAAAATACAAACGTCATACGGATATAACCATATTATATCAAATAAACATAGTAGCATACAATACAGCATGCGTAATGAGACATCAGTCTCACTGGACTGAATCCCGGTCCTCAGTCTATCTGGACCGCTCTCTGAGCCCTCGGCACGTCTGGACCGCCCTCTTCGGGGCCTTCAGCCTCTCCGGACTGCTCGCTGGGCCATCGGCCTGACTAGATTTGCCCGGCCCAGGCCTGCAGTCGACCCAGTCCACCCTGGGTGTCTTGGCCTACTGCACACAGCAGGACCTACCTCAACCCTTTCCCCAAACCAACAAACATGTGCACATAGCATATAAATAACCGAACCAGGATTCCGATCTAACCGGTCACTAGCATAACATTACCCTATATCCCGGGTACCGACCTTAACCAGGTATCTAACACATACCATCCTAACTACCAGGATGCAAACAAAGAAAAGCAATTACATAACAACAACTACCCAGATTTCCATCCGATAAGGGCCGGCCTTGGTTCCGTAGACCCTGTCGATATAGTGAGGATAACTCACCTTGCAACTGTCGTCTGAACTAGAAAACTCAACTCCCGGATCCAACACGAACTTCACCACCTATAGATACGTAACCCTTTTTTATAAATCTCTAAATTACCAGAATACCCTCAAAAGTCAACTGGTCAACGCTTGGGTCCAAGTTAAAGTCCATAGTCAAAGTCAACAGTCCATGTTGACTTGACTCATCGAGTGCAGATCACCAACTCGACGAGTCCTTCCTGAACTCGAGAAGTCGTGAAATCCATGATTGGCTCGTCGAGTTCCCCTTTAACTCGCCGACTTCATACGTGTCCAAGACTTTTAGGAGAAACCCTAGCCGGCTTGCGGAGTCCACGAACGACTCGCCGAGTTTAAGGCAAATCTTTAACGGACTCGCCGAGTTGTTCATCCACTCGTCGAGTTCAAGGCCATCTTCAACGGACTCGGCGAGTTGTTCCCCCAACTCGCCGAGTCCTTGTAGATCCTTATCCATGCAGATGCTTTTGAAGCCATGGCAAGGTTCCATATTACAAATCCAAGCTTCTAGGGCATGTTTATCACGTAAAGTTGCAAAATTTACGTGCATGCAAGGCTTTAAGACTCTTAAATGGAAAAACTAAGCTTGCAATGAAGTCTCACACTTGAAGGAAGGCTCCTGCTCAGCAAAGCTGATGACTTTATGGATATAGAGGTCAAAGGGAGTCCAGATCTGAAGTTACAACTTCAGATCTTATCTTAAACATAGGGAGCCTTTCATAATGCCCATCCAAAGGAGGTTAAAAGAGGGATGAGCTAAAGTAACAGCTTAATACCTTCCGGAGAGTGACAACTGATGAATCTCTTAGCTCCCCATGAGTTCCTGGCCTTGATTTCCTTGTTTCCCCAAGTGTTTCCTTCTCCAAAGTTCTTCCTCCAAGCTTGAACACACCAAAGGAACACACACACATGATTTAGGGTTTGAGAGGGACAAGGGGTAGTAAGAGGGAGGCTGGGGGAGGCCAATGATCATTTAAATAGGGTGCCAAAACCCGAGGCTTAGGGTTTCATCCTCCAGCTCCTACTCGTCGAGTCCCTTACTGGACTTGGCGAGTAGGTCACTTAAACGTGCGACCCAACCCGCTGCTACTTGACGAGTAGGGCATCCAACTCGTCGAGTAGGCCTTGAAAACAAGAAAATTCTAATATAACATCGATACCTGAGAATCGGGGTGTTACATATGTTGATCGTCTTCGCAAGTTAAATGTCAACTTTGGGGAAGATTTGGCTATCGACTTTGTTCTTCACTCCTTGCCCTCATGCTACAACCAATTTAGGATGACCTATCACATGAACAAGGAAGAGGTCACCCTAAGCAAACTCCAAGGGCTCCTAAGGACTGCTGAGAGCAACCTCAACGAAAAGTTTGTTGCACTAACTCCCAATCCACCCGCTGCTCCTGTTTTGGCTATTGGGCAGGGAAGGGGCAAGAAGAGGAAGGCTTCTTCAAAGAACCACCGCAAGGGAAAGTTCAAGATGGTTCCTATTCTAGTGGGACCAAGGTTGATCCTGCTAAGCCCAACCCAAACCCAAAGGAGGCAGAGTGTCATCATTGCCACAAAATAGGGCATCGGAAGAGAAGTTGCCCGGAATATATGCAAGCCATCAAGGATGGGAAGATCAAGCCATCTTTCGCAGGTATTTACACAATTAAATCTAATAATTCATCTCATGCTATTTCTTGGGTTCTTGATACAGGATGTGGTTATCACATTTGTTCTGATTTGCAGGGACTAGGAAGAAATAGGGATGTGGAGCGTGGAAGAATAAATCTAATCATGGGGAACAGAAGATCGTCTCCTGTGACCAAAATTAGAGTGTATTCTTTAGTACTTAGTAATGGGTTGAATTTAGATTTAAATAATTGTTGCTACTCGCCAGATATGGCAAGAAACATCATTTCCTTTCATCGTTTGTTTAGACAAGGATTTAGATATTCGTTTAATAATGAGAATGGTTCAATTTATGCTTATCTAAATAGTATTTTATATTTTGAAGGAATGCATTGTAATGGAATTTATGAAACTTTTATGGTTGTAGATAACCTAGGAAATGATGTGTTGTGTATGGATTCTTCCAATAGTATGGATAAAGCATCCTTGTGGCATTGTCGTCTTGGACATGTCAACAAGAAGCGCATAGCCCAACTCCAAAAGGATGGAGTGTTGGAGTCATTCGACCTTAAGGAAGATGACACGTGTGAATGTTGTTTACATGGAAAGATGACCAATTCACCCTTCACGGGCACTTGTGAGAGGGGTGAGGGTTTATTGGATGTCATACACACCGATGTGTCTGGGCCCTTTAGATCCACCAAAAAGGATGGGAACCGCTTCTATTTGACTTTCACCGATGATTATAGTAGATATCGGTATATTTACTTAATCAAGCACAAGTCAGAAACGTTTGAAAAGTTCAAAGAGTTCAAACATGAAGTGGAGAATCAATTGGTCAGGAAAATCAAGATGCTTCGATCCGATCGAGGAGGAGAGTACCTAAGTCTTGAATTCCACGACTATCTCAAGGAATGCGGAATAGTTTCGCAATTGACGCCACCTAGGACACCGCAGTTGAATGGTGTGGCAGAAAGGCGTAATCGAACCCTGTTAGACATGGTTCGTTCTATGATGAGTCGTGCTTCACTACCTATCTCATTTTGGGGGTATGCCTTAGAGACTGCCGCCCATATCCTTAACCGAGTCCCTACAAAGAAGTTTTCCAAAACACCTCACGAGATGTTGACAGGGAAAGCTCCCTCATTGGCACATATCAAGGTTTGGGGCTGTGAAGTTTTCGTAAGACGAGAAACTAACGACAAGCTCGAACCTCGTAGTGAGCGGTGTATTTTCATCGGCTACCTGCAGAAATCATTTGGATATCTCTTCTATAGACCGAGTGATAATGTTGTCTTCGTTGCGAGGAGAGGGGTTTTCCGAGAGCGAGAACTCATAAGCCAAGGGGACAGTGGGAGGCAAATCGATCTTGAAGAGATTCAAGAGTCGAGCAATGAAGGAACCTCTAACGCTGGCGCTCAACCCAAGGAGGAAACTCCGGTTGAACCAATTGATGAGTCCTTACCTCTTAGACGTTTCGAAAGAGTTAGAGTTCAACCCCAGTTTTATGGCATTCATATTACTACCGAAGGGGACACGTATATTAGTGATGGTACGCTAATAAATCTAGATGAACCTAATAGCTATAAGGAAGCCATGGCAGGCCCAGAGTCTGAAAAATGGAAAGAGCCAATGGACAGGAGATTCAGTCCATGTATTACAACCAAGTTTGGAATTTGGTTGACAATGTGCCCGGACGTAAGACGGTTGGGTGCAAATGGATCTTCAAGAAGAAGACCGACGTGGATGGGAATGTGCACACGTATAAGGCACGATTGGTTGCGAAGGGCTTTACTCAAACTCCCGGAGTTGACTATGATGAGACCTTCTCGCCAATTGCTAAAATAAAGTCTATTAGGGTGATGTTGGCCATTGTTGCATTTCATGATTATGAGATATGGCAGATGGATGTTAAGACCACTTTCCTTAATGGGAAGTTGGTTGAGGATGTTTACATGGCTCAGCCAGAGGGTTTTGTCGATCCGAAGCATCCCAATAGAGTGTGCAAACCTGAGAAGTCCATTTATGGACTTAAGCAAGCATCTCGCAGATGGAATCTTTGCTTCGATGATAAAGTCAAAGAGTTTGGATTTGTACGAAGTGAAGATGAATCATGTGTATATGTCAAGGCCAGTGGGAGTACAGTTAGCTTCCTCATTTTGTATGTCGATGACATACTACTCATAGGAAACGACATCCCGACTTTGCAGGAGGTTAAGTCCTAGCTCGGGAAGTGCTTCGCTATGAAGGACCTCGGAGAGGCTTCCTATATTATGGGAATAAGGATAGTGAGAGAACGAAGTAAGAAACTAATAGGACTTAGTCAGAATACTTACTTGGATAAGGTACTAAAATGTTTTAGTATGGAAAACTCGAAGAAGAGAGACCTACCGATACAGAGTAATGTCAAATTGAGTAAGACTCAAAGTCCGAGTACAGAAGCCGAGATAGCTAAGATGAGCCGAGTACCCTACGCTTCCGCAGTTGGCTCAATCATGTATGCTATGACTTGTACTTGCCCTGATGTCGCCTTTGCTTTGAGCATGGTCAGTAGATATCAAGGGAACCCTGGCAGAGCTCATTGGATTGCAGTCAAAAATATACTTAAGTACCTTCGGAGGACCAAGGAATGGGTTTTAGTCCTCGGAGGGAGTGATGACTTAAAGGTGCAAGGGTATAGTGATGCAAGCTTCCAGACCAATAGGGACAACTACCGTACACAGTCGGGCTGGGTCTTTACCCTTAATGGAGGAGCAGTGACTTGGAAAATGTTGGGTCAAAATATGGTTTATACTTTACTTTTCTTGGCATTGTATTTTTGTGTAATAATTGTGGAGTTTTCGGTCTAATTTATGGCTGAGTTTACGGCCGTAAACACCTTACGGCCGTAAACTTATTTACGGTCCATTTGTTTCCGGCCCATATCCAACATGTATAAATAGAGGTGTTAGGGTGAGGAGTAGAGATTGATGAGATTGATGAACCCCAAGTAGTTTACGGTCAGAGAAAAAGGAATGTTTGTGTGTTGAATCTTGTGTAAGGAATTTTCATTCATATCATTAATACATTAGAGATTCATAATATTCTTCTTCTCCTTCTCTTCTATTTTTGATCTTACATCATCCGTTTGATTGGGATTCCGCACCATCAAACGGATCTGACTGATACACGGGCAAATTAGGGATTTACAATTGGTATCAGAGCCAAGTTGTATCAGTCAAAAGGTTTTACAATTCGTTTGGAATCTGAATATTCTGTGTTTACGGTCCAAGCTTACTGCCGTAAACACCGAGTTCTTGGGCCGTAAACTCTATTTGGGGCATTATTTGATCTTATTTTCGAAATATTTTTGCGTTTTTGGATAGATCTCGCAAAAATAAGGAGGGTTTGTTTTTTGTGTTTTTCATAAAAAAGGGTTTGTGATTGAGTTTTGGAGCTTCAAAGTCGAATTTTCACGTAATCTTATACTGTTTACGGCCGGAGCTTACTGCCGGAAACAGTTTACGGCCGGAGTTTACGGCCGGAAACAGTTCACGGCCGGCGGCGCGTTTGTGTTTACGGCTAGGGTTTCCGGAGATCTCGGCTCGGCAGCGGCTTGCGACTTGGACGTGGCGGCTCGGATTGGAAGTATACGGCTCGGCTAGGGAAGCCGGCTAAACAGCAGCAAGCAGCAGCAGCGCTTCAATTAAAAAAAGGGGAAGACATTTTGAGGGTGCTAGGAATCAAACACGCGACCTCCAGCTCTATAACACAACGCATTACCATCCCAACTAGCAGGCTTCTTGTATCATTCCTCCGAAATTTAAAACATAACCTGTCTTTTTGGCTTAAAGTTTCGCATTTTTTTACATTTTCAGCCCAAAATTCAATTTCTTTTAATTTTAATTTTTAATAATAATAAATAATTAAAAAAAATGTCAAAGACGTTCAACAGCTGCGTTTTCAACTAAATCGATATTCACAGCAACAAAGAGGGTTTCCTTCCGGTCAAATTCAAAGGTTTTCGAAGTTTACGGCCTGAGTTTACGGACATAAACTCCTCTTCACAACCACAAGTTCATCCTTCGAAAACGATTAGTTTACACATCATTCAAGCCTTCGAGATCAAATTTTGATCCTGGCACTTAATTGAGTTGTTTTTAAAATAAAATCGAATTTTTTTATTAACTTTCATTGACCGTAAACTCGTTATTCACGAAAAATCGATTTTCTATTAAACGATAATTACACGATGAATTTTTCGGAGTTTAAATCAAAAGGTATCTTTGTACCGTAAACTCAAGTTTACGGCCTAAGGTTTACGGCCTAAAGTTTACGGCCAAAAGGTTTACGGCTAAGTCAGTTACTACATATTAATTGAAATTAATTCCTAAATTATCAAAAAAAATAAAAAAAAAAATAAAAAAATAATATTTTTGACTTTTTATTTAAAATTTTGACTTTGACTTTCAAGTTTGACCTTTGACTTTAAGCTTTGACTTTCTCATTTGACTTTTAAATTTTCAAATTTAGCTTTTCAGTTTGACTTTTGAGTTTAATTTTTTTTATTTTTGACTTTCAAGGTTGTTTTTAAAAATAAAAAAAAGGGCATTTTAAGTTTGACTTTTAAGTTTTATTTTAGCTTCTAGTTGTATTTTTTATTGATTTTAAGGTCTACGAGAGAGCTTGAAAACATGAAAGAGAGTCGTCAGGAGACGTTAAGACAAAATTTCAATTTTTTCGATTATGTCCCTGGAGAAACGCTCGAAACTTAGTTGCAGCGGTTTACTACACTCACTACTGAGATGAATATAGCCGGGATCTTCTTGACTAAGTCCGAGATAAACAAAAAGCTATTGAATTCTCTTCCAAAATCGTGGGATATGAATGTAGCCATCATCAAGAAGACAAAAAATCTCAATCATCTTAGTCCTGCTGATGTTATTCAAGAACTTGATGTTTTGAAGTGTAGAGAAACAATGAGTTCTGAAAGTATTCCGGTCACTGAAGTTACATGTTCTCCAGCTTGTGAAGCCACGATTAAATTTCTTCGAGAACAACTTGATGTATTCAAAAGAGAAGTTGAAGACCTGAGATATGAAGGATATCAACTCAGGAAGGGACAGAAACCCCTGAAGGCCGAGTTAGAAGCAAAAACCAAGGACTTTAGAAAACTTCAGGAAGAGTACAGCAACAAGTGTGAAAATTATGATTATGTTAAGAGTCAACTTGCTGCTGTAACTGAAGAACTTGACGCTTTAAAAATTAAGTGTGGAAAAACTGATGTCAGTTTCAAAAATTATATTGCGTCAAGTCAGATAGTCGAGTCCTTATATGAGACCCAGTTAAAATTCAAAGAAAATCAAAGCAAGGGTCTAGGGTATGATAGTGTACCTCCTCCTTACAATCATAACTACACATCCATCCCTATGAAATAAGAAGAAATTGACAGGGAGGCACATCTTAAATACGGAAAACCAGCTGGATTTGTGTCAGGAGGAGTTATTAATTTTGAAGATACTAATGTTGCTACTTCATGTGCAGGTAAAGTAGCAGAGGATGAGAACAAGGAGAGTTCTACAGAACAAACAAACGACCCATTGAACTCTGAATCTGTTGCTTCTAATCAACCTCCCGTTGGTAAATACAGGCCACCATTTCAAGCTAAACAGAGTGCCTGTTGCAACTGTGCGTGTGGGAAAAGTAAGAGACAAGGCAAGGATACACCACTAGGGGCAGGAAGAGACAACTTCACAGTGAAGAAAAAGACTTGTTTTCACTGTGGAACACCTGGACACATTGCCAGAAATTGTCCTAATCGAGCATACATTCCCTATTACGCAAAAGGCTGGCAGAACGCGTCAAGAGGGAGACACTCCAAAAGATACCCCTTGAGATCATGATCAGACATTGACGACTGGAATGCCAAGAAGGCCAAGAATCAAACTCCAAAGGCCAAGAATCAAACTCCAAAGGCCAAGAATCAGAATCCCAAGGGAAAGAAGGGAATGTCGGCCAAAAAGTCAAATCCAATAGATGCTCCTGTGAAGCCAAAATCAAAGTCATCTCAACGGCCGACATCAAGTTCAAAACCAAGTACTGAGCCACCCATCGGATCGAACAAGAAATGGGTTAAACCCAAATATAGATGGGTTCCGAAGGCTCAATCTCCCAAATCAACTAACGATTCTAATATTTCTATGTCTTCTGTTTGTGATAAGCAGGACATGTCATGGGAGAGAGTATCGTGCAAGGATGACAAAGGTCGACCCAGTTTCAAAATGGACTGGGTTCCGAAGACTAACTGATCCCGCTCTGTGTCGGAGCAGCTATGGAGGCATATCATCAGACTTCGGTTTGTTGGTAGTTGGCTGCTCCTGGCATATGATTGGGGACATCTCTCAACTGTACAACACTCAGAATATTGTTTGAGAGCATGTGTCCTTTTGCGGGAAAGGAAGAAAAGAAGGGATCCATGGGGTTAGTGCTTAATGGTATGAAGAATTTTCGGATCTGTTCTGAGATTATACATGCTGTTCTCAGACCTTCTGGATGCAGATTTAATCGGTGAATTACGGTTTGCGTTTTCTTCTCTATACTCCTGAATTTTTTTCTTAAGCTGATTCACTTTAAAGACTAATTTTTGTTTTAGGATAGTTTAAATTTGCGCATTTACTTTCATTTCTCTCCTATGCACAAATTTAGGGGGAGAAATAAAAACAAAACAAAAATTAGATAATTTAAAAAAATAATAATAATAAAATTTGTTGGTTATGAAATGTGCTTGAGGGATATGTTTTGGGAAGTGAAATTAACAAGTGATAACAGGCAATCTGAGTCTGCGTAACGTACCCGAAGTTGAAGGGTCTATGCTCTGACTTGATGCGTCAGTAGGCACGAAAAATTTTAAATGGACATGACTAGGCAGAGTTGAACTTAGGAAATTTATAGACTTGACGAATCTTGACCTAGTTAGATACGTTCAGCCTGACAATACGACGCTCGGATAGGTTGAGCAAGGAGATATATATGGGAATCTACTCGTCACATTAAATAAACCCGTACTTGGAACCGTGGCTTAACTTTTCCTTGATGTGCGGATTCCGTCCTTAATTCCGGTTGGATGGGGCGACTGGTAAATTCCGATAAATTAGGTCTGTAGAAAATCGTTTTCTTTCTTTCTGTCCGTTAGTCATATGTTGTCTCCTTTGCGTGACTTATAATCCGACCTGGTACACAACATATGCAACTCTATTTCTCTGCAGGATATATAAATGTGTGTGAAATATATGTGTAAAATACTTCTCATCTGTTAGCCATATGCTGTCTCCTTTGCGCGACTTCTAATCCGACCTAGTACACAGCATATGCAACCTTCTTCTTCTCAACCCCTCTGAAGTAGTTAGCAATAGAATTGTGTATCTCTTCTCTCTCTGAATGGTTGTCTGCTCACCCGGTGTAAGGAGTACTCTGGAAGTTCTTGATGGTTGGGGCATATAAGGAAGCGGGAAACACGTTCCAGTACACTTAAAAATTGAACACATACAGATTGTCTATAGATCTCGCTGCTCAATTTAGGTGGACAACAATATCCCTAGTCGTCGTCAGATGAATGGTCCTTAAGATATAGTATCTAAGAAATTAGGATCAGATATAATTTTTAGGAACTTAAGTTCACTTTGTCTTGTAACAAGTAGTGTGTCCTAAATTTGTCACAATTTTTCGTGTTTAAGTGGACAACAATACCGACGATCGACCAGACAGAGATGTGAATATGGAAGGTACCGACAAGTGGATAAAGGCTGTCTAAAAACTTTGATCCCAAATCACTCTTAAAGTTAAATATCATTTTTATTTTTGTTAAATTTTGTCATAGTTTCTTCTATTTTAAATATTAAGGGAAAATTAAAAATTAAAAATAATGAAAATTAAAAAAATTAAAAAAATAAAAAAAACAAAGAAAAATCAAAAAAATTAAAAATCCAAAAATAGTGTTATTTCTGTTTTGTTTCTTGTTCAGAAAAATAAAAAAAAAATACAAAAATATTTTTGTTTCCGTTTTAATTTGTGTGCTAAGTTTTCTTTTAGTTTTGTTTTGTCTTGAATAGTGATTTCAGGTATAGGTAAAGCTCATGGAGTTTGTGTTGAAGATTTCTGAGCAAAAGCCTCGTCCGTGAGCATCGAAGAATTCACATTCGAAGGAGCAAGAAATTAAGATCATTCTTTCAACATTCAATCCTTTAACCCCAGAAGCAAGGTGAAGCTGCAATTGAAGATTACGTGACGGATTGCATTGAAGCCTCCTCAATCAGTCTGCTGCTATCTTTGTACCTGCTGAAGTGATCCAGAAGATTTGTTCTCTCTGATGTTCTCTCTGAAGATTCTTAAGCTGAAAGTGTTATCTTTCAAGAATCAGTACAAGAAGCCTCCTCACCCAATGTGCGATCAATGCCAAACTCTGAAGAAAAGCCCAACTGCTCAAGATGAAGTCATTCATGGAAGATTCATATGTTCATCCTGATGTTGTGAAGAATTTGAAGCTTAATGCTGAAGCCAAGTTCCCAATGAAGATTATCAAGAAAGTCAGCTACTTTTTAGGGGGAGCTTGTTGGGTCAATTAAGAAAAGAAAGCTATAAACCAAGGGGGAGATTGTTAGGTCAAAATATGGTTTATACTTTACTTTTCTGGGCATTGTATTTTTGTGTAATAATTGTGGAGTTTTCGGTCTAGTTTATGGCTGAGTTTACGGCCGTAAACTCATTTACGGCCCATTTGTTTCCGGCCCATATCCAACATGTATAAATAGAGGTGTTAGGGTTAGGAGTAGAAATTGATGATTGATGAACACTAGTAGTTTACGGTCCAAAGAGAAAGAAAGTTTGTGTAGGTGAATCTTATGTAAGGAACTTAATTCATATTATCAATACATTCAAGATTCATAATATTCTTCTTCTCCTTTTCTTCTTTTTGATCTGACATCATCTGTTTGATTGGGATTCCGCACCATCAAACGGATCTGACTGATACACGGGCATATTAGGGACTTACGGAAAAGTTCCAAGCAAGAGACCGTAGTTGATTCAACGTGCGAATCAGAGTACATTGCAGAGAGTGAAGCGTCAAAGGAGGCGATGTGGTTGAAGAACTTCATTGGTGACCTTGGAGTTGTGCCTGCCATAAAGGAGCCTATGGAAATTTTCTTTGATAATGAAGGAGCGGTTGCCTTGACCAAGGAACCAAGGGATCATGGTAGATCTCGGCATATCGATAGAAAATATCACTTTATTAGACATCGAGTAGAAGAAGGACACCTCGTAGTAAAGAGGGTATCGTCAGAGGATAACCCAGCAGATCCGCTTACGAAGGGACTGAGTAGGGTTAAGCACTTACAGCACGCTAAGAGCATTGGGCTGAAAGACGATATTAGTTTAGATTAGATAGTTTGGAAACATGTAATAGATAAATGTAATTGACATTTGATGATTAAATAAAGGAGTATTATTTATAAGTAAAGCTACTGTCCTATGGTAATTGTTTAACTATTGTTTCACTTTGCATGTTTTGACTTCCTGAATAATTGAGTTATTAAGAATAATCGAATTATTCGAATGGTCCACAATCATTCATATGCCGGAAGTAGGTATGAATGAAGATTGTCATGAATTGGTGTGTAGATTGTCTAATAGGTATTACACATAGCAAAGGTTGCTGCAACGTTCATGAGTGCTTATGAACAAGTTTTGAGCATTGGAATAAACCCGCGCTTTCTAGAATCACTTTATGGAACGTAACGCAAGTGATCGCAAGACGATAATATCATATGGTCTTAAAACCAAGATATAAGGTTTATTGTTTATTAATTGGTTTTGCATTGACAATACGAAACTGCATCAGTAAATTGATGTCATAAAATGCATTGTTGTGTATAGTTGATTAGTAAATAGTAAATGCATATAAGTCGAAGTTTATCTGTTACTTTTATACTAAGAGGGTAAAAGCGATATCAGGGCCCCTCGATGATTTGATTTGACTTATGTGTTGAGCCTGGTCAGGACTGAATTGATGTGTTCAATTAAGTTCTATGTAAAATGAATCTGAGATCGAGAAACCAATTGTTGGACAATAAGTTTCATGAGATTGTCTACACAATATCTAAACAGAGCATTGTACGATCCCTTATCTAAAGGACA
Source organism: Lactuca sativa (assembly GCF_002870075.4). Classification (NCBI taxonomy): domain Eukaryota; kingdom Viridiplantae; phylum Streptophyta; class Magnoliopsida; order Asterales; family Asteraceae; genus Lactuca; species Lactuca sativa. The sequence continues at coordinate 170,613,882 of NC_056626.2, read as the reverse complement.
GGATACTGATAAGATCAGAGTTTGACAGCGTCTTTGAGAGCTACGATTGTTAATCGGATTATATTTGCATATATAGTTACTAGACTTATCCAAGTGGGAGACTTTTGGATTAGTGTCTAAGGCTGTAACTATATTTGGTAAGTACTTAACCCGGTTGTGCATTGTCCTTTTGGGTTGCCTTCACCATAGCAACTTGACAGGATGATTTGTAAAGAGAGAAGAGATATTATTGTTAATATATTATGAGAGTAATATATTAAAGGAATAATAATGTTATTTGATTGATTTAAGTCATATATTAATTGAGAATTAATTTGGTGACTTAAAGAGGTTAATTGAATAAAGGGACATAAACTGTCAAATGTGTGATAGTTATGTTTTGGGCTATGTATCCTTATGGATATTAGGGTGGACGGATTTTAGGGTTAGGATACCTTAAAATCGTCCAACCCTCATATCTAGGAGGATCTTTGGATTGCTTAGGGCCTAAGTTATTCAATTAGGGTTAAGGGAGTAACCCTAGTATCTCGTAGTATAAATAGACCCCTTGGGTGAGGGAAATCGGCCATACTCTTGCAAGGAAGAACCCTAGAGCCGATTTCTCACCTCCTCTCTCTCTTTCTCTCTCTCTCAAGATCATCCTCTTGCTAGTTGGTGTTTGTAAGCCATTAGAGGAGTGACAATTGTGACTCTAATCTCCAAGAACAAGAAGTTTCAAGCAAGAAACTCAAGGTATTCTTTTAGATCTGATTTCATATGATATGATTCAATTGTTTACACTAGATCTAGAATTGTAAGCCTTGGATACATTGCCTGTTCAATTAGAGAAACCTAGATCCAAGCATTAGGGTTTGCATGTGCACATAGGAAAGTTCTTATGGCTCAAACCCATCAGCAACATCTCATGGTATTGGGTCTTTTTCATCTCCTCGTCCGCCACGTACTGCGGAACAAGAAGGCCCTCTCCCTGAACATGGCGGTGATCTCGGTCACCGTCTCAGTAGTCTGCTGGAGATCCTGGAACTCCCTAGCAAGTTGTTGCACCTCAATCCACGTGCAAACTCGGCCCTGAATCTGGCCGAAAAGTCAATTCAGGTCATCGCATCTAAAACTGCATCATCTTAAATGACATGTCCAACCTCCTCCCACCAGTCACGTGCTCTATCCTTCAGAAGACAGGAAGCAAGTCGGACCTTGTCCCCCTCGGGACATTGGCTCAAACGGAAGGCATTGCTGACATCATCCAACCACCTACTGCTAGCAATGGGGTCCCGAGCCCCATGATAGTCTGGAGCTCCACAAGCCGTGCGCACCCATAGCATGGCCGCCATCTCGGTGCATAATGCACCAAACCTCTCATCAAGTGTCTCCAAGGTGCCCTTTTTGACCGTACTAATGATCATAGGAGTCTGGTCTAAAATACTACACGTGACCTTAGATGAAATGAACTCTCTCATGTGCTCGCCGAGCTACCCGGCTCCAGAGCCCGAGCCTGATCCCTCAACAGCACCTGAACTACCAACTAGTCTAGTATGTAGCGACACCATACTGAAAATATGCCATAACAAACATTAGTATACTCTTCATCACTCGAGGGATCACACATACTACAATTTCCTTGGTTTCATCTCAGCCTTCCTTGATTCGAGTACGGATCCTCTACTTTCAATAGTTCGGGCCCATACTACATTCCACATCTATCTATACTTTCCTCAAGAACTGCCTTGACTCCACCAAGTCCCTTCTAGTATTACTGCTTCTCGTGCTAATCTCATCTTAGGATTTCCCTAGGGTAATCTCCGACCCACTCTCCACCATCAGCTGCATAAGAATTCCCTACTATCTCCCCCTAACTAGTTTGCGAACACCATTACATATTACTAAGACCAGACAATTATTCGAATGAGAGGTCCTGCCCTACGGTTACACTCAGACGAGAGCTGCGAAATAGAGTAAACCTAACCTTTTGAAATTATTTAGTCCTCATAATATGTAACTTAACATATTCATTTACTAGTTAGTTAAAGATAACTAGGACCCCTAAAAGCACAAAGCAAGCAGCATTCGAGCATTGAGTAAACAAAACCAATCATATTCTAATCAGACCATCATATCACTGACTAGTCAGTACTAGCATAGAGTTCAATAAGCTCATACAGCAACCATATAAGGCATCCTTCCTAGATTCTTATCCCTAAACTAGCATGCAGTTATCATACACATATAATAGGCATAAAATACATCATTCCTAGATCGTTATCCCTAATCTAGCATGCAGTTCTCATAATCATTACATAACAAACTTGTATGGGTAATTTGGGAGAACTTGCTTGAGCTTGATTGATTGCATGCACCACACCCTTTTCTCTTTTCAAAATCTTTTTTGTAGAAATGGTTTTTATTAAAAAAAATTATACCAATTCCTCAGTTTGAGTTCAAACACACCCGAGATTGTGCCCGAATCCCTCAAACCAAGGCTCTGATACCAACTTGTAACATCCCAAAAATACAATCCAAAAATTTCGTTTTTGATTATTAACAAAACCATAGTTATGAAACATCACATGAAAATCATAAGTCATTGTTTCTCAAAACATCATAAACATTTGTCAAACATATCAGAATAAAAAGCATCCCAGGCTAAAATCATGGTGTGTGCACTGCAGTCAACCCGAGCTCTTCCCTTGCTACCGGAAGTACATGAAACCAAAAGTGAATATTGTAAGCACAAAGCTTAGTGAGTCTCCCCAAACTACCACATACCATACACATAATCACATAATCACATAATCACATAACATGGGCCTTGCCCACTACATCGGGCCCTGCCTGGCATCTGACCGAAATCCAGTATACATATAAACATATAAACAAATACATATACACATAATCACATAACATAAACATATCAACATTCATCGGGCGCCGCCCGGCATTGGACCGATATCCAGAAGCATACAAACATTCCTTAGGATTTCCCCGGCATCTGACCGAAGTCCGGCATCGGGCCCCACCCGACATCGGACCAAAATCCGATATACATATAGACATATCAATAAATACATATAAACATAATCACATAACATAAACATATAAAAATTCATCAGGCCCCGTCCGACATTGGATCGAAATCCGAAAGCATACAAACATTCTTCAGGCTTTCCCCAGTATCGGACTGAAGTCTAGAAACATATAAAACAAGCACATGCAAGAATCACGAAGACATTAAGCATACAAACATTCCTCGGGCATTCCCCGGCATCGGACCGAAGTCCGGAAGCATATAAACCTACATCGGGCACTGCCCAGCATCGAACGTTAGTCTTGAAAATACTAACACACATAAATGGCCGACATTGGTGCCTTCGACCCGTTCCTATAGGAGAAAACTCACCTCGCAAAGCTGAATGTAGAATCTCACGGTAAGGAATCTCTAACGGCTGCTCTAACGACTCCCCGAGCTGTTATTACCAACATAATACTTAATCAAATCTAATAATCCTTTAGATATCATTTCATACCCAAAACCCCTTCGCGGGTCAACCTTGGTTAAAGTCAAAGTCAAAGTCAACACCCTGGTCAAAGTCAACGTTCTGGCCAAAGTCAACATTCTGGGTTGACTCAACTCGCCGAGTTCCACAAATCATAAGACCCTGAAATCGTGACCCAACTCGTCGAGTTTTTCATGAACTCATCGAGTTTCTCCTATCAACAGAATCGGGACTTTCCAACTCCACTCATGGAGTCCGTCTTGAACTCGTCGAGTCTTTCTTTTTTCAAAATCGGGGCACTTCGACCCAAATCGTTGAGTTCCTCTATGAACTCATCGAGTTCTTCAGTCTGTTAAGCTATCTTAATAGATTAAGTTACTATTCTTCAGATCTAAGCTCCATATTTCTATATATAGATTGGATTTGTCCTTAGAAGGGTAAAGTTTCTAACATACTCGTTAATACCCTTCCCCAAGATATTTAGCTCAAACCCTAACTCTACAAGATCTAGATCTTGATCCAAAAGCCATCAATACTTCAAGATAGGGTGTAAAAACAGAGATTTGGGCCTTAAAGACTACATGAACATGTGAAGCCTTCAAATTTCTCTTCATGCATGGCCCTTTAGAGCTTAAAAGGCCAAAATGGTAGTCTAAAGGTTGCATGGGGCTTCTATGGCCATAAAGTTTGCACCTTTATGCCATGAAATCCATTCAAGACCCTAGATTTGAAAGGGTATTCCCTCGGGACGTCTATTTGTTGGATAAGGTGTCTAAGTCCATAACTATTTCTGGTATGTACTTTACCCGGTTTAGCATGGTCCATTTGGGTTGCATAGCATCATTATCATGCGTTTGGATAGACTAAAATGAGAGAAATAACACTTATGGTTTGTAAATATATTATAAATTATAATATATTAATAATATTATTTAATTAGTATTGATCAAGAATTAATTTAGAATTAATTAAGTGATCAAAAGGTGACTAATTAAATATATGGGTTGATTGTGTAAATCATCCATACTTGTATAGTGGGCTAATGCTCCACGGACTATCAAGTTGGGCTAAAACCCATAGGATGCTCCATGGTGGTTATAGAACCCATGGGCCATGGAAATGAAAAGTCATGACAATTAGGGTTTACATGGTCTAACCCTAATTGTAACACACAATATAATGATCCTTATGTTCACCAAAATCGAAACTTAAGAAAGAAAAAAGAGGGCTAGCCGATTTCAAGTAGTGTGACATTTCTCTCAAAGTTTATTCCAAGTGCATTTGGTGTTGTGTGAGACATCTGAGGCATCATACTTAGGGTGCTAGGCTCTCAAGGTTTTCAATGAATCCAAACTACTACAAGGTATGTTTTCTAGCTTACTTTTATGTTTAAAAGTTCCCCATGTATGCTAGATAGGATTGTGAGCCTTGGAAAATCAATTTTGCATGTATCTTAGTCAAACATAGATCCAAGGTTTCTAGGGTTGCATGAACACCTTAGGAGTGTTAGAATGCTCAAAACCCTTGACTGGTATCAGAGTCTAGGCTTGTTTGTTAGATACTTGATGCAAAATAGCTGAAAAGGTCGAAATTCTTGTTGTCTGCACAGGAAACTCGCCGAGTCCATGGGGGGGGGGGGGGGGACTTGACAAGTCCAAGCGTATCTTCAACCAACTCGGCGAGTCAGTTCTTGCACTCGACGAGTTGGCCAGGCAGAGTGTATATTTTCGATTTTTGCTGCTGGAAATGGACTAGAAACATTACCCTAAACTGTTTTGGTGTTTTAAAACTAGTTTTAGATGGTGTAATGGTTGTTCGAATCCATTTACAATGGCTAATATCAAAATTCCATGTTTATATGTGTTCATATGTTCTTGAAATTTTGATATGAATATTCATGATCTTATGAGTTCTTGCAAGATCATAGGAATTATGTACTATTGATTAGTAGTTAATTCATGATCATGATGTGTTTTAATGGAGTCCATAACTTGTCCTCAAGTTATGGATAACCAAAAGTCACTTTGTAATAAATCCATTAAAAGAACACATAAGTTACAAAAAATGAAGAGTCTTCATTTTTAATAAACAATAACTCATAAGTTATGAATTGAAAAGTTTTGTAAAGTCACAAAACTTGCCCTCAAGTTTTGGAACATGTAAAGTCATCTAGTAAACTTTAGTTCCAACCCTTAGAATTTTAGAAGTTAAAATTCAACCCTTATACTTTATGATATTATAAGTTAATAATATATATGTATGTATAAGATCAAGTCGTTTTACCGTTAGTAGGCCTCATTCATGAAGCTGATCTATAAGGGGGTATAAGGTTGTTGCCTATAAAATGGCAGCTTAATGGGTGTCCATCTCACCCACCGCTTCCTTGACTGGTGGAGGGTCGTTAGCCGAACGGGTAGGACAATGACTTAAAAAATTCTCATTAAAAGTATAATGATACTAAAGTAACTAAATGTTTTTATAAATTCCCAATATTAGTTAATTTAGAAAAATATGAATATGGTGCTAACCCATGAAATTACACTTTGCACCTTGATTAAGTCGTTAGTGGAGCATGTGTGGTTAACCGGCACACTAAATTGGACTTAACAAGGTAGGAAAAGGGTGACTTAAGGTTTTTCATAGGTCGGCGGAGCGCGTGTGGCTAACCGACACATCGATTGAGTGAAAAACATTAAGGGTACCAAGTAGTTTGCATAGTTACTTCACACCTTGTTCTATGATCCTCGGCATTCCAGTCACAAAACCTGAAGGGCACACTCGAGATTGAAACATGCCATTGAAAAGTTCAATGAATCTCAAAAGAATCTAGGAGTTTCTAAAAACCAATTAAAAAACCTAATAATTTATATTTCGTTTTTCCATGGTGGAAATTGGTGAATCGTCATTCACCTACCTTTCAAATATATTATAGCTTAGATTATGACATCCCTCTTCTAAGTTATAATATATTGTGATTGGGTCCTAAACTTAATATTACATTTGGGTGTTTTATTAAGGACTATCTTTATATCTAATCTAAACTTATTTGTCTTCTTTTTAGATGTCAACCAACAATGTTACTTCTGGCTCAAACCCTACCGGCTCCTTCTCTCTCATAAACCTTTGTGGGAGAGTCATCTTTTATGGATCCAACTTTATGGATTGGATCAGGAACATCAGGATGGTCATTCGGTATGAGGACAAAGAATATGTCCTCAACAAGGAGCTTAAGGTACCCGAGGCATCCGCTTCTCCTGAGGAGGTCGCTGAATATGAGGCACATGAAAGAGATGCTACCAATGTGGCATGCATCATGTTGGCCACTATGACAGTCGAGCTCCAAAAGTCCTATGAGGACTACTATCCTTTTGAGATGCACCGGGATTTCATGGACCACTTCCATCAGAGTGCTCGTCAAGAGCGATATGAAATCATCTCCTCCATGATAACAACCTGGATGAAGGATGGTGAACCCATCACGGGCCACATGCAGAAAATGCGAAGGTATGTGAACCATTTGTTGAAGCTAAATGTAAAGTTCCCTGAGGAGTTAGCAATAGACATCATTTTTCACTCCTTACATTCATGTTATGATCAATTCCGCATGACATACCACATGAACAAGGAGGAAGTTACCCTCAGCAAGCTTTAAGGACTCCTAAAGACCGCTGAAACTGGACTTAAACGTAAGTCAATTTTACACTTTTAACCCTACCTTCAAAATCTTTACAATTGAATCCAAAACTTACCTTTTAAGCCCTGGTCCCATAAATTTCTTTCATAATAGATCCCTAAATTACCAATAAACCCTTAAGTCTTCAAATCTTTGCAATTTAAGTCCATAAATTACCAAACGCACCCTGGCCTCCGAAATCCTTTTCAATTAAATCCCGAACTTACACTTTTAACCCCCAACTTTTAAAATTCTTCATAAATTAGTCCGGGACTTACATTTACTAATATATTTAAATAAATGGGGCGTTACCACTCTCCCCCACTTAAATTAGATTTTGTCCTCGAAATCATTCCTTACCATTCCTTACACGCCCACCCACTCTAGTAAAATGGTCACCGTCCTGAGCACACCCTAGTCGTTCCCAGGGTAACCGTGACCATCCTTCGTAAGGCCCTAAATTTTGCAGGCGAACTAATTCTTCGCAATAAGATCACATCTACTTCATTTGAATTCTACTGTCTCGAGATGGTCTGAATCCCTGACAAACCACTCTTACGTAATCATTACTGCCGAATCCAGTCCACTTGTCTCTCAGCTGCCTACTCATCTCCTGATAACTCAAGGCTCCCACTAGAACACGGAATCACTGATCCACTTATCCATGTGATTAACTTATACTTGACCAATGCATAGATAATCTCTCTGTGGGTGACTTAGCACCACCCAAGCAATACGTTACTATGCTCGTACTTGCAACCCAAACATAATACTAATACTGCCCATAACACTGAAAATGACCAATTACTATCTGCCTGAAGCAATATGTTGCTCCATGGTTGCTTCCAAAATCTACTGAAACCTGTATGGCCTCAATTTGTTCGACAATCATCTGAATTACCGGGTTCCAACCCGACTCCAGAGCCAAAGGACTCCCTACCTAGTCGCCTCACACGACTTCTTAATGAAATCCTTCTCTGGAACTAGTTGCTACTAGTTATCTTGTCATTGTGGCCCTAACGGCCTTCTGATCTAACCGATTGGTTCCATGCGTCAAATCCTAACGTCGTCAAATCCAAGACTAAAAGTGATTGCTACATGACTAAAGGTAGCCTTAAATCACAAATGACCTCACATGGTCCATTGCTTTTCTAATCCCATAACGATAGTGGCGCTCCTACCATCTGAACACTGGCTTAACCAGGTCTAATCCGTCTGGGTAATTCTGAAATCCAATCCGTGGATTTCCATATCCTCACTGCTACAACCGAAGTGGTGGGTACTACTGTTCTTTCTGCGTCTTAACAATGCACTCACGCTATCTACCAACCTAGTGAATGCTACAGCTACTCCCGCAAAATTACAACACTCTAATACTATATGGATGCTAGTGAATGTTATGGCAATACCCGCAAACTTACAACACTCTAATACTATCTAGCTGCTAGTGAATGCTACGGCTACACCCACAGACTTACAACACCCTAACACTATCTGGTTGTTAGTGAATGCTACGGCTACACCCGTAGACTTACAATACTCTAACACTATATGGATGCAAGTGAATGCTATGGCTACACCCACAGACTTACAACACTCTAACACTATTTGGCTGCTAGCGAATGTTATGGCTACACCCGCAGACTTAAAACACTCTAATACTATCTGGTTGCTAGTGAATGCTACGGCTACACCCGCAGACTTACAACACTATTGGATCGAACACACACTTGACTCGCACTCAACTGAACTCATCTCCAGACTGGAATCCCCAACCTGATTCCCCAAGGCCTACTGACAAATATTATGGGACACAATCTCCTTATTGGCAAGTTTTCCCGAACTTCCCTCTCACACTATCCTCAAACCATACAACCGCTTGAGCTGTCTCCCTTCCTAACAAGGATGCGAAACTTATCCCAATTTCAAAACCGCTCCTATTTCTAAATCCTTGGATGATTCTCCCCCACTTTGATTCATCTAATGTCTTGCAACACACAATACATGAAGGATTCTCAGTCCTTCCCACCATTTTGTGACCAATCTGCTGAAAACCACGCTTACCATTGCTAATGTTTCAATACTAGCCCGTCCAAAAGATCACACCACCTCCAAGAACCCGAATAAATCTCCGGTAATAACCCACTAAACCCAAGAAGCTCCGAATCTCAGTTGGAGACCTCGGAATCTCCCAATGCATCACGACCTCTATCTTCGCCGGATCGACTAGAATACCCTTTTGATTGACAAGGTGCCCAAGAAATTGCACCTTGTGCAACTAGAACTCACATTTGGAGTACCTTGAAAAAAGTCTCTCCCTCCTCAAAGTCTCTAGCACCTCCCTCAGGTGCTTCTCGTGCTGCTCCTCAGTCTTGGAATAAACCAAGATGACGTTGTACTCTCCCAATCCCATGATTTGGGATATGATCTTTTGCTATCCACTAATAATTCTCGGTATGCAATTGGCATATGACATTTCTTGGAAATATATTCAAACACAAACATAAAATAACCCAGAGTCACACTTACTCAACCCCTGGAACGAAAGACTATCGTGCATTTTCCCACATGTGATGTACTGAATCTAACCCTGCTGGTCTCTCAAAAGTCGATCCAAAATCTAGGGTCTCCTCCCGAGGCCCTTCAGTATAAGCAACTGATTTGGTTCTCTTTTAACGATGTGCTCCAAGTCCATATCCCGTTCTCAAGCTCAAGAAGTCATATCATTTAGGGTCTTGCACCCCGAGATACTCACGATCTCCCTGCTATCATTCTACAGTATGTTCTGATAACTTACCTTCTTCATTTCCCCATCTGTTGTATATTGTGGTACCAAATAAGCTCTTTCCCGAGACTTGACAGTGATCTCTTCCACAGTCTCAGTCATCTGGTGGAGATCTAACAACTCTTGCGCCAACTGTTGCGCCTCAATCTCCTGGGCACACTCTGCCCATAATCTGGTCTAAAAGTCATCCCATGACATTGCATCAACCGCATCATCACTCAACCTTCTACCAGCCTCTTCCTATCGATCTCGTGCTCTGTCTCTCAGGAGGCAGGAAGTAAGTCAGATCTTGTATCCTTTCGAGACAACGGATGGTACTAAAAGTGTTGGCGACATCTGTCAACCATCTGCTGCTAGCAATGGGGTCCCTAGCCCCATGATAATCTAGAGATTCACAAGCTCTGAACTCCCGAAGCATCAACGTATGTGCCCTTATCATAACTGCCATCTCAGTGCGGAATGCACTCTGCCTCTCATCACAAATCTCTAAGCTGCCCTCCCCGATCATAACGAAGATCGCGGGAGTCTGGTAAGTGATACGGTGCGCATACTCTCAGATGGAATGAACTCCATCATCTAATCATCGAGCTGCCCGGCTATAGAGTCTGAGCCTGATCCTTTTTCGACACCAGAACTGCCATCTGGTCTACCTCTAAGCGCCACTATACATGGAAATATACCATCACGATCATCATAATACTCATCATACTTGAGGGATCTCATACACTACAAGTTCCCTGGTCTTATCTCATCCTTCCTTGATTCGAGTACGAATCCTCTGCTTTCAGTAGTACGGGCCCATACTACCTTCTACATCTATCCATACTTTCCTCAAGAGCTGCATTGACTCCACCAAGTCCCTTCTACTGCTACTGCTTTCTGCTACTCTCATCCTAGGCTTTCCCTAGGGTCATCACCATTCCACTCTTCGCCATCACCTGCATAAGAAGTCCTTGCTTTCTTCCCCTAACTAGTTCTCTAATACTATTACATATCACTCATACTAGATAATTCTTCGAATGAGAGATCCTACCCTACAACGGTTGGACTCAAACAAGAGCTGCGAAATAGAGCTAGACCTAACCTTCTAAAATTTTTTAGTCCTTGTAATATGTAACTTAACATATTCATTTACTAGTTAGTGAAAGACAACTAGAACTCCTAAAAGCACAAAGCAAGCAGCATTCAGGCATTGAGTACACATAATCAAGCATATACTACTCAGGCTATCACCTTGACTAATCGGTACTAGCATGCAGTTTTCACAAGGTTGAATCACATATAACAGACACATAAGGCATCCTTCCTAGATCCTTAGTCATAATCTAGCATGTTGTTCTAATAAAGCTGATATCATAACATAAACTTGTATGGGTAATTTGGGAGTACTTACTTGAGCTCGACTGATCGCATGCACCACAGCCTTTTCTCTTTTTAAAAAAAAACTCTTTTCTTTTTAAGTTTCTTTTTCAAAAATTTCTTTCGAAAATGTTTTTCTTTTGAAAACCTTATACCATTTCCTTAGTTTGAGTTTAGACACACCCGAAAGTGTGTCCGAATCCCTCAAACCAAGGTTTTGATACCAACTTGAAACATCCCAAAAATACAAGCCAAAAATTTCGTTTGAAAACATTACTAAAACCATAATATCCAAATATCATATAAGAAAACCATAATTCGTGTGTCTCAAAATGTCATAAAATATGTCTCATATCAAAAATGATGTCATGATCATGTCAAAAATATCAGAGTCTAACTCCCAGGCTAAAACTGTGGTGTGTGCCATGCCATCATCCCGAGCCTTTCCCCTTGCTAGCTGAAGTACTTGAAACCAAAACTGAAACTGTAGGCACAAAGCTTAGTGAGCTCCCCCAAACTACCATATACCATACAATAACATATAAAGCACATACTAGGTCTTGCCCACTGCATCTGACCGAAGTCCGGACCTGACTAGGGCCTTGCCCACTGCATCGGACCGAAGTCCGGAACTGACTAGGACCTTGCCCTCTGCATCGGACCGAAGTCAAGAACTAATTAGGGCCTTGCCCACTGCATCGGACCGATGTCTGGAACTAATCAGGTCCTTGCCCACTGAAGTCCGGAACTGACTGAGCATAGCATAATATAATCATTACATATAATAATAACACATATACTGCATACTGCATCCGACCGCAATCCGGAACACATAACATATAGACATGCTTGAATCACAAAGACATCATGCATATCGAACTACTTCTCAGGACCACCCTGGCATCGGACCGTAGTCCGGAACTATTGCTATCTAAACGGGCCGGCATTATGGTCGTAGACCCATTCCTACTGGAAGGAAAGTCACATCACAATGTTGTAGTCCTGCAGACAAAACCATAGCTGTTGGATGATAGATTCATGAATCTGTCAACATCAAAATGACACCCAATTAATAAATGGGTTCTAACACATATCCATAAATCCATGCTTGGGGTAAAAGACTACTTTACCCCTAACCTAGCTTGACTCAAGCCCAAGGCCTAATCCAAAGGCCCAAAAGTCCAACTATGGCTCAAAGCCCAATATATGGCCCAATTTTCCAAATTGGGCCCAAACCTTCACATGGTCTCATCTAAGGCCCAACCAAGGTCTAATCCAACATTTGGTATTTCTAATGGCCTAATATCTCATAATCATAACGGCCTATTTATGGCCCAATTTTCCAAATTGGGCCCAATCCTTCATATGGGCCTTACCCTGAAGCCCAACTAATTACTCTAGTCCATTTAAATATTCTTGGATGGCCCATTAATAAACCAATTACCAAAGCCCGATGGAAAGGCCCAACACAAGGCCCGAGTGAAATTAGGGTTTCACATAAAATGACGATTAGGGTTAAGTGTTTCTTACTTAGCCCATTAAGGACTTAATCCATTAGGTCCTTTACTCTACTAGATAAATGATATGGTGAAATTGGGCTTAATATACAATCCAATCTCAATGGCCCAAAAGTGGGTCCAATAAGTCTAAGGCCCAAATACTCACAATTAGGGTTTTTCACTCAAACATGGCCCAATAGGCCCAAAACTAATCCTTAAGCCCATTAGGGTTTTGTTAGGTCCATTAGGGTTTTGCTTGTGGGGCACCACCCACTACCACTTCGGGTAGTGGTGGACTGGTGGTCAATGGCGGCTCACGGTGGTGGTTATTATTATTATTATTATTATCATTAGTCAATGCTAGTTACAGTTACAAGACTCTTATCCAAAATAACACACACACTCACTCACTAACAACACACACACACACACAACCACGCCATGGTGGTCGGAGGTGGCGCTTGGCAGCAGCCACCACCTCACAGTGGTGGCGGTGGCTTCTCCGTGAATCCCCGCTAAACAAAACACACATACAACCTCATAACAATCGCAAACAGCAATAACATGTGAACACACACCCATAAATACACCACAACCACCTCCTACGGTGGCTGGTGGCGGCGGAATAAGGCAGAAATGGCAACCACAGCGGCGTTAATAGCGACAGCCACCATGACCAGCCACCATGGTGGTTCTTCTCAGTTGCCGGCGAACAACCCAGCACGCAATAGATCTGGAAACGGTCTCCTGCCAGGTAGCGCACGACGAGCGGCAGCAGCACAACCTTGGTAGTCAGCAACGGATACTACCACAGTGGGAGAAGGTGGCAGTTGGAGAGAAAGTGGCGGCTAGAGTAGGTGTCGGAACCGCATCAACGAAACACTAGGACAACAGCCCTTGCACGTCGTCGCTGGCAACAGAACAGTAGCAGGATCGGCGCCAACTGTCGGAGATAGCGGCGGCAGGCGCTATTGACTTATTACACCTCATCTCCGCTGGCACAAGTCCTCCACGTCGGTTCTTGTTGCTACCTGTGACAAGGGCTGATCGATGGCACAAGGTGGTCGGAAGACGGATGGGTGGATGGTGGCGATGGCGCCAGAGGCAAGGAAGGGGGGTGACAACCGCCTCTCTTATTAGGGTTAGGGTTTGGCACCCGGTGATGTTGGGTTATATACCAGACTCATGAAACTTTTCCCCATAATGACAAGTTAAGCCCCTCCTTTCCTTCATTTCTTTCAAACTAATCCATATTTTACACTTTTAACCCTACCTTCAGAAATCTTTACAACTAAATCCAAAACTTACCTCTTAAGCCCTGATCCCATAAATTTCTTTCATAATAGATCCCTAAATTACCAATAAACCCTTAAGTCTTCAAATCTTTTCAATTTAAGTCCATAAATTACCAAACACACCCTGACCTCCGATATCCTTTTCAATTTAGTCCCGAACTTACACTTTTAACCCCAACTTTTAAAATTCTTCACAAATTACTTCGGGACTTACATTTACTAATTTATTTAAATAAACAGGGTGTTACACTTTTGTCAATCGTTTACTGTCATTTCATTTTGCATGTTTTGACTTCCAAAATAACTATGTTTGGTATATCATATTGTTCGAATTCTCCATAGTCGGTCATATGTTGGAAGTAGGTATGAATCAAGATTGTCATGGGTTGGCTTGTAAAGGTCTAAGATGTTGGACATAGCTACAACACTCATGAGTGCTCATAAGTTCTGAGTATTGGATTCAACCCATGCTCATTGGTATCACTTCATGGAATTTATCTCGAGTGATCGTGAGACGGTAATATCATATAAGCCTTCAAACCTAGATATATGACTTGTTGCCTATGAGTTGGTTATGCATTGATTGTACAAAAATGCATTGGTAACTCGATGTTATAAAACGTGCTTTTGTGTGTGATTCAATAAGTAGTAGAACAAGCATATGAGTCAAAGTTTATCTGTTCCTTCTTGGATTAGAAGCGATATCTGGGCCCCTCGATGATTTTGTTTTGACCCATGTACCGAGCCTGGTCAGAACTAAATTGATGTGTTCGATTAAGTTCTTTCGCAAACAAATCGGAAATCAAGAAACAAATTGTTGGACAATAAGTAAGACATTGTTCCATGTATTTGTCTGGCTGATATCTAGAATAGAAGATTATATGATCACTTATCTTAAATGGCGTATCATCATCATCTCAGTTCCGAGAGACCTTGAAAGAGCTACGATTGCTGATCGGTTCCTGAAGTCATACTTGCAATTATAGTTATTAGACTTATCCAAGTGGGAGACTGTTGGATAAGGTGTCTAAGTCCATCACTATTTTTGGTATGTACTTGACTCAGTTTGGCATGGTCCATTTGGGTTGCATGGCATCATGCATTTGGATAGACTAAAATGAGAGAAAAACACTTATGGTTTGTAAATATATTATAAGTTCTAATATATTAATAATATTATTTAATTAGTATTGATCAAGAATTAATTTAGAATTAATTAAGTGATCAAAAGGTGACTAATTAAATATATGGGTTGATTGTGTAAATCATCCATACTTGTATAGTGGGCTAATGCTCCATGGATTATCAAGTTGGGCTAAAATCCATAGGATGCTCCATCACTACAAGAAAACAGCCCTTTAATGACTCGCAAACAATGACACTCGCTGATAGACGACGCGCATTTGTAAGTGCCCTAAAAGATAATGTCAGTTTTGCAAAATTTGAAGGATAGAGGGCATGCATTTGTGCGCGCCCTAAAATTAGTGTCAGAAAAGAAAGAAAAAGGAAATGCGGAGGGCGCCTTTCATAAAATGTGCATCATGTAAAGGTGTCGCTTTATAATTTTTAAGTGAAACACGCGTTTTAGGCGGGAAATGAAATCCACAAAAATTACCCCGCCTATTGAATCCCAAAAATTAATCCCCCCGCCTCTTCTACTTAGCAAGAAAAAGCCCTAGGTCCCTCATCTTCATCTTCAGTATCATCAAATATCTCGTTCATCCTCTGCATTATTTCTATCGTTCTTCCCTCTCCTCACTGATCAATACCCAAAAAACCCTAATATCATAACCACTCCTCTTTTCTCACACAAAAAAAAATCCCAAAACATAACCAAATACAAAATTCCACAAAATCATTGTGACCATTTTAGCTAGGGCTTTTTTCAAGAACAAAAACAATCTCTCATCTCTCTTAGCTCTGAAACAATGGAAGATTCACCTTGCTTCGCCTTTGGTCACTTCTCCTCCGGCTATGTCAGACCTTCCTCATTACAAATCGACCAACGATAAGCTAATACTTATAACAGAATCATTTCACTCTCAATTGGGTGTGCGACTCCTCCATCGCACTGATGACTACGAGTGTGACTCTTCCACCACACCTGTGATTGCGTCCCGTCTCACATCCCTGGCCGCTACCTTAATAGGTTTATCTATTCAATTAGATTTTTCTTTTCAGTTAGAAATCGATTTCGTCCCCTCCCCAGCTCTTCATCTCTTCACTAAAATCTTTGTTCATCTATCCACTAAAATCTTCACGGTTTCTTTAATTTCACTCCAAGGGTTATTTGATAGCTCTTGTATGGTTTATTCCCTATACTGAATCGAGAGTCAAAACCATTGTGGTGGTTGTGGTGGAATCAAAATGCAGGATTGAACCATTGTAGCAGAGAGATAGGGTTTCTGAAATTTTATCATGATATGAAACCCATAGTTTCGATTGAATGAGAAGCAGGTCCGATTCTTCTCTTTCGGTTTAACAAAGGTATGATGTGCTTATAATGGTTCATCTACATTCTCTCCAGTGACACTCGCTACCTTTTCCTCTATTTCTTCCTCTAACACCGCTGATTTAGGGCAAAATCTCCACCATCTTTAGTTCATCTTCAGTAATATGGATTTGTAATCTCTGATTTTGGAAGGGAGAGATAGGGTTTCTAGAATTTTATCATGATATGAAACCCAATAACTGAAGTGATGAGAAGTCATGGGTATTTTGGACCATACGAGTCAAAGATATTGGAAGTGTCATGACTTATAGCTTTGGTGAAGAGGGCCCTGCCATTGTGTAATTGCAAAAATGGGAATCTTCTCGATTGCTAGCAAACCTAGCACAGTTTCGTGAAGCTTTCCTTTCCCCAATCAGGGAACTTATATTATTGCTTTCATATCACCATGAAGGGTTACTTCTTCCTCTAGTCAAAGGTGAACATCCAATCTAACAATCTTAATTGCTTATCCTATGATAAAACCTAATTTATGTTGATTTTAAGATGCAATTTATATGAATCTTCTGTGCAGGTGGAGCTGTAAGTAGTATTGTAAGCTATCCCATGCTTTCTGATATAAATTCACTTGCTTGGGGTATATGTGAAGATTCAAATAGTCAACATAAGGGGGCTTTATTTAGACTATGTATATATATATATATATATATATATATATATATATATATATAGTGTTTTGAATCTAAACATTTTTTTATAAATCTTTAGGTGCTGATAATCAAGAGGAAATTGTCGTTGAAAGCATAAAACATGCAAAGGAAGCTATTGCTTTAGATGTCAAGGATGGGAATTCATGGTGTAAGTTTATTGCATAATTTATCATCAATACATAAGAATTTATGTGTATTGACGATTTTACCCTTTCTGTTCTTCCAACAGACAACTTGGGGAATGCTTGTTTGACATGTTTCTTTGTCACAGGGGCATGGGATCACAGCAAATTACATCAGTCTTTAAAACCATACCAAAATGTTGTATGTTAGAAATCTACTTTGTAGATTTGACTTGAAAAAGTCAACTTTTATCTGATATTGTTTCTTTCATGATGTAACAGGAGAAAGATGAAAGCATGAAGTCAAACCCAAACTTATATTTCAATTCTGCTACTGTGAATACATATCTGGAAAATTACGAAAGGGCCCTCAGTGGATTTGAAGCAGCTGCATCAAAAAATCCTTGTCTTAATGCCACCGAGGAAGTTCAAAAAATGGTCAATCTTTTTAACAAGCTAGACACTTTGTTGAAGGCAAGTTTCTGTCTTTGTTATTACCCTTTTCTTTTTAAATTTCAAGAAATTGTATCTTAAATATTCAGATAAATAAAAGTAGAAATCAAGATTGGTTTTCTTGGATGAGAGCTCGAGTCTTTGATGTGAACTAACTATTTGTTTTACAGGGACAAATCAAGGCCAAATGGCTAGCTTCTTAATTAATTCTCACAAAAGGTGGTTAACTCTCTTATCAACATGTATCCTAGCTTCTACTAATTATCAATGTTTATGTGTTCAGGTTTGTCCAATCTGTTGTTGCTTTTACTATCTTTTGAGAAGGCAACAGGGAAAAAACCACTGGGGATCATATTCTACAGGTATATATATAAATATAATTTCAAGTGGTACAATTAAAGAAAAAAACTAAATCTTCACTTTGTTTTTTATTTGCAGGGATGTTGTAAGTGATGGGCAACTAATGAGCCGAAAGCAACTTCTTCAATACAAGAGTGGGGACACTGCTGACTGTTGGTGCATGCTGTCTTTATATGATTGCTTGCTTTCTCATATGGTTCGGGTCTCTTCTTGCCTCAGGAGGAAACTATATTTTATTTGTTGTTTTAAAGGGAAGACCCAATTTATTTTCCACCTACCTTTATATCTCATCGCCATATATGATGTTAAAAGGGCTACAATCATAACCCCCTCATTAATGTATATCACTCATTTTCATTCTTTGCATAATGCATAATAATTAATAAATGACTTATCATATCCTGTCAATATAACATATACCTCATCCTCATCATTGAAAGAGCTTTTTTTTGAATTTATTGATGCAGTGGATTCATCAGAGGGCCTGGAGAGGACCTGAAGCCTTTCATTCCATGAAAAGTACAAACAGAACCCCTGTTATCGGTTGTAATTTGCACTTTCAAGAGTGGGCCACCTACTCATAGAGTTTTGCGGTCGTTGGGCTGCATTATATGACAATGTTTCGATCAATTGTCCAAGTAGGCGTCTGAATTCCAATGTCTATAGTCTAGAATATCAATAGTATAAAAAAAATTAATTTGATGAATTTAGGTTTGATTAATACTTATTAATGCAGGAATGGGGCTTTGAACTTCCAATAGGGAATATTTCATATCGTGCAATGATCAAATATATATATTTCTTGCTGGCAACAACATCTGGAAAAGCAGTAGCAGAGAGATTCCCTGGTAAGCTCACAGCTCCATTTGAGAAAACTAAGCTTTCTGCTTATGCCCTTGCTGCCATGGTCGAGAGTGCTATTCTTTCAGAGGTAAAAAATAGTAAACCCTTTTCTTTATTTGGGAAAAAGACTTAATTACCCTTTTCTTTAACAGGAATTAATGCAAGGTTTTGATCAAGAGACTGTTGTTGTAGTAGTAGCTAGATTAACTTCTTATAAAATGGAAATGGAGGTGAATTTGCTTTTTCCTTTCTAGTACTTTTTGCACAAATCAAATATATAAATTTTAGTTACAGAATTACCCTTTTCAGGAATCATTTGATGCAACAAGGTGGATAGATAGAAACCTAATTTGTCTATGTTCCAAATTTGGGGATTATAGAAAAGATGACCCTTCTTCATTTTCTTTAAACCCTAGTTTCTCATTGTTCCCTCAATTCATGTTCAATCTTCGAAGATCACAATTTGTTCAGGTAAAAAGTTAATTTACCGAATTGCCCTTTTTGTTATATGTTCTTAATTTTATGAAATGTTGGCAAGTGTTTAATGATAGTCCAGATGAAACTGCTTATTTTCGAATGATGTTAAACAGAGAAAGCATAACAAATGCAACTGTGATGATTCAGCCTTCATTAATTTCATATTCATTTAACTCTCTTCCTTCTCCAGCATTGCTTGATGTGGCATCAATTTTAGCTGATAGAATCTTGTTGTTAGATTCTTATTTTAGTGTAGTTGTTTTTCATGGCATGACAATTGCTCAATGGAGAAATAATGGCTACTAACATCAGCCTGAACATCAAGTACTTTTTCCTCATTTCACTTTTCCTTTTTATAATTTAAAAAAAAACATTAGATTAATATTTTTTTTATATTTTGTAGGCATTTGCTCAGTTGTTACAAGCTCCACATGATGACGCATAACTAATAATACGTGATAGGTTTTCTGTCCCACGATTGGTGGTGTGTGATCAACATGGTTCTCAGGTAAATGCCCATTTTACCCTCACATTCCAAATAACAAATTTCACAATATTGATTAGTAGTGGGAGATACACCAAATGACTTAAATTTCTGCTTAAATGGTCTCATATGGCCTGATCGGACTCTTCATCGTGCTCTAAATGGTGATTACTATAAATTTTTTTGCTTAGTATTTAGGTTTTTGTTTAGTTATTTCCAACAAAAATGTTTCCATGATGAATCTTTTGGTAGAGACAATGTATAAGAATTACTTCATTGAGCTAATTATGATGCGATCCTTTGTTTATTTGTTTTCAGAGATCAAGTATTGCTATCAACCAATTAAAATTTCGTTCACCAATGATGTAATTAAGGTATGAATATCATCACTCTTACTTGTTTGTCTATATCATTTTCATGAAAATGTTTATGTTGCGTATTATATATTCATGTCCAGTTGTGCTTTCTATATAGCAAATGTTAACCTTGGTCTTTGCGTTTTTTGTTCATAGATTACAAACACCAATTTCTTTCAAACAACAGAAGATCTAGAGTTTAATTGGGTGATTGAAGGTGATGGATGTAAACTTGATTCTGGAACTCTCGGTCTACCAACATTAAAGTTTAATTGGGTGATTGAAGGTGATTTTAGTTCTTGAAACGAGACTCAAGATATATCATATTTTGGCATGGCTAGAAGCTTTGGAGGAAATGAGACTCAAGCAAAAGTAAACACACAAAGAGTTGTTGGCAAATATTAAGCAAGATGATGCAATTGTATATAAATGAGTTCATTTTTTTATAACATTTACTCACTTTTGGAATAATTATTTGTATTTGATATATTAGTGAAATGAATTATCTTTGTTATTTATGGTATTTTATTTTGTATTATGAGATTTTTAATGTATTATTTAATTTGAAAATTAGTAAATCTATAAATAATATTTTTTTTAAACATTTAAAATTATGATACGCAAAAATGTGTGTCATCTTCATTTATGACATGGCTTTTCTTGACAGGGGCTTTCTTGATACGCATTGCGTGTCATTAACACGCGCGTCGTAAGGTTACGACACACGAATGTGTGTCGTTTTCCTTTACGACAGGGCCTTCCTTGATACGCATTGTGTGTCGTAAACGCGCGTCGTAATTGCACATCGTAAATGAGCGTCGTAAATGCGCGTCGTCTCTTTTTATGACAGGGTCTTCCTTGACGCGCATTTGCGCGTTGTCTGAGCCTTTTACGACGCGCAATGAGCGTCGTAAAAGGTTGTTTTTCTTGTAGTGCATGGTGGTTATAGAACCCATGGGTCATGGAAATGAAAGGTCTTGACAATTTAGGGTTTACATGGTGTAACCCTAATTGTAACACACTATATAATGATCATTATGTTCACCAAAATCGGAACTTAAGCAAGAAAGAAGAGGGCTAGCCGATTTCAAGTAGTGTGACATTTCTCTCAAAGTTTATTCCAAGTGCATTTGGTGTTGTGTGAGACATCTGAGGCATCACACTTGGGGTGTTAGGCTCTTAAGGTTTTCAAGGAATCCAAACTACTACAAGGTATGTTTTCTAGCTTACTTTTAGTTTAAAAGTTCCCCATGTATGCTAGATAGGATTGTGAACCTTGGAAAGTCAATTTTGCATGTATCTTAGTCAAACATAGATCCAAGGTTTCTAGGGTTGAATAAACACCTTAGGAGTGTTAGAATGTTCAAAACCCTTCACTATTTCCCAAGGATCAAGATGTTTTGACCAAAAACCCAATAAAAGTGTTAAGAAAGAGATCTAAGCAATCATTTGGCAAGTTTGAGACTTGCTTACCAAAAAGTGACGAGGATGGGGTGAAGTTTCTGGAAACATTTCTAAGCAATCATTCAAAGTACTCTTTCTGTGTGAATAAAATAGCTAATCTCATCCCATAATAAAAATTACATGGAAACATTTATCAACCATTTTATTTAAGGTGCATGTTAACTCGATTTTTCTCTGTTTATTTCATAAGCAACATAACATTCTACTTTTGATAATATTTTTGTTTATAAAGATTTTTTATAAGCAAGTTTTTTCTTTATAAAGATTCTTTTATTGAAGTTTAATCCAGCAAAATGATTATTAAGTGCACTGTGATTGTGTTTCTTTTGTAGATCTTAAGGTTGTAATCGCATATTAAAAGGAATATTTATGTAGATTTGCTCAAAGGTTTTAATGACGCAATTATTAGAGAACATGGTGAAGCTTTTGTGGTGGCAGCTTCACAAATTCTTCTTTTCCTCTTAATATGCAAGTTACTAAGTATTACCAAAAGATGATCATGGGCTTTTTGTATAGGTATTTCAAAATTGTGCTCTTTTTTAGAAATTTCTAATAATCTTTATACCAAGTTGTATCTTTTTTCCTTTAGTCATTTAGCTAATAAAAACTACTCTATCATTATACTTTCAAAAGCAAGTGAAAATTGTTATAGGATGATGTGTTTGTTTTCCTTTTTTCTTTTTTTCTTTTTTCATTTTTTATTTTTTGGAAAAAATAGCTCCCAAAGCAAATGAAGAATAAAAACTACTCTATTATTATACTTATACTGTTCGGGTTTCAAATGTTTCAGAAAAAAAAAACAGTCATATATAAATTAAAGACCCTAGAGAAATAAGAAATTGAACATACCATCTCAATCCTATTCGATATATCATTTTAGAAATTCTTACTATTTATTCATTTATATTTATAGGCGAAAAAAAAAAGCATAAGTACATTGCTAATTTTCAAGAACTAGATATAGCTATGTTGAGGCTACAAAGTTTTTATTTGAGTTATGTGTCTCTTCCATTAAAAAATGAAAATTCTGCAACTTTATTGCATGTTATAGTATCTTCACTCCTCATTTCTTATAAAACCAAGTTAGTGTATATTATATGCAATTAAAGATATAATGGAAATCAGCATAACATACATGACATTTGGTATGTTTTGTTACTAAAAATTTTATAGTCCCTTCCCTCCTCATTTCTTATAAAACCAAGTTAGTGTATATTATATGTAATTAAAGATATAATGGAAATAAACATAACATGCATGGTATTTCGTATGTTTTGTTACTAAAAGTTTATAAGACTGATTGACTACTTCCTCTTCTGTAATGATTTCCCTTATCATCAATCCTCTACTTCCTCTAAAATTTTATAAGAGATTGATTATTTCCCCTACTATTATTATTTCCTTTATCATAAATCTTATACTCCCTCTAAATATAGCTCAATTATTAAAGACTATTGGGTGTGGGTAACATGTTATTGCATATTACCACATCCAAAAGATATCACATCATTGTCCTAGTCATACGTGGGTGTTATATAACATCCAAGGTGGAAATGGACAACACCAAATAACATGTGATAACACCCCTTATTTTTTATTTTATTTTATTTTTTGATGTTTTTATTTTCGATATTTCAATTTTTTTTTATTTACGTCATAATATTTATAATTATCGTATAAAAAAATCTTAAATTAAAAACAACATTTAAAAAGTAAAAATAAAATTTTAACAAATTCTAAATTAAAAACAACATTAAAAAATTACAACAAAGGACAAAAACATTTAAAAATAATTGTGCAAACAAATGTCGCAGCAGCATATTTGGAAATCAGAAATCGAGTCAACAAATACGTGTTGAAAAAGTTGGTTTGATGTCCATCTTTCTTCAACGTTTGTTTGCAAACACTTATTCAAGAAATCTTTAGCTTCCACCGATAACCATGTCAAAAACAATGGCACATCGCCGGAATACCCAATTCTGTATAAAACAGACACCGGGAATCAACACTAGGAGTAATGAAATCAGGACGTTGGCACAATGGTTCACAATTACTCCATGGAGCATCGTTGAAGTCAATTTTCACAGTGAAGTTACAGAGTTCCAAACCTGTTACTAACAAAGGTCACTTCTCGCTTCCAGAGTAAGTGAGGCGATCGACAAGAGCAAGACACCCATTCAAAGTATTGTTAGTGGGAGATCGCACCCAAGTGAGCGGAGTAACATATTTGGAATACATACCTTTGGTATGTCTTTGGCCCGCTGACTGGTCATGTTTTTGGTGGCGTAGTTGCAAAGAATGAACCCTAATCCTCTAAATTGGACCTTAGTACCCGAAATCGAGAAATACAGTTAAGTAACTTTGTCTTCAGATTTTAATCAATTTTAGAGGAAACCAAAACCTGGAAAAAGGTAAGAAGAGTACGTGAATAAAGGCAAAAGCAAAATTTAGATGAATGATTATATGAAAAGTCAAAATACTCATAATTTTGACTTTTAAGTTTTCACTATTTTGACTTTTAAATGTTTCAGTAGCACATGAAACTTGCTAATATAGGTTAGAGGGACTAAAAAGGACAGGTCACTTCAAAGTTTGTTCCCTCAAAATGCTTGAAAATAACTTAAGGGACTGAATTAGTAAATGTAAAATACATAGTAGGGTTAATGTGTCATTTTCCTTATAAATAAATAGGGAAAATAATTATTATTTTTTCTTTTTAAGTTTGTGACCGTTTGCAAACGGTCAAAATGTGATCGTTCCCCTCAAATGCAAGCCAATTTCAATCGTTTCCTCTCATTACCACAATAACAGGCATTACCCTAATGCGAAAAAATGCAACCCCGAGGCAGTGTAGCCAGCGTTATAACTATGTTTTTGTCGTGCCGCGTCGGAGTAACACGGGTGCACGTTGCCCGTTCCCACCCGTCTAATACCAGATATATTTCCGATTGTCTTGACTCGGATTATGATGGGTATGAACAACTCTCATGAAATTAATGATGAATCAAATATGATGATGCGTCATGTTTTGGTTCAGGTCAGTTGTTCAAGTTGCAATTGGATTGATCCAGTCCGGTTAGTTGTCTGGTTCAGGTCTCAAATTGTTCAACTTGCAATCGGATTGATCCTCAAATTGTTCAACTTGCAATCGGATTGATCCGGTCCGGTTAGTTGTCTTTGTAACCGGTGGCTAGACATGTGTTGGTTTTAGGCGGATGTCATGTAATAATAGTTGGTTTGTGTAATTGTGTATTGTAACATATTGAGCTTATTTTTACTTTTTCTAAATGTTTGAAAAATTACTCCTATTGATTCAATTACCCATTAATTACACATTTTGTTATGAGTTATAAGCTAATTATTGTACTTGATGTGTTATGTGTTATAATGTCGGTCCAACCGGTCCAAAATTTAAAGAACAGGTGTAATCGGTTTCGGTTCTAGACGATTAAAATGCATACATGTCTATCTATGCTCACCATGACAATTAAAATGAGTACCGGTCTATGTTCCATGATTGATTGTGTTTGTTTTTCTATGTTCCATAATTGATTGTGTTTGTTTTTCCAGACTATCAATTATATATTTTATTGTACAGCATCATTTTTTCATTAATCTACACATAAGAATGTTGAAGGGATCTTCAAAACATTTTACATATTTAGTTGAATCAACCATTATAAAGTTGCAGGCAACACATCTAACTTTGTAAATAAATAACTTTTTGCAAATATTTGATTAGTTATTACAGTTTTGAATTATATATAGTTTTTTCTTTCTCAACCTTGGTTTCCACAGGTTTATATAAAAGTAAACAAAGAAGTGGACTCATTACATTAAAAATGTTAAACATGGTGGTTGTCCCTTTGAAAGGGGTGAAACAGGATGATTAGAAGCATCATCTTTTGACAGATCCACAGGCACCCGATATATATCAATTGAAAAGGGTTTTGATCAAAGGTACTAAAAAAAGAATTTCAAAGGGTAGACACCATAAAGAATTTGTCCTTCCCAAAAGAAAAAAGGCACATTTGATGCAACAACAAAACTATAATCTAAATGGAACTCAAGGGGGACCATAAGATACAAAGTAATATCTAAAAGCAGATTATAATAACTGTTCTAATACCAAATCACAATTAGTAAATGGGATAATCCATATAGATTCAATTTTCGACTTTAGATGGCATTGAGAAGGATTAATTTCAAGCAGCAGAAAGTAGGAGAAAACACAAGATATAATCCAGATAAATTTACAGATTCAATCCGAAATTGTAGATAGTGTGCGTAGAAAGTAGGAGAAAACACAAGATATAATCCAGTCAAATTTACAGATTCAATCCGAAATTGCAGTGTGTCATAGACAAAAAGAATTACTACAAACCATGAAACTTTCACTTACCCACGGGCTTTAAGATCTGCAAGGCGCCTGGAAAGGTCATCCTCCTCAACCTTCTCAGTGTTCTTGGTTGGCACTGCGTGAGCAGCAGGTTGTGGCAAGCCCACAGACACCTCCAGACCATAATCATCCGCAACTTGCTGCATCAAGCTGTTGACCTCTCCTTCTGGAGTCGAAAGAGAAGTGCTTCCAGCCATCGAGCTCTCCATGAACTCCGCCTGTACTTCCATATTCACAAACTGGCGTTCAAACTGGTCCATGGTCTCAGACATCTTCTGTAAGTTACCCGTGGCTAGGGTTGACTCAAGAGACTTTACGATCGATCCCATAGACTTGCTGATCGTTGTCATCTTGGCCTGCGTATCGAGCCTTGCGACGACTGCATCAAGACGTGAGGATAAACGAAGGTAATTCATCTGTTCGCTACGCTTACGGATCGCGTTTTCCGCGTAGATCCGTGCTCCGTCCATGTTACCTTTCTCGATCGCTTTCTTGACTTTAAGTTTCTCGGATTTCTCGTCTTTCTCGCACTTTCTTGCTTGACGTTGGAGGCTCTTGGCGGTGAACTTGAGCTCCATGATCTGGTTCATTAATTTCTCAGCTTGCCCCATGATTTTTCGTTGATCTGTTGAGAATCAGAAGAAGCTGATAAAGAAGTGGTTAACTCGATCGTTGGATTGAATCTGATGATTGATTGTAAAGCCCTCTTTTGAGCTAGGGTTTGAATGTGTAGGAATTTTCTTCGGTCTTCAATAGGGGGTTTTGCTATTTGTTGGAGACGGGATCGCGTAAAGTAAACGAATGACCGTTGCTCTTGTGGGTCCCGATATCACACGCTTTAATCCGTGTGTGAAATCTATACAATGTCGACAATGAATAAGTTTTACGGATAACGATTAAATAAATTTTTATAAACGAGTTAATTAAAAAGAATACTTTTTGCAGAATATGAAAAATCATTTGGATGGGAATGTCTTGTTCCAACCCGTTAGGCCATCCGTTATACATTTAACGAGCCACGAATCACAATCACCATCACGAACAACGAAAGAGTGTTGGTGTGTATAAGACGACCGCGAACAAAAATCAGAGAGGAAAGAAGAGAGAAGAAAAAGGAGGGGATTGGTCGTGGTCATTCATCCTCCCCACCACAAATCACCACGACCACGAAGGTTCGGTGCGCACAGACAACGCTTTTGGCCATGTAGACTACAAGCCCATTCGTCCTTAGTATACCGGATGACCTTATGTGAATTTCAAAGTTGGTGGATGGTGAGAATTAACATAAAGGCATTTAGGAATATGAAATCTTATATTTCGGATTGAGATTGTTCATTCTTTACTCAGAATACAATATAAAATATTAGGTTATTATTCATGAGAACCATGAAAATCATTGTTAAGAAAAAAAAATATTGATAATTTTAAGGGAAAATGACGCAACAGTCTTATTATGTATTTTAATTGGGATAATGACTTAAAAGGGTAATATATTTTTCGATTTGTATGCATTTGATCATTGAGTTTTTTTTCGTGTACATTTACCCGTTTCATCTTGTTAAACTGTACACATTCAGTCCTTCTGAGCGGTTACTCCAGGTTAGCCGGGAAAAATGACTTATTAGGGTAATATATTTTTTATTTTATACACATTTAGTCTTTAATATTTTTTTACACATTTAGTCATTAATATTTTTTTTGTTTCAAAATAAGTCTATTTTATTTTTATACTCATTCAGTACATATGAACGATTTCTTTAGGTTTTTCTCACGACATCTTACGTGAGACAATCATTGATGAGATGTTTGGGGTTGTTGATGCTTATGTCCATCACGATCCCGACTGTTTGGTTGCGTAGGTCTTGTGGTTTAGCTTAGGTTTTGTCTTCTAAATGTTGTAACTTCTTCATACGATACCAAATTTTAACAATCTTTATATCCACGTGTTTGTTTTTTGAGTCTACCACAACTTTCGATAAGATTACTCCTGTTAAAATGTAATATATTTTTACTTTCGATTTAATAAAAAAAAACATTCATACATGCATTCATGAAAAACGTGTGGATATAAAGATCGTAAGTAAATATATATTACTTTTAACGAGAGTAATTTAAAAGAAAGTTGTAGTAGACTAAACTACAAACATAGGAATATAAAGATCTTTAAAATTCAATATCATATGAAGAAGTTGTGATGTTTAGAAAACATGACCTAAGCAACCAAGTAGTCGAGATTGTGATGGGCATAAGCATCAAAAGCCCCAAATACCTCATTAATGAACATCCTACGTAAAATATCGTGAGAAAAAACTAAAGAAATCATTCATAAGTACTGAATGAGTACAAAAACAAAAATGACTTGTTTTGTAACAAAAAAATATTAAGGACTAAATGTGTACAAAACTATTAATGACTAAATATGTACAAAGTGAGAAATATATTACCCTATTAACTCATTTTTACCGGCTAACCTGGAGTAGCCGGTCATAAGGACTGAATGTGTACAGTTTAACAAGTTGAAGAGGTAAATGTGGACGAAAAAAAACTCAGTGACTAAATGTATACAAATCAAAAAATATATTACTCTTTTAAGTCATTATCCCAATTTAATTTTGCCCATTTACTCCGTAAAATTATTTTCGAGCCTTTTAAGGGAACAATGTGGTTTTTGTCGGGTCGATTTAGTCATTTTGGACAAAATGAAGGGGTAACCCGATTACCCCTTTGCCACATAGACCTTGACTAGTCTCTCTCTCTCTCTCTCTCTCTCTCTCTCTCTCTCTCTCTCTCTCCAGAATCAAGCATATAAATTCAAGAACTCATCTTATTCTCTCTTATATCTCTTTTTCTCTTTTTAGAACCAAGAACATTTGAACTCGAGATCTGAAAATTGATCCCAGAAACGGGTTTGTTCTTTCTCTCCGAATGAAGACCACAAAAATGAAAGTTTTTTTCTTGAGTTTAGAAACACACACACATTTGTGAAAATCGTTTTTTTTCTTTCTTTCTTAGATCAACATTTGAAGAAATTGATTTTTCTTATTCTTTCTTCCAAAAAGAAGCCAGTCACACGATGAACCCAGAAATCAATGAACCAAGAGCATAAAACCTATATTAATTACAGAAATGATCCATCTTAGAAGTCCAAAAACAGCTCCCTGAAACATAAATTTCATGTTAATTTTATTGTTTGATTTTCCATTTTGAATTTCTGTTTGAATGATTCTTGGTTGATTTTGATTTATGAACTTGATTTTCTGGTCCGAATCTCCAGCTGAACATGATTTCGATTTCATAAGTTCAGATACAACCCACCATTGCATGTTTTCTAGTTTAAATTAATTATTGAAATCATGTTTTTTTCTGATCGAATCGAGTATTTAGTGGTCCGGGTTGTGATTTATTTTAATCTGTGGGAGTGAATGTAACGACCCAATTTTGTCAAGAATTTTTTTTCATTTTTAATTACTCAAATAATTCCCTTCACTCATAATTTCCAAACCGTTTGTTTTCCAAACCATAATTATTACAATTTCAAAGTACTTTTGAAAACATCAGATAGTCCCATCCCACATCAGATAGGCTCCCCCACATGGCCTTACATCCAATGTCATGGGCTACCCCACATGGTCTTCACCTAGGACTGCCATGGGCTACCCTACATGGTCATACATCCAATGCCACGGGCTCCCCCCGGGGTCTTCATGCATAACATGCCATCACCTCACAACACACAAAATATCTACCACATATGTCAAAAACACATAATGGGCCAGCCTTGGTGCCTTAGACCCATGGGTATGGTGAGAAGACTCACCTGTCACGAATGCTGAACTGACACTTTGCGACCAAATGTACCCCACGGGCTGCTCCACGCAACTGCCTAAAAAGTGTCATACAATATCCAGTCATTTCCCCAAAGTCCATCCTGGTCAACTACAACCAAGGTCAAGTCAATTGTCCATGTTGACCCTAACTCGCCGAGTGCAACTAGTGACTCGCTGAGTTTCCCAGAATATCATCTACTCACCGAGTCATCAAGGCGAATCGTCGAGTTCATACAGTCTTGATTGATAATCTAAGGTCATACGTCGAGTTCCCTTGCTTGACACTCGACACGTCTACGAACATCCAGCCATTGGGAAAACCTACTCGACTCGCCGAGTTGTTCCTTCAACTCGACGAGTTCTAGGCAAAATTCATTGGGCTCTCCGATTTGTTCATCCAACTCGGAGAGTCCATGCCTGCCTTCAAATGACTCGCCGAGTCACCCCCTGTGACTCGCCGAGTCCTTTCAGATCTCAATCCATACAGACCCTTTTTGAGCCATGCAAAGCTTCCAAACTGCATATCTAGGCTCCTGAGGCATGCTTTCCACGTAAAGTTGCAAACTTTACATGCATGCAAGGCTTTAAGGCCCTAAAATAGCAAATCTAAGCTTGGAATGGGGTAATACACTTGAGGGAAGGTACATGCTAAGCTCAACTGATAACTTTATGCATCTTGAGGCCAAAAGGAGTTCAGATCTGAAGTTACAACTTCAGATCTTGGCTTAAACACAAAATCCCTTTCTTAGAATCCATGCACAAGAGGGTTTTGGGTGGAAATGAGCCAAGAGATAGCTTAATACGTTTAGAAAGTGCTCCACAGAAGTAGATCCAGAATCCCCACGAGCCCTTGCTTCTTCTAGCTTGATTCCTCAAGTGATTCCTTCACCCAATCCCTCCTTCAAGCTTCAAAATCACCAAGAACACACTAACACTCGAATCAGGGTTTTAAGGAGGTATGGAGTTGTAAAGGGGAGGCCAAGGGAGGCTAATGACCCTTTAAATAGGGTGCAAGGCCCTGGAATCTAGGGTTTTATCTGCCAGCATCTACTCGGCGAGTACCATAATGGACTCGGCGAGTAGATCATTAAATCCCCGCGTCCAAACCCGCTACTACTCGACAAGTTGGGAAGCCAACTCGCCGAGTAGGTCCTCCAAAAAAATCCACACCGAAATATCTTTATCAATACCTGAGGATCAGGGTGTTACAACTCTCCCCCACTTGAATTAGGCTTCGTCCTCGAAGCCTGCTGGTCCAAACAACTCCGGATAGAAGCCTCGCATCTCACTTTCCGGTTCCCAAGTCCATTCGGAACCCTTTCGGTGCTGCCATTGCACCTTTACCAACTTTAATTCTTTATTACGGAGCCTTTTCGTCTTCTGGTCTAGAATCGCAACTGGTCTCTCGACATAATTCAGGCTCCCATCCAACTGAATGTCGTCCAAGGATATGACTGAAGAATCGTCGGCAACACACTTCCAGAGCTGAGACACATGGAAGGTGTTGTGAATCGGACTAAGCTCCTCTGGGAGCTCTAAACGATATGCCACCTTGCCCACCCGAGCGATGATCCCGAACGGGCCTATGAATCGAGGCCCCAATTTGCCCCTCTTGCGGAACCGGATAATCCCTTTCCAGAGTGACACCTTCAGTAAGACAAAGTCTCCTTCCTGAAATTCGAGGTCTGATCGACGCTGGTCTGCATACCTTTTCTGACGACTCTGCGCGACTCGCAATCTATCGCGCACCTGCTGAATCAGTCCGGTGGTCTCGAGTACCACCTCCGTGCTCCCCAAAACCCGATGTCCAACCTCATCCCAGCATACTAGGGTCCTGCACCTCCGTCCATGTAACATCTCAAATGGTGCTCGGTCAATACTGACATGATAGCTGTTATTCTATGAAAACTCTGCCAGTGGGAGGTACGTATCCCAACTCCCTCCGAAATCCAGTACACATGCCTGCAGCATGTCTTCCAGTGTCTGGATCGTCCTCTCACTTTGGCCGTCGGTCTGAGGGTGATATGTCGTACTAAAATGCAGCTGGGTACCTAGTTCCTCATGGAACTTCCTCCAAAACCTGGATGTAAACCAAACATCCCTATCTAAAACCACCGATACCGGCACTCCGTGCCTGGCCACCACCTCTCGAACATAAATGTCCGCCAATTTCTCTACAGATATACTCTTGGAGATCGGAATGAAGTGAGCACTCTTCGTCAGTCTATCCACAATCACCCATATGGAATCGACTCCCCTCGCTGTCCGCGGTAGCTTCGTGATGAAATCCATAGTGATCTCTTCCCACTTCCACATGGGAATGGGTAATGGCTGAACCTTACCATGAGGTCGCTGGTGCTCGGCCTTGACCTTCCCACAAGTCAAGCATTGCTCCATATACCCGACGACCTCCCGCTTTATACAGGGCCACCAATAGCTCATTCTCAAATCCCTATACATTTTTGTCGCACCTGGGTGTATAGAAAATTTGGACTTATGCGCCTCCTCTAACAATCTCTGCCTAACTCCCCCCGACATCGGCACCCATACTCGGCCACACTGCGTCAACAAGCCACGACTATCCTTAACAAACAAAGGATACTGCCCCCAAATTCTTTCCAATTTCTAGTTCTCCTTCTTCACCCCCTCGACCTGAGCCTCTCGAATCATGTCTATCAAGGGTGGGCTTACCGTCACCCTCAAACAAATATCCCTGATCGGCGACCCCGTTGCTTTGCGACTCAAGGCATCGGCCACCACGTTGGCCTTCCCTGGATGGTATAGGATCTTGCAGTTATAGTCCTTTAGCACGTCCAACCATCTCCTTTGACGCATATTCAGGTTTTGCTGGTCCATCAAATACTTCAGACTCTTGTGATCGGTATACACAACGAATTTCACCCCATATAAATAGTGCCTCCAAATCTTGAGGGAAAACACCACTGCCCCCAACTCCAGGTCATGCGTGGGGTAATTTGCCTCGTGAGGCTTCAACTGCCTCGAGGCATATGCGATCACACGACCCCTCTGCATCAGTACCGCACCCAGACCTGAAATCGATGCATTACAATATACCACGAAATCGTCCAATCCCTTGGGCAATTCTAGGATCGGAGCCTCACATAACTTCTGCCTCAGAGTCTCAAAAGCCCTCTGCTGATCCTCACCCCATTGAAAAGCCACATTCTTCTTGGTCAAACGGGTCAATGGTACCGCAGTCTTGGAGAAATCCTGGATAAATCTCCGATAATAGCCCGCTAAGCCCAGGAAGCTACGAATCTCCGAGGCATTCCTCGGTACCTCCCATCTCATCACAGCCTCCACCTTCGATGGGTCAACCGAAATACCCTCTTGATTAACAACATGACCCAGAAACTGCACTTCCCGTAACCAAAAGTCACACTTGGAGAACTTCACATATAGTTTTTCCGCCCTCAAGGTCTCCAATACCTCTCTCAAATGTTGCTCATGCTGTTCCCTGGTCTTGGAGTAGACCAGGATATCATCAATAAAAACAATCACCGACTGATCCAACATCGGCCTGCACACCCGATTCATGAGATCCATGAACGCGGCCGGAGCATTGGTGAGCCCGAATGGCATCACCACGAACTCGTAATGCCCATAACGAGTCCTGAAAGCTGCCTTCAGTATATCCTCATCCCGAATCCTCATTTGATGGTACCCTGACCGAAGATCAATCTTAGAGAACCACGATGCTCCCTGAAGCTGATCAAATAGGTCGTCAATCCTAGGCAAAGGATAACTGTTCTTCACCGTCATCTTATTCAGCTCCCTGTAATCGATGCAGATCCGGTGCGACCCGTCCTTCTTTTTCACGAAAAGGATCGGAGCTCCCCACGGAGAACTACTCGGACGGATGAACCCTCGGTCTAGTAGCTCTTGAAGCTGTGCAGATAATTCCTGCATCTCGGGTGCCGCCAACCGATATGGTGCCTTTGTTATCAGGGCGGAACCGGGTACCAGATCAATTCGAAACTCCACCTGCCTCTCAGGAGGCACCCCAGGCAACTCTTCGGGAAAAACGTCCCGAAATTCCCGCACCAATGGTACACCATCGATATCTGTCACCGCCTCCACTTGCGTATCTGAAACATAGGCCAAAAATCCCATGCAACCCTGCTGGAAAAACCTCCTCACCCTCGCGGCTGAACAAAGGGTCGGACCCTACGTAGTCCTCTCGCCGTGGATAACCAGTTCTCCCCCTCTTGGGGTTCGAACCTGGACGAGCTGCCACTCACAATCGATCATAGCCCCATTGGCCCCCAGCCAGTCCATCCCAATAATCACCTTCAATCCTCGCAATGGTATGGGAACCAAATCAACGCAAAACCTTTCGCCGTGCACATTCAGGACGCAATCCTGACACACCCTCGCAGCACTCACAGTGCGATCATCCGCAATCTCCACCTCGAGCGGGGTATCCAGAGTCCCCGGTGCATCTCGGAATTTCTTGCTAAGCGCAAGAGATTCAAAAGATCGGGTAGCCCCCGAATCAAATAAGACATGGGCTGTCACACCATTGACCAGGAAGGTCCCTATACAAAGCATAATAAGCGTACATACAAGCATTTAACATAAAGGAGACAGAGGATAATGAACACATACCAGCCACAACGTCTGGCGCGGCCCGAGCCTCCTTGGTAGTCAGCTGGAATGCGCGGCTCTTCACCGCTGGAACCTCCGCCTTAGGGCGGCCATCAGTAATCCTCATAGTGGCGGGCACGGGCGCTGCCACAGATCCTCCTCCTCCTCCTTGCAACCTCGGACAATCGGCCTTTTTATGGCCTATCTGGTTGCAGTGAAAACATATCAAGCCCTTCTTGGGGCAATCCTTACTCAAGTGACCCTGTTGGCCACATGAGTAGGATCCCGACATCCCAGCTGTCCGACAAGTCCCACTATGAAATCTCCCGCACTTGGCACACCGGCCCCGACCCTACTGGCCCTTACTCGAAGAATCGGAGGTCTTAGGCTTCTTAGCCTGGGCCCCCGCTGCCCGAACCTGCTCAGTCTTCCGCTTCGTGCGGGATTCCAACTCCATCTCCCTCTCAAGGGCCTTATCAACCATCTCATTCAGGGTTTTGCACCCTGTAAAGCTCACAAATTCCCGTATGTCCTCTCTCAACATAGAGTGGTATCGGGTCCTCCTCAAGTCCTCATCTGCCGCATACTGAGGGATCAACAAAGCTCGCTCTCGAAACTTAGCAGTGATCTCCGCCACAGTCTCAGTGGTCTGTTGTAAATCATGAAACTCCCTCACCATCCGTTGCACCTCAATAGGTGGTGCAAACTCCTGATCGAATCGTCGTACAAACTCGGCCCATGACATGTCAGCCACACCAGCTACTCCCACTTGACTAGTAATCTCGCACCACCAATCTCGGGCCCTGTCCCTCAGCATACAGGAAGCAAATCCAACCTTTGCCTCCTCCGGGCAAGAACTCATGCACTGGGCATTCTCAATGTCCGCCACCCAGCGTCTGCTCGCAATGGGGTCCCTGACCCCTGAAAACTCCGGAGCTCCACATGCCTTGAACTCCCTAAACGAGGGGGTTCGAGCTCCACCCTGGCCCGCAGAAATATCGGTCCTGAATGCTCTAAGCCTCTCTTCCATGATCTCCATCATACCCTCCTTGACCGTCCCAAAGATGACTGGGGTAGCGTCAAGGATGCCCCTCGTAATCTCGACCGCAATCAGCTCACGCAACCTATCATCGATACCATCAATAGGGCCGCCTGACCCAGCCACGGATCCCGATCCCGATCCTGATCCTGATCCTGGTCCTGATCCCAATCGCGTAACCACCATGCTGGACTATCATTTCACAAAACATAATGATCAGGACACTGATAACGAGGTTACTTCCATACTCTTTCCTTTGGGATTACCAGGTAGAACATGGGTTCGGGTACGGGTCCTATGCTTCCAGTAGTACGGTCCCAATACTACCTTCCGCACCTACTCGTACCTTACCCCGCTACTTTACCTGGTACTTCCAAAGCTATTCACACAAACCATGACTCACAACCCTCGCATGAATAAAACCCGGACACCCTATGGTTGTCCTACTCATAAAAGTCAAACTAATCACTACAGGTTGCTTTTAGGCATGCAAATTATACACAGAAAGGATCAATAGGCTAAATCAATCATTCTGAGGCTATCAGCTCCTAACCGTATATAATTTTTAAACATACACTTAGCAATTTCATATAACATGGCTATTCAACTTGGGAAACTACTTACTTAGCTCGGCTGATCACGCGCATTACACTCTCCTCTTTTCGTCCAAAAATCCTTTTTAAGTTTCTTTTGAAAACATTTTACAACTTCCTTAGTTTGAGTCCCGACACACCCGAGAATGTGCCCGAATCCCTCAAACCAAGGCTCTGATACCAACTTGTAACGACCCAATTTTATCAAGAATTTTTTTTCATTTTTAATTACTCAAATAATTCCCTTCACTCATAATTTCCAAACCGTTTGTTTTCCAAATCATAATTATTACAATTTCAATGTACTTTAGAAAACATCAGATAGTCCCATCCCACAAAAGAGAGGTAGAGTGCACGCCACGTCATCACGCCTTGCCTTTTCCCTTCGGCTCTGAAGTACCTGAAACAATCAACAACCTGTAAGCGAGATGCTTAGTGAGTTTCCTAGAGCATACCACACACACAAACCACATATCATATATCCTGTTAGCTATAAAAGCTACACATATGTCACGTAAGCCACACATACATGAAACCTGAGAAAGTGCCATGGGCTACCCCACATGGTCTTTGCCTAGGACTGCCATGGGCTCCCCCACATGGCCTTACATCCAATGTCATCGGCTACCCTACATGGTCTTCACCTAGGACTGCCATGGGCTACCCTACATGGTCATACATCCAATGCCACGGGCTCCCCCCGGGGTCTTCATGCATAAAATGCCATCACCTCACAGCACACAAAATATCTACCACATATGTCATAAACACATAATGGGCCGGCCTTGGTGCCTTAGACCCATGGGTATGGTGAGAAGACTCACCTGTCATGAATGCTGAACTGACACTTTGCGACCAAATGTACCCCACGGGTTGCTCCACGCAACTGCCTAAAAAGTGTCATATAATATCCAGTCATTTCCCCAAAGTCCATCCTGGTCAACTACAACCAAGGTCAAGTCAACTGTCCATGTTGACCCTAACTCGCCGAGTGCAACTAGTGACTCGCTGAGTTTCCCAGAATATCATCTACTCACCGAGTCATCAAGGCGAATCGTTGAGTTCATACAGTCTTGATTGATAATCTAAGGTCATACGTCGAGTTCCCTTGCTTGACACTCGACACGTCTACGAACATCCATCCATTGGGAAAACCTACTCGACTCGCCGAGTTGTTCCTTCAACTCGACGAGTTCTAGGCAAAATTCATCGGGCTCTCCGAGTTGTTCATCCAACTCGGAGAGTCCATGCCTGCCTTCAAATGACTCGCCGAGTCACCCCCTGTGACTCGCCGAGTCCTTTCAGATCTCAATCCATACAGACCCTTTTTGAGCCATGCAAAGCTTCCAAACTGCATATCTAGGCTCCTGAGGCATGCTTTCCACGTAAAGTTGCAAACTTTACGTGCATGCAAGGCTTTAAGGCCCTAAAATAGCAAATCTAAGCTTGGAATGGGGTAATACACTTGAGGGAAGGTACATGCTAAGCTCAACTGATAACTTTATGCATCTTGAGGCCAAAAGGAGTTCAGATCTGAAGTTACAACTTCAGATCTTGGCTTAAACACAAAAGCCCTTTCTTAGAATCCATGCACAAGAGGGTTTTGGGTGGAAATGAGCCAAGAGATAGCTTAATATGTTTAGAAAGTGCTCCACAGAAGTAGATCCAGAGTCCCCACGAGCCCTTCCTTCTTCTATCTTGATTCCTCAAGTGATTCCTTCACGCAATCCCTCCTTCAAGTTTCAAAATCACCAAGAACACACTCACACTCGAATCAGGGTTTTAAGGAGGTATGGAGCTGTAAAGGGGAGGCCAAGGGAGGCTAATGACCCTTTAAATAGAATTGTTAGATTTAATAGAATATTCTAATATTTTATTAGAATTGTTTGAATATTTATGGTAGAATATTCTATTAGAATATTCTAATATTCTAAAAATTCGAAAATAATTTTTAAAAATAATTCAGATATTTAAACCGAGTTTTTAGAATGGTAATTTTTTTTATAATCTAAATGACGAAAATAATATTTAAAAAACTTCAAAAATTTTCATTTATTTTGCATTTTAAAAATATATTTTTTTATCTCCAAAATGGATGACTAAGACCGCGTCTTCATGTCTCACAAAATATGTTGGTCTCACATGAACCTAACCTTATATATATATATATATATATATATATATATATATATATATATATATATATATATATATATATATAATCTGCAAAGATAGAAGTTTTGTTGCAAGTTTATAATGATTAGTAAAAAATTATATATTACATTATATACATTGTTATGAATATCCGATTTACGTTATGTATTTATAGATATTTGATAAAATATTGATTTTGTACAAGAAAAGTTTTCAAGAATGGTCCATGTGTTATGTTGAAAATTGTCATTTTGGGCCAAGCAGGTTTGGATTAGCACCAATGCTCCAAAAAATTTCATTTTGTTGCGAGTTTGGTCCATTTTGGTTTGATTTTTATAAAATGACGATTTCGCACTTTGTAATTTTTTTTTATGTTTTTTATTACAGAACTTAAAAAAGAAAAAGAAAAAGAATGGTCTCTTTCTAAACATCACCATCTTCTTACTGCCTTCACAAGATAATAATCATCACTATACTAATTGTGTTCCAGCCACTTTCATGATCACCTTGGTCCTGGACACCATTGAATCATCATAGCAGCCATGACAGTTGAAGCTTTCACCATTAAATTTCTCAATAGGATTTCCCCTTTTTGCCATTCGAATCCCAACACAAAGATCACCATTTTTAGCTTTAAGAAACACATTCGAATCTGACGAACATAGTGACAGCAGAATGGTGGTGATTCTGGGTATCAACACCTAAACTTTTTCATTTCCGATGAACATAAGCCATGACAGTTGAATCCCAACAGATCATGTACTGTTATGTTTCCTTCATTTTGAATCTTCATAAGCCGTCACAAGTGTCCTAAAACCGTGGAAAGGGGTCGAAGGTGCAAGATGGCTAGGTTTTAGACTTGTCCCCCCTCTTTCCAGTCGTCATCGTCGCATCTTCTAACACTAAATTCGTCTCTCCTACTCCAACTGCGGCGCCTTCTCATCAGATCTTGAAGACGGAAACCCTAGTTTCGGATGAGAAGGGTGGTGGCACTGGGGTTTTGTAAATGTAGCTTTCGAAACAGATTGGAGATGGCGGTGTGGGAATCAGATCAGATTCAAAGGTTGCATAATTGCGGTGGCAACAAGGAGAAACACAATGGTTGGATGAAATACGGATAGAACTAATTATGGTTCATCGGAGATGATAACGACGATAATGTTATGGTTTAAGGAATTCGAGCGTTAGGTTTTTAGGAGCATATCTAAACTCGAACGTTAGGGTTTTAGGACATGGGAGTTAATGAAAGAATGGAAGAAGGTGGCAAAGAGTGGTGACGGTGGGGGTGATGGCGAATGGTGGTGGCAGTAAGGGTGTTATTGAGTGTGAGTTTTCCTAAGAGAGAGAAAGAGAGAGAGAGGGAGAGAGAGAGAGAGAGAGAAAGAAAGAAAGAAAGAGAAAGAGAAGAAAAGGTGAGGGGTGAGGAGATGAAAGGTTCCACCGGTGTGTGTATGTGTGTATGTGAGAGAGAGAGAGAGAGCATTTTTTTCTTTTTTATTTTCTTTTTTACTTATGTAAGAAAAAAATTGAAAAAACAAAATACAAAGGGCAAAATCGTCATTTAAAACCAAAATGGACCTGTAACACCTGGTTTCAGGTATGGTATTATCTTCGAGTATGTATGTTAATCTTCTTTGGAAACCACGACGTGTTAAAGCCTCACCACGACGTGGCGATGAGTTTTGGGCTGTGGGATTTAATGAACCACCATGACGTGGTGATTGCAGCACGGCGTGGTAGTAGCTGTTGGGGAAAAACCCTAAAGTTTAAGGGTTGATCCCTATTTAAGGATCCTTAGCCCCCTACTAGCCTCCTCCCATTAGCCTTCATCTCTCAAATTTGTCCCTTGCATACCCTAGAGCCATTTTGTTATTTTTAGCCTTAAAAGTGTGAGTTTTTGGTACTTGTGAAGGAAAAGGTGGTGGAAGACCTCATTGGGAGTCCAAGGCAAAGAAGATCCAGGTGGTCACCTTTCTCTAGCATCTCAAGGAGGTATAAAGTCTTCATCTTGATGAGTTTATGATTAGATCTATGGATTTTTCCATTTCTTTCTCTAGGTCTTGTTGCCTTGGGTTGTTGAACTTCATAAAGCTTGCAACTTTATGAGTCTCCAGGCCATTTGGAGCATTTGGCTCTTTGGATCTAATATAGAATTGAGTTTGAGGATCATGCATAAAATCTTGGCGTTTTTGCCCTATTTTGACCTAATAAGAGTTCAAGACATGCATTGGACATGCATGTCTAAAAAGCACTGACTTTTATGGTGTTAGAGACTCTCTTGTAGCTTTTGGTCAAGTAACCCCATAGATTGGACAATTATTGGTGAAGCAATGAAGTGTTTTAGACTTTAAAAGTCTAGATATATGCATTTGGAGGGTTCTATTGGATAAAGTTGGAAAATTTATCCATATAGACCCTATTTTGGACCAAATCTGAGTTGGAGACCTTTTGGAATCAAATGAGGTGTATGAATGCAGTTGGCTGCTGAAACCCCTGTAACCACGACGTGTCAAGGCCACCGCGAGATGGTGGCGAGGTGGTTCGTGACTGTTTTGTCATATCTAGCACCACGACGTGGTACAAGGGTACCACGACATGGCAATCAAGTTGAGCTGACTTTTCTTGACCTTTTGGCTAAGTTTGAACTTAAAGGTACTTTGGGTATTTTGGGATTTTGATGGAAATTGGTCACTTCGTGGTTGTAGGCATTGAGTAGAGTGTTGGTTTTTTATTCAAAAATTCGGTTTCACAACCGGTAAAATTAACAACGGAAGCTTTAAAAATGTTGAATAAAACTAAAACTATTATACCCACCAAGGATCATTTTGCAAGAGTTAGAATGATTAAAACAACCATAGAAGGGAAAGCATAATAACCTTTAAAGACTTTGATCCTCATGGGAGGTTGGAAGTTGATGAAGTGTGGCATGAAACTCTAAAACAAGAGTTCTCTACAAGTATCCACCAAGCAAGAGTAGAGCCATCAAAACATTCTAGTATTCACTTGTAATGTGTTGTTCATAAGCCTTTGAAATATATACCAAATATATGTTCAAAGGGGAAGCAACAAATGGAAATTCTTTGACATTAAAATGCAAGAGAATGGAGGAGAAGTGAGGACTTAAAATTTGAAAATATGGTAGCCCTTTAGAGCCTCTCATGCTCACAGTTTTGGCTCTAAGAAGAAGAGGAAGAAGACTTGCAAGAAGTGTATCAAAAACCCTTCCATGCCCTTCCTTATATAATTCCCAAAAAGCAAAAAGAGACTATAAAGAAAAAGCATGGACAAATTTGTCCCAAGCATGGCACGAATTGATTAAACAATTCAAAAGAGAGCCATGCTTTGTCTCTAGATCAATTTTCAAAAGAGATGTCTCACATGAGACAAAACTTGTCTCATGGTTAGTTATTACATTAATATATATATATATATATATATATATATATATATATATATGTGTGTGTGTGTGTGTGTGTGTATCTTTATAAAAATCAATCATTTTATAAAGAATTCCCAACAAGTATTAAACATGTTAATATAGAACACAACAAGTATTAATGTAATGATCATATCCCAGTATATCAAAACATTATTTAATAGTTTTTGTTACAATGTTCCCATATCCAAATACTAAATTCAAATCAAAATCCCATGACTAGAATAATAAAGGTCTTATGGATGAAGTGTGACCACTCATACTTAACTTAAAATGAAAGACTTTATTAATGGGTTCGACTAAATTTAATTTGTGTGAATTCTGCAAATACAATCATCTCCATATTTGACATTACTCTAAGTATAGTTAAATATTTTAGAGAATATAATTGGTGCTCTTATGTGATATAGAGTTTCTTAGCTTGATTAAGTACACTCTATTACTCACAAAAGATTTCTAGGTTATCTCTAAATGGAAGGATTCTAGTTCATCCAATTATATTTGATTTCAACTTCTAAAAAGTAGTGTATTATTATTTAGTAGATAGATCTATTTCTTTTTTTTTACTTGGATCTCATTCCAACTAAACTTACTCTGCATTCCATAATGAAGTCATATCCAATTATAATTCATAATTATCTATATTTATGTAGAAATGAAAATCCTATGTAGCTCCTTACATTAAGATTTTATTCTAAACTAATTATCTCATATATATTCTCTTAGCTCTTCTTAAGTACTCTTAGAATGGGGAACGCCCAGCGTAATGTTGAATAAGTGAAACACGGGTGCGAAAGATGTACGCCCAACGTATAGGGAGTATGCCCATCGTACATCTAGGATCTCCAAAAACCCTAATTTTTAGGGTTGGCTCATTATGTAAATCAGCTTAAGTTAAAGTGTGACATCCCCTATTTTCACGGCCAGAAAATACTGATTTAATTTATGCTTTTAAAATAAAATCAGAGTAATCCTTTGATTTAAAAGAGTTGCGGAATTTGTTTCCAAAACAAAATATGATAAGTCATCCAACTTATGCTCTGGTGCCACTACTTGTAATACAAAGACTGAGTGGGTCAGGCTTGGGAGCTTGGTGAGCATATAGGGTTTTCAACCCACAAATAATAAATTTATTATGTTTAAACATTAAACAATCAATCAAATTTCCTAACCCCATTATCTTATTTATTTCTTAAGGATTTACCCTAAGAATCATCTATCACTCATTCCTAAGGATTCATCCTAAGGAATAGCCACGAAGTCACATCGTCGTCAGGGTTTATACAACAGGCACTAAGTCTATAACTGTCAGGGTTTATACAACATGTGCTAAGTCCAAAGCTCTCATTATCGACAATATTATTCACGGGAATCCACCTCCAATACATGTCAATGGGTTTTTAGAGTACAATTAATGAACATATAGTTCACAACACCTACAAGTTGCGAGCCTGCTAGTGTTCCACGGATCGTATAGAATAGTTGTCATCCATACTCTGTTGAATGACGGGGGGGGGGGGGGGGGGGGGGTAGCGCTTGGGTAAGAGCTTCTCTCATATTTCATCCCTCACCCTCATCTCATGATCTATATCACCGATCATTTCATTTATCCAACTCATCTTTCAACATATACCCACTATTTTATTTACCCATGTTTTACCCAACTTTTCTGTGGATATAAAATACGTAAGTAGTTTACATCATTTAAAACCTATATAATTCATTCATTCAACATTCATCTTAAATAAACAAACAATATATATATATATATATATATATATATATATATATATATATATATATATATATATATTCACATAGCACGTATTTCACATAAAATACTTTATATTTATGTGTAAGATGAAAGTGACTATAAACTCACATGATAAGACGATTCTCGGACAACGCCTCGTCTCTTAAAATAAAAATCTTCGATGAAAGCGAGATATCTTCCAAAAACCGGGCTTCTCGCGGGCAGAGTTTCAGCTCGAAACTCTTTTCTTCTCGAGATCTTCGGGGCTTTGGAACTTGCTTCAGGTGTCGGGGTGATACCGGGGCTTGGGGGAACTTCAAGACAACTAGAGAGGGGTATAGGGAGTGAGAGAGTGAAGGAATAAGCAACCAAAATCGGTTGCCCTTCGATTTCTATTTATAAGGCTGATTTTTTGGATTCACGTCGTGAATCTCAAATATTCACGTCGTGAGTTCAGTCGTCATCAGGTGCGTCATCACAACTTGGGTCTGTCAGGCTCCAGGAGACGTCATTTCTGAGTTCACATCGTGAAACCTATGTTCACATCGTGAACTCTGACACAGTGTCAGGGTTTGTGCCCCGAACTTCATAAATTCATATCTTTCGCATACGAGCTCCGCTTTCAATGTTCTTTATATGCACGCGTAGGTGAGATTATGCTCTACAACACTCGTTTAGACTTCGTCGACTAATTTTGACTCTATTTTTATTATATTATTTTTAGTAGGCCGGGACAGGAAAACTCCATTAGAAATT
This sequence comes from Lactuca sativa, assembly GCF_002870075.4. Taxonomy (NCBI): domain Eukaryota; kingdom Viridiplantae; phylum Streptophyta; class Magnoliopsida; order Asterales; family Asteraceae; genus Lactuca; species Lactuca sativa. The sequence continues at coordinate 170,569,497 of NC_056626.2, read as the reverse complement.
CATAACTTCTTTATCTAACGTCCGTTTTCGTCTGTGTTTTTACCGTTGAACTTCTATCGACGAGACCTTCGATTCTTGTTTAGATTGTTCCGGCTAGAAACCACTTGATCTCAATATCGAGTTTTGGGCTGCATACTGCTATTCTGAAACTTAGAAAAATCATAACCTCCCCATACGAAGTCAGATTTGGATGTTCCTTTTATACACGCTCTCGGTTTAATGTGTTCTATAACTTTCATTTAGATCGCTAAGGCTAAAAATTGCTCTATCGTAAATTCACTATTTACGTCCTACAACGTCGTGTCGAATCTGTCGTGAAACTTTGATAGGTCATAACTTCTTCGTTATAACTCGGATTTCAACATTCTTTATATATCCGGAATCCTTGTAACATATACTATAACTTTTATTAAGACTATTCATTCTAAATAATCTTCTATAAAAAAGTCATTTTCGACACTTATTGTCTTTTAATTGACTAGCCATGATCTATGGGCATTACATTAAGGGGGTGTGCCCCTCTTTCATTCTCAGAGTGTTAAACCCTAATTTCGAGTGGTAGCTTTCATCCAAGATTGTTGTGAGTTTTGTGGGCGCATTTTGGGTGGTCTTTAGTGCATTTCAAGAAGTGGAAGCTCAATACAATGTGGTGGTTTAAGGGAGGACTTGTATATCGGGACTTCTTGCTACATTTTTAGCTCAAAGAAGGTAAAAGGTTCTTAGCTTGATCACTAGATGTTTTTATTTATGAATATATGGGTTGTTGGTCCCTTTTTGGCCTCATGAGCAAGATCTAGTGGGTAGACACCACTTCAAGAGCTTTGAGTTGCTACTCTTAGCTTTTCAGAGGTTATAAGCCCATAAAGTTGCAATATTTGAGGCTAGAAACCATTCATGCATGTTCTAGATGAGTATTTTTGGTTAAGTTGGTCATTAAGACCCTTTGAACCATGCAAATGCATAAAGGTGCCAACTTTAAGCATTAAGAGCTTCATTTGGTGGTTCTCTGAAGTTTAAACGCAAAGCTCTTAACTGATTAAGTCATAAAAGTAGTTTGGAAGTTCTGCGAGTATGCCCCGCGTATGTCGATGTACGCCACACGTACAGAGTCAACCATCTTGTAGATGGTCAATGCGAGGCGAGGGTACGCCCAACGTACAGAAGGGGTATGCCTCTGTTTGGGATTTAGGACTTTGGGCTTCGGGTTTGGGCCTAGATTCTTGGACCCTAATGGATTATTTGGTTGGTTGTGTTATGGTCTAATTGAAGGATTGGATCATAGGATAAGGCCCAATAAGTAGTTTGGGCCCAATACGGAAAATTGGGCCATTAATGGGCTTGTAAGTACATGGATTTCGTTGGGCTAACTATGGTCATGTATAATGATTCAGAAAAAGTAAATGGGCTTTAGAAGCCCATGTAAGGGTTTGGGCCTAATTTGGAAAATTAGGCCATTAGTGGTCTTTATGGATTTTGGAGTTTTGGACTTAGGCCTTAGTTAAGTATCTTGTGGGCCAGGGGTAAAATGGTCATTTTACCCAAGTATGGATTATGGATCATAGTATAGAAGCTAATTGCTAATTGGGTGATATTTTGATATTGATAGTATAGAAGCTAACTATGGACATGTATAATGATTCAGAAAAAGTAAATGGGCTTTAGAAGCCCATGTAAGGGTTTGGGCCTAATTTGGAAAATTAGGCCATTAGTGGTCTTTATGGATTTTGGAGTTTTGAACTTGGGCCTTAGTTAAGTATCTTGTGGGCCAGGGGTAAAATGGTCATTTTACCCAAGTATGGATTATGGATCATAGTATAGAAGCTAATTGCTAATTGGGTGATATTTTGATATTGATAGCTCAAAGAGTTGTCGGGACAACAACTAAGGATTTCTTGCAGTGAAGTTCAGTAGCATGAGGTGAGTTACCTTCCAGTAGAAGTGGGTTGAAGGCACCAATGCTGGCCCACTAGTAAGATTTATAGTAGATATGATTGTCTTTGTGATAATTATCTGGTATGTCACTATCTGTTATGCTTTATGTGCTAGTATGCTATGATATTATGTGATATTGGTAGGAGGGGGTAGGATAGACCCCAATGCCAGTCGATAGGGTCAAAAGGGTATGCCAGCACCTAGATAAGCTAGGCAGTATATGACTTATGTGTTTATGAGCTAGCATGTTATATGGTAGAAGTAGGGGTGATATAGTCCTCGGTACCGGTCGAAAGAACCGAAGGGGTAGGCTAGCACCCAGATATGCTAGGCAATATGTGATTTATGTGTATATGCAAGGATATAATATGGTAGTGATAGGGGTGAAATAGTTCGTGGTTACAGGTTGAAAGAGACCGAATGGGTAGGCCAACACCCAGATATGCTAGGCGGTTACCGGTTGAAAGAGACTGAAGGGGTAGGTCGGGCACCCAGATAGGCTTGACAGTATGTTATTTGTATGGTATGTGGTATGATGGGGGAACTCATTAAGCTTTGTGTTTACGTTTTATAGTTTTGGTTTCAGGTACTTCATTTTCAAAGGAAAGGAGCCAGCTCGATCGCAGCGAATCACTCTATGTTTTATGCACATGAGATCTTTGGGATTTGGACTCTGATAATACTTTTCTATGACATGTTTTAGTTATTTAAAATACTAGTTTTTTATTATGAAATGAGTTAACACTATGGATGTTTCAGACTACTTGTTTTATACTTACTTAATTAAAAATTATATTTTTGGCTATGAATTTTGGGATGTTACAGGTTTGATCATAGTCAATGTCATGAGTATGATAAGGACCATAGTCAATGTCATGAGTATGAGAAAATCTGTATATAACAAGTATTACTAAATGTGTATATATCCATGTATATATTCTTTCTAGAAGAATCTCTTACTCCTTCTAGCCTTGGTATAGAGAGGGAGATTAATCAAGCCCAAACTTGATTATTAAACATGGATTACATCTCAATGTTCATGACTCGAAGTCATTTTTCAGATTCAAGATCTGATATAACATTTTGGTAGTTGATGGTTTAACTAGAAACCATCAAGAAATCATCAATGAGAGATTCCACATTTCTCAAATCATAGATGATTTCTACCATTATTGTGAACAATTTGTGTTTCTGAACAGCTACTATTCATGTTCAACAATTCCTTGTTGAAACTAGTGCCAACAATCGTTACATTCAGCTATGGTTCTTGAGATGCTTCAAGTTCCACGTGCTTTGTCATTAGAAGCTTTCTTTCTGCTAACTCAGCTTTCAGAGGAATAAATGAACTTATTCTTGGTGGGTTTGTATATAATAATCTAAATTTCCTTTTAGAATATTCTACAATTATGTAATTAGTTGGTATTCGTATTCTAAATACAATTAATAGTGATTGAAGTATAATCCCAAAAAGGTTAAAAGGAGGACATTTACGCCGATTAGAAAGTAAACTATATCAAGTAAAGTTTAATTCACCCTTTATCATCACGAAGGCTTTATATGGTACTACTGGGTTGTATCTTGTGCTCAATCATAGACATTCATTAGAAAGGAAGTCATACACCGAAGTGTATAGTTCCTTAATAATTTTCTCTAAACTTTAGTGAAAATATTATTAGGAATCTTTTATATATAAATAAGATTCACATATGTCAAATAAACTACACTATTTTCCTTCAAATATCCATTTCTTGAAGTTGGAATATGTGGATTTCATTTATACAATAAAGATAACAATGTCATGGATAAATTTGATTTAAAACAAGTTTAAGTCGAAAGTGCTTGCATACAGAACATAACTTTATATATAAAATGTTGATATTTACTTTGTAATTCTATTAAGAGATTTAGTCTCAGAAATAAAAGTTAATCATTTCAAAATATAAGTATTATCTATGAAAAACGATATAGTAAATAATCAAACATTTAAATAAATAACTGAGACATAAATATTTAGACATGCTAAATTTATAACATACACTATTCCGAAACAAACATTTATTTTATATTACAAGCAATTTATGTTCTAAGCATAAATAATAAACTAAACGTCGAGAGTGTAGTTCCAACTTGTTTATGTTCTAAGCATAAATATTTGCAATCAAGTTACAAATATTAGATTAACATTCAAGTACCAAGTACTTGAGAGTTACACGAAAAGTATGAGTTCTATCCAGTATGTACCTAAAGTACTAGTCTCTTTCATACTTTCTTTCTAGATAAGAGGAACAGTTCATCTACCAGTGTCTAATTTCTTCACAAAAGAAACAAGATTCATCTATATGGGACTTATTGGATTTCTTGGGCTTAAAGGTGTTTATTCCATAAAACATGGGCCTTTTAAATCACACAAGGTGACTCCTTTAGCCTTGCACTATTCCAACAAAATATCACTATATTTAATAGAATATTGCTTAACCTGTTATATTATCAGATATATATATATATATATATATATATATATATATATATATATATATATATATATATATATATATATATATTATCAAAAACTTCCTAGAAGTCATGAATAATTGTTCCTAGTATGATGTTAGAAGCATCTTGAGTGTATACAATTTTTTTAGGAATAGGTCCTTTGAGTGTATACAATTTCACATCTCTCATGAGATTGTCTCTTAAGACATGAACCAATTCATTGAAGTTGTATCTATTGAATGTTACTGTTTCATTAAGACATTTAAAAAAAATGACAATTCATGGTTATGAGAGTAGATTACATATCTATAAGATTTTAACTAAATTCAATTAGTATTTTCAATATTTAATCTTTAATAATTAATACCCTTTTAGTTTCTAAAAACATTAATTATCAAAGTCTAGGATCCATGTCGCAAAACAAATAAATTGTTAGGTATCCTTTATCCCATTCATTTGAATTCAACCCGGTAGATACCGAATATCAATTATATCTTGCTATATAATTCCTAGATTTATGGGATCGCTAATAACAAATTAATTAAACATGTTTGATCCCATCTATGCCTCAAAACTCTCTTGCTTAGGTATCCTTTATCATAAGATATTTCCGATTAAATCATCCAATTTGAAAAACTTGTATACTCGGCCTATAACTTGGTTATTGAAATCGAGAAAACACCTCGTCCATCAAAAGATGACACCAAGCAGTTAGGTATCCTTTATCCCACCAGTGTATACAAGAGATGTGCAAGTGTTCTTTAAAAAGGATTACATAGATTGGAGGTTTGTAAGGGGTCTTTGATGTTTTTATAATTCTTGTAACAGCCCGGAATTCCAGGTATTGTTATATTTATGATTTTGGGTGTTTTAAGAGGGGACTCGGCGAGTTGGAGCTCAGAATTGCCGAGTAGGATCGCGGATCTGGTCGCGGGTTCGCGACTGGACTCGACGAGTCCGGATATGGACTCGGCGAGTCCGCGCTGTTTAGCGAAACCCTAACCGTCCAGGTTTGGGACATATATATAAGGGGCCTTATGGCCGTCATTGTTCACCCTAGTCCTTTGAGAGAAACCCTAATTCGATTGTGAGCATCTGGAGCAAGGTAGAAGACCATTATTGATCTTGGAAGTGTTATTTTGCAAGGAGGAGGAGGCTTGGTTAAGGGAACAACAGGAGAAGCCATATTCTGAGGGTTGGGGACACAGAGCAACGTTATTCAGGTAATATTTTCGAGTTGTTCCCTTCTATGTTGATGTGTATATGGATTTAGGGTTTATTGAACCCTTTTGTGGCTAGATTGAGTGTTTCCTTAGTCCCCCATGCGATTGGAACCCTATATTGGGACCCTTGGAAGTCCAGAATGTCGCATGCATGAGCTTTTCGGGAATCAATGGAGGTTTTGGATTGGAATCCTTATGCCTTAGGTCAAAACGTAAATTATGAGTCATGGGGTGTATTATGAGCACCGAAATGAGGACTTTACGTGATGAACCAGTCTAGGAAGGCCAGACCTATGAATTGCCGGAGCAGATCTGACCTTAGAAAGCAGTTTGAGCGGTTGCATGGCATGGACTCACCGAGTCCGATGAACAGACTCGGCGAGTAGCTTGAAGATTGCCTTAGAGTGGTCCTGTCCGGGTTATGGGTTGGATCGGTGAGTCAGGGCGAGTTAGAGAGGGTTAACAGGTGGCCTGAGTCGAACTGGGACTCGCCGAGTTGTTCTTCAGACTCGGCGAGTTGAGTCGGGGTGGCCCCGCGATTCTTCCAGGAGGAACTCGTCGAGTCAGGGGGGATACTCGACGTGTAGAAAGGGAATCTTAGAGAATTAGTGAGAACGTCTAGACTCGCCGAGTCGCCCTAGCGCTCGCCGAGTCCGGTCAAAGTTGACCGTTGACCGTTGACCAGAGTGGACCTGTGTTGACTTCTTAGGGATAGTCAACATTAGAGATATAAAGTGTTAACTAGGGACATATGATGTTATAGGAGGATTAGAGCTCGGAGAATCGGGCACGAGGGATTCCCAGGGTTGTGAGATATCGAGACACGCGAGGTGAGTCTTCTCACTATACCGTACCTGGAAGGGTTTGACTGTGTGACCGGAAGGTCGGATATGATATGTGATATATGTGCTATATGTGATAAGATAATTGTTATGCATGCTATGTATGTTTATGTGGGCCGGAAGGCATTATGTTATGGGCCGGAAGGCGTGTAATCTGGACCGTAAGGTTGGCGTGGGTAGGACCGGAAGGTTTACCCAGCAGGGACGGAAGTCCCCTGAGACACATGGACCGGGAGGTCAGGGCCTGGAAAGGCGTATGTGCGTAAGTTGTATTTTGGGGAACTCACTAAGCTTCGTGCTTACAGTGGTTTGTGTTATGTTGTTTTCAGGTTTCTTTCAGTATCACGGGACGGCACCGGCTTGATTGTACACACCAGAGAAAGAGTCATATTTGGAGGATCCTAGTTTTCTATGCAAGTGAAAATGAAGCTATGTTTTGTAATTCAATTATAAATGAGATTTTAAACAAGTGTTCTAAGATTAAAATGATTATTTTAAATGAAAATTTTGTCTTTAAATTTACGGTGTTACAAGTTGGTATCAGAGCCTTGGTTTGAGGGATTCGGATGCGCCTTCGGGTAAATCTGGACTCAAACTGAGGAAGTAAGAAAAGTTTTCAAAGAAATAGTTTTCTAAAGCGAATAAGAGTTCAAAGAGAAAACGAGAAAGAGCAGTGTGTACAATCAGCCAGAGCCCGAACGGTGATTTCCCAAAATACCCTTACTTTTGTGTTATGAGATATTTATGATGCACTTTATGAGATATTATTGCATGCTAGAGACAGGCTAGGTATTCCATATATTAGGACTAGAGCGGCCTGATTTGTGATGCCTTAGCCTAGGAATTTCTGTGATATGCGATGTGCTTTTGAGTATGTGATGAGTGAGGATATTTGATTGGAATCCTTTAAGGGATTTGAGTAGAGGAGTAATCTAGGGGAGATACCAAGATGAGTACTGTGGTACTTGGAGAAAGATTAGTTAGAGCCCGTGAGGGGTAGAGTTACAGAGTTCAGTGGTACTTCCGAGGATGAGCCGAGAAGGTGGAGTTATCAGAGAGGGAGTCCTATGTATTCTTCGATGCTCGAATGCTGCTTGCTTTGTGCTTTGTGAAACTCTCGATGATGGGAGTCACCTACCAAGTGAGTATGACGATATTCAGGAGGTAGATGGCTGGCATCATTAGGAGCTCTTCAGCAGCTGATAGCAAAGAAGTGGGAGGACAACGGAAGAGCCTAGGGAGTAAACCTAGCCAGTTGAGTGCGCTGGTAGAGTAGAGGATTTCGCTGGGGAGCGAGCACGCACGATGGGATTGGTGAAAGAGCAGGTCGAGCAGCTACTTAGGAGCTCCGGGATAGTCCGTGTGGAAAGTATGGGTAGATGTGGCAGGTAGTACGGGCCCGTACTACTGAAAGCAGAGGACCCATACTTGATACAGGGAGTATTTTGAAGATTCTAATGAGCGTATTGAGGAGTGATGTTATGGTTCGAGTACCATACATCAGAGCAGATTGAAGAGTGATGTTATGGTTCGAGTACCATACATCGGAGCAGATTGAGGAGTGATGTTATGGTTGAGTACCATACATCGGAGCAGATTGAGGAGTGATGCTATGGTTCGGGTACCATACACCAGAGCAGATTGAGAAGGGATGTCATGGGATGAGTACCATGGTTCGTAGTGAATGATGCTTGTGATTATCTTGTTATCCGGTCATGATTGATGAGGTAGAGATTGGACGCTATGGGTTTTAGGCCTGTAGACCATGATTGAGTTTGGAGAGGCGTCCCTCGAGAGGGAAGGCGAGTGCCTATCAGAGTATTTTGGTAAGGAGTTAGAGGGAGAGGAGAATTTTGGTCTGAGTTGAGCAATCAGTCGATAGAGGAGAGGTCACCTTCTATGTGGGTGGTGCTATTTATGTTCGTGTGCAAGACACGAGAGGCCTGATGTTTTAGTTTTGGGTTTGGGGGTAAACCCTGCAGGTCGTTATCGGTGATGATTTCTCCCAGAGTATCAGGTAGCATGTATGCCGCGAGGCAGTGACTTATCATGAGCAGACAGTCAGTTGGGACTGAGGTAGTCGAGGACCACACCACACCTATTTGAGAATAGTAGGATGTGTTGTAGTGGTATCAGTGGGGAGTTCAGTCGAGTTTTGCAGTGCAGAGAGTTTTCATCTATGTTGGGAGTGGGTCCCTGTCCTTGGGACAATTCCGGTGTTGGAGCATTGGTTGATGAGTTGAGGTGAGAGGTACGATGATTTTGCGGTTCAGTCTATGAGCCAAGGATGTTATTGAGCAGTTGAGATGCTTAGTGCTAGATTGGTATGAGATTTGGAACGACTAGAGGCAGTCGTGATGAGAAGTTCTTGAGGAGTTCATCAGAGGTTCAGAGTATAGGGGGTTGATTGATTTCCTTAAAGGGGAATTATCGGGCGTTGTGTAGCACTTTCCTGGGGCAGGTGCGATTTCGCTGGTGAAAAATAGTTGCGGGTTGGTTGTGTGCTAATTGGTGATGGTTCGAACCCTAAGTGGGGGAGAACCGGGTGCAGTATGTAAGAAAGCAGAGATTTGTCAAGAGTAGTTATAAGTGGAGTATAGAGATATGCTGTAAGAAATCATGAGACCAGAGATGTCGGTGATCGAGGAAAGGGGTCAGAGTGAGTTAATGCGGGAAGTACTTGATGAGAAGGATGAATGTCTCCACGACAGGTGTTTGGTGTTGTTGCAAGTAGATAGAGAATGATTGGGCAGCCAACTCCCGGGGTCGGTATGCGTATCCTTGTTTGGATTTTCAGCGGCGGGAAAAAGGGTTTCGGAGAATTATCAGCATATTTCGTAGCGTCAGCGTTTTCTCGTATTCCAATCGAGAAATTAGATGCACCGAAGTTGCAATGTGGGAAAATTGTAGATCTAATTATGGGGTTAAGAGGAAATGTATTATTGTGTCTATATGATGCTTGGGGCAGGAGATCAGTGGTTGTGGTAGGATCTTGTGATGTCCTGTTGGGGTATTCCAGGGTATCCAGGTACGATATCTTTATTTCGGAGTTACTCATGAATCTTGAATTGAGACGACTTGTGGTACATCACGTATCTATGGATCTAGTGGGAGCCCTTCGAGTATGGACACCCAGGGAGATTATTTGAGAGAGTGGATCTTTGCAAGGGTGGGCATTGTTATGTCGATTGCCTCCAGAGTCTGTAATGAATATTCGAGTCGAGTATGGGTAGCCGCCTATGATAGTCTGCGGAGCACTAGCTAGTGGAGGCAGAGGGTGTTGTGATACTGCGGGGAGCCGTAGTACTCACTAGTCAGAGGGAGTTGTGATACTGCGGGGAGCCGTAGTACTCACTAGTCAGAGGGAGTTGTGATACTGCGGGGAGCCGTAGTACTCACTAGTCAAAGGGTGTTGTGATACTGCAGGGAGCCGTAGTACTCACTAGATGGCAAGAGCATGTGATGATGGAATGTTTTCCGAACAGTGTATTATGTGGAAGAGTTTTGGGCTTGAGTAGCCCTAGTATTGAGTTTTTGGGGCATGAATGTTGAACCGGGGGCGTGACTGGGGTCTCCGTCTCTGTCGGGAAATGTGGTGAGATACGCAAGGAATATGCGCAGCAGAAACCAGAGATCAGAGTTGAGACGATCCTCGGTTGGATTGTATTTTTTCTCGCATGAGGAAAAGAGGATTTCGTGACTTGCGTGTCACTGGGCCGGGATAGTGGTCACGGGGAGGAAGTTAGTGGGATATTTGGATCATGATATGGGTGACCTTTGGGGGCTCAGCTGTGGAGCCAAAAGCTGACCTGGTGCTCAGTCTCGAAGAGGGATATGAGAAATGAGCTAGAGTTTATCATGATGATGTCTGAGGACACTTTAGAGAGAGTGAACGATCCAGACGCTCGAAGACATGCTTCGGGCATGTGTATTAGACTTCCGAGGAAGCTGCGGCACGTATTTATCCTTGGTTGACTTGTCCTATATCAACAGCCATCATTAGTGCATTGGTATGCCGCCCTTTGAGCTGTTGTATAGGAGGTGGTGTCGGATCCTCATTTGCTGAGGAGAGGTAATGCATGGACCCGAGAGTCCTTGCGAGCAGATCCAGAGCATGTGCGATACATGGAGTAGTGGCAAGGTTGTCAAGTGAATTTCCCTAGGTAAGGGAAGAGAAAGGTATGTAACCCCAAGGGGGGGGGGGGAAGTGTTGGTTCACGGAAGTGAAGGTAGTAGTGCGAATGGATGATTTAGAGTATGAGGGTTGAACGTTGTGTCTGTTACAGTAATATGGAATGACATCATGATGAGATGTCTGCTGAGGAAGCGGAAGGGATTCCGCGGGTGTAGAGCCAGGAGGCTCGGAAGGGATCCAGGGAGAGAATCCTGGACTCTCAGTGTGATTCTGATCAGGGTATTGGGTATGTATCAGTGGTTCATCCTGGGGGGGGGGGGTGTTTGAGGATATCATCAGTGTATCGGGTCTTCCAACCTGTGGGTGTTGGGGCTAGTTCAGCATGTGTATGTTATTGCAAGAGGAGAACTCGTGAGAGTTGCTCTGAGAGTGAGAATGGGTCTCTCAGTCGTTCCGGAATGGATAAAGTGGGCTTTGGATCGGGGATCCGGTGGTTCATGGTTTCCTAACCCTTATGGGTCGAGTGATCGTTGAGATTTAGAGCAGAGTTGCATCTTGGGTAATTCTCGGTTACAGAGAGTGATGGGCAGTACAGAGATCGTGCTTCAGTCGACAGAGCAGATTCAGCAGGTTAGACAGAGGTTATTGACCGCCTAGAGCCGACAGAAAAGTTATGCAGACAGACGCCGGTCCGAGCTTGAGTTTCAGGTCGGCGACTTCGTACTCCTGAAGGTCTCTCCTTGGAAAGGAGTGATTCGATTCAGGAAGAGGGGCAAGTTGGGGCCCCGGTATATTGGGCCTTTTCGTGTGATTGCGAGGGTAGGACGGGTGGCCTACCGTTTGGAGTTGCCAACGGAATTGAGACAGATCCACGACACTTTTCATGTGTCGCAATTAAGAAAGTGTATAGCCGATGAGTCGGCAGTAGTTCCATTAGAGGACATTCAGGTGGATGCGAGCCTGAATTATGCCGAGAGACCAGTGGCCATCAGAGATCGGAAGATCAAGGTTCTGAGGAATAAGGAGATACCTCTAGTGTTAGTTCAGTGGCAGCACCGGAAGGGTTCGGAAATGACCTGGGAGCCGGAGCGTGAGATGCGGGAGCAGCATCCGGAGCCATTTTCAGAGTGTGACTTCGAGGGCGAAGTCTAGTTCTAGTGGGGGAGAGTTGTAACAGCCCGAAATTCCAGGTATTGTTATATTTATGATTTTGGGTGTTTTAAGAGGGGACTCGGCGAGTTGGAGCTCAGACTCGCCGAGTAGGATCGCGGATCTGGTCGCGGGTTCGCGACTGGACTCGACGAGTCCGGATATGGACTCGGCGAGTCCGCGCTGTTTAGCGAAACCCTAACCGTCCAGGTTTGGGACATATATAAGGGGCCTTATGGTCGTCATTGTTCACCCTAGTCCTTTGAGAGAAACCCTAATTCGATTGTGAGCATCTGGAGCAAGGTAGAAGACCATTATTGATCTTGGAAGTGTTATTTTGCAAGGAGGAGGAGGCTTGGTTAAGGGAACAACAGGAGAAGCCATATTCTGAGGGTTGGGGACACAGAGCAACGTTATTCAGGTAATATTTTCGAGTTGTTCCCTTCTATGTTGATGTGTATCTGGATTTAGGGTTTATTGAACCCTTTTGTGGCTAGATTGAGTGTTTCCTTAGTCCCCCATGCGATTGGAACCCTATATTGGGACCCTTGGAAGTCCAGAATGTCGCATGCATGAGCTTTTCGGGAATCAATGGAGGTTTTGGATTGGAATCCTTATGCCTTAGGTCAAAACGTAAATTATGAGTCATGGGGTGTATTATGAGCACCGAAATGAGGACTTTACGTGATGAACCAGTCTAGGAAGGCCAGACCTATGAATTGCCGGAGCAGATCTGACCTTAGAAAGCAGTTTGAGCGGTTGCATGGCATGGACTCGCCGAGTCCGATGAACAGACTTGGCGAGTAGCTTGAAGATTGCCTTAGAGTGGTCCTGTCCGGGTTATGGGTTGGATCGGTGAGTCAGGGCGAGTTAGAGAGGGTTAACAGGTGGCCTGAGTCGAACTGGGACTCGCCGAGTTGTTCTTCAGACTCAGCGAGTTGAGTCGGGGTGGCCCCGCGATTCTTCCAGGAGGAACTCGTCGAGTCAGGGGGGATACTCGACGTGTAGAAAGGGAATCTTAGAGAATTAGTGAGAACGTCTAGACTCGCCGAGTCCGGTCAAAGTTGACCGTTGACCGTTGACCAGAGTGGACCTGTGTTGACTTCTTAGGGATAGTCAACATTAGAGATATAAAGTGTTAACTAGGGACATATGATGTTATAGGAGGATTAGAGCTCGGAGAATCGGGCACGAGGGATTCCCAGGGTTGTGAGATATCGAGACACGCGAGGTGAGTCTTCTCACTATACCGTACCCGGAAGGTTTTGACTGTGTGACCGGAAGGTCGGATATGATATGTGATATATGTGCTATATGTGATAAGATAATTGTTATGCGTGCTATGTATGTTTATGTGGGCCGGAAGGCATTATGTTATGGGCCGGAAGGCGTGTAATCTGGACCGTAAGGTTGGCGTGGGTAGGACCGGAAGGTTTACCCAGCAGGGACGGAAGTCCCCTGAGACACATGGACCGGGAGGTCAGGGCCTGGAAAGGCGTATGTGCGTAAGTTGTATTTTGGGGAACTGACTAAGCTTCGTGCTTACAGTGTTTTGTGTTATGTTGTTTTCAGGTTTCTTTCAGTATCACGGGACGGCACCGGCTTGATTGTACACACCAGAGAAAGAGTCATATTTGGAGGATCCTGGTTTTCTATGCAAGTGAAAATGAAGCTATCTTTTGTAATTCAATTATGAATGAGATTTTAAACAAGTGTTCTAAGATTAAAATGATTATTTTAAATGAAAATTTTGTCTTGAAATTTACGGTGTTACAATTCTAGTTTAAAAAAAACATGTTATATCTGTTGGATTAGGTGTCTAAGCCCATAATTATAATTGGTATGTACTTGACCTGATAATAGCATGGTCCATTTGGGTTGTAACACTCTGCAACAATTTGATAGGATGGATATTTGAGGAAGAGGTTATTGTGATTTATTAATATATTATAAGTATAATATATTAATTGATAAATCAAAATATTAAATTAGTATTGATCAAGAATTAATTTTATATTAATTTAGTGATCAAAAGAAACTGATTAAAGATACAGGGACTGATTAGGTAAATCAGTAATACTTATAGTTGGACTCATGAATCATGTTGATTAGAGTTAGACTAAACCTATGTGAGAGTCCAAGAAGGTTTAACCCAAAAGATCTAAGAAATATGAAGAGTCATTAGGGTTTGCATTTTTGTAATCCTAAGATATAAAAGAAGTCCCTAACACCCTAAAATTGCCCCCCCCCCCATGCACACTAGAGTTGTAGCTTGTCGATTTTGATCTCCCAAACCTCTCATTCAAGTCCATTCTCTTGTGTCTTGGTTTGTTATAAGACATTTGAGGCATCACACTTGAGGTGCTAGGCTCCTAAAGGTCGAAGACAAGCAAGTTACTACACAAGGTAATCTTCTAATTGTTTCTTTATCATTCAAATGTTACCTTGCATGCTAGTTTAGGCTTAATGCTTTGGAAAAACAATGTTGCATGTATAATTAGTGAAAACTTAGATCCAAAGATTTAGGGTTGTATGTGCACCATAGGAATGTTAGAGTACATAAAACCCATCAGTGGTATCAGAGCCATGGGTGTTTTCTATTATATTGATGTAATTGTGTGGTTTTCAAAAGCTGAAAAATGATAATTATGGATTCTGCCAGGGCCTACTAGACGAGTCCATCTATGAACTCGACAAGTAGGTCCCTTATGAAGATGACCTTGTCGAGTTCATTAGTGCACTCGATGAGTTGGTTCATCAGATGGCAGAATTTTCATGTTTTTGACTTGTTTTGGATTAGGATCATTACCACAAACTGTTTTGGTTCATAAAATTTAATTTTACTAGTATGGTAATGTTTATCCCCATCCAAAAACATGAAGGTTGTCAAATTTTAAGATAACTACTTGATTTTGTGAAAAACTAATTATTTGTAAAATTTGAAGTTATCTTGTAATATGAATCAAATTAGGTCAAATTGGTAAATGATGAATTACGTGATAATTGGATTAGTTAAATTTGATCTATGTATTTCTTGAAAAAGTTCCATAACTTGTCCTCAAGTTATGTAATATGAAAAGTCCTTATTCATTAAACTATTAACTCTTGTAAGTTATAGAATTCAAAAGATCTTGAATGATTTCATAACTTGTCCTCAAGTTTGGAATTAGAAAGGTCTCATTCATGGAACTTTAAAATCCTTAAGTTATGGAAATCAAAAGTTTTGACAAGTTACAAAACTTGCCCTCAAGTTTTGGAACTTGAAGAGTCTCATTTATGAAACTTTAATTCCAAACCCTAGATTTTTAAAAGTTTAAAACTCAACCCTTATACTATTATAATATTAAGAGTTTAATACCTATATATATATATATATATATATATATATATATATATATATATATGTATGTATGTATATATATATATATGTATATATATATATATATATATATATATATATATATATATATATATATATATATATATGTATGTATGTATAAGACAAGTCAGTCTTACCGTTAGTAGGCCTCATTCACGAAGCCGATCTATAAGGGGGTATAAGGTAACTGCCTATAAAATGGTGGTTTAATGAGTGTCCACTCTCACCCACCGCTTCCTTGACTGGTGGAGGGTCGTTAGCCGAACAGGTAGGATAGGACAATAATTTTCATTAATAAGTATAATGATAATTATTAAAGTAACTAAACTTTTATAAATTCTCAATCTTAATTACTTTAAGAAAAAAGCAAAAATGGTGTTATTCCATGAAATTGCACTTTGCGCCTTGTTAAGTCGTTAGTGGATCGTGTGTAGTTAACCAACACACTAATTTGGGATGAAAATGTGTGGTAAAGGGTAGCTTGATGTTAATCATGGATCAATGGAGTGTGTGTGGTTAACCGGCATATTGATTAGGTGATTTGTAACATTAAGTGTACCAAGCTAATTTGCATGGTTATTCACACCTTGTTTGTGATCCTCGACATCCCTATCACAAACTTGAAGAGCATAATCGAGATTTAAACATGTCATTGAAAAGTTCAATGAATCTCAAAAGAATCTAGGAATTTCAATTCATTTAAAACTTAATAATCAATATCGTTTTTCATGGTGGAAATTGGTAAATCGTCATTTACCTACCTTCGAATACTTTGAAATTGGTTTACAACATCCCTTTTCCGAATTGTAAAATATTGTGTTGGGTCCTAGCCTTAATATTTCATTTGGGTGCTATATTAAGGATCATTATCTAATCTAAAACTTTGTCTTTCTTTTTAGATGTCTTCCAACCTTGCTTCAAACCCAAACCCTTTAGGCTCTTTCTCCCTCATAAACATATGTGTGAGGGTCATATTTGATGGATCAAACTTCAATGATTGGATTTGAAACATCCAAATGGCCATTCGCTATGAGGACGAAGAATATGTCCTGGATAAAGAGCTTAAGGAGATTGATGAATCTACTACTACTCCCAAACAGACTGTTGAATACAAGGCCCATGAGAGGGACGCGACCAAAGTGTCATGTATTATGATTGCTATCATGACTGATGAGCTTCAGAAATCCTATGAGGACTTTTGTCCTTATGAAATGCACCAAGACTTGATGGAAATGTACCATCAAAGTGCTAGGCAGGAAAGGTATGAAATCATAGCCTCCATGATTACAACCAAAATGAAGGATGGAGAGTCCATCATGGCCCACTAGCAGAAGATGCAAAGATTTGTGGACCGCTTGCTGAAGTTGAATGTCAACTTCGATGAAGAGTTGGCCAGAGATATTATTCTACACTCTTTGCCTCCTTGTTATGATTAGTTTCGTATGACTTATCATATGAAAAAGTAGGAGGCCACTCTAAGCAAGCTTCAAGGCCTTTTGAGGACTGCTAAAAGTAGTTGAAAAGAAAAATCTATTATTTCTACTCCTACTGCTACTACCCCTGTCTTGGCAATTGGACATGGGAAGGGAAAGAAGAGGAAAGCTTCCTGAAAGAGCCACAAGGGAAAGTCCTATGTTGGATCCTATTCTAGTGGGTCCAAAGGTGGTCCTGTTACACCCTCCTCAAACCCAAAGGAAGCGGAGTGTTTCCATTGTCATGAAAAGGGCACTGGAAGCAAAGCTGTCCCAAATACTTGCAGGATATAAAGGATGGGAAGATCAAACCCTCCTTCGCAAGTATTTATACTATTTTGTCTAATACAGGATGTGGTTTTCACATTTGTTCTGATTTACAAGGACTTAAAAGAGGTAGGGATGTGGAGCACGGGAAGATGAACTTGATCATGGGGAATAGAAAAAAGTCGTTTGTCACCAAGATTGGAGTTTATACTTTATTGCTTAGTAGTGGGTTAAATTTAGAACTGAATAATTGTTGCTACTCGTCTGGTATGGCGAGAAAAAAATATTTCGTTTCATAGTTTGTATAAAGAAGATTTTACCTTTTCTTTTAATAATGAAATTGGTAGTATTAATGCTTATTATAATTGTCCATTTTATTTTGAAGCATTACCTTGTAATGTCATATATAAAACTATGAGTCAGTTATACATTGATCGTGCGAAAACGCATTGGTAACTCGATGTTATAAAACGTGCGGTTGTGTGTAATTTAACAAGTAGAAGATCAACCATATGAGTCGAAGTTTATCTGTTCCTTCTTGGATTAGAAGCGATATCTGGGCCACTCGATGATTTTGTTTTGACCCATGTACCGAGCCCGGTGAGAACTAAGTTGATGTGTTCAATTAAGTTCTTTGTCAAACAAATCGGAAATCGGGAAACAAACTACTGGACAAAAAGTAAGACACTGTTCCATGTATTTTTCCGACTGATATCTAGAACAGAGGATGATATGATCACTTATCTGAAATGGCATATCATCATCTTCTCAGTTCCGAGAAACCTTGAAAAGAGCTACGATTGCCGATCGGTTCCTGAAGTCATACTTGCAGTTATAGTTATTAGACTTATCCAAGTGGGAGACTGTTGGAAAAGGTGTCTAAGTCCATAACTATTTCTGGTATGTACTTGACCCGTCCCGGCATGGTCCATTTGGGTTGCATGGCATCATGCATTTAGATAGACTAAATGAGAGAATTAACACTTGTGGTTTACTAATATATTATAAGTTGTAATATATCAATAGTATTATTTAATTAATATTGATCAAGAATTAATCTAGAATTAATTAAGTGATCAAATGGTGACTAATTAAATATATGGGTTGATTATGTAAATCATCCATAACTTATATAGTGAGCTAAAAGGCTCCATGGATAATCAAGTTTGGTTAAACCCATTGGATGCTCTATGGAGGCTCCATGGCACTTACAAACCCATGGGTCATGGAAATGAAGAGTCATGCCACATTAGGGTTTACATGGTTGATGTGAATATTTAATGCACTAGTTTTTTATTTATAAGTCCTAATTTATCGCATCTAAACCATACCTTACAGGCAGTGAACCCGATCGAGTATAGTATAGCTTTGATAAGCAAGGGTGTCGAACACTAAGGGAACCGTGGTGAATTAATTTAAAATATTTGATTATAGATTACAAAACACACGAAAGGAATAAAGGAATGGTTATTAAATCTCAAACGAACAATTAATTAACAAATCTCGATAAACTAACAGGAAAACAAATCTCTTCAGGTACTTTGGTCAAGATAATTTACACCTAAAAAATAGACAATTGCATACACAAATTTATTTATTCATGTTCACCGATTCATAAAATGATTAGATTTGCGTTCACTATTACTAATCCTTTAGCAAACAAGTCAATTCAAACAGTGATCAGTTGATTAAACTGACATGTTTCCTAGTGTTCAGTTCGTATCAAGCAAGACTTGTAATAATAGTTAATCAAATTGATTGTTCAATTAACCTCTTGTTGATGGTCATCAAACAAGGCTAACACGTTAACTTACTTATTTCCAAGTTAATCCTAGTTTCACATTCGTTATTCCTAGACTTATAATCATGATGGTCATCAAAGTCATAAGATACAAGCAATCAAGCAAATGTTCATACAACTTAATTTACTTGACAATTAACAGCAAATAATTATCATTAGCACATAAGGATCTTTTAACAAGCTTGGCAAGATAAATTAAACATAAACAAACAATTTAATCTAGCAATTAATCTATAAATCAAGGTTTCATTTAATCATAAACGCAAAGTAAAAGATTTTACACCTAAATCAGAAACTAAACACATAATAGTATCACAGTGGAATGCTAAACATGGTCACGTTAATAACCCACATGATTACCGACATGTATCCGCTCTCCAATCCTTCCGATCTCCGCTCCCGTTAGCTTAACGGCCTTCCGGCCGCCTTCTAGACCCTCAAAACGGCTTAACAGAAGTTAATTATTGACTAAATTAGGTTATAAGTCGAATCCCCCCTCCTGGCTGGCCAACAATTGCTTTTTATAACCTTTGGGACCGACTTACGTACGCTGGGCGTAAGTCGGATTACGCTGGGCGTAGTTAGAATTGTATCGCGATAAGGAAGTCCGGATCCAAGCTGTTACGCTGGGCAAAACCATAAACTACGTTGGGCGTAATTTGTTTTTAAGCATTACGCTAAGCGTACTTAGAAATTACGCTAGGTGTAATTGACTCCTTCAACATTTTTTCTTTATTTTAGCTTCTAAGCCCTAATTCCGCTCCAGTCTTTTCTTTTGCGCTCTATCGACAACTATTAGCTGCAAATCATAATTCAAAGCATTATATGTACTTTTTAGTTCTAAAAGAGAATAATAAAGGCTAAAATATTAAGATATAATCTATAAAAATATATATAAAAATACACATATCAATGGTGTAACCCTAGATGTGAAACACTATATAAAGAACATCATGCTCACCAAAATCGGATACACATAGTGACTAGAGGGTTTGACCGATTTTTTGAGTGTTACACATTCTCTCAAAGTTATTCCAAAGCATTTGGTGTTGTGTGAAGCATCTGAGGCATCACACTTGGGGTGCTAGGCTCTCAAGGTTTCAAGGAATCATAACAACAACAAAGTATATGTTTCTAGCTATCTTTTACATTATAAAGTTCCCCATGTATGCTAGATAGGTTTATGAACCTTGGAAAAAGTATTTTGCATGTATCTTAGACAAACATAGATCCAAGGTTTTCTAGGGTTGCATGTACACTTAGGAGTGTTAGAATTGCTCAAAACCCATCAGTGGTATCAGAGCCTAGGCTTGCTTGTTTGATACTTGATGCAAAATAGTGGAAAAAGTCGATTTTTTGTTGTCTGCATGCTGAACTCGCCGAGTCCATGGGGGGACTCGCCGAGTTCATGTGAAAACTCATCCTACTCATCGAGTAGGTTCGTGCACTCGACGAGTAGGAGCCTCAGAATGCAGTTTTTCGACTTTTGTTGCTGGAAATGGACTAGAAACAATACCCTAAACTGTTTTGGTGTTATTAAACATGTTTTAGATGGTGTAATGGTTGCTCTAAGCCATTTACAATGGCTAATATCAGAATTCCATGATTTTATGTGTTCTTGAAATTTTGATATTCATATTCATGTTCTTATGAGTTTAGATGATCATAGGAATTATGTGTAACTTCTTGCTAGTTTTAATTCTTAATCATTATGTGTTTTAATGGAATCCATAATTTGTCCTCATGTTATGGATTACCAAAAGTTTTATCTTTCAATGTCCATTAAAGAAACACATACGTTACATAAAATGAAGAGTCACTCATTTTAATGAACCAATTAATCTCATAAGTTATGAATTGAAGAGTTTTGTTAAGTTTCAAAACTTTCCCTCAAGTTTTGGAACTTGTAAAGTCACCTAATTAACTTTAGTTCCAACCACTAGAATTTTAAATGTTAAAATTCAACCCTTATACTTTATAATATTATAAGTTTAATAATATATATATATATATATATATATATATATATATATATATATATATATGTATGTATAAGATCAAGTCGTTTTACCGTTAGTAGGCCTCATTCACGAAGTCGATCTATAAGGGGGGTATAAGGTTGTTGCCTATAAAATGGAAACTTAATGGGTGTCCACTCTCACCCACCGCTTCCTTAATCGGTGGAGGGTCGTTAGCCGAACGGGTAGGACAGTGACTTTAAATTCTCATTAAAAGTATAATGATTATTATAAAGTAACTAAATGTTTTATAAATTCCCAATCTTAGTTACTTTAGGAAAAATGGGAATAAGGTACTAATCCATGAAATTACACTTTGCACTTCGATTAAGTCGTTGGTGGAGCGTGTGTGGTTTACCGGCACACTAACTTGGACTTAACAAGGTAGGCAAATGGTGACTTAAGGTTTTTTTTCATAAGGTCGGTGGAGCACGTGCGGTTTACCGGCACATTAATTAAGTGGAAAACATTAATGGTACCAAGTAATTTGCATGGTTACTTCACACCTTCTTTTGTAAATCCTCGGAATCCCAGTCACAAAACATGAAGGGCACACTCGAGATTGAAACATGCCATTGAAAAGCTCAATGGATCTCAAAAGAATCTAGGAATTTATAAAAACCAAATAAAACCTAATAATTTATATTTCATTTTCATGGTGGAAATTGGTGAACCGTCATTCACCTACCTTTCAAATATGTTATATCTTGGATTACGGCATCCCTCTTCAGAGTTATAATATATTGTTATTGGATCCTAGCCTTAATATTACATTTGGGTGTTTTATTAAGGACTTTCTCTATATCTAAACTAAACTTGTTTTCTTCTTTTTAGATGTCTTCCAACAATGCTACTCCTGGCTCAAACCCTACTGGCTCCTTCTCTCTCATGAACCTTTGTGGGAGAGTCATCTTTGATGGATCCAACTTTATTGACTGGATCAGAAACATCAGGATGGTCACTCGACACGGGAACAAGGAATATGTTCTTGAAAAGGACCTCAAGTTGCCTGAGCCAACTGCTACTCCTGAGGAGTTTGTTGAATATGAGGCACATGAAAGAGATGCTACCAAAATGGCATGCATCATGATGGCCACTATGACAACCGATCTCCAAAAGTCCTATGAGGACTACTATCCTTTTAAGATGCACTAGGATTTGATGGACCGCTACCATCAAAGTGCTCGTCAAGAGCGATATGAAATCATCTCCTCCATGATAACAACCCAAATGAAAAATGTAACAACTCAAATTTTTCAAACAATTTTTTTAATTTTTAAAACATAATTGTTTCTATTTTAAACAAGGCATAAATAGTTTAATTATTCTGTCAAGTACAATTATTCAAAATCCCAAGATCATAAAGACAATCTTCAGTGTGTATCGATCATGCCGGCGCCTTCCCACGGTCCTCGCTAGTACCTGAAATACATGCACAACAACTGTAAGCATAAATGCTTAGTGAGTTCCCCAATATACACTTACGCACATACGCCTTTCCAGGCCCTGACCTTTCGGTCCTCATCACGACGCCTTCCGGCCCATAACATATTGCCTTCCGGCCCACATATCCTACATAGCACATATAACAATTAACTTACCACATATAGCATACATATCACATAACATATCCGACCTTCCGGTCACACAGTCAAACCCTTCCGGGTACAGTATAGTGAGAAGACTCACCTCGTAGAAGCTGAACGCTAGCAAACTCCGAAATGACTCGTGCACAACCGACGAGCTACAACCTCCCTATAGCATTACATATCTCATTAATACTTATATCTTCTAAGTGTGACTATCCCTAAGAAGTCAGACTTAGGTCAACTCTGGTCAACGGTCAACTGTCAACTCGACCGGACTCGGCGAGTACCATGACGACTCGGCGAGTCTGGACGTCTTCCAACTTTCTGAGATTCCTTATCTACTCGTCGAGTACCCTCCTCGACCCGACGAGTTACTCCTGGAAGAATCGCGGGGCCACCCCGACTCCACTCGCCGAGTCTGAAGAACAACTCGGCGAGTCCCAGTAAATCTTCAAGCTACTCGCCGAGTCTGAAGAACAACTCGGCGAGTCCATGCCATGCAGGCGAGCAACTGCTTCCTGAATTACGTGTGGTCCCGAGATATACAACCATGGGACTTTCTGGACTTCTAAACATCTCATTACTGGGGTATAAACGTTTGGGTAATAACATAATAACCCATCTAATCACTAAATGGGTTTCATAAACCCTAACTTCATAAACACATCAAACAACAGAAGGGAATCCGAAATATTACCTGGAATATGCCCTCTCTGTGTTTCCAAACCGCAGAACTCGAATCCTTTGCTGTTCCTTTAACCAAAACCTTTCACCTCTTTGCCCCACAACCTCTTCAAGCCCTAATATCCTCCAATCTTGCTCTAGATGCCCACAACCGTTTAGGGTTCCTCTCAATCGACTAAAAACGAACAATGACGGCATATAAGAGCATTATATACGATCCAAAACCGAACGGTTAGGGTTTCTGCTGAACAGCGTCGACTCGCCGAGTCCATATCTGGACTCGTCGAGTCCAGTCGTGGACCCGCGACTAGGTTTGCGATCCTACTCGGCGAGTCTAGGCTCCAACTCGCCGAGTCCCCTCTCAACTCACCCCAAAAACATAATTAACAATACCTGAGATTTCGGGCTGTTACAACTCTCCCCCACTTGGGTTAGACTTCGCCCTCGAAGTCTCATTCTGCAAATAGTTCCGGATGCTGCTCCCGCATCTCACGTTCCGGCTCCCAAGTCATTTCCGATCCCCTACGGTGTTGCCATTGAACCAACACCAGAGGTACTTCCTTGTTCCTCAGAACCTTGATCTTCCGATCCCTGATCGCCACTGGTCTCTCCGCGTAATTCAGGCTCGCATCCACCTGAATATCCTCCAATGGAACCACTGCCGACTCATCGGCTATGCACTTCCTCAACTGCGACACATGAAAAGTGTCATGGATCTGACCCAACTCCGCTGGTAACTCCAACCGATAGGCTACCCGACCTATCCTTGCAATCACACGAAATGGCCCAATATACCGGGGCCCCAACTTGCCTCTCTTCCTGAACCGAATCACTCCTTTCCAAGGAGAGACCTTCAGGAGAACGAAGTCGCCGACCTGAAATTCAAGCTCGGATCGGCGCCTGTCTGCATAACTCTTCTGTCGGCTCTGGGCAGTCAATAACCTTTGTCTCACTCGCTGAATATGCTCTGTCGTCTGGAGCACGATCTCCGTGCTGCCCATCACTCTCTGTCCCACCTCTCCCCAGCAAATGGGGGTCCGACACCTCCTACCATACAACAGCTCGAAAGGTGGCATACCAATGCTCGAATGATGGCTGTTGTTGTAGGAGAACTCTGCCAATGGCAAATACGCATCCCAACTACCCCCGAAGTCTAACACACACGCCCGAAGCATGTCCTTCAGCGTCTGAATTGTCCGCTCGCTCTGACCGTCCGTCTGGGGATGGTATGCGGTACTAAAATGCAATTTAGTACCCAGCTCCTCATGGAATTTCTTCCAGAACCTGGAAGTGAAGCGCACATCGCGGTCTGACACAATCGAGATCGGCACCCCGTGCCGAGATACCACCTCTCTCACGTATATCTCCGCTAACTTTTCCGCTGACGAACTCTCATTGATGGCAAGGAAGTGTGCACTCTTCGTCAACCTATCCACAATCACCCAAATTGCGTCAACTCCCCTAGTAGTCCTCGGCAATTTGGTGATAAAATCCATAGTGATTTGTTCCCACTTCCACTCGGGGATCTCCAACGGCTGCAACTTGCCATGCGGTCTCTGGTGTTCGGCCTTAACCCTACGGCAGGTCAAGCACCTCTCAACGAACCATGCTACGTCCCTCTTCATACAGGGCCACCAATATTCCTTCCTTAAATCCAAATACATCTTTGTAGCACCGGGATGGATCGAGAATTTCGATTTATGAGCCTCTTCCATCAACGTAATACGCGTACCGCCCACGAACGGTACCCAAATCCGACCTTGCAACGTCATAAGGCCTCGACTATCCTTGGCAAACTCTGAGATTAACCCCACAACCCGCTCTTTCTTCTGCATTTCTGGTCGCACAGCCTCTGCCTGGGCCCCACGAATAGCGTCCAATACTGGAGTCATCACAGTCAGTCTCAAGCATACATCTCGCAATGGAGTGCTCTCCGCCTTGCGGCTCAATGCATCGGCTACCACATTAGCCTTGCCTGGGTGGTACAGGATCTAACAATCATAATCCTTGACCACATCCAACCACCTCCTCTGACGCATATTTAGGTTGGGTTGATCCATCAAATACTTCAGACTCTTATGGTCCGTGTATATCGTACATCGAACCCCATACAAGTAGTGACGCCAAATTTTGAGAGCGAACACTACTGCCCCCAACTCCAAATCATGCGTGGGATATCTCGCCTCATGAGGCTTCAGCTGCCTCGACGCATAAGCTATCACATGACCCCTCTGCATCAACACTGCGCCCAGTCCCGAAATCGACGCGTCGCAATATACCACAAAGTCTTCCATCCCTTCTGGGAGGGCTAATACCGGGGCTTCGCACAATCTCTGGCGAAGTGTCTCAAAGGAGGTCTGCTGCTCAGGCCCCCATGAGAATGCAACACCCTTCCGGGTCAATCTGGTGAGTGGCACTGCGATCTTGGAGAAATCCTTGATAAATCTCCGATAATACCCTGCCAACCCAAGGAAACTTCTGATCTCAGAGGGTGACTTCGGCACCTCCCAACTCATCACTGCCTCAACCTTAGCCGGATCGACCAATATCCCTTTCTGATTAACCACATGTCCTAGAAACTGGACCTCCCGCAACCAGAAGTCACATTTGGAGAACTTTGCATAAAGCTTCTCCGACCTCAATACCTCCAGGACCTCCCTCAAATGCTCCTCATGCTGCTCACTAGATCTCGAATACACCAGAATGTCGTCGATAAATACAATCACCGACCGATCCAACATCGGCCTGCATACCCTGTTCATGAGATCCATGAACACAGCCGGGGCGTTGGTGAGTCCAAAAGGCATCACCACAAACTCATAATGCCCATATCGCGTCCTAAACGCAGTCTTCTGGACGTCCTCATTCCGTACTCTCACCTGATGGTATCCCGACCTCAGATCGATCTTGGAAAACCAAGATGCTCCCTGCAACTGATCGAATAAATCATCGATCCTCGGCAACGGGTAACGGTTCTTGACCGTTAGCTTGTTCAACTCCCGGTAATCAATGCACATCCGGTGTGAACCATCCTTCTTCTTGACGAACAGAATAGGTGCTCCCCAAGGCGAGCTGCTCGGCCGAATGAACCCCTTTCCCAGCAACTCCTGGAGTTGCGAGGACAACTCTTGCATCTCTGGAGGTGCAAGACGATAGGGCACTTTAGCAATAGGCGCGGCCCCCGGAACCAGATCGATACCAAACTCTACTTGCCTCACAGGAGGTACTCCCGGCAGTTCCTCGGGAAAAATATCTGAAAACTCACGCACCACAGGGACCTCCTTAACTGACTTCGGTCTCTCGGAAACCTCCCGCGTATCCATCACATACGCCACAAAACCCTTACAGCCCTGCTGTAGACACTGCCTCGCCCTAGCGGCCGAACAAAAAGCTGATCCTGAACGGGTACCCTCACCGTACACCGAAAGAACTCCCCCACTATGGTCTCGTATGGTCACCAACTGACGCTCGCAGTCGATGACAGCGCCGAATCGGCTCAACCAGTCCATGCCCACGATAACACAGACATCCCCCATCGCAATAGGAACCAGGTCAATCGGGAATTCAACCCCGAAAATCTCTAGTACACATCCCCGAAGAACCTCCGTAGCACGAATCACTTTCTCGTCAGCTATAGAAACTCTCAAAGGTCGACTCAACGACTCACGATTAACGCCGATCTGCTGACTAAAGGCTAAGGACACAAAGGACCTACTCGCACCCGAGTCAAATAACACTAAGGCAGGCACAGAGTTCACAAGGAAAGTACCTACGCGCATAATAACATAAGCATAACATATCGACATTAAAATAATTACACGAATTACAACATACCTGCCACAACATCGGGCGCAGCGCGGACCTCTTCCGCAGTCAGCTGAAAGGCTCTCCCACGAGCCCTCGGGGCCTCGACCTTCACCGGTCGAGTCTCAGTAGTCCTGGCAACAGTTGCAGATCCCTGACGAAGCTGCGGACACTCGGCCTTCCGATGGCCGGTCTGGTTGCAATGGAAGCAAACCAAAAACCCCTTGGGGCACTCCCTAGCAATGTGCCCCTCCTTGCCGCACTTGTAGCAGGCACCGGCTCGACACGCCCCATCGTGACCCTTGCCGCACTTTACGCAAGTGCGGTTCTTCGAACCTCCCGTCCTCGAATCGGCGGACTTGATCCGCTTGGCTGCCGGCTGAGACTGAGCCGGCCGCCGGTCTGCCTGCTGAGACTCGGCCTCCTCCCTGGCCTGAGTCTCTAACTCGATCTCACGCTTCCTGGCATTCGCCTGAAGCTCAGTAAAAGTATGGTAAGTGGAGTTTGACACAAACTCCCGGATCTCCCTCCTCAGAACACCCAAGTACCGGCTCATCCGAGCCTGCTCTGTGGCCACCAGCTCGGGGCAAAACATCGCCCTCTCATGGAACTTCCGCGTGATCGCCGCCACCGAATCAGTACCCTGCTTGAGGGTTAAGAACTCCTGAACCAATCGTTCCCGCTCCACCGGGGGAACGTACTCCTCCCTGAACATGGTAGTGAACCCCTCCCATGTCACTGCCGCAGTCTCTGCCAAAGTGAAGTTCGCCGTCACGAACTTCCACCAGTCCTTTGCTCCCAGACGGAGCTGGTTCAAAGCGAACCGTACCCTCAGGTGCTCCGGGCATGAACAAGTGTAGAAGCACCCCTCTATATCTGCGATCCACCTCATCGCAGCAATCGGATCCTGCGTCCCATCGAACTCTGGTGGCTTCGTGTTGCTGAACTCTCGGAACAGCAATGAATCACCCCCCTGTGGCCTAGCAGCGGCCACAGCTGCGGTAGCTGCAGCGGTTGCAGCCTCAGTCAATGCGGCGTACCGCTCGTCGAACGTCTCCATCAGGGTGGTCTTGATAGACCCAAACATCTCCGGGATCTCAGCCCGGATCGCCGCCGCCACCTCCTCGTGGATCATCTGACGAATATCCTCGTCACTCACACCGCTCGTACTTGCTCCGTGACGCGGTCTAACCATGATATCTCTGAAATACAACATAAAACTATCAGAGATTCTGCCGAGTATAATCGTACTCGATACGCAACCCTACTCAGTCCCAGATATCCAGGGATTCTTACTTGGGCCTCCCACTGACCCGGTGTCCTCGGTAGTACGGGCCCAATACTACCGACCACACCGCATCAATGTTCATCCCATGTCCTCCTCCCCAAACTCCGGATAGTGAGTACTCTACTTCTGATACGCTCTATCTACCCGCATACTAGCAAAGCATCTCATATAGGCAACTTCCCTAGACTAAGGCATCACAAATCAGGCCACTCTAGTCCTATCATGAATACCTAGTCTTCTAGCATGCATAACAATTCATATCATATAATATTGTAAGGTATTTTGGGGATCTTTTACCGTTCGGGCGCTGACTGATCGTACACACTGCTTCTTTCTTGCTTACCACAAAACCATTTACAAAAGTTTATGCCTTTATTTGAAAAGCTTCCTCAAATCCTCGGTTTGAGTTCAGTTACCCCCTAAGGTGCACCCGAATCCCTCAAACCTAGGCTCTGATACCAATTGTAACAACTCAAATTTTTCAAACAATTTTTTTCATTTTTAAAACATAATTGTTTCTATTTTAAACAAGGCATAAATAGTTTAATTATTCTGTCAAGTACAATTATTCAAAATCCCAAGATCATAAAGACAATCTTCAGTGTGTATCGATCATGCCGGCGCCTTCCCACGGTCCTTGCTAGTACCTGAAATACATGCACAACAACTGTAAGCATAAATGCTTAGTGAGTTCCCCAATATACACTTACGCACATACGCCTTTCCAGGCCCTGACCTTTCGGTCCTCATCACAACGCCTTCCGGCCCATAACATATTGCCTTCCGGCCCACATATCATACATAGCACATATAACAATTAACTTACCACATATAGCATACATATCACATAACATATCCGACCTTCCGGTCACACAGTCAAACCCTTCCGGGTACAGTATAGTGAGAAGACTCACCTCGTAGAAGCTGAACGCTAGCAAACTCCGAAATGACTCGTGCACAACCGACGAGCTACAACCTCCCTATAGCATTACATATCTCATTAATACTTATATCTTCTAAGTGTGACTATCCCTAAGAAGTCAGACTTAGGTCAACTCTGGTCAACGGTCAACTGTCAACTCGACCGGACTCGGCGAGTCTGGACGTCTTCCAACTTTCTGAGATTCCTTATCTACTCGTCGAGTACCCTCCTCGACCCGACGAGTTACTCCTGGAAGAATCGCGGGGCCACCCCGACTCCACTCGCCGAGTCTGAAGAACAACTCGGCGAGTCCCAGTAAATCTTCAAGCTACTCGCCGAGTCTGAAGAACAACTCGGCGAGTCCATGCCATGCAGGCGAGCAAATGCTTCCTGAATTACGTGTGGTCCCGAGATATACAACCATGGGACTTTCTGGACTTCTAAACATCTCATTACTGGGGTATAAACGTTTGGGTAATAACATAATAACCCATCTAATCACTAAATGGGTTTCATAAACCCTAACTTCATAAACACATCAAACAACAGAAGGGAATCCGAAATATTACCTGGAATATGCCCTCTCTGTGTTTCCAAACCGCAGAACTCGAATCCTTTGCTGTTCCTTTAACCAAAACCTTTCACCTCTTTGCCCCACAACCTCTTCAAGCCCTAATATCCTCCAATCTTGCTCTAGATGCCCACAACCGTTTAGGGTTCCTCTCAATCGACTAAAAACGAACAATGACGGCATATAAGAGCATTATATACGATCCAAAACCGAACGGTTAGGGTTTCTGCTGAACAGCGTCGACTCGCCGAGTCCATATCTGGACTCGTCGAGTCCAGTCGTGGACCCGCGACTAGGTCTGCGATCCTACTCGGCGAGTCTAGGCTCCAACTCGCCGAGTCCCCTCTCAACTCACCCCAAAAACATAATTAACAATACCTGAGATTTCGGGCTGTTACAAAAAATGGTGAACCCATCACAGGCCACATGCAGAAAATGCAAAGGTATGTGGACCGTCCGATGAAGTTGAATGTGAACTTCCCAGAGGAGTTAGCAATAGATATCATTTTGCACTCCTTACCATCGTGTTATGATCAATTCCGTATGACATACCACATGAACAAGGAAGAAGTCACCCTCAGCAAACTTCAGGGACTCCTTAAGACTGCAGAATCCGGTCTTAAAGGTAAGTCGGTTTTCACCAATTCTACTCCTACTCCAAACTCCGCAACTGTCCTGGCAATCGGGAAAGGGAAAGGTAAGAAGAGGAAGACCCCTTTGAAGGGTACCAAGGGTAAGACCCTTGATGGCTCCTCTTCTAGCGGAACCAAGAAAGGTTTCGTTACACCTTCTTCTGATCCCAAAGAGGCTGAATGCTTCTACCGCCATGAAAAGGCGCATTGGAAGCGGAACTGCCCAAAGTACCAGCAAGATTTGAAGGATGGGAAAGTGAAACCCAACCATGCAGGTATTTACACTATCTTATTTAATAATTCACTCTATTCTAACTCTTGGGTCCTTGATACCAGCTGCGGTATTCATATTTGTTCTGATTTCCAGAGACTAAGAAGAAGTGAGAATGTGGAGCATGGAAAGATAAACTTGATCATGGGAAATAGGAAAGTTTCACCTATCACCAAGATTGGAGTTTATACTTTGTTGGTAAGTAGTGGGTTTACTTTATATTTGAATAAATGTTGTTATTCGCCAGAAATGGCAAGAAATGTTATTTCCTTTCATGCTTTGTACAACAAGGTTTTACCTTTTCTTTTGATAATGAAATTGGTGGAATAAATGCTTTCTTTAATAATGTGTTTTATTTTAAAGCATTACCTTGTGATGGTATGTATGAAGTTGTGTTTGTTGTAGATAATTTAGGAAATAATGTGTTGTGTATTGATTTTACAATGATAATAACTTGGATAAAGCATCATTGTGGCATTGTCGTCTTGGACATATAAGCAAGAAACACATAGGCCAACTCCAAAAAGATGGATTTTTGAAATCATTTGACCTAAAGTCAGATGATAGTTGTGAATCATGCTTACTTGGAAAAATGACAAAGTCACCCTTCACTGGTTCTTGTGAGAGGGGTGAAGGTTTGTTGGATCTTATACACACGGATGTGTGTGGACCCTTCAAACATGCCACAAGGGAAGCTAATCGTTATTATTTGACTTTTACTGATGATTACAGTAGATATGGATATGTCTACTTAATCAAGCATAAGTCAGAGACTTTTGAACGGTTTAAAGAGTTTAAACAGGAAGTCGAGAATCAATTGGGTAGGAACATTAAGATGCTTCGATCCGATCGCGGTGGTGAGTATCTTAGTACTGAGTTCCTCGACTATCTGAGGGAATGTGGGGTTGTCTCACAATTAACACCTTCCAGGACACCACAGTTGAATGGTGTAGCTGAGAGGCGTAATCGAACCTTGTTGGACATGGTTAGTTCCATGATGAGTCGAGCTTCGCTACCAATCTCATTTTGGGGGTATGCCTTAGAGGCTGCCGCCCATATCCTTAATCTGGTCCCTATAAAGAACGTTACCAAAACACCTCACGAGATGTGGACTGGAAAAGTTCCTAGTCTAGCCCACATCAAGATTTGGGGTAGCGAGGCTTTCATGAGACACGAGACTCACGACAAGCTCGAACCTTGAAGTGAGAGGTGTATTTTCATCGGCTACCCACAAAAATCCTTTGGTTACCTCTTCTACAGACCTAGTGAAAATGTGGTCTTTGTAGCAAGGAGGGCTGTCTTTCAAGAGAGAGAGAGTTCATAAGTCAAGGAAACAGTGGGAGGCAAATTGACATTGAAGAAATTCAAGAGTCAAGTGGTGAAGGAACCTCAAACCCTAGCAGTCAACTTGAGGAGGAAACTCCTGTTGATCCAATTATACCTCCAATTGTACCTCTGATGCGTTCCACAAGGGTTAGGAATGTACCTGAGCATTACTATGGTTTCCATATTACTACGGAAGGTGAGACACTTATCAATGATGGGACATTGGTAAGTCTGGATGAACCTAACAGCTATGCGGAAGCCATGGCAGCCCCCAAGTTTGTTAAATGGAAAGAGGCAATGGATAGCGAGATACAGTCCATGTATGACAATCAGGTCTAAGACTTGGTTAAAAATGTGCCAGGTCGTAAGACAGTTGGGTGCAAATGGATCTTCAAGAAGAAGACCGACATGGATGGTAATGTACACACTTATAAGGCACGACTGATTGCAAAGGGCTTTTCTCAAACTCCAGGAGTTGACTATGATGAGACCTTTTCACCAGTAGCCAAGATTAAGTCTATTAGGGTATTGTTAGCCATTGCTGCATTTCATGACTATGAAATATGGCAAATGGATGTCAAAACCGCTTTCCTTAATGGAAAGTTGGCTGAAGATGTTTACATGAATTAGCCCAAGGGTTTTGTCAGCACAGAGTACCCTAATAGAGTGTGTAAGCTTCAGAAATCCATCTATGGATTAAAGCAAGCACCTCGCAGATGGAATCATTGCTTTGATGAGAAAGTCAAAGAGTTTGGCTTTTCAAGGAGTGAAGATGAATCTTGTGTATATGTCAAGGCTAGTGGGAGTTAGTTAGCTTTTTGGTACTGTATGTGGATGACATAATACTCTTAGGAAATGACATTCCAACCTTGCAGGAAGTTAAGTCCTAGGTTGGGAAGTGTTTCTCTATGAAGGACCTTGGAGAAGAGGCCTATATTCTAGGGATAAGGATTCTGAGAGACCGGAGTAAAAGACTAATTGGGCTTAGTTAGAGTACATACTTGGAGAAGGTGCTGAAGAGATTCAGAATGCAAGATTCCAAGAAAGGAGAGTTACCCATCCAGAGTAACGCTAGACTGAGTAAGACTCAGAGCCCGAGTACTGAGGTTGAGATAGCAGAAATGAGTCGAGTACCTTATGCTTCTGTAGTAGGCTCAATCATGTATGCTATGACATGCACTCATCCTGATGTAGCCTTTGCTTTAAGCATGGTTAGCAGGTATCAGGGGAACCCTGGTAAGGCTCACTGGACAGCAGTAAAGAATATTCTCAAGTACCTACGGAGGACTAAGGATTGGGTCCTTACCCTTGGTGGGAATGATGATTGAGAGTTGTATGGTATAGTGATGCTAGCTTCCAAAATGATAGGGATAATTTCCGTCCTCAGCCGGGCTGGGTCTTTACCTTAAATGGAGGAGCAATCTCTTGGAAAAGTTCCAAGCA
The DNA here is from genome assembly GCF_002870075.4 of Lactuca sativa. Lineage (NCBI taxonomy): Eukaryota > Viridiplantae > Streptophyta > Magnoliopsida > Asterales > Asteraceae > Lactuca > Lactuca sativa. Next base: position 170,536,256 of record NC_056626.2, on the reverse strand, counting down.
GGAGACAGTGGCTGATTCAACTTGCGAATCAGAGTATATAGCGACAAGCGAGGCAGCAAAGGAGGCTATATGGCTAAAGAACTTCATTGGAGACCTTGGAGTTGTACCAGCTATAGCGGAGCCGATAGAGATTTTTTGTGATAGCGAAAGTGCAGTTGCCTTAGCAAAGGAACCAAGGGATTACGAGAGATCCAGACACATTGACAGAAAATACCATTTCATCAAACATTGTATAGAAGAAGGACTCCTCGTGGCAAAGAGGGTATCATCAGATGAGAGCCCAACAGATCCCCTCAAGAAGGGACTGGGTAGGGTTAAGCATCTCCAGTATGCAAGGAGCATAGGGCTGAAGGATGATATTAGTTTTAGTAGTTAGATACTTTTGAAATTTGTAAAGTGTAATTGACATTTGATGATGAATAAAAGTTGTGTTTATTTATGAGTAAAGTGTTGCTATCCCTTGTCAATCGTTTACTATTATTTCTTTTGCATGTTTTGACTTCCAGAATATTTATGTTGAGTTTTACATATTATTCAAATTATCCACAGTCAGTCATATGTTGGAAGTAGATATGAAGTAACACTGTCATGAGTTGGTTGTAGAGGTCTAAGATGTTGGACATGGCCTCAACACTCATGAGTGCTCATAAGTTCTGAGTATTGGATTCAACCCACGCTCACTTGTATCACTTCATGGAATTTATCTCGAGTGATCGGGAGACGGTAATATCATATAAGTCTTCAAACCTAGAGATATGACTTGTTAACTATGAGTTAGTTATGCATTGATCGTGCGAAAATGCATTGGTAACTTGATGTTATAAAACGTGCTGTTGTGTGTAATTTAACAAGTAGAAGATCAAGCATATGAGTCGAAGTTTATCTGTTCCTTCTTGGATTAGAAGCGATATCTGGGCCCATCGATGATTTTGTTTTGACCCATGTACCGGGCCCGGTCAGAACTAAGTTGATGTGTTCAATTAAGTTCTTTGTCAAACTAATCGGAAATCGGGAAACAAACTGCTGGACAAAAAGTAAGACACTGTTCCATGTATTTTTCCAGGTGATATCTAAAACAGAGGATTATATGATCACTAATCTGAAATGGCGTATCATCATCTTATCAGTTCTGAGAAACCTTGAAAAGAGCTACGATTGCCGATCGGTTCCTGAAGTCATACTTGCAGTTATAGTTATTAGACTTATCCAAGTGGGAGACTGTTGGATAAGGTGTCTAAGTCCATAACTATTTCTGGTATGTACTTGACCCGACCCGACATGGTCCATTTAGGTTGCATGGCATCATGCATTTGGATAGACTAAATGAGAGAATTAACACTTTTGGTTTATTAATATATTATAAGTTCTAATATATCAATAGTATTATTTAATTAGTATTGATCAAGAATTAATCTAGAATTAATTAAGTGATCAAATGGTAACCAATTAAATATATGGGTTGATTATGTAAATCATCCATAACTTATATAGTGGGCTAAAAGGCTCCGTGGATAATCAAGTTGGGTTAAACCCATTGGATGCTCCATGGAGGCTCCATGGGAGTTACAAACCCATGGGTCATGGAAATGAAGAGTCATGCCACATTAGGGTTTACATGGTGTAACCCTAGATGTGACACACTATATAAAGAACATCATGCTCACCAAAATCAGATACACATAGTGACTAGAGGGCTTGACTGATTTTTTGAGTGTTACACATTCTCTCAAAGTTATTCCAAAGCATTTGGTGTTGTGTGAAGCATTTGAGGCATCACACTTGGGGTGCTAGGCTCTCAAGGTTTCAAGGAATCATAACAACAAGGTATTTGTTTCTAGCTATATTTTCCCCATGTATGCTAGTAGGTTTATGAACCTTGGAAAAAGTATTTTGCATGTATCTTAGACAAACATAGATCCAAGGTTTTTTAGGGTTTCATGTACACTTAGGAGTGTTAGAATTGCTCAAAACCCATCAATTGATTCATCCAATGTTTTGGATAAAGCATGCTTATGGAATTGTCATCTTGGAAATGTTAACAAGAAGCGCATAGCCCAACTCCAAAAGGGTGGAGTGTTGGATTCATTTTACTTAAAGTTGGATGGCACTTGTGAATTTTGTTTGTTTGGAAAGATGACTAAGTCACCCTTCATTGGTATTTGTGAAAGGGGTGAAGGTTTGTTGGATCTCATACACATAGATGTGTGTGGACCCTTCAGATCCGCCACTAGGGATGCTAACCGCTTCTATGTGACTTTTACTGATGATTATAGCCGATATGGCTATATCTACTCAATCAAGCATAAGTCAGAAACCTTTGAAAAGTTCAAAGAGTTTAAACAAGAAGTGGAAAATCAGTTGGGCAGGAAGATAAAGATGCTCTGATCCGATCGAGGAGGAGAGTATCTTAGTATCGAGTTCCAAGAATATCTTAAGGAGTGTGGAATTGTTTCACAATTGATGCCACCTAGGACACCACAGCTTAATGGTGTGGATGAGAGGTGTAATCGAACCTTGCTGGACATGGTTTGTTCCATGTTGAGTCGAGTTTCGTTACCTATCTCTGTAACATCCCAAAATACGGGCCAGAAATTTTCATTTTTAATTTAAAAGATGGTAGCAAAATATCATATGATCATATCATTTAATAAAACATGTCTCGTGACTGTAAACCATAATGTAAAACATAATAATGTCAAAGTACAAATCCCAGAAGTGCCTGAAACAACAACTGAAAACCATAAGCACGAAGCTTAGTGAGTTCCCCCCACTGTACCACATACCATATAACCACATAGCATACATATATTGTCAGGCATATCTGGGTGCCTGACCTACCCCTTCGGTCCTCTCGACCAGATACTGACTAGCATACCTGGGTGATGGTCTCCCCTTCGGTCCTCTCGACCGGATACTGACTAGCATATTTGGGTGCTAGTCTCCCCTTCGGTCCTCTCGAACAGATGTTGGGGACTATTTCACCCCTACTACTACCACATAACACATATCACATAATCTATCTAGCATAGTTGGGCTTGACCGCCCTTTCGGCCCTATCGACCGATAATCTAGGGACTATCTCCCCCTACTGTCACTAGCACATAGCATCATATCATACTAGCACATAAACATATCACAGGTAGTAGCAACCCTAGATGAATATCACAGAGACAATCATTTAACATACAAATCCTACTGGTGGGTCGGCATTGTGGCCGTAGACCCACCGCTACTGGAAGGTAACTCACCTCAAAGTAGTTGCTGATCTGAGCAGGAACCAACTGTCTTCTGCGGCTGCTGCTCAAGAAATCCTCTGGCTATAATTCCCACAAAACACTTAGTCAAATATTGCTAACCGACCTCACGGTAAAATGACCATTTACTCCTAACCAGATAAGAGTCAAAGTCAAAGTCAACTTCCAGTTGACTCGACTCGCCGAGTTGGTTCGCCAACTCGTCGAGTCCTTATCCATTCGATTGACCATAATACCATCTCTACTTGTCGAGTTAGGCATTGACTCGATGAGTTTTTCCTTCTAACTGATGTCCAATAGTCCTTCATCCTACTCGCGGAGTTGTACGAACAACTCGTCGAGCTCATCTTCATCCGAAGAACACTCTATGCTGAGACTCGCCAAGTTGTATGAACAACTCGCCGAGTCTGTTCTTGAGGCAAGAAGATTTCCTTGGACTCGCCGAGTCAGCGCATTGACTCGCCGAGTTCCTCCATGGGTGAGTCCGGCTTCCGACTCACTGAGTCACCCCCCATGACTCACGACTCCACTCAGCAACACGAAAAGGGGGAAAACTCGAAGACTCGCGACTCCGATGAACGAATTGCCGAGTCTTTCACATGCAATTACTATATACTCGATTTTGCTTGAATCCATCTCATGCCATACATAGATCTAGGTTCTTAGGGCTTGATTAACACGTAAAAGACTCGGCAATTCCAACTTTACGTGTAAATAAATACCAATGAAGGTTTTAGGGCTCAAAATGCACTAAAAGAGTAGATCTAGGGCTTTCATGCAATATGGCTCCATAAAAGACAGTAGATCCGAGCTCCTGGAGCTCAATCATGCTTAGATCTAAAGGTTAATCAACTTATCACAAACCCTAATTCATAATCAAGCTTGGAAATGGCTCAAGAAGGACTTTAATGGATCTCTAAGGGACTCTTAGCATGAAAACAGAAGGAAACTGAGTTATACCTCAAGGAATCTCTGAAATAACACCAAGATGTCTAGCCTCTTTCTTCTCTTCTTGATCTACTCTCCTTTTTCTCTCAAAATCTTCAAGAACTCACACCAAAGCAGTTCAATCTCACAAGGAGCGAGGTTAGGACGATATAGGGAGCTCTGAGGGTGAAGAGGGCGAGCTTGGGGGCGCATATGATGGTTTAAATAAGGTGCAAACCCTTGAAATTAGGGTTTCATCAGACAGCGGGGACCCACCGAGTCTAGAATATGGACTCGCCGAGTCGCCAACATAAACGTGTTCAATATCCTGGCTCTACTCGGCGAGTCGGGCCTACAACTCGCCGAGTCCAAGGCTAAAAATTCAAAGTACTTAGATAAATTTTACATACCAGGAACCAGGTGCTACAAATCTCCCCCACTTATTTTAGACTTCGTCCTCGAAGTCTGCTGCTCGATCCTGGAACAGCTCGGGGTAATGCTCCATCATTTCTTCCACCGGCTCCCAAGTCCACTCTAGCCCTTCCGGAGCTGTCATTGCACCTTCACTAATTCCACCCTCTTGTTCCTCAGATCCTTCGACTTCCGGTCTAGGATTGCGAATGGATGCTCAATGTAATTCAGGCTGTCATCAACCTGAATATCTTCTAACGACACCACCGCTGAATCATCCACTAGGCACTTCCACAGCTAGGAGACATGGAAGGTGTTGTGGAATCTAACTGAGCTCGGCTAGTAGATCCAGCTTATATGCCACCTTGCCCACTCGGGCTACCACACTGAACGGAACAATGTATCTCGGGCCCAAATTGCCCCGCTTCCTAAATCGAATGACGCCCTTCCAAGGTGACACTTTCAGGAGTACCATATCCCCGACCTAGAACTCCAGGTCTGATCGGTGCTTGTTGGCGTAACTTTTCTGCCGACTCTACGCAGTCTGAAGCCTGCTTCGAACCTGCTGGATCCTCTCAGTCATCTTGAGCACCACCTCTGTGCTCCCCATGACCCTCTAGCCAATTTCTCCCCAACATATCGGGGTCCTGCACCTCCGTCCATACAACAACTTGAATGGAGGACGGTCAATACTCGCATGGTAGCTGTTGTTGTACGAGAACTTGGCCAAGGGAAGATAGGTATCCTAGCTACCACCGAAGTCTAGCACGCATGCCCACAACATATCCTCCAATGTCTGGATGGTCCTCTTGCTCTGACCATCCGTCTGCGGGTGAAAAGTGGTGCTAAAATGCAGACGAGTACCCAACTCATCATGAAACTTCTTCCAAAACCTGGAAGTGAACCGCACATCTCGGTCTGATATCACTGACACCGGCACCCCGTGCCGCGCCACTATCTCCCTGATATAGATATCGGCCAACTTTTCGGCCGAGATACTCTCCTAGATAGGAATAAAATGGGCGCTCTTGGTCAATCGATCCATGATGACCCATATCAAATCTACCCCTCACGCAGTCCTGGGAAGCTTTGTGATAAAATCCGTCGTAATATCCTCCCATTTCCACAACGGGATATCCTACGGCTGCATCTTTCCGTGCGGCCTCTGATGATCGGCCTTAACCTTCCTGCAGGTCAAGCACCGCTCAACGTACCAAGCCACGTCCCGCTTCATGTAGGGCCACCAATAGTCTAGACAAAGATCCCTATACATCTTCGTTGCCCCTCGATGAATGGAGAACCGGGACTTGTGCGCCTCCTCCATCAAAATCTGGTGCATGCCCCCGAGATACGGAACCCACACCCTACGGTGTAGTGTCAATAATCCTCGGCTATCATAATCGAAGGAGGTGACTTGACCCACTATCCACTCGCTCTTCCGGTGCTCCTCCTTCATAGCCTCCTGCTGAGCTTCCCGAATTTGCTCTAACAGTGGAGTCACCACTGTCATCCTCATACACACCTCACTGATTGGCGCCGCCTTATGGCTAAGCGCATCGGCCACTACATTGGCTTTCCCCGGGTGATAAAGGATCTCACAATCATAATCCTTCACCACGTCCAACCACCGTCGCTGTCTCATGTTCAGGTTCGGCTGATCCATGAGGTACCTCAAACTCTTGTGGTCCGTGTAAATGGTACACCGAACCCCGTAGAGGTAATGTCGCCAAATCTTGAGGGCGAAGACTACCACCCCCAACTCTAAATCATGCGTTGGGTAGTTCGCCTCGTGAAGCTTCAGCTGCCTCGAAGCGTAGGCAATGACTGTAGGGTTTTGTGCATTCTAACACTCCTAAGTGTACATGCAACCCTAAATACCTTGGATCTATGTTTTCTCTATCATACATGCAAATAAGAACTTCCAAGGTATTATCCTAATCTAGCATACAAAACAATAATGTAACAAGATAGAATACATACCTCTTGATGTAGAAAGTCTTCATGAAGCTTGAGTGCTTAGTGCCCCAAGTGTGACACCTCAAATGGAATCACAATCATCAAAACACTTAGAATGACTTGAGAGAATTCTACACTCACCAAAATCGGCTAGCCCTTTCTTGAATACTACTAGTGGCCGATTTTTCCTCAATAATAAGATGCTTATATAGTTACACAATTAGGGTAAACTCTTAATTGTCATGGCTTTCCATTTCCTTGGATCCATGGGTACAAATACACCATGGAGCATCCATGGACCATCCTATGGGTTTTAGCCCAACTTGATTATCCATGGAGCATTAGCCCACTATACAAGTATGGATGATTTACACAATCAACCCATATATTTAATTAGTCTTCTTTTGATCACTTAATTAATCCTAGATTAATTCTTGATCAATACTAATTAAATAATCTTATTATTCTTATTATTAATATACTAGAACTTATAATATATTAATAACCATAAGTGTCTTATTTCTCTCATTCAAGTGCATGATGGTATGCAACCCAAATGGACCATGCCGGGTCGGGTCAAGTCTTACCAAATATAGTTATGGACTTAGACATTAATCCAACAGTCTCCCACTTGGATAAGTCTAAAACTATTATTGCGTATGACTTCAGGAACCAACCGGCAATCGTAGCTCTCAAAAGCTTCTGTCGAACTCTGACCTTGTAGATGAACTCTGACCTTTGTCAGTGACTTGTCCATTAGATAAGGGATCATATATTCCTCCATTCTAGATATCATATGGACTGAGACATGGATTATAATCATTCTCTCTGTCCATTTGTTGTTTCCCGATTTCCGATTTATGACAACTGACTAATTGAACAAATCAAATCAGTCCTGGCCCGGCCGAGCACTTCCATTTGTCATCATCAAATCATCGAGGGGCCCACAGATATCGCTTTTATCCCGAAGGTAAAAGGAACGGATAAACTTCGACTCATATGGCTTGTTCTACTACTTGTTGAATCATACACAAAGGCACGTTTTATAGCACCGAGTTACCAAATGCGTTTTCGTGCTATCAATGTACTATCAACTCATAGTAACAACTCATATCTCTAGGTTTGAAGAATATAAGATATTATCGTCTCATGATCACTCGTGATAAAATCCATGAAGTGATTCCAATGAGCGCGGGTTGAATCCAATACTCAGAACTTATGAGCACTCATGATTGTTGTAGCCTTGTCCAACACCTTAGACCTCTACAACCCATCATGACAGTCTTAATTCATATCTACTTCCAACATATGACCGACTGTGGATAGTTTGAATAACTTAGTCACTCCGAAAGAATAACCCAGTTTATTCGGGAAGTCAAAACATGCAAAGTGAAACACAATAATAATTGAATCCAATATGGTATCAACTCTTTGAACATAAATAAACACCTTTTATTTATCACCATATGATTACACATTATTCATTGTATACTGTTTCAGCTATCAACTTTAATCTTGAATTTAAAACAATAGTTGTCCCATGCTCCAAGCATGTACACTATGTTTTCTAAACACTAGTCATGCCACACACTAAGTATGCATACTATGTTTGTCTATGATCTTTACTTTGTGAACTAGATCCATTGAACATAACTTCAATGATTCTCTTTTCACACTCCCAAATCCTTACTGCAAATGCAAGAATTCCAAATTCATGCCATTTGCTGGAATCTGTCAGATTCTAAACTTATATGCATTGATCCTCTTGTAATGATTATGCACAAAGTCATAAAGACTTGACAACAAACATTACAGATCATTCCAAAGGAGATCAACTCCTTGGAACCATCCTTCTTGCATTAAGTTTCCTTAATCTTACACAGAGTGAAAATTCTAACTTTGAAACATTTCCAGATTCCATTTTGACTATCACTTCTGAACAAGAGTTGTCTCCTTACAGATTATGTCAATATGGTCCTTCCAGAATTATCACTATACTTCCAACTGTCCTTGAGCAACCAATCTTTGGTAAACCTTAGATTGTCCTCGACAATTGTTTAATCCTTTTAGTCATATCCAGTTCTAAACCTTTTCCCTTCTTAATGCCCCAGGCATTTGGAAAATTTTAGAACAGATGATTATAGCACATGTAATCGATCCTATATCCGAAGCATATGGGACACGATTCATGATGTCTTACATAAAGACTAAACCAGTCTTTTGCTATAATATTTCCATTTCAATTTGCCAAGTTCTCATAATTCAGATTATGAAAAGGGATGCTGTAATCATAATCGAATTTTAGAACGCAAATAATGGACCCATATACAGAATTTCCTTATGTTGAGCCATTCCAACATGAAATTCATATATATCCTTGACTAAATGATTAAAACCTCAGATCTAAACCTTATAGATTTGATATGAAGTATAATTTCCTCTCCCTTAATTATAGCAAAACAACTTTTTCCCAATTGAAATTTTTTGTTTTCTATAATTAACATTGCTAACTTGCAATACTTATCATAATTATCATGCTCCCACTAACATGATGATTATTAGCATAACACTTATGCTCCCACTAGCTTTGACATGTACTCAGAAATCAGCTGACTTTCTTACCAAAGTTCAGATTTCTGATACTAGATTGTTTTGATAAGTCTTTATCAAAATCATACACCTTCCCTTAGATAGCACACTTGTGTATCTAAACAATTATGAAGAGGGATGCCGTAATCATAATGTTTAGACCTTTTTGCCACTTCTCACAAGTCCAAATTAGTGTGCCGGTTAACCACACGCGCTCCACTAACGACTTTGAGAATGCAAATATCACAATTGCTATCTAGCTAAAATCTACTTAGTGAAAGTGTTTCCTCACCATCATTTTCATGAATCAGAGAGAAACCTTATGACACTTAGATTTAATGGCGTATGTGTTCTTATCCATGTGAATTGTCAAAACCATAGTCACAAGACAAGGATAATGACAAATCCAAACTCATATGGATTGAACTCAATCTTAACTTCTTGCCACCTGGCAGCTCAAGGGCCTGCCATTGCTTCCAAGTTGTTGTGCAACAAATTGAGAACTCTAAGAACTCATATGCAAAGCCAACTTTAACTGGAATGGGCACAGATATGTCAACACGATAGGTTATAAACCTCAAGTCGTGTGCTAGCGAAGAACTTCAGGTTTTATTCTTGATTATTTCTTGAGACTTTCAAGACCTTTAAGACTCCCACTGTCCTCTTGACATATAAGACTCCCTTGTCAAATATCCAAGAGATAGTGAGGATTCTAATCAAGACAAACACTTCACACAATTGGCCTAAGTTGGTCTTTGTTTTATCCAAAACATCACAACTTACCAATTTCAAATGTACAAGAGTAGAAAAACTTTTACTCTTACATTTGACAAGTGTTTTAACCTTCTTTTGAGACATGTCACTCAAATTACAATCTTGGAGTATGACTCTAAGACTTGTATTGGAACGAAGTATGACTCATCTTCTTGATTTAACCACTTCAACAATTCAAGATCCCTCTTCTTAGTCATAAGAATGCACTAAGATTTCCTTAGAGAACTAATTGTGCTATGGTTTCTTAATCATTAAGATGATCACAAAAACTGATACTAAAGTACTCTCCCATCTTTTTAGATTTGAGAAACTTTTATCTTACTGCCTAAATTGATTCTTCTTATTCGCTCTGCCTTACATTGGAACCTTTTCCAATGTCTCAGAGTTACACTTAAGCTTGTAAGTATAATCATATTTACTGAACTTAAGTAAATCATGACGAATAGTCTTATCAAACTTTTTGTGGTGGACTTGACCAGTGCACAAGAATGTGTACTCGATCCCTTAGTCCTTTACTTGATTCACACATCCATGTGAACAAGTAATTAGTCTTAATTTTCCAAAACTTGAAAGTTCTCATTCTCCATGCTATACAACTTGCGTGATTCCAAGTTCCGGTCCAATTGAACCTTGGATGATGAGAATCTTTCCTTATTTGGTAAATTTAGACATTACCACAAATGAAAGAATCAATTTCATATTTCCACTCTTGCTCTTAACGGAATTATATAAGCAACAATTTTTCCTCAAATGCCATTGTAAGGATATTTTAAAATAAATAAAATCAAAAAATTCTCTTTTATTTTAAAACTTTGCGGAAAAAACTTATCCTTACAATCCATATGAGAACTTGTTGTTATCTATTCCTAGGCAATATCTCATAACTCCTAAGAAGTAGCTCAAGAATCCGATTTTTCAAACTATGCGATAGAAATCCATCTACGCGATCAGATTCAGCATATTCTTTCTTTAAGTTTCTTCACTTTTTTTTCCTTTGATTCTTAAAACATCGCCATGTGACCCAGTCACATCATGTATCAAGAATCTCAGAATAGAAACTTAACAGAGTTAGATAGTGGAATTTACCTGAAGTAGAGTCAAACTTATTGACTTTAACATCCTTAGGTAAATTTGGCAGCTTCGCAACCAATGCCCTTTCTTTGGCAATACAAACATATGGACCCTTTGATAATGGTACACAGGACTATCATAGACTTAGCTTTTCTCTTTACCATTTGGTCAACCGAGTTGACTATAGCCGATCCCTTTCCATTGGGAAGAGAATGCTTTACTGGATATCCAATGTCATCATTGTCAATGTCCATAAAGTTTTAGGAAGTTGATCTTAACAAATAGACAAGATCATTAAGGGTCTTGTCATAGTCTTTTTCATAGGTGTTCCAAAAGAACTCACTATGTGACTTAGAAAGTAGTTGAACCACCAACTTTCTCAAGACTTTGACACCCAACTCTCCCGGCTTGTCAATATGAGACTACATCTCCAAGATGTGACCACACCTAGACCTTGCCTTGCCAATAGGGCCTGAGTGACCTTAAACTTTTCAAGAACTTGTGGGTTAGGGAGAATAATTTGAAGAGGTGAAGAAGTATGATATCCATGGGACATCATCTTCATTAGGAAACCTTGTTTCAAGAGATTTGGGAAGATCATAGGTGTCTAAACCAGACATCTTTTGGGAGATATTCAAGATAGTTGATTTAAAGTCCTTAATATGACACCCAATATGAAATATTAAGGCTAGGACCCAACAAACTATTTTATAACTTAGAAGAGGTATGCCGTAATCCAAGCTATAAAATATTTGAAGGTAGGTGAATGACGATTCACCAATTTCCACCAAGATAAACGAAATGTATTATTAGGTTTTAATTGGTTTTGAAACTCCTAGATCTTTGAGATTCATTGAACTTTTCAAAGGCATGTTTCAATCTCGAGTGTGCCCTTCAGGTTTTGTGACTGGGATGCCGAGGATCACAAAACAAGGTGTGAAGTAACCATGCAAATCACTTGGTACCCTTAATAAATTACCCCTCAATCGATGTGCCGGTTAACCACACACGCTCCATCGATACTATGATAAATATTAAGTCACCCTTTACCTACCTTGTTAAGTCCAAGTTAGTGTGCCGGTTAACCACACACGCTCCACTAACGACTTAGACAAAGTGTAAAGTGTAATTTCATGGGTTAGCACCTTATTCACATTTTTCCTAAGTAACTAAGATTGGGTATTATTAAGAGTTTAGTTACTTAGTATTATCATTAATACTTTTAATGAAGGGAGAATTCTAGTCCTGTCAAACCCGTTCGGCTAACGACCCTCCACCAGTCAAGCAAGCGGTGGGTGAGAGTGGACACCCATTAAGTTGCCATTTTATAGGCAACAACCTTATACCCACCTTATAGACCGGCTTCGTGAATGAGGCGTACTAGCGGTAAGACTGACTTTACTCTTATACATATATATATTATTAACTTATAATATTATAAAGTATAAGGGTTGAATTTTAACTTTTAAAATTCTAAGGGCTAACTTGGAATTAAAGTATTCATAAGTGAAAACTTTACAAATTCCAAAACTTGAGGGCAAGTTTTGAAACTATTCAAAACTAATTAATTCCATAACTTATGTGTTTAAAGTAGTTTTAATCCAAAAACTCTTCAAGTTCCATAACTTGAGGACAAGTTATGGAAGACTTTAAACTAATAAAAGAATTAACTTTTCTTTATTTTATAACTTATGGAATTAATTAAGGTTACACTTTTTTTATTTTATTTTATTTTATTAAATGAAGAGACTCTTGGTCCTCCATAACTTGAGGACAAGTTATGGAGTCATAAAACCATTTAATTAGAACTAGACTCTTCATTTTTGTAACCTTTGCCAACTTTTATGAGTTTTAAGATTCATAAATGTGACTTATAAGTTACATAAACACATTTTATGAACTTCTTTTTAGATTAATTTGGATTAAAACCAACTATCACATAATTTTATTCATTAATCTAAATTCACTCATAAAATAAGGTAACACAAAAAAACTTTTGGTGATCCATAACTTATTCTTAAGTTATGGAATCCTTTAAAACATTAACACCAAATTTTTTTGTAACTCCATAAAACTTTGAATCAATTTTTTAAAAACCTTTTCATATCCATAACTTATGGAGGTTTCAAAAAATAAAACTCTTTAGATCAAACTTTTAAAACTAATAAAATAATCATATTATTTTATCTTTTATTAAATTTGACCTAATTCAACTCATAAAGCAAATTATTCAAATTTTACAAATAATTAGTTTTTCACAAGAACAAGTAATTATCTTAAAATTTGACAAACTTCATGTTTTTTTTTTCAACTTTGAAAATAAAATATTTGCATCAATATAACAGAAAACAACCCGTGGCTCTGATACCACTGTAGGGTTTTGTGCATTCTAACACTCCTAAGTGTACATGCAACCCTAAATACCTTGGATCTATGTTTTCTCTATTATACATGCAAATAAGAACTTCCAAGGTATTATCCTAATCTAGCATACAAAACAATAATGTAACAAGATAGAATACATACCTCTTGATGTAGAAAGTCTTCATGAAGCTTGAGTGCTTAGTGCCCCAAGTGTGACACCTCAAATGGAATCACAATCATCAAAACACTTAGAATGACTTGAGAGAATTCTACACTCACCAAAATCGGCTAGCCCTTTCTTGAATACTACTAGTGGCCGATTTTTCCTCAATAATAAGATGCTTATATAGTTACACAATTAGGGTAAACTCTTAATTGTCATGGCTTTCCATTTCCTTGGATCCATGGGTACAAATACACCATGGAGCATCCATGGACCATCCTATGGGTTTTAGCCCAACTTGATTATCCATGGAGCATTAGCCCACTATACAAGTATGGATGATTTACACAATCAACCCATATATTTAATTAGTCTTCTTTTGATCACTTAATTAATCCTAGATTAATTCTTGATCAATACTAATTAAATAATCTTATTATTCTTATTATTAATATACTAGAACTTATAATATATTAATAACCATAAGTGTCTTATTTCTCTCATTCAAGTGCATGATGGTATGCAACCCAAATGGACCATGCCGGGTCGGGTCAAGTCTTACCAAATATAGTTATGGACTTAGACATTAATCCAACAATGACATGCCCTCTCTGCATCAATACCGCGCCCAATCCCGAAATAGACGCGTCACAGTACACCAAAAAATCCTCAACACCCTCAGGCAGGGCTAAGATTGGCGCCTCGCACAACCTCTGTCTCAGAATCTCGAACACCGCTTGCTGCTCAGGCCCCCATCGAAAGACTACGGCTTTCTTAGTCAACCGTGTTAGGGGTACGGCTATCTTGGAGAAGTCCTGAATCAACCTCCGATAGTAGCCCGTTAATCCCAGGAAACTCCGAATCTCGGATGGAGACTTCGGAACCTCCCATCTCATCATGGCCTCCACCTTGGCCGGGTCTACTGAAATCCCGTTCTGGTTGACAAGGTGCCCAAGAAACTGCACCTCACGCAACCAAAACTCACATTTGGAGAACTTGGCGTACAAGCTCTCCCTCCTCAAGGTCTCCAAAACCTCTCTCAGATGCTCCTCGTGCTCATCCTGCATCTTGGAATAAACGAACATGTCATCAATGAAAACTATCACAGACCGATCCAGCATCGGTCTGCACACTCGGTTCATGAGGTCTATGAACGCAGTAGGAGCATTGGTGAGTCCAAACGGCATCACCACAAACTCATAATGGCCATAACGCGTCCGAAATGCGGTCTTCTGCACATCCTCCTCTCTGACCCTCATCTGATGATAACCTGAACGCAGATCGATCTTGGAGAACCAAGATTCTCCCTATAACTAATCAAAGAGGTCATCAATCCTCGGGAGTGGGTAACGGTTCTTCACCGTTACCTTATTCAGCTCTCGGTAATCTATACACATCCGATGCGACCCGTCTTTCTTCTTCACAAACAGGATCGGGGCTCCCCAGGGTGAACTGCTCGGTTGAATGAACCCCTTGTCTAACAACTCCTGCAGATGTGTAGACAACTCTTGCATCTCAGGAGGAGCCAGCCGATACGGTGCCTTGGCTATCGGAGTCGCACCAGGAACTAGGTCGATCCTGAACTCTACCTGACGCTCCGGAGGTATTCCAGGAAGCTCCTCCGGGAACACATCAGTGTAGTCTCGCACCACTGGAACCTCGCTCATTGTCGCCTTACCCGCCTCCTGGGTATCCATAACGTATGCGACATATCCAAAGCAACCCTGCTGAAGGTAGCGCCTCGCTCTCGCTGCTGAACATATTGTGGGTCCACCCTGTGGCCTCTCTCCGGGGATCACCAACTCTCCCCCACTCGGTGTCCTGATCCGCACTAGCTATTGTGCGCAATCTATCACTGCCCCAATAGGGCTCAACCAATCCATGCCTATAATCACCTTGTTCCCTTGCAATGGGATGGGAACCAAATCCACCAAATAGCGCTCCTCAAATAACCTTAGAACACAATACCTGAACACTGCTGATGCTCGCACCGATCGATTGTCGGCAAATTCTACCTCTAAAGGGCAATCCAACATGCCCGAAGACTTAGTAAACCTCCGGCTAAGCGCAAGGGAAACAAATGACCGGGTGGCACCCGAGTCAAACAACACCTGAACTGGGATACCGTTCACATGGAACGATCCTAACTCATAAGCACATGACACATATCAATAACATAACATCATATAAAATAAAATAGAGGGAAAGAATCATACCTGTCACCACATCGGGTGCGGCGCGTGCCTCCTCGGTAGTCAGCTGAAATGCCCGGCTCCTCACCACAGGAGCCTCTGCCTTGCCCTGCCGGCCATCAGTAATCCGCAGGGTAGCTGGAGCTGGCGCCTTAACTGGCGCTGATGCTGTCAACTGGGGGCAATTGGCCTTCTTGTGGCCCTTATGGTTGCAGTGGAAACACAACAACTCAGACGACTGTATCACAGGTGCAGGGGCGGTACAATCCCTGTTGAAGTGCCCTAACTTGCCGCACTTGTAGCAGCCTGACGATCCCAACTTGCACGCTCCCTCGTGCGTCTTGCCGCATTTCCTGCAGCGGCCCCGCCCCTGTTGGCCTTTCGGCCCCACATCCGATCCTTTTGGCTTCTTCCCCGAAGCCCCCATAACATGCCCCTCTTCCGCCTTCCTCTTCCGGATGTGCTCCAGATCTATCTCCCTCTTCCTTGGCCTGGCAATCAAAGAGTCCAGGGTAGGGCAAGCTGAAAAACTGACATGCTCCCGAATATCAGCTCGTAGCAAGTCATGATAGCGGGTCCTCCTCATATTATCATCACCCGCGTACTGGGGCACCAGCAAAGCCCTCTCCCGGAACTTGGCGGTGATCTCTGCCACAGTCTCCATCGTCTGTCTCATATCTAAGAACTCCCTAGCCAGCTGTTGAAGCTCGACAGCCGGCGCAAACTCTGCCCTGAACCTCGTCACGAAGTCCGACCAGGTCATAGCCTCAACAGCCGAGGCCCCAAACGAGTCACCAACGGACTCTCACCAATCCCTAGCTCGATCCCTCAAACATCCTGCTGCAAATCTCACCTTCGACCCCTCAGGGCAGAAGCTAGTCAACTATGCAGACTCAATGTCTGCAATCCATCGCCTGGCAGCTATGGGGTCCTTCGCCCCGTGGAAATCCGACGCACCACTGCCCCTGAAGTCCTTAAAGGATAGTGTGCGAGATCCCGACTGACCAGATGCCATGTCGCTCCTGAATGCCCGGAGGCGATCCTCCATCAACTCAACTATCCCTTCCTTGATCGATCCGAAGATAATGGGGGGTCGACTCAAGGATGCCTCTGGTGATCTCTGACGCGATGAACTCGCGTAGCCCCTCATCTACTGGCTCGAAACCTAATCCCAAACCCGAACTGCCAACTGCTGGTCTCGAGCTTAGTACCACCATTCTGAAATACATGAATAACAACCGTTAGCGATACAAATACTCCTTGAGGGATCACATCTACTACAAGTTCCCTGGTCTTATCATGGCTGATGAGAATTGTTATCGAGATTTGAAAAAGCAATGTTAGATTTGAGTGGTTGAAGATTAAGAACACAAAGAGTAAATATTAATTAGATCTCATATTGATAAAGACTGATTACAAAATAAGCAGAAAAGAGATATCTATTACGAAAACAATCTCTTCCTACTTCTAACCTCAGTCCCTATTTATAGAGAACATGAGTGTACAAAATATATACTAAGTCTAGACATTTTCACTTCGCAAAACAGATGACTTAGTAAAATAACATAAAATGCGAAACTATACAATACACTATATTCGACTTTTACAATTTTACATCTACATTCTCCCCCTTTGTAAACAGTCGACGCTATCCATCCCATAAGCTTTTGAACAACAGAGTGGATTGTCCTTCGCACTTCTCCATACCAGGAGATGACCTTCTTGAGATCTTTCTTTTCTCCTTCATTATTCTTCTTGCAATTATTCATACGGACAATAAAGTGCGTATATTGCGAAGAATTATATCTTTCAATCTCTGAGACTTTGAACAAAAATTTCTTGGGTTTCCGTTTTGTGTCTCTTCCAGAAAACACCATGCCGAACGGTTTTAGGCATATTTCTCCAACTACATATTTCGACAAAGCTGATTGGGATAAAGTTTCTTCCCAAGGAACATTTACTTCTCTTCCCACCACATTAGCCAATTCGTCATCTGTAAGGGCCAAACAGTCGAAGTAGTTGTCAATGAATGTTTTCACATGTGCAAATCCAACCTTGAACACTTCTGTCTCAGAGTCTTTGAGATTATTTTCTTCCATATGCTTCAAGATCAGAGCCACTTGAATTAAATCATTGCAGTTCATCAATGGAAAATCAGCTACCGTGAAGTCATACTACTTGTTGTCTGCTCTGATAACAAAATAACGAAAATTTTGAAGTCTAGCTTCAAATAATACGTCTTTCTTGATTGTCAGCACCTTTTTGATCTTCAATAAAGACCAAACTTCATCTGGATTCTTTCCCAAGATAGCATGAAATCTGATTTTCATGTGAGTATAATCATCAGGATTATCAAATTTCTCACTTATCTTGTACTGAGCAGTAATGAATAACATTTTATTTATTGGAAAATCCAGCTGACAATTATCTGAGTTCGCAATATCATAACTCCTCTTTGGCTTCTTCTCAAACTCGTACATCTCCCTTCCTACTACTTTTGACTCTATTGTTTCATATGAGTAAAGCTTCGTAGGATCTCCTTTGTTCATTGTGGGAGGATCACTTGCTCTCTGCCTCATAATGCTCTGAACTTGCCTCATTCTTTCCAACTCGGCTTCAGCCTCAGCTTTCTTCTCCTCCTTTGATTTTTCATATAAGATCCCTTTTCCTTTTCCCACCGTATCTGTTTGAGGTTTTGAACTTGAACCTCCATCTTTTTCTCCAATAACGATTCCTTTGGCAATCGTTTTTGTGGTTACTGAGGTTGAGGAAATTGGATTCGTAATTATGGGAAGAGTAGTTATAAGTTGAGTAGATATAACTTTCCCAACTGTCTTCGCATCTTCTTTTTTACTTGATCTTTTCTCTCCCCCTTGCACCCCTGTGAAAGCAGGTGGGGCACTCCTGGGTAGTAAAGAAGTAAAATTTGCGAGTGGAGCAAGAGCTTTCTGAATTGCTTGCTCTAAAGTATTAATCTTTAGAGTCAAAAACTCAGGAGTAAGAATTTGAGTTGTTGAAGATTGCAAAACCATCATCTTAAGCTCAGACACCAACTTGAATAGCTGAGCAAGCTTCTCCTTTGTTTCTTCAGTAGTTGCTTCAGAATTACGAACATCAGCAAACTTTTGTACTTTTGAAGAAACCTCCACAATCTGCTTTTGAACTTCAGCATTTTGAGTATGAATATCTTGAAGCTCCTTCGCAATTTCATATTTCAATTCTTGAAGTTTAAAGTTGACATCTTCTCGAACCTTCTTCACATCTTGTACAAAAAGAACATGACATTCTTTTGCAACAACTTTCAAATCCTTTACTGCTGAAGAAAAATTGCTCCTTTGTGCTTGAATGTGAAGCTCATTATTTTTGTCGGATTGATCAACCTTCTCCATAATCCGCTTCTCAGCCCCTTTGATCATTACATGAACCTCCATAGAAGAAATAGAGGACATCCTGCCAGAATCAGCTTGTGACTGAATAATAGCATTTAATTTTTTATTCAGGATTTTAAATTGTTTTCCTGTCATAAGCATATGATCAGGAATATCCTCCTCCTCTTAATCAAAATGAATATCTTCAATGATTCCTCCAAAGGCACCGCCTTCAGCTTCAGTATCAGATAAAGATTGCAAAGGTTGAAGATTTTCGGGTGATTGAGAAGGAAAAAGAGTTGTAAATGGGTTTTGAAGAACATGATCAAAAATTGATGAAGTGGTGGATAAAGTGGTAACTGGAATTGAAACAACTGGTAATGAAATGGGTAAGGAGATTGAGATTGGGATTGTGGTTGCAACACTCAGGATAGGTGCCCCCATATCAGATACGTTGACAACCGTATCAGAAATAGGTACCTCCTCAGAAACTAATTTGGTAGGAACTATTTCGAGTGGTTTGGTTTGTGGTAGAAATTTGCGAAGTATGAATAATCGGTAAAGAAACATTTACCATAGATGTTACGGGTGGAGTTTCTGGTACGATTTCTTCATCAGATGATTCATTGCGAATCACCATCTTTCTCCTTTTGACAAGTGTATGTTGCATGTTTTTGGCAATATCTTCAGCTCTTTGTCTTTTCTTGCCTGGAGAAACCGGAGCTGGAATACTGCGAATAGTAACACCTTTACTACTCACCTCAGCCTTGCAAATTTTCTTCAATACCCCAGATTTAGAAGGTATGATTTCTTTCTTCGACTTTCATGAAGTATCTTCAGTCTGAATAGCTTCATCTTGAACTTTTGGTGAGGATGAACTCTTCACATCTTTCTTGCTAATCTTCTTCTTCTTTGATGGAGTAGCTGTTGGGTTTTGAGCAACCTAACACTTCCTGTGCATGCAACCCTAATAAACCTTGGATCTATGTTTTCTTCTAAAATACATGCAAATAATAACTTCCAAGGTTTCTTCCTAACTAGCATAGCATAAGGATTATGAATCATAAAAGTACCAGTAGAAATACATACCTTTTGATGATGGTTGATTGTTTGGAGTTTGAGAGCCAAGCACCAATAGTGTGAATGCCTCAAATGGAATCACAAATCACCACAAACACTTGGAAAACTTTGAGAGAGTAGTATACTTTCTTGTGGAATCGGCCACCACTAAGTCTCACACAACTAGTGTCTCATTTCTTGCATCATATGCTTCTTTATATAGTGTGCATGGTTAGGGTGAAACCCTAATAACCCATGTCTTTTCCTTTCCAAGGATCCATGGGTTAAAAGCTCCACGGACCATCCATGGACTTCCATATTAGCTTAGCCCATTTAACAAATGAGTATTAGCCCACACTATATAAAATATAATAGCCCATAATTTAATCAGTCTTCTTTTTAATCTCTAAATTAATTCATAATTAATTTAAGACTAAAACTAATTAAATAACATGACTTCATATTAATATATTATAACTTATAATATATTAATAAATCGTAAGTATACAATTCTCATAAAATTATCCATAAATCGTTTGGGTGAAGTGCAACCCAAATGGACCATGCCGGGTCGGGTCAAGTATGTACCAAATAAGTTATGGACTTAGACACCTTATCCAACAGTAGCAACATCTAGTAATACTCCAGTCTGCTCTGATGGGTCAACAGTTCGCAAATATCTCACCAAAGCTTTGTGAGTTTGAGACACTTTGTGAAGCATCGCATCTGGAATGCGAGCAACATGAGTAAAGATTGCTTCATCATCTTCTACCGTCTTTGGAAACTGGTATAAAGAAAATTCTGCAACTTCAGCATCCTCCATTACTGGAATTGATTCTTTTTCATAGACCTTTTCTAGAATCAAGCTCCAATATCTGGCACACGAGATCCCCTTTTCCGAATTTGTGTTTTCAAGACTTTTAACAAATTCCTTCCATAACTAGTTTGCATAATCTACGTTGATATCATAGTATATGCCCATAACCATGGCATATACTTCCATTCTTCCTCTATCCATTCCAACGGATCTTCCTTTAAGACACCTTAGAAAAATGCCAAATAAGAAATTCCAGATACACGGCAACCCAGACTTTCTAAAGTCACTGATTTTCTCAAGCTCCGGTTGATGACCCATCTCGTTGAACATGTGAATGATTTGCGAGTTGACAGGTTTGACAAACGGAGGGTTGTTTGGAATCTGCAAGATTTCAACAAACATCTTCTTGGATAGTTTAACCCGTTTGTTGTTGGTTAAATTGAAGGTGATCACATCCGCTGTGTGATTGTATGATGCCGTTGAAGCTGCCAGGGATAACCATATCATTGGAACAGAGAAGGAACTGAACATGGCAGTTGACAGAGGTGATCGTTTCAGAGCAACGATAAGCATCTTCAATTCTTCAGGATAAGAGGAAACATTTGGATCAACTTGATAATTGGTGCTTTGGATTTTCATCAGGGATTGAGAAAGAACTTCATCAGTGTTGGATTGAGTGGCTGCCATTGTTAGGGTTTTGAGAAAGATGAAGTTTTGATCAAGGTTTAGACTTTGAAGTTTTATGAGAGTTCTGTTTGCGTAACCGTATATAGTGTGCTTGATCCCCCTTTTATAGGTTACTCAAAATTGATTTGAAATGAAAGCGGGATACATTTAATGTTATCCAATGTGGCACCTTGAAAATCGGATCATGACTGCAAAAGATAACCATGCTTCAAAAAGTAACTGTCCCATCTCCTTGAAAACCGGATAGAATACCAACCATTTTGAGTATACACCCTGTCAAGTTTCCCGTTATAGAATTTGAACCGTTAAAACCCTTCGCATGGAGTCAAGGCTCTTTCAGTTTTGGGATATAAAGTGAAGTCATATGCTAAATTTGCGAAATCATCAGTCTGAGTTGGTTTTACTCAAAACCTCAAGGATTTCGTGTGTGCATTGTGTCAACAAAATAAGATGAGAAACAAAAAAAATATTTGGAATGTTGTGATGTCAAAATTTTAATTTGACATGAATGCAGTAAAACCCCAGGCAAAGGTTGCTTCGTTAATTATCAAGAGAGATAATCAACAGCTTATGTAGTTTCCCATGATTTACAATCAAATACTTGTAGAGAAGTATCAAAGGGCTTCTTTTAAAAGACATTTTTGATTGGTTTGAAATTTCATTACATATCAGCCTTAACATAAGGTGAGAAATTGTAAATGAAATTACTTGTTTGACCAGTGTAGTCAGTGACAAGTTGGCTTATGAAAATATTTATCATGACAAGGATTTGCTAATGAAACTTACACTGAAATCATATTCAAAAGAAAATTTGTTCTGGATCTTGTTGGGTAACAAACATTCTTGGTTGTGAATATTTGATCAAGACCACACATGCGAATTGAATATGATTTGAAGTTTCGAAATTTTTGATACTGAAACAAAGGTTTCGTAAAAATCTGGAACAAAGTTCCCCGTCAATTCGTTAAGGTTTATGATTTTTGGGTTTCACTTCCATCACGAACTCATGATGTTAGATCATAAACACAGACTTGTGATTTGTCTAGGTTTTGATTGGTTTTATCAAAAACCTCAAGGACAAATACCTTCAAAAATTTGGAGTGTAAGAATGGTTTGGTATAAAAAGATTGGATAAGAATCGAAGTGTACCTCTGTGATTATGGACAAAACAGAAAACTCTTAACTCATTTGAGAAGAGTAAGGTAGCTCTGTTGACTTATGCGAATATAAGCCTTTTTGGGAAGAAATTTTCATGTGATAATTTCATTAAGGCTTTCTTCACACACATAGAGTCATGTTGAGGCTTTTGGTCTACATACAGCAGCATGCTTCTAGGGACATCCTAACTAGTTTTTAAAAGAAATTTGATACCTTCCCGTAGAAACACATAAGTATGACCTCTTCGCATTTTAGCCCTGTATTAAATTCTCAGCACACAAAGTTTAAAGAACAAAGAAAACAAAAATATTTTTGTGATTTTTGAATTTTTCAAAATTAAAGAACATAACAACAAAAAAAACTTTTTGTATTTTTAATTTTTCAAAATGAAAAACATAACAAAATAAAAATTTTTTGGATTTTTGATTTTTCAAAAGTTCAAAAAAATTAGTCGTAAACCTTACCTTAGTTGTTATGATCTCAAATGCGAAAAGATGTAGATGCGAAGCCTCTGAATGAACAGTAACCTCTGAACAAATTTGACTCATAACTCTGAACAAGACTTTTAGGCATGAGTTGTTGAAATTGAATTCGCATTAATCATCCCCAAACATGCTAAAATTCTAACAAATGATTTTTCATCAAGAGGTTTTGTAAAAATATCAGCAAGTTGTTCAGTTGTTTTAACAAAATGAATTTCAATATTCCCATCTTCCACATGATCTTTGATAAAATGATATCGAAGAGCAATGTGTTTTGTCTTTGAATGTTGTACTGGATTATGACAAATGTGAATTGCACTTTGTGAATCACAATACAAAGGAATCTTTTTCATGTTTATTGCATATTCACGAAGTTGACTCTGAATCCAAATAATTTGCGAAGTGCAAGCAGTAGCAGCTATGTATTCTACCTCAGCGGTTAATATAGCCACACAAGTCTATTTCTTTGATTGCCAACTCACCAACTTCCCATCCAATAGTTGACATCCACCACTCGTACTTTTCCTATCCAAAGTACATCCTCCTAGATCAGAATCTGAAAAATCTTGAATGAAAAATCCCGTTTTCGTAGGATACCAAAGTCCTAAAGAAACAGTTCCCTTTAGATAGTGAAAAATATTTTTCACTGCAGTCGGATGAGGTTCTCTGGGATTAGCTTGATATCTAGCACAATTGCAAACCAAAAACATAATATCAGGTCTACTTGCAGTTAAGTACAATAAAGACCCTATCATGCTTTGATAAAGTGTTAAATCAACAGCAGGAGCATCTAACGGATGGGTTAGTCTTGTTCCTACTGCCATTGGTACTCTGAGTTTTGTGCTATTAGTCATTCCAAACTTTTCAAGCAAGTTCTTTGTATATTTTTCTTGATTGATTAAGATTCCATCCATGTTCTGTCTTATGTTTAAACCAAGAAAATTATTGATTTTTCCCATCATGCTCATTTCAAACTGACTTTTCATTAAATTTTCAAATTCAATTGACAATGTTGGATCAGTGAGCCAAAAATAATATCATCAACATAAATTTGAACAAGCATTAGATGACACCCAACTTTCTTGCGAAATAATGTGGGGTCAACTGATCCTTGTTTAAATTTAGATTGTTTCAAGAAATTTGTAAGTGTTGCGTACCAGGCTCTTGGTGCTTGTTTTAATCCATATAAAGCTTTGTCTAGGATATAAACATGATTAGGATGTTCATTGCTTATAAATCCTGGTGGTTGTTCAACATACACTGTTTCTTCTAGTTCTCCATTTAAGAATGCACATTTAACATCCATTTGATAAACATCAAAGTCTTTGTGAGCTGCATAGGCTAAAAATATGTGAACTGCTTCAAGTCTTACAACGGGTGCAAATGTTTCTTCATAGTCTATGCCTTCTTGTTGCGAATAACCTTTAACCACTAGTCTAGCTTTA
This sequence comes from Lactuca sativa, assembly GCF_002870075.4. Taxonomy (NCBI): domain Eukaryota; kingdom Viridiplantae; phylum Streptophyta; class Magnoliopsida; order Asterales; family Asteraceae; genus Lactuca; species Lactuca sativa. The sequence continues at coordinate 170,511,539 of NC_056626.2, read as the reverse complement.
TTTCAAATAATATTGCCATCTTTATCGGTTTTGTTTTTAAAAATCCATTTTAATCCGACAATTGAAACATCAGAAGGTTTAGAAACTAATCTCCAAACCTTGTTTCATTCAAATTCAGCCAGTTCAGATTGCATAGCAACAACCCAATCGGAGTGTTCCATAGCATCCTTTACTGTCTTTGGCTCTATTTTCGAAATAAATACATTAAACATACAGAGTTCTTGGTTCGCATTGAGTACCTCATTTTTCGCACGAATTTGAGCTCTAGTCAACACACCTTCTTGTGGATTACCAATTACCTGTTCTTTTGGATGATTTCTTGTCCATTTCTCAAGTGGTGGAAAATTAGGATCAAATTCTAATGGTGCATCTTCATACATATCTTCATTTTCAGATCCTACAACAGAAAAGTTATCATTTAGTTCATGAAACTCATCATTTTCATCAAGATTAATTGTCTCTGTTTCATCACGCTCCCCCTCAACACGATCTTCATATTGATGCTCCCCCTCAAAATGATGTTCCTGTTGATTCTGTGAATGCTCCCCCTCAACTTGATGATTCATAATTTCAATCTCCCCCTCGAAAGTTGGCTAATTATCTTCATGAATACTCGTATGTTCCTCCTCCACACGAATATCAGGCGTACTTTCACAAGTTATTATCGAATCATCAGTATGTTTTGAGGATTCTGATGTTTGATTATCAGGAGCATTATTTTCTGCATCAATTGCCCTGTCAGGAATGCCGAAAATTAAGTCATAATCAAAATCATTTATTTCATAATTATTAATTGGAGTATTTGAATCCACAAGTATTGATTTATTTTCAAATTTACTATCCATTTATTTAAGATAGTAATCATCTAATGTTAAATTGAAAGTTTCTTCAACTTTTCTTGTTCTTTTATTAAGCACTCTGTATGCAACTGAATTCTGTGAATATCCTAAGAATATGCCTTCATCAGCTTTAGCTTGGAACTTGGACAAATTATCTTTGAGATTCATGATAAAACACCTGCAACCAAAAACATGAAAGAATTTTACATTAGGTTTCCGATTATTGATTATTTCATATGGAGTAACATTGAATCTTTGATGAATGAATGATCGATTCTGAGTAAAACATGCAGTGGACACTGCTTCTGCCCAAAGATATTGCGGTAGATTCGCATATGTTAACATGGTCCTGGCTGCTTCACATAGAGATCGATTTCTTCTTTCAACAACTCCATTTTGTTGTGAAGTATATGGTGATGAGAAATTATGTGAAATGCCTTTGCTTGTGAGCAAAATATCAAGAGTTTGATTTTTAAGCTCAGAGCCATTATCACTTTTAATTTTCCGTACATTCTTCTTCAGACTGAGTTCAATCTTTTTGATAAAATCTATCATCGTCTGAGCAACTTCAGATTTCAACCTGAGAAAAAACACCCATGTGAATCGAGAGAAATCATCTACAACACCTAAAATATACCGCTTTTTATTGATTGTTGCAACAGTCGATGGTCCACATAAGTCAATGTGAAGAAGTTCCAATGGTTCTACGATTTTTGAATCTATCACAATCGGATGACCTTTTCGATGTTGTTTTTCTTGTTCGCAAGCTGCACACAAAGAATCATTGTCAAATTTTAGTACTGGTAACCCTCGAACTAAATCTTCAGTTACAAGTTTATTAATATTTCGAAAGTTCAAGTGTGACAATCTTCTATGCCAAAGCCAGCTGAGATCATTAGATGCTTTTGATAGTAAACACACAGCAGGTTTTCCCACAATTGGTTTGATGTCAATTGTAAACATATCACCATATCTTTTGGATTTGAGAAGTATTTTATTTGACTTCGCATTTGAAATGATACTTCCTTCTTCATTAAATACAACTTGATTTCCAGTACCAACAACAAGTTGTGACACACTTATCAAATTGTGTTGAAGTCCTTCAACATAAGCAACTCTGTTTATAGTGAAGTTTCCATTTGTTACTTTGCCATAGCCTTTCACTTGACACTTGTGATTATTTCCAAATTTAACTACTCCAGCATTTTCCAAGCTTCTATAATCTCACAAGTTTTCCTTTCTTCCAGTCATATAACGAGAGCAACCACTATCAATATACCATTTGATATCATATTGCTCGTCACACATCACCTGCATTTATTGAAAGAATTTAGGAACCCAAGACTTGTTGGGTCCATCATTAGTAGAATGAAACAAATTCTTGGAATTTAAAAACCATGTTTTCACTTTGTTTGTAACAGAATCCATTATATCAACATCATCAGATCTAGATATTGAGATATAGTCATTCAATAGTTTTGGATTTCCATTGATTGTAATCTTATCCTTCACAACATTCACATTTTTGATAACTGGTTTCCATTTTTGAACCAGAACTTGCGAATTATGAGATGTTGAACTAGCAGTTGAAGAGTTATTTGCGAACTTATCAAATGCATTCTTGATTTGTTCCTCTGAAAACTTCCCACTTTGATATTTTCTTCCTTTCCCTTCAAACCAACGATTGATCGTACTTATATCAGATTTTCCTTTTGTATATGAAACTTTGGTTGGTTTTGAGACAGAAGGATTTGGAAAATTTGGTTGTTTTGGTGAAAATTTCACTTTGGCTTGAGTTGAGTTTTTCAAACTTGATGAAGTATTCGTGAATTTGCCAACATTTTGAAACTTTTGATTATTTGCAAATTTTTGTGAATTCTCAAATTTTCGATTGTTGTCATATTTGCGAATATATGGAACTTTGTCAACAGAGTTTATTGGTTTATGAAAACTTGAATCTGTTTGTTTATTTTTGTTTTGAAATTTTGATGATGTTTTTGAAATTTGTTCTTTTTCAACTCTTGGTTTGTCATTAGACACAACTTGCCAGAAAATTGCTTTTCTTGCTTTTCTTTTTGAAACATTATTTTCTGTTGAATAATTTCCAACCATCAATTTGAATTAATGTGAATTTAGTTTCACTTCAGACTTTGATTTTTCAACTTTTTTCAAAAATTTTGTTTGATTTTTCACCTTTAACCACCCATTTTTGTAATGATTTTTGTTTTTGAAACACATAAGGATTTTGAGTTAAATTGTTTTCTTCTGTGTTTTGATTTGCGAAAAAACCTTCTGTCGTTGACTTTGGATTATCTTTTTCAATCATTTTGTTGAATTCAGGATGAACTTTCTCAGCATTTCCAATAGTGACAAAAACTTGATTGGGAAAAATGGTTTTATCAGTACATATAAAATTTGGATATACCACTGTGTTGGTTTCCAAATAATGTGCACCTTTGTCATTTAAAATTTTATCAAATTCTTTTGTATTTTAAAACACTTGATCAACCACAACTCGTTGAGGTGTTTCATTTGAATCTTTCTTTTCTTCTTTGTTCTCATTAGTATCATCAGATTTCCAGCTTTCAACTTCCACATTATCAAACTTACAATGTTGCGAAGTTGAAGATTTATCAATTTCATCCTCCACTATTGAATCAACTATTATTTCTTTACCTTTGATCTTAGATGTGATATTAATGATTGATTATTGAGAACAATCAACTTCTTCTTCCTCTTCTATCATACTGATTTCACTCACATTATCTGAATTTTCATCAATATCAGCATAATTGAATTGTGAGGCAAGAATTGAATTTTCGGTTTTCTTTATGATTTTCACTTGTTCACTCTTTGTCAAACTTTCATTGACAATGTTAACCAACTCATCAGCATTCAGAAATTCATCAATTTTGACAATACCGTATGAATATCTATCATCAGGTATTTTATCAAATTGAGCAATTGTACTTTCACAATCATAAGAAACAACATCAACTTTTTCATGTTCATACTCAAGAAAAGGTAAAAGTTTCCTATGTTGTTCTTTGCTAATGTCAGAAGAATGATGTAAAGCAGTTAATTTTTCATACAATCGTTTTGCAGAATTACAATATATGTTTCTTTGTGCTAGCAACAACCTAACATCATTTGTAAGATTATTACTATCACAATCTATATTTTTTATCTGCATTTCCAGTTTTTCTACTCTGCTCCTTTTTATTTCTAATTCTCTTCGTGTCTCACTTAGTTGCAAATTTAATTTTTGAGCTTCAGTACTAGCAGACACAATCACAGAATCAAAATAAGCCACAGTATCATCAAATGAAACAATTTCAGCATCATAAGCAGATAAAGGAATATTAAAAGATTCAAGTATTGCACATACCTTGGTTGTCATTGGTGATTTGTCAGTGGATTTAGATACGAAGCATCTCCCTGAAATGTTTTCTTCGCAATCTTCAAAACTTGCAAACATTGCTCCATGTGTGGGATGCCTCATTTCCTCATCATCAGATCCTGAAGACCATATATGATACCTTCCACTTTCTTCATTAGCAGATTCACCCTTCGCAACTAAAGACACTCCTTTGGTCTTAGCACGTATCTCTTCAATCTTTTCAGAGTAGTATGCTTCATCTTTAACTTTTTCTTTCTTCTCTTCTTTCTTTCGCAACATGCAATCAGCTGCGAAGTGATTCGCACCATTGCAGTAGTGACAGTAAATTCCTGAATCACCTTTCAACTTCTTCTCTTCTTTCGCATCTTTTTGTTTCTCATCTGCTTTCTCCAGTTTCTTCCTCTCCTCCCCTCCAGTTCTTGTGACTGCATTTTTCACATCACTAGTCTTTCCTTTTGGATTAAAAGGCTTTTTGAAAAACTTTTTAACTCTGTTATTTGAATAGAATGCCACAGCTTCATCATCAGAGTTCATCAAAAATCCTTCTTCATCTGAACCATCTTTTTCATTAACATCAGTTTCTGATACCTTTGAAACAAGAGCCAAAGGACCTCCAATAACCTGTTTTGATTCTTCATACATTTCTAAAACCTCATTTTCATGTGTTTTCAGTTGATTGTAGAGATCATTCAATTTAGTTGTATCAAAACTCTGTTGATTCTTAATCATCATGCTCACACTTCGCCATTCCTTGCGAAGACCCATAATGAAAGTTAAATTGAACTCCATGAGAGACCTAGTGATTCCATACCTATTGCAGCGAAACATAAGCTCATTCAGACGATCATAGTAATTTTCAAGAGTTTATGTATCCTTTTGTCTGAATTCCTTCAGTTCAACTAGACATTGCTTCACAGAGTTGATCTTCGTCTTTTCGCTACCTTGATACTTCTCTTTAAGAGTATTCCAGATATCCTTGGCTATTTTACAACTACGGATGTAATTGTAAACCACAGGAGGTATAGCACCTCTTAGTTCCCTCATGCACGTCTTTTCATTATTCTTCAATCGTTTTTCCAGATCAGCAACTTCAGTAGATGTTGTAGAAGGTCCAATTGGTTAAACATTAGCAGGACCTTGCACTGTTCCATCGATACAATTCCAAAGTTCTTCATCAATTCCATTTAAGTAATCTTCCATTCTATCAGCCCACTGATCATAGTATTCTGGAATTAACATCGGAATTTTGGTTGAGGAACCAAGCAAGTGAGAAAAGGAATTCATTGTATTCATGTTGAAGTTCACCATTGATGAACACAGAAATTTTCAGAAAGCTTGAAAAACTTGTTGAAATAGAGAATTTGATCAAATGAATTGATCACAAATCACTAATCGACTACTCGACTTAACAATTCAAAGACAAAATCAATTCAAATATGAAGATCAAAAGTGATTTTCAAAACCAAAATGCGCGGAAAATTTTGAGTAAAGTTGCAACTCAAAAAGCAAATGATTCTAACACGAAAATCAGATCAAAGCAGTTTGAATCAGGCTCTGATACCAATTGATGAGAGTTGTTATCGAGATTTGAAAAATCAAAGTTAGATTTGAGTGATTGACGATTAAGAACACAAAGAGTAAATATTAATCAGATCTCATATTGATAAAGACTGATTACAAAATAAGCAGAAAATAGATATCTGTTACGAAAACAACCTCTTCCTACTTCTAACCTCAGTCCCTATTTATAGGGAACATGAGTGTACAAAAAATATACTAAGTCTAGACATTTTCACTTCGCAAAACAGATGACTTAGTAAAATAACATAAAATACGAAACTATACAATACACTATATTCGACTTTTACAATTTTACATCTACATTGGCCTTCCTCGGTTCGGGTATGGATCCTCTGCCTTCAGTAGTACGGGCCCATACTACCTTCCACATCTATCCGTACCTTCTTCAAGGACTGCCTTGACTCCACCAGATCCCTTTCACTACTGCTACACTCATCCTAGGCTTGCCCTAGGGAAATATTTGACTCCACCCTACCCAGTCCTCAGCTGCTGAAGACCTCCTTGTAATGCCAATTAGCCATTACCTGAATACCATCACATGTGATGTAGCTCAGATAATCCTTCGAATAACGGACTCATCCCTACAATGGTTAAACTCGGACAAGAGTTGCGCAATAGGGCCCAAATCCAGCACTCTAAGATTATTCAACCCTGATCACGTGTGACGTGACGTACTCACCTAATGGCTAACTCCCATCACTCAGAATCCCACGAAGCACGAAGCAAGCAGCATTCAGACAAAAGGTAACAATCTCAAGCAAATATGTCCTCATAGAGAGAACCTGAACTAGAATACAATGCTAAGCTCCTACTATCAGGCATAACCTAAACAGGCTATCCTACTGCTGTCTACTCAATTCTAGCATGCAATTTTCATACACTGAAGCACATAAAGCAGACACATAAGGAATCACTCCTAGATCCTTAGTCCTATTCTAGCATGTTGTTCTACTGAAACTGATAAACATAACCTAAGCTCGTATGGGTACTTTGGGGAATACTTACTTGAGCTCGGCCGGTCGCGCGCATCACACACTTTGCTCCTTCTTAAAACTCTTTACTTAACCTTTTAGAAAACATTTTCTTCTTTAAAATCTTTTAATCCCTCGATTTGAGTTCAGACACCCCCGAAGGTGTGTCCGAATCCCTCAAACCAGGGCTCTGATACCAACTTGTAACATCCCAAAATAAGGGCCAAAAATTTTCATTTTTAATTTAAAAGATGGTAGCAAAATATCATATGATCATATCATTTAATAAAACATGTCTCGTGACTGTAAACCATAACGTAAAACATAATAATGTCAGAGTACAAATCCTAGAATATCTCATAGTACGGAAAACGAAGAGCATGTGTGTGATGAGCCGCTACCGCGCCAGCTCCTTCCCCTTGACTGAAGAAGTGCCTGAAATTACAACTGAAAACCGTAAGCACGAAGCTTAGTGAGTTCCCCCCACTATACCACATACCATATAACCACATAGCATACATATATTTTCAGGCATATCTGGGTGCCCGACCTACCCTTTCGGTCCTCTCGACCAGATACTAACTAGCATACCTGGGTGCTGGTCTTCCCTTCGATCCTCTCGACCGGATACTGACTAGCATATTTGGGTGCTGGTCTCCCCTTGGATCCTCTCGACCCGATGATGGGGACTATTTCACCCCCTACTACTACCACATAACACATATCACATAATGTATCTAGCATGGTTGGGCTTGACCGCCCCTTCGGCCCTATCGACCGGTAATCTGGGGACTATTTCCCCCTACTATCACTAGCACATAGCATCATATCATACTAGCACATAAACATATCATAGGTAGTAGCAACCCTAGATGAATATCACAGAGACAATCATCTAACATACAACTCCTACTGGTGGGCCGGCATTGTGGCCGTAGGCGCACCGCTACTGGAAGGTAACTCACCTCAAAGTAGTTGTTAATCTTAGCGGGAACCGACTATCTTCTGCGACTGTTGCTCCGTAAATCCTCCGGCTATAATTCCCACAAAACACTCAGTCAAATACTGCTAACCGACCTCAGGGTAAAATGACCATGTACCCCTAACCAGCCAAGAGTCAAAGTCAAAGTCAACTTCCAGTTGACCCGACTCGCCAAGTTTGTTCGCCAACTCGTCGAGTCCCTATCCATTCGATTGACCATAATCTCGTCTCTACTCGTCGAGTTAGGCATTGACTCGACGAGTTTTTCCTTCTAACTGATGTCCAATAGTTCTTCATCCTACTCGCCGAGTTGTATGAACAACTCGTCGAGTTCATCTTCATCCGAAGAACACTTTATGCTGAGACTCGCTAAGTTGTATGAACAACTCGCCGAGTTTGTTATTGAGGCAAGAAGATTGCCTTGGACTCGCCGAGTCAGGGCATTGACTCGTTGAGTTCCTCCATGGGTGAGACTGGCTTCCGACTCACTGAGTCACCCCCCATGACTCACGACTCCACTCAGCAACACGAAAAGGGGGAAAACTCGGAGACTCACGACTCCGATGAACGACTTGCAGAGTATTTCACATGCAATTACTATATACTCGATTTTGCTTGAATCCAGCTCATGCCATACATAGATATAGGTTCTTAGGGCTTGATTAACACGTAAAGTTTCCAGCTTTACGTGTAAATAAACACCAATGAAGGTTTTAGGGCTCAAAATGCACTAAAAGAGTAGATCTAGGGCTTTCATGCAATATGGCTCCATAAAGGCAGTAGATCCGAGCTCCTGGAGCTCAATCATGCTTAGATCTAAAGGTTAATCAACTTATCACAAACCCTAATTCATAATCAAGCTTGGAAATGGCTCAAGAAGGACTTTAATGGAGCTCTAAGGGACTCTTAGCATGAAAACAGAAGGAAACTGAGTTATACCTCAAGGAATCTCTGAAATAACACCAAGATGTCTGGCCGCCTTCTTCTCTTCTTGATCTACTCTCCTTTTTCTCTCAAAATCTTCAAGAACTCACACCAAAGCACTTCAATCTCACAAGGAACGAGGTTAGGACGATATAGGGAGCTCTAAGGGTGAAGGGGGCGAGCTTGGGGGCGCATATGATGGTTTAAATAGGGTGCATTCCCTTGAAATTAGGGTTTCATCAGACAGCAGGGACTAGCCGAGTCCAGAATATGGACTCGCTGAGTCGCCAACATAAACGTGTTTAATATCCTGGCTCTACTTGGCGAGTCGGGCCTACAACTCGCCGAGTCCAAGGCTAAAAATGCAAAGTACTTAGATAAATTTTACATACCAGGAACCAGGTGCTACAATCTCATTTTGGGGGTATTCCTTAGAGACTGTCTCCCATATCCTTAATCTAGTCCCAACTAAAAAGGTTTCCAAAACACCTTACGAGATGTGGACAGGGAAGGTTCCCTCGTTAGCACACATCAAGGTTTGGGGTTGCGAGGCTTTTGTGAGAAAACAAACTCACGACAAGCTTGAACCTCGTAGTGAGCATTGTATTTTTATCGGCTATCCACATAAATCATTTGGATATCTCTTTTATAGACCGAGTGACAATGTTTCCTTCGTTGCATGGAGAGGAGTCTTTCGCGAGAGGGAACTCATATGCCAAGAGGACAGTGGGAGGCAAATTGACGTTGGAGAGCTTCAAGAGTTAAGTGATGAAGGAGCCTCAAATACTAGCACTCAACCCGAGGAGGAAACTCCTATTGAACCAATTGACGAGCCCGTACCTCTGAGACGTTCCAGTAGAGTCAGTGTTCCACCTGTGTTATATGATTTTCATATAACATCTGAAGGTGATACATTTATCAGTGATAATACACTGGTAGATTTGGATAAACCTGACAACTATAAGGAAGCCATGACAGGCCCCAAGTCTGCAAAATGGAAAAAGGCGATAGACAGCGAGATTCAGTCCACGTATGACAATCAAGTTTGGAACTTGGTCGACAATGTATCGGGTCGTAGGACAGTCGGGTGCAAATAGATCTTCAAGAAGAAGATCGAAATAGATGGGAAAGTACACACTTATAAGGCGGGATTGGTTGCGAAGGGCTTTACTCAAACTCCTGGAGTTGACTATGACGAGACCTTCTCACCAGTAGCGAAGATTAAATCTATAGGGGTTATGCTAGCCATAGCTGCATTTCATGATTATGAAATATGGAAAATGGATGTCAAAACCGCTTTCCTTAATGGGAAGTTGGCTGAAGATGTTTACATGAATCAGTCAGAGGGTTTTGTCAATGCAAAATACCCTAATAGAGTGTGTAAGCTTTAGAAATCCATTTATGGATTGAAACAAGCATCTTGCAGATGGAATCTTTGTTTCGATGAGAAAGTCAAAGAGTTTGGATTTTCGAGAAGCGAGGATGAGTCCTGTGTATATGTCAAAGCTAGTGCGAGTATAGTTAGCTTTCTTATGTTGTATGTGGATGGCATACTGATCATAGGAAACAACATTCCAACCTTACAGGAGGTTAAGTCTTGGCTTGGGAAGTGTTTTGATATAAAGGTCCTTGGAGAAGCTGCTTACAATATAGGGATAAAGATATTGAGAAACATGAGTAAAAGACTAATAGGACTTAGTCAAAGCACCTACTTGGACAAAGTGTCGAAACATTTCAGCATGGAGAATTCCAAGAAAGGAGACTTACCAATCTAGAGCAATACCAAACTAATTAAGACTCAAAGTCCGAGTACAGAGACTGAGATAGCATAAATGAGTTGAATACCATATGCTTCTGCAGTTGGCTCGATCATGTATGCTATGACATGTACTCGTCTTGATGTGGCCTTTTCTTTGAGCATGGTTAGTAGATATCAAGGGAACCCTGGTAAAGCTCACTGGACTACAATAAAGAACATTCTTAAGTACCTGCGGAGGACTAAGGAATGGGTCCTTACCCTCGGTGGGAGTGATGACTTAAGAGTGACAGGGTATATTGACGCCAGTTTTCAGCCCGACAGAGATAATATCCACTCTCAATCGGGCTGGGTATTTACCCTTAATGGAGGAGGAATAACATGGAAAAGTTCCAAACATGAAACTGTGGCTGATTCAACATGTGAATCAAAGTACATAGCAGCAAGCAAAGCAGCAAAGGAGGCAATATGGCTAAAGAACTTCATTGCAGACCTTGGAGTTGTACCAGCTGTAAAGGAGCCTATGGATATTTTCTGTGACAATGAAGATGCAGTTTCCTTAGCCAAGGAACCAGGGGATCATGGTAGATCTAGGCACATCGACAAAAAATATCACTTTATAAGATATCAATTAGAAGAAGGATTACTCGTAGTGAAGAGGATATCATCAGAGAAGAACCCAGCAGATCCCCTTACAAAGGGACTCAGCAGGGATAAGCACTTGTTGCATGCAAGGAGTATTGGGCTGAAAGACGATATTAGTTTTAATGATTAGGTAGATATTTAGAAGCTTGTAATAGCTAAAATGTAATTGACATTTGATGATTGAATAAAAGGAGTTTTATTTATAAGTAAAGTTACTATCTTGTGTCAATTATTTACTATTGTTTCATTTTGCATGTTTTGACTTCTAGAATAATAAGATTATTCAAACTATCCATAGTCGATCATACTTTGGGAGTAGGTTATGTAAGTAGACTATCATGAATGGTTATTGTAAGATTGTCTAAAGTGTTAGACATTGCAAAGGTTTTCTACAAACATTCATGAGTGCTCCTGAAATAAGATTTGAGCATTGGACTAAACCCACACTCACATGAATCACTTCATGGAATTCATCATGAGTGATTGTGAGATGATAATATTGTATAATTTTCAAACCGAGATATATGAGTTGTTGATTATGAGTTGGTTGTACATTGACAGTGCAAAACCGCATCAGTGACTTGATGTCATAAAACGTGATGTTGTGTATGATTTTGTTGGATAAGGTGTCTAAGTCCATAACTATTTCGGGCCTGTACTTGACCCGACCCGGCATGGTCCATTTGGGTTGCATGGCACCATGCAATTGGATAGACTAAATGAGAGAAATAACACTTGGAGATTATTAATATATTATAAGTTCTAATATATTAATAATAATATTTGATTAGTTGATCAAAGAATTAATTTGGAATTAATTAAGTGATCAAAGGATAACTAATTAAATATATGGGTTGATTATGTAAATCATCCATATCTTGTATAGTGGGCTAAGAGGCTCCATGGATTATCAAGTTGGGTTCTACCCATAGGATGCTCCATGGATGCTCCATGGGAGTTACAAACCCATGGGTCATGGAAATGAAGAGTCATGACACATTAGGGTTTACATGGTGTAACCCTAGATGTGTCAACACTATATAAGAAGCATATTCTCCACCAAAATCGGCACTACTAAGAAACAAGAGGGCTTGGCCGATTTTTGAGAAGTGTGTGTTATCTCAAGAGTCTTTCCAAGAGCATTTGGTGTTGTGTGAAGCATTTGAGGCATCACACTTGGGGTGCTAGGCTCACAAGGTTTCAAGGAACACAAGCAACAACAAGGTAAGTTATTCTATCTATGATTCAAGTTAAAATTGTTCCCCATGTATGCTAGATAGGAATATAACCTTGGAATTCAACTTTGCATGATAATTAGACAAACATAGATCCAAGGTTATTAGGGTTGCATGTTCACTTAGGAAGTGTTAGAATGCTCAAAACCCATCAGTGGTATCAGAGACTAGGCTTGTTTGTTTGTTATTTGTGCTTAAAAGTTGAAGAAAGTCGAAAATCTTGCTGTCTGACTGATGGACTCGGCGAGTCCATGGGGAGGACTCGACGAGTTCATGTGTATCTTCAACCTACTCGGCGAGTAGGTTTATGCACTCGGCGAGTAGAGTCGACAGAGTGCAGAATTTCGACTTGTGTTGCTGGAAATGGATTAGAATCATTACCCTAAAATGTTTTGGTACTTGAAAACTTATTTTAGAAGGTGTAATGTCTTTTCTAACACATTTACAACAACAAATTATCAAAATTACAAAGATTAAATGTGATTTTGATTCTTGAAAGTGTTCATATTCATGTTCTTGTTCTTATGATGTTTAGATGATCATAGGAATTATTTGTAACCTATGTGGTAGATTAATTCATGATCATAATGTGTTTTAATGGAGTCCATAACTTGTCCTCAAGTTATGGAAAACCAAAAGTCTCTTGGATTAAAAAACCATTAAAAGAACACAAGAGTTAGAAAAATGAAAAGTCCTCATTTTATTACTCTATTAAACTCATAAGTTACAAGAAATGAAAAGTTTTGAAAGTTTACAAAACTTGCCCTCAAGTTTTGGAACAAGTAAAGTTAAGTTAAAACTTTAGTTCCAACCCCTAGAATTTTAAAAGTTAAAATTCAACCCTTATACTTATATTATTATGATTTAATAATTATATATATATGTATAAGAACAAAGTCGTCTTACCGCTAGTACGCCTCATTCACGAAGCCGGTCTATAAGGTGGGTATAAGGTTGTTGCCTATAAAATGGTGACTTAATGGGTGTCCACTCTCACCCACCGCTTGCTTGATCGGTGGAGGGTCGTTAGCCGAACGGGTAAGACAAGGACTTATTAATTCTCATTCAAAGTATGATGAATATTATAAAGTAACTAAATGTTTTATTAAATTCCCAATCTTAGTTACTTTAGGAAAAATGTGAATAAGGTGCTATTCCATGAAATTACACTTTACACTTTGATTAAGTCGTTGGTGGAGCGTGTGTGGTTAACCGGCACACTAACTTGGACTTAACAAGGTAGGTAAAGGGTGACTTAGGGTTTATTATAGTATCGATGGAGCGTGTGTGGTTAACCGGCACATCGATTGAGTGATAAACTTTAAGGGTACCAAGTGATTTGCATAGTTACTTCACACCTCGTTTTGTGATCCTCGGTATCCCAGTCACAAAACTTGGAGGGCACACTCGAGATTGAAACATGCCTTTGAAAAGTTCATTGAATCTCAAAGAATCTAGGAATTTCTAAGGACCATTCAAAAACCTAATACTAAAATATTGCGGTTTTCGTGGTGGAAATTGGTGAATCGTCATTCACCTACCTTTCAAATATGATATAGCTTAGATTACGGCATACCTCTTCTAAGTTATATTATATTGTGATTGGATCCTAGCCTTAATATTACATTTGGGTGTTTTATTAAGGACTCTCTTATATCTAAACTAATCTTGCCCTCCTTCCTTCGGATGTCTTTCAACAATGCTTCTGGCTCTAATCCTAATGGCTCCTTTTCCCTTATGAACTTGTGTGGGAAAGTCACCTTTGATGGATCCAACTTCAATGAGTGGATCAGAAACATCAGGATGATTACCCGCTACGAGGACAAAGAATATGTCCTTGACAAGGAGCTTAAGGAGATTGATGAGTCCACTGCAACTCCTCAGGAGATCGCTGAATTTCGGGCACATGAAAGGGATGCTACGAAAGTGGCTTGCATCATGACAGCCACGATGACAGCAGAACTCCAAAAGTCTTATGAAGATTTCTACCCTTATGACATGCACCAAGATTTGATGGAAAGATACCATCAAAGTGCAAGACAAGAGAGGTATGAAATCATCTGCTCCATGATAACAACCATGATGAAGGACGGGGAATCCGTCACGAGCCACATGCAGAAAATGCAAAGGTATGTGGATCGTTTGCTGAAGCTTAATGTGAACTTCCCGGAGGATCTTGCAATAGATATTATTTTGCATTCCTTACCATCGTGCTATGATCAATTCCGCATGACATATCACATGAACAAGGAAGAAGTCACCCTCAGCAAACTTCAGGGACTTCTCAAGACCGCAGAAACAGGTCTTAAGGGGAAGTCGGTTGCTATCACTCCCAATCAAAACTCTACTCCGGTTTTGGCAATCGGGAAAAGTCGAGGGAGGAAGAGAAAGAGCTCTTCTAAGGGTACCAAGGCTCGGACCCTTGATGGCTCTTCTTCAAGTGGAACCAAGAAAGGTTTCGTTACTCCTTCTTCTGACCCAAAAGAGGCTGAATGCTTCTATTGCCATGAAAAAGCTCATTGGAAGCGGAACTGCCCAAAATACCAGCAAGATGTGAAGGATGGGAAAGTTAAACCCAACCATGCAGGTATTTACACTATCATTTCTAATAACTCACCCCATTCTAATTCTTGGGTCCTTGATACCGGTTGTGGTATTCACATTTGTTGTGACTTGCAGGAACTAAGAAGAAGTGAGGATGTGGAGCAAGGAAGGATAAACTTGATCATGAGGAATAGGAAAGCTATACCTGTTACCAAGATTGGAGTTTATACTTTATCGCTAAGTAGTGGGTTTAGCTTAGATTTGAATAAGTGTTGTTATTCGCCAGGAATGGCAAGAAATATTATTTCCTTCCATGCTTTGTACAAACAAGGGTTTACCTTTTCATTTAATAATGAAGTTGGTTCTATAGATGTTTTCTATAATAATGTCTTTTATTTTAAAGCATTACCTTGTGATGGTGTGTATGAAGCTGTATCTGTTGTAGATAACTTGGGAAATAATGTTTTGTGTATTGATTCTACTAATAATAACTTGGATAAAGCATCATTATGGCATTGTCGTCTTGGACATATAAGCAAGAAACGCATAGGCCAACTCCAAAAGGATGGAGTCTTGGAGTCGTTTGACCTAAAGTCAGATGATAGTTGCGAATCATGCTTACTTGGAAAAATGACAAAGTCACCCTTCACAGGTTCATGTGAGAGGGGTGAAGGTTTGTTGGACCTTATACACACGGATGTGTGTGGACCATTCAAACATGCCACAAGAGATGCTAATCGTTATTATTTGACTTTTACTGATGATTATAGTAGATATGGATATGTCTACTTGATCAAGCATAAGTCAGAGACTTTCGAGAGGTTTAAGGAATTTAAACAGGAAGTCGAGAATCAATTGGGCAGGAACATTAAGATGCTTCGATCCGATCGTGGTGGTGAGTATCTTAGTTCAGAGTTCCTCGACTATCTAAGGGAATGTGGGATAGTCTCACAATTGACACCTCCCAGGACACCACAGTTGAATGGTGTGGCTGAGAGGCGTAATCGAACCTTGTTGGATATGGTTCGTTCCATGATGAGTCGAGCTTCGCTACCAATCTCATTCTGGGGGTATGCCTTAGAGACTGCCGCCCATATTCTTAATCTAGTCCCTACAAAGAAAGTTGCCAAAACTCCTCACGAGATGTGGACTGGTAAAGTACCTAAACTAGACCACATCAAGATTTGGGGTTGCGAGGCTTTCGTGAGACGCGAGACTCATGATAAGCTTGAACCTCGAAGCGAGAGGTGTATTTTCATCGGCTACCCACAGCATTCCTTTGGTTACCTCTTCTACAGACCTAGTGACAATGTGGTCTTTGTAGCAAGAAGAGGAGTCTTTCGAGAAAGAGAGTTTATAAGCCAAGGAGACAGTGGGAGGCAAATTGATCTTGAAGAAATTCAAGAGTCAAGCGGTGAAGGAACTTCAAACTCTAGCCCTCAACTTGAGGAGGAAACTCCTGTTGAGCCAATTGACAAATCTGTACCTCTGAGACGTTCCACGAGAGTTAGGAGTGCACCTGAGCATTACTATGGATTCCATATTACTGCAGAAGGTGAGACACTTATTAGTGATGAGACACTAGTAAGTCAAGATGACCCTAACAGCTACGAGGAATCCATGGCAGGCCCCGAGTCTGCTAAATGGAAAGAGGCTATGGATAGCGAGATACAATCCATGTATGACAATCAAGTTTGGAACTTGGTTGAGAATGTACCAGGTCATAAGACAGTAGGGTGCAAATGGGTCTTCAAGAAGAAGACCGACATGGATGGTAAAGTACACACTTATAAGGCTAGACTGGTTGCAAAGGGCTTCTCTCAAATTCCTGGAGTGGACTATGATGAGACCTTTTCTCCAGTAGCCAAGATTAAGTCTATTCGGGTTTTGTTAGCCATAGCTGCGTTTCATGATTATGAAATATGGCAGATGGATGTCAAAACCGCTTTCCTTAATGGGAAGCTGGCTGAAGATGTTTACATGAGTCAGCCAGAGGGTTTTGTCAGCAACGAGTACCCTAATAGAGTGTGTAAGCTTGAGAAATCCATTTATGGATTGAAGCAAGCACCTCGCAGATGGAATCTTTGCTTTGATGAAAAGGTCAAGGAATTTGGCTTTTCTAGGAGTGAAGATGAATCTTGTGTGTATGTCAAGGCTAGTGGGAGTATAGTTAGCTTCTTGTAATTGTATGTGGATGACATACTACTCATAGGAAACGACATTCCAACCCTGCAGGAAGTAAAGTCCTGGCTTGGGAAGTGTTTCGCTATGAAGGACCTTGGTGAAGCTGCCTATATTCTAGGGATAAGAATCTTGAGAGACCGGAGTAAAAGGCTAATTGGACTTAGTCAGAGTACCTACTTGGATAAAGTGCTGAAGCGATTCAGCATGCAGGATTCCAAGAAAGGAGAGTTACCCATCCAGAGTAACACCAGATTGAGTAAGACACAAAGCCCTAGCACTGAGGCTGAGATAGCAGAAATGAGTCGAACACCTTACGCTTCGGCTGTAGGATCGATCATGTATGCTATGACGTGTACTCGACCCGATGTAGCTTTTGCCTTGAGCATGGTTAGCAGGTATCAGGCGAACCCTGGCAAGGCACACTGGACTGCGGTAAAGAATATCCTCAAGTACCTACGGAGGACTAAGGACTGGGTTCTTACCCTCGGTGGGAGTGATGACTTGAGAGTTGTAGGGTATAGTGATGCTAGCTTCCAGACTGATAGGGATAATTTCCGCTCTCAGTCGGGCTGGGTCTTTACCCTAAACGGAGGAGCAATTTCTTGGAAGAGTTCCAAGCAAGAGACAGTGGCAGATTCTACTTGTGAATCAGAGTATATTGCAGCTAGTGAAGCAGCAAAGGAAGTGATATGGCTGAAGAACTTCATTGGAGACCTTGGAGTTGTACCAGCTATTAAAGAGCCAATGGAAATTTTCTGTGATAGTGAAAGTGCTGTTGCCTTAGCCAAGGAACCAAGGGATCATGGGAGATCCAGACACATCGACAGAAAATACCATTTCATCAGACATCGGATCGAAGAAGGACTCCTCGTGGCAAAGAGGGTATCATCGGATGAGAACCCAGCAGATCCCCTCACGAAGGGACTGAGTAGGGTTAAGCATCTCCAGCATGCTCGGAGCATAGGGCTGAAGGATGATATAAGTTTTAGTAGTTAGATAACCCAGAAATTTGTAAAGTGTAATTGACATTTGATGATGAATAAAAGGTGTTTTATTTATGAGTAAAGTGTTGCTATCTCTTGTCAATCGTTTACTATATTTCTTTTGCATGTTTTGACTTCCAGAATAATTTTGTTTGGTGTAACATATTATTCAAACCTCCACAGTCGGTCATATGTCGGAAGTAGGTATGAATCAAGACTGTCATGATGGGTTGTAGAGGTCTAAGGTGTTGGACAAGGCTACAACAATCATGAGTGCTCATAAGTTCTGAGCATTGGACTCAACCCACGCTCACTGGAATCACTTCATGGAATTCTATCTCGAGTGATCGTGAGACGGTAATATCATATAAGTCTTCAAACCTAGAGATATGATTTGTTACTTACAAGTTGGTTATGCATTGACTGTACGAAACCGCATTGGTAACTCGATGTTATAAAATGTACTTTTGTGTGTAATTCAATGAGTGGTAGAACAAACATATGAGTCGAAGTTTATCTGTTCCTTCTTGGATTAGAAGCTGATATCTGGGCCCCTCGATGATTTTGTTTTGACCCATGTACCGGGCCCGGTCAGAACTAAGTTGATGTGTTCAATTAAGTTCTATGTCAAACAAATCGGAAATCGAGAAACAAATGCTGGACAAGAAGTAAGACAATGTTCCATGTATTTGTCCGGCTGATATCTAGAACGGAGGATTATATGATCACTTATCTTAAATGGCGTACTATCATCTTCTCAGTTCCGAGAAACCTTGAAAGAGCTCCGATTGCCGGTCGGTTCCTGAAGTACTAGAGATATAGTTATTAGACTTATCCAAGTGGGAGACTGTTGGATAAGGTGTCTAAGTCCATAACTATTTCGGGCCTGTACTTGACCCGACCCGGCATGGTCCATTTGGGTTGCATGGCACCATGCAATTGGATAGACTAAATGAGAGAAATAACACTTGGAGATTATTAATATATTATAAGTTCTAATATATTAATAATAATATTTGATTAGTTGATCAAAGAATTAATTTGGAATTAATTAAGTGATCAAAGGATAAATAATTAAATATATGGGTTGATTATGTAAATCATCCATATCTTGTATAGTGGGCTAAGAGGCTCCATGGATTATCAAGTTGGGTTCTACCCATAGGATGCTCCATGGATGCTCCATGGGAGTTACAAACCCATGGGTCATGGAAATGAAGAGTCATGACACATTAGGGTTTACATGGTGTAACCCTAGATGTGTCAACACTATATAAGAAGCATATTCTCCACCAAAATCGGCACTACTAAGAAACAAGAGGGCTTGGCCGATTTTTGAGAAGTGTGTGTTATCTCAAGAGTCTTTCCAAGAGCATTTGGTGTTGTGTGAAGCATTTGAGGCATCACACTTGGGGTGCTAGGCTCACAAGGTTTCAAGGAACACAAGCAACAACAAGGTAAGTTATTCTATCTATGATTCAAGTTAAAATTGTTCCCCATGTATGCTAGATAGGAATATAACCTTGGAATTCAACTTTGCATGATAATTAGACAAACATAGATCCAAGGTTATTAGGGTTGCATGTACACTTAGGAAGTGTTAGAATGCTCAAAACCCATCAGATTTAACATGTAGTTAGTACAAGCATATAAGTTGAATTTTATATGTTCCTTTTATCCTAAGAGGATTAAAATCGATATCTTGGGCCCCTCTATGATTTTGTTTTTGACTTATGTGTCGGGCCAGGTCAGGACTAAATTGATGTGTTCAATTAACTTCTATGGCAAACCAAATCAGCAATCGAGAAACAAAATGTTGGACAATAAGTAAGACTATGTTCCATGTATTTGTCCGCATGATATCTTGAAGAACAGAGGATTATATGATTCCTTATCTAAATGGCGCGTCAGGATACGACATTGGCTTTTAGAGAGCTACGATTGCTACTCGGATTTTGAAGATACATTGGCAATTATAGTTATTAGACTTATTCAAGTGGGAGACTGTTGGATTAGGTTTCTAAGCCCATAACTATAATTGGTATGTACGTAACCCGATAATAGCATAGTCTATTTGGGTTGTAACACTCTGCAACAATTTGATAGGATGGATATTTGAGGAAGAGGTTATTGTGATTTATTAATATATTATAAGTATAATATATTAATTGAGAAATCACATTATTTAAATAGTATTGATCAAGAATTAATTTGATATTAATTTAGTGATCAAAAGAAACTAATTAAAGATACAGGGACTGATTAGGTAAATCAGTAATACTTCTAGTTGGACTCATGACTCATGTTGATTAGAGTTGGACTAAACCTATGTGAGAGTCCAAGAAGGTTTAGCCCAAAAGATCTAAGAAATATGAAGAGTCATTAGGGTTTGCATGGTTGTAACCCTAAGCTATAAAAGAAGTCCCTAACACCCTAAAATCCCCCCCCCCCCCCCCCGAATGCACACTAGGGTTGTAGCTAGCCGATTTTGATCACCCAAACCTCCCACTCAAGTCCATTCTCTTGTTCTTGGTTTGTTATAAGACATTTGAGGCATCACACTTGAGGTACGAGGCTCCTAAAGGTTAAAGACAAGCAAGCTACTACACAAGGTAATCTTCTAACTATTTCTTTATGATTCAAATGTTACCTTGCATGCTAGTTTAGGCTTAATGCTTTGGAAAAACAATGTTTCATGTATAATAAGAGAAAACATAGATCCAAAGCTTTAGGGTTGTATGTGCACCATAGGAATGTTAGAGTACATAAACCCATCAATATCATGGTTATTGCATACATTCAATAAACCATGGTATACCTTAAAAAACTTATTTCATGTAAAATCACATTTTTAACAATGTTCTATATATAAAACCCGGTTTTATAAAATTGACGCTATCAAAGTTTTAAATTAATAACTAGTATTAAGTTATATCGTTTGAGAGCTTTAGAACATTTGGAAACCTTTTAATAAAACTTCCCTTTATAAAACAAGGTTTGGAGTTTGATAAGTTTACAAATCTCTATTTTAAACTTATACAATTTTAATCCTGAAATTTTACCGGCTACTAGTTTTAACAATAAAGCTTGTTTTATTGTAAAACTATTTTTTAGCATGTTATGTTAAAAGGTAAAAACAAACTCATTGTCTTGTTTATTTATGTTTAAATATTATTTTGCATTTGAAAAACTAATTTATCAACAATAACATAATAATAATAGCATAAACATAAAACAACACAAGCATGCATAACAATTATAACATATGTGCATAAACCAAGCCATAAACTAGTAATAATTTTGTGGGCCATCACAAAATTATCAAGTCCATTCCTAAAGGGACATAAGGGACCTTTATCTTGTAAAGTATTCATGTGCTCCCACTTGCTTCAACACCTTGTATCAAGTTTATAAAAATAATTTTCTAAAGTTTAAGAGACTTTAATAAAATCAACTTTATAAACTTTTGATCTTCAAAATGGACACCATCTTCATTCTTGTTACATTTTTATAAAAATAAACTACTTCTAAAACTAATCTATTACTTACAAAAATTAACAAAAGAAAACTATCTATTTAATTATTACATACCATATGAATAACTAAATAATTACAACCATTTTAAATAAATCAACACAAGCAACAACATAAAGGTCCATGGCTAGTTTATGCACATCATACATATTTATATTCTCAAAAATATATAAAACAACTCTTTATTTTTCTAAGACAACTTTTATGACCAAAAAGATGCATGTAAACTATTGGTCAAAAATAACAATTATAAATATTTTTGTAGAACTCTTTTCTCATAACTCTAACTTTGACAAAGTAAAGAAGCAAACAATTTCTAGCTTTACTTCTATTTGTACTTTAGTTCGTAGCTTTCTAAGAAATTCATTGGAGTGCTCGGAATCTCAAAGGCTACTAATGGAGCCCATGACTTTCTATGAAAACCCATGTAGCAGACTTCTTCCTGGTCTGATCCGCGTCAATGTACTACAGGTGGACAGATTTTCAATATCCAGAGGGGTTTACTGGCTGAGTTCTCAAAGGTCACAGATTGACTCCACTTCTAAACTATAACTTATTGAATATATAACTAGACTCAAAGTACATAAGTTAAATAGATAAACTTGGAAATGACTCGCTTTGTTTTAATAGAGAGGCTTTTTATTAGGTATATACAAAGCAAAAAAAATTATGTCCCTCAAACTACACAAGTTCGCATTTTTGTCTCATGAGTTCATTAAGACTGGGAAGCCACGAATATACTATAACACATTGGCTTAACTAAACCTTAGAGTTCGCTTCACATTATCCCACATAACATTAGCACTTGATGTATGTTATAACTCTAAGTAGAGTATAACAATGAAGCTTGTTATTGGTCACTAAAGTACCAATATTAGTTGTGTACCAAAGCAAACTGAAGAACCATAAAATTTAGTATTTTGAAAATTCATTAAAGTGTAGAGCAACTATCATTCATCATTTGCATAGCTGTGATAACAACTAGCATTTTCCTAGAAAAAGTGAAAGTAAAATCTTTTTAGTGTTTTTCTTTTATCTAAAGTTGAGACAAAATAAGGAAGTAAATAAAATCTTTTTTTGTAGTTTTCTCTTGTGTAAAGTAAAAATGAAAGTAAAATCTTTATGGAGTTTTCTTTTGTGTAAAATAAAGAAAAAATAAAATCTTTTTGGATTTTTCTTAGGAAACAAAGAAAAATTAAAAATAAAATAAAATAAAACTTCAAATGCCTAGAAAATATGGATTAAGCATGCCAAGTCGTCCTAGAAAGTGTAAGAACCTGGATTCTTCCAGAGCTTTTGTGAACACATCTGCAGTCTCTTCATTTGTAGGAACAAAATGAAGCTCAATATGACCTTTCGGATTATTATCTTTTAGAAAGTGATACATGATATCAATATGCTTGGTTATTGAGTGGTTGACTGGATTGTGAGATATTGCAATTTCACTCTTATAGATGCGGGTTTCTTGCATTTTGAATCCATAATATCTCGGTTGTGTTTTCATCCAGATCACTTGAGAACAACAATTGGCGGTAGCAACATATTCAGCTTCAGCAGTAGAAGTTGAAACACATGTTTGTTTCTTTGAAGTCCAGCTAACCAATCTGCCTCCTAAGAATTGAAAGCTACCAAAAGTGCTCTTTCTGTTGAGCTTGCATCCTCTATAATCTGAGTGAGTAAAGGCTTGGAGATAGAAGTTGCCTTTAGCATGATAGAATAGACACAGAGATGTAGCTCCTTTCAGATATTTGAAAATTCTTTTGACTGCCATGAGGTGTGATTCCTTTGGATTGGCTTGAAAGTGTGCACACAAACATGTTGAAAACATAATGTCTGGTCAAATAGATGTAAGGTACAGTAATGATCCAATCATTCCTCTGTAGTGATTTTGATCTATAGATTGTCCATCAAGGTCTGAATCAAGCGTGTAGGATGCAGACATTGATGTCTATGTAGTTGATGTGTTCTCCATGGAGTATCTCTTCAACAGTTTTTTGATATACTTCTCTTGACCAATGAAGATTCCCTTAGGAGATTGACGAAATTGTAAACCAAGGAAATAATTTAGCTGACCCATCATACTCATTATAAATTTGCTTGCATCAAATCAGCAAACTCATCACTAAGGTCC
Organism: Lactuca sativa; assembly: GCF_002870075.4. NCBI lineage: Eukaryota > Viridiplantae > Streptophyta > Magnoliopsida > Asterales > Asteraceae > Lactuca > Lactuca sativa. The sequence goes on along the minus strand of NC_056626.2, from coordinate 170,487,830 downwards.
TTGCTATTTGAATCGAATATGATGTCGTCGACATGGATTTGCAAAACGATTAGATGGTTGTTGTGGATTCTCCTAAAGAGAGTGGGATCAATAGACCCTCTTTGAAATTTGGACTCTTCCAAGAACTTGGACAAAGTTCCATACCATGCTCTTGGAGCTTGCTTCAATCCATATACAACCTTTTGAAGCTTATAGCAATGGTTAGGGAACTTTGGATCTTCAAATCCAGGAGGTTGTTGAACATAGACATCCCTATCGATTTCTTCATTCAATAATTCACACTACACATCCATTTGGTAAAATATAAAGTTCTTGTGTGCAGCAAATGCCAAGAAAATCCTAATGGCTTCCATTCTTGCAATAGGTGAAAAGGTTTCATCGTAATCTATGCCTTCTTGTTGCGGGTATCCTTTGACAATCAGTCTAGCTTTGTTCCTGATGATGACTCCATCTTCATAACTCTTGTTTGTATAGACCCATCTTGAACCAACAACTAATACTCCTTATGGTGTTGGCACTAAGTCCCACACGTTGTTGCGTTCAAATTCAGCTAACTCTTATTGTATTGCTTTTACCCAATTTGTGTCTTCTAGAGCCTTTTTGATTCCTTTAGGCTCTATCATGGATAGAAAGCTTGCATATAAGCATTCATTCTTGGTTTCTGAATGAGTCACTACTCATGAATCTAGATTACCTATGATTTTTTTGGTTGGATGATCCTTCGTACATTTTGTAAAACGAGTTTCCTTAAGAATTTGAGGGGTGCAAACTATCTCATATTGTTTATTTGGACAAGGTGGGTAGTCAGAAGTGAATGTCCCTTCAAAAAGATCATCTTGAAAGAGTCTAGAACTACCTGAAATAGGTGGTTCCCCCTCAACTGTTACACTTTTGAATTCAACAGATGGAGTGGATGTGAAGGAACTTGAAGGACTATAACTAGTTGAGTGGGGTTCCTCTGAAACCATGGACTGGATGGTTGGGAGGATTGTAAAGTACCTTTAAGAATGGAACCATTTAAAGGTGGTTGCCCTTCAAATGATTCAGTGACTGGTGTTATGACTGGTCCATATTGATGATGGGAGGTTGGGGCAGATGGTTCTGAAGATTCTATATGACTTTTAGGACTAGAATCATTTGAATATGGTTCCCCCTCAACCTAAGCTTTGGTGGAATTGGAGTCTTTTGATAGTTGATGAGGTTGGGAGACATCAAGAGAAGCTAATTTAGTGAGCTTTTCGGATTCTAAGGAAGAGGGTTAAGTTGGAAAGAGGAATTTGAAATCTACTTCAATAGCATGGACTGGAGTAGAAGTATTAGCAGATGGTGATTGGTTCATTTTATCAAAAGGTACTACCATTTGAGGACCAAAGTGGTTTGGATCCAGAACCCTCACATAAAGGGTGATATCACTGCTTTCCTCTATCACTCTGGTTCGCTTATTCATAACTCTATAGGCTGCAGCATGAAGGCAATATCCAAGAAAGATACCTTCATCAGCCTTGGGTGCGAATTTGCCTAGTTGATCCTTATTGTTTTTTATGTAGTAACGACAACCAAAGATGTGAAAGAATTTGACGTTAGGCTTCCTCTTGTTCATTTCTTCATAAGAAGTGACTTCAAGCCTGTTGTTGATCAGGGATCTGTTTTGAGTGAAACAGGCGGCTGCACTGGCTTTGACCCATAAGTATTGCAGTAGGTTTGCAAAGATCAACATGAATCGATCAGCTTCATATAATGTTCAATTCTTCCTTTCAAAGACACCATTCTGTTGTGGAGTGTAGGGTGTATAAAAGTTGAGCTCGAAGCCTTTGGATATAAGAAAGTTATATAAGGCATTGTTCTTGAATTCACCACCATTGTCACTTCTCAGGCTTTTAAGTGGAATGCCTACAATAACTTCTATATAGAGAATGAAGTTAATAAGCTCATTGGTGGTTTCATATTTGTTTCGTAGAAAGTACACCCAAGTGAATTTGGTATGGTCATCTGATGGGTTTTGGCCATAAGAACATCCTATGTGCTCATGCAAACCCAAGTGCTTGGATCTAGGTTTCTATATTGTACATGCAATGTATCCAAGACTTACAATCTTATATCTAACATATTATAAACTGAAATTGGGGTTTAGAGAATTACCTTTGATTGTTATGTAGCACTAACAATCTCAATTCCTCCTTGTAATGACTTTAGAAAGCTTAGAGTCACAATTCTCACTCCTCTAATGGCTCACAAACACCAAGAGCAAGAGGATGAAGAATAAGGAGAAAGGAGGCTGCCCAAAACGTGTGAAAACCCTAAGGAACAAGTTCACCACGTTTTTCAGTCTCAAGGGTCCTTTAAATAGTGAGGCTATTAGGGTTATCTAATAAGGAAACCCTAATTTGGATGCTTAGGCCCTAAGCAACCCATGGACTCCCTCCTTAGAGGCCTAGGACGATTTCTAATGGGTTTCCCCATAGAATTCGTCCACCCCTCTAATTTGGAGTCCATTAGCCCAATATTCAACTATCACACAATCGAAAGTTCTAGTCCCTTAAGTCTAATTAATGTCTTTTAGCCACAAACTTAATTCTTATTATTAATTCTTGACGAATATTAATTAAACAATATGATTTCTCCTTTAATATATTATTCTCATAGTACATTAATAAATCATAATTAATCCTCTCTCTCTCTCCATAATTCATCCTATCAAGTTGCTTCGGTGAAGACAACCCAAAAGGACCATGCACCATCGGGTCAAGTACATACCAGAATAGTTATGGACTTAGACACTAATCCAACAGTCTCCCACTTGGATAAGTCTAATAACTATTCTGCGTATGACTTTAGATCCTGATCTGCAATCGTAGCTTTCAAAAGCCGCTGTCAACTCTGATCTTATCAGATACACGTGTCCTTTAGATAAGAGATCATATATTCCTCCATTCTAGATATCGTATAGATATGAGACATGAACTTAATCATTCCCTCTATACTATTTCCCGACTTCCGATTTATGATGACTGACAACAAACTACAATTGAACCATCAATTTAGTCCCGGCTTGGCCAAGCGCATAGGTGCCATCACTAAATCATCGAGGGGCCCAAAAATATCGCTTTTATCCTACTTTGGATAAAAGGAACGGATAAACTTTGACTCAATGCTTGCTTGCACTTACTTACCGAATCACACACAACAATATGTTTTATAACACCAAGTTACTGGTGCGTTTACATATTATCAATGTGCAACCGATTCGCAAGATACAACTCACACATCTCGATTTCAAGAATATAAGATGTTATCGTCTCACCAATCAGTTGTGATAAAATCCATGAAGTGATCCAAGTGAGCGTGGGTTTAATCCAATGCTCAAATCATATTCATAAGCACTCATGAACATTGCAGCAAACACTTGCTTATGTCTAATACTCTTTAGACAATCCACACACCAGTTCACGACAGTCTTCATTCATATCTACTTCAAACATATGAACGACTGTGGCCTGTTCGAATAATTTTATTGTTCTGAACCAATTAAATTATTCAAGAAGTCAAAACATGAAAATTGAAACACAAGAATAATACTAATCCCATATGGCCTCAAACCTTTGAGTATAAATAAAACACCTTTTATTTATCACCATATCGATTACTCATTATTTGTTGTTTCGGGTAATCAACTTCTTATTTGAATTATTACTACACTTGTCCCATTCTCTTAGCATGCACACAATGTTTACCTACAGTTCTTGCTTTGTGAAATAGATCAAATGAACACATTTCCAATCATACTCATTTTACAACTCCCAATCCTTTTCACAAGTGAAAGAATATCAAAATTCTTGCCACTATTTGAATATGGTAGCTTCTAACATTTTATGCAATGATCCTTTCGTAACGTCATAGCACAAAAGTCACAATGACTATAGCCAATGAAATTACAAAGTCCTCTATTTGAGATTGTTACAATACAATTCCATAGACTTGATGTCTCTCACTCAAAGTACATTCCTTTGAACATCCTTTTGCATAAAATTTTCTAATCTAGACATAGACTCTCAATATCCAACTCCCAATATGGAACCATTTCCATATTTGCTATATGGCAACTCATTCTTAGTAGAATCTTTTCTATTCATAATAATGTTAATATGGTCCATCCAATACTATACTTCCAACTACTCACTAGCGACCAATCCTCAACGAGCTTTGGATCGTCCTTTGATAGTTGTTTAATTATCTTAGTCAAAACCGATTCTTGTCCTTTTTCCCTCTAAATGCGTTAAACATTTGGAAAATTTTAGAATGGTTAAATATTACAGCCCTTGCAATTGATCCTATACCCGAAGCGTATGGGACACGATGCATAATGTCTTACATAAAGATGCGATACTTTATCAATCTTTTGCCATAATATTTTATGTGTCACGTTCTCACAATTCGAACTATGAAGAGGGATGCCATAATCATAATCGAAACTTGAGAATGCACTATGTATCCTTGGCTAAATTTATTAACATTCCACAACCTAAGCCTTTAGATTCGAAATGAAGCATAATATTCTCTCCCTTAATTATAGCAAAACAACTATTCAACCATTACGACTTTGCAAAGTGTAACTCTTGTTTTCTATAATTAATATTGCTAACTTGCAATACTTTCCATAATAATCATACAAGCACAACATTTATGCTCCCACTATCAAGATTATTATCACATAAGCATAACTCTTATGCTCCCACTAGCTTTGACATGTATTCAGAAACAGCTTAACTTCCAGAAAACAATTCCTATTGAATTTCTTAAGTTCATATTTCTAATGCTTTAATAATCCTTTATCTAAGTGTCACACCCCAAAACCGAGAACAGCGGAAACGTTCTGGGGCGGAGGACGTCATGTATAATATCAACAACAATGTAAAGTAGTAAACAAGAAACAACATCATCCATTGCATTAATAAAATAATTATTATACAATTGTATTCTGTCAAATTTTGATAAACACTAAAGCATAAATCAAAATGAAAGATAAGTCTTGAATAAGCTCCATCTTCCTTTCTTCTTGCATCGGTACCTATCTAAGATGACCTGAGGATACAAGAAATTTTGAAAGCGAGTATCAGCTATAAAGCTGGTGAGATCAAAAGTTTTAATGTGTCTTAATTTGTAAAAAAACTTATAACTTTTAAGACTTGACATTGTTTTGAAAGAAAGCTCATAAAAGTATGAAAATGTTTGTAGATCAGCTGTAAATGTTTGAAGCCCTAGAATCCCTATGATTCCTATTAGTAACAAAAGGAGTCTTCTACCAAGACTTAACTGTGCTCTTTGTAGTCTTCTACCAAGACCTAATTGTGTTACTATTATTTTCATTATAAGAAATTTTATCCTTTGGTACAAGGATACCTAAATATAATTTTACCTCATTGGTTATGTGAATGAGTCACAATTATGGGTAATAATATAACTAACCGGAATCATACCCTTTGGTATTGTAAACGTTAACTTTAAGCCATCCGTAGACGTACTCTTTACCTCTGTTGCTAACAGCTGGGTATAGGAATAGTTAATCCCTTAATCGTGCACCTGAAAAGGTACCAACCGTTTGACATCCATAGATGTACTTTTACCTCTGTAGCTAACAGAGATTCTAGGAATGGTCAATCCCCCAACTCGCATCCTCTGGTACTAGGATAATAATCTATTCTATCTCGTCGATTATGTGATCTTATCACAAGGAAAAGGTAAGAACACGGATTTAATAACGGATTCGATACATATAAAATGTAATAGGACTCCTACTGATGTATCTATGCACAAGTACTCCTATAAGTATAGTAATGTAAATATTATAGTAGTACGGTAAGGTTCTACGTGCTGCTAGCTGTAATGTGTGTTCTCTCTATCTAGCAAGTATAGTAATATAAACGTTCTAGTATAGATGTATATGTTCTCGTCCTAGTATAGTTTGTACATGTAATGTATAGTAATGTTTTAGAAAGTATTGACTCATGAATGAACTGACTCATTGTATGATATCGCATTCTAGTAATGGTTCTGGTATCTTCCTGAACTACCCATATGGTAGCTTACTAGTAATCTAAGTGGTATGTATGGACATGGATGTATACCCTTGTTACCCAAGGGCATAGGATGAACTGGAAGGACCTTTTATGACTTTATATGTACACATGATATATAACTAATATTTAAACGACCTTCGGACGAGTATCCAATATCCCACCAGACCACATCCAAATCGAGAAAAAGGAAATAGGGTGGATAGCCTTCCTAAGTCTTTTAAACATTTCTTATATAACTATACATATAGAGGCATGCAATTTATAATATAAAAGCATAAATAAGTTTGGTAAAACATTTGAAACATAAATATTAGCTTAAGGAAAGATCGACTTGATGTCAATCTATAACACAATTTGAAGGCATAAGTTTGATAAAACGATATAAGTATAAGGAACATTTGTTTGAAACACAGTTGTAAATGAGTTTGAAATATGATAAACAGAGTAAGAGGTACAGTGTAATAAGGAGTTTAAAACATATAAAATGTTTATAAAAATCATTTGAAGTTAACTGTTTGGTAAAACGGCTAATGAGTAGCCAAATCTTTTGAATGTTGTATATTAATCACATGTGATTGATGTAATACTAGCATGATTCTACTTGTATCCCCCCCCCCCCCATAAAGCATTTAAAAGTAGTTTAAAACATTATTTAAGGGGTATGAACTCACTTGATTGAAGTGGTTGATTTGAAGTAGTCGAGAGAAGAATCGAGCAGAACTTCGACAGGAAGAGTTGAAAACGCGGGAAAATATCGGGATTCTCGGGAATCTCGGGAATACAAAACCTTCCTTCGGGACTTGAAGGTGAAAACCGGGGCTTTGGGAGGGTCTCGAGGGCTTAAACGCAGAGTTTCAGCGCGAGAAAGAAAGGAACTGAACAATGGAACTCGGAGCCCTTGAAATCTACTTATAGGGGCATTTTTGGGGTGTGCCACGTCGTGGCAACCTTTTTCCACATCGTGGGCTTGGTCGTCACTGCATGCGTCATCCCAAGTTGCATCTGGGAACCTCCCGGAGGTGTCAGGAGATTTGCCACGTCGTGGCACTGCTTGCCACGTCGTGGTCTCTGACAGCATCGGATTTTGGACCCCGAACTTGTAAAATCCATAACTTTCGCATACGAGCTCCGTTTTCGACGTTCTTTATATGCACGCGTAGCTAAAAATATGATCTACAACTCTCGTTTAGACTTCATCGGCAAACTTTGACTTTATTTTTAATTATTTATTTTTAACGGGCCGGGACACGAAAAGTCCGTTAAAAATCCATAACTTCTTCATCCGGTGTCCGTTTTCGTCAGACTTTTTGCCGTTGCGCTACTAATGTTGAGACCTTAGATTCTCATTTAGGTTGTTTTGGTCAAAAGTATCTCGAGCTCTATTTCAAGTTTTTAGCTGTCTACTGCTATACCTGAATCTTGGAAAAATCATAACTTCCTCATACGAAGTCAGATTTGGACGTTCTTTTTATGTACGCTCACGGTTTGAGGTTATCTATAACTTTCATTTAGATACTTAAGGCTATAAAATATTGTATTGAAACTTTGCGTTTTTCGTTTAATTGGTGTTGCCGGTTTTGCCGAGAATCTTCGGTTGGTCATAACTTCTTCGTTATAACTCGGATTTTAGGGTTCTTTATATGTACGAAAACCTTGATACGATTCCTACTACTTTATTTAACCCAAATAAGACTTTAGGAAAGTTATATTTTGACCTAAATTTGATTGGTTTTACATTACACTGTCTCGAAATATCGGGTTGTCACATCATCCCCCCGTTAGAAGGAATTTCGTCCCGAAATTAGAATTTAAGCAAGGAAGTATGCACGAATGATCAAGTCGTGAGGAGGAAACTTCCTAATCGATTGGTTCTAGCGCACCTAAGTGATCACGGGTTCTCAGTTGGCATTCCAACGAACCTTCACTAACTGGCGATGGCGTTTCTTCGTCCGCTTGACCTCCCGGTCGAGGGTCACTACGGTTCTAATACGAAGGCGAGGATCTCGACGAGTGGACTTGCAAGAGTCCTAACGGAAAGGTATGGTTTCACGATCGAGATGCGAAGAGTAGAAAGTACGTTACTAAGTTCGCGGAGTAGGTCTAGTTTGTGTGAGGCACAGGACCGATTCTGATAAGAATCTCGGAGGTCCTGTCTAACTTGGATTTAGCTTTCCACGCTTTACGAAGCGTATTAAGCCATTCCCAGAGTGAGTTATCCTAAAGAACTTGGTCACTCACTTGGAATCTCAAAGGTTCCTTTTCTTACGTAACTTCCTGGTCAAAGGCCACCCCTTGTTGGGTTAAAGTCGTACGAGTTTCTGTAGCGAGCGAGGAGTTTTGAATGAACTAAGGCGGTAGGTCGGTAAGACCTAGAATCTGGCAAAAAACTGTCGGCGTCTCTGGTGTCGATAAATGCTCAACGGTTTTGACAAATTGAGAGAGTACTCAAAATTTCTCACATTACTATCAGTGTGTCCTAGAAATTTGACTCTTCAATTTCAAAACTCGTGCCTAGAGAACTTTGCTAAAAGTTCCTCTATAGGAATGTTACCATGGGCTTTCTTCTTACTACGAGGGTAGATAAGTAAGTCATTTCATGGGGAAATGACGAATTGATCCAAGTAAGAAAGACGTAACCCTAATCATTTAACTCATGAAAACCATGGGCGTATTGGTCCTATCCGAAAGGTATCACTACGAACTCGAAGTGTCCGTATCGGGTTCGGAAGATAGTCTTCCAGACATCCTTCCCTAACACATCGAACTGGTGATATTCGGATCTCAGGTCCACTTCTGAAAGTAGATTCTTTCCTTACGTCTGCTCAACCATTTAGTCTATGTGAGGCAGAGATAACGATTTCTATGAAAATCTTGACGGATTCCTTGATAACCGAGGCACATACGATGCGATCCATCAATCTCTGGAAGAATCTGACCGGGGTTCTCTAGGGTGAGAAACCTAGTCTTCTAATTCTATTTCTGTGTGGTTCGCCAAGTTGCTCGTGCTATTCTTGTATCTCCGTGGGTGTTTAAACTATAGGGTGATCTGTTTTCGGGAGTTGTGATGGGTTCTAAGTCTATTCACATGACGATGTGATTACTCGTATACTTAGGCAGTTTCTCCGTCCTGAAGTCCATTTTAGAATTCATACAGGGCTTCACGATCACAATTTCGTGTATACGAGTCGTATATAATTAAGATTAAAAAGGTAGTCGAATAACTGATTCTTCCTTACCCTCACATCCCAAGGAGGAAAAGAGTTAAGGCGGAATCATCAATTCTAAACCTGTAGAACCTTGATTATATAACACTCTTATGTATACCTTCCTCAGTGACAGATCATCTGCATGAATCCCTGGATTGAACTTGACGTACTGCACGAGTGGTACTTCGGGGATTTCTTCGGAAAGAAAATAACTAAGAGGTACTCCTGGAATGAGTACTTCGGGGATTTCTTCGGAAAGGAAAATAACTAAGAGGTACTCCTGGAATGAGTACTTGTACTTCGGGGATTTCTTCGGAAAGGAAAATAACTAAGAGGTACTCTTGGAATGAGTACTTCGGGGATTTCTTCGGAAAGAAAAATAACTAAGAGGTACTCCTGGAATGAGTACTTCGGGGATTTCTTCGGAAAGAAAAATAACTAAGAGGTACTCCTGGAATGAGTACTTCGGGGATTTCTTCGGAAAGAAAAATAACTAAGAGGTACTCCTGGAATGAGTACTTCGGGGATTTCTTCGGAAAGAAAAATAACTAAGAGGTACTCCTGGAATGAGTACTTCGGGGATTTCTTCGGGAAGAAAATAACAAAGAGGTACTCCTGGAATGAGTACTTCGGCGTTCTGATGTGACGGTTTCGCTGGAAAAGTGATCTAGAAGAAAGAGATGTACGCATGAAGCTGTTTTTGTGAGGATCAAATTGAATCGAGTCATATGATAATGTCGGAATCATATTGAAGCTTAAAGACATTAGATTTGAACATAAGACGTTTACAGACTAAGCACAACTGTGCAACCATGAACAGAGTTACAGTACTTTAGATTTACCACAAGACTAATGTTGCGAATAAGATATACTACAAAAGACAAGTATACGCAGCATGAGAATTCCTATACAGACAGGATTTCGCAAAAGGTAAGACTCTAGTTGCACCAGTTCTAGATAGTTTATAAGTCTGTTACAACGAAACGCCTAAATTACATTAACGTGGTTCCGGAGCAGGCTCTCCTGCAGCTGTGATCCTGAGAATTTAGATTGTTCATGTAAAGAGTAAGAGTATGATCTCTAAAGTTTGACCTACGTCCCTATGATGCAGTCCTAGTAAAGAATGAAAGTATGTTCGCGAAGGTTTGACCTACATCCCTAGGATGCAGTCCTAGTACGGAATGGAAGTATGTTCATAGAATGGTCTCAAGACGTTTGACGTTCGAGCTGAGGTATCGGGGTTGGTGAATAACAAGATCCAACCACTGAAAGAGACATGGAAATGTCTCTGGAGATAAAACACCATAGTCCAATGACTTGACTAGAGCATGTTTCAGATAGACTCTAAATGAAAGTAAGATAAAAGTACTTGAATGAAGAATGACACAGAAGTTAGCCAGCTATCAATATCTTTGATATTCACGATGTAAGGATTTTGGAAAATGACCTTGTAAAGGTCTTACATTATATCTACAGAAGATAGTTCCTGACAGCATAAGGACCTAACCAATGTACTTACGGTACAAGATAATTTCATGGAAAATGCCACATCGGGCATAGACAGAAAACACGATCACTATTAATAAGGAAATAAAGTAAAGCGTCTACTACTGGCGACGGTCATCCCTCTGGTGAACTCTTAGTTCAACCAATTGACGTTCCATGTCAAGTAGGTGTCTTTCGCACCCCATCTGGCGTACTCGGAGCTCTATGACTTCGGCTCGTGATTCAGCCAGTGCTTGCAACAGGGTTTCATGGTTTCTCACTGATCTCTCGTGAGCATCCTCTAGATGAATGGTGTGGAGGTTATGCATTCTAGCATAGGCGATTACTTCTGTAGTCTGATGTAGAGCTGTCCTGCCTTGAATCTCATTTCGGGCCTCTCTGCGGACCAAGATTGGCAAGACTATATCTGCTAAGCCCTCATTGCTCAAGTCGTAAAAGCTTCGGTCTCTATTAAATGGCATAGGTTGATCTTTTCCTTGGCTCCATATTTCCAAGCATTCCACTCACTCAGGGCCGAGCCATGAAAAGCCGGACTAGGGTTAGGAATCGGAAAGGAGCTGTTTGGGGTAGGTTCTCAACCTCTGGTTCGGAGTTAGCATCATATGAAAGGTCTTCATCACGGTGATCATCCAAGGGGATAGGATGATCATTCTCTGGTTCTTCTCCAAACCAACCAGCTATAACTTCATTCGGAAGATACTGGTTGTCAAGGGGATGGAGTCCAGCTATGATTTCTATGCGAGAATTTAGGGTAAGTGGATAATTATTAGACGAACTATCTAGATAATTATTTAGAAAACCTTCATTAGTTACATCGCTATTTGTGAAGTGCATACCAGCTATGTGTAATCTAAACAGGATAGACCTTCGAATAAGTAACCTTAGTTCCAAATTCACACAGAACAGGGGTAAGGCAAAATTTCCACAAATTCTAAGTCTATAACATCCTAATTACATATAGCCTCAGTGTATCCACTTAGCAACTATCAACTTAATAATGAAGATCCCGTTTTAATTCTCAAGTATAAAGTACTTATAGTAACACCAAATACTCCTATAGTATTTTAAATTTATTGTTATGTTCTATTGTTCTCATTGTGGTAGGGTTGGTAAGATTTTAGCATTGTTGCAACCACACACTTAAACTTAGGCACATGCTAGTCAACCCTCGGATAATATAGGCGATCAGGCTATATCTTCCCAGTTTTGACCATATGTCTCTAAGCCCACTTGTGTTGCCCAACAATCGTAATTCTTTTGTACTATCCTAGTGACACTGATTTTAGTATGAATGCAACACGTATACTTACTTAAATATTTTACTATTTAAAGTATAAACTCTTGGTCAGAGTATTTTTAATCCCTTATGTATTTATAGTTAGTATATCTTTTATGGGTTGATATACTTAATTCACTATAAACAATGCTCTGATACCAATCTGTCACACCCCAAAACTGAGAACGGCGGAAACGTTCTGGGGCGGAGGACGTCATGTATAATATCAACAACAATGTAAACTAGTAAACAAGAAACAACATCATCCATTGCATTAATAAAATAATTATTATACAATTGTATTCTGTCAAATTTTGATAAACACTAAAGCATAAATCAAAATGAAAGATAAGTCTTGAATAAGCTCCATCTTCCTTTCTTCTTGCATCGGTACCTATCTAAGATGACCTGAGGATACAAGAAATTTTGAAAGCGAGTATCAGCTATAAAGCTGGTGAGATCATAAGTTTTAATGTGTCTTAATTTGTAAAAAAACTTATAACTTTTAAGACTTGACATTGTTTTGAAAGAAAGCTCATAAAAGTATGAAAATGTTTGTAGATCAGCTGTAAATGTTTGAAGCCCTAGAATCCCTATGATTCCTATTAGTAACAAAAGGAGTCTTCTACCAAGACTTAACTGTGCTCTTTGTAGTCTTCTACCAAGACCTAATTGTGTTACTATTATTTTCATTATAAGAAATTTTATCCTTTGGTACAAGGATACCTAAATATAATTTTACCTCATTGGTTATGTGAATGAGTCACAATTATGGGTAATAATATAACTAACCGGAATCATACCCTTTGGTATTGTAAACGTTAACTTTAAGCCATCCGTAGACGTACTCTTTACCTCTGTTGTTAACAGCTGGGTATAGGAATAGTCAATCCCTTAATCGTGCACCTGAAAAGGTACCAACCGTTTGACATCCGTAGATGTACTTTTACCTCTGTAGCTAACAGAGATTCTAGGAATGGTCAATCCCCCAACTCGCATCCTCTGGTACTAGGATAATAATCTATTCTATCTCGTCGATTATGTGATCTTATCACAAGGAAAAGGTAAGAACACGGATTTAATAACGGAGTCGATACATATAAAATGTAATAGGACTCCTACTGATGTATCTATGCACAAGTACTCCTATAAGTATAGTAATGTAAATATTATAGTAGTACGGTAAGGTTCTACGTGCTGCTAGTTGTAATGTGTGTTCTCTCTATCTAGCAAGTATAGTAATATAAACGTTCTAGTATAGATGTATATGTTCTCGTCCTAGTATAGTTTGTACATGTAATGTATAGTAATGTTTTAGAAAGTATTGACTCATGAATGAACTGACTCATTGTATGATATCGTACTCTAGTAATGGTTCTGGTATCTTCCTGAACTACCCATATGGTAGCTTACTAGTAATCTAAGTGGTATGTATGGACGTGGATGTATACCCTTGTTACCCAAGGGCATAGGATGAACTGGAAGGACCTTTTATGACTTTATATGTACACATGATATATAACTAATATTTAAACGACCTTCGGACGAGTATCCAATATCCCACCAGACCACATCCAAATCGAGAAAAAGGAAATAGGGTGGATAGCCTTACTAAGTCTTTTAAACATTTCTTATATAACTATACATATAGAGGCATGCAATTTATAATATAAAAGCATAAATAAGTTTGGTAAAACATTTGAAACATAAATATTAGTTTAAGGAAAGATCGACTTGATGTCAATCTATAACACAATTTGAAGGCATAAGTTTGATAAAACGATATAAGTATAAGGAACATTTGTTTGAAACACAGTTGTAAATGAGTTTGAAATATGATAAACAGAGTAAGAGGTACAGTGTAGTAAGGAGTTTAAAACATATAAAATGTTTATAAAAATCATTTGAAGGAAACTGTTTGGTAAAACGGCTAATGAGTAGCCAAATCTTTTGAATGTTGTATATTAATCACATGTGATTGATGTAATACTAGCATGATTCTACTTGTATCCCCCCCCCCCCCATAAAGCATTTAAAAGTAGTTTAAAACATTATTTAAGGGGTATGAACTCACTTGATTGAAGTGGTTGATTTGAAGTAGTCGAGAGAAGAATCGAGCAGAACTTCGACAGGAAGAGTTGAAAACGCGGGAAAATATCGGGATTCTCGGGAATCTCGGGAATACAAAACCTTCCTTCGGGACTTGAAGGTGAAAACCGGGGCTTTGGGAGGGTCTCGGGGGCTTAAATGCAGAGTTTCAGCACGAGAAAGAAAGGAACTGAACAATGGAACTCGGAGCCCTTGAAATCTACTTATAGGGGCATTTTTGGGGTGTGCCACGTCGTGGCAACCTTTTTCCACGTCGTGGGCTTGGTCGTCACTGCATGCGTCATCCCAAGTTGCATCTGGGGGCCTCCCGGAGGTGTCAGGAGATTTTCCACGTCGTGGCACTGCTTGCCACGTCGTGGTCTCTGACAGCATCGGATTTTGGACCCCGAACTTGTAAAATCCATAACTTTCGCATACGAGCTCCGTTTTCGACGTTCTTTATATGCACGTGTAGCTAAAAATATGATCTACAACTCTCGTTTAGACTTCATCGGCAAATTTTGACTTTATTTTTAATTATTTGTTTTTAACGGGCCGGGACACGAAAAGTCCGTTAAAAATCCATAACTTCTTCATCCGGTGTCCGTTTTCGTCAGACTTTTTGCCGTTGCGCTACTAATGTTGAGACCTTAGATTCTCATTTAGGTTGTTTTGGTCAAAAGTATCTCGAGCTCTATTTCGAGTTTTTAGCTGTCTACTGTTATACCCGAATCTTGGAAAAATCATAACTTCCTCATACGAAGTCAGATTTGGACGTTCTTTTTATGTACGCTCACGGTTTGAGGTTATCTATAACTTTCATTTAGATACGTAAGGCTATAAAATATTGTATTGAAACTTCGTGTTTTTCGTTTAATCGGTGTTGCCGGTTTTGCCGAGAATCTTCGATTGGTCATAACTTCTTCGTTATAACTCGGATTTTAGGGTTCTTTATATGTACGAAAACCTTGATACGATTCCTACTACTTTATTTAACCCAAATAAGATTTTAGGAAAGTTATATTTTGACCTAAATTTGATTGGTTTTACATTACATTGTCTCGAAATATCGGGTTGTCACACTAAGCTTCTCAAACTTATACACCTTTTCCTTAGATAGTTTAGATGTGTGTCTAAACAATTCAGACTAATTGCCAAATCTCACAATTCGAATTATGGAAAGGGATGTTGTAACCATAATCGAATTCGAGAATACAATTTTCACAATCACTATCTTCTTAAAATCCATCTTAGTGAAAGAATTTCCTCACAGTCATCTTCATGAAGGAGGAGATTTTAATGGTGTATGTGTTCCTATCCATGCGAATTGTCAAAACCAAAGTTGCGACAAATCCAAATTCATATGGACCGAACCTTCTCAATCTTGATCTCTTGCCTTATGGTAACATGGCTGCCCACCATGTCTTCCAAGTAGTTAAGAAGCTCACTCTTTCCAATCTATGTACTTTTCATTGATCAAAGTGCTTGCCTTTTATGCGTTCAAATGAGAACTCATAGAACTCACATGCATAATTAACTCAATTGGAACTGCACAGAAACAAGATAGTGTCAACGCGATAGGTTGTAAACCTCAACTCGTGTGCTAGTGATGATCAATAAGGTTTATTCTTGATTAGTTCTTGAAAACTTTCAAGACCATTAAGACTCCCACTGACTCCTTGACATATAAGATTCTTTTGTCAATAAACATTTCTTGATAAACAAATATTCAAGAGTTAGTGTAGCTTTTATCAAGACAAGACACTTCATAAAATTGGTCCTAGTTGTTCTTTGTCTTATCCAAGACATCACAAATTTCCACATTTGATGAATGTTATAAACCTTCTTAAGACTTGTCACTCAATGTCACAATCTTAACTCTAAGACTTGTTTTTTGGAACGAAGTATGATTGACTTCTTGATTTAACCATTTCTTCAATTCTTGATTCCTCTTCTCAGACATACAATTGCACTAAGACTCACTTAGAGGATCAATTGAGATATGGTTCTTAATCATTAAGACCTATCATAAAACATAATAAAGGTACTCTCCCTTCTTCTTAGAATAGAGAAACTTTTATCTTTCTGCCTACTTGATTCTTCTTATTCGTTCTGCTATTGATTTAAACTCTTTCAAATCAACTCGGAATTACACTTAATCTTATAAGTATAATCATATCCACTAAACCTGTAGTAAATCATGACGAATATCTTTGTCACTCTTGTGGTGGACTTGATCAACACACAACCTTGTGTACTTGATCTCCTAGTCCTTCACTTGACACTTTGTCAACGAATTAGTCTAATTTCCAAATATGAAACTTCTCATTCATCATGCAATACTTGTTGTATGATTCCAAGTTTCTATCCAATTGAAACTTGGGCGATGAGAAACTTTCCCTATTTGGTAAATTCTTGACCTTTCCACAATTAACATAATTAAGAATCAAATCCATTATTGCTAATAATAGAAACTTACAAACATCAATTTTTCATACACGCCATTGCAAGGATAAATAATATAAAATCAAAATTTATTTTATTGCGGAAAAATTTGTCTTTGCAATTTAATTGAAAAACTATGTTAATACATATTTATTAGCAATCTTATTCTAACTCTAAGTAGTAGCTCAAGAATCCAATCTTCAAGCAATGCGATCAAAATCCATTTCTTCACGATTAGATTCCGCTCACTTCTTCCCTTAAGCTTCCTCTCTTTTCCTTTGATCCTATAAAACATCAGTTGTAATCTTATCACATCATGTATTAAGAATCTAGAATAGGAACTTAAAAGAGTTAGTTAATGGATTTTTACCTAAAGTAGAGCCATACGTTTTGACTCTCCCATCTCTTAGATCTTTTAGGTAAATAGGGCAGCTTCGTCTCCAATGACCTTCTCTTGGAAATAAAAGCAAATTGACTCTTTTGGAACAACACATGGAACTACTTCAGACATTTCCTTTCTCTTATGATCAAATTTTTCGATCATGGCATGCCTTTCGTTGCCATTGCCTATATCCATAGAGGTCTGGAAGGCAGATTCACCAATCAACTTTGCTTTTCCAGCGCGCCAAATCATTGCTGATTCATCAGCAATAAGCATGTAGGTGAGATCTATAATGGTCACGTCGTGGTTCATCATATAGTACTCTCTTACGAACTCACTATACGAGTTAGGAAGTGACTGAAGAACCCAGTCAACAGCCAGCTCCTCACAGACAACGGATCCCAACATTCTTAACCTGTCAATGTGTGACTTCGAACTTGTGGGTTATGGAGAATAATTGGGGGAGGTGGAGGAAATGAAGCATGATCTCTTGTTCCTCGATCGAATCATGGAATATCATCTTCAGGTGGAAAGCTTGTTCCACAGGATTGGGGAATACCATAGTTGTCATACTTTGACAACTACAAAATGGGAGAAAACAAATTCAAGTTAGTTGATTGATTGAGTCCTTAATAAATCACCCAAATGAGATATTAAGGCTAGGACCCAACACAATACGCTACAACCTAGAAAAGGGATGTCGTAATCTAGTTGTAGAATATTTGAAGGTAAGTGAATGACGATTCACTAATTTTCCACCATGAAAAATGAAAAATCGATTAAGTTTTAAATGCTTTGAAAACTCCTAGATCCTTTGAGATTCATTGAACTTTTCAATGGCATGTTTAAATCTTGATATGCCCCTCGATTTGTGATTGGGATGCCGAGGATCACAAAACAGGGTGTGAATAATCATGCAAACTTACATGGTGCCCCCACATGTTGCAGTCACCTATTCGATGTGCCGGTTAACCACACACGCTCCACCGAACTATGACAAACATTGAGTCACCCTTTGCTACCTTTGCTTAGAACCATTTAGTGTGCCGGTTAACCACACACGCTTCACTAACGTCTTCGCAAGGGCACAAAGTGTAATTTCATGGAATTGCATCAATTCACTTTTGCCTAACGTAACTAAGATTGGGAATTTGTAAAACATTTAGTTAATTTTGTACTTCATTATACTTATAATGGAAGGTTTTTGTCCTATCCTACCGTTTCGACTAACGACCCTCCACTAGTCAAGAGTGCGGTGGGTAAGAGTGGATACCCATTCAATCGCCATTTTATAGGCAATTTCCTTAAACACCCCTTATAGACCAGCTTCGTGAATGAGGCCTACTAACGGTAAGACTGACTTTTACTCATACATATATATATATATATATATATATATATATATATATATATATATATATAATGTTAGACGTTTAATGTTATATATAGTATAAGGTGTATTTTACACTCTTAAAATACTAGGTGGTCAATTTTAACAATTATACTTTTAATTCAATTAAATTGTGAACCAAAACTTTATGGATTTATTAAACCTCTTTTAATTATACACTTTAATTAATCAATAAAGCCATAAGGGTGTGATTTGAACTTTTCAAAACAATACTAGGGTTTTAGAATTTAACATTTCTAAATTAAACTTTTAATCAACTTTTAAATTCCAAAAGTTGAGGGCAAGTTTTGAAACATTTCAATACATTAGGGTTTTAACTATTTAAATTTCAAAACCAAAACTTTTAAGTTCTAATTTAAACGATAAAACTTACATGGGCATAATTGAAACTTTTTTTTCACAATACAAGGATCAAATAACAAATAATAGAAATTAAACAATTAATTTTGTCATTATCTATATTTGATTTAATCCCATAAGATAATTACCAAATAATTTAAATAATCCATATTTATCATATAAGGAAACTATTATTCAAAAGATTTGAAATTATCTTTTGTTTTATGAAGGATAATCACCCAAATATAATAAAAATCGGATTTTATCATAAAAATACGTTTTTGGTATTAATCCTTCAGCAACACAGCAAGAAATCCCGACATTCCCTCTGTCTGACCCTTGGACTCGCCGAGTCAAGGACTGGACTCGCCGAGTCAGACAGACTCGCCGAGTTCATCCACTGACTCGCCGAGTCAGGTCGAGCAAAGGCCAAAAAATCGTTTTTCAGTAAATAATTCAACATAGCATCACATACAACAGTAACCAACCTGGCTCTGATACCACTGATGGGTTTTGGCCATAAGAACATCGTATGTGCTCATGAAAACCATAATGCTTGGATCTAGGTTTCTATATTGTACACACAATGTATCCAAGACTTACAATCTTAGATCTAACATATTATAAACTGAAATTAGGGTTTAGAGAATTACCTTTGATTGTTATGTAGCAATAACAATCTCAATTCCTCCTTGTAATGACTTTAGAAAGCTTAGAGTCACAATTGTCACTCCTCTAATGGCTCACAAACACCAAGAGCAAGAGGATTAAGAATAAGGAGAAAGGAGGCTGCCCAAAACGTGTGAAAACCCTAAGGAACAAGTTCACCACGTTTTTGAGTCTCAAGGGTCCTTTAAATAGTGAGGCTATTAGGGTTATCTAACAAGGAAACCCTAATTTGGATGCATAGGCCCTAAGCAACCCATGGACTCCCTCCTTAGAGGTCTAGGACGATTTCTAATGGGTTTCCCCATAGAATTCGTCCACCCCTCTAATTTGGAGTCCATTAGCCCAATATTCAACTATCACACAATTGACAGTTCTAGTCCCTTAAGTCTAATTAATGTCTTTTAGCCACAAACTTAATTCTTATTGTTAATTCTTGACTAATATTAATTAAACAATATGATTTCTCCTTTAATATATTATTCTCATAATACATTAATAAATCATAATTAATCCTCTCTCTCCATAATTCATCCTATCAAGTTGCTTCGGTGAAGGCAACCCAAAAAGACCATGCACCATCGGGTCAAGTACATACCAAAATAGTTATGGACTTAGACATTAATCCAACATCATCAACAATCACAAGAATGTATTTCTTACCACTTAAGCTAGGAACTATAGTGGGACCAAACATATCGATATGTATAAGCTGAAGAGTTTCAGATACATTGTGTTCTGTTATGCTTTTGTGTGGTGATTTGGAAATTTTGCCTTATTCACATGCAGCATAAGGTATATCATTATCAATTTTTAACATTGGTAGTCCTCTCACCAGACCTTTTCCTATGAGCTTGTTGATAACCAAAGTTGAGGTGAGAGAGTCTTCTATCCCACAACCAACTGATCTTAGAAGCAGCTTTGGAAAGAACACATATATTTCGGGTTCCCTCAATTAGTTTAATATCAAGATAATATATGCTCCCATTTCATGGAGAATCAAAAAGGATGCACTTTTTGGTATCCATAATCAAACTCTTGGTTTTAGTGAACAAAACCTCATGATCATTGTCACACAGTTGTGCAACACTGATAAGGTTATGCTTAATACCATCTATGTACGCTACACGTTCAAAGGTAAAGTTCTAGTTCGATATCTTTCCATGTCCTATGACTTATCCCTTCATATTGTTTCCAAAAGTAACATATTGACATGGCATTGTGATTTTGAAATCTCTGAGGTATCATTTGTGCTCGGTCATGTTCTTGGAGTATCCATTGTCAATGTACCATGTATCGTCGTGTGGTACCTCGACACAAAAAGCCTGAATTTAAAGAGAAGGTTTATGTACCCAAATTTGTTTGGGTCCTTGAGTGTTTGCTTTCTTTGGACTTGTTGGAGTTGGGACAGTCTTTTCTTGTTTTGCATCAACCTCTTTGGGTTTTGCTTGGTTTTTAGAGACATTGTTCTTGGCTTTCTTAGAGATATTTTTTTGAGGTTTTGTTCTGTGGAAAGGATGGAGAGTTGGTGAACAGAGTAGGAATTCCTAGAGAATGAAATCCATAATTCACATGAATTCCAAATTGATCAAACATGGGAAACTGGGTATTTCCCCCAAATCGATTGATCATTGGAAACCTGGAGTTTCCCCCAAACATGTGGTTCCCTCCCATGGATGGATTAAAACCACAATATGGACCAAGAATAAAATTCATGGGGTAATTACTATTCTAATACATGAATAGGTTGGTTGGAACAGGTCTTGCTCTCATCATTTCAGACAGATCTAGAAGATTGTTAGGTCTGAACTATTCTGATAGTGGATTCAGGTTTGGTTTGGAAATCTAGAATTTGAGAAACCATGATTTTTAGGAGAGGTTCTTTGGGCCTTTGGAGTTTTTGGAGGATTGGTGTGTCCGGTCTTCCCTTGGCTTGGCTTACCCTTTGGTACTCTCTTGGTCTTTCTATCCTTGTCATTATTTGTAGTCTTAACCACTTTGGGTTTTAAAGGGTGGACTATAGTTGGACCTTGGTTTTTAAAGACATTAACTTTATCTATTCCTTTATCTTTAGAGACATTAGTTGGCTTTATAGTTGTCTCTTGTTGTTTGGGACTGGGTGATGTGATTTTTATTGGAACGAAAGGTCTCTTGAGTATTTCAAGAACAATTTTCTCATCACTCAAAGTCTTTAAGGTTTCATCCTTGTTGACTTGAATTGGAGATTTCCCAGTCTGTTGTTTCTTAGAATATTTACGTCCTAAGTCCTTTGTTCCAGACACAGAAGCATTAAGAGGTGGAAATGTTTCTTGACTAAAGAAGCCAATGGGTTTAATCTTGGAATATCCTACCGTCTCATATGATTTGGGTTGTTTACCATTAGATTTTGAGTCAGAGATATCCAATTTTTCAGTGTGACATTTTTTGAATTGAAACTTTCCATTGTGGGCCATTCAATAGGGTATTCTATTGGATTAGGTGTCTAAACCCATAACTATATTTGGTATGTACTTGATTTGATTATGAGTATGGTCCTTTTGGGTTGCCTTAAGCCCACAAGAATCATACAACATCGAAGCCAATCTAACACCTCGCTTTTCCAAATCCTTTTTGGAAGGTAATTTGTTCAGGATAGATCTCCACCCAAAGAAATTAATCTTAATTGGCACCAATTTCTTCCAATAATGTTTATATGCTAATGGAGTGCATACCTTAGATTCCAATATACCTCTGAGAGAGCTTACAGAGAAGTTTTCATCCGTGTTCTCAATCCAATTCCAAGTGTCATTAGAGCTTTTCAAAACAACCTTATTTAGCACCTGTGAACATCAGTTTAGTTCATCCAACTTAATCAAGGAACTGGGTAACCGATTCCAGTTCCATGAGTAATCCATTATGTCATTTGATTTAGAACATCTATCCATAATTGTGCATTGTTTTATGGTTTCTACTATAAACAAAGATGGATATTTATTTTTCAGAATAGAATCACCCAACCATCTTTCGAACCAAAATGAGGTCTGGTTTCCACATCCGATTCCTTTTTAAGAAGTGTATGCAAATCAATGTTATGAGCCAGAAAATCAGCCATAATACCTGTAATATTCTTCCATACTCCAGATACCATCAATCTCATAGGAAACAACTTCCAGGATCTAACCATCCCATGAATTGAGACGATTAGTTTTGAACATAGAGCATATGGTTATGTTTTTAGCCTCCACAACCATTTCGAAAGCAATGAGAGATTGACAACTCACATAAATGACACTCCCAAACCTCCCAAATGTGTTGGAGTTAATACTTTGTCCCAAAATATCCAACAGATCTTATAAACCGAGCTGCTTCCACTGTAACAACCCAAAAACCGTGATAAAAAATTGTCATTTGAAAATCAATAGTTTCAATCACCGAATAGGTCCAAGTCAATAACAGTGTACAATATCCAAAACATCAGAGTAATAATATCCAAAAAGTGCGGAAATCATGAGGGGAGGATGTTGTTCCATCACGTCGATCGGGCTCTTCCATTTTGTATCGAAAGTGCCTGAAATCATACACATAAACTGTCAGCATAAAGTTTAGTGAGTTCCCCCAAAATACCATATACTAAACATATAAACTGGTCCTAGCTCTAGGGTATATTCCAACTCAATAACCAAATATAGGCCCAACCTTGGGGTTTTTTTCAACCCGATCATGCAATAGTGGGCCCCGCCCTAGGGTTTATTTCAACCCGATCATATAATAGTGAGCCCTGCCTTGGGGTTTATTTCAACTCAATCATATAATAATGGGCCCTACCCTGGGCTTTATTTCAACCCGATCATGCAATAGTGGGCCCCATCTTGGGGTTTATTTCAACCCGATCATACAAACATATATGTAACAGTCACATAACAAGTAGGAATCTACATAACAGAATAATGGGTCGGAATTGGTGCCTTCGACCTATGGATACAGTGAGGAGACTCGCCTTACAGTCAGAACAGATAGATGGATATGACACTGCTCCGAATATCAACTCTACCAATCACCTATACATCAAATAGTGACCAATCTCAACTACAACTCAAAATACCTTTAGGTCAAACTTGGTCAACGTCAAAAGTCAACTCAGATGAGTACGCCCAGCGTACTCAGCTTGTACGCACGACGTACTATCGTTTTGACCCCAAAAAAGGCCTTTAACCACGTACGAACAGCGTATTCTAACTTATGCCCAGGGTTCGTACCTGCCACCTTATCTTTCTATTAAGAGCTTAATCCCTTAAGAACTTTCATACAAAAGCAGATCTAGTCTTCAACTGATTTCCTTAATCATAAATTTTCCCACTTTATGATATTTCATGGCTATTAAGTGCTTAATACCAAAAACCCTAACTTCATAACTCATTAAGACATCCTAGTCCATTCATGGAGGAAAAGTAAGGACCAAGATTACATTTTTATGATTCTAAACACTCTAAAACGTCTGAAAAGGAAAGCTCCAATGAGTTAGAGTAACCCATGCTCAAATACATCAAGCTTATGGGACCAAAATGAACACAATCCATGGATAAATAAGATCTAAGCAAAACTTCATCAAGATCAGAGATTTTTCCCTCCAAGTGGTGCAAAATGATGATGTGCTTCTGGATCTAAAGTGCTTCAAGCTTCTAAGATGCTTTCCTTTCCTTCTTCTTCCTCTAAAAACACCAAAACACACACTAATGGTTCAAAGATGCTCTCAAAATGGATTAGGGTTTGCAAGGGTCGAGATGAGGGATGGAGGTTGATTAAAGAAAGGGTATTGAGGCTATAAAGGTGTTTAAATAGTACAAAACCCTAAATATTAGGTTTTTGGTATAGGCCATGTACGCCCAACGTACGAGAAGTGCGCCCATCATACATGATGAAACACATTTCCCCTCTAAAATGCTACAAGGGACCAATTTGCAATCAGTTTTACATATGAATGGCATAAATGGAAATACCTTAATATCAAGATGTTACAAGTCTCCCCCACTTGAACTAGACTTTATCCTTGAAGTCCACTGTAGTGAATATATCAGGTTAGTGCTCTCGCATCTCTGCCTCGGGCTCCCAAGTCCATTCTGAACCCTTCGGATGTTGCCACTAAACCTTGACCAAAGACACCACCTTGTTGTGCAAGGCCTTCGTCTTCCTGTCCAAGATCGTCATTGGTATCTCAACATAACTGCAGCAATCATCAACCCAAATATCAACCAAAGGGACAACCGCTGAATCATCAACCACACACTTCTGAATCTGAGAAACATGGAAGGTGTTGTGGATTTGACTGAGCTTATCAGGAAAATCCAACCGGTATGCAACCTTGCCCATGTGGGCGATAATACTGCCCGCTTCCAAAATCGAATGACACCTTTCCAAGGCGATACCTTCAAGAGCACCAAATCCCCCACCTGAAACTCGAGGTCCGAACAGCGTCGGCCTGCATAACTCTTCTGTTGGCTTTGCGCAACGCGCAACCTATCACACACCTGCTGAATCACTTTAGTGGCCTTGAGTACCACTTCAGTACTCCTCATGACCCGGTGCTTGACCTCGCCCCAACACACCGTAGTGCTACACATTCTCCCATACAACATATCAAAAGGTGGTCGGTCAATACTAGCATGATAACTATTATTGTAAGAGAACTCGGCCAATGGAAGGTAAGTATCCCAACTCCATCCAAAATCTAACACGCATGCCCAAAGCATATCTTCGAGTGTATGAATCGTACGCTTGCCTTGTCTATCAGTCTGGGGTGGTATGTTGTACTGAAGTGAAACTGAGTACCCAAATCCTCATGAAACTTCCTCCAAAACCTGGTGGTGAAACGAACATCTCAGTCAGAAATCACTGAAAGTGGCAACCCGTGCTGGACCACCACCTCCCAAATGTAAATGTTGGCCAACTTCTCACCTGATATACTCTTAGTAATAGGTATAAAGTGCACACTCTTGGTCAATCTATCCACAATGACCCAGATAGAATCAACTCCATGCGTCTTCCTTGGCATCTTCATGATAAAAATCCATGGTGATCTCTTCCCACTTCCACATGGGAATGGGTATGGTTGCATCTTGTCGTGGGGTCTCTGATGATCGGCCTTGACTTTCATGCAATTCAGACACTTTTCTACAAAAAATGTTATCTCACTCTTCATACAGGGCCACAAATAACTCAACTTTAGATCCTAATACATCTTTATGGCACCTGGGTGGATCGAAAACTTTGAATTATGAGCCTCTTCTAGAACTGTCTGTCTCATCCCACTAGTAGTTGGAACCGAAACTCTACCACAATGAGTCAACAATCCCCGATTGTCTTTGACAAATAAAGGAAGATGTCCCTTGATTCGCTTCGCTTTCCAATTCTCCTTTTTAATCCCTTCACCCGATCCTTCTTGATTAAATCCAACAAAGGGGGAATGATAACCATCTTCAGACATACATCTCTAATAGGTGTGCTCACAGCCTTGCGGCTTAAGGCATCGGCCACCAAATTGGCCTTCCCAGGGTGATACAGGATCTCAAAATCATAATCCTTTACCACATCCAACCATCTCTGCTACCGCATATTCAAATTTGGATGATCCATCAAGTACCACAAACTCTTGTGGCCAGTGTAGATAGTACACCTAAACCCATACAAATAGTGCCTCCAAATCTTGAGGGCAAAAACCACAGCCCCCAAACGCCAAATCAAGTGTAGGGTAATTCGCCTCATGAGGCTTCAGCTACCTCGAAGCGTAAGAAATCGCATGACCCCTCTGCGTAAGAACAACTCCCACACCCAATGTAGAAGCATCATAATAAATCAAAAAAATCATATATACCCTCAGGATGCGCTAGGATCGGGGCTTCGCGTAATTCTATCTCAGTGTCTCGAATGTCGACTGTTGATCTGGCCCCCACCGAAAAGTAACATTCTTCTTCGTCAAGCAGGTCAACAGCACTGCAATCTTGGATAAATCTCTGATAATACTCCGCGAGATATAGGAAGCTCTGAATCTTAGATGGGGTCCTTGGAACCTCCCATCGCATCACGACCTTGATCTTGGTCGGGTCAACCAATATACTCTTCTGGTTGACGATGTGCCCCAAGAACTGCACCTCACACAACTAGAACTCACATTTGGTAAATTTGGCCTACAACCTCTCTCTCTCTCTCTCCTCAGGGTCTCCAATACCTTTCATAAGTGTTTCGCGTGCTGGTCCTTGGTGTTGGAGTAGACCAGAATATCATCTATGAACACTATCACTGATAGATCCAGCATTGGCCTGAAAACCTTGTTCATGAGATCCATGAACGATGTCGTTGTATTGGTGAGCCTGAATGGCATCACCACGAACTCGTAATGACCATAACGAGTCCTAAAGGTCGTCTTCTATACATCATCATCCCTGACCCTCATCTGATAGTAACCTGATCACAAATCAATACTGGAAAACCAAGATGCACCCTGAAGCTGGTTAAATAATTCGTCGATCCTCGGGAGTGGGTAACGGTTATTGTTAGCTTATTCAACTCCCGGTAGTCAATGCATATCTTGTGTGAACCGTCATTCTTCTTCACAGAAAGGATCATTTCTCCCCACGGTGAGCTACTTGGCCGAATAAATCCCTTGTCTAGAAGCCCCTGAAGCTGTATAGATAAATCCTACATTTCTGGTGGTGTCAAGCAATACACTGCCTTGACTATTGGAGCCACTCCATGAACCAGATCAATATGGAACTTGACCTGCCTCTTAGGAGGCACTCCTGGAAATTTTCAGGAAACACATCGGGGAAATCCCGAACAATGGGAACCTCACTCAACGTCATCGTTCCCTCAACTCAAGTATCCACCACATAAGCTAGGAACCCATAAAAACCCTATTGAAGATATCTCCTGGCCCTCGTAGTTGAACAAAGAGTTGGCCCATGTGAAGCTCCCTCGCCAGGAATAACCAGTTCTCCCCCACTTGGGGTTTGAACTCTCACCACCTGGCACTCACAGTCAATCATGTTCCCATTGGGGTCCCAACCAGTTCATCCCAATAATAACCTTTGACCCTCGCAGAGGATTCGGTACAAATCAATAAAGTATCTCTCATTAAATAGATTTAAGACATACCCAAGGTGAACCCTCGAAGCACTCACATAATGGACATCCACAATATCAACCTCCAATGTGTAACTAGAGTTCTGGGAGCTTCGCAAAACTTCTTGCTAAGCGCAAGAGATACAAAGGATCGGGTAGCATCTGAATCAAACAACACATGAGTAGCCATACCATTTACTAATAAGGTCCCTATACAAGATCAGATATAAAATGAGCATAAATTAGGAAAGTAATAAAAGATATGAACAAGTCACATACCAGTAACCACATTCAGTGTTATGCGGGCCTCATCGGTGGTCAGCTGAAATGCCCAGCTCTTCACCACATGTGTCTTCGCATTGCCCTGACGGCCATCAGTAATCCTCAACGCGATTGGTGTAGGTGCCGCCACTGCCTCTCCTGAAAATCTAGGATAAACATTTTTTTGTCGCCAACCTGATTGCAATGAAAGCAAATTAGAGCACTCCGGGGGCAGTCCCTACTCATATGACCCGACTGACCACAACTGAAACATTCTGAACCCACCGCTCGACATGCCCTACTGTACGACTTTATGTACTTGCCGTAACGGCCTCGACCCTGCTGGCCACTGGTACGTGAATCAGAATTCTTGAGCCTCTTAGCCTGGCCCACTGCTGTCTGCACCTACTCCGGCTTGCGCTTTGTCCGAAACTCCAGCTTAATATCCTGCTCATGGGCCTTCTCAAATATATCATTCAGGGTATTGCACCCCGAAAATCTCACAAAATCCCTGATTTCATCCCTCAACATGTCATGATATCTCGTCTTCTTCATCTCCTCATCCGCATCATACTGCAAAACTAACAGAGCCCTCTCACGAAACTTGGTTGTAATATTCGCCATAGTCTCAGTAGTCTAAAGAAGGTCCTGAAACTCCCTGACAAGCTACTGCAAATCAATCTCTAGTGCAAACTCCCTCTGGAACCTCGTAAAAAACTCCTCCCAATTCACAATTGCCACTGTCGCAGACCCTACATCTTGGCCAACCTCATCCCACTATTCACGTGCTCGGTCCCTCAGCAGGAAGGATGAAAATCCCACCTTTGCCCCCCAGGACAAAAACTAGTCCACTGAGCATTCTCCATGTCAGCAATCCAGCGTTGGCTAGTGATGGGTTCCTTAGACCCAAAGAACACAGGAGCTCCAAAAGCCTTGAACTCCTGAAACAAGGAAGTTTGTGCTCTTATCTGACCCGCAACAATCTCTGCTCGAAAAGACATGATACGCTCATCCATAAGCTCCATAATCCCCTCCTTGATGTTACCAAACATCACAGGAGTAACATCAAAGATACCGTGAGTAACCTCAGCCGCAATGAACTTGCGCAACCTATCATCAATAGGTTTTGTTCATGAGCTAGAAAACTAAACCATAACCAAAGACATAACCTCCTCCTCGAGTGATCACCACCATACTCAAACTGAAATACAAACATATAAACAATCAACATAATCTCGAGGGAACTCACAATATATAGGTCTCCTTAGAGTCCCTAGGTTCATCCTTGTCTCGAGTACAGATCATGTGCTTCCAGTAGTATGGGCCCAATACTACCTTTCGCACCTATTTGTACCTTCCTCAAGAGCCGTCCTGATTCCTCTAAGTCGTCACACTAAATCTATATACCAAACCTATGCTAAACAACATACATATCCTAGATTTTCCTCAAAATTCTCAACTCCATCGCCCGCAATACCGAGAACCTCAATCAACACTGTTGGTTGCCTTATGCATGCAAGTTTTACACAAAAATGGAATCATATAAAATATCAAATTATGATTCTACCCTAAGTCCACACCCAAAAAAAGGAACACAAAATGAGGCCAAATTGATCATTCTAGGGCTATATGATCCTAATCGAATACAACTTTAAAAACATACACTTAGCAATTAACTGAGCCAATATCAATTCCAAGTAATACATAGCATTTGATCCTCATAGGCTATAAGGCATCACACAAAATAGGTAATTCTATCATATGATCCTTGAAGGTATCCTTAGCTCTAATCTATCATGTAATTCATATATCAAGCATAGTAAGCATAATACATAAGTATGGGTAATTTGGGAACTACTTACTTGAGCTTGGATGATTGCATGCATCATACCCCTTTTACTTAGTAAAATATTTTTAGAAATTCAATTTATTTTTCTTTTGAAAAGATTACCATTTCTTTAGTTAAAGTTCTGACACACCCAAAAGTGTGCCCAAAGCCCTCAAACCAAGGCTCTGATACCAACTTGCAACAACCCACAAAATGTGATAAAATTTTTCATTTAAAAACCAATAGTTTCAGTCACCAAATAGGTCCAAGTCAATAATAGTGTACAATAACCAAAACATCAGAGTAATATGTGACAACCCAAAAATTTACATTCGGTAAAACCATCCACTACAATTGAAGTCAAATCAGTATCAACTAACTATCAAACTTTTGGGATAAGTTTGAGTGTTTTAAGGTTAGTGCTCCAGAGGATATCAGGAGAGAGGATACACTAGGGTTTAATATGTTGTAATAAGTGCCCAAACCTTCAAGAGTTTGGAATACTACAGTCCAACAATGGTATTCATACCAAAAACCCTCAAGGCTATATAAAGAAAATTTAGCCATTTTGGATTCATTTGTTACATTTCTAGCTAGAGAAAAGTCGATTTTCTCTCTCAAGGATCTTCACCCAATCACCCCCAACTATGAGTACTTCAACCTAGAGTGTATATAAGTGTGTTATATGACTTCATAACATGAAAATCAAGCCAAAACAACAAGATTTGGGAGTTTACCGCCCAAGAACATCTTGGAGAGTAAACTCCTTTATAAGGGCCAAAGTGTGCCCAATGTCCCTCCAAGCCTTGGGAATAAACCTAGAGACTACAATTACTTGTTTTAGACCCCCAAAACATTAAGAAACAAGTCTATAAGTGATTTTACGGCCAAGGAAGTTCTTGGGCCGTGAACTCCATTTTATGGTGCCAAAATGCCCTAAATGCCTTCCACAAGCCAAGAGACAAGCATAGCCCTTTACCATGATGTGTCTAGGACCCAAAACAATAAAAATATCATCACCTATAAGTGTTTACGGCCGCAAACACATGACCAAATGGTCCATGGGCCGTAAACTCAAGATAGAGGTGTTTTGATGCCACAAACACTTCCAAGGGCTTAGGCATGAATTTAGAATGCTTATTTATGACCTGTAGGACCCTCATAAGTATATTTGGCCATGATTATACGGTAGTAAACCCATTTGGGCCGTGAACACCCCAAAAGTGCCAAAAGAAGTGGTCTTTCTCATCCTAGGTTAAAGCTAATGTCCCTAAAACATTCCCTAGCTTTCAAACTTGCACTAACACATGAGTAACCATGAGTTTACGGCCGTAAACTCCCTTGGGCCATGAACTCATGGTAGTAAACTCATATAAGTGCCTTTATACCTTCCTATGTTGAATCACATGTGATTCCAGCACTTGGTTAAGGTGTTTCCTAGTCCCGGAAGGT
The DNA here is from genome assembly GCF_002870075.4 of Lactuca sativa. NCBI lineage: Eukaryota > Viridiplantae > Streptophyta > Magnoliopsida > Asterales > Asteraceae > Lactuca > Lactuca sativa. The sequence goes on along the minus strand of NC_056626.2, from coordinate 170,456,802 downwards.
GTTTCCTTTCATATAGGTGTTATAAACACTATATTCATGTCAATATGTGTCCTTATATGTCATTTAGGACTTATTGTGTCTCGGGACTTCATTCGTGGAACTTCTCATCCTTACGCGCATACCCGTTTGAATCACCCACATTAGGTGAGTTCATACCCCGTAATGAATCTTTTAACTATTTTAACTGTTTTAAGGGGGAATACAAGTTGAACACAATGATAATTGTGTAAATGTTTGTTATAAACATGTTTCAAAATGTTACTTATGTTATTTATAAGTTGTTAAAACATTTCAAAACTCTTTTAAAGGTTATGTTACTTTATAGTTATACAAAACTCCATTTTTAAAGTATAAGCATAGCTTTGTAGATAAATGAGTCTTTTCAGTATCAGTCCAGTTAGAGCATTAGTAAGCTATTATAGGTATAGTTTAAGAGAATGTCATTCATTACTTCTAGTACAATGAAGAACACACAGAACAGAACAGAACATAATAAGGTGCTATAGCATGGAACAATTTCAGGATCTAACTATACCAATGAATCACAACGCATTGTGGTAGTTATATTGGGTATACGTGATCACATAACTTTAATGTGGATAACGTGGCCTAGCAACTCGTTGCGAAAGTCAACCTTGATTCCCAGAATCTCTCATAGGGAGAACGTTTAGTATGGGAATTTCTTATCACATTATGACCTTAATAAAACACATATGTTTTTAGGTTGTTAGTACCTCTGTATGTCATTATAAACGACATCAGGGTACGCATTTCTCCCATTACTTTCATAAAGTGTCGGTAACACTTGAAGGTTGATCTATTCTCTAATCGAGATAGGTTATAAACCAGGGAGAATGTACTTTTCAGTTGACAAAGGAACAGTAGAGTCTTGGAAGAAGACTGCTTTCATAACAGTAGAGTCTTGGTAGAAGACTGCTTTCAAACAATCGAGTCTTGGTAGACGGCTACTTTTAAAAGTTAGGACCATAATGCTAATCTTATGATTCCTTAATGTATACACTATAGGATACATATATGCTAATAGATTCCGACAGCTAATAGGATGTGTGTTTTCCGCCTCATTGCCTGTTCTCGTTGGATTGGGGTCTTGAACTGAGTTCCCACAATCTATTATCTACCCGAATCTATATATATTTATGCTTAGTATACATTAAGTCATCATAAGGGTACCAAGTATGGATCAGGTTACAACACAGAGTCAAAGCACAGTTTTTCTAGTACAGAACTTACTTATCAAATTCAGTGTTTTTGATAGACAAAACTAGAGATCTCCCAGAAAGGGGCTTAATCCATTTTATTAAGCAGTACAGTTTTAAAAGACTTTAAGTGAGTTAACTCTATAATACCTTAGTTTATACACCATGTTTATGTATAGAACTAATATCCGATAGCTAGTTAAATGTGTGTTTTCCCCCGACGTCCTGTTCTCGTTGGATTGTGGGCTTAGGGCAGATTCCCCCAATTAACTATCTACCCGATATCAGATTATATATAGCAGTATAAACAAAGCTATTATATAAGTAATCACCATAGTCATTATTTTACTATAAGAAATATAGGTTTTCTTAAAAGAACTCTCCATTGGATATAAAGGAACAATTACAAATAACTCCATGAGTAACAAGTGAATACACCAAGGTTATATATGACAACGATCTAATAACCAATGGAATGTGTGCAATCCGCCCTACTTACTGTTCCCCGTTGGGTTGTGAGTTAGGGCAGATGCGCACAATCGATTGGTTATTTACTCTGAGTATAGAACTTGTACCCACTTAGTACGCATAGAAAGGCTTGTAATGTCATTTTACTTAACTTCCATTAAAGTAGGAAATACAGGATTTTCTAGAGGAACGGACAAACTTTTCAAAACAGAACTTACAGCGTACAATACTTTTACATATACATTTCCAAACAACCTTTTTACAGCTTACTCACATCACTAAAATCTTATGAACTCACCAGCTTAATTGTTGATCAACTCTTTCAAATAACTTGTATTCTCAGGAGACTATTAGACAGGTACCCGTGCTGGGAATTCAGAAGATGGAGCATTATAGCTTCAAGTCTTGTTTTGTTATTTGTGTATGACTTCTATGTTTTGTGAACACATACATTGTAAACACTTTCTTTCTAAATGAAATGGTTGTTCATTACTTGCTTACCATATACATATCTCGTGATACTTGACATGACGTCCTCCACCCCCGAACGTTGGGTTCTTCCTATTTGTACCGGAAGTACCTGAGGGGAGGATGTTGTGTCATCACGTCGGGTTCTTCCTATTTGTACCGGAAGTACCTGAAATCAAAAACATAAATTGTAAGCATAAAGCTTAGTGAGTTCCACCAAAATACCACATACCAAACATATAAATTGGGCCTAGACCTAGGGTATATTCCAACCCATTAAAAAATATGGGCCCAGCCCTGGGGTTTATTTCAACCTGATCATGCAATAGTGGGCCCTGCACTGGAGTTTATTTCAACCCGATTAAATAATAATGGGCCCCTCATTGGGCTTTATTTCAACTTGATCATACAATAGTGGGCCTCTCCCTGGTGTTTATTTCAACTCGATCACGCAATAATGGGCCCCGCCCTGGGTTTATTTTGTGACAACCCGATATTTCAACTCTATGTAATGACCTAAAAAGTCAACTATTGTAACCACTTTTGATATAATGAAATTAACTTCGACAATAAAAAGTCCAAAAAAAGTCTCTAAATAATTACCTACTATGTTTGATGTCATTAAACCGTGATCGTACGTAAAAAAGAACGCCCAAATCTGACTACGTATAATGAAGTTATGAATTTTCCAAGTTCGGCTTAGCGACAGACAGCTAAAAACTCGAATTGGAGATCGAGTGACTTTTGGCCGGAATGACCTAAACGAGAATCGAAGGTCTCGACAATGGTATTTCAACAGTAAAAAGTCTGGCAAAAACAAACGTCAGATAAAGAAGTTATGAATTTCTAACGAAATTTTCTTACCGCAACCTTTTAAAAATAAATAATAAAAATAATTTCAAAATTTGTCGACGGAATCTAAACAAAATTTTTAGAGTGTAGTCTCACCTACGCGTGGATATAAAGAACGTCGAAAACAGAGTTCGTATAAAGAAGATATGAATTTTTGAAGTTTATTAAATATTAAAAATATAATTTTTAATAGAAATTTCGGTATTATCCGAAGGCTGAGTCGCACACGAGTACGCCCAGCGTACTCCAGGCCTAAGCCTCAGATCGTCCATGTCGCGCCCTATGCGAGCCTATGTCCATTCCCATCCGGAGTCCGAAGCAGTCGAGGATGCGCTCATGCATGACGCACGCGTACACCCAGCGTACCGAGGTGGTTCCTACCCCCTATAAAAGGGATGCGAGGGTTCCGAAGAAATTGCTCATTTTTCTCTCAACTTTCTTGCGTTTTGCCTTGTTTTCCGTGCACGAACTATCCCGAAGCCCCGGTTTCCTTGCTCAACTCCCGAAGGTCGTTTCTGCTCCCGAGATTCCCGAGAATCCCGAGAAAATCCGCTTTCTCGAGTCGAAGTTCTGCTCGGTTTTCATCTCGCTTTTTTCCGATCTTTCAAGTGAGTTCATACCCCTATAATCTACACTTTTAAATGTTTTATAAATACTTTTATATGATTTTAAGGGGGGAATACAAGTAAAACACACGATTATTATCGTGTGTTATATAAAGTTTCATATTACGCTTTTTATTAACGGAATCATATGTGATTTATAACTATTATAGGGAGATTTTCATATGCAAAATATATCACGATAACATCATATCTTTTGAAATGAAAAATGTAGTTATATAAGTATAAATCAAACACTCTGCTTATACTGTATGTATATTTGTCCATCTTAGACACTATAAAAATTATACTTTTCATAACAAATGAGCATTTTACTAGGGATTACTATACAAACGAGACACACTTAAAGAAAACTATAATAGGTATAGTTTTACGAGAACATTACGAACTTTTACATACTAGAAACACTATTTTCAAGAAGTCACTTTCACATACAAGAACAAACGAACATTTTTACACGTGAATCTATTTTTATACTAAGTTTTGTGAGACATTAACTTCACGTACGTTCGAGTACACATTTCAAGTCCTGTATTATATACCAGAATCCCTTGGAGGGGGAGCATGGTGTTTGTGTATAGATCTATACGGGCTTGACAACCCCGCGCCCTGACTGTTAGCTACAGTACACCATTTGGGGCGACAGACGTCAGAACATTCCAACGCCTGAAGAACGTTGCGTATAGGCATTTCTAGTCAATAGCATGGTTATAAAACTCACATGGGGTATTAAAAATACATTTATTTACGGGGTTTTTCAAACGTATTGGAAATTTTATACGTACATACATTTTCTAGAAACAAACATTGGTCTTGATAGAAGGCTACATTTATGCTAGTAGAAAATATAGGATTTTCTAGGAACAAACAAACAAAAACAAAACATTTCTTTTCATACAAACATTGTCATTTAATACTTATGAAACTCACTAGCTTAAATGCTGATCTACTCTTTCAAAACTACTTGTTTGTCCCAGGGATTCAGTAATTACAGGTAACAAATAGCTTTTGAAGAAGGGACGTTGTGGCGCCAGTTTAAATTCATATTTTGGCATCATATTGTAATTGGTTTTTGAACATGTACCTTTTAACAATGTAAACTTTCAATTATATATACGATGGTTGTATTGCTTTCTTTACTATGTATTCATTTGTTACGTTACCACTTGAAGTCATCCGCCCCCGAACGTTTCCGTCGTTCCGGTTTGGGGGTGTGACAGATTGGTATCAGAGCAATGTTTATAGTGAACTAAGTATATCGAACCACATAAGATATACAAACTATAAATGCTTAAGGGACTAATACTCTCTGACAAAACATTTTTTTGTTTTACGCCTAAGCCGCATTTCGTTTAACTTAAATTCTTAGTTCATTTAAGTACAAATACATTCATACAACAACTTATTTTCATGGTTATAACTATACAAGAAGTATTTAGACAAGTTGGACACTACGATTAAGACTCGATATATGTAATCAGATTTGGGACAAATATAGCATGATCAACTATATTTGTCCGAGATCGGACCAATGTATATCGAGGAATACTCGTAGTGAGCAACAAGTCAAAACTTACCAAACCATCACGAGAAAAAAACACACGAATTTAAATACTATAGGAGTATTTATTACATAGAATAGCTTAACATACATGTTTAGCCTTACATGTTCCAAACATTATTCGATTCTTATAACCCTATTCTCGTACAGTCAAATGGCTAGATTTCACCACCCCGGCGACCCCTACTATCCCAACCAAGGCAATGGGGGATGGATCGAAGAGGATCCCGAGGAGGACGAAGAACCCATAGAATTGGACGAAGAGGATGACTCCGGTACCGACTCAGAGCCGGAAGTAATCAACCCACCACCCGCACAACCCCCCGTCTTCATGAGAAACTTTCAAGGACTGACTCCCGTCTGGGGAAGTCACCTCCACCATTGGAGCCAACAACAAAACCTACGCCCTCCCTACGGCATGTGCCGAGATTTCTATGATGTCTGCGGCGGAGGTTCAGCCGATCGGGCACTCCCGGTCATGGGAGGCAAACTAGCTAACCAGTCCTACCAATCCGTAGTTCAAGCTAGCCGGATTCGGGAAGTCAACATGGAAGTACAGGTTCACACTTCCGACATCCGTAGGCTGGACAGAGCTCAGGACAATGCCCAACTCCAAACCGAGGCATTCCAAATGCAAATGATTGTAGCCCTCGCCGAATTGAGGGAACAACAAGCCGCCTTTGATAGGCGTCTTATGGAATCGAAGCAATCGGATGCTGAGTCAAGCTCCAAGCGCAACCTACGCAACCTACGTCGCAAGTAGTGCTTGCCAAAATCTCAAATTTTGTTATAAGTTAGGACCTCGGCTAAAAGTTTTTATTTTCCTTAAACTTTGTAACCGGAGACCCTTATAGGGGTCAAATTTTCGTGATCGTTGTATCAACTATTATATTAATATAATTGGCACGCTATTACTACTACATTGATTATTTCGTTCGATCCTTAAAATGTTATGGAGAAACCATATGCTTGTTTCGTATTTCAGTCTTACAAATAACTTTCATTCTTCTATCTTTGAGACTCATACTATCATCTTTTGTTGAACTATAACGATTTAGTTCATGAGACACATTCATTTCTTATGCTATGGAATTCTTATCTTTATCTTTTCAACCTATAGTTGAAGGATGCCTCCGCGTAGAAACCCGAGACGAAACAGCGGTGGGGAAGCACCTCTACCACCACTGCCTCCACCTCCTCAATTTGATGCTGCCATGTTCCAAGCAGCAGTCACTGCAGCTGTAGCGGCTGCCATGTCACAGACCAATACCCCTGTTACTACTGGCTCGAGAACTGGCACGCTTCCTTCCAACCATGGCGAGAGTCATGGGCAACCCCAAGAATGCACCTATAAGGACTTTACGAACGCCAAACCCCATATGTTTAATGGAACTGGTGGTGTGATGATTCTGAGGCAGTGGATCGAAAGGACAGAATCAGTCTTTGAAATCTGCTCCTGTCCCGAGCACAGCAAAGTCAAGTTGCAACCTACACGCTTACCGATAGAGCTTTAACTTGGTGGAATGGCCACGTTAAGGTACTTACTCTGATAGTGGCGAATTCAATAATCTGGGAGAGCTTAAAAATCATGTTGATGAGAGAGTACTGTCCACGAGGAGAGATTCAAAAACTCGAGCACGAACTCTGGACTCTCGGAATGATTGGTACCGACATAGCAACTTATACCAACAGATTCTGTGATCTGGCAATCCTTTGCCCGGATATGATTGCTCCTGAGAGCAAGAAAATAGAGAGATACATTTGGGGACTGTTGCCCCAAATTCATTCAAGCGTGTTAGCTTCAAAACCTGACACTTTTGAAAGTGCCAAAGAACTGACACAATCTCTTATTGATCACGGAAGTCATCAGAACTCAACAAATTCTGCACCAGAACCACCAAAGGGAAACAACAGCAACAATAACAAGAAGAGAGGATGGAATAGGGGGAAGGGTGGGTCTTCCCAAGAATCCTCGAAGAAACAACAACTAGTTACAGTGAATGCTGCTACTGTACCTACTACCGTTCCTACAAATCCCTATCCGACAAAGCCTTATGCGGGTAACTTTCCAAAGTGCGCCAAATGCACTTACCACCACCATGGACCTTGTCGGGAAATGCAGTGCTCCAAGTGCAACAGAAAGGGACACAATGTCCGTTTTTGTAAGGCCCCCATAAAGCCGATCACTCAAGTTCCCAACGTTGGTGTGGGCCAAGCTTGTTACGGTTGTGGCGAGGTGGGCCACTACAAGAGAAACTGCCCAAAGGTAGCAAATACCAGCGGGGTGGGACAAGTTTTGGCTATAGGCCACGAAGAAGCCGTAGCTGATCCTACAGTAGTTGCTGGTACGTTTCTTCTCGATAATTCATATGCATGCATACTATTCGATAGTGGAGCGGAGAGAAGCTTCGTGAGTCAAAACTTTATTCACTTACTTAAGCATAAACCTAATAAGTTAGAAAAATCATTCACTATATAAATGGCAAACGGAAAAACGAAGAACACTAATTGCATATTCATGGGTTGTACATTAACTTTAGACAGTCATTCTTTCCCAATCAACCTCATGCCGGTCCAAATTAAAAGTTTCGACGTCATAGTCGGCATGGATTGGTTAAGTCTTCTTCGCGCCGATATCATGTGCTTTGAGAAAACAGTTCATCTTAATCTCCCTAACGACGAAACATTAGTGATTTACGGCCACAAATCAAGTACAAACCTTCGCATCATTTCGTGCATCCAATCTCGAAAGTGTTTGCGGAAGGAGTGTCAAGCATTTCTTGCACACATCGTCGATACGAGTCAGGAATTAAAAGACATCAAGAGCATTCCAGAAGTACGCGACTTTCCCGATATCTTTCCAGAAGAACTACCGGGATTACCACCACAACGCCAAGTCGAGTTCAGAATCGACTTAGTTCCAGGGGCTACCCCAGTAGCGAAATCGCCTTATCGCCTGGCACCAGCAAAGATGCAAGAACTTTCCAGTCAGCTCAACAAACTCCATCAAAAAGGATTCATTAGACCAAGTTTCTCACCTTAGGGAGCACCAGTCTTGTTTGTAAAGAAGAAAGACGGATCGTTCCGTATGTACATTGACTACAGGGAACTGGACAAACATACTGTCAAAAATCGTTACCCTCTGCCCCACATTGACGACCTATTTGATCAACTTCAAGGAGCAAACTACTTCTCAAAGATAGATCTACGATCCGGATTTCACCAATTACGCGTACTAGAAGAGGATATTCCCATGACAGCCTTCCGAACCCGTTATGGACACTACAAATTTGTAGTGATGCTGTTTGGATTAACCAATGCACCAGCAGTATTCATGGACCTAATGAATAGGGTGTGTCGCCCTTACTTGGATCAGTTCGTCATCGTCTTCATCGATGATATACTTATCTACTCCCGAAGTAAGGAAGAGCATAGTCAGCACCTACGAAAAGTATTAGAAACCTTACGTTCGGAGAAGCTCTATGCGAAGTTCTCTAAATGCGAACTTTGGATTTGAAAAGTCGAATTTTTTGGGCCACATTGTTAGTGAGAAGGGGATACACATGGACCCCTCCAAAATTAAGGCCATTGAGAACTGGTCGGCACCAAAGACACCTACAGAGATTCGTCAATTTCTAGGTCTTGCTGGCTATTATCGCAGATTCATAAAGAACTTCTCTAGCATTGCGAAACCTCTCACTACATTGACCCAGAAAGGCATGGCCTTTGACTGGGAAGCAAAACAAGAGAAGGCGTTCCAAACACTGAAACAGGCTTTGTGCACCGCACCGATACTATCCCTCCCCGAAGGGATAGAAGATTTTGTAGTGTATTGTGATGCATCAAACCAAGGACTTGGTTGTGTTCTTATGCAAAGAGGGAAGGTTATTGCTTATGCCTCCCGTCAGCTTAAGACACACGAAGTAAACTATACAACACACGATCTTGAGTTAGGAGCAGTAGTATTTGCTCTAAAGATCTGGAGACACTGCCTGTACGGAACAAAGAGTACTATCTTCACCGACCATAAGAGCCTTCAACACATTTTTTATCAGAAGGAGCTCAACATGCGACAACGACGATGGGTCGAGCTACTCAATGACTACGAATGTGAAATTCGTTATCATCCTGGCAAGGCCAATGTGGTGGCTGACGCCCTCAGTCGAAAAGAATAGACTGGTCGGAGAGTCAAATGTCTGACTATGCCTATCCATTCCCACTTATCCACACAAATTAAGGAGGCTCAACTGGAAGCTATGCAACCTGAAAATGTGGCAGGTGAATCCCTGAGAAGAATGGAAAAGAATCTAGAAATCAAGGGTGGCGGAGCATATTATCTCATGGACCATATCTGGACACCGAAACATGGTGGTTTCAGAGACGTAGTCATGGTCGAAGCACACCACACAAGATATTCCGTTCACCCAGGTTCAGATAAAATGTATCTGGATCTTAAGAAATTGTACTGGTGGCCTAACATGAAAGCGGAAATTGCTACCTTCGTAAGTAAATGCCTTACTTGCGCTAAGGTTAAGGTTGAGTATCAGAAATCGTCAGGATTACTACAACAGCCGGAGATACCGGAATGGAAATGGGAACGGATTACTATGGACTTCATAACCAAGTTGCCCAAGATGACGGGTGGACTTGATACCATATGGGTCATCATCGACAAATTGACCAAATCCGCGCATTTCCTACCAATCAAGGAGACTGACAAAATGGAAAGGCTTACAAGAACATACATAAGGGAAATAGTGCGACTGCATGGTGTTCCGATATCCATTATCTCCGATAGAGATAGTAGATTCACTTCAAGGTTCTGGAAGTCACTACAAAGTTCCCTGAGGACTAGACTAGACATGAGTACAGCCTACCATCCACAAACAGATGGGCAAAGTGAGAGAACGATACAAACTTTAGAAGATATGCTGAGAGCCTGTGTGATTGACTTTGGAAAGGCATGGGACATCCATTTACCCCTTGTCGAATTTTCATACAACAATAGTTATCATACGAGCATAAAGGCTGCTCCATTTGAAACCCTCTATGGCCGTAAGTGCAGGTCCCCTCTGTGTTGGGCTGAATTTGGCAACACACATTTAGCTAAAGGACGAGTTCCTGAAAGCACTCTCACCGGTCCGGAAATCATACGGGAAACGACAGAGAAAATCGTTCAAATTCGTGAACGGTTGAAAGCCTCTAGTGACCGACAGAAAAGCTACGCCGACCAAAGGATGAAACCTTTGGAATTCCAGGTAGGAGACCGCGTTCTATTGAAGGTCTCGCCGTGGAAGGGCTTAATACGCTTTGGAAAGCGTGGAAAGCTAAATCCAAGATACGTAGGGCCTTTCGAGATTCTCGCCAGAATCGGCCCTATAGCTTACAAGCTTAATCTACCACGTGAACTTAGTAACATACATCCAACCTTCCATGTCTCAAACTTGAAAAAGTGTCTGTTCGATGAGACACTTGTTATTCCACTCGACGAGATCGAGATAAACGAGACCCTCAACTTTGTGGAAGAACCGATAGAAATCATGGACCAAGAGGTCAAACAAACGAAACAAAGTCGCATACCAATCATGAAGGTTCGCTGGAATGCTAAGCGAGGACCTGAATTCACATGGGAACGCGAAGATCAGATGAAACAAAAGTACCCTCATCTTTTTCTCTGATTCACAAGTATCTTTCTTACTTTAAATTTCGGGATGAAATTCCCTCTAACGGGGGGATGATGTGACAACCCGATATTTCAACTCTATGTAATGACCTAAAAAGTCAACTATTGTAACCACTTTTGATATAATGAAATTAACTTCGACAATAAAAAGTCCAAAAAAAAGTCTCTAAATAATTACCTACTATGTTTGATGTCATTAAACCGTGATCGTACGTTAAAAAGAACGCCCAAATCTGACTTCGTATACTGAAGTTAAGAATTTTCCAAGTTCGGCTTAGCGACAGACAGCTAAAAACTCGAATCGGAGATCGAGAGACTTTTGGCCGGAATGACCTAAACGAGAATCGAAGGTCTCGACAATGGTATTTCAACAGTAAAAAGTCTGACAAAAACAGACGTCAGATAAAGAAGTTATGAATTTCTAACGAAATTTTCTTACCGCGACCTTTTAAAAATAAATAATAAAAATAATTTCAAAATTTGCCGACGGAATCTAAATGAAAGTTGTAGAGCGTAGTCTCACCTACGCGTGGATATAAAGAACGTCGAAAACAGAGTTTGTATGAAGAAGATATGAATTTTTGAAGTTTATTAAATAATTAAAATATAAATTTTATTAATTAACCTTGGTATTATCCGAAGGAGGAGTCACCAGGTCAGGCCGAGTTACGCCCAGCGTACTCGAGGACTAGGCCTCGGATCGTCCATGTCACGCCCTATGCGAGCCTATGTCCAGTCCCATCCGGAGTCCGAAGCAGTCGAGGATGCGCTTATGCGTGACGCACGCGTACGCCCAGCGTACCGAGGCGGTTCCCACCCCCTATAAAAGGGATGCGAGGGTTCCGAAGAAATTGCTCATTTTTCTCTCAACTTTCTTGCGTTTTGCCTCGTTTTCCATGCACGAACTATCCCGAAGCCCTGGTTTCCTTGCTCAAGACCCGAAGGTTGTTTGTGCTCCCGAGAATCCCGAGAAAATCCACTTTCTCAAGTAGAAGTTCTGCTCGGTTTTCATCTCGCCTTTTTCCGATCTTTCAAGTGAGTTCATACCCCTATAATCTACACTTTTAAATGTTTTATAAATACTTTTATATGCTTTTAAGGGGGGAATACAAGTAAAACACACGATTATTATCGTGTGTTATATAAAGTTTCGTATTACGCTTTTTATTAACGGAATCATATGTGATATAACTATTATAGGGAGATTTTCATATGCAAAATATATCACGATAACATCATATCTTTTGAAATGAAAAATGTAGTTATATAAGTATAAATCAAACACTCTGCTTATACTGTATGTATATGTGTCCATCTTAGACACTATAAAAATTATACTTTTCATAACAAATGAGCATTTTACTAGGGATTACTATACAAACGAGACACACTTAAAGAAAACTATAATAGGTATAGTTTTACGAGAACATTACGAACTTTTACATACTAGAAACACTATTTTCAAGAAGTCACTTTCACATACAAGAACAAACGAACATTTTTACACGTGAATCTATTTTTATACTAAGTTTTGTGAGACATTAACTTCACGTACGTTCGAGTACACATTTCAAGTCCTGTATTATATACCAGAATCCCTTGGAGGGGGAGCATGGTGTTTGTGTATAGAACTATACGGGCTTGACAACCCCGCGCCCTGACTGTTAGCTACAGTACACCATTTGGGGCGACAAACGTCAGAACATTCCAACGCCTGAAGAACGTTGCGTATAGGCATTTCTAGTCAATAGTATGGTTATAAAACTCACATGGGGTATTAAAAATACATTGATTTATGGGGTTTTTCAAACGTATTGGAAATTTTATACGTACATACATTTTCTAGAAACAAACATTGGTCTTGATAAAAGGCTACATTTATGCTAGTAGAAAATATGGGATTTTCTAGGAACAAACAAACAAAAACAAAACATTTCTTTTCATACAAACATTGTCATTTAATACTTATGAAACTCACTAGCTTAAATGCTGATCTACTCTTTCAAAACTACTTGTATGTCCCAGGGATTCAGTAATTACAAGTAACAAACAGCTTTTGAAGAAGGGACGTTGCGGCGCCAGTTTAAATTCATATTTTGGCATCATATTGTAATTGGTTTTTGAACATGTACCTTTTAACAATGTAAACTTTCAATTATATATATATGATGGTTGTATTCCTTTCTTTACTATGTATTCATTTGTTACGATACCACATGAAGTCATCCGCCCCCGAACGTTTCCGTCGTTCCGGTTTGGGGGTGTGACATATTTTAACCTGATCATACAAACATATATGTAATAGTCACATAACAGCTAGCATTCTACATAAGGGAATAATGGGCCAACATTGGTGCCTTCTACCCATGGATACAGTGAGGAGACTTTTATCACGGTCTGAACAGATAGTTGGATAGGACACTGCTCTGAATATCAACTCTACCACTCACCTATACTTCAAATAGTGACCAATCTCAACTACAACTCAAAATACCCAAAATACCCTTAGGTCATACTTGGTCAAATCCTGGTCAAAAGGCAATTGAGTTAACTCAGCTGAGTACGCCCAACGTACTCAGCTTGTATGCACGGCGTACTAGCGTATTGGCCCAAAAACAGGCCTTTGACCATATACGAGCAATGTACTCTTACGTACGCCCAACGTACGCACCTGCCACCTTATCCTTCTATTAAGAGCTTAATCCCTTAATATCTTTAGTCCAAAATACAGATCTAGTCTTCAAATGATGTCCTTAATCATAAAGTTTCCCACTTTATGATCTTGCATGGCTATTAAGTGCTCAATAAGTCCATGCATGGAGGAAAAGTAAGGACCAAGATTACATTTTTATGATTCTAAACACTCTAAAACTTCTGAAAGGACAACTCAAATGAGTTAGAGTAACCCATACTCAAATACATCAAGCTTATGGGAAAAAAATGAACACAATCCAAGGCTAAACAAGATCTAAGCAAAACTTCATCAAGATCAGATCTTTTTACTTCCAAGTGGTGCAAAATGATGATGTGCTTCTGGATCTAAAGTTCTTAAAGCTTCGAAGATGCTTTCCTTTCCTTCTTCTTCCTCTAGAATAACAAAACACACATTAATTGATCAAAGATGCTCTCAAAATAGATTAAGGTTTGAAAATGTCGATACAAGGGATGGAGGTTGATGAAAGAAAGGGTATTGAGGCTATAAAGGTGTTTAAGTAGTGCACAAACCCTAAATATTAGGGTTTTGGTCCAGGCCACATACGCCCAACATACGAGAAGTATGCCTAACGTACATGATGAAACATGTTTCCCCTCTAAAATGCTACAAGGGACCAATTTGCTATCAGTTTTTCATATCAAGGGCATAAATAATATCAAGATGTTACATCCACCCCATAAGAACTCTCTCTCCTAACTGTTTCGAGATCCTCAATCACCTTAAGAGGTTCTTTGAACATTGAGAAATAAAAATTTGGTAGACTTCCAACCACCAAATTAATTAATGTAGTCCTTCCTTCAAATGACAAGGTGTTAGCTTTCCATGATGACAGATTGCATTGAAATCTTTTCAATAATAGAATCCCAAATTTAACAGAGTGACATATTGGCACCCACCGGTAATCCCAAATAGGTGAATAGGAATGAAGATGCTTGACAATGGAGAAATTGAGCAAAAGTTCCATTTTCATTCTGATCAATACCGACTCCGAATACTTTACTTTTCGAGAAATTAACCTTGATCCCAGATGTGAGATGAAAACATCAGGGAATTCAAGCAAGGTTATGAAGATTGATACTTGACCATTCCCCGATAAACAGAGCATCGTCTGCATAAAACAAATGTGATATCCGGATCCCCATTTGGAAATGAAATTCCACGAAAAATACAAAGATCGCCAGCTATATTCATGACCAAATTCAGTGATTACATTGCTAGAATGAATAAAAATGGTGCCAATGGATCACCTTGTCTCACTCCTTTGTTAACCGAGAATACATATGTTGGCATTCCATTAACCAATACTAATGTTTTAGACAAGGAAGGACATCCAGAAATCCAAAGTCTCCAACATGAGCACAGCCCAATTGATACATAATTGAATTAAGAAAGCTCCAACTCAGTGATTCAAAATCTTTATTGAAATCAACCATGAAGAGGATTGCCTCCTTGTTGTTCCGCTTAAGCAAAGGGAGTGCTTTATTTATCATTAATGGTCCATCCAAAATGTTGCGACCCATAATGAAAGCATTTGCTCTTCTCCCACAACATAATCGATGACCATTTTTAGGTGATTTGCTAAAACTTTTTCAATTACTTTATAGATACAACCAATTAAATTAATTGGCCTGTAATATGAGAGTGAGAGAGGATCGCTAACTTTCGGGACCAGAGAAGTAAACGATGAATTGCAACCAATGTTTAAAAATACATGTGCAGTGAAAATGGTGGGAAATGCCTATGAAATCATTCTCGAAGAGATCCCATAATGATTTGAGAAAATTAAATGAGAATCCACAGCTCCAAACTGCAACCTACACTTCCGATAAGTTGAAAGGTTCAATGAGAAGGGAAGCATCCGCCTCCGATAGTGTATTAGGAAAATCATTGTAACGCCCGTGTTTCTGGGCTACGCATTAGTATAAGAATGAAATAGTCAAGGTCAACCATTGTAACTAATTTCTAAGTAATAAGGAGGAATTACTTGAATATTATGTGAATTATGTGATTTTATGTGTTTTACACTTGTTTATAATGATATAATAAATTAAGAACGAAAATAAGTGTCAAAAATAAAATGTTAGATAAACCTGGTATCTATCAAGAAAGTTTTAGTGGTCGTGACAAGGATTTCGGACATATAAAGAACGTCAAAATCCAAGTTATAACGAAGAAGTTATGACTTGTCGAAGTTTCGCGACAAAACCGGCACGACGCTACGTGACGTAAAAAGTGAGTTTACAATAAAGTGCTTTTTAGCCTTAGAAATCTAAACTAAAGTCGTAGTGTTCGCTAAACCGAGAGTGTGCATAAAAAGAACGCCCAAATCTGACTTCGTATGAGAAAATTATGATTTTTCCAAGTTTCAGATTTATAGTACACAACCCGGAGTTCGAATAGTAGATCGAACGGTTTTCGTTCGACACAACCTAAACGGGAATCGAAGGTATCGTTAATAGTAGATAAACGGTAAAAAGATAGACAAAAACGGACGTCGAATGAAGAAGTTATGAATTTTTAACGGACTTTCTTGCCCCAGCCTGTTAAAAATATAACTTTAAAAATAAAGTCATAATTAAACGACGGATTCTAAACAAAAGTTATAGAGTATGTCTCTACCTACGCGTGGATATAAGGAATGTCAAAAACAGAGCTCATATGCGGAAGTTAAGAATTTTAGAAGTTGAGGGTGTCATTTGCGAGGCTGCTCATTTACACCCCGCATAGGAGAGGAGTGCGCCTCGCATACTTGTATTGCATGGCCTCGGATTGACCACTTAGCCCCAACAGCTTTCGGACACGTCTCCTCAGAATTCCCAACGTACGTAGGTATGCCCCGTGCACAGAAGTACACCTAGCGTACCTCTGAAGTACGTGCATCGTAGACCGCAAACTCACCTCTATAAATAAGGTCTGAAGCTTGCCATTTTTCTCACACCTTTTGCCATCTTTTTCTCTATCTACTCTCTCTAGCCTCCCCAAACACCCCCGAAGCCTAGGGAACCTCCCTAGCACTAGAAGAAATCCCCGAAGCGCCCGAAGGCTCCGAGAAAAAGAGTTTTTCGGTTTAAAAACTCTACACCCGTAGAGCCCGGTTTTCAAACAAACCTCCCGGTTTCATCAAAGAAGACTATTTTAGGAAGCAAAGTGTTGTCTGAATCACCACCTTATCAAGTTAGTGTATAGTTACTTTCATCTTACACATAGATATGAAATATTTTATATGAATTACGAGTTATGTGTGCATATTTACTTGAGACCTGTGCTAGATGAAAGATTTAAACTTCTAATTTGTTTTTCCAGATCTAAACCGTTGTTAGATGCCATTTTATGCATCTTATAGGGTAGTTTTCATTAGCATTTAGGATCATATTTTGTACATTTGCATGTCATTTATTTAAATAATGTTCAGCTCATGTATTTCGTTAGAATTCCCATACTGCTCATGTTTTTATGTTGATTTCAGATAGTTCGAGTGGAGCAGTGATTTGGGAGCAATTGGATGCGCGTTTGGAGCTTAAAATGGAGCTTGAAACTTATGGAGTATGTTGAGGAATGTTTGGAAGATGCTTTGGTCAAGAAACATTCAATTGAATTGATCACACGAAGATAGAATATACAATCTAAAGTTAAAGGATGTTGCTGGCAGCTTTGACCCCCTGTCAGTATCTTGACCATATCTTGAGAACCGTAACTCCGATTGACGCGATTCAAAATTATCTAGAAAGTAGACGAAATTTCGGACGTCATAGGCACAACCTGTGATTGCAGGTTGTCTCCTTGCGATTACAGGTGACCTTTTTGCGATCGCAAGTTTGGTCGCAGGTTGCCTTCGAGGTTCTTTTGTGCCCAAAATTCATCCGGAAGTGAAAACTCAAAACCTGCGATCGCAGGTTGTCTCCTCGCGATCGCAGTTTGGCCAAAAAATGTCAAAATAGCATCCTACTTCATTAAAACGGCATCTGATGTGTTTATTTCAAAACCTGCGATCGCAGGTTGTCCCCTTGTGATCGCAGGTGCGTCGTTTTTGCTGCTAGACGTATAAAAAGATCCTGATAGCCTTCCAGTAACCTAAGTTGACGATTCCTGAGGTTCCAGACGGCGAAAATACAATTTTGGAGGTGTTTCTTCTCCGACTTCATCAATTTCTGAAGATCTGAAGACTGTGGATCATCTCCTACGTTTAGTTTAGTAAGATTAGTTGTTTGATGTCTCTTTTCAGTTGTTTTTATCAGATTTTGGCCATGTCTGGCTAAACCCTAGTTTTCAGTTCTGCAAATACAAGTACTTTTCATGTGATTGATCATTATATCTGGTTTTTGATTTGTGTTCCTATCTAGATTCTTCAGTTTTGAGCTTAATGAATGTTTGATTTGAATTCTTGTTAGTCTGATCACCTAGCTAGGGTTTTATCATTCCAGTTAATCAGTTATAGAATACGTAATTGTTCTAATTAATTGGTAAAAGTAACAAGTATCAGATTGGTTCCGTTTTGGGATTTAACTCTGGTATAAACTGTAAAAATCATATCTTTACGCTTCCGAACTTGTGAGAAGTATTAGGTATTGCTGGGAATTTTACAAAGAACTTAAAGCAATTTTTCTGATTTAATTAAGAGCTTGTTTAATTGAATAGTAAAAAGTTAGGGTTAATTGAAGAGCCTGTTTTGATTAACTAATTTAGGTAAAAGAGAATTTACTAGAGCTTGTTAGTTTTTCTCAGTATCAGCTTAAATATAACGCATCTCAAGTAATCAGATATGGATCAGTTGCATGATTAGGAAAGTCACAGCAGAGCTGAAACTATTTTTATTATTGATTTTCATTTACTTTATTATCACTGCATTTCTAGTTATTAGTTTTAATCAAACCCCCCCCCCCCCCCCTTTATATTCTGTTTCTTGACTAAATGTGTCTGATGCAAAAAGGCATTGACCATTAGGCTGTGTCCCTGAGGATTCGACCCTGCTTCCATGTGCTATATTTTTAGTGCAACCAGCAGTGATAATTTATTTGCTTAATACGTGCGCGACAGCGTGTTAACAACCGTATATGTATTTTGTTTTAAGATTTTAACATTTTCTTCAGATCTAGACCGTAGATGTATTTTGTTTTCAGATCTGAACATTTTCTTCAGATCTAGACCGTAGATGTATTTTGTTTTCAGATCTGAACAGTTTCTTAAGATCTAGACTGTAGATGTATTTTGTTGTCAGATCTGAACATTTTTTCAGATCTAGATTGTAGATGTATTTTGTTTTCAGATCTGAACATTTTCTTCATATGTAGACTATAGATGTATCTTGTTTTCAGATCTGAACATTTTCTTAAAATATAAAACTATAGATGTATTTTATATCTACAAATATGTTGGGTAGAACATGGGTAGATAAATGATGGGGGAGGAAAGATGACATAGATGAATATTGGTAGCTACGCCACAACATGTAAATGTTTTCGAACTATTATGCACTCTAAACATCCTAGTAGTTGCGCAAAAGGATAACATCGGTATCTGTGCATAATAGAGAACGTCATAATCCCGAGAGTTGCGCCTACATGATAATATTGGCAGTTGTGCCTAATAAATAACATTGGCAGCTATACCTGTAACGCCCCGTTTATTTAAATAAATTAATAAATGTAATCCCCAAATTAATTTGTGAAGAATTTTAATAGTGGAGGGTTGTTTAGTAAGTTCCGGAGTTGTTTCGGGAAGAATTCTAGAAGCAAGGGTACGTTTAGTAATTAATAGATTTAAATTGAAAAGATTTTATGGAGTCATGGACTAAAGGTGTAAGTGTGCGATTCAAATTGAGAATAAATTGTGGAGGAGGGGCTTTTTAGTAACTTTTGGGATTATATTGAAAAGAATTTAGGAGCTGGGGTCTAAAGTGTAAATAAAGGAGCAAGATTGAAAAGAAATCGAATTAGAGGGACCAAAGATGTTATTTGATTTCAAAGTTGTGTGATCGGGTATTAAACCCGTCACCCTACTCCACCCATGCGAACCCTAACCCTAAATGATGCACCCGCCAACCTTATGACTCCCTCTCTCTCCAGCCGCCACCACCTCTCTGTTGTTCATTATTCCGGTCATGATAGGGTCGTCGGTTGCCACGCCGTTGAGCACCACCACCACATGCTTTGCTGCCGGAGATGCAGGGAGAAGCCAGATTTCGGAGCCAAATCTCATGCGCTGCCGCCATCGGTGGCTAAGAAGACCGACGAGCTCGTGTAGCTGCTGCATCTCTTCCGCCGGTAATGCATTCTCCTCTTCTCCCTCGTCATTTTCTCGAGCCCCGTCTCCATTGTTGCTCTGAACAGTTTCCCTTCTGTTGAATCCTTTGGCTGCCATCTTCCGCCATAAGGATGGAGGCTTAGTATGTGTGTCGAGGTATGTTTCGGCGCATGCTCAGCTTAGAGTGACGAAGGATCGCATGTCTACTCAAGTGGGAGTGTGTTTAGGCCGCCGGAAATCGCAAGCAACCACCATGGCAGCCAACCATGGTGGCTGCCGCCCCCTGCCATCGTTTACTGCCCATTTGCCACCACCAGCTACTGTAGGAGGTGGCTGTGTGTGTGTGTGTGTTTATTAATTATGATGTAGTATGTGTGAATTATGAACAGGAACCACCACCACCATTGGAAATGGTGGTTGCCGCCGCTTTGCCGCTATTGTTGCTATCGGACCTCCGTACGCCACCGTGAAGTGGGTGGTCGTGTGCATTCCCAAGCAAGAGACATATTTTATTGTGTGTGTATTTGTGTTAGTAATGTGTGTGTGTGTGTTTAGTTGTGGTTTAAGCATTGTAATTGTAATTATCAAAGATTAATGAAAAGAAACTCAAACCACCACCGTAAGGTGGTGGCCGCCGCCGTGAGCCGCCATTGACCACCACTACCCGAGGTGGTAGTGGGTGGTGTCTCGCTAGCAAACCCTAATGGGCTTAGAGATTAGTTTTGGGCCTATTGGACCATGTTTGGGTGGAAAACCCTAATTATAAGTATTTGGGCCTTGGACTTATTTGGACCCACTTTTGGGCCATTGGGTTTGGATTGTGAATTAAGCACAAACTATTTCATGTCATTTATCTAGTAGAATAAATGACTTAATAGACTAAGTCCTTAATGGGCTAATTGAGAAAATACTAATATTTGAGAAATTATCAAGACACACACGAGAATTATTTAATAAGTAAAATATTATATAATAATCATTGGCAGAAATTAATCTAAGAAATAATGGACTTAATGGATTAAGGCCTTAGTGGGTTAAGCCCTTAATGGGTTAAGTGAGAAACACTTAACCCTAATTATTATTTTATGAGAAACCCTAATTTCACTTGGGCTTTGTGTTGGGTCATCCAAGAATAATCAAATGGACTAGAGCAATTGTTTGGGCTCTAGGGTAAGGCCCATATGAAGGATTGGGCCCAATTTGGAAAATTGGGCCATATGTTGGGCTTTGATCCCTAGTTGACTTTGGGCCTATGGATTGGGCCTTGGGCTTGGGTAAGCCAAGTTAGGGGTAATGTAGTAATTATCCAAAGTATGTATTTATAGTATGTGTTAGAACCCAATTATTAATTGGGTGTTATTTTGGTGTTGACGGTTCGGGAATCTGTCATCTAGCAGCTGGGGTTGAGTCTGCGGGACTTTAGCAGTGTGGGGTTGTGTCTACGGGACTTCAGCAGTGTGAGGTGAGTTTCCTTCCAGTAGGAACGGGTCTACGGCCACAATGTCGGCCCGTTTAGTTAGTAGTAGTTCCGGACTTCAGTCCGATGCAGTAGTTCAGTATATGCTTGGTGTCTTTGTGATACAAATGAGTTATGTGTTCCGGACTATGGTCTGATGCAATATGCAGTATACGTGTTTATATTATATGCTACGATTATGTTATGCTATGTTCAGTTAGTTCTGGACCTCGGTCTAATGCAGTAGTTAGAGTGCTTGATGTCTTTGTGATTCAAGCATGTTTTGTGTTATGTGTTCCGGACTCTATTCTGATGCAGTATGCAGTATATGTATTCATTTTAGTTGATATGTTTATGCCATGTTATGTTCAGTCAGTTCCGGACTTCGGTCTGATGCAGGGGACAAGGTCCCAATCAGTTCCGGACTTCGATCCGATGCAGGGGACAAGGTCCCAATTAGTTCCGGACTTCAATCTGATGCAGTCAATTCCGGACTTCAGTCCGATGCAGTTAGTTCCGGACTTCGGTCCGATGCAGAGGGCAAAGCCCTGGTTAGTTCCGGACTCTAGTCCGATGCAGAGGGCAAGGCCCTGGTTAGTTTCCGGACTTCGGTCCAATGTAGTGGGCAAGGCCCAGTAGATGCTTTATATGTTATTGTATGGTATGTGGTAGTTTGGGGGAGCTCACTAAGTTTCGTGCTTACGGTTTTCAGTTTTGGTTTCAGGTACTCAGTTTTCAAAAGAGGAGCTCGGGAAGATTGTAATGCACACACCATTTGTTCAGCCTGGGATATCTATACTCTGATATATTTGACAGTTGTTAAGATATTTTGAGATACATTCTTTATGATTCTTATATGACAATTGATGAATATGGTTTTATTACTAATTTCAAATGAAATTTTCAGACTGTATTTTTGGGATGTTTCAATACCATAGGCAAAAATGGACTTCATGTCTATTCCTTAGGAGAATCCTTAAGAATGAAAAGGTGAATGATGGATGATTCTTAAGATATATCCTTAAGAGTAAAGGTGATATTGGGGAAGGGTAATTGGGTTGATTGTTTGATGTTTAAACATAATAACTATATTATTGTGGGTTAAAAACCCTATGTACTCACTAGGTTTCCCAACTTGACCCACTCAGTTTATTTGTATAACAGGTATCGATATAAAGTTACACTACACTGATAGATTAAAGAGATGTAGATCACTAGTGTAAATGATTGTAAGTTCTGTTTATGCTTATGTTTCTGTATTAACATTGACATCGCAAAGTTTTAAAATGAATAAAATACATTTCTTCAGAAATGCTTTGATAACATATTTATCATGATTTTCTGGGAACAAAAATTCCATAACATTTTTCTTTAAGAGTTTACTCTGATTTAAAAAATGAAGCATAAACAAAACGATCTTTTCTGGCCGTGAAAATGAGGATGTCATAATCATACATCAATGTAGGTTGAGAAGTCATCTCCTCAATGAATTTTTCTTCGAAGAATGAGAAAACCTCTTTTTTAATTGATGCGAGATCAGTAGACCAAACACCATTAATTGAGAGACCATTGATCCGATTATTTGATCTATTGTTGTTTATAATCCCATGAAAGAAACATGAGTTTTCCTCCCCCTCAAGCCGGCCCTAGGGGGTGGGCAAGCTGGGCGACCGCCCCGGGCATTGCCAAATCTCGGGGCCTCTTCAAGCTACGATTAATGTATATATATGGTTTTAGGTAATATAAATATAAATATGCAAAATATAATCAACTGCATTTGTAGTGTATTTGTAGTTCAGATGGTTAAGGCGTTGATTGTATTGAGCGACGCAATAGATGACCCACGTTCGAACCTTTTACAAAGTAATTTACACTTTTTTTATGCGTCCCGGTAAAAAAGGCCCACAATCCAGTAAAAAAGGCCCATGATCTGAAAAATTAAAAAATTGGCCTGTTTCGTTAAATTAGGATTTAGGATGGAAATATAAATCAAAATTGGACCCAGAATTATCTCACAGAAAACGAGGAGTTAGGGATATCACGTATGTGGCTTAAGCGCCGATCTTCCCAACGGCAATCAAATTACCTCGTATGTCAGTGTTTCTCTCTGTTCTTTCTCTCTAACCTCAGCCGCCCGGTAATTTTTTCCCTTTTAATCACTATATGATAGTTTTTTGGCACAACAATCTCAAACCTAAATTGCCACTTGCTTGTTCGCACTAAATAAAATAATTGTACGTTTGCTGATTTGCTCCTCTCATTCTTTAAATTTCTAATTTCTTAAAGTCTCAGTGAATATAGTATTTGAGTATTTAACACTGGAATATATGTAAATGGGGGGTGGGTGGGGGGTTGTATGGCTACAAAAAAAAAAAAAAAAAAAAAAAAAAAAAACTAATTGAGCATTTAGTCTCGGATATGTTGACGTATCGGAAATATGGAATATAGTTATTTTCATTATAAATGTAGAGGTTAATATTATGTTAATAGAATTTTTAAAACATTTATTAGAAAATATTTATTAGACGTGAAGAAAAAAAACATTCAACAGTTAATAGAATCTGAAAAAAGATCTATAAACAAGTTATGAAAAAAGGAGATTCTTGTAACATCAAATAGTTATTTGCTATTGGTTGCATTTTGTACATGTAGTAATGTGATTATAAATTTTGCTAACTTGAAGGGCCCTTTTTTTTTTTGCATTTGCCCCGGGCCTAAAAACTGCTCGGACCGGCCCTGCTCAACAGCCCAATGTATTCTCGCTTTTGTTTCAGTTGAAGGTTTTTTTTGTGTTCAATACCCAATAATTTTTTCTTCCATTCTAAAAGGTTCTCCAATTCCACACTTGAAAGTCCTCTAGATTCTGTAATGATTTCCAGTGTATTTATCCATTGCTTTAGTACGTTCATCTCACCATTTTCTTTCTCATTTTTCTTAATTTTCCAATGTTTGATTGCATTCTTTATCACCTGAAATTTACACCGACAGAAATTTATCTGGAGGACCATTGAACTGAAAAGAGGTGACCACCTCACGCACCAAATTGCCAAATTCCGGATCCAAAAACCAACTATTGAAAAACCTAAATGAAGGAGGGCCAAATTCACAAATCATTGTGAGGATAATAAGTGGGCAATGATCGGACAATTCACGTAGGAGAGCAATGAGAGAAGCATTGGGCCATTTGTCCATAAAATTAGAACCCACCAAAATTCTATCAATTTTCCATAAAACCAACTTATTAAATTTATATACCCTTTAAATATTATTTGATTTATTTAGACATTAAATAACACCTTTTTTATTTAATTCATTCTATTTAATATCACAAAACTAGAATTATTAGCAAAAAAAAAAAAAACTTATTTGAGTAACGAAAGCTAACACCACTAACAAAAGGAAATTCAAGTGGTTATAAGTTGCAAAATCATTTGCAATTAGTTGGTACAAGGTTGTTAGTATAAAAGGAATTAATTGGTCATTTGAAAAAACAATCTTATCAAATACAAATCTAAATGAAAGATGAAAAACTCAACAATCTGACTTTTGTGAATTTAATGGTTGATAAATATGGTTTTTAAATAATTTATGTACTTTTGTCTCATCTTCTAAAAATAAATAAAATAAAATAAAAAAAAAGCCGCAAAAGGAGTGAAACCAAAAAGATCCACACAAGCAAATAAAAATAACACAAAGTCAAAAACACAAACACTTTGTATGCAAACTTATAAAGGGTGTGATTGCATGGCCTCAACAATAAGTTCGAGCTACAAAATATATTTTACAAGTATGTATACATGTAAACATAATTACTAATAGTTCATACAAAGTAACCAACCATGAAGTACAATAACACAAATGTAAAAACATTATGTTATTGTCTATGACGCAAAGATGAAGCACAAATGAAAAATGTATAAAACAATGGTGAACACAATTAATACAAAGAAACCAACGATGAAATATAGTAGCACAAATATGAAAATATTATGTTATTGTCTACGATGCAAAGATGAAGCAGAAATGAAAAATATATAAAATAATGATGAAACACAGTTAACTGCAAAAAAAATCAAAAAAAATATAAATAAAATTCAAGATTTTTATAGAGACAATACAACAGATCACTACAAGAATGGTTAATCACATATGAAATACAATAGCACAACAACGATGATTGATAATGAAAATCACGTAAATGATTGTTTTTTATTTCAATATCTCCATACGGCAATTTTGTCATTAAAAAAAATATATGGAATTTAATATAGATTCTTATTAAAGAATTAGAAATCATTCAAATACATAATTAAATGGTAATTATAAAAATCCGATTCCATTCATTTTGGTAAGTCAAACACATTGGTAAGCAAAATACGTTTTCTTCGGGATTTTAGTTTTCAATTCCTTCTAATTCCCTAGGAATCATGTGAAACAAAGGGATGGCGAGCACGTAACATTTTTAAAGGACTAGCGGTAAGAAGTGACTCTCTCATATAAGAGGTCATGGGTTCAAGTCTTGATGGAGACATCTCTAAATATTATTAAAAGAGAACCATTAATTCACTAATGAAGCAATCAAGGCCCTTGATTGTATTTCAATCATATGATTTTCACCATTAGATCAAATTGATGACATCATCTTCTCAAAATAGAATTCAAACGTTTAATTATAGAATCTTTAAATTTGCAATTACATTTCAAACACAATTACATTAAATTATAGAATCTTTAATTATAGAATCTATTCATATTTAATTATAGAATCTATTCATACTTTCGAAAATATATTTCACAATTCGGGCATAATTACATTTAATTATAGAATCTTTAAAATCAGCAATTATGTTATCAATTAAAGCATATCATTCTATTTATATATGAGACATCGGTTTCTCCATAAATCTGGCCAAAAACATGAATAACCGCCCCCATCTTTCTCCTCTATTTTTTCTCTTAAACCAAAATTCCCTAATTCTCTTCTTCCTCATGTCAATGGTTGTGCTTCAATTGATGTTTTGCGTGTTCATAACAGAATGTAGCACCATAAGGTGATTCCTTTTTCTTATGTATTCTTAGAATTTGTGTATTGCCTCTTCCTTGCATCTCCAATTATCACACCTCTGTTTTGGCTTCACACAAATCTCTACAAACTGAAGCAAGCATCTCCTTCAAGACATCTTTTGACGATCTATGTCATCATTAACCCTAATTAATATTGTTCATAATTTAATTTCATTATTTATAGTTTTTGGCTTCAAAATTTAAACCTGATTAGTTTTTTCTTTTTTAAAAAAACTCATTAAATAAGCATATCAATAATTATGTTATCTTTAATCTCTTCTCTATATATATTAAAAGAGAAACCTGATTACATCATCTTCAAAAATCAGGTCTATTGATTGGTTTTTCCTTATAGTTTTCCTCCCTTAGATCAATTTGATGATGTCATCAATGTTAATAGGATATTTTTTAAATCCTTTCAAATTTTGCTTAAGGAAATAAATATTTTTTTGGA
This sequence comes from Lactuca sativa, assembly GCF_002870075.4. Lineage (NCBI taxonomy): Eukaryota > Viridiplantae > Streptophyta > Magnoliopsida > Asterales > Asteraceae > Lactuca > Lactuca sativa. Next base: position 170,430,000 of record NC_056626.2, on the reverse strand, counting down.
TTCCGACATTTATGATTAAAATGTTAATTAAGGAAATAATATCTTTAAATCATTCAAAATCGTTGACCCTTATAATGTTCAAAATCATCATTTAATCAAATCCCATTAAATATGCATCTAATTCATCTATTTTTGACAATTATTTGAATTTAATATAAAATCACACCTCCTGTTTTCTAATTATCTATTGAAAATCGTTAATCAGCTCTCATTCCTTATTATCTTCATCAATTTCCTTTAATTCTAATCTTTGAAGATACTAAATAATAGATAAGCATATTGTCTCCAATTTAAAGTAGATTTTAAAAGATTTAGTTTCTCATTGTTCGTGTTTTGAAAATTATAAATAGTTCTCACATTTTTCATTATCTCCTTCACATGTTCGTTCTTATATCAATGCACTACATAAATTGAACAAAACAATACATCAACCTTCACATCAATTTTATTACGAATCTTCAAGGTATGTCCTTATCCGCGTGTGCTTTTTAAGATGTGTATGTGTTGTGTTTCCCTTTATTGGTACCTCTTATATGTGTTAACTAACTATTTGTAAATGTTCTCAGGGAAACCTGCATAAAAAGATTTACAACTTCATAAAAATATTAACAACTTCATCTTCTTTATATAAATCAAAGTGTCGAATTTCTGCATCTAAACACATTTATATTGAATCTTATAGATAGGGTCAGACCTAATATAAGTGAAATATAGAAAATCATAAGTACATGAATATATTTAGATTTCTATAAACATTTGGAATTCATATAATCATTTGTTATGTTATGAGATCCATCTATGAATTTTATAATCTCTCAAACCTGATATAGATCAAGCAAAAATAGTTAATCTACATCATGCAAATTCAAATTAACATGTGTATGTGTTGTGTTTCTCTTTGTTTGTACCTCTTATATATGTTAACTAACTATTTGTAAATATTCTCGGTGAATCCGTTCATTGCCCACTGCATAAATTCAAATAAATTAAAAATATATATTGTTAACAACATGGGTTATTCACTTTGATACTTTTGCATGCAAACTTAGCAACCAAAGTCTGAGGTTTTTTAATTTACTTTGAATAATTATTCTTTTTGTTATTTTCTAATTTTAATAATGGAATGTTGGAATTTATTGTTTTACACCGTGTCATGACAGCAATAGAATCTCACGACCATAAAAGTTGTATTTTATCTGCTTATCAAATAGTTATTAAGAAAACAACTTACCTCAGATTTTATTTAAATAGTATTTGTTTTTGCTTAGTCTCATAATTATCTCTAATAGTTTTGTGTTTCTCTTTACAAAAGGCGAAATGGCACATAACAGTGTCAATGAAGTTGAAACACCGAAATTTTCAAAACAAAATTTTCATTTAAAATCGCTTATCTCTTTAACATTTTTCATAAAAATCCCATTTTTGTTTAAATTACAATACATGACTATTTTGTTCATTCAATTAATAAACCAGGATCCTCAAAACAAACGCTTCCTCTGGTGTGTACAATCGAGCCGGTGCCGTCCCGTGATCCTGAGAAAACCTGAAACACATAACACAAACACTGTAAGCACGGAGCTTAGTGAGTTCCCCAAAATACCACTCTAATACATATTAGCCACTCGGGGCTATAATCTCTGTTGACCCTCTGGTCAGTGTGTCTCGGTGGGACCCTCTAGTCCCAACTCTCTGTGGGCCCTCTGGCCCTGACTCTATGGACCCAAAGGCCCTAACTCTGATAACTCTGAATCATGCATATCACATATCACAATAAATCTCAACACATAAATAGCATACAAATTCACTGGCACGTAATCCTAAAAATACCACATATAGCACATATTAGCCACTCGAGGCTATAACTCTGTGGGTCCTTGGGCCCTAACTCTGCGGACCCTCTGGTCCTAGCTCTGTGGACCTTCCGGTCCTAACTCTGATATACACACAGCATAAATCACATAGAAATAATGCAGTGCCACACTTCACATAGATAGCATATAATATCTCTAACACATAACTCTGTTACCACTCTAGGTAAAGTATAGTGAGAAGACTCACCTCTGGTAACTCGGTAAACTCTGGTCTAGCCTCCGCCTAATCACATGAAATAAGTACCTTATTTAATATAACTTTCAAAGGCTAGACTATGTCCTCTTATGACACTCTCAGAAGGGTAAAAGACCATTTTACCCCTCTCATAACTCAAAAGGCCCCATTATAGACCATACCCTAAAAGTCAACCAAGAGTCAACTTTCCGGGTTACGCTGCGCGTACCAGATGTGTACGCTGAGCGTACCCGGCTGCCTCTCAAAATCGGGGAATACCACCCAATACGCAGCACGTACTGGGATTACGCCCGGCGTACTCTCCTGCTTTAGCCCTTTAGCTCTTAAGGTCTTAAACAGTTAAGACCCACGTCCAACTTCTAGATCTGACCACTTCTAAGCCTCTTAATCGATAAAGTTGATGACTTTAAGCCTTTGCATGGCTGAACAAGTCACCAACTCCCATAATATCCCATTCTCTAACTCTAGAAGGCTTATTACTCAAGAATAACCTCATATAAACAACCAAGATGGAAACTTTATGGATCTAAACCACTAATACCACTGAAAAGGGACAGATCTCGGACCATGGAGCACCTTACACTCATAAAGTCTCCACCTTCGGGGTTTTAGCCCTAGAAATGACACATGCAACAACAAACCAAAAAGGAGAGGAAAGTTTTGAACTTTATACCTCTAAGTGTAGCCCCTTTCTCTGTAGATCTCAGATCCAAACTTGCACTTCAAGCTTTAGCCTCCAAAAGCTCCTTTCCTTCTTCTTCACTAAGCCACCAATGCACAATTAGCTCCAACAACACTCACACACACTAAGAACGATGGGAGGCTCTCTCTTAGGGTTTCACTCACTGATATGGAGGCTGAGAAATGAGCCTTAGCACCCTTTAAATAGTGCACAAGCCAGATTAGGGTTTTGCACCTGGGTCAGGTACGCCCAGCGTACCTTGGCGACTCCGCGTCCAAATTAAGCGCATGAGTACGCCCAGCGTACTCATTTGCCACATTTTCCAATAAAGGGCTAAACTTGACCACAAGAGAAAATAAGGGGGTTGAATAGTTGCACCTGAACCTTGGGATGTTATAGAAGTCGTCTTAGATAGTCTTGCTACATAGATGCCTCGAAGTAATCATAGAATATCCATGTTCAAGTAGTCATGGGTTGGAAGCAGACTTACAAAAAGAACACAAACATGGTGAGAAGCTTGAACATGATTTTAATGGACCAACAGGTGTGATTTTACTAAATTAAAATAATGTTATATTATAATTTTTGTTTTCAAGAAAACAACATTGGTTATCACCTACAGGGCACTAAAATACAGACAACAATAAAAAAAATCTCATCAATTCATTTCAAGCTCGGTTCGATGAAGGAGCTGTTAGGGAAATCACTAAAATTGGCATAGCTAGAAACGAAGGAAATTACATGTAAACAACTACTCAATGCATGAAATTTATTCTAATTTATTTTAAGAATGGATTTGATTAGTTAAATTATAATGTGTCACTGAAAATAAAATTGAGGACTTAAGACTACACGATTCCATCCAACTTTCAATTCTTACATTTAAGGATATTATCATCAAAGTTTTCGTTTATTTTTCTAAAAACAAAAATCTTTTGACTAAACAATTAGTGTCATTGATTGTGTTTCCTTTATATGTTTCCACCCGATAAATTTGATGATGTTATCCGTACCAAAATCAATTAGAATATTCTAATCTGACAGTTGTGATTTAAATGTTAATTAAGGAACTAATATATTTAATTCCTTTCAAAATCGTTGACCCTTATAAAGTTTAAAACCATGATTTAATCAAATCTCATTAATTATGCATCTAATACATCTATTTTTGACAATTATTTGAATTTAATTTAAAATCATGCCTCCGTAAAGCCTTAGGGTTTGTGAAATTTTAAACACAATTTTTGTTAAACAAGGTATTCAAATTTCAAAAAATAAATAACATTTTTCAATTAATAATCCGTAATTAACTTAAAATCATAACCTACCATCTAATAATTCGTATCTCTGCACCTTTTAGATGATTTGCATATGATTTAGTCTCCTACCAATAAATCTTAAATCATTGTAATCATTTCCATATTCAAATTTCAGTATAATGTGTGTGTGTGTGTATATATATATATATATATATATATATATATATAGATGTGATTTCCTATTTATTTTATTATTCATATCAGTTACTAAATTACTTTGGTTGTTTTTTAAATCCTTTCTTCTACATAATCATCACCGACGACACCAACATTTACATAAGGTTAGCAAACTGATTTTACCTATTGATTTTCTTTTGTTGGCTGTTAATGTGTTCAATTACATGTATGTATGTATGTGTGTTTTATGTGATGTTGTTTTATAAAGTTTCTTTCGATTGTAAATCAGTTGATTATTGAATTTGCAAAGGGTTTGCCTTTTTACCTTTTTTTTTTTGGGGGGGGGGGGGGGGGTTGTTAATTTTTTTTCTGAATTATATCTCCTCTTCCTTCATAATATGGCATCCAACTTTGTTTGGCCAGTGCTATTTGGTTTCAGGTTGTATGAATTTGCAAACTATTTTTTATTTGGTGGGCGGGAAGGGAGAGATAAACATTTTCCTTCACTAAAAACAAGATTTATGCCAGCAACAATCATTGTCAATATGAGGAAGGAATTTTTTAAAATTAGACATAAATTGAGAACTAGGAACATTTATTTGTTTCTTGTAATTCAATTTGCAATAGAATTGTGGCATAAACTGATTGTGATGGAGTATATCGATCTATTAGGAAACAGTATAAGGGCATTTTCGTTAATTTTTATACAATAACACACATTAATCCTTTGTTTTGGGTTATTTTTGCTGACTGATTTGGTTAGTTTCAGATTGCTTTGTGAAAATTTGGTGTTTTTCTTGGCTTTTGATGCAAGTGTATGGTTTATAGTTTTTTTTTCATTTTTATTTATTTATAGCAAAGTACTTTGCTATATGTGTATACGTCTTTATAAAACAAAAAAGTTTTATTTTTTGGTTTGTGCGAGATTCGATCTTCAAGTAATTATTTTTGTTAATCTGGCAAAAGGTTTTAATCTAAAATTATAAAAATATGATTAGAGATATTTTTAGCTATTTGGCTATTCGATCAAGGCCCATATGTCAGGTTTGCAACCTGTGAAATTTTTGCATCTTATTCGAAGCTTGTGGTTAGTTTGGTTCTCATGATATAACTAATGCATATTTATGCATAACATTATGCTTTGAATGTAAAAATAATAAAAAAAAAACTTTTATTTAAATAAAAATGTGGGTTTTAAACAAAAAAATATATTTATATGATTTCAAATGGAAAATGGTCAATATTGAATAAAATTGGATAAAATGATGTTCGATTTGGAACAAAAACACAGATTGTCAAAACTGGAAAAAAAAAATTACACTTAGTGTCAAAATCCAAAAAAAAAAGAAAAAAAAACTTAGTGTCTTTTGTGGGAAATAAATTCAATTTTGACATGTCATGTCAGCTTGTCACGTCATCATGTCATGTCAGCAGTCAATCGGGTTCAACGGTCAAGTGGTCAGAATTGTAAAAAAATTGAAAAACGCAGTGTCAAATTTGAGATAAAAATAAACATAGTGTCAAATTAGAATTTTGGTATAAACTTAGTTATTACAATTAGTTACAACTAAAGATGAAATTACATTTAATCTATTGTTTATTTTAAAATTTTATTAACATTTAAAAAAACGAATTTTTAAATGATATAACTTTTATTTTATCGATATTATTTAATTATAATTTGAAAGATATGTTAAGATTCTATTTAAATATGGTATGATATCAATATTTATTTTAATGAAAATATTATAAAATCTTTATTAATTTTGGTATGATGTTGAATATTTTTGGTATAATTTTTTAGATGTATATTAAATTATAATTTTAATTAATTTTAACAAAATCGAAGTTAATTATCTTTGGATTTAATACTAATTACGAAAATGTCATTTTTATATATTAGAGATGATTATGATTTTTTTAAATATTATGTTATAAGAATCGGATTAATTTTGATATGATTTTAAAATATTTTGGTATGATCTTATTATACTTTTAGGTTGATTTAATAGTAAATAATATATAATCTACTTATGCATCCTTTGAAATTAAGTATAGAAACGATTTTGTTGACATCTATAATATATGGGTAATAATTTCCAAAATTATCTTTAAACTTCTGTTGTATATATTGTATATGACTTCCTTAACGATTACTGTTATTCATTGTGAACATCAAAGCTCTCTAATATCGAAATCAAGATACCGAGAAATACACAAGGTTAGTGATTTTATTCTTTTTATGTATACAATCTCAAAATTTTTTACTTGTCACACATTGAAAGACAACTATTACATGATGTTTTGCTTACTAATTGTCAATTCGACTGATCAAATCACTTCAATTTATCAAATCAATAATGGAGTACACTTCATGCAATAAAAGTAATGATGCACAAGATCACTCATCCATCATATGTGGTTTACATCTTATTGTCTAACAATGACATATTGCAATTCGATGTACATTTAGAAGATTAATTAGTGATATATGCACCTTCTATTATTAATGATATCAACTCGAATGCATCGAGACTTACCAAGTTTGATAGAAAATTAGGATATTTTTCTATAGATAGAGATCGTTTGTGGGGTATTTGAGTTTTCAGACATAAGCAGTGAGTTAAAATGGATGTTAGTAATTACAATGCCGATTCACATGAATGCTGAGATTATCGGAACAATCTCCTTAATTTTTTTAAAGGAAATACAATTAAGTATGTTGTTCCGACACATCGTTTCTCAAGAAGTATTTTTATTTCATTCAGATTTTGAGATAGTGACTGTGCCAAGTAGAAATATATTTTAATCCTCAACTCATGTTTTATTTTGTTTAATGATATAAATTTTTTTAGGTTACTTTATGATTTTTTTATTATGTCGACTTTTTATAATTTTATATAATTTTTTATACGTTTTTTCGCGTTTAACGCGGGTCACAATCTAATAGATTATTTAAAAATAGGTTATAGATTATTTAAAGATAGATTAGTTAGTTTTTCATTAAAAAAACACACAAATCGTAGAAGCGATCATCGTGACACGAAGGGTGTATTAGTCAATGCATTAAAAAATAATGCTTACGTTTAACATTGTTAGCCATAAGAATATTTTTACAAAAATTCTTTTAAAGACCATTTTTTTCAAAAAATTCCTTGACCAATTGCCAAAAACACGTACCGTTGATATAATTCTGTCCAAATATAAAAATCAAAATAAACTACTTTTGGTATACTAGGACTAGTTTTGTAATTTACCCTTAATAATTAATCCTTTCTAAAAATTCATTCAAAACAGAATCTCTCAGGATTCTTATGACTATAATTTGAAAACCGCTAAATTGACGCTATTTTGATATTTGATTGTAACTCTGAAGGAAGGAATCCAAATTTCAAAAAAATCAAGTTCGCCGGAAAATCCACTCAGCCTGCGCCGGCCGCCGGTAACCATTCCCCCGACAGTTTTCGGCCACTTGCCATTTTATCCGAGGAACCTTGTATTCCTATCATCTGATTTTGATCAGAATAAATGTTTTCATGGTCCCATCTCTCTACATTTCGCATTTTCAGATATGGAAAACAAGGAATGGCGTTGCAATCGATGTATGCACATCGATAGTCGTGCGACATTTGTCTTTCAGCTGAATTCATGACGACTTCATCGTTTTGAGTTCATCTTCATTGAGTACAAGTCGGCGCCAATTGGGTCATACAAACCCACGTGGCGACTCATTCCTTAATTTCAATGCGCCATCACACCCCCAAATCTCGATTTCACAGACACCTGTCTTTGATTTTTTGTCTATTCCTTTTCTCCTCCTTTTCGAATCCCTTTCTATTGCGTTACAGCGGAAACACATTTTCAATTCCGAAAAAACCCCTAAATATGACCTAGTCGGCATGTTTAAAACGATGATTCTGATGTTATCGTTTCCATTTTCTTTAATCCTTTTTTGTAGGAGTTAGGTTTTTGTAAGAATTCGTGTTTTTGTTTCACAAATAACAAATTTCCGAAGGGATTTTCTTGTTTTCAGGGATTTCTTGGAGATTCCGAAATGGAGACATTAAAGGGGAAACAAGCCGCTTTTGAAATAGGGGTTGTTATTCATAAGAGGGTAGTAGACGATATTGGGGACAGCTATGGTTATGATTGTGATGAAGTTCTTGTTTATGAATTTCAAAAAGTTGGTCTAATTGTCGATAGAGTTGCTGGCCTTCACGATGAATTCCTCAAGGTTCATTCCTCTACATTCAATTCAATAAAATGCATAGTTTTCATCGAACGTATATGATTCTTTTCTTATACATTATGATAGAAAAGCCAAGCAAATCCTGCATCCTGTAAATTGAATTTCAAAACCCTATTAAAACCCTTTCAACATGTTCTCTTTTCCAGTTAGCAGCGCCGGTGGAGGTTTTAGGTCAGGCAGCCGCTGAGTTACATTTGAAGAAGAGAACTCATATAGGTGAAACGACACACGATAATCCTACTCCCCCCTTTTATCTTCCCATATTTCTTCCTTCTTCTTCATGTAGTTTTGTTGCAGGTGTGGATTTACAATTCGAATGGGATGAATCCGAGGCTTTTATCAAACAATCAGATGGTTCGCTATTCAGTTGGTGTGAGCGTTTTCGTTGCTACAATCACATGATATATGGAATCGTAAGTTCATATCTACTCTTTCACATTTTCACTATAAGTCGCTGAAATCAAACACTGAAATTGACAGGTAAACAATGGCGAATCTGCTGTAGTTTTAAAATTTAATGGCAGAAAATTTAACTGGGAGCCTGGTGAATCTCTTATGTGGAAATTGGAGACAGAAGCCATTGTTAAAGAAGTCTTTCCTCTTCATGGTATGTTGACTAACTAATTCTTTCTTTTTTTCTTTCACAATCTAGTTTTGTAATTACCATTGATTTTGTTTCATAGATGAAACAAAAAGAAAACAGCTTTTGAAACGTTGGGCACTAAACTTATGGGACCTTACAAATCAACCTATCGATGAGATCTATGCCTACTATGGAACAAAGGTAAATAAGGGTTGATGTTTTATATAATTAAATATATTGCCTATTTTATTGATGTTTATATTGATTGCTTATCTTATATATAGATTGCAACATATTTTGCTTTTCTTGGAATGTACACAAAATGGTTGCTATTCCCTGCAGTGTTTGGGCTTATATTGCAATTGGTTGATTTTGGGTATGTCACTTTCTTTTGTGGTTTTTTCTTCTCTTCTCTCTGAATATATCGTCTTAACGAGACTAAAAGACCATTTTACCCTTGCATTCGGGAAAAAAACAAATATCTTTGGCTTAACACATTCATCTGAATCTTTATTAATCCCGTATTTTCTTATTTTGTAATTTCCTTTCAGATCATTGCAGTTATTTGTGCTTCCCTTTTTCTTTATATGCATAATTTCATGGGCAGTTTTATTTTTCCAATTCTGGAAGCGAAAAAACTCTACCCTTTTAGCCAGGTAATTTATATAACATCTTTGTGTTTTACTTTTAGATAACAAAATAATACCTAATTCTTAAATCTTTTTTTTTTTTCCTGATTTTACAGGTGGCAGATTAGTTATTCAGCTGGATCAGAGTCTGCTTACAAATACATGGACACAGAGTGGAGTTCCTTTCATTCATCAGCAGCTTCAGCTAAAAAATGGGGGGAGAATAAAGGAAAAGAAAATGAAAAATTTCAAAGAGAAGAATGGTTTGGGAGAATGATGAGATTTAGAAATGATGCAATTATTATTCTCAGTATCATATGCCTTCAACTTCCATTTGAATTAGCATATGCTCATTTGTATGAAAGCATCGGATCTGATGTTGTAAAGTGAGTATTTTTTTTTCTTTTTACAATTACATGATCTTTTTTGTTATTATAATTATAAGTTTATAATAAATTGTTTATATTTCAGGTTTGGGTTGACTGCAGGGTACCTGTTTGCTATCCAGTATTTTACACAAATTGGAGGGAAAGTGTCTGTGAAATTAATTAAAGATGAAAAGAACAAGTGTTCTGAATATAGAGCTAATAGTTTGGTTTATAAGGTCATTAGCAAACTTCTTATTTGTAAAAATTTAACTTTTTTTTTTTTTGTATATAAATTTAATCTGTGATAAATCATAATGCAGGTTTTTGGTCTCTACTTTATGCAATCATACATTGGAATACTTTATCATGCAGTTCTACATCGAAACTTCATGACACTTCGACAAGTTATAATTCAACGTTTAATCATATCAGAGGTATTAAAATTATAAAAATGTAGTCACATTTTCTTAAATGTATATATTTTTTAATTTTTAAAAAGTGTTTGATCCAAAAATGTTCTCTAGGTGCTGGAGAATCTGATGGAAAATTCTCTGCCTTATGTCAAATACAGTTATAGAAAATACAGAGCTATTCGGTAAGTCTTTTTTTTTTTTAATAATTATATCGAGTGTCGAATAATTAATAAACGCTGACTCATCATTTATGAAGCCACAAGAGAAAACGGGAGAAAGGATATGCAGGTGGAAAACATATTTTCAATTCAAGAATAGAAAAAGAGTACTTTAAGCCTGTATATGCTGCAAGTATTGGTGATGAACTTGAAGATGGGCTCTTTGATGGTAATACTATATAAATTTATTTATTCATTTTTCCAAAATATAATACAATATAAAAACTACACAAATATTGCACAGATTTTCTGGAGTTGGCTTTGCAATTTGGAATGATTATGATGTTTGCTTGTGCTTTTCCTCCTGCATTTGCTTTTGCTGCATTGGTAAATCCAACACCTTTTTCTTCTTCTTATTCTTCTTCCAAATAAAATATTATTTCATTGGCAATTTAACATAAAAAACTCTTGTCATATTTTTGTGTCATAAAGAACAATATTACAGAAATCAGAGCAGATGCTTTAAAGATTCTTGTCATGTTTAGAAGACCAGTTCCACGAGTTGATGCCACAATAGGCGCTTGGCTTAACATATTTCAGGTCATAATTCTTTCCACAATTCCATAAACTTTATATAAACAAAAAAATGTTTTTTTAATTTAATTTAATTTTTTAATTTTCAGTTTCTGATAGTGGTATCGATATGCACAAATTGTGCGCTGTTAGTATGTTTATATGATAGGGAAGGAAAATGGAACATCTCTCCAGGACTTGCAGCCATTCTAATAATGGAACATGTCCTTCTCCTTATAAAGTTTGGTTTTTCAAGGATTGTACCCGAGGTATTTTACTATTTTATTTGATATATATATATTTTTTTAAATTAGTTGAATTGTATTTTTATAAAAATGAAAATGTTTTTGGTAGGAACCGGATTGGGTGAAAGCAAACCGAATGAAGAACGCGACTCACGCACAAAACATGTGTTCTAAGCAACTTTTGAGAAATATTTCTGGTGGTAGAGGGATGTTGGTGAAAGCTAATTGTAATTGATTTGTTTGATGCTAGAAAAAGAATTTATGTATATAATTATTATACACCCATTTTGGATTAGGTTTTTTTGTTTGTTTGTTTTATGAATGAATTAATGAAAATCAATATAAAGCTCAACAAAAAAAATCTTGATTCCATTGAAAAAATATATATACCGATTGGAGTAATTACACAAGTATGATGTTGTTATGGAGTTGAGTTGGTGACGTGGCGGCTACCGAAGCGATCGCTGACCTGGCGGGCGTATCGAACGACTGCTTTGGCCCATTTCTGGATTCCTAATTTGAATTTTGTTGAATCGAGTCTTGAGAGGGATTTGATTCCTGGGTCTATTGATATCTCCATGAAGGAGGAGAAGCATCGGTTGTATCGTGGTCTCTTTGGGGTTTCTGGTGGCACTGCCATGGTGGTGGTGGTGGTGGAAGGTGGTGGATGAGGTGGCGAGGCTTCTGTGGTGGTGATTTGTTGTTCCATGATCGGAAATGGAGGTGGGTGTATGTGGATGGGCCTACGGGTGGTTTGGTTTATAAATGGTTGAATTTCTTGGAGAGTACTTGTAAACATCATAACATGGGATGGAGTTGTTGAAACGTGTAGGTAAAGACCTCGTTGACTATTGACTTTTCAAGATTTTTTTTTTTTTTTTTTTTGGCATATTTAGTCCCTAGTTGAATTAAATTACTTGAGAAGAGGTTAATCCAACCTAAAATTAGTTGGTTTAGTTGGAATTTTCAATCTATGTAAAGTTGAATGGGTCACATGTTTAACCTGTTTTAATTTCGTTTTAGCTTGATAGGATATAATTATTTTATTATTTTATATTTGTTTAATATAAAAATCAAACTATACAATTTGATTTATCAAATCTGATATATTATAGTATTTTGAGTGAGTTTGAACACGTATATAACTGCTCCCAAAATTGGAGTGAAACAAACAAGTGTTGGCGAATTCGAGTTTTGTGATGTGACTAACGACATGTAACAACCCCTAAAATATAATAAAATTTGGCATGAACTTTTGATGTGTCGTTAATAGAGAAAACATTATTATTTAAATACATCTTTTTTTTGTCCAACGGTTCGTTCTTTACATACTTGCACAACATAGTCATTGGTGGAATTAGATTTGATACATCAAGTTTTTGTTTTTTTTTATGATGTTTGTTTTGGAGTTCTTGTTATTGTTCAAAAAGAAAAAAGAAATGCCATGGTTGATAAAATGGAATTGAAACAACGAACGTATATTTTGGACACATGTCGTGAATTGCATTTAAACTGACAACAGTTAGAATATAGGAATTGGTTTAATATATTATTGTAAATAATGACATATAATTTCTTTAAAAATAATAAAGAAAAGTATGAGTGATTTAACAAGTAATAAGATTGTTGCTAAAAACTAAAAAGTAAAACCACGGATTCCAGGTGTGGAGTTGGAAATTTTGGAGATGAAGATGATCACATATTTGCTTTGTGAGGAGTTGCGCATGACATTTTCGTGTCTGCGCACAAAGCTTTTGACGGCTCTCCAAATGCCACTGTAGCTATCAGTTTATTCGAAACGCTTTTTTTCCAAAATATCCTCGTCGTACGGATGTTAATGGCCGAGTCATAATAATTTTTCTAAGGTAACAAATATACGTAGGGAAATTGAGTAATCTAATATTTTCTGTGGGTTTTTTTAGTAAATTAAAGAAATGGGTTTTTTTTGAGTAAATTACAGAAATGGTCTCTGTGCTTTGGTTAGATTTACAGTTTTGGTCTTTTAGTTCAAAACTTGATAGATTGTATCTTTATGAATATTGCATTGTTTATAAATATTGTAGTTTAGGGGTTTGTTTCAGACTAACTCGGCAGGGAAATCATGGCCTATTTACATGCCCTTGAATGTGAGGCCATGTTTAGGGATTTTTTTTATGGTGCATATGTTATAATGCCAATGGGTATAAAATGTCGCCCGTTATTATCTGATTACCTTATGTGTAAAGAGGGTGCCACTTAACCTGGAGAAGGTTGTATTCCCGATATGTGATTATCGAGTTTTCTTTGAAAAGAGAGCTTTCAGACTTATTATTAGGTTACGGTTGAAGGAGTATTTTCAGGCTACTTCATCTTTAACATGGTTCAGACAACATGTTTTTCCATTTGTCTTGGGTTCACAGTCAGTGAAAGTTGTTGACGTTATTAAAGTGTTCAATATTTTACGTTTTTGTTGAGCTAATTTGTGCAATGGTAAAGGTTCAAACATCCCTAATGAGTGGTTCATGTTTTTTTGTAATCAAAAAAATAATAAGGATGCTTTTCTCTCGGGATTTTAAGGGCTTAGTTTCATCCTTTTCAGATTCAGTCTAATCCCCAACAAATTTAGTGAAACTCTTGAACTGTTTAGTTGGATCTCCATTTGGAGTTATATTGTCATCATTAACCAACAACATTAGTTTTGACTGATCATTTGAAGATTCGTCAACATTAAATGCTGGAGAAACATATCAATAGCCTTACCTTTATACCTAAAATCACCCCCATCTATAGATTCATTGTAAGGACCATGATTCAACGTTATATATAGTAAATTACAAATTTGGTCACTTACAACACCGAAAATGTAACACCCATTTCCCATATTGGATCAATAGATGGTATAAAGGAGTCAAATGCGTGGCTTTCAAGAATTCACATTTGGTTTTTTGTTTTTACAAATATCTACTCACAAATAATCATGACTTATGTATTTATCAACTCTGAGTAAGTACTTGTGGGACAAGGTTAGGTTGGGAAGGAATTTTCATTATATTAATGCTTATAACAAGGATGAAGGATCACTATTTCAAATTGTGACTAAAGATGTCTAACAATGGATTCCAGTCCTTCCAGAATTATGACATCCTTTTTATTTTAATTAATTGTAGCATGATAAATTATGCAATGTAACATCCCAAAAATCAAGATAAAATTTTTTGTTTTTAAAATCCAACCAAAAACCATAATTGTTTACAAAATATTGTTTCCAAAGGTAATAGAGTGTCCCACAGTCAAATATCATAAATTGGAAGGACGTGCACGATCATGCATTTGTTTTTTCCCGGTCATCTGAAGTACCTGAAATGTAAAACTTAAACTGTCATGAATTAGAAAATATAAACAAAAAATGATTTCATAACAATTGCAATTTCAACAATTGCATAACAAAAACAATTTCAGCAAAAAGATAATAAAAACAAATTGAGCAAACATAAATAAAAAATCAGGAGCACAAATTTGATTATTGCAACAGCTACATCAGAAATCAAAAAAGAAAAAAACATACCTTTCAATACAAACTTGTTAGCCTTTAGCATTGCTAATGAGACTTATTACTCTATGTTGAATACAAAATTATATATGAAATTCACATACATACCCAACTGCAATTTTAACAAATAGGAAAAAAAACAAAACAATCGATTTCATCTTCTGATTAGTATCCACATCCCACCAAAACACAACTCAAATGATAGTTCATGAACGATCAATTTTAGGAATAGATTAATCAGAATCTAGCAATCGACATCTATGTGGGTGTATGATAGTTCATGAACAATCAATTTTAGGAAAAGAAGCATTGATTTCAGCAAAGATTAATAAGAAAAATTGATTTGAGGAGGATACAATAGATTTTAAAAGTTTTTGATTTCAGGAAAGGAAACATACTTGTTCACGAGGATGACGACGACGAAGGGAGGCTGAGGCGGTAACTGAGAAGGTTGGGCTGACCGATAACGGCGATGTGCTGATGTGCCAATGTGAGGCAGCGAATCAAAGGCTGAATGGGGAAGGAAGTTTTAAATCGAAGGTTGGATGGAGAAGGAAAATGTGACGGATTCGATGGGGGGAAACAAGAAAGCGGCGTTCTTTTTTTTTTTTTATGTCGGGTCCGTTTTTTTAGGTTTTAGGCTAGAAGTGGTTTAAAGAGGTAAAGCAAGTGTTGCATGGCGCAGAACACGCGCATGAGTTTTTTAGGCTAAAAACTTTCAAAAAACAAACTGTTGCAGGATGGAAAGTGTTGCGCGTGTGTTGCGCCACAAAGCAATAAGTTGTAAGAAGAGATTTTTTTTACAAAAAACAAACATCACCTTAGCTTGTTGGAGAAATTCGTAACTATAAGTTGAATGCTATATTTGAAAAAAAAAACGTTGAAGCCAAGATTAATATGGAAGTAATGAAAGTTAAATGCTATAAATAACATTATGATAAAAGTAAAATGATATGATTCACATTAAAAAAATACTATAAGTGGCATTAAAATGTTTTACTTATCATTAAG
Source organism: Lactuca sativa (assembly GCF_002870075.4). Lineage (NCBI taxonomy): Eukaryota > Viridiplantae > Streptophyta > Magnoliopsida > Asterales > Asteraceae > Lactuca > Lactuca sativa. Next base: position 170,414,057 of record NC_056626.2, on the reverse strand, counting down.
ATGAATGTAATGGACTATAACATGAAAGTTGAATGATATAACAAAAAAATAAAAATAAAGAGAAACATATGTGATGTAGAAAAAGGTCCTTTTTGCGGTGCTTTCAAGTGTAAGAGTTGCTCCTGCATCAAATATTCAAATAAGAAGCCTAGCGTCATCAATGTTTTTTTTTTTTACTTTGGGAAAGATAGGGTCATAATGTTCTTCCACATGTAACCTATCAAGATTCAAGCTCATTAAATATCAATGATAAATAAAAGATATTAACATTGATCAAAGTTTCAGATTAAAACACTAAATATTTATATCCAACCACCTAACAAATCCACAAAAAAGGCCTACTAGACTATTTGTCTACCGTGGTTAAGGTGTCGTTTGTTTTTTTGAAGCGAAAATGCATGGAATATGCGGACCACCTCTACAACCTTTTGTAGCAGATAAGGGGAACCAAACGACTGCAACATATAATAATAAGTCTGTTTTTTAACATATGCAGACTGTTGTAATAAGCTAAAGTAAGGTGTGAAGTGGTTTAAAACAGAGGATCAAGTGCTACGCCACGCAGCACATGCGCTATAGTTTTTAAGTCAGAAGTCTTCTGAAAAAACAAACATTTGCGAAGGGCCAAATGTTGCACGTGTGCTGCACGACACATCAATAAATGGTCAGGAGTGGTTTTTTAGAAAAAAAAAAAAAAAGAAAACAGAACCTAAGTCACTTTGGATTTATTAATTTTCTAAATGATATTAAAGCAACCTAATATGATAGGTCCATGTACATACATACATAACATATGAATTTTATAAATAGGAACATATTTCCAGACCAAGTAACATATTTTGAATTTTCACACCATATAACATATTTTCATAGGTGTTTCTTTTTTTTACATATTTAGTCCATCCTTAAATTACTTGAGGATTAGGTCTTAGCCTTGTATAAATATTAATACTAATATAATAATTTGTTATTTTGTAACAGCCCGGAACCTCAGGTATTATTAAATTATGTTTTTGGGGTGATTTAAAAGGGGGACTCGGCGAGTTGGAGCCTAGACTCGCCGAGTAGGATCGCAGACTTGGTCGCGGGATCGCGACGGGACTCGACGAGTCCAGGCATGGACTCGGCGAGTCGACGCTGTTCAGCAGAAACCCTAACCGTTCAGTTTGATCGTATATAACGCCTCTTAGGCCGTCATTTGCAGTCTTTTGATCGATTGAAAGGGACCCTAATTGTTGTGGACGGCTAGGGCAAGAGAGAAAGCTATTGGAACTTGGAGGAACTTGCTAGGCAAGAAGAAGAAGAAATTGGCCAAAGGAATATCAAGGGGGATCAAGTTCTGAGGTTTGGAGAACACAGAAGGAACGTTCTCAGGTAATATTCGGACCAAAATCTGTTATCTTGATGTGTCTATGAGTTTAGGGTTTATGAAACCCATTTAGGGAGTAGATGGGTTATTATGTTGTTACCCAAACGCTTTTACCCCCAGTAATGAGATGTTTAGATGTCCAGAGGGTCCCATGGTTGTATACCTTGGGGCCATACGTGATTCAGGAAGCAGTTACTCGTCTGCATGGCATGGACTCGCCGAGTTGTTCTTCAGACTCGGCGAGTAGCTTGAAGATGTACTGGGACTCGCCGAGTTGTTCTTCAGACTCGGCGAGTGGAGTCGGGGTGGCCCCGCGATTCTTCCAGGAGTAACTCGTCGGGTCGAGGTGGGTACTCGACGAGCAGATAAGGAATCTCAGAAAGTTGAAAGACGTCTAGACTCGCCGAGTCGCCATGGGACTCGCCGAGTCCAGTCGAGTTGACCGTTGACCAGAGTTGACCTAAGTCTGACTTCTTAGGGATAGTCACACCTAGCTGTTATGAGTGTTAATGAGTTATGTAATGTTATAGGAGGGTTGTAGCTCGTTGGTTGTGCGCGAGTGATTTCAGGAGTTGCTAGCTTTCAGCATTTTCGAGGTGAGTCTTCTCACTATACCGTACCCGGAAGGGTTTGACTGTGTGACCGGAAGGTCGGATATGATATGTGATATGTATGCTATATGTGGTAAGCTAAGTGTTATATGGATATGTATGCTGTATGTGGTAAGTTAAGTATTATATGTGCTATGTATGATATGTGGGCCGGAAGGCAATATGTTACGGGCCGGAAGGCGATTATGTTATGGTCCGGAAGGCGTTGTAATGAGGACCAGAAGGTCAGGGCCTGGAAAGGCGTATGTGTGTAAGTGTATATTGGGGAACTCACTAAGCATTTATGCTTACAGTTGTTGTGTATGTATGTATTTCAGGTACCAGCGAGGACCGTGGGAAGGCGCCGGCATGATCGATACACACTGAAGATTGTTTTAGGATCTTGGGAGTTGAATAATTGTATTGACTGAATAATTATACTTTTTATGCCTTAATTTTAATGGAAAATATTATGTTTTCAAAATGAAAATTTTGTTTGAAAAATTTGAGTTGTTACAATTGGTATCAGAGCCTTGGTTTGAGGGATTCGGGTGCACCTTCGGGGGTAACTGAACTCAAACCGAGGATTTGAGGAAACTTTTCAAATAAAGGCATAAATTTTGTAAATGGTTTTGTAGTAAGCAAGAAAGAAGCAGTGTGTACGATCAGTCAGCGCCCGAACGGTAAAAGATCCCCAAAATACCTTACGATATTATATGATATGAATTGTTATGCATGCTAAAAGACTAGGTATTCATGATAGGACTAGAGTGGCCTGATTTGTGATGCCTTAGTCTAGGAAAGTTGCTTATATGAGATGCTTTGCTAGTATGCGGGTAAATAGAGCGTATCAGAAGTAGAGTACTCACTATCTGGAGTTTGGGGAGGAGGACTTGGGATGAACATTGATGCGGTGTGGTCGGTAGTATTGGGCCCGTACTACCGAGGACACCGGGTCAGTGGGAGGCCCAAGTAAGAATCCCTGGATATCTGGGTCTGAGTAGGGTTGCGTGTCGAGTATGATTATGCTCGGTGGAATCTCTGATAGTTTTATGTTGTATTTCAGAGATATCATGGTTAGACCGCGGCACGGGGCGAGTACGAGCGGTGTGAGTGACGAGGATATTCGTCAGATGATCCACGAGGAGGTGGCGGCGGCGATCCGGGCTGAGATCCCGGAGATGTTTGGGTCCATCAAGACCACTCTGATGGAGACGTTCGACGAGCGGTACGCCGCATTGACTGAGGCTGCAACCGCTGCAGCCACCGCAGCTGTGGCCGCTGCTAGACCACAGGGGGGTGATTCATTGCTGTTCCGAGAGTTCAGCAACACGAAGCCACCAGAGTTCGATGGGACGCAGGATCCGATTGCTGCGATGAGGTGGATCGCAGATATAGAGGGGTGCTTCTACACTTGTTCATGCCCGGAGCACCTGAGAGTACGGTTCGCTTTGAACCAGCTCCGTCTGGGAGCCAAGGACTGGTGGAAGTTCGTGACGGCAAACTTCACTTTAGCAGAGACTGCGGCGGTGACATGGGAGGGGTTCACTACCATGTTCAGGGATGAGTACGTTCCCCCGGTAGAGCGGGAACGATTGGTTCAGGAGTTCTTAACCCTCAAGCAGGGTACTGATTCGGTGGCGGTGATCACGCGGAAGTTCCACGAGAGGGCGATGTTTTGCCCCGAGCTAGTGGCCACAGAGCAGGCTCGGATGAGCCGGTACTTGGGTATTCTGAGGCGGGAGATCCGGGAGTTTGTGTCAAACTCCACCTATCATACTTTTACTGAGCTTCAGGCGAATGCCAGGAAGCGTGAGATCGAGTTAGAGACTCAGGCCAGGGAGGAGGCCGAGTCTCAGCAGGCAGACCGGCGACCGGCTCAGTCTCAGCCGGCAGCCAAGCGGATCAAGTCCGCCGATTCGAGGACGGGAGGTTCGAAGAACCGCACTTGCGTAAAGTGCGGTAAGGGTCATGATGGGGCGTGTCGAGCCGGTGCTTGCTACAAGTGTGGCAAGGAGGGACACATTGCTAGGGAGTGTCCCAAGGGATTTATGGTTTGCTTTCATTGCAACCAGACCGGCCATCGGAAGGCCGAGTGCCCTCAGCTTCGTCAGGGATCTGCACCTGTTGCCAGGACTATTGAGACTCGACCGGTGAAGGTCGAGGCCCCGAGGGCTCGTGGGAGAGCCTTTCAGCTGACTGCGGAGGAGGTCCGCGCTGCGCCCGATGTTGTGGCAGGTATGTTGTCATTCATGTAATTATTTTAATATCGATATGTTATGCTTATATTATTATGCGCGTAGGTACTTTCCTTGTGAATTCTGTGCCTGCCTTAGTGTTATTTGACTCGGGTGCGAGTAGGTCCTTTGTGTCCTTAACCTTTAGTCAGCAGATCGGCGTGAGTCGTGAGTCGTTGAGTCAACCTTTGCGGGTTTCTATAGCTGATGAGAAGGTGATTCGTGCTACGGAGGTTCTTCGGGGATGTGTACTAGAGATTTTCGGGGTTGAATTTCCGATTGACCTGATTCCTATTGCGATGGGGGATGTCTGTGTTATCGTGGGCATGGACTGGTTGGGCCGATTCGGCGCTGTCATCGACTGCGAGCGCCAGTTGGTGACCATTCGAGACCATAATGGGGGAGTCCTTTCGGTGTACGGTGAGGGTACTCGTTCAGGATCAGCTTTTTGTTCGGCCGCTAGGGCGAGGCAGTGTCTACGGCAGGGCTGTAAAGGTTTTGTGGCGTATGTGATGGATACGCGGGAGGTTTCCGAGAAACCGAAGTCAGTTGAGGAAGTTCCGGTGGTGCGCGAATTTTCAGATGTCTTTCCCGAGGAGTTGCCGGGAGTACCGCCTGTGAGGCAAGTAGAGTTTAGTATTGATCTGGTTCCGGGGGCAGCGCCTATTGCTAAAGTGCCCTATCGTCTTGCACCTCCAGAGATGCAAGAGTTGTCTTCGCAACTCCAGGAATTGCTGGGAAAGGGATTCATTCGGCCGAGCAGCTCGCCATGGGGAGCACCTATTCTGTTCGTCAAAAAGAAGGATGGTTCACACCGGATGTGCATTGATTACCGGGAGTTGAAGAAGCTAACGGTCAAGAACCGTTACCCGTTGCCGAGGATCGATGATTTATTCGATCAGTTGCAGGGAGCGTCTTGGTTTTCCAAGATCGATCTGAGGTCGGGTTACCATCAGGTGAGAGTACGGGATGAAGATGTCCAGAAGACAGCGTTTAGGACGCGATATGGGCATTATGAGTTTGTGGTGATGCCTTTTGGACTCACCAATGCCCCGGCTGTGTTCATGGATCTCATGAACAGGGTATGCAGGCCGATGTTGGATCGGTCGGTGATCGTATTTATCGACGACATTCTGGTGTATTCGAGATCGAGAGAGCAGCATGAGGAGCATTTGAGGGAGGTCCTTGAGGTATTGAGGTCGGAGAAGCTTTATGCAAAGTTCTCCAAATGTGACTTCTGGTTGCGGGAGGTCCAGTTTCTAGGACATGTAGTTAATCAGAAAGGGATATTGGTCGATCCGGCCAAGGTTGAGGCGGTGATGAGTTGGGAGGTGCCGAAGTCACCCTCTGAGATCAGAAGTTTCCTTGGGTTGGCAGGGTATTATCGGAGATTCATCAAGGATTTCTCCAAGATCGCAATGCCACTCACCAGATTGACCCGAAAGGGTGTTACGTTCTCATGGGGGCCCGAGCAGCAGACCTCCTTTGAGACACTTCGCCAGAGATTGTGCGAAGCCCCGGTATTAGCTCTCCCAGAAGGGATGGAAGATTTCGTGGTATATTGCGACGCATCGATTTCGGGATTGGGTGCAGTGTTGATGCAGAGGGGTCATGTGATAGCTTATGCCTCGAGGCAGCTGAAGCCTCATGAGGCGAGATATCCCACGCATGATTTAGAGCTGGGAGCAGTAGTGTTCGCTCTCAAGATTTGGCGTCACTACTTGTATGGGGTTCGATGTACGATATACACGGACCATAAGAGTTTGAAGTATCTGATGGATCAACCCAACCTAAATATGCGTCAAAGGAGGTGGTGGGATGTGGTCAAGGATTATGATTGTGAGATCCTGTACCACCCAGGCAAGGCTAATGTGGTAGCCGATGCATTGAGCCGCAGGGCGGAGAGCACTCCATTGCGAGATGTGTGCTTGAGACTGACCGTGATGACTCCTGTATTGGACGATATTCGTAGGGCACAGGCTGAGGCTGTGCGACCAGAAATGCAGAAGAAAGAGCGGGTTGTGGGGTTAATCTCAGAGTTTGTTAAGGATGGTCGAGGCCTTATGACGTTTCGGGGTCGGATTTGGGTGCCGTTCGTGGGCGGTACGCGTATTACGTTGATGGAAGAGGCTCATAAATCGAAATTCTCGATTCATCCCGGTGCTACAAAGATGTATTTGGATCTAAGGAAGGAATATTGGTGGCCCTGTATGAAGAGGGACGTGGCATGGTTCGTTGAGAGGTGCTTGACCTGTCGTAGGGTTAAGGCTGAGCACCAGAGACCGCATGGCAAGTTACAGCCATTGGAGATCCCCGAGTGGAAGTGGGAACAGATCGCCATGGATTTTATCACCAAATTGCCAAGGACTACTAGGGGAGTAGACGCAATTTGGGTGATCGTGGATAGGTTGACAAAGAGTGCACACTTCCTTGCCATCAGTGAGAGTTCTTCGGCGGAAAAGTTAGCGGAGATATACGTGAAAGAGGTGGTATCTCGGCACGGAGTGCCGATCTCGATTGTGTCGGACCGCGATGTGCGCTTCACTTCCAGGTTCTGGAAGAAATTCCACGAGGAGCTGGGTACTAAGTTGCACTTTAGTACCGCATACCATCCCCAGACAGACGGTCAGAGCGAGCGGACGATTCAGACGCTGGAGGACATGCTCCGAGCGTGTGTGTTAGACTTCGGGGGTAGTTGGGATGCGTACTTACCATTGGCGGAGTTCTCCTACAACAACAGCCATCATTCGAGCATAGGTATGCCGCCTTTCGAGCTGTTGTATGGTAGGAGGTGCCGGACTCCCATTTGCTGGGGAGAAGTGGGACAGAGAGTAATGGGCAGCACGGAGATCGTGCTCCAGACGTCAGAACAGATTCAGCGAGTGAGACAAAGGTTATTGACTGCCCAGAGCCGACAGAAGAGTTATGCAGACAGGCGCCGATCCGAGCTTGAATTTCAAGTCGGCGACTACGTTCTCCTGAAGGTCTCTCCTTGGAAAGGAGTGATTCGATTCAGGAAGAGAGGCAAATTGGGACCCCGGTATATTGGGCCATTTCGTGTGATTGCAAGGATAGGCCGGGTAGCCTACCGGTTGGAGTTACCAGCGGAGTTGGGTCAGATCCATGACACTTTTCATGTGTCGCAGTTGAGGAAATGCATAGCCGATGAGTCGGCAGTGGTTCCACTGGAAGATATTCAGGTGGATGCGAGCCTGAATTACGCGGAGAGACCAGTGGCGATCAAGGATCGGAAGATCAAGGTTCTGAGGAACAAGGAAGTACCTCTGGTGCTAGTTCAATGGCAACACCGTAGGGGATCGGAATTGACTTGGGAGCCGGAACGTGAGATGCGGGAGCAGCATCCGGAACTATTTGCAGAGTGAGACTTCGAGGGCGAAGTCTAATCCAAGTGGGGGAGAGTTGTAACAGCCCGGAACCTCAGGTATTATTAAATTATGTTTTTAGGGTGATTTAAAAGGGGGACTCGGCGAGTTGGAGCCTAGACTCGCCGAGTAGGATCGCAGACTTGGTCGCGGGATCGCGACGGGACTCGACGAGTCCAGGCATGGACTCGGCGAGTCGACGCTGTTCAGCAGAAACCCTAACCGTTCAGTTTGATCGTATATAACGCCTCTTAGGCCGTCATTTGCAGTCTTTTGATCGATTGAAAGGGACCCTAATTGTTGTGGACGGCTAGGGCAAGAGAGAAAGCTATTGGAACTTGGAGGAACTTGCTAGGCAAGAAGAAGAAGAAATTGGCCAAAGGAATATCAAGGGGGATCAAGTTCTGAGGTTTGGAGAACACAGAAGGAACGTTCTCAGGTAATATTCGGACCAAAATCTGTTATCTTGATGTGTCTATGAGTTTAGGGTTTATGAAACCCATTTAGGGAGTAGATGGGTTATTATGTTGTTACCCAAACGCTTTTACCCCCAGTAATGAGATGTTTAGATGTCCAGAGGGTCCCATGGTTGTATACCTTGGGGCCATACGTGATTCAGGAAGCAGTTACTCGTCTGCATGGCATGGACTCGCCGAGTTGTTCTTCAGACTCGGCGAGTAGCTTGAAGATGTACTGGGACTCGCCGAGTTGTTCTTCAGACTCGGCGAGTGGAGTCGGGGTGGCCCCGCGATTCTTCCAGGAGTAACTCGTCGGGTCGAGGTGGGTACTCGACGAGCAGATAAGGAATCTCAGAAAGTTGAAAGACGTCTAGACTCGCCGAGTCGCCATGGGACTCGCCGAGTCCAGTCGAGTTGACCGTTGACCAGAGTTGACCTAAGTCTGACTTCTTAGGGATAGTCACACCTAGCTGTTATGAGTGTTAATGAGTTATGTAATGTTATAGGAGGGTTGTAGCTCGTTGGTTGTGCGCGAGTGATTTCAGGAGTTGCTAGCTTTCAGCATTTTCGAGGTGAGTCTTCTCACTATACCGTACCCGGAAGGGTTTGACTGTGTGACCGGAAGGTCGGATATGATATGTGATATGTATGCTATATGTGGTAAGCTAAGTGTTATATGGATATGTATGCTGTATGTGGTAAGTTAAGTATTATATGTGCTATGTATGATATGTGGGCCGGAAGGCAATATGTTACGGGCCGGAAGGCGATTATGTTATGGGCCGGAAGGCGTTGTAATGAGGACCAGAAGGTCAGGGCCTGGAAAGGCGTATGTGTGTAAGTGTATATTGGGGAACTCACTAAGCATTTATGCTTACAGTTGTTGTGTATGTATGTATTTCAGGTACCAGCGAGGACCGTGGGAAGGCGCCGGCATGATCGATACACACTGAAGATTGTTTTAGGATCTTGGGAGTTGAATAATTGTATTGACTGAATAATTATACTTTTTATGCCTTAATTTTAATGGAAAATATTATGTTTTCAAAATGAAAAATTTGTTTGAAAAATTTGAGTTGTTACATATTTAATTAATGAAATGACTAAAGCTAATTTATGTTGGTAATTTTAGTATTATCAACATATTTTAATGTGATTATTATTGCCGTCGAGACAATTTGAGTTCAATTTACTATCCAAGACTCGAGGTGATGAGTGCACTGTTAAATGTGAACTTAAGTATACGAGGGTCCGGGGGCAACCCCCTTGTAACAGCCCAAAATCCAGGTAAGCTTTATGGTCCTTCTATTTTGAAAGTTGGCAAATTTAGTCCTTTGAGTTGTATGTTGAATTGGCGAGTACGCTGGACGTACTGGGGTGTGCGCCGCGCGTACTCACGCGCTTAATTTGGACGCGGACTTGACCGAGTACGCTGGGCGTACTCAGGGGTACGCTGGGCGTAGTGAGCGCAGATGCAAACCCTAATTTCTGGCTTGTGCACTATAAAAGGAACATGTGGCCCTTTGCCCTAGCCACCATATTCCTTGAGTGAGTCCCTTGAGAGCTGAGATCCGTGCCTTAGCCTGTGTGTGTATGTTTTGAGGTTGGAGCTAACTTTTCAAGGTGAAGAAGGGAAGGAGGAGCCATTGTTGGTGCTAGAAGTGGAAGAACAAGTGTAGATCCGTGCTCTACAGTGGTTGGAGATCTCTTTTGAGGTAAAAAGCTCAGAGCTTTCCTTGTTCTTCTTAAGTTTTGCTTTTTGGGACCATTTTAGGGTTTTTGGGTCCAAAGTTTGAGACTTTATGTGCAAATAGTCTCCATGAGCATGATTCTGGCCTCTTCTAGTGTGTTTGATGTTAAGGGTTCATAAAAATCCAGTCTTGGTCGTGGATCTAGTATCATGCATGAGTTATAGTCCTATTATGGAAAGAGAAATGGTGTTTTGAACACAAAGTGACCTCTACAGCCATGCAAAGGCATAAAAGTCTCGACTTTATGGGTTAAGTCGTATAAAAGGAGTCGGATCTGGAGTTTGGACGAAAGTCTTAACAGATTAAGGTCTGAATGAGTGGGATAAGGGAACTGGGTGTTACGCTGGGTGTAATCCCAGTACGCGCGGCGTAGAGTGTCGCGTACCCTGATTCTGTGGAAGCTCCGGGTACGCCCAACGTACATGTTGGTACGCGCAACGTAACCCAGAGAGGGTTGACTTTTGTTGACTTTTAGGGTTTGGTCAACTCTAGTGTATTTGAGCCTAGCAGGGGGTAAAATGGTCTTTTACCCTTCCTAAGAGTGTTTAGAGAGTTTGGTCTAGCCTTGGGAAATTATGTTGATGACGAGTGTGTATTTCATATGATTAGGCGGAGGCTAGGTCCTATTCACCGAGTTTAAGGTTTTCCAAGTTACCGAGTTACGCGAGGTGAGTCTTCTCACTATACGTTACCTTGAGTGGTATTCTAAGTTGACCAGAGGGTATTATGTGCTATGTATGAGAATATGTGTTATATTAGAGATTACATGCTATGTGTTATTTGTATGCTGTATGATTATATAGACCGGACCGGAGGGTCCAACGATTCAGACCGGGCCAGAGGGCCCAATGAGCTATGACTGGACCGGAGGGTCCGACGAGCTGCGGGACTGGAGGGTCCCGCTGAGACATCTTGACCGGAGGGTCGGGTTTAGCCTCGAGTGGCGTATTTGTGGTATGTGGTATTTTGGGGAACTCACTAAGCATTTATGCTTACAATTGTTGTGTTTGATGTCTCAGGTACCAGCGAGGACCGTGGGAAGGCGACGGCTTGACTCGTACACACCCACACCGATGGAGTTCACATTAGAGAGATCTTGAGATTTGTTTTGAAAACACTGTTGTTTTGGATTTGAGATTATGATATGATATACATTTTGTGGTTTAAAAATTAAAAATTAAATTGGAAATTTTACGTTGTTACACCCCTGGCGGGGTCTAAAGGCATCGCCCTGAAACCTAAACGGATTTATATATAAGAAAAAAGTCCAACCATAAATTTTCCCACCAAAACCTGTTGATGACATCATGGTGATGTATGCCTCACTTGTGTCCAGAAACTACCCCTTTTAGTGTCAATTTAGTGTAACCAACATTTAATTACGTTTCTTTTCTTGTATAAAAGCAAGGTAATTGTTACAGGAAAATGGATGATCATTTATAGATACAAAATTGATCTTTTCCTATTATCTGTCTCTCAAGAACACAAAACTGATTTTTTGATATTATCCAGGCCCGGTGATGAGGCTGTGCAACCTGTGCACATGCATAGGGCCTTTATTTTTTAGGGGCCTATTTTTTTTAATACTACTATATTCAATTTTGGGCAGGCCCAAAGTCAATGCAAAAAATTCAAGTATTAGTTCACGTACGTAGGCACAAGACCGCGTGAGCAATTGAGCATCACATCGACAACAAGTCAACAACTTAGGCAGCGAAACAAGCAAACAACGACAACAACATTCAAGGGTAACAATTCAACAACTGAAGCACTCAGCCACAGGAAGTGAGAAACAGTAATCATGACTCAATCAGTCAAATGCTTGGAATCACAAAATCAGGTAAAGGAATAAACGATTATGATCAGATTTATGAATTACATAATTAGTTTTACAGTTTATTAATTAGAGTTTTAGACAATTATCATTATCACAAATTCATAATTTTATTAGATTTAGTTTTATTAGTTTTAATGTTTTATCATTATCAGTTTAACAATTTTCCTTGAAATTTTGATTCTTGAATACTTGAAATCTTGAATGTTGAATCATGATTCATGAATGAATGTTGTCATTGTTGGAATGGAATAATTTGATTCTAATAGAATGTCACAACCAAAGAAGGAAATCTAAACAGGGCTTGGCTTAACAGGACAAAAAACTTGAGAATCAATTCTCTTGATTCTAGAAGAACTAAACACAACTTAACGGAAAAAATTACCTAGATAGAAACAGAACAAGGGAGAAAAAAGTTTTCTGGAAAATTACTAGTTGGAATCCTAAACAAACTCAAAAAACTTAAAATTGAAATGTTTTCCCAAAATACCCCTGGTTCTATATTGTCCCGGATTTTGAATTACTCATTAAAATACTAAGATTTTGCTACGTTTATTGCTATAATGTTTATCAATGTTTAAAAAAAAATAGTTTATGTAATTTAATTCGTTACACGTTAATGCTTAAGGGCCTTTTTTTTCCACCTCGTCCCGGGCATTTGAATCCTCAGGACCGGTCCTGATATTATCCCACTTTTAATATTATCCACATCATATTTTTGATATTATCCCACTTCTGACTATAAGGGGTGGGGTGACTTATAGATTTCGGAAAATGATATAATCACGATCCAAGTAATATCCAAGTATTACTGTTATTCTGAAATCCTTATATCTAATAAATTATGCCGATAAAAAAGAATAACATCAGTTATTATAATTTATAACGTTAGTAAGTATTGTTAAATCATCAATGTATAATTTATAATTTATATTTTATATTTTTTTTAATCATAAATAAATAATTTTATAAAGATTTTAAATCAATCTGTACAATTTGATTATCAAATCATTCTGTCTACACATAATATAGTATTTTGAAACTAAGTATCGGTTGAGTGAGTTTGAACACGTATAAAACTGCTCCCAAACAAATGTATATATTAATAGTATCTTTTGTGGATGTGGTTGGAGAAAGCGCTTCAAATTGGTTGAACTAGATGCAAATTTCGATTTATCATCCTACGTAGGGTTGAAATAAACCGAACGAACATGAATGGATGTTTGTTTGTGTTCGTTCGTATAAATTTAAAGGATAAACGAACGAACACGAACAATTAAACAAACAAATTTCTATGTTCGTGTTTGTTTGTTAAGAAATTTAGTTTGTTTGTGTTCGTTTATGTTCGTTCATTTAACTGTTAAACGAACACAACTGAACATAACGAACACCAACACAAACGAGCTTAAGCGAACATAACTTAACATTAAATAACATAAACAAATAAACTTAAATAAACATAAACAAACAAATAGATTTGAAATTAAACAAACAAATGCATACAAATAAATAAATGAACGTAAACAAACAAAAAACGAACATAAATAAACGAATGTAAACAAAACATAATTGAACGAATAAGAACATTGTTTATGTTCGTTCGTTTAACTAAATAAACAATATATCTTGTTCAGATCCGTTTGTTTATTAAATAAACGAACATAAACAAATTTCGCTTACAACTCTAATCTTATGGATATGTTAATAGGAGTTATGTTTTATTTGTAATTGGGGGAACGAGTAAAACTATAAAATTTAATGAAGAATGATTATTTAAATCTCTTTTTAAATTGGTTTATCATAAAAGTTAATTTATTATTATAATTATATAATATCTATTAATCAAATCCCTATTCTAATCTACCTATCTTTTATAATCCACATGTGAATTTTCTACACAATATTACTCCCACGTGTCCTTTTAATAGATGTCTACGTCACTTTTTCCCACCCATTTTCTTTAGCATTACAATACCAGATTTTCTGTAATTGTTGGTAGACAATTATGTATTGATCTTGGTCATTTAATTAGTTCTCATTTAAATCTCCTAAAATCTTTCATGTACAGTTCACAAATTTAGATTTATTTGTGAAATTTGAATACTTTCCATGATAATCTCTACCCTTATTGTATCCATGATGCTTCGATGTACCTTTCTTCTCCAGCACCCCTGTTGAAAACCTCCATGCACCAGCCCTCTCCCACACACTACAACCACCACTCTCTACCAACCCTAACCCTATAATTGACCATCATTTCTTCCCCTGCCACCACTCAATAACAACAGTAACCCTTGAATTGAAAATCGTTGCTTCCTCCACATGCACATCCTACTTAGATTGAACAGATTGTCTATGTGTTTCCATTGAATCGAAGATCCTCAACACTTTTGCTCTGCCTCTTTCATCTCATTAATTGATTGCCAAATTGTAATTTCATGACATTATTCTGTCAAGTTTTGTACACCTCATTTTTTCTAAACCTAACACGATATAAATTTTATTAGGGGTGGAATTGGTATGGTACCAATTCATTTTTCTCTAAACCGTGTACCGTACCAACTATAATTGGTATAAAAAAATTTCTACCGGTACCGTACCAAGTATACTTGGTACCAATTTATTTGGTTACCAACATGTTTGGTTGGTACAAATTGGTAATGGTATATACCAACTTCTTTTAATTTTTTATTGTAACATTTAAAAATAAGCAAAGACATCGAGATTTTGATGTTTAGTATAGAAATTAGTTACGTTGTTCTTTTTGTTTACAAAAGAACTCTATTAAAATAAAGACATCGAGATTTTAATGTTTAGTATAGAAATTAGTTACGTAGTTCTTTTTATTTACAAAAGAATTATACTAAATAACGCTAAAATAACGTTTTAACTTTGTGCTTTAACGTGGTAATAACTATCGACTAATACAATCAAATGACTAATATAATATTATTAAAACTGTAAACACTAAACACAATTAATAGTTGAAATATACGATTTCATTTATATATATATATATATATATATATATATATATATATATATATATATATATATATATATATATATATATATATATATATATATATATAATAAATTGGTTGGTACGGTATTACCATGGTATTCAAATTTTTGTATCATTACCGTACCAACATTGATCAATTGGTACGGTACTACCAACCAAACATGTTGGCTACCAAATATATTGGCTACCAAGTTTATTGGTTCGGTTGGTAACATGTTGGTTGGTTTTCCGTGGTACAATTTTGTCAGCCCTAAATTTTATGGTTTATACACCATGTAACTCAAATTACCAAATATTACATATGCTTTATTAGTTATATGTTGAAGATGGTGATGAGGGTGAGCCAATATCAAAAGTTAGAAAATTGTACACGATAGCTCATGTGGTGGAATCATTGGGAAGGGCAGATCCATGACTAGGTAAGAAATGATTAGGTAAGAATGTTTCAATATGAGCTATTACTTTTGACATATAAAAGTCGTGACAGCTTAAAACTTCCATTTTTGATATCTTATTACAAGGACTTCACTGAAGATTCTGAAGCTAACATTAAGATCTCACATCAGGATCACAACTATATTTGATTAAATGATAGGATGGTAATAGTAATTGGCACCCTAAAACAACTGGTGCAAGCTATTAATCCGATTTTATAAAAAATATCTGAAGATCTCTACTATTTATACAGTCATAGCAGCACAAACCGAATGTTATCAAAGGACATAGAAACACTCGAGTAAGCTTGAATCCAATTGCGTTTCTTTCGTTCTTCTTTTATCCCCATTAAAACCACAAGCAAAACGGGCAGTTCTTTGTTATTGTCGCATATCAGTTAACTGGTTTTATTAGTAAAATCTTTTCACTTTTATCTTATTTTTTTTGTTTTTCTTCGTGGGTTTGGTCTTACTTATTACATCTATGTTCTTAACCAACTCCCATATAAAATATTGATAGTTTAGTCTTTCTTTCTTATTGTAATGTCCATGATTTAGTGTTTGTTGTGTTTATGGTTATCTAATGTACTTATTGCTTGATTGAAGGAGTAAATTGAACAGTCAATCAGCAGAGATTAATATCAATGGGAATAGGGGAGGGGTTCACATGAAAAAGGATTTTCTTACGATAAGTTAACCTTGGAATCGTGGCGGGATTAAGTAGTAATAAGTTGCATCTTTAGTTTAAGCTACTATTATGAATTAATGGGTAGTTTTTTATTTTAGAGTTCTTAAATAGAATCGGGATTTATTGGATGATTAGATGATTTTAACTATTACGTTATATGATATACACTAAACGAGACAATGGTTTACACCATGTATCTTTTATGCAATATCCTCTCCTTCATCAACAGGCATGTCCGCCATAAACGGTTCAAAAGGTATTGTAAACTGAAAATACGTTCATTTTTTGTCTTCTTTGTTTAAAGTTTTTAATTTTTAAGTTATGTAAACTGCAGAGAATAGGAAACTCACAATCAGAAAGAAGTTAGGGAACTGTCGTTCACATTCAAACTTGTATTGTCTTGAACAAGATCATGGTTGCTACAATTGAGTTTCTGTTATGTAATTTTTAGGTCCATTTAAGTTAAATAAAACACTTTATTCCATTTTTTTTGTTTTGATACAAGACATTGCTGATTACAAGCCATTTGGCTATGAAAGGGAAAGCCAGATGGTAAAAGAAAAGAATATAAGGATTATGGAAGTGTAATCTGAAAGTTTGGTTGATGAAATGATGAATACATCATATAAATAAATTTTTTTTGTATTGCAAGGAATAAAGAAAGGGCAAGATGGTCATTTGAACTTAAACGAGGTTTTATTTTATAAAATATGGCTTGTTTTGAAAGCGGATTTTTATTTGTTGTACTTTGCTAATTTTAAAGTTGTATACAAACAAGTATTTATAAATTTTTTGATTAATTATTATTAATTTTAACTATCAATATTCATTTAATTTGTTAACTGTGGTTTCCATAGGTTATAACCTAGTAAAAGAATAGATTTATTCTCATTTTGCCATGTGTCACACTATTAAGTCTCCTAATTAATATTATGTCACTTCTCACCTATTGATTCTTTTCCATTTTAAATTTCAAAGTTTAAATTTTTCACTCTAATTACATTAAGTTAATAACATTAAAATAAAAATTGAAATAAAGTTAATACAAATTATAAGTTGATATAATTTCATGTATTTAATTAAATCAACGATTATAATTTTATATAACTAAAAAAATCTCTTAATTAATAATTTATTTAAAATAATTGATTAATAACTTTCATTCTTTAATATGAAAGTTTAATTAATTTTGTAACGATTGTTCTCCCATGTTATAAAGTAATTGCTATAATAATGACATAATTCATTTAAAAATAATTAAGAAAAGATTTTGAATGATTTAAGACGTTGGAAATTTTCACCCCCAATTAAGATTCTTGCTAGAACTAGGGATTCCAAGTATAAGGTTGTTAAATTATGGAATATTATGTCACTTCTCACCTTGATTCTTCTCCATTTTAAATTTCAAAGTTTAATTTTTCACTCTAATTACATTAAGTTAATAACATTAGAATAAAAATTAAAATAAAGTTAATACAAATTATAAGTTGATATACTTTCATGTATTTAATTAAATCAACGATTATAATTTTATATAACTAAAAAAATCTTTTAATTAATAATTTATTTAAAAAAATTGATTAATAACTTTCATTCTTTAATATGAAAGTTTAATTAATTTTGTAACCATTGTTCTCCCAGGTTATAAAGTAATTGCTATAATAATAACATAATTCATTTAAAAATAATTAAGAAAAGATTTTGAATGATTTAAGACGTTGGAAATTTTCACCCCCAATTAAGATTCTTGCTAGAACCAGGGATTCCAAGTATAAGGTTGTTAAATTATGGACCTGAAGTGACATAACTAATATTATGTCACTTCTCACATATTGATTCTTCTCCATTTTAAATTTCAAAGTTTAAATTTTTCACTCTAATTACATTAAGTTAATAACATTAGAATAAAAATTAAAATAAAGTTAATACAAATTATAAGTTGATATAATGTCATGTATTTAATTAAATCAACGATTATAATTTTATATAACTAAAAAAAATCTCTTAATTAATAATTTATTTAAAATAATTGATTAATAACTTTCATTCTTTAATATGAAAGTTTAATTAATTTTGTAACTGTTGTTCTCCCATGTTATAAAGTAATTGCTATAATAATGACATAATTCATTTAAAAATAATTAAGAAAAGATTTTGAATGATATAAGACGGTTGGAAATTTTCACCCCCAATTAAGATTCTTGCTAGAACTAGAGATTCCAAGTATAAGGTTGTTAAATTATGGACCTGAAGTGACATAATTAATATTATGTCACTTCTCACCTATTGATTCTTCTTCATTTTAAATTTCAAAGTTTAAAATTTTTATTTTAATTATATTAAATTAATAACATTAAAATAAAAACTAAAATAAAGTTAATACAAATTATAAGAAAATATAACTTCATGTATTTATTTAAATCAACGATTATAATTTTATATAACTAAAAAAATATATTTTAATAAATTTATTTAAAATAATTGATTAACAACTTTGAGTCTTTAATATATAAGTTTAATTAATTTTATAATCATTGTTCGTTTTTAATATATAAATTTAATTAATTTTATAATCATTGTTCGTTATAAACTAGTTGCTATAATAATAACATATAATTCATTTAAAAATAATTAAAAAAAGATTTCGAGTGATTTAAGATGTTGGAAATTTTCCACCCCAATAAGATTCTTGTTAGAACTACCGAATTCCAAGTATAAGGTTGTTAAATTTTGGCCCAAGCAAGCATTGTTCCACATGAAGATGATCACATATTGCTTTGTGAGGAGATGCACATGACATTTTCGTGGCTGCGCGCAACGTTGTTCACGGCCCTCCATATGCCACCGTGGCTAATAATTTATTCCAAACGCTTTTTCCAAAGTATCATGGCCGTATGTATAACAAGGGATATTTATTTCATTTCAATAACACTTGCTAAGATAATAGCGAAATAACAAAAAAAAAATACACCTTAAGTTTGTGAAAAAAATACCAGCTTTACCCCAACATAACATTTATGTGTGTAGATGTTTTGTATTGTAGGCCATGTATATAATTAACATGTGGTTCATTTGCATATTCATGTTCATGTGTTTATGATCCTATACATTCATCGTCTTAGACTAACAACAAACAAACATATACAAGGTAATTTGTTAAGCTAATAAATATTAACAAAACATTCATTCATTTGTGTGTTTATGTTCAATGGCATGTTCAGTTAAAAACTCAAATAAACACACAGGAACAACCCTAATTTGTGTTTTGTTCAATTCTTTTACAACCCTAATCAACACCAACACACAAAACTGCTTAAAAAAGACAGGCATATGCCTCACAAATAATAAGCAATAGTTAAAGACTTTCATAACCAGGCCAAAAACCATCAAAATTGTATTCTGAAAATTGGTGTAAACCAAAACGAGTTGCACATTTAACTATCCTCATGCAAACCAAACATTAATATGATTGAATAACAAGATAATTATGATAAAAATATCAGATCAGAGCTTCATTTCCTACCACCAACCTTGTAAGCCTGTCTGTTCTTCTTCTTCACACCAGATTTTGAGACCTTAAGACTCCTGCTCACAGCACTCAACCTAGCAAGTGCAGCCTTCTTCAAATCTGGCCTGTAATAGTTATCTCCCACCTATTCAAAATAAACCAGCATCATACAACTCTCAGATCATATAAACTGCAGAATCAGTTAAGAGCTACATACAGACTGTTTTTTTTTTTCCAAAAATGGGGTTTACCTGGTTTGAAACTGCCTTTGCCATGCGGTAGAACTCCTTTTTCATAATGGATTTGTTAAGCAAACTTGCAGGTTTTCCCTGTTTCTTGGTTTTAGTCGTTGCAAGCAACACAGATTGATCTTTACCAGCTGGCTGGATAGTGACTGTCTTCTTGTTGGCTAGTCCTACAAGTATATTTCAAACAAACATACTGTAAAAATCTATCATTCAAATCAATAACCCCAAATTGTTGCGACAAAAAGCAAATCGATTTTGATTGGTTGTGAGTGGTAGAAAATATCAGTTTCTAGAAGGAAGCTGTGTACAAAAATCATGGAGAGCAAACGCTAGCGCGGAAATCGCAAACGAAAAAGAAAGTATTGATTGATGAAATGATTACCAGAGTGTTTGTATGAGTTGAGATTGTAGAGATTATTAGGCTCTTTGCTAAACTGAACGCTTTGATTTCCATTGCCGAACTCCTTCACGAGAAAAGAGTTGTTCTTCTTTACGATCTCCCATATCAGCTGCCCTGGTACTGTCGCCATTGCTCCTACTTCACTGCAAATCAGAGTCGATAACATTCAACATACAAACGACCTAACAAACCAAAATGTACGAACATAATTCGCCGTAGCTAAAGCTGAGATTACATACCGTTAGGGTTTTGCTAAGGCGGCGATTTCCCTTGTGAGAGTTCTTGAAGACGGATCATGGAGACGTAATTCTTCTATATATGCCTCCATCAAAACCCTAGCTTGGTTTTAATTTAGATCCTCATACTTTGATTATTTACAATTAAACCCCTCTGCTTTTTTAAACTCAGACGACCAATTTTGGACTGGGCTAACTTTTGGACTTGAGAATGAGGCCCAAATTCTTGTTATATGGATTATAAAATACTCCTTTTGAATTTTTGGCATTCCATGTTCAAAGTTCAAACCGTTAATATTAAGATGACTAAATTATAAAGAATGTAGCCTCTTTCATCTCTATTTGTAATTGAGTCTATAAAATTGGTAAATCATATCTTATTTGAGTAGCCTATTTGGAAGGTCAATTGCGGAATATTAGCTATATTTTGTGTCATAGTTTGAATCATGGACTTGTGTGAAATTTCACTTCTCAACCACTAGGCTCTCATCATGGCGCTTGTAATTTAGTCTATAAAATTTGTAACTAGGGGTACAATCCATGGCACGATACGACAACAATACATGATATAAAACAAAGCATTGGAAGAAATTCAAATTCAAATTCAAATTTTTGTTTGTGTTCGTGTCAAGTGTACAAACACGACATCATATCGTGTTGTGTTCGTGTTTGAGATTCGATACGATATTAACATGTGCTTGTCGTATTTTGTAAGATTAATTTTGAATTAAATAAAATAAAGATTTATTTTATTTTTTTTGTGTGTCGTTTTTATCAGTTTTTAATTGGGTTGTTTCCGTGTTAGTAAAACAAAGCACAACATCGTGTCATGTTATATTTGTGTTATATAAAAGTTGTTGTATCTTGTCATGTCAGCTAAAAACACAAAACAACTATCGATGTCACCCCTAACCGTAACCTCTTCATAATGCACTATCATTGGTTCTCCATATATATGATATTTTTTTTTTTACTTTTCCTCAGTTTTATACTATTTTTTTTTGTAAAATGTATCTCAGCCTAAGACTTTGTTTGCGCAATATTATTTTTGATGCAAAAATAGTCTTTCAATATAAGTAACACAAAAAAACATCTTCAAATGCTAAAAAAAAATAGTACTTTTTTTTTTTTTTTTTTTCATTTCACGGTTAATACTGGGACTGCACAGTGACCCATTTTACAAGTTTCTTGGTGCTAAATGTCGTCGTTTATAGAATTTCATAATGCCCACTACAAATCGCAATGGATCCCCTGCCAAATATGTGGTTATATTTAAGATTATGTTATTTATTTATTTTTTTTTGCTATTATTTGTTTAATAATTAAATTATACGACTATTTTTGTCATTTTCTCAAAAAAATAAAACTATCGTCTTGTCTTTGCAATAATATTGTTTCCACCTAATGACAAAAATAAAACTATCCTCTTGGATGCCACAAATCATTAGTCCTAGAAGGCTAATAAGAGAAGTCACAAATCAAAACAATAGGAGTAAGAATAGGAATAGGAATAAGCTTAACGTCTAAATGAATGCTCAACTTAAATGTACCCTAAACGGGAGCTTATAAAACACATGATAATTTATTAGTTATCTTATCAGTTCTCACTATGCCCACCATTTTCACCCAATACTAAATTTAATTTAAACACACAATATGTCATCTACAAACAACAAACCTCACCTTCATCTTCACCTACAACTCTCTTTATGTACACATCAATAATTCAATATCTGTTGCGTTGTGTTGGGTCACCTACACACACCCTTGCTCTGACATCCCACTCGCAATTGTCAAAAATGCAGATATCACTGCACCATGTATCAATGCCCTAACACACACACAAATTAAACAGCCATCAGTGACACTGAAACCGACACTGACACTGACACTGATACAATAGGACAAAATTAGAGGTTGTTTGATAGTTGCTGACTGAGTCAGAACTGACAGATAAAATATCTTACTCGGGACTTTCTTTCTGATAACCAAATTCGGCTGCTGTTTTTAGAGCTCGTTGGTACGTCTGTTTAATTGCTTCCTGCCATTTTTGTTTTCAACAACATTTTAACAAAAATAAATAAATAAATAAAAACTTAAACTTCATACATCTCAAAATAAATCCAACAATTTTCATTTCGAGTTTTCTCATAAAATGGGAAACGAATGGTTGTTTGTCATTTCGCATATTAAAAGGTTGACCTATACTTTCGCATAAGTTGGACGAAATTGCCCCTATAAAGAAAAAAAAATAGAGTGAGAAATTGTTTCTTGCCTGTAGTTTAGACTCAAAGTCCTCGGGTGCCCAGTTCAAATTATATTCTTTTAGCTCAAGCTCACCAGCAACAACCTGAACAATTTTTATACAAAAAAAATAAATAAATAAAGATTCAATTCAAAGAAAGTAAAATGCCATTTTAGATAAGATCATAACACGTAAAATTACAGGCATACCCCTCCTGTTCCAGCAGCTATGGAAGGAGCAATCAAAACATTGGCCCCTTTCAACACATCCATGGCTTCAGGTGTACATGGCATGTTGGAACCTAAAAAACACATATGAATCGTGATGACATGTCATGCGTAACAAATGTGGGGCCCAAAAGAATTTAAAAAAAAATGAAAATGAAAATTACCTTCAATAAGTATACGACAACCAGAGTTGACCAAAGTAATGGCATCATTATGGTCAATTTCATTTTGTGAAGCACATGGAAAAGCAACATCACATCTTTCATTCCAAGGTTTTGCTTCATCATAATACTTAGCACGTGCATAAGTTTTTGAATAATCTCTGAATATAACAAATAAAAAAAAATTAATAAAGAAATATGAATAAATTATAAATGAAGTTGTTTTGTAAAGGAATACGAGATTATACGAACCTTAAAGTTCTATGTTGTGCTTTGATGTCTCTAAGGAAAGATAGTTTCATGAAATCAAATCCATCTTCATCCACTAAATAACCTTTGGAATCTGTAGAAAATTCTTAACTTGTTAACTGTAATCTAACTGCCCGAAGTTCCATTTTAAGTTGTTATCTACCTGCCCGACCTGCCTGTTTTTTTTTTCATATTTAGAAATCAAGAACTTGAAGCTTAATTACCTGACACAGTTATAGGAAGAGCACCATATGCAATGAGCTTCTCCAATACATGCATTGCTATCTTTCCGGACCCACTAACCACACATCTGGAAACACAAAATAAAACAAAATTATAATCAAATGCAAGAAATAGCAACGTACTTTCATGTATTTATTTATTTATTATAATATTATAATTTAAATCATCCTAGTATAGTTAGGTGTCAAACCTTAGTCCTTTGAGTTCTTTATTCATGTCTGCTAGTATAAGTTGTGCAAAAAAAACCTATAAAAAAACACACACACACACAAGTTGACTAGTCAAACTCAAACCGTTTTCTTCATAAATGCAACAAATTGCATAATCTCATAATTAGAGAGAGAGAGAGAGAAAGAGAAGGATTACGAGTCCATAACCCATAGCTTCAGTACGCAAGCTAGAGCCTGACCAATTAAGACGTGGGCCCGTGAAACTTCCCTGTGTAATCATATATATAAAAAAAAAAAAAAAAAAAAGAATACATTTTGTATTAAGACATAAGTTTAACCAATTATAGATATAATAAACAAAAACAATAAAATAAAAATAACAAATCATCACCTGAGAATGTCCAGCTAGGCGTCTATATTGACCATAAAGAAAGCCCATTTCACGGGTACCAACACCCATCTCCTCTGAAGGAAGATCCTGATATTTTAACAAAAAAAAAAAAAGATTACATTTTTTTAGAATAAATGAAATTTAGAAAACATAATTGATTTATTAATAGAAAAAGAACCTTATCGGGACCCATGTAACGATAGAGCTCATCCATATAGCTCTGGCAGAAATGCATAATCTTACATATATAAATTACAAAAGAAGTTAATAAAATTATTAATAAAAATTATAGTTTTGTGTAAAGATTAAAGACAAGAGCTATAACCTACCTCATTGTCACTTTTCCCTTTTGGATCAAAATCACTTCCCCCTGATGCTCCTCCAAGTCGATAAGGAGATAATGCAGTTCTTAATGTCTTTCAAATGAAACATAAAAGAAAGAAAATGTCAAATCATCAGATGTTTAGGGTTTTGGGTTTAGGGTTTAGGGTTTAGTACCTGTTGAAAACCGAGAAACTTGGCAATACTTAAGTTCATAGAAGGGTGGAAACGAAGGCCTCCCCTACATGGACCCAATGTCTGATTAAATTGAACCCTAAAACCTCGATTAACATGCATTTCACCTCTATCATCAACCCATGGAACTCGGAAGATAATCGTGCGTTCAGGCTCTAATAATCGCTCCATTGTGTTCACATAACTGTTGTAATTGGTCAAGGTCAAAATGGGTAATTCACCTTTTTCAATTTTGTACACAATTTACGAGCGTGTAAGCATTTGAATACACTATAGGCATTTAGTTTATTTCCCTTTTAACGATTCTTTTTTGTAATTGTACGCATGTGGCCTCTTAGGGATTGGATTTTAAACCCAAATCGACCCGTTTTAGTTATATGGGTCAAAACTCAAAATTGGTAGCTTTAATTCTCTAAATATCAAATGAGAAAACTCAAACTCACCCGGAGTTTTTTGAAATAACTCTTTCAAGAGCATGAATAACTTCTTGCACAGACTGTATGAACTCAAGCTCATTTGGATCTCTTTTTAGTGCAGCTTCAACAATCGATCCAGCTGATTTTGACATGAGAGCTGTCATAAAAGTTAAACCATCAAGAAATAGCAATCTACTTTCGATTTTTCTCTTATTAAGGTATAATTTTTAACCAATTGTAAATAATGTATATCCATTTACAACAATGAGAATTGGTTTGTATTTGGATGAAATTAATATAATTGGTAGACTTTTCAAAGTAGAATGTTGCTATTTTTTTTTCATTTAAGAGACACCAACCTTTTACATATATGGGCTTATCAGCAATGATCTTATCTTTAGAAGCCATTTGCAGACGAAGAGCCTCTTTATGAAGCAAACTGTTGTTATGTTCTTCTAAAGCACTCATTTGCATATTTCTACTTCCTTCATTTCCGTAAGGATTTCTTCTATGTTTCCTACCATACTCCCTACAAATCGAGCAAAATATCCTTGTTGTCCCTTCTTTCACATCAACATAAGCCCATTTATACGTATCAGCCCATTCCTCTCTCCATCTTTTCACCACTTTCTTCTTTCTTTTAGCTGGAAGTGATTTCAATAGCTCTTGATCTTCACTTTGAAGGTGGGACACAATTGCCATGTTCTTGTTCTCTTCATGATCATCAGCTGAAGATTCTTGTGGTGGAACTGTAATTAAAGGGGTGTGGGAAAATGAAGGGTCATCATCACCAGGCCCAATTTCTAAATCAATTTCTCCACCGAGTTCACGAACCACAAGATGATGTCGTTGTTGAATCATGCTGATGTCATCCATTGCAGAATTCATCTCTAACCCAACAACTGGAAGCAACATTCAGCATCACAATTGTGATCCACACTCGGTTTTCTTACCTCTGGAGAAGTGAAAAGAATCAAAGATACAATCTTTTTAGCTAAATGAAGATCTGGAAACATTTTATATGCATAAGGAATTAATCATGGAGAAAATTTTCATAATCAAGCTACATCAACATTGACTTAATGAATACAAAACTGAATGGATGTATTCACTGATTGTAAGCTATGAATGTGTTTTGAAAGTGATTATTTGATATCCCTTATTTCTATGTTATCCACCTTTTCAATTAGAAAAATCAGGTGCCAAAGCTAATCCATTGAACCTATCATTTGTATGAATTAAGGTATTAGTTTTTAGTGTTTGGTAACCTACTTCTGCCTATGATAATCAAATTATTTAGGAGTCAAGTAATCAATTTGACTAGCTGCTGTAAAACAGATCATCACACAGTAGAGTAATATACCTTATAGAATAAAAAACTGAACTTTTCATTTATGTAACCATATCATATGGTTTTACATTAATTGGCAACGCATATCATTGATCCATCTTATAATTGATCCCCATTCTTCTAACTTTTCTTAATCATATTTCAAAATCGAAACATCCAGAGACAATTTCAGTCCAGGTAAACTCTCACATAGAAAATATTATGAATCAAAACAAACAATTGCATAAACCCTAATCATATCTTCAGGTACAATTTCAATATCCACCCAATTCAGGATTCATACCCAATCGATTCTCACTTCCTTCCAATTAACAACTAGTATTGCAAACAAATTAACTTATACGAAGAAACCGAATTTGGGGACTTACCTTACTATGGTTTGACTTCATGAGTGCTGTATGTGTACCTAATGAAAAGGGTGAACTGCGTATTTAGGACCTTGATCATACATTTTCTTCGGCTTCGATCATAAGAAATTGAGAGGTATAAGCATGTGTACGAACTAAAAGATACATGAACCCTAGATAATGTATGAAAATTGAAAAGAAAGATGGCAACTTGTTGTTGTGTGATGATCTATTGGGTTATGGAAGAAAGTAGAAAGTGGGGTTATACAAGGAAACAGAGCTGAAAATAGAAGGACGAAGTAGAAGAAAGAATATGGAAGTAGTAAAAAAGAAGTAGAAAGAAATGGGGATATATGTGAAAACTGAAGATGAATGGTTTACTTTCATCAAAAACACATGATATTCAGTTCACTTGCCCTAAAAACTTATTACAAAGTCAAATGTCAATTGGGGATTTACAGAATTTTAAAGGAGGATATTAAAATTTTCTTTTAAATAATATTTACAAAATTTGTATTCAGATAAATGAGGTGTATAAATAAGACAAGGAATAAATATGTAAATTTTAGGCGCAGGTAAGAAATTGGAGAATATCTTAGATTTTCTCATCAAGCCATGTCTTTTTGCCAAGTCAGAAAAACATATAAAATTAGATAATTTATCGAATCAAATTATTTGTTATTTTTCTTATGGTGTTTAACTGTTTATCATGTTAAAATAATAAAATTACATGAAAACATTCACATATTAATAATTAAAATATATTTTTATTTGCCTTCTATAAAAGAATACAATCTATATTGATACAAATATCTTTATTCATACATTTTTATAAGTCCACGAATGGAGAAAGCATGAAACATAACATATTGAGATAAAACTAATTTGGTTGCATTTTTACTTAACAAAAACTATTAATATTGACAATTATTAGCGTTTTTTATATAAAAATTATCGATCTTATTATTATAATAAAAATACAACTCAAATAATTATATGGCAGCTATGAATATCTCATATATGTGTAGATGTATACGTATGTTGTTTATGTAGTGTAATGCAATTATTGGTATTATTTTTATTATTATAATGAAAAACTTTTTGTTATTCACTTAATACAAATAATTGATGTTACTTTTGTATTTTAACTTTTGTGGAATAAATATTCTTCTACTTAGAATTTAATTTTATAGTATATACCACACTATCAATGAGTTAGAGGGTGGTGGGGGATTACAATGAACTTTATGACTAGTTTACGATTCTAATTAGCAAATCACACACACATAATCAACAATAGATTGATAATGTCATTTCAAAACTTCCATATCACACAAAGTAGTCATCATAATAGCAACCACTGTAACTTTTTTGTACTCAATAAATGCAACAAATCCACCCACTCAAAAATGGCCGAGATCGAATCTCAATAAGGTAACCCAAAATCTATCTACCGAGTAATAGCAGTCCACGTGTGAGTTGCGACTTCACACTTGACAAACAAATGCAATAAATTTTCCACATGCTCAGAACATACAAGATATAAGATTGAAGCCACATCAACTGTTTTATCAACCAAGTTTTGTTATGCAGGAAGTCAGTTCGCCAAACCCCTCCAAACTATAATGTTTATTTTTTGCTACATGAAACAATTCCACCTTGTTTCACCATTAGTATATTCTAATAAACTTTCTAGTATCTTTAACCATGAAATCAGTTGACCTGTCTAAACCCCAACCCATCTATCATCTACCCTAATCTTGACAAAGTCGTAAATAAGCTCCAACAAGTCATGTAGTTGTATCTTCTCAATACCACCGTGAACACTACGCCTCCATCTACAATTCCACAAGTTATTATCCTTTCTATCTCTAATCAAACACTCCTTATTAGTCTCTAATGCTAAAGTTCTATGAAATCGATTTTTTAAAGTGATATCTCCAACCCACCGATCGATCCATAATTTTGTTTTATCACCGATACTCAGTTTTCTTAGGGTAAACAAGAAAAGAATTCATTTTGCGAATTGACGTAACAATCTGATGCCAAACTCTGGATCCTCGAACCCAAGACTCACCAGACCGAAAACCACCATCCTTATTGTGTAAAGCTTGCACAACATTAACCCATAACACACCTTCTTTTGTAATGAATCTTCATTTAGATTATGAATCAATGTCAAATTGAACGACTTAATCCCACAAATATCAATCCCTTTATTTCGTTTTCCAGCCAAGACGAGATCTCATTTAGCCCAACACATTTGTCAAGACTCAAGACTCATCATCTAATCCCAAAAAAATGACTCTAAGCGCTTCCAGGAATATGTTTTTTATCTACACGGAAAATCAATATATATATATATATATATATATATATATATATATATATATATATATATATATATATATATATATATATATATATATATATATATATATATATATATATATATATATATATATATAAGTTCCTATTTATCCAAGAACTAAGACATGAGCATGGATCGACAACATGTAGAGAGCATATTAAGTTTCCATTTATAATTTTTTTTTTTCTAATACTAATCCACCAATTTTCTCCAATCTTGAACTAGCCATATTTTTCACCAACTTGTATACCTAATGTGACACCCACACTTTAGAGCTAGGAGTTTCGGAAATTAGGAAAAGTAAACATGTTACAAATAATTATTTTGATGAAAAAAATGAACAAAATGATGAAAGCATAATAGTATTTAAGCGATTAAATTAATTAAAATGGGATTAATTATAACTTTAATTAATTACAAGGATTTAAAAGAAACTTAAATGAAAATAAATAAATAAATAAATCTATATATCTATCTATAACTATACTATATACTATTTTGTAAAAGACATTTTTCTTTTCACGACATGTATTTGAAATTCTTAAGATTTTTTAGTTGTATTTTTAATAATGATTATAAATTAATTAATTAATGTTAAATAAACGTAAAAATAAAAATAAAATATATATTTAAACATAAAATAATATTATTTAAATTTAGTTAACAATACTAATTAATTCTGATAAGTGGTTTATAATGAATACATTAAGGTGATTTTAAAACATTCTATATGAATGGTCCGTACAATAATTTTTTTAATAGTAATTTATAATATATATATATATATATATATATATATATATATATATATATATATATATATATATATATATATATATATATATATATATATATATATTACGATCCCATCAAAGCATTCAATATTTATCGAAGAGTTATAGATCTTGAATGGAATAACTCTATAGTCACTAATCATGTTCATCAAGAGAGTCAGTCGATGATCTGATACAAAACTAGTAATTGCTTCGACAAATAATATTATGGAAAATTTCAAGTGACCATCAGACACCAAAACTTTGTCAAGTTTACTTAGTTTTTTTTTTTTTTTTCTAATTCTCATAAAAGAACCCCCCTCCCCCTCCTCATTTTTATATCGTGTAAAACCGCTTGCATAATAAAATCATTACAATGATTAGCTGAATTTTGAGAGAACGCAAAACCAAGTCTCTCAACCGGCTCCCTTACTACATTGAAGTCACCAAACATTTAGCAAAATCATCTCAAAGCATGAATGTTTATCATGTAGCATATGAATTTACAAAATACACATTCTCCTTCAACAATGATCATATTGTTAATACACATGACATCTGGCTTACGAAAAACTGAAGGGTTCCATAAATAAACTAACCCATTCAATTTTCTACGTGCACTACTACAAGCGTAATCTGTAACACCACATTTATTTTTATCCACGATCGGGATATCCTAAATATAGGATGAAGCATGTTTTGGTTGCAACCAAATCATCCTAAACATGAAAAAGTATAAGAATCATCATAAACAAAAACATGTGACAGTTAAAACTATATTACATAATTTGTATGGGATCTCACTAAACCTAAAATTTAATATCCCTCAATATCATGGCATAACTATACTGTCTCGGGAACTATCTATCTTATGGTCATCATTTTCTAAGGTTGTGTTTGATATTGGTCTGACTGAGTCAACTCAGACCATTTTGGCTGAGTCGCTCAACTATTTGTGTTTGATAAACACTTTATGATGAGAATTGTAATCGAGATTTAGAAAGCAATCATGATTATATGAATGAAAAGTATGAACACAAGGAGTAAATATTAATCAGATCTTATATTGATGAAGAAACTGATTACAGACTTAAGTAGAGAAATATGCGAATGACTAGTGAATCACTCGTTGAATCAATCCTTTCTCTACTTCTAACCTCAGTCCCTATTTATAGGAAACATGAGTGTACAAAAAATATACTAAGTCCTTAACAATACGCTTTGCACAAATGAAGACTTAGTAAAATAATTAACATGCGAAACTAAGAACAGACACTTCGACTTTTACAATTTCTAGACTCTATATTCTCCCCCTTTGTAAACAGTCGAAGCTATTCAGTTTGTGAGATTCTGAACAACTGAGTGCATTGTTCTACGGATTTCTGAATACCAAGTGATGATCTTTTTAAGCTCCTTCCTGTCTCCTTCATTATTATTTGTGCAATTATTCATACGAACAATGAAATTTGTATATTTGCGAAGTGGTGTATCTTTCAATCTCTGAGACTTGAAACAAAAATCTTTTAGGCTTCCCCTTGGTGTCTTTGCCTGCGAAAACCATGCCAAAAGGTTTAAGGCATATCTCCCCGTCTGCAAACTTCTTCAATTCTGGTTGAGGCAATGTTGATTCCCAAGGATCTGTGACTTTTCTTCCAAGGCCTGATGCGAGTTCTTCATCAGTTAACGCCAAACAATCATAGTAGTTATCTATGAATATTTTGATATGTGCGAAACCAAATCTGAACACATCAGTATCATATCCTTTGAGCTTGTTTTCTTCCATGTCCTTCAGGATAAGAGCCACTTGAATGAGATCATTTAGATTCATTAAGGGAAAGTCAGCAATGGTAAAATCGAAAGGCTTGTTATCTGCTCGGACAACGAAATATCGAAAATTTTGAAGCATGTTCTCGAACATTTCATCCTTCTTGATAGTTAGCACTTTCTTTATCTTCATCAGAGACCAAACTTCCTCTTGATCCTTCGCAAGTACAACATGAAATCTGATTTTCATGTAGGTGTATTCATCAACATTTTCAAACTTTTCACTGATCTTGTACTGCGCTGTGATAAACATCATTTCGTTTATCGGGAAGTCAAGTTGGCATCTGTCTGAATTCGCAACATCATAACTTCTTCTAGGCTTTTTCTCAAAATCGTACAAGTGATTTCCCAAGACTTTGGATTCAATGGTTTCGAATGAGTACAACTTCGCAGGATCACCCTTATTCAAAGTTGGTGGATCATTTGCTCTTTGCCTTAGAATGCTCTGAATCTGTCTTTGTTTTTCCATTTCAGCTTCAGCCTTTGCTTCCTTTTCTTCTTTCGACTTTTCATAGGCCACCTCTTTACCTTTTCCAGTATTCACTGTTTGAGGTTTCGCACTCGAACTCCCTCCTTCTGTTGAACCAATTATAATTCTCTTAGGAATTGGCTTTGTAAATGGCTTTGTTGTTACTATTGTTGAAGGAATTGGTTTCGTGAGTACAGGAAAAGTTATTTTAAGTTGATTCGAATGTAGCTTTCCAACGGTTTTTGCATCATCCCCTTTACTTCCTTTTCTTTCTCCCCCTTGCACCACTGTGAAAGCAGGTGGGGCATTCTTCGGTAAAACGGAAGTAAAATTTGTTATTGGGGCCAATGCCTTCTGAATAGCTTGCTCCAAAGTATTGACTTTAAGCGTTAAGAATTTCGGAGTCAGAATTGATTGTTGAGAAGGCTTCGAAACACAACTTTTTAATTCAGTCACCAACTGAATTAGTTTTGCGAACTGCTCCTTATCTTCTTTGTGCTTGGCTTCGATAACTGGAGCAAGTGACTGATAATCAGTGACAATCTTGGTAAGTTCTTCAGCAACAACATCAACACGTTTTTGCACTTCCAAGTTTTGCGAATTAAGATCTTGAAGCTCTTTTGCAATCTCCTTCTTTAACTCCTCAACCTTGAAGTTGACATCTTCCCTGACCTTCTTCACGTCTTGTACAAAAAGAACATATCGTTCTTTTGTAGCAATTGTCAGATCTTTTACAACACCATCAAAAGATTTCCCTTGAGCTTGAATGCGAAGCTCATTATTCTTATCAGAGTCGTCAACTTTCGCAGCTATTCTTTTCTCTACAGCTTTGATCATTGTTTCAACCTCCAAACCCGATATAGAAGACTTTGTATCAGAATCAGCTTGTGATTGAAGGATTGCATTTAACTTTCGATTCAGGATTTTAAATTGCTTACCTGACATAAGCATATGATCAGGGATTTACTCCTCCTCTGAATCAAAGTGTAAAGCTTCAAATGTTCCTCCAAAACCTCCTCCTTCGGTTTCTTCATCAGACTGAGCTTGCGAAGGTATAGGTTGTGGTGTTTCAGGGGATTGTGATGGAAACAATGTAGTGAAGGGATGTTGTAAAGGATGATCAAAGAAGGATGATGTGGTTATATTTGTATTCGGGAGAATGAATGGTGGTAATGAAGTAGATAGGTTTTCAGATGAGATGGGTAATGAAGTAGATAAAATGATTGACATTGTAGTTTCGACACTCGTGATAGGTGTCCCCATATCAGATACGTTAACAACCATATCAGAAGTAGGTACCTCCTCATGAACTGATTTGGTAATGACTACTTCGAGTGGAATGGTTGTTGTAGTGGATATTTGCGAAGTAATGGGAAGAGAGATGTTTACCATTGGTGCAGTTGATACAGGTGGAGTCTCAGGAACCACTTCATCTTCTGATGACTCATTGCGAATAATCATCTTCCTTTTCTTGTACAGCTTCTTAGTAATGTGCTTCGCAACATCTTGAGCAACTCTTTTCTTTGACATAGGAGAAATAGGAGCCGAAATTTCTCTAAAAATAGCCCCCTTACTACTCACTTCAGTTTTGCGAATAGTAGGAGAGGCAGTCTTCTTATGTGACAACTTGTGAAGCTTCTTTAAGACCCCTGACTTAGTCGGTATGATCTCCTTCGCAGGTTTGGTAGAAGGCTCAACTTTCTCAACCTATTCAGCCTTTGATACTTTTGGAGATTCGTGTTTTTCCTCCTTTTGAGTCTTCTTCTTCTTCTTGGATGACTCACCACTGACTTCAAGTAGCACTCCAGTTTGCACATTAGGATCAAAAGTCTTCATATATCAAACTAACACCTTGTGAGTAGAGGACACTTTGCGAAGCATTGCATCAGGAATTCTTGCAACACTTGTGAAGATATTCGCATCATCTTCAACAGCTTTGGGAAATTGATACAAAGAGAACTTTGCGACATCTCCTCCTTCAGGAACTTGAATTCCTTCTTTCGCATATACTTTTTCCAAAATCAAACTTCAGTACCTTGCACAAGAAATCCCCTTATCAACACTGGTGTTTTCTAAGCTTTTGTTGAACTCTTTCCAAAGTTGAGTTCCATAATCGACACTTAGATCGTAGTAAAGTCCCATAACCATTGCATAAACCTCCATTCTTCCCCTGTCTAGACCGACACTCCTTCCGGTCAAGCATCGTAGAAAGATACCAAACAAGAAGTTCCAAATACATGGTAAGCTTGATTTCCTGAAATCACTTATCTTTTCAAGAGTGGGTTGATGTCCCATCTCATTGAACATGAAGATAATATGTGATTTGGTTGGCTTAAAGAACGGTGGGTGATGAGGAATGTTCAAGAAGTCGGTGAACATGTTCTTAGTAAGACGAACCCTCTTGTTATTCACCAGGTTGAAGGTTATCACATCTGTTGCATAGTTGTATGACGCAGTTGATGCCGTCGTTAACAACCAAGTCATAGGAACTGGGAATGAACTGAACATAACAGTTGACAATGCTGATCTTTTCAGTGCAACGATCAACATATTCAATTCTTCTAGGTAAGATGAGACATTCGGATCAACTTGGAAATTTATGCTTTGAATCTTCATGAGGGACTGTGAAATAACTTCTTCTGTGTTTGATTGAGTAGCAGCCATTGTTAATCTGAGAAATTTCTTGAAAGAAAGATTAGGGCTTTTTGTTCGTTTGAGAATTTTGAATCGCGTAATGATTCTCAGAAAATATTATCCCTTTATATGTTAATCTCAAAGATGAATCGTTTCCAAAAATAGAGTAGGCTACGTGTTCCTGGAAACGTGAAATCAATAGCCGTTGTAATGATCATGCCCCATAAAGTGCCTTGAAACTTGGGCCAACGGTTA
This sequence comes from Lactuca sativa, assembly GCF_002870075.4. Lineage (NCBI taxonomy): Eukaryota > Viridiplantae > Streptophyta > Magnoliopsida > Asterales > Asteraceae > Lactuca > Lactuca sativa. The sequence continues at coordinate 170,379,254 of NC_056626.2, read as the reverse complement.
CTGGAAACTGTTCGTGAGTACAACTATGTAAAAGAAGACCCTTCGGTATCGAGGTTGGGCTCTTTGTTCATGGGATTTTAAACAAAGTCATTTACCAGTCTTGCGAAATCTTCAGCCTAAGTTGGTATTACTTAGAACCTCAAGGATTTCGTGAGTGCATGTGATTCAAATAAATGAGATAAGAAGCAAGTTAAAAAAAATTTAGGATTCTGTGATGTCAAAATTTATTGACACAAAGCAGTAAAACCCCGGGCAAAGGTTACTTCATTAATTACCAAGAGAGGTAATCAATTGCTTTCACATTTTCCCGTGACATACAATCGAATACTTATAGAGAAGTATCGAAGGGCTTCTTTTATAGGCTTAATATGGTGGTTTGCGAATTTCGTTACATATCATCCTAAACATAAGGTGAGTAATTGTAACCGAAATTACTTGTTTGAACATTGTGTTCAGGAACAAGATTGCTTTGGATTATTTTTGAAAAGTGACAAGGATTTCAGATATATACTCACACGGAAATTATATTCAAAAAAAATTTAAGTGTTGGACCCTGTTGGGAAACAAACTTCGTGGACTTCGAAAATTTGATTAGGATCACTCATAAGAATGAATATAATTTGGAGTATATGAAATATTAGGTACAGAAACAAGTGTTTCGTAAAAATATGGAACATAGTTCCCCGTCAATTCCTTAATTTGTGAAGTTTGTAGGTTTCACTTATTTCACGGACTCATGAAACAATATCATTAACACATAATGATGACATGTCTAAATCACGATTGGTTTGATCAAGTGACCTCATGGACATGTGTTTTTGTGTGTGTATCGTGTTAAGAAATTTTGTGATGAAAAAGATTGGTTATAAGATCAAATGTACCTCTGTTATTTGTGGACCAAACAGAAAACTCTTTACTCATTTGAGAAGACTAAGGTAGCTCTTTTGACTAATGTGAATATAAGCCTGATTTAGAAGAAATTTTCATAAGATAATTTCATTAAGGCTTTCGTTTCTCACACATAGAGTCATATGAGGCTTGGGTCATCATGCTGCAACATGTTTCTAGGGACATCCTAACTAGTACATAGTTGAAAGAAATGATACCTTCCCATAGAAACATAAGCATGACCTCTTCGCATTTTGCTCTTGACTAATACTAAAAACACACAAAACTTAAAGAACAAAGTTAAAAGAAAAATATTTTTGTGATTTTGTATTTTTCAAATATAAAAGAACAAAAACGAAATCTAATTTTAACAATCTTAAGAAAATATTTTTGAGTTTATATTTTTCGAAAATGAAAGACAAAATAAAAGAAAATCTTTTTGTTGTTTTTGAATTTTTTTTTTTCAAAAAATAGACAAACAAATGAAAATATTTTTGGTTTTTCGTGTTTTTCGCAAAGCAAAAAAGAATAAAATTAAATTGAACCTCAGTTACCAAATGTGCGAATGCGAAGCCGCTTAACGCACAGTAACTTCTGAATGATTCTGATTCAGAGCTGTTGAATGGACCTTTCATTCTTGAGTGATTGATTTTGGCACTGAATTCGCATCGATCATCCCTAAACCTGCTAAAATTCTCACAAATGATTTTTCATCAAGAGGTTTAGTAAAAATATCAGCAAGTTGTTCAGTGGTTTTAACAAAATGTACTTTGATATTTCCATCTTCCACATGATCTTTGATAAAGTGATATCGAAGAGCAATATGTTTTGTCTTTGAGTGTTGTACTGGATTATGACAAATGCGAATTGCACTTTGAGAATCACACTACAAAGGAATCTTTTTCATATTTATAGCATAATCACGAAGTTGATTCTGAATCTAAATGATTTGCGAAGTGCAAGTAGCAGCTGAAATATATTCAGCTTCAGCAGTTGATATAGCAACACAAGTTTGCTTCTTCGACTGCCAACTCACCAATTTTCCATCCAATAGTTAACATCCACCACTTGTACTTTTTCTATCCAAAGTACATCCTCCTAGATCAGAATCTGAAAAAGCTTGAATGAAGAATCCCGATTTCGAAGGATACCAAAGTCCTAACGAAATTGTCCCCTTAAGATAGCGAAAAATATTTTTCACTGCAGTTAAGTGAGGTTCTCTGGGATTAGCTTGATACCTAGCACAATTACATATTGAAAACATAATATCAGGTCTGCTTGTAGTTAAGTACAATAAAGACCCTATCATGCTTCGATAAAGTGTTAAATCAACAGCATGAGTATCTAACGAAGGAGTTAATCTTGTTCCCACTGCCATTGGTACTCTAAGCTTCGTGTTGTTTGTCATTCCAAACTTTTCGAGCAGATTCTTTGTATATTTTTCTTGGTTGATTAAAATTCCATCCCTGTTCTGTCTTATATTTAAACCAAGAAAATTATTAATTTTTCCCATCATGCTCATTTCAAATTGACTCTTCATGAGATTTTCAAATTCAGTAGACAAGGTTGGGTCAGTTGAGCCAAAAATAATATCATCAACATAAATTTGAACAAACATAAGATGATTGCCAACTTTCTTGCGAAATAATGTGGGGTCAACTGATCCTTGTTTAAATTTAGATTATTTCAAATAATTTGTAAGTGTTGCGTACCAGGCTCTTGGTGCTTGTTTTAACCCATAAACTGTTTTGTCTAGTATGTAAACATGATCAGGATGTTCCTCATTTATAAATCCTGATGGTTGTTCAACATAAACTGTTTCTTCTAGTTCTCCATTTAAGAATGCACACTTAACGTCCATTTGAAAAACATCGAAGTCTTTGTGAGTTGCATAAGCTAAAAATATGTGAACTGCTTCGAGTCTTGCGACAGGAGCAAATGTTTCTTCATCGTCTATTCCTTCTTGTTGCGAATAGCCTTTAACAACTAGTCTAGCTTTATTTCAAATAATATTGCCATCTTTGTCGGTTTATTTTTGAAAATCCATTTTAATCCGACAATCGAAACATCAGAAGGATTACGAATTAATCTCCAAACCTTGTTTCGTTCAAACTCAGCCAGTTCAGATTGCATAGCAACAACCCAATCTGAGTGTTCCATAGCATTCTTTACTGTCTTTGGCTCTATTTTCGAAATAAAAACATTAAACATACATAATTCTTGGTTCGCATTCAATACCTCATTTTTCGCACGAATTTGAGATCTTGTCAACACACCATCTTGTGGATTCCCAATCACTTGTTCTTTGGGATGATTCCTTGTCCATTTCTCAAGTGGTGGAAAATCAGGATTGAATTACAATGGTGCATCTTCGTACATATCTTCATTTTCAGATCCTGCAACAGAAAAATTATCATTTAATTCATGAAATTCATCATTTTCATCAAGATTAATTGTCTCTATTTCATCATGCTCCCCCTCAACATGATGTTCATCTTGATGCTCCCCCTCAAAATGATGTTCCTGTTGATCATTTAAAGGTAATTGCAAATGCTCCCCCTCAACTTGATGACTCATAGTCTCATTCTCCCCCTCGAAAGTTTGCTCTCCCTGTATATTTGTGGTCGTATGCTCCCCCTCCATACGAACTTTAGGCACATTTTCGCAAGATATTGAAGTCGTAGTAAGTGTTGAATCATCAGTATGTTTTGAGGATTCTGATGTTTGATTATCAGGAGCATGAACTTCCGCATCAATTGCCCTGTCAGGAATTCCGAAAATTAAGTCATAATCAAAATCATTGATATCTGAATTTTCAATTTGAGTATCTAAATCAACAAGAATTGATTTATTTTCAATTTTACTATCCGTTTGTTTAAGATAGTAATCATCGAAGGTTAAGTTGAAAGTTTCTTCAACTTTTCTTGTTCGCTTGTTTAACACCCTGTATGCAACTGAATTTTGCGAATATCCTAAGAATATGCCTTCATCAACTTTCGCTTGGAAATTGGTCAAATTATCTTTTAGATTCATTATAAAACACCTGCAACCAAAAACATGGAAAAATTTTACATTAGGTTTTCGATTATTGAGTATTTCATATGGAGTAATATTGAATCTTCGATGAATGAATGAACGATTCTGAGTAAAACATGCAGTCGACACAGCTTCAGCCCAAAGATATTGAGGTAAGTTCGCATATGTTAGCATGGTCCTTGCCGCTTCGCATAGAGACCTATTTCTTCTTTTAACAACACCATTTTGTTGTGGAGTATATGGTGATGAGAAATTATGCGAAATGCCTTTGGCTATGAGAAATAAATCCAGCGTTTGATTTTTAAACTCAGAACCATTGTCACTTTTAATTCTAAGAACATTCTTTTTAAGACTCATCTCTATCTTTTTGATAAAATCAATCATCGGCTGAGCAACTTCAGATTTTAACCTGAGAAAGAATACCCATGTAAATCGAGAAAAATCATCAACAATAACTAAAATGTACTGCTTTTTATTTATTGTAGCAACAGTCGACGGTCCACATAACGGTTCCACGATTTTTGAATCTATCACAATTGAATGACCTTTTCTATGTTGTTTTCCTTGTTCGCAAGCTGCACACAAAGTATCATTGTCAAATTTCAGTAGAGGTAAACCTCGAACCAAATCTTCAGTGACAAGTTTGTTAATATTGCGAAAGTTCAAATGAGACAATCTTCTATGCCAAAGCCAGCTAACATCATTAGAGGCCTTCGACGATAGACACACTGCAGGTTTGCCCACAATCGGTTTGATGTCGAGTGTGAACATGTCTCCATATCTTTTGGATTTTAGAAGTACTTCATTTGTCTCTACTTTCGAAATGATACTTCCTTCTTCATTAAACACAACCTGATTTCCAGTACCCACAACAAGTTGTGAAACACTAATCAAGTTATGTTGAAGACATTCGACATAAGCAACCCAGTTAACTGTGAATTGTCCATTTGTGACTTTTCCATAACCTTTCACTTGACACTTGTGATTGTTTCCAAATTTGACTACTCCAGCATTTTCCAAGCATCTATAATCTCGCAAGTTTTCCTTTCTTCCAGTCATGTGACGAGAGAAACCACTATCAATATACCATTTCGCATCATATTGCTCGTCACAAATCACCTGCATTTAAAGAAAGAATTTAGGAACCCAATACTTGTTGGGTCCTTCATTAGTAGCATTGAACAAATTCTTTGAATTTAAAAACCACGTTTTCACTTTGTCTGTGACACTATCGATTAAATGAACATCATCAGATCTAGATATTGAAATATAGTTGTTCGATAGTTTTGGATTTCCATTGACTTTCACCTCATCCTTCACAACCTTCGCAACTTTCACAACTGGTTTCCACTTTTGTACTGGAACTTGCGAATCATGTGATGATGAACTACCAGTAGAAGACTCATTCACAAACGTGTCGAATGCAGTCTTTATCTGTTGCTTTGAAAACTTTCCATTTTGGTATTGTTTTCCTTGCCCTTCAAGCCAATTGTTGATCGTATATACATCAGATTTTCCTTTTGTATACGAAACTTTGGTCGGTTTTGTGATCGAAGGTTTTGGAAAATTTGGTTGTTTGGGTGAAAATTTTGGTTTTGTTTGAGTTTTAACATTCAAAGTTGGTGAATTATTCGTTAATTTTCTAACATTTTGAAACTTATGATCATTCACAAAAATTTGCGAAGTCTCAAATTTTCTAATGTTGTCAAATTTTCGAACATATTCATCTTTATTTTTCATTGAAATTTTGTCAACAAAATATATTGGTTTGTGAAAACTTGTATCCTTTTGTTTGTTTGTTCTCTGAAATTTTGATGGTTTTGTTCTTGAAATTTGTGCTTTCGCAACTTTAGGTTTATCATTAGACAAAACTTGCCAAAAGATTGCTTTTCTTGCTTTTCTTTTTGAAACATTGTTTTGTTTTGAATACTTTCCAACCATCAACTTAAATTCACGAGAACTCAATTTCACTTCCATCTTTGGTTTTTCATCTTTTTCAAAAACTTTGTTTTCTTTTTCACTTTTAACCATCCATTTTTGTGATGATTTTTGGCATTGAAAAACATAAGAGTTTTGAGTTAAATTGTTTTCTACCGTATTTTGATTTGCAAAGAAACCTTCGGTGGTTGACCTTTTGTTGTCATTTTCAACTGTTTTGTTGAATTCAGACTTGATTTTCTCAACATTTCCAGTTGTGACGAAGACTTGATTTGGAAAAATCATGTTATCAGTGCATGTAAAATTCGGATAGACCACAGTGTTGGTTTCCAAATAATGTGCACCTTTGTCATTAAGAACTTTGTTGAATTCTTTTGTATCACCAAACACTTGATTAACAACAACACGTTGAGGTGATTCATGCGAATCTTTCACTTCTTCTTCGTCTTCATCAGTATCATATGACTTACAGATTTCAACTTCCACATTGTCAAAGTCACAAGTTTGCGAAGTAGAGGGTTTATCATTTTCATCTTTCACTATCGAATCAACTATAATTTCTTTACCTTTGACCTTAGATGTTATATTAATGATAGACAGTTGAGAACAATCAACCTCTTCTTCCTCTTCTATCTCACTGATTTCACTCACATTATCTAAATTGTCATCGACATCAGCATAATTGTGTTGAGAATCAAGAGTTGAAGTTTCAGTTTTCTTTAAGATTTTCATTTGTTCATTCATTGTCAAACTTTCATTAACAATATTAACCAATTCATTCGCATTCAAAAATTCATCAATTTTGACTATACCATATGCGAATCTATCATCAGATATTTTGTCAAATTGAGCAATAGTATTCTCGCAATCATAAGAAACAACATCATCTTTTTCGCGTTCAAATTCAAGAAAATGTAGTAGTTTCCTATATTGTTCTTTGCTTATCTCAGATGAATGATGTAAAGCTGTTAACTTCGCATATAAACGTTTAGCAGAGTTACAATAAATATTTCGTTGTGCAAGTAACAACCTAACTTCTTTATCAAGATTGTCCCTATCACAATTTACATTTTTCATTTGTAATTCAAGTTTATCTACTCTGCTTCGTTTTATTTCTAATTGTCTTCTTGTCTCAACTAGTTGCGAATTTAGATTTTGTGCTTCAGTACTAGCAGACACAATAACAGCATCAAAGTAAGCAACAGTATCATCAAATGAAGTTATTTCAGCATCATAAGCAGATAAAGGAATATTAAAGGATTCAAGAATAGCACGTACCTTAGTGGTCATTGGAGATTTATCGGTGGACTTGGACACAAAGCATCGTCCAGAAACATTCTCTTCGCAATTTTCTTCATAACTTGCGAACACTGCACCATGAGTTGGGTGCCTCGTCTCTTCATCATCAGATCCTGAAGACCATATCTGATAAGTTCCACTTTCTTCTTCTTCAAACTCTCCTTTTGCAACCAAAGACAATCTTTTCGCCTTCGCACGCACCTCCTCAAGCTTCTCTAAGTAGTAGGCTTCGTCTTTGATTTTTCTCTTCTTCTCCTCTTTCTTCCTTAACATGCAATCAGCTGCAAAATGATTCGTACCATTGCAGTAATGACAATCAATTCCAGAGTCACCTTTTAGTTTCTTCTTTGCTTTCGCATCTTTATGCTTTTCTTTAACCTTCTCAAATTTCTTCTTCTTCCCACCTCTAGCTTTTATGAAACCACTCTTCGCATCAGTTTGCTTTCCTTTTGGATTGAAAGGCTTTTTGAAAAATTTCTTAACTCTGTTGTTCAAATAAAATGCAACTGCTTCATCATCTGAATTCATTAAGAAACCTTCATTGTCTGATTCTTCCTTCTCACCAGCATCAATTTCAGTAACCTTCGAAACTAAAGCCAATGGACCTCCTAGACTCTGTTTCGATTCTTCAAACATTTTTGTAACTTCGCTTTCATGTGTTTTCAGCTGGTTGTAGAGTTCATTTAAGGTGGAAGTATCAAAACTTTGTTGGTTCTTTATCATCATACTCACACTACGCTATTCCTTGCGAAGACCCATGATGAATGTCAAATTGAATTCCATGAGAGATCTTGTGATTCCATACCTGTTGCAACGATAAACAAGCTCATTCAGACGATCATAGTAGTTTTCAATTGTTTCAGCATCTTTTTGTCTGAATTCCTTAAGCTCAACAAGACATTGCTTAACGGAATTGATCTTTGTCTTCTCACTTCCTTGATACAAGTCTTTCAGTGTGATCCAAATCTCCTTGGCTGTTTTACAACTACGAATGTAATTGTAAACCACAGGAGGCAGTGCACCTCTTAGCTCCCACATACATCTTTTCTCATTCTTCTTCAGGAGATTATGTTGTTCAGTAACATCGTTTGAAGAAGCAGATGCTCCAATTGATTGAACATTTACAGGAGGTAGAACTGTTCCATTGATACAATTCCAGAGCTCTTCATCAATTCCATTTAAGTAATCCTCCATCCTATCAGCCCACTGATCATAGTACTCAGGGATTAACATTGGAATTTTGGTTGAAGAACCAAGCAAGTGAGAGAAAGAAGTTATGGTATTCATGTTGAAGTTCTCCATTGATGAACACGAGAATTTTTCAGAAAAACTTGAAAAACTTAATGAATTTGTGAATTGATCACCGATTGCTAATCGATCACTCGACTAAACAATTCAAATGCAAAATCGATTCAAATCTGAAGATCAAAAGAGATTTTTCAGAACCAAAATGCGCGGAATTTTTTTGAGTAAAATCACTACTCAAAAAGCAAATGATTCTAAAACGAAAATCGGATCAATGCAGTTTGAATACTGTTCTAATACCAATTGATGAGAATTGTAATCGAGATTTAGAAAGCAATCATGATTATATGAATGAAAAGTATGAACACAAGGAGTAAATATTAATCAGATCTTATATTGATGAAGAAACTGATTACATACTTAAGTAGAGAAATATGCGAATGACTAGTGAATCACTCGTTGAATCAATCCTTTCTCTACTTCTAACCTTAGTCCCTATTTATAGGAAACATGAGTGTACAAAAAATATACTAAGTCCTTAACAATACACTTCGCACAAATGAAGACTTAGTAAAATAAATAACATGCGAAACTAAGAACAGACACTTCGACTTTTACAATTTCTAGACTCTACACTTTATGCGTGTCTGATTCAGAAATCTATAGTTGATTGAGAAAGAAGTTGGAAATCAGCTGACTAAGAAGAGGAGAAAAGTTTCCATCGGTGCCCTTTCTTCTCCCCTTTCAGCGATTCCTCTTCTCCAGCAAGCAACATCGTCCTATTTCTTCCTCTTCCAATCGCCATTCGAAGCTCCTTCCTCGTCTATCAGGTATGCTTCTGCTGTTCTTTTCTTCTCCAGCCGATCAAAGCTCCTTGCCCTAAATGCTCACTGTGTTCGATTTCACCTTATGATTGTCCTTTTGCTTACTCCTTTGTAGCTGATTGACTCTGATTTCAATTACATGTACAAAACTGATAAAAATGAATTTACTGTTGAAGGTAGCAGAGCAATTGCTTACTCCTTGCCCTAAATCCATCTAGTTACTGTTGAAGGTAGCTGATTGACTCCGATTACACCTTATATATTTTTTAATTCTGATAATACCCTCCGGGTAAATAGATGGATTGGCAAGGACAGAAGGTAGCAGAGCAATTGATGCAGATATTGCTGATGGTATTTGCAGTTGCAACATTTATAACAGGTTATGTTGTGGGTTCATTTCAACTGATGTTGATAGTGTATGTTGGGGGGGTGTGATTTTGACAACTTTGATTACAATTCCTAATTGGCCCTTTTTTAACAAACATCCTCTCAAGTGGTTGGGTCCAAGTGAAGCTGAAAAGCATCCAAAACCACAGGTGGCTGTGACTTCGGCTTCAAAGAAGAAACCCAACAAGAAATTGGCTATGGCTATTATATCATAATTGGGTAATACTGAAATAAGAATTGTGTTTTTTCGGAATTTATTCTGTTTTTAATGTTTATCTTGATAAATGATATAAGGCAAAAAGATTGAAGAAAATTATTTTAAATGAGTAGAGCAATTGAATTTGATTATCTTTAGTGCATTTTTATAATTTTTCAACAACTTCATCCATTGTTGTATAGAGTAGAAGGGTAAAATGGTTATTTTTCATCAGTCAGAACATTAAGTCAGATGTACAATCAAACAACATGGTTTCTTACTCATTCAGGATTTCTTACCCAGACAGACATTTCCCAGTCAACTCTTTCTCAGTCAGGAACTATCAAACGGGACCTAAATTTAAAAGTCTTGTAGGACTTCTATACTTCTATCCACTAATAAGTAAATCGTACATAGGATACATGTCACATAAATTAGAACATGTAAGAATTTCGTCTCATGAGATACATAGGTTTTATACACAAAAACATTTTCTTATTTTTAATTATATTCCAATTCATTTGAAGTATTTTTCAATGAGCACAAGCTCATTAACATATTTTTCATGTAATATACAATGATATGCAATGTAATACATGATCCAAGAATACACGAGTTTTGGGGAATCCACATTCGGGTCCCTTTACCATTTAACATGAACATAGTAATCTATCATGGATTTTTTCTCCTGCTTATTTAAGATTTAACGATTATAAGATCGGGACTTAGCGTAATGGCTGAAGAAATTAATGTCTCACGTAACCCGTCGAAAGTATGTTATTCTAGGTTGTAAATGAAATCAAAGCTTTTCCATGTTCAATGTATTGTTCTAAATGTGTGTTGGTTACCTGATGTGAAATAGTATTACCCAATGGTTAATGGTATTATCCAAGGGGTAATAGTTTTATCCAATGTGCAAACACAAAGTTTTAATATTTCAAAGTTAGACTTTTGGTAAAAATGTTGGTTTGCAGTTATCCAATGTGTAATAGTATTATAGAATGGATAAAGGTATTATCCATCATATAATAGATCTAAACTTAGAAAATTATGTATATGAAGGAACGAAACTTATGTACCTCCTTTGAAAATACGAATGTATGTATATATTTTCATAACTAGAACATAAACATATATGATGTAGTATTACTCAAAGGTTAAAAGTTTTATCCAACATATATTAGATCTAGACTTAGAAATCTTAACTGACATGCATATAAAGGAGTCAAACTTGTATACTTTGTTTGAAAATACTAATATGTGTAAATATACTCTTATAACTACGATATAATCTTGTATAATGTAGTATTATCCAAAGGTTAAAAGTTTTATCTAACATATATTAGATCTAGGACCTTTGTGTAAAGTTATTGTCCAAAATGTAGTTTGTTATTATTATGACATCCCCAAATCCACTGTCATTTTAAAAAAATTATTTATGCTTATTTAAAAGTCAGAGTATCCATTTTAAAGAATAATATTGCAAAATTTGTTCCTAGAAAACATGATAAAGATATTGTCAAAGCATTTCTGAAGAAATGTATCTTGTTTATATTAAAACATTAGGATGTCATCGTCAATACAGAAACATAAGCATAAACAGACCTTACATTCATTTACACTAATGATTTACATCTCCTTTAATCTCTCAGTGTAATGTAGATTCGTATCGACACCTGTGATACAAATAAACTGAGTGGGTCAGGTTAGGAAACCTGGTGAGTACATAGGGTTTTCAACCTACAATAATATAAGTATGTTTAATCATCAAACAATTAACTCAACTTCCCATCCCCATTATCTTCTTTATTCTTAATGATCTACCCTAAGAATCATCTATCCTTCATTCATTCATTCCTAAGGATTGTCCTAAGGAATAGGCACAGAGTCTATCGTTGCCAGGCTTTATCCAATAGGCATTAAGTCTGTAGCTGCCAATGTTATCAATTAGACACTAAATCCATAGTTGTCAACGTTTATTTGTAAGGCACTAAGTCCATAGCTGCCAATGATTATCTATAGGTCACTAAATCCATAGCTGCTAACGTCCATTCATAAGGCACTAAGTCCATAACTTCTAAAGTTTTTAGAGTAAATATGGTGAATACGTAGTTCAAAAACACCTACAGGTTGCAAGCCAGCTAGCGTTCCACTGGACTGTCTAGAATAGTCTGTAGTCATCATCTATACTCTGCTAGATGATTGGATCATCATTTAAGTCAAGGCTTCTCATCATCTTCCACCACTCATCATTTATATCATCTTTTATTTCTCATCATTCATCTACCCATCTTTACCCATCATAATTATAGGTATAAAATACATATACAGATTAAATCGAATAAAACATGTATATTTTGTTAATACAACATAAATATCAAGAACACATATAATATGCACAAATAGCACGTAATTTATTTTAAATACTTCATATATATGTGTAAGATGAAAGTAACTATGCACTCACTTGTTAAAGTGATGACTCCAAACTCGGGCAGCGCTTCGCTTCTAACAATTTTATTTTCCTTCGATGAAACCTAGTATCATTATCAATAGATCTTAGTATAATATTTATTGCGACTAATTATTAGTCTAGGTAACATTGTTTTTCTTATATTATATAAGTGTTAAACAATACTTTTCAACTACTATGTACAGACAGGGGCCACATGAAACACCGGAGGGCAGGACCATTTTGGCATTTTAGTTGTTCTGAAATCCAACAACCCTATGCGGACCTTCAAACCAGATTCCTTGTACCGCGAATAGTTAAAAGGTATTATAACACTTTGTATAATTTATAATACTTAGCACATATATTGTTTATAGGTTCATAATAACGACAATGAACTTAAATATAAGTTATACTTAAAGTAAGGTAAGCATAACTCACTTACAAGGGAGTTTAGCGAAGATTCGGGCTCTAACACCTAAGAAGGGCTAGAGAAAAGCCTTGAGGCTTTGGGGGTGTTTGGGAGAGAAGTGTGAGAAAGATGTGAGAAAAACAAGTGATTTATGCCTCTATTTATAGCATGTCTGAAGGCTGTACGTTGGGCGTACTAGATAGGTACGCTGGGCGTACTCATGCTGCAACATCCAAAAACATGCTCCCAAAAATTTCGTTTTTATAATAGATAAAATAGTATTTTCAAACATCATCCATACATCTCAACAAAATCGATGTATCAAATGTATCAAAATTAGAGTAATGTCAAATGCGGAATCCCCATGGTGTGTGCGATACAGTCAACCCGACCTCTTCCCCTTGGAACCAGAAGTACCTAAAACGTAAACTGAAAACTGTAAGCACAAAGCTTAGTGAATTCCACAAGATACAACATACCAACATATCACATTAAGGGCCCCGAACAATGAGATACAGGCCCAACCCACACTCGTATAACGAACCCTACCTAGAGAGATACGGCCCCGCCCACACTCACAATATGGGCCCCGCCCAATAAGCATACATATAAAAACACATACAAGTATCACACAGACAACGAGTATATCAACATAATCAATAAGGGCCGACGTTGGTGCCTTAGACCCACTAAAACCGACGAGGAAAACTCACCTCGAAAAGCTGAATGAAACAAATGATCCATGAATGTTGGTCCTACAGCTCTCCGAGCTATCAATTACCAAATAAAAGATAATTAACATTTGGGATCTACCTCATTAACCAAAAATCCCCACCTAGGGTAAAAGGAATATTTTACCCCTAACATAACTTGGTCTAACAATGAAACCCCAAATCACAATCCAATGTGTGACAATCTTCAATTTCGAGTCAAGTCAAAGTCATCAAGTCAAACCAATCGACTCGTTTAACCTTGTGTATTGGGGCGCACGTTATGTAATTACTGTATAACTCACTATCTTAATGAGAAAACATCACCTGGAAAAATTGTGTGTTTAATTTTTCTTAACCTTAGTACTAAGCAATGAACAAGAACAATAAAACAATATTGCATACTCATCGGGAGTGTGTAAGATCCTAAAACATAGCTTAACGGGGTTTACGGACCTTGCATTGCGTAGCCGGACACTCACATTCGTCACACACGAAAACGCTCTCAATCATTTTCACTCTATCTCTTCTTATCGAGAATCTCTCCCAAATCTCTCTAAGTATGTGAAATCTCTCCCAAATATCTCTTTGTATGAGAAATCTCTCCCAAATATCTCTTTGTATGAGAAATCTCTCCAAGAATGTCAAATCTCTCCCAAATATCTAAGTATGTGAAATCTCTCCCAAATCTCTCTCGAAATCTCTTCAACTTTCTATAATCACTCGGGGCATTCCGACCCTCGAATTTGGCGAAAACAGCCCAAAAACGGAAGTCTACGCGAAAAACGGACTTAAGGAGCCGAAACCCCTCTTAGGACCCGAAAGTCCTCTTAGGACCCGAACCCTTCTGAGCCGAAGGCTGCTGAACCGAACCTCACTCAAAGAACCGAACCCGAAGGCTCCTGGAACCGAACCTCGCACATCACCCGAACCCGAACGTTCGGCACATTTCGGGTCTGATCACTTTCTCTTCTGAAGACCGAAGACCGAGCCTTCGCTTCTGAGTACACCGAGCCCTCGCCCCTTTCGCTTCCTCGCCCCCTTCACTTCGCGCCAAGCAGTCTTAGGGACCGAACCCAGCCACATGAGGACCGAGCCTCAGCCAGGACCGAGAGGTCTCGCTGGGAAGCCTCTTTTCTTCCGGTTTTCGACTAATTTTGCGTTTTAGGCCCGTTTTTAATTGTTTTAACACGGGATTTTCACCCAAAACTTTATTTCAACATATAAGACCCATTAAGTAATGAATAATCATGTTTTAAGGATAAAACCTTATCCAAAAGAGAGTAGGTGAAGTACAAAGGTAGAGTGTTGACTTTACCTTATTTTATGACACAAGCAACCCCATACCTACTCCATGCCTAACCCACACTCCTCCCCACCATACCTTGTCACTTCCTTGTACTTTTACCCATCTCACAAGCCATCCCCACGTTTTTAGGGCTGGTCACTCAACCTCTCTCCTCATTTTTCTTTCAATTACTCTCATTTCACCAAAGATCAAGTCCAACTTTTCCCTCAAACTTATCTCTCTAATTCGAGATCCCAAGGCTGATCATCAAGCGTTCTTCCACTCTTGGTAAGTATAATTCATCCTCCTTGTGATTATTGCACTTCATTCTACTCAAATCATTGATTGCTTACACAAACTCCATAACTTTGATGCTAGATTCTCGAAAATCTTCAAGGCATCTCCAAGTGTTCTTGAGTTAAACACTTCCATTCTTCAACAATCATCTACTGAAATCACTTAAGGTGAGTTCATACCCCTACATTTTCATATTTTCTCAAGTTTTTAGGGGGGGGGGGGAATACAAGTTAAAACACCAAGAACATAACTAAAATTTCTAACAGCTTTCATCAGAAAAGTTGGACTCCATTCACGGACTGTTTTGGACAACTTAAACATTTTTGTTTGAAAAACTGTTTTAGGTGTAAGTAGTTCCAGTTCTTAGCTTTAAAATGACTACTTTCACATCTCCATAAGAGTTTTCTACAATTTATGGTGATTTTTACAAAACTGCCTATCATTTCAAACACCAATCCGGACCAGTCTGTGATTATGGACTTTTTCACCCAAGTTGAAGGTCATTAAAAATCATGATAAAATTATGAGTAGACTAGACACATTTTGGGAACTCTCTGAATTTACGGATTTAGTTTTCGACTTCGTATGATTTTTCTATGACTTTTCAAAAACAGTGTAGAAAGGTTGAAAATTAGTTAACGGCTTATAACTTTCATAACACTTTGTATTATGTTGAGCAAAGTGTATAACGATAAGTTCTAAATATTGAATGTGTTACCTTGTTAGTTTATCATCATAAACTGAAACATAGTCATTCATGATAAGATTATTCATTCATTTAGAACACGTATATTAAGCTATAATGAGCATAGTTTATGGATTCATAGCATTAAGGCATTTTCATAAAAGAATTCTTATACATTCCAAATGTTTTGGATAAACTATAATAGGTATAGTTTATGTATCATTTACTTCTCAAACTTATTTACCAAAGGTTTTCAGTTTAGTTCACGTAAATCTGTTAATGAATAAATTTGTGAGTCATTCACTTCGGGTTACTTCCAAAGTAACAAAGTCAAAAAGTCCTGTAAATTGTAACCAGAGTCTCTTGTAGGGAGAACGTGATAGTTGTGTATAGATCTATATTGGGCTTGACAAACCCACACCAGATATGCTTGCAACAGATAGACTGGTAGGTCTGCGGTGACAAGTGTCATTGAACGACGACGCCTGAAGAACGTCGTATTACGAGGCCGTCTATGTCAAGTATGGTTATGATAGCTCACATGTGGTATTAACAATCATAAGATTTACGGGTTCTAACTTTAAATTAGCGAGTTATGTCGATTTAGCTCACTGAGATTTCTTTAAGTATAAAAAAATACTTGTGCGTCTTCATATCAGAAAGGGTTTTACGCAAATTTAAAACCACAATTATATCTTTAAGTATGACAAATACTTGTTCATTTCGGTCCTGGTATTTAGGACTACATAACTTTTATAAGGAAAATATTGGATTTTTCTTGGTAACATACATCTCCTTACAAAGATCGATTTTCCAACTCTTACTGTCAAAAGCTTATGAACTCACCAACCATTGTGTTGACACTTTTTCAAACAACTTGTATTCTCAGGAAATCACTAAACAGGAAATCAAGTGGATTTTGAGGATGGGACGTTAAGGTGTCAAACGTTTCATGTTTTTGTCAACATATTGGAATTGATTTTGAAACATGTAATTCATACAATGATGTAACTCTTTCAATTATATATATGTTGGTTGTGTTTACTTTCATCACTATTGCCATTGTTGTTATGATACTACACATGAAGTCCTCCACCCCCAAACGTTTCCGCCATCCTTGGTTTGGGGGTGTGACAGATTGGTATCAGAGCACGGTTTATAGTGAATTAAGTATATCAAACAACATAGGATATACAAACTATAAACACAATTGGGACTAAGAGTCTCTGAGTTTAAAACAACCTAACGGGTTATACTTTTAGAAAATGAATGGATTCTTGTTTAAAAGTATACCTACATGCATTGCATACTTGCGTAGTGTCATAACTAGAAGAACATAAACTAAAAGAAGAGGAGTTGAACGCTACGAGTATGCCTTGGTATGAGTAATCAGATTTGGGAATGATATAGCAGGATCAACTATATTCGTCCGGGAAGTGACTTACTTATATCGGGGGATAGTCGTAGGAGGGCAACAAATCTAATAACCTAACTTCACCCTACAAAGAATGCTATAAGAACCAAATCTAAACATTTAAAATGCTATAGGAGTATTTGTATGTTGCTATATCGCAATATTATTAATATTTACCGCTATCTGCTTCTTACACCCCTATTCGCGCGCAGACGACATGACAGGATTTCACCTACCAGGAGACCCATACTTTCCCAGCCAGGGAAATGCCGGCTGGATTGAGGAAGAGCCCGGAGAGCTGATTGAAGAGGATCCCGAAGAAGAACCCGAAGAAGAAGAAGAGGAGGTAGACGAAGAAGAAGAAGAAGAGGAAGACGACGAGGTGGACATGGATGAGGACGAAGGTGAAGAAGAGCCAGAGGAGGAAGTCTTCAACCCTCCTTACATCGCGAGGGTACCTGCAAACCGCTGGGGGCACAACGGGCCTGAGCCCCGTTGGGCAACAAAAATCGAAAGGTGGAGCCGACAACAGCGCCAAAGGTCACCATATGGCGACCAACGAGGTTACTATGACCTCAGTCACGGGGGACCGGCTGACAGAGCTCTCCCCTTTATGGTCCAACACATCACGAACTTGGGGAACCAGAGTAGGGAAGTGGCAGACCAGGCTCGAAACCTCAGCGCTATTACGGCAGCCACCGATGCACGCACCCAGGATTTGGAGAGGGACTTCTATCCAGTGGACCAACTCATCGAGGACCTTACCGCTGCTCGAGCAGAGGTAAGGGGGTACCAGGAGAGGCACGCAGCTCTCGAGGAGAGAGTGATCGCGGCCGAACGCCGGATTGCGGAGCTTCAGGGAGCCTCGACCTCATCCCAGGGCCACCATGGACCAGATGCTACCCGCCGCGAGTAGTGTTTGCGCTACTCATATTTTGTTATAAATCTAGGATTTCGAGTATGCGTTGGTGCTACTCTTTATTGCGAATAGGTTGACCTCGCGACTAAGTGATCACACTAGTTAAAGGGGCTTTTGTACTGCCAAACCTTTATCTTTTATTATGATGCAATGTAGACCCTTGTGAGGTCAAATTTCTCAAAACAATATGTACTAACAAATTATCAATGAATGTGGCTTGTATTTTACTTCCTTGGATGCTGACATGAACCAAACACATGACTCTGCTCGGGTCAGCACTATTTAATTCATAAGTTTAATTGCATAAACTTTTCGATGAATTACCTACTAAATTAGTAAACTCGGATAAAATACAATTGAGATGAAACAAGTAACACTCGACTCGTTATCACCATTGAAGTCTTACCGACAAGTCTTTTCTTTTATTTTTATGTCAGAACCATGCCACCAAGGAAAAGACCAAGACCTTCCAGAAACTCAGCACCACCCCCTCCGCCACCACCTCCGGAGTTTGATCCTATGATGTTTCAGGCTGCAGTAACAGCAGCCGTGGCGGCAGCAATGTTGCAAATGGGTACAAATGGTTCCGGCGGTTCCGGATGCGGGAATACTAACTCGAATCAGGGGGACAGCACGGGGCGTACTAAGGAGTGTTCTTACTAAGACTTCACGAATGGCAAACCCGATCCTTTCGACGGAAGTGGGGGCGTCATAGCGCTGATGCAATGGTTCGAAAGGACCGAAGCAGTCTTCGAAATCTGTGCTTGTCCCGAAGCGAGCAAGGTCAAGTATGCGGCATTCACTTTCACAAGAAAAGCTCTTACTTGGTGGAATGGCCGAGTTAAGTCACTTACTCCTGCAGTGGCTAACTCCATAGGTTGGGAAAACTTAAAAGCATTGATGTTAAAGGAGTATTGCCCGAGGGGAGAAATACAAAAACTCGAAGAAGAACTCTGGAATCTCAAGATGTCGGGGACGGATCTTGAAGCTTATACCGCCCGATTCAATGACCTAGCACTCCTCTGTCCTGCAATGGTCACTCCGGAGGAGAAAAAGGTAGAATGATACCTTTGGGGGCTATCATCCCAGATTCATGATAGTGTTCTGGCCTCGAAACCTACTACCTTTGAGAGTGCCAAGGAATTGGCACAACAACTTATCGATCATAGGGCCAACTGTGGCACCATGGTCGCCACCACCGACCAAACAAAAGGAGGGAACAACAAGAGGAAGTTCTGGAACAGTAAAAAGAAACAACCGGAGCAGGACCCCACAAAGAAGCAACAGACTGTTGCTGTCCGTGTAGCCACTACTGCTACCGCTCCAGTGTCACCAAAGCAATACGCGGGAACTCTTCCCAAGTGCAACAAGTGCAACTTCCACCATACCGGTGCTTGTCGGGAAATGCACTGCAGTAATTGCAACCGGAAGGGGCACACTGCTCGATTTTGTAAAGTGCCAGCCCAATCCGCCCCTCAAGTCGCCCCAGCCGCCAACACCGGAGCAAGTCAAACCTGTTACGGCTGTGGAGAGGCAGGGCACTTCAAAAGAAACTGCCCAAAAGCACGAAACACCAATGTTGGAGGTGTAGGGAGAGTCCTGATGATGGGACACGGAGAAGCAGTCAAGGACCCCTCGGTGGTTTCTGGTACGTTTCTCCTCAATAACACATATGCATGCGCACTATTTGATAGTGGAGCAGAGAGGAGTTTTGTGAGCCATCAATTCAAACAATTACTAAAACAAACCCCTCATTCATTAAAAGATACATACGTAGTAGAAATGGCTAATGGGAAAGAAGAGCACACTAATGATATATACTCAGGGTGTACCCTCACTCTAGACAACCATTCGTTTAAAGTAGACCTGATGCCGGTCACAATAAAATGTTTTGACATAATCATCGGTATGGATTGGTTAAGTTCCCATCGTGCCGACATTCTATGTTACGAAAGGGCCGTTCGCCTTAATCTGCCAAATGGCGAAGCCGTCTTCATCTATGGCGACAAACCCAGTTCAAATTTGCAAATCATCTCTTGCGTCAAGGCCTAAAAGTATCTCCGAAAGGAATACCACGCATTTCTATCCCACGTAGTAGATACGAAACAAGAGGTGAAGGATATCAACGACATTCCCGAGGTGTGCAACTACCCTGATGTATTCCCCGAAGATCTTCCAGGTGTACCCCTCGCACGACAAGTCGAATTCTGGATTGACTAAATTCCAGGAGCTACCCCCGTCGCCAAAGCTCCATACCGCTTAGCATCGGTAGAAATGCAAGAACTTTCCAGCCAGTTAAATGAACTGTTGAACAAAGGATTCATCAGGCCAAGCTTCTCACCCTGGGGAGCACCGGTCCTGATTGTAAAGAAGAAGGACGGATCTTTTCGCATGTGCATAGACTACCGGGAGCTAAACAAACTCACTATCAAGAACCGATATCCCCTACCCCGAATCGATGACCTCTTCGACCAACTCCAAGGAGCAAGCCACTTTTTAAAAATCGACCTGAGGTCGGGTTATCATCAACTACGAGTTCAAGAAGAGGATATTCCCAAGACTGCGTTCAGAACTCGCTACGGGCACTATGAGTTTGTGGTAATGCCCTTCGGATTAACAAACGCACCGGCGGTATTTATGGACCTGATGAATCGAGTGTGTCGACCCTACTTAGACAAATTCGTGATTGTATTCATCGACGATATTTTAATCTACTCCCGAAGCGAGAAAGAGCACCGTCAACATCTCCGGCTAATCTTGGAAACACTGAGGGCTGAGAAGCTTTACGCCAAATTCTCTAAGTGCAAATTCTGGATCAAAGAAGTAAATTTTCTTGGCCATGTGGTCAGCGAGAAGGGGATACACGTGGATCCCTCAAAAATCAAAGCTATCGAAAACTGGTCAGCACCTACAACGCCGACAAAAATTCGACAATTTTTAGGGCTCGCCGGCTACTACCGAAGATTCATACAAAACTTCTCCAAGATCGCCAAACCACTCACCACCTTGACTCAGAAAGGTGTGGTATTTCAGTGGGGAGATAAACAAGAAGCCGCTTTCCATACATTAAAACAAGCCCTATGCAGCGCACCAGTTTTGTCTCTTCCAGAAGGAACCGATGACTTCGTGGTATATTGTGATGCCTCAAAACAAGGCCTCGGATGCGTGCTCATGCAGAGAGGGAAAGTCATCGCTTACGAATCAAGGCAACTTAAGACACACGAAGTTAATTACACTACCCATGACCTTGAACTGGGGGCGGTAGTGTTCGCCTTAAAGATCTGGAGGCACAACCTCTACGGCACAAAATGCACCATCTTCACCGATCACAAAAGTCTTCAGCATATCCTCAATCAAAAAGAGCTCAACATGCGGCAACGAAGATGGGTTGAACTGCTAAACGACTACGAGTGCGAAATTCGCTACCACCCGGGCAAGGCTAATGTAGTGGTTGATGCCCTAAGCAGGAAGGAATATTCGGGCCGCCGAGTAAGATCCTTAACCATGACCATCCATTCCCACCTGGCCACACAAATCAGGGAAGCTCAACTAGAAGCCTTGAAACCAGAGAATGTGGCAGGTGAGGCATTAAGGGGAATGGATAAGAACTTAGAAGTCAAGGATGACGGAATTCGTTATCTCAGTAACCGAATCTGGACACCGAAGTTCGGTGGGATCCGAGACGTGGTCATGAATGAAGCACACAAGACTCGATACTCCATCCATCCAGGGTCAGACAAGATGTATCTAGACCTCAAAAAGTTATACTGGTGGCCGAATATGAAAGCCGAGATTGCTACTTATGTGGGCAAGTGTCTGACTTGCGCCAATGTCAAGGTGGAATACCAGAAACCCTTAGGACTACTACAACAGCCTAATATACCGGAATGGAAGTGGGAACGGATAACCATGGACTTTATAACCAAGCTGCCTAAGACTTCAGGCGGGTTTGACACTATATGGGTAATCGTAGACAGATTGACCAAGTCTGCGCACTTCCTGCCAATAAAGGAGACTGACAAGATGGAGAAATTAACCAGGACATACATCAAGGAGATTGTGCGACTACATGGTGTACCAATATCCATTATCTCCGACCGAGATAGTAGATTCACTTTGCGATTTTGGCAGTCCTTGCAGAAATCCTTGGGAACTAGGCTAGACATGAGTACGGCCTACCATCCACAAACCAAAGGGCAAAGGGAGCGCACTATACAAACATTAGAAGACATGTTGAGAGCCTGTGTGATAGACTTTGGTAAAGCATGAGATACCCATTTGCCGCTGATTGAATTCTCCTACAATAATAGCTATCACACTAGCATTAAGGTTGCTCCATTTGAAGTTCTCTACGGTCGCAAGTGCAGATCACCCCTATGTTGGGCCGAAGTGGGGGATACTCAGCTAGCTAGGGGGCAAGTCCCTAATAGCACCCTTACTGGTCCTGAAATCATAAGGGAGACCACAGAAAAGATTGTTCAAATTCGGGAAAGAATGAAGGCGTCTCGTGATCGACAAAAGAGTTACGCAGACAAGCGACGCAAACCCTTAGAATTTCAGGTCGGATATCGGGTATTACTAAAAGTTTCCCCTTGGAAAGGAATGATACGTTTCGGTAAACGTGGGAAACTAAACCCGAGGTACATCAGACCGTTCGAAATCGTTGCCAGGATTGGTCCTGTGGCGTACAAACTCCGATTACCTCAAGAACTTAATAACATACACCCCACATTTCACGTATCCAACTTAAAGAAGTGTCTGTCTGACGAGACACTTGCAATACCTCTCGACGAGATCGAAGTAAACAAAAATCTCCACTTCGTAGAGGAGCCAGTTGAGATTATGGATCGGGAGGTCAAAAGAACGAAGCAAAGTCGTATTCCCATCGTGAAGGTTCGATGGAACGCTAAACGAGGACCTGAGTTCACCTGGGAGCGTGAAGACCAAATGAAACAAAAGTATCCGCATCTTTTCCCAAACCCTTGAAGTCCCAGTCCGAGTTTAAATTTCGGGACGAAATTCCCTCTAACGGGGGGATGATGTGACAATCTTCAATTTCGAGTCAAGTCAAAGTCATCAAGTCAAACCGATCGACTCGTTTAACCTTGTGTATTGGGGCGAACATTATGTAATTACTGTATAACTCACTATCTTAATGAGAAAACATCACCTGGAAAAATTGTGTGTTTAATTTTTCTTAACCATAGTACTAAGCAATGAACAAGAACAATAAAACAATATTGCATACTCATCGGGAGTGTGTAAGATCCTAAAATATGGCTTAACGGGGTTTACGGACCTTGCATTGCGTAGCCGGACACTCACATTCGTCACACACGAAAACGCTCTCAATCATTTTCACTCTATCTCTTCTTATCGAGAATCTCTCCCAAATCTCTCTAAGTATGTGAAATCTCTCCCAAATATCTCTTTGTATGAGAAATCTCTCCAAGAATGTCAAATCTCTCCCAAATCTCTCTAAGTATGTGAAATCTCACCCAAATCTCTCTCGAAATCTCTCTCAACTTTCTATAATCACTCGGGGCATTCCGACCCTCGAATTTGGCGAAAACAGCCCAAAAACGGAAGTCTACGCGAAAAACGAACTTAAGGAGCCGAAACCCCTCTTAGGACCCGAAAGTCCTCTTAGGACCCGAACCCTTCTTAGCCGAAGGCTGCTGAACCGAACCTCACTCAAAGAACCGAACCCGAAGGCTCCTGGAACCGAACCTCGCACATCACCCGAACCCGAACGTTCGACACATTTCGGGTCTGATCACTTTCTCTTCTGAAGACCGAAGACCGAGCCTTCGCTTCTGAGTACACCGAGCCCTCGCCCCTTTCGCTTCCTCGCCCCCTGCGCTTCGCGCCAAGCAGTCTTAGGGACCGAACCCAGCCACATGAGGACTGAGCCTCGGCCAGGACCGAGAGGTCTCGCTGGGAAGCCTCTTTTCTTCCGGTTTTCGACTAATTTTGCGTTTTAGGCCCGTTTTTAATTGTTTTAACACGGGATTTTCACCCAAAACTTTATTTCAACATATAAGACCCCTTAAGTAATGAATAATCACGTTTTAAGGATAAAACCTTATCCAAAAGAGAGTAGGTGAAGTACAAAGGTAGAGTGTTGACTTTACCTTATTTTATGACACAAGCAACCCCATACCTACTCCATGCCTAACCCACACTCCTCCCCACCATACCTTGTCACTTCCTTGTACTTTTACCCATCTCACAAGCCATCCCCACGTTTTTAGGGCTGGTCACTCAACCTCTCTCCTCATTTTTCTTTCAATTACTCTCATTTCACCAAAGATCAAGTCCAACTTTTCCCTCAAACTTATCTCTCTAATTCGAGATCCCAAGGCTGATCATCAAGCGTTCTTCCACTCTTGGTAAGTATAATTCATCCTCCTTGTGATTATTGCACTTCATTCTACTCAAATCATTGATTGCTTACACAAACTCCATAACTTTGATGCTAGATTCTCGAAAATCTTCAAGGCATCTCCAAGTGTTCTTGAGTTAAACACTTCCATTCTTCAACAATCATCTACTGAAATCACTTAAGGTGAGTTCATACCCCTAAATTTTCATATTTTCTCAAGTTTTTAGGGGGGGGGGAATACAAGTTAAAACACCAAGAACATAACTAAAATTTCTAACAGCTTTCATCAGAAAAGTTGGACTCCATTCACGGACTGTTTTGGACAACTTAAACATTTTTGTTTGAAAAACTGTTTTAGGTGTAAGTAGTTCCAGTTCTTAGCTTTAAAATGACTACTTTCACATCTCCATAAGAGTTTTCTACAATTTATGGTGATTTTTACAAAACTGCCTATCATTTCAAACACCAATCCGGACCAGTCTGTGATTATGGACTTTTTCACCCAAGTTGAAGGTCATTAAAAATCATGATAAAATTATGAGTAGACTAGACACATTTTGGGAACTCTCTGAATTTACGGATTTAGTTTTCGACTTCGTATGATTTTTCTATGACTTTTCAAAAACAGTGTAGAAAGGTTGAAAATTAGTTAACGGCTTATAACTTTCATAACACTTTGTATTATGTTGAGCAAAGTGTATAACGATAAGTTCTAAATATTGAATGTGTTACCTTGTTAGTTTATCATCATAAACTGAAACATAGTCATTCATGATAAGATTATTCATTCATTTAGAACACGTATATTAAGCTATAATGAGCATAGTTTATGGATTCATAGCATTAAGGCATTTTCATAAAAGAATTCTTATACATTCCAAATGTTTTGGATAAACTATAATAGGTATAGTTTATGTATCATTTACTTCTCAAACTTATTTACCAAAGGTTTTCAGTTTAGTTCACGTAAATCTGTTAATGAATAAATTTGTGAGTCATTCACTTCGGGTTACTTCCAAAGTAACAAAGTCAAAAAGTCCTGTAAATTGTAACCAGAGTCTCTTGTAGGGAGAACGTGATAGTTGTGTATAGATCTATATTGGGCTTGACAAACCCACACCAGATATGCTTGCAACAGATAGACCGGTAGGTCTGCGGTGACAAGTGTCATTGAACGACGACGCCTGAAGAACGTCGTATTACGAGGCCGTCTATGTCAAGTATGGTTATGATAGCTCACATGTGGTATTAACAATCATAAGATTTACGGGTTCTAACTTTAAATTAGCGAGTTATGTCGATTTAGCTCACTGAGATTTCTTTAAGTATAAAAAAATACTTGTGCGTCTTCATATCAGAAAGGGTTTTACGCAAATTTAAAACCACAATTATATCTTTAAGTATGACAAATACTTGTTCATTTCGGTCCTGGTATTTAGGACTACATAACTTTTATAAGGAAAATATTGGATTTTTCTTGGTAACATACATCTCCTTACAAAGATCGATTTTCCAACTCTTACTGTCAAAAGCTTATGAACTCACCAACCATTGTGTTGACACTTTTTCAAACAACTTGTATTCTCAGGAAATCACTAAACAGGAAATCAAGTGGATTTTGAGGATGGGACGTTAAGGTGTCAAACGTTTCATGTTTTTGTCAACATATTGGAATTGATTTTGAAACATGTAATTCATACAATGATGTAACTCTTTCAATTATATATATGTTGGTTGTGTTTACTTTCATCACTATTGCCATTGTTGTTATGATACTACACATGAAGTCCTCCACCCCCAAACGTTTCCGCCATCCTTGGTTTGGGGGTGTGACAGATTGGTATCAGAGCACGGTTTATAGTGAATTAAGTATATCAAACAACATAGGATATACAAACTATAAACACAATTGGGACTAAGAGTCTCTGAGTTTAAAACAACCTAACGGGTTATACTTTTAGAAAATGAATGGATTCTTGTTTAAAAGTATACCTACATGCATTGCATACTTGCGTAGTGTCATAACTAGAAGAACATAAACTAAAAGAAGAGGAGTTGAACGCTACGAGTATGCCTTGGTATGAGTAATCAGTTTTGGGAATGATATAGCATGATCAACTATATTCGTCTGGGAAGTGACTTACTTATATCGGGGGATAGTCGTAGGAGGGCAACAAATCTAATAACCTAACTTCACCCTACAAAGAATGCTATAAGAACCAAATCTAAACATTTAAAATGCTATAGGAGTATTTGTATGTTGCTATATCGCAATATTATTAATATTTACCGCTATCTGCTTCTTACACCCCTATTCGCGCGCAGACGACATGACAGGATTTCACCTACCAGGAGACCCATACTTTCCCAGCCAGGGAAATGCCGGCTGGATTGAGGAAGAGCCCGGAGAGCTGATTGAAGAGGATCCCGAAGAAGAACCCGAAGAAGAAGAAGAGGAGGTAGACGAAGAAGAAGAAGAAGAGGAAGACGACGAGGTGGACATGGATGAGGACGAAGGTGAAGAAGAGCCAGAGGAGGAAGTCTTCAACCCTCCTTACATCGCGAGGGTACCTGCAAACCGCTGGGGGCACAACGGGCCTGAGCCCCGTTGGGCAACAAAAATCGAAAGGTGGAGCCGACAACAGCGCCAAAGGTCACCATATGGCGACCAACGAGGTTACTATGACCTCAGTCACGGGGGACCGGCTGACAGAGCTCTCCCCTTTATGGTCCAACACATCACGAACTTGGGGAACCAGAGTAGGGAAGTGGCAGACCAGGCTCGAAACCTCAGCGCTATTACGGCAGCCACCGATGCACGCACCCAGGATTTGGAGAGGGACTTCTATCCAGTGGACCAACTCATCGAGGACCTTACCGCTGCTCGAGCAGAGGTAAGGGGGTACCAGGAGAGGCACGCAGCTCTCGAGGAGAGAGTGATCGCGGCCGAACGCCGGATTGCGGAGCTTCAGGGAGCCTCGACCTCATCCCAGGGCCACCATGGACCAGATGCTACCCGCCGCGAGTAGTGTTCGCGCTACTCATATTTTGTTATAAATCTAGGATTTCGAGTATGCGTTGGTGCTACTCTTTATTGCAAATAGGTTGACCTCGCGACTAAGTGATCACACTAGTTAAAGGGGCTTTTGTACTGCCAAACCTTTATCTTTTATTATGATGTAATGTAGACCCTTGTGAGGTCAAATTTCTCAAAACAATATGTACTAACAAATTATCAATGAATGTGGCTTGTATTTTACTTCCTTGGATGCTGACATGAACCAAACACATGACTCTGCTCGGGTCAGCACTATTTAATTCATAAGTTTAATTGCATAAACTTTTCGATGAATTACCTACTAAATTAGTAAACTCGGATAAAATACAATTGAGATGAAACAAGTAACACTCGACTCGTTATCACCATTGAAGTCTTACCGACAAGTCTTTTCTTTTATTTTTATGTCAGAACCATGCCACCAAGGAAAAGACCAAGACCTTCCAGAAACTCAGCACCACCCCCTCCGCCACCACCTCCGGAGTTTGATCCTATGATGTTTCAGGCTGCAGTAACAGCAGCCGTGGCGGCAGCAATGTTGCAAATGGGTACAAATGGTTCCGGCGGTTCCGGATGCGGGAATACTAACTCGAATCAGGGGGACAGCACGGGGCGTACTAAGGAGTGTTCTTACTAAGACTTCACGAATGGCAAACCCGATCCTTTCGACGGAAGTGGGGGCGTCATAGCGCTGATGCAATGGTTCGAAAGGACCGAAGCAGTCTTCGAAATCTGTGCTTGTCCCGAAGCGAGCAAGGTCAAGTATGCGGCATTCACTTTCACAAGAAAAGCTCTTACTTGGTGGAATGGCCGAGTTAAGTCACTTACTCCTGCAGTGGCTAACTCCATAGGTTGGGAAAACTTAAAAGCATTGATGTTAAAGGAGTATTGCCCGAGGGGAGAAATACAAAAACTCGAAGAAGAACTCTGGAATCTCAAGATGTCGGGGACGGATCTTGAAGCTTATACCGCCCGATTCAATGACCTAGCACTCCTCTGTCCTGCAATGGTCACTCCGGAGGAGAAAAAGGTAGAATGATACCTTTGGGGGCTATCATCCCAGATTCATGATAGTGTTCTGGCCTCAAAACCTACTACCTTTGAGAGTGCCAAGGAATTAGCACAACAACTTATCGATCATAGGGCCAACTGTGGCACCATGGTCGCCACCACCGACCAAACAAAAGGAGGGAACAACAAGAGGAAGTTCTGGAACAGTAAAAAGAAACAACCGGAGCAGGACCCCACAAAGAAGCAACAGACTGTTGCTGTCCGTGTAGCCACTACTGCTACCGCTCCAGTGTCACCAAAGCAATACGTGGGAACTCTTCCCAAGTGCAACAAGTGCAACTTCCACCATACCGGTGCTTGTCGGGAAATGCACTGCAGTAATTGCAACCGGAAGGGGCACACTGCTCGATTTTGTAAAGTGCCAGCCCAATCCGCCCCTCAAGTCGCCCCAGCCGCCAACACCGGAGCAAGTCAAACCTGTTACGGCTGTGGAGAGGCAGGGCACTTCAAAAGAAATTGCCCAAAAGCACGAAACACCAATGTTGGAGGTGTAGGGAGAGTCCTGATGATGGGACACGGAGAAGCAGTCAAGGACCCCTCGGTGGTTTCTGGTACGTTTCTCCTCAATAACACATATGCATGCGTACTATTTGATAGTGGAGCAGAGAGGAGTTTTGTGAGCCATCAATTCAAACAATTACTAAAACAAACCCCTCATTCATTAAAAGATACATACGTAGTAGAAATGGCTAATGGGAAAGAAGAGCACACTAATGATATATACTCAGGGTGTACCCTCACTCTAGACAACCATTCGTTTAAAGTAGACCTGATGCCGGTCACAATAAAATGTTTTGACATAATCATCGGTATGGATTGGTTAAGTTCCCATCGTGCCGACATTCTATGTTACGAAAGGGCCGTTCGCCTTAATCTGCCAAATGGCGAAGCCGTCTTCATCTATGGCGACAAACCCAGTTCAAATTTGCAAATCATCTCTTGCGTCAAGGCCTAAAAGTATCTCCGAAAGGAATACCACGCATTTCTAGCCCACGTAGTAGATACGAAACAAGAGGTGAAGGATATCAACGACATTCCCGAGGTGTGCAACTACCCTGATGTATTCCCCGAAGATCTTCCAGGTGTACCCCTCGCACGACAAGTCGAATTCTGGATTGACTAAATTCCAGGAGCTACCCCCGTCGCCAAAGCTCCATACCGCTTAGCACCGGTAGAAATGCAAGAACTTTCCAGCCAGTTAAATGAACTGTTGAACAAAGGATTCATCAGGCCAAGCTTCTCACCCTGGGGAGCACCGGTCCTGATTGTAAAGAAGAAGGACGGATCTTTTCGCATGTGCATAGACTACCGGGAGCTAAACAAACTCACTATCAAGAACCGATATCCCCTACCCCGAATCGATGACCTCTTCGACCAACTCCAAGGAGCAAGCCACTTTTTAAAAATCGACCTGAGGTCGGGTTATCATCAACTACGAGTTCAAGAAGAGGATATTCCCAAGACTGCGTTCAGAACTCGCTACGGGCACTATGAGTTTGTGGTAATGCCCTTCGGATTAACAAACGCACCGGCGGTATTTATGGACCTGATGAATCGAGTGTGTCGACCCTACTTAGACAAATTCGTGATTGTATTCATCGACGATATTTTAATCTACTCCCGAAGCGAGAAAGAGCACCGTCAACATCTCCGGCTAATATTGGAAACACTGAGGGCTGAGAAGCTTTACGCCAAATTCTCTAAGTGCAAATTCTGGATCAAAGAAGTAAATTTTCTTGGCCATGTGGTCAGCGAGAAGGGGATACACGTGGATCCCTCAAAAATCAAAGCTATCGAAAACTGGTCAGCACCTACAACGCCGACAAAAATTCGACAATTTTTAGGGCTCGCCGGCTACTACCGAAGATTCATACAAAACTTCTCCAAGATCGCCAAACCACTCACCACCTTGACTCAGAAAGGTGTGGTATTTCAGTGGGGAGATAAACAAGAAGCCGCTTTCCATACATTAAAACAAGCCCTATGCAGCGCACCAGTTTTGTCTCTTCCAGAAGGAACCGATGACTTCGTGGTATATTGTGATGCCTCAAAACAAGGCCTCGGATGCGTGCTCATGCAGAGAGGGAAAGTCATCGCTTACGAATCAAGGCAACTTAAGACACACGAAGTTAATTACACTACCCATGACCTTGAACTGGGGGCGGTAGTGTTCGCCTTAAAGATCTGGAGGCACAACCTCTACGGCACAAAATGCACCATCTTCACCGATCACAAAAGTCTTCAGCATATCCTCAATCAAAAAGAGCTCAACATGCGGCAACGAAGATGGGTTGAACTGCTAAACGACTATGAGTGCGAAATTCGCTACCACCCGGGCAAGGCTAATGTAGTGGTTGATGCCCTAAGCAGGAAGGAATATTCGGGCCGCCGAGTAAGATCCTTAACCATGACCATCCATTCCCACCTGGCCACACAAATCAGGGAAGCTCAACTAGAAGCCTTGAAACCAGAGAATATGGCAGGTGAGGCATTAAGGGGAATGGATAAGAACTTAGAAGTCAAGGATGACGGAATTCGTTATCTCAGTAACCGAATCTGGACACCGAAGTTCGGTGGGATCCGAGACGTGGTCATGAATGAAGCACACAAGACTCGATACTCCATCCATCCAGGGTCAGACAAGATGTATCTAGACCTCAAAAAGTTATACTGGTGGCCGAATATGAAAGCCGAGATTGCTACTTATGTGGGCAAGTGTCTGACTTGCGCCAATGTCAAGGTGGAATACCAGAAACCCTTAGGACTACTACAACAACCTAATATACCGGAATGGAAGTGGGAACGGATAACCATGGACTTCATAACCAAGCTGCCTAAGACTTCAGGCGGGTTTGACACTATATGGGTAATCGTAGACAGATTGACCAAGTCTGCGCACTTCCTGCCAATAAAGGAGACTGACAAGATGGAGAAATTAACCAGGACATACATCAAGGAGATTGTGCGACTACATGGTGTACCAATATCCATTATCTCCGACCGAGATAGTAGATTCACTTTGCGATTTTGGCAGTCCTTGCAGAAATCCTTGGGAACTAGGCTAGACATGAGTACGGCCTACCATCCACAAACCAAAGGGCAAAGGGAGCGCACTATACAAACATTAGAAGACATGTTGAGAGCCTGTGTGATAGACTTTGGTAAAGCATGAGATACCCATTTGCCGCTGATTGAATTCTCCTACAATAATAGCTATCACACTAGCATTAAGGTTGCTCCATTTGAAGTTCTCTACGGTCGCAAGTGCAGATCACCCCTATGTTGGGCCGAAGTGGGGGATACTCAGCTAGCTAGGGGGCAAGTCCCTAATAGCACCCTTACTGGTCCTGAAATCATAAGGGAGACCACAGAAAAGATTGTTCAAATTCGGGAAAGAATGAAGGCGTCTCGTGATCGACAAAAGAGTTACGCAGACAAGCGACGCAAACCCTTAGAATTTCAGGTCGGATATCGGGTATTACTAAAAGTTTCCCCTTGGAAAGGAATGATACGTTTCGGTAAACGTGGGAAACTAAACCCGAGGTACATTAGACCGTTCGAAATCCTTGCCAGGATTGGTCCTGTGGCGTACAAACTCCGATTACCTCAAGAACTTAATAACATACACCCCACATTTCACGTATCCAACTTAAAGAAGTGTCTGTCTGACGAGACACTTGCAATACCTCTCGACGAGATCGAAGTAAACAAAAATCTCCACTTCGTAGAGGAGCCAGTTGAGATTATGGATCGGGAGGTCAAAAGAACGAAGCAAAGTCGTATTCCCATCGTGAAGGTTCGATGGAACGCTAAACGAGGACCTGAGTTCACCTGGGAGCGTGAAGACCAAATGAAACAAAAGTATCCGCATCTTTTCCCAAACCCTTGAAGTCCCAGTCCGAGTTTAAATTTCGGGACGAAATTCCCTCTAACGGGGGGATGATGTGACAATCTTCAATTTCGAGTCAAGTCAAAGTCATCAAGTCAAACCGATCGACTCGTTTAACCTTGTGTATTGGGGCGAACATTATGTAATTACTGTATAACTCACTATCTTAATGAGAAAACATCACCTGGAAAAATTGTGTGTTTAATTTTTCTTAACCATAGTACTAAGCAATGAACAAGAACAATAAAACAATATTGCATACTCATCGGGAGTGTGTAAGATCCTAAAATATGGCTTAACGGGGTTTACGGACCTTGCATTGCGTAGCCGGACACTCACATTCGTCACACACGAAAACGCTCTCAATCATTTTCACTCTATCTCTTCTTATCGAGAATCTCTCCCAAATCTCTCTAAGTATGTGAAATCTCTCCCAAATATCTCTTTGTATGAGAAATCTCTCCAAGAATGTCAAATCTCTCCCAAATCTCTCTAAGTATGTGAAATCTCACCCAAATCTCTCTCGAAATCTCTCTCAACTTTCTATAATCACTCGGGGCATTCCGACCCTCGAATTTGGCGAAAACAGCCCAAAAACGGAAGTCTACGCGAAAAACGAACTTAAGGAGCCGAAACCCCTCTTAGGACCCGAAAGTCCTCTTAGGACCCGAACCCTTCTGAGCCGAAGGCTGCTGAACCGAACCTCACTCAAAGAACCGAACCCGAAGGCTCCTGGAACCGAACCTCGCACATCACCCGAACCCGAACGTTCGACACATTTCGGGTCTGATCACTTTCTCTTCTGAAGACCGAAGACCGAGCCTTCGCTTCTGAGTACACCGAGCCCTCGCCCCTTTCGCTTCCTCGCCCCCTGCGCTTCGCGCCAAGCAGTCTTAGGGACCGAACCCAGCCACATGAGGACTGAGCCTCGGCCAGGACCGAGAGGTCTCGCTGGGAAGCCTCTTTTCTTCCGGTTTTCGACTAATTTTGCGTTTTAGGCCCGTTTTTAATTGTTTTAACACGGGATTTTCACCCAAAACTTTATTTCAACATATAAGACCCCTTAAGTAATGAATAATCACGTTTTAAGGATAAAACCTTATCCAAAAGAGAGTAGGTGAAGTACAAAGGTAGAATGTTGACTTTACCTTATTTTATGACATAAGCAACCCCATACCTACTCCATGCCTAACCCACACTCCTCCCCACCATACCTTGTCACTTCCTTGTACTTTTACCCATCTCACAAGCCATCCCCACGTTTTTAGGGCTGGTCACTCAACCTCTCTCCTCATTTTTCTTTCAATTACTCTCATTTCACCAAAGATCAAGTCCAACTTTTCCCTCAAACTTATCTCTCTAATTCGAGATCCCAAGGCTGATCATCAAGCGTTCTTCCACTCTTGGTAAGTATAATTCATCCTCCTTGTGATTATTGCACTTCATTCTACTCAAATCATTGATTGCTTACACAAACTCCATAACTTTGATGCTAGATTCTCGAAAATCTTCAAGGCATCTCCAAGTGTTCTTGAGTTAAACACTTCCATTCTTCAACAATCATCTACTGAAATCACTTAAGGTGAGTTCATACCCCTAAATTTTCATATTTTCTCAAGTTTTTAGGGGGGGGGGGGGATACAAGTTAAAACACCAAGAACATAACTAAAATTTCTAACAGCTTTCATCAGAAAAGTTGGACTCCATTCACGGACTGTTTTGGACAACTTAAACATTTTTGTTTGAAAAACTGTTTTAGGTGTAAGTAGTTCCAGTTCTTAGCTTTAAAATGACTACTTTCACATCTCCATAAGAGTTTTCTACAATTTATGGTGATTTTTACAAAACTGCCTATCATTTCAAACACCAATCCGGACCAGTCTGTGATTATGGACTTTTTCACCCAAGTTGAAGGTCATTAAAAATCATGATAAAATTATGAGTAGACTAGACACATTTTGGGAACTCTCTGAATTTACGGATTTAGTTTTCGACTTCGTATGATTTTTCTATGACTTTTCAAAAACAGTGTAGAAAGGTTGAAAATTAGTTAACGGCTTATAACTTTCATAACACTTTGTATTATGTTGAGCAAAGTGTATAACGATAAGTTCTAAATATTGAATGTGTTACCTTGTTAGTTTATCATCATAAACTGAAACATAGTCATTCATGATAAGATTATTCATTCATTTAGAACACGTATATTAAGCTATAATGAGCATAGTTTATGGATTCATAGCATTAAGGCATTTTCATAAAAGAATTCTTATACATTCCAAATGTTTTGGATAAACTATAATAGGTATAGTTTATGTATCATTTACTTCTCAAACTTATTTACCAAAGGTTTTCAGTTTAGTTCACGTAAATCTGTTAATGAATAAATTTGTGAGTCATTCACTTCGGGTTACTTCCAAAGTAACAAAGTCAAAAAGTCCTGTAAATTGTAACCAGAGTCTCTTGTAGGGAGAACGTGATAGTTGTGTATAGATCTATATTGGGCTTGACAAACCCACACCAGATATGCTTGCAACAGATAGACCGGTAGGTCTGCGGTGACAAGTGTCATTGAACGACGACGCCTGAAGAACGTCGTATTACGAGGCCGTCTATGTCAAGTATGGTTATGATAGCTCACATGTGGTATTAACAATCATAAGATTTACGGTTTCTAACTTTAAATTAGCGAGTTATGTCGATTTAGCTCACTGAGATTTCTTTAAGTATAAAAAAATACTTGTGCGTCTTCATATCAGAAAGGGTTTTACGCAAATTTAAAACCACAATTATATCTTTAAGTATGACAAATACTTGTTCATTTCGGTCCTGGTATTTAGGACTATATAACTTTTATAAGGAAAATATTGGATTTTTCTTGGTAACATACATCTCCTTACAAAGATCGATTTTCCAACTCTTACTGTCAAAAGCTTATGAACTCACCAACCATTGTGTTGACACTTTTTCAAACAACTTGTATTCTCATGAAATCACTAAACAGGAAATCAAGTGGATTTTGAGAATGGGACGTTAAGGTGTCAAACGTTTCATGTTTTTGTCAACATATTGTAATTGATTTTGAAACATGTAATTCATACAATTATGTAACTCTTTCAATTATATATATGTTGGTTGTGTTTACTTTCATCACTATTGCCATTTTTGTTATGATACTACACATGAAGTCCTCCACCCCCGGACGTTTCCGCCATCCTTGGTTTGGGGGTGTGACACAATGGCCCAAATGTAAATCAATCCAACAAGGCCCAACATATGGCCTAATTTCTAATTAGGCCTAATCCCTTCACATGGGCCTTATCCTAAGGCCCAATAATGCTTCCCTAGCCCAAAGGGTTAGATTCCATATGGCACACTAAGTCCCAAGACACAAAGTCAATGAAAGTGGCCCATATGAGGCCCAAAAGATTCAAAGCCCAAATCCATTAAGTACGTGGGGCGTACTCAACTGTATGCTAAGCGTACAGGCAGTATGGCTTGTACGTTGCGCGTACTAGCTTGTACGCCCAGTGTACTCACTCATTAAGCCATAGTACCAATAAGCACTTAAATCCTTAAGACTTAGGGTTCCAATCACATATCTGAGTCATATGAAGTGTCTTAAACAATAAAGTCGTAAACTTGGTGGCTTTACATGCCCCTAATGAACCAATCTCGAAATATCAAACATTACTTCCATAAAATGAATCCAAACTCATGCATGGATGATTCAAAGCCTCAAAGATGGCAACTTTATGACTCGAGGACCAAATTAACACCGAGAGTAGCAACTCTAAGCTCCAGAAATGACAATAACTCACAATATCTCATCTATGGGACCAAAAAGCCCCAAAAACTCAAAAAAAAAAAGATCTAAGCATTAACAAAGCAAGTAATGAGCTTTATTGTAACATTTGGTTCTGAAAGTGCTTCGTTACTAGGGGTTGCAGCCCAATCATTAGTTTTCATGAGGTTAGGGCCTTGGTAAAGGAAGGTTTTAGCCCATTTCGGATGTGAGTATTAGGGCATACGAGATCGAAGTATTTGATTGTGGCTTCGGAGGCCAAGGACATACTCGTAAATTGACATCTCGGTCTTCTGAATATTTCGGGCTCTTCTTCGGGAAGTTTTAGGTAATGAGGAGTTGCTCGCAACATAGGGTTTCTCGCCACGTTTTCGTGGATATAAAGTTCGTCGGAAACGGACTAAGAATGAAGAAGTTATAGCACTTGGAAGTTATTGGCAATTTTAGTCCTTAATGAAGATTTGTGGCAAGGTGGTCCTATGCATGCATGGAATGCATGCGTCTGTCTAGCTGGGTACGCCCAACGTAAGCTGGGTTACGCCCAACATATAAGGGCATATGGTCGCGGGTGTGGAGAGGCGTACGCCCAACGTACGTCCAAAGTCCCTAAACCCTAAATTTTAGGGTATGCCACTATATAAAGAACATTATACCCTCAAGGATCAGCCTCCTTCTCACCCTTAGACAGTTTTCACGAAACCCTGATCTTCTTTGAGTATTCTTGGATCTAAGAAGGCCATTAGAGATCATTTTGGTGTTGTGGACCCATTTTCCAAGCAAGTGAAGAGCAAGCAAGGTGGTGGTTCAAAGGAGAGGTTGTAGATCTGGGATTGTTGCTTCATTTCTGACCATTTCTAGGTATACAGATTTGAACTTGGTGGTTACTTCCTTAGATCTCTTAGGTTGAGTTTTTGGACCATTTTGGTCCAAAGGATGAAGCTTTATGGTTCAAATCTGATTCCTAGGCTTGGAGTTGCCACTCTCAGTGCTAAATGAGTCCCTAAGGCAGAAAGTTGTCACCTTGAGTGTCTTAATGAGTTCCTACATGAGATCTAGCCAATTCCATGGAAGTTTGTTGCTATATTCCAAGTTTGGGTTTATTTGGTGGGTTGCAAGCCACCAAGTAATCAACTTTATGGATTAAGACATTGAAAAGGACTTGGATATGTGATTGTAGCTTCTGGATTAGAGTATTAAGCACTTAATGGGAAAAGTGGCTTAACAGGGAAGTACATGTAGGTACACACAACGTACATACCATTCAGCCAGTACGCTAAGCATAC
This sequence comes from Lactuca sativa, assembly GCF_002870075.4. Lineage (NCBI taxonomy): Eukaryota > Viridiplantae > Streptophyta > Magnoliopsida > Asterales > Asteraceae > Lactuca > Lactuca sativa. The sequence goes on along the minus strand of NC_056626.2, from coordinate 170,341,773 downwards.
AAAGGAGTACGCATCGCGTACTCATCAGACATGGGCTTGACGTGTTTTGGGCCTCGGTTTGGGCCATGCTTTGGACTTCGGGTCTTTGGGCCTCAGTGGGCCATCTTAAGTCAGATAATTTAGGCCAAGAAAATGCTTGGGATTTTGGAAAGGCTTATTAAAGGGATTGGGCTCAATTTAGCAAATTGGACCATTAGTGGGCTTAGGAAGCCTATCTAGTGTTGGGCCTTTTTGTATTATGGTTTTGGGCCTTAGATGTGGACCAAGTTGGACTAGGGGTAAAATGGTTATTTTATCCTAAAGAGGATTATTGTTTTGGACTAATTGCTATTTTGGGTAATGGTAGCTCGGGGAGTCGAGAGATCAGTAGTTCGGGGATTTGCCAGCTAGCAGCGAGAGGTTTATTCGCAGGATTCTACAATCAGCTTGTGAGGTGAGTTTTCTCCTGTAGGAACGGGTCTAAGGCATGAATGACAGCCAGTTTATGTATGTTAGTGTATACCGGATTTAGATCTGATGTTGAGGTTAGCCCGATGTAGTTTTTATGCTCCCGGATTATGATCCGATGCTGAGCGGGGCCCAAGGAAGGTTTACATGTATGTTCCGAACTACGGTTCGATGCCAGGTGATACCCGAGGAAGGGATGCATGTTTAGTTATACTTGTTGTCTTTTTGATACTTGTATGTGCCTGGTAGGGAGATGAGTGTGGGCGGGGGCCCGTATCTCATCACTAGCTGAGTATGGAAGTGGTTCCATATCTCATTAGCAACAGAGTAGGGGCGGGGCCCAAGATAGGCGGGGCCTTGAGACTAGTAGTTATAGTGTTGTGTTGTCTGTTATGTACTAGCTTGATTATGATTATATGTTTACATGTGTATAGCGGGCGGGTCCCAGAGACAGGCAGGGTCTGGTAGAAACAAATATGTATACCGAGCGGGGCCTGATGCCAGGCGGGGCCCGAGGTAGCGGGCTAGGCCTAATGTCTGCAGTATGTAATTATGTGTATGGTATGTGGTAGTTTTGGGAGACTCACTAAGCTTCGTGCTTACAATTTTCTGTTTTGGTTTCAGGTACTTCCAATTGTAAAGAGAAGAACTCGGGATGACTACGTTGCACACACAAAGATGTTTTAGCCTGAGATGTTTACTCTGATGTTTTGAAACGCTGATAAAAATGTTTGAGATATTATAACTTATGTTTTGAGGAAATGGGTTGATAACTGTGGTTTTACTATTAAATTAAAATGAAAATTTTGGACCATATTTTTGGGATGTTACATTTATACCACAAATAAATTCCAAATGATGAAGATAATTTGGATCTTCAAGCTCAACTCCAACAACTCTCCTTCACCAACTTCTTCTTCTTCTTTCCACATCCTCAAACTACCAAAAATGCACTCCACAAGGTCAAGAACACACCAAGATGATAAAGGGTTCGATTTTAGGGTTTCTAGACAAGAGAGGTTGATAAGGAGGCTAACCCATGGGACTTAATGACATTATATAGGGCTTGAACCCTAAAAATTAGGGTCTTTGGTACTGACCACGGACGTTGTGCGTACCTCTTCGTACGCTAAGCGTACATGCATGCCTCCGTATTACTTAATGGACCACTTACGCCCTGTATACACCAGGATTACGCCCAGCATACAACCTCAACAAGCCCACCCAAATCAAGCCCAAATTCACTAAGCCCACACAACTTGCATAATTAGACAAATAAATAAAGGATTAAATAATTAAATGATACCTTGGAACCATTGGGCGTTACAATTCTCCCCAGGGTGATGTAGCAATAGCAGGAGCTGTGTTCTCCTGTTGATTTCCTGAGGATCCTGCATTGTCGAAGTTCAGGATCCTTGGTTGTACAACTGTGTGCATCGTTTCCTGGGATCTCTGAAATTCCGCCTTCATCCTCTCCACTTCTCTAAGTAGTGTTCTATTGTCATCTTGCTGCTGAGTCATCTGTTGCGTCGTTTTCCTCATCATAGCGAAGAGTTCAACAGTAGTGACTGGAGCAGTCAAATTTTGGAGTCCTGAAGATCCCAAACTCCATTGGTTAGTGACCGGAGGGGTGTTTCTCTTGGAAGTATCAGGCGCTTTCCTTTGACCAGGGGGTCCACTCGGAGGAGGTGGTAGGTTTTTGGTTGGAATGGAAGGAGTGGAGGATGAAGAAAGGATCAGTTGTGTAGACATTATCTTTTGAGGATTTTAAACACCACGGCCCCACGGTGGGCGCCAAATTGTTTTGGTAAAAAATTACACAAGTATAAATCAACCAAATTGAATGATAGGCTGTGATGTTTGAATTGTGCAATAAAGAAAGGTAAAGAGAATGACACGATTATTTACAAATAAAGCCTTTGATCCTTGCTAGGATCTCTGGCACAAAACTTTGGGAGGTGATAATGATCACATGCTTTGATGATCTTATTAATATAAAATGATGATTACAGAGAATATTTTAGTAAGAACAAGTGAAAAGGTTAATAAAGTAAGCTAAGAGTCGGTAGAGTATGTCGTGTGTGAGATACATGTATTAATTTATAGTCTAAACTAGCTAACAAGATGTTTGATATTCCCGGGATCCTCTATGACCAACTTTGTGAACATTGTTTGACTTGGTATTCCGGGTCTTTAGCATAGTTGAGACGACTATCTGTTGAGAATAAGTCTTCTCTTGACTATTTCTGCACATGTGTTAATTAAGAACAAAATATAACCGTTATAAATGTTAGTAAATAATAATAACGGTAATAATTAGGATCCTGAGATATTTGAGGATCTTGAATATCTGATGAGGTTTGAGGATCCTGCCCCTAACAGTTAATATCCTCTTAGTCGATTTTTGACCAAAGCAGTATGCATGTTCATAACATGGCATGAATGATGTTTAATTCAAGTGATTAGTTGATTACTCGAAACATTATACAATGAATAAAGTCATAATTATTATGGTGAATAAATAATATATATTATTTATATTCAAGAGGTTTGAGACCATAGTTAATTAGTTTATTATGGTGTTTCACTTTGCATGTTTTACTTCCTGAATGATTTGATTATTCTAATTCCACAGTCGCTAATACTTTTGGAAGTAAGTGGTGAATTAAGGTTGTCATGAATTGAATTGTAGATTGTCTATGGGTATTAAACATTGCAATAACATTGCTGCAATGTTCATGAGTACTTAGAAAAATGGGAATATTGAGTATTGGATAAACCCACGCTCAGAGAATTACTTCATGGATTCTATCATGAGTAATTGTGAGACAATAATCTCTTTTATTCTTAAAACGAAGATATAAGAGTTATAATTTACAAGTCGGTTGTGCATTCGTATTGTGAAAACGCATCAGTAATGTGATGTCATAAAACGTAGTGTCATGCATAATTTGGTGAGTAAAACATACAAACATATAAGTCGAAGATTATTCATTCATTGCCCTAACGGAAAAGCGATATCTTTGGTCCCCTCGATTATTTTTTCCCGACATCTAAAGTGCTTGGCGAAGCCCGGACTAGATTGATGTGTTCAATTAGTAGTCTGAATTCAATCATCATAAATCGGGTAAATCATAAAACAAAATCTTGGACCATGAGATTGATTCTAATTCATGTCTCATGTCCATACAATATATTGAATAACGAAGAAATATTTGATCACTTATCTCAGGGCCAATGTCTTATTAGATTAGAGTTCGACAACGACTTTGGAAAGCACTTTTTTTTTTGATTATACTAGCAATTGTAGTTATAGAGTTATCTAAGTGGAAGACTGTTGAATTAAGGTGTCTAAGCTCATAAACAAAATGGTATAAACTTGAAAATATAAGCAAAGTCCTTTTTGGGTTGCCCTCATAATAAAAAATAGCTTGAAATGATATTAGGAGAGAAAGGGAAATGATTTGTTAATGTATTATGTGATTAATATATTAATTGGAAATACATAATTGATCTGTTAATTTATTATATGATTAACAAATTAACATGAGATCAATAGTTAAATATTTGATTTGTTAATTTATATGGTTAATAAATTAATAAGAAATCAATTAGAAATAATTAATTACTAATCATAATTAATCTGGAACTAATTTAGGATTAATTAGAATTAATTAAAGGTGCAATGGGTGAATTGTAATTGTTCAAAAATTGAACAAAAGAAGGCAATTCTAGAACCATCCAATGGTGGACGGTTTTGGGGCTCTTCTAGGGTTTTTGGAAGTCTCCTAGATACAAATAAGGAAATGATTTGAATTGGGATTAAACCTATTATTTAATTAATTCAAATCTAGTTTTGCCTACAAGTTACCTAATTAAACTATAAATAGGGCCCCTTGGCTCATTATTTTTTATTTATGACATTCCTAAAAAACATATGAACGAAATTTCTACCTCTCTCATCTCTCTCCTCTTCATTCCAGGGTTTCTAAGGTTTTTGGTACAAACCATCAGATGCACTAAACTTTTGGTGCTTGCTTTCCAAGGTTTTCAAGAAGGAATTTTGTTTGGTTATTTACTATAACAATCAAAATGTATGTAAACCCTAACTCTATGTTTATTTCGATTATTATAGAGTTTCTTCAGGGTTCTTGATGTTCATAGTTTATTGCTATCAATAGAGAAAACATAGATCCAAATAGGTTGCATGTGAACTTAAGAGTTAAGTATTTTTCTGCCTCATGCAAAGATTTATAACCTATAAAACCCATCAGTATAGAGTTGTCCCATACTAGCTTGCTTTTATTCATTATTGCATATTAGTATATCAAATCATATTTCAAGAGTCGTTGACATGTAAATGTTAATTCCATTCATTTCTTTATTATTTGCATCAACATATAGTAGAACACAAAATTATGTTTTCAATTTTATCATGAACACCATATACTTTACAAATTTCATTCCATTTATGAGTTTGTCTGATTCAGAAAGTCAAACATGTAATTTATCATGATGAATATCTTTTCTATCATCTAAATCTTTGGCATTTTCAGTTCACTTCAGAATATACTTCACACAACTTAAGTACAATCCTCATGCATTCAATAACCTAAATTCCTTCAATAAAGAAATTAGGGTTTAAAGAATCACATTCACATCCTGTCTAAATGAAGAAAATAAATGATTTTAGGTTGTTTCTGATAACCTAAGTGAAGTCTTACTCTTGTACACAACAAGAATTATGAATGGAGATAAAAACATAACAACTTACACAACGGTGTGTGTTTTTCATTAACCAAAAACAACAAGAAAAAAGTGTCATATATGGCTTACAATACGGAAAAAAAAAACTGAGAAACTATCCATTACCACATGATGTATAATCTAAGATAAATACCCGCTTACAATGCCGGAAAAAAACAGAGAAACTACCCACTACCACATGATGTATAATCTAAGATAAATACCTGCTACTTAAAAAATATTTTTAAGAACTAGCTTAAACAAAAAAAATCAAGTTAACCATAGTATTAAGTAGGCATGTGCACAAGGTATCCATTAACATACGTGACTGCATGAGAGTAGGTGTTGTGTGTTAATACTTCCTATCAATACCTACTTCATTGATCCCCATCTAATCATATAAATCAATTATCTTCTTGCTTGACACACCTTCAGTGAATGAGTCAGTCACCTCGTCTTCAATATCCAAGTATTGGAGATCAATTTCTCCTTTTAAGACTTTCTCATGAATGAAATGATAATGGACTTCCACATGTTTAGTCCTAGAATGAAAAGTGGGATTCTTTTCCAACTGAATCGCCGATAAGTTGTCACAAAAGAATGGAACATTGTAATTTACATTTTAATTGAGATCCTTCAAGAGCTAAACTAGCAATACACATTCTTAAGTTGCCATGCCGACTTCTCAGTATTCTTCCCTGTTTGTGGATAGGGAAATTATTGGTTGTTAATTATTACACCATATTTTTCACCAGATTCCAACATAAACACAAAACTAATTGTTGAACGACATGTGTTCACATGTCCTGCGTAATTAACATCACAATACCCAAAGAGTTTGCATTGTGACTCCCTCTTAAACACGAGTCCATAGTTAAGTTTGGTCTTCACATACCTTAGAACCCTATAAATAGAAACCATATGTTATCTTCTTGGTTTTGCATGAACTGACTCAACACACCCACCACAAACGTTAAATCAGGTAAGGTTAGTTTAGATAGATAACGTTGCCCAATATATTTCTATCCATAGTTGAATCTTCTAGTTCTCTACTACCATTGACAAATAGCTTCACATTATTATCAGTTGGTGTCACTGCGGGCTTACAATCGAGCATTCTAAATATGTTCAGCAATTCCACATAGTATTTATGTTGGTGTAGAATGATGTCTTTGTCTTCATACCTAACTTCCAACCCCAAAAGGTTTTTAAGGTTACCCAAATATTTCATATGGAAACATATGCACAGGTTCTCTTTCACTTGTACAGTCACTTCAAGGGAGTCACATGTGATAATCATATCATTAACATAAACAAAGACAACTGTTACCTTTTTCAGTTGCCCTTATGAATAGATTAGCATCAGCAGGTGTCAAACCGAAACCATTATGCTCCAAGAATTCTGCAATCTTCATGTACCATATTGTAGGTGATTATTTAAGCCCATAGAGTGCTTTCATGAGTTTGCATATGTAGTTGGGATGTGTTACACTTACAAATCCCATAGGTTGTTCCATATGGATGACATGATCTAAATCGCCATAGAGGAAGGCATTGTAGGTATCCATCTGTCACATATTCCACCCTTTACTTGTTGTTAGGGCTAGAAGAACATATGTTGCTTTGATACTGGATTAAACGTGTCCTCGTAGTCTAGTCCAAACTGTTGTGAGAAACCACGAGCTACTAACCGAGCCTTACACCTTTCCATAGATCTATCTGCCCGTATCTTTATATTGTATACCCATTTACATGATTTGGACTTTACTCATTTGGATTAGGAACTAGTTCATAGGTTTGGTCCGGTATTCGAACTGCCATATCTTCCCTCATTGTTGCCATTCACTTGTCTTTAACACACGCTTGGTTGAACGATTCTGGTTTGCACAAGGAACTTTCAACAATGGCAACATTAACGTACCTGGGGTTTGGTTTTCGGAGTCTCAATGAATGTCTAAGACTTGTCGGTTCTATGTATTTTCATCTGGGTTAACAATATAAAATATCTCCTATATGACATGGTTGTTGATTATGAACACAAATGGGTTCTTCTTTGATAATCGTTTCACCCTTATCAACGTTAAATAAACTTTAGATGACTCTAGATCTTTATTGAGTGCATCGATGTTAAGAAGAGTTTCATGATTAGTAGACCACCATGAAGATGTCTCGTTAAATACTGCATTCCTATAATCATAATATTTTCCATTGTTTGGGTCACAACGCCACCTATTCTACTCTTGATCACTCCCCACAAATATGCATCATATAGCTTTCTTCTCTATCATATGGCATAGGTGGTTGGGTATGAAGACGCAACGGAAACAACCAAACACACAAAGTTGGCCTACGTTGGGTTTAGATTCAAAAGTTTCTCGTATGGTTATACGTACTAGAGGCCTTGCTGAGGGATACGATTGATAACATAAGTGTAACGCCTGTGTTTCTGGGCTTCTCATTAATATTGATGTAATAGTCTAGGTTAACCTTTGTAATCCATTTTGAAATAATAGAAGTGTATTATTTGAGTATTATGTGTCTTGTTCTTAATTGTGTGTCTTAATTGAATTAAGAATAAAAATAAGCGTCAAAATAAAATATTAGATAAAGCCGATATCTATGGATAATGTTGTAGTAGTTGAAACGAGGTTTTCGAATATATAAAGAATGCCGAAATCCGAGTTATAACGAAGAAGTTATGATCTGTCGAAGTTTCACGACAGAACCGACGACGCTGAATGACGTAAAAAGGTGAATTTACGATAGAGTGATATTTAGCCTTAGTGATCTAAACGAATGTTGTAGAGCTCGTTAAACCGAGAGCGTGCATAAAAAGAATGCCCAAATCTGACTTCGTATGAGGAAGTTATGATTTTTCTAAGTTTCAGCTTAGGAGTATGCAGCCCGAAACTTGAATTCGAGATCGAGTGATTGTTGGTCGAAACAATCTAAACGAGAATCGAAGATCTCGTTGATAGTAGTGCAATGGTGAAAAGACAGACAAAAACGGATGTCAGATGAAGAAGTTATGAATTTATAACGAAGTTTTCCTGTCCCGGCCTACTAAAAATAAATAATAAAAAAATAAAGTCAAAACTAGCTGACAGAGTCTAAACGAAAGTTGTAGAGCGTAGTCTCACATACACGTGGATATAAAGAACGTCGAAAACGGAGTTCGTATGAAGAAGATATGAATTTCTGAAGTTTTTAAATAATTAATATTTATTATTTAATCTTTAAATCGGATGGATATCCGAAGGAGTCAACAAGCTTATCCGAAGTACGCCCAACGTACACCGAAGCGTGACCCGCCTCGCACTCGGGTGCTCCGATGACGTAAGCGATGATGAATCTGGAGTACGCCCAACGTAATGCGACGCTTCAGCCTCTATAAAAAGGCATGTGAGGCTGTCGATTTCTTTTACCAAAATTCTTTCTTTCTCTCCCCAATTTTCCTCGTTTTGCGTGCAACTTATACCCCGAAGACCCGGTATCATTCCCGAGCCCCGAAGCAAGTCCCAAAACCCGAAGATCCCGAGAAGTAAAATTCCCGAGCCGAAGCTCTTCCTGCGAGAAGCCCGATTTTTGTGAAGATCTTCCAGATATACTAAAGAATACTACTTCTACAATTCGTAGTGTTGTCCGATCATCTTCTGATCAAGTGAGTGTGTAGTTACTTTCTTCTAACGCATTATTACGAAGTATTTTATACGAAATACGTGTTATGTGTATATTTTGTTGTTATATGTGTGAATGTATATTCACTTTCTTCTATCTCATAGATATAATTTATTCTCTATGAAATACATGTTATGTGTATGTGATTCATCTGTTGTTTGAAATATGTATTGAATGAAAATGTTATACAGGTTTTAAACTATGTATAAAAATATATATTTTTAACTACTAATATGTTGGATAGAACATGGGTAGATAGTTTATGTTTGATAAACAGATGAAAGACCTCGATGTTGTTGTTGTTGATCTAGTTATTCAGCGGAGTATGGATAACGACCACTGACTCTTTCTAGACAGGTCTGTGGAACGCTAGCAGGCTCATAACCTGTAGGTGTTGTGAACGATGTGTTCACCGGTGTACTCTATCCCCCTCATGGTTGCCTTTAGGACATCTACTGTTGAGGAAACCCCTTTGCAGTAATGTCCGTCCCGATGAAAATCCTAGAATAAGTCCCTTGAGATAGATGTTGTTTTAGGGACGTAAAGTGAGGATAACGGGAATGGGTAATCAGGTTATTGTTGGTTGGTAAAAGTAAATATAATTATTTATTGTGAGTTGAAAACCCTATATGCTCACCAGGCTCCCAAGCCTGACCCACTCAGTTTATTTGTATTACAGGTAGTGGCGCGAGGGCATAAGATGGATGAATCATCAAGTTATTTTGTTTATTAGACCAGTTGTTATATGTAACTGTTGTATGGTTCATCTTTTGTTGTTTACGTTTTTGTGTCTGTATCGGAACATGACATCCCGAGTTTTGATTTTATAATGAAAATACATTTCTTTATGAAATGCTTTGGTAAATGTTATTTTATCATATTTTGTTTTTGGGAACAAATTCCGCAATTCTTTTAAATCAAAAGGATTTACTCTGAAATTATTTTAAAAACATAAATGAAACCGATCTTTTCTGGCCGTGATTTTGGGGATGTCACAATAAGTAATTGTGTTCCTCCCTTCCGCCCACAAACGACCAAGGATATTTTTGTCGTGGATCGTACCTCCACAAACATCAGCTAGATGCATATTCTTCCGTTCTAAGACATAATTATTTTATGATGTGTTAGGACACATTAGGTTTCGTCATATTTTATGTTCCTTCAAGTACTTCGTGAACTCTTTTGCAAGCTGTTCACCATCATTGTTTGATTTGAGCTTACGTGCTATGCTTGGTTTCCCTTTCTACTTCGACTTTGAATTCCTTAAGCTTATCAAACGCTTCAAACTTCTCATTCATGAAATATACCCACACAAACCTAAAGAAGTCGTCTATTGACATAATCATATACTTCATTCCATTAGTTGAAAATTGCTTTATACGTCCAAAGTCGTCTGAATATACTAGCTCCAAGGGAACATTTGCTTGATAGTTTGACTTTTCATAGGGCAATAGATGAGCCTTACCAAATACTAATAGGCAACATGCAGGCATCTACAAATATTTTTTTCATCATCATGTCTAATTTGTTGTAGCTCACATGACTTAGTCGCATATGCCAAAGGTCAACGTTTTGGTTCTTCATCGTTTTGTAAACATATGCAATATTTGCAACCTTAGGTTGTAATGTGTGGACAACTACCATTTGCGTTTTTGCGACATTGCACCGGGAAAACGTCATGAAAACGACAAAAGGAGGTGGTGTTTGCCATGAAAACGCCGTCATGAGAGGGTAAGAAGATAGCAAAACGGTCGTTTCCTTTCGTTACCACAACAATGCATCATAACATAACCCCTAATAACGTCGGGATGGGACGGTGTTCCAGGTTTGCAACGGCGTTATCTTGATGGCCACGTCACAATAACACCACGCCGGTGGGCGTTGCCACGCCGCCAGTCTTAGGCTATTGGTTTGGACTGGGTCTCAAATTTTTGTAAATACTTTAACATCATCATATCCTAATACCGATATCAAAATCTTTTTCTTTCCCGGTAAATGATAAACATTTTGCAACACCATTTCTTTTCAATTTTCTTTTAGGCAAAAAGGAACACTACCAACATGTGCCATTGGCATTTGTCAGTTTGGAGTTGTCCGCAGTTACAACAACCATGCTACCTTCACACTTAACTAAGAAATTTTTTAAATTTGTTTGTTTATTGGACCCAATAAGGCAATAATTATATTTTAATCATTTTAATATTGTTTGTCTAATACCTTTAAACTATCAAAAAATTTAAAGAACTCATGCACTAAGAGTTTGTTAACAAACTAGTTCAAAAAGTTTTGGTTTGAAAAACTCCTTCAATATCATTTTCAATTTTCAAAAGACTTTTGGTTTATATTTCTTTTGTTTCCAACTGTAGGCCAATTTTCAACGAAATCATATGAGTTATCCAGAATCCCAGATGCTTAATACAATGTTCGCTATAATGGGTCCTGTCTCCCACTTGTTCCCAAACTGGAATTTCCGATTCGGATTCCAATTTTATTTCTACCATAATCATCATGATTCGTGATAACGATTCTTAATTAATGAATTTAACAATCAGTAATTAACCTAATCAATGACTAAAACTGGAACCAATTTTGTACTGGATTATAAGTAAAAAAGTAGTAAACACATAAGATAATCATCCATTAGCATATAATCACCATGATAATGAAAACATACATTGCCGGAGGAAGTCGCCGATCGTGAATCATCTGTCGGTGGATTTCAATCTTCGTAGATACGACACTCGTCCGTCTCAGGATTTTCCTCACAAAACGACTGTAAAGGATCCCTGTTCTCCTCCAGTTTTCGCCGGAGATCAGCTTTCGCCTGACTCACCTCCTCCACCTCATCCCACGCCACCTTGCACTCGTCGGAATCACGATCTCCCTCGCAAACTTGCGTTGCTTCAGCGACTTTCGACTCAATCAACTCCGTCAGCTTTTGCTCTCTCATCTGTGTTCCTTTGTACTTGGCCGATCCTCCTCCTATTCCGTTCACGACAACTGAAATCCTCCGGCATCTTGCTGCTCTCTTCGTATCGCAGATCGGAGGAGTATAGATCGGATTAGCAGCAGTTACTTGAATAGATCTGAAAGATGATGGTAGCTTGAAGCTCATAACACTGATCTCCATTGAAGATCGCAACCTCTACGATTTGAAAGATCAACGAAGACCCGTGAACTAACCTTCTGCTCGTAGTACTATTCTGCACGAAAGTAAAGAAGAGAAAAGCGTCGGGAAATAGTTAGGTTAAATTACAAAAGTAGCCTTATATGGTTTCCAGATTCTTCGTTATCAACATTATTTTGATTTTCAACGCGCCAATTATTCTTTTTCACTTTTCGTTTAATTATATTTTCGTTGTAACTGTAAATTTAATTTACTTCTAAATTCCTTATAGAGTTATAGTTTCATTTATGTTTAGGATTGGACTTGAACTATTAGATCAGCCAATGTTATAAATAAATTTTTTTACAATGGCTTTTTGGCAACTCTTCTGTTAAGATCAACGCTACCATCTTTTTAACAACAAAATTTTGTATATTCATACTTCTAACAAATTGCAAGAAGAAAATTTTTGAAGAGTTTCTAATCTAATCATATTCCACTTTAGAAGACTAAAAAGTTTTTAAACCAAGAGAAATAAAATAAAACAATATTATTTATATGTATTTTACAAGAATCAAACACTAAATTGTTTTTAAATCTCCAAATCATTGGTAAGAAGCACCATCCACTCATATCAATTGTGAATTGTGTTCACCTTCTACCATCATCAATCCAAAATAGCTATTCTCGAATATTAACCGAGGCATGTGAGATTAAATCACATCATCTCTCTACTAAATTCCAAATGCTCGTTGCCAAATCACATTAGAAGAAAGTATGCTCCACCGATTCTACTCCCAACACACACACATGACACATAATCGATTGGAGATTTACCCTTTTTTTTGACAGAATTAAATGTGCAGGTAGTCGATCATGATGGACTTTGGAGGTTAATTACAAAACAAATTAATAATGCAGCGGAATCATTAAACTATTTTATGGGCACATGCAACCTAGATATCTATGATTTTTCTCATAATATCAACATATTATGAAAACTACAAACTAACTAGGTATAATCAAAATTTACATGGATTAAGATGCATAAATTTTAGTATAATAGAATATACTAACTCCTTTGATCTTCAATAACTCATGGAAAGCAAGCGCCAAAAATATAAACACCTCTAATGACTCACACTCAAAACTCTAGAACACTAGAAATCAAAAGGAGAGAGGAGATATGAAGAGAAATTTGTATTCCACCTTATGAGAGGTAATAGCCACGAAATTTAGGAATCAATGGGTCATATTTATAGTTAGGGGATCTCCAAGATAAACTCTGATTTAATTAATTTAATATTTGATTTAATTTATTCAAGACAATTATCCTTATCAACTATCAAGACAAATCTAGAAACCTTTCTAGAACCCTTAAAACCGTCCATACCATGGAGGGTTCTAGAATTGCTTCATTTGTTCAATTATTGAACAATTACAATTCAACTTTTGTATCTTTAATTAATTACAGTTAATCATGAATTAATTCTAGATTAATTTTGATTAAAAATGAATTCCAATAATTTCTAATTAATTTATTATCATATAATAAATTAAAAAAATCATTTTATCTCGCTCCAAAGTAATTTCTATCTATTTCTAGTTATTGAGGGCAAAACAAAATAGACTTTACGTTTATTCCATAAAGTTTTACCAATTTAGTTTTGACTTTGACCAATTTAGTTATAACATTGGACACCTATTCCACTAGTCTACCACTTGGATAAGGCATTAACTACAATTGCAAATATAGACTTCGAATGACCACCAAAGTGTGTTTTCAACAACCATTGTTGAAATTTGATATAATCAAACGTTGGCCCTTAGATAAATGATCAATTATTCATTCATTCTACAATATATCGTATGGACACAAGACATGTATACAAATCAATCTCATAGTCCAAGATTACATTTCTTGATTTCCAATTTATGATGACTAAGTTCAGACTACTAATTGAATACATCAATTTAGTATGGGCAAGGCCTTGCACATGAATGTCAACATCAAATCACCAAGGGACCCAAATATATCATTTTTCATATTAAGGCAAAATGAACAACTAAATTTACTACATAATTATAACTTTTACTTATCATGTCATACGTGGAACTATATTTTATAACATCAAGTTGCATATGAGTTTATGTAATACCAATGCACAAAAGACTCGCAAACGATAACTTATGTATCTCTGCTTGAAGAATATAAGATATTATCCTCTTAGAATTACTCGTGATTGAATTCATGAATTAATCTTAAAGCGCGGGTTTGGACCAATACTTAAAATCTCCATTTAAGCACTCATGAGTATAGCAACAATCTCCATGCCATGTCCAATCATTATGAACAATCTACTAATACTCCATGAAGTATTAAATCATTACTTACTTCCCAAAAGTATGATTGGCTATGGCATTTTGAGTAAATTAATTACTCAGGAAGAAGCACGCAAAATGAAACATAATAATAACCTGATTTTCGATGGTATCATACTCCTGAACATAAATAATTCCCCATTATTTAATCACCATAACAATTACAGATTTATTGATTGTATAAATGTTTCGAGTAATCGACTTAATAACTAAACATTTATCATTGCTCATGCATATTCCTTTAACATGCATATCATGGTTTCCGTTGGTTATCATTATCGTGAACGAATCATCAGGAAGATACCCACTTCACAACTAGATCTCCATCCTCAACTCTATCTTGGATGTAGTGGAATTTCATCCTTCTATGCATTGACCTTCTGTGGTCTCAAGGATCATTAGTCAACTCGGTTGCACTTTCACATAATATTTCTAATGGAAATTTGTTACTTAAAACAACTCCAAGGTTAACTATAAAGTTTTCTAGTCCAAGTACTCTCCTTGGATACTTCACTTGCACTAATATAATTTGACTCACATTGTTGAGTCTGCCACCATCTCCTACATGAAAGCTTTCAAGTTACTGCACTTCAATTCAAAATGAATGTCCATTTAGACTATGACTCATAGTCATCCCTAAAATTCAAGTTACTACAGTTCTTATTAATTATGTTATCTACTGTCTACAAGCAACCAGTCCTTGGTATCTCTTAAATACCTCATAATGTCCTTAACAAGTATCCAACGATTTAGTCGAGCAAATTTATGATACAATCTCATGATGCTCAAGGTATCTAAGACATAAAAACAATCACAAATCATATCATACATGATCGATCATATATCTAAAGCATATGGGACTCGACTTCATTTTCATGACTAGAACAAAAGACTTTGAGATTCACTCAAGTCCATGCTATGATGCATATGAATAATCCTTTTCTTGGAATTTTTCATGTTGAAACTTTTCAACACATTATTCATATATGTGCTTTAACTGAATCCAATTAAACATTTTGATTTATACTTTTAGATACTAAAACTAAGTATCAATTTTGTTTCATCTAATTACATCATAGTGTAACATCCCAAAAAACATGATACAAATTTTCATTTTTATAAAACATTTCCACAAGAAACCATAGGTATCAAACCATTGTTTTCGAATCATATTCAAGAAAATCAGAGTATCAAGATAATCTCTCAAAATATAAAGCAATAGGAGTATGTGTACGATCACACATTCACCTTGCCCCGATCATGAGAAGTACCTAATAAAATTGAAATCAACAACTGTAAGTAAAAGCTTAGTGAGTTCCCTCAAAATACCACACACGGCAATACATATACAATGCATGCACACCGGGCCTACAATATAACACTAGATTGCCCCTGGGCCCACAATCATCGAATTGAATTACCCATGGTCCACAGTTATCAGACTGGATTACCCCCAGCCCACAACACACGATCGAAATGCCCCGGGTTTTTTGGCCTACAGCACAGAGTCGTACCGCCTCAACCAACCGCATTATGTCAACATATGCAATAGATAAACAATAACTCGTAATACATGTAATCATATAGATCTACCAATCTAACGGATCACTATAATATACCAACATCCTACATACAAGGATACATATTGCAGTACAAAGTGTAACGATAAAACTCACCCGACTTACGGAGCCAACTAAACCACATCTCAAAGCCACAAAACCAGTGATACAAAGCCTATCAAATCATACAGGGTCTAACCTTAGTCTACACACTAAATCCAGCGATCTTGACCAACCGTCAACCCATTTCAACAAGTCAACGGTCAAGCTCAAAGTCAATGGTCAACAACATCTACACCGACCCTCACGTCGTGACTAGTCCATGGTCACGTCGTGAAAATGCACTCGACCAGATTCCAACCCTGCCACGCTCCAAATCATCCAACTTTGATACAAAAAACTCACTCGGTAGTCATCACGACATGAACCCTCCTTGGTTATGTCGTGAATACAAAAGAAAAAATAATCGTAGAAACCATCCATTGTCACGTCGTGACACTTTCAATGTCATGACTGGACCACTGTCTAAGGCAAAATCTTAATGTTTTGAGTCCTTAATTCGTTAAGTCTTCAACTCTATTTTTCCAGAAAGCTTTAAGGGACTCCAGAGGTTCATAAAAATGACAACTTTGTGAACATGCATGCTTCATGCATGTCCTCTACCCAACCTAGGTCAAAAGACAAGAAAATGACCTAAAACTCATGCAACTCACAATCTACAACAAATCCTTAGATCCACAATGTAACATCCCAATTTTCAAGGCCAAAATTTTTGTTTTTAATTAAGTAACATATAAAATAGTTTACTGAAAAACATCTTAGATTCATACCATTTCATAATACATAGTCACGTGTCTCAAACCATAACATAAAATAGTAATAATGTCAGAGTACAATCCCAAGAATCTCATAAGGCGGAAATCCTGAGTGTGTGAGTGATGCGTTGCTACCGTGCCGACTCCTTCCCCTTGGAAGAAGAGGTACCTAAAACAAAACTGAAAACTGTAAGCAAGAAGCTTAGCGAGTTCCCCCATCATACCACATACCATATTGTTGGATTAGGTGTCTAAGTTCATAACTATTTCTGGAATGTACATGACCCGATTAGCATGGTCCATTTGGGTTGCATGGCATCATGCATTTGGATAGACTAAAATGAGAGAAATAACACTTAAGGTTTATGAATATATTATAATTTCTAATATATTAATAATAATATTTAATTAGTATTGATCAAGAATTATTTTGGAATTAATTAAGTGATCAAAAGAAGACTAATTAAATATATGGGTTGATTGTGTAAATCACCCATACTTGTATAGTGGGTAATGCTCCATGGATTATCAAGTTTGGCTAAACCCCATAGGATGCTCCATGGTGTTTTTGAACCCATGGATCATGGAAATGAAGATCCATGTCAAGTTAGGGTTTACATGGTGTAACCCTACTTATGACACACTATAAAAGGAATATGTAAGCAACCAAAATCGACACTACTAGTGAGAACAAGAGGGCATAGCCGATTTTAGAAGTGTTATATTTCTCTCAAGGTTATTCCAAGTGTATTTGGTGTTGTGTGAGACATTTGAGGCATCACGCTTGAGGTGCTAGGCTCACAAGGTTCTCAAGGAATCCAAGCAACAAAAGGTATATACTTCTTGCTATCTTTTATGGTTATAAGTACCCCATGTATGCTAGATAGGTTATGAACCTTGGAAAACAAATCTGCATTTATCATAGATTAAACATAGATCCAAGGTTTCTAGGGTTGCATGTACACCATAGGAGTGTTAGAATGCTTATAAACCTACACATACAACATACATACTGTCGGGAAATTATGGGGTGCCCGACCTACCCATGTCAAGCAGTTATGGGGTGCTTGACCTACCCTGTCAGGCAATTCTGGGGTCCCCGACCTACCCTCAGGTCCTTACGACCGTGTCAAGGGGACTATTACCCTTACTGCTACTATCACAATACATCATATTAGGCTAGCACATAAAACATATCAGGTAGCAGCAACCTAGATAATTATCACAAAGACAATCATCTAACATACAACTCCTACTACTGGGTCAGCATTGTAGCCGTAGACCCACCGCTACTGGAAGGTAACTCACCTCAATGCCATGAAATGTCTGAACTGGCCTCAACGCCAGGATCAACTACTCTCAACTCCTCAACTCCTACACATAACAACCTTCCTTAATTACCATTACATACTCCTAACCCTAATCAAGGGTCAACTCTGGACAATGGTCAAGGTCAACATCATGGTCAAAGTCAACTTCTGGTTGACTCAACTCATCGAGTTGGTCCACCAACTCGTCGAGTTCCATAACTCAGAGAATCTCAACTTCGCAATCTAACTCGTCGAGTTGCCCTCCATCTCGCCGAGTTTCTCCATGTGACAGAATAGGGACTTTCCATTTGAACTCGTCGAGTCCTTCCTTGGACTCGTCGAGTTCATCTTCATGTCAATCGGGACATTGCCTTGAACTCGCCGAGTTCATCCTTGAACTTGTCGAGTCCTTTGATCTTCAAGACCATAATCACATTCATCTTGTTGAGTCCTCTTCTAGACTCAACCAGATTCCTCAGAAATAGAAAAGGTTGGGGAACCATTACCCGACTCGCCGAGTTCTATAAATAACTCGGTGAGTCCCCCAAAGTCCATGCCCATACAGTCGATTTCAGTTGAGCTCATTGCATCCAAATTGTAGATCTGAACTCTTAGGGTCTATATAACACATAAAATCATGAACTTTACGTCCATGCATGGGTCTTCAAGCTTAAAAGGTCCAAAAATGAAGTCTATAAGATATATGGTGTGACAACCCGAAAATTTTTATTTTATAAGCTCAGTCAGTCAACTCAACAGAGTGTCAAAATCATTAGTACAAAGTTCTAGCATGGTTACAGGTCATTCTAAGGAGTTTTGAGCCTAATACACTTAAGGAATAAGTGTTAGAAAGTACCCGCTAGAACCACAGTGTAGCAAATCGAACCAATTCCCCATCTAAGTGAGTTCACGGCTACAAGACCATGAGTTTACGGCCGTAAACTCATGTGGCCGTAAACTCAATGGTATATATAGAGGATTGGGTCATTTTCTCTCATTTCTTCCTTTCTTGGCCGGATTTTCTCCCAAATCCTCTCAATTATCATCCAACCTCCATCCTTAGATCTTCAAAAGAGTGAGTATTCTATCCCGTGATTAGTTAATACATCTTATTAACTAGCTTCTTGCATTGATTTCATCCATGAAAATCATGTTTGATTAGATACTCAAGAAACACCAAGAACACACACTAGTGTTCTTGGCCAAATCGACTAGTTCAAGCTCCTGTATCGTAAGCACTCTTATTCTAACTTGTTGTACACTATATTAAACATGTCTAGACCTTAGAAACATCAAGAAACAAAGGTTAGAAGAAAGTTTACGGCCAAGGATGTTCTTGGGCCGTAAACTCCCTTTTATGGTGCAAAGATCCCCCAATTTCCTTCCTTAAGCCTAGAGACTAGCCTACCTCTTTACCTTGATGTGTTTAGTACTCAAAAAAATCAAAATACCATCACCCATAGGTGATTACAGCCTCAAACACATGTCAAGTGGTCCATGGGCCAAAAACTCAATTTAAGGGTGTATTGGTGCCACAAACACTTCCTAAGGCTTAGACTTGAAGTTAGGTTGCTTCACTATGACTTTTACGACCCTAAACAACTCTCATAAACATAAATGGTCATGAGTTTACGGTTGTAAAATCATTAGGGCCGTGAACACCCCAAAAGCTTCAAAGAAAGTGGTCTTCCTCATCCTAAGGTAGAGCTAAGGTCCCTAAAACATCTATAGCCTTCAAGCTTGCATTTATACATGAGTAACCATGAGTTTACGGCCGTAAACTCCCTTGGGCCGTAAACCCATGGTAGTAAACTCATGTGAGTGCCATTCTACTTTCCTTTGTTGAATCACATGTGATTCCAACACTTGGTCAAGGTCTTTCCTAGTCCCGGAAGGTGTTTCCTTTCATATAGTTGTTATAAACACTATATCCATGCCAATATGTGTCATTATATATCATTTAGGACTTATTGTGTCTCAGGACTTCATTCGTGGAACTTCTCATCCGTACGCGCATACCCGTTTGAATCACCCACATCAGGTGAGTTCATACCCCGTAATGAATCTTTTAACTATTTGAACTGTTTTAAGGGGGAATACAAGTTGAACACAATGTTAATTGTGTAAATGTTTGTTATAAACATCTTTCAAAATGTTACTTATGTTATTTATAAGTTGTCAAAACATTTCAAAACTCTTTTAAAGGTTATGTTACTTTATAGTTATACAAAACTCCATTTTTAAAGTACAAGCATAACTTAGTAGAGAAACGAGTCTTTTCAGTAACAGTCCAAGTAGAGCATTAGTAAACTATTATAGGTATAGTTTAGGAGAATGCTATTCATTACTTCCAGTACAATGAAGCACACAAAGAGTCAGTCCAGTTCATGAGTCTTTACTAACGCAATATGTTTACATAGATACGCTTACATGAATACGCTTACATAGATACGATATCAATATACGATAACACAACAAAACATAGTAAGGTGCTATAGCATGGAACGTTTTCAGGATCTAACTATACCAATGAATCACAACGCATTGTGATAATTATATTGGGTATACATGATCATAGTAATGTGGATGTTCACGGCTTGCACTCATGTAGGGGTCACGTGTAGTTCCTAGAATCTCTTGACAAGGGAGCATTTAGCATAGGATCTAGCCATCACATTATGCCTTAACCCTCAATTAAGGCAAAATAGTACTTAAAGTAGTCACTTATTACAAATACTACAGTACTTACACTATCAATAAGACAATTACAGAAGGATATAAAATTCCAGTGTCAATGTTATTAATAGTCATACAGTCGGGTCTTGGTAGAAGGCTACTTTCAAAATAGTCGAGTCTTGGTAGAAGGCTACTTTTAAAAGTTAGGACCATAATGCTAATCTTATGATTACTTAATGTATACACTATAGGATACATTATACTAATAGATTCTGATAGCTAATAGGATGTGTGCTCTTCGCTTCATTTCCTGTTCTTGTTGGATTGTGGGCTTGGAATGAGTTCACCCAATCTACTATCTACCCGAAACTATATATATCTATGCTTAGTATACATTAAGTCATCATAAGGGTACCAGGTATGGATCAGGTTATAGGACACAGAGTCAAAGCACAGCTTTTCTAGTACAAAACATACTTTTCAAAGTCATTACTTTTGGGTATACAAAACTAGAAAATTCCCAGATAAGGGTTTAATCCATTTTATTAAGCCAGTATACACTTAAAGACTTTAGGTGAATAACTCTATAACACCTTAGTTTATACACCATGTTTATATATAAAACTAATACCCAATAGATAGTTAAATGTGTGTTTTCCGCCTTACTTCCTGTCCTAGTTGGGTTGTGGACTTAGGGCAGATTCACCCAATTAACTTTCTACCCGATATCAGATTATATATAGCAGTATAAACAAAGCTATTATAAAAGTAGTCATTATAGTCAATATTTTACTATAAGAAATATAGGTTTTCTTAAAAGAACTTTTCGTTAGATATTAAGGAACAATTACAAATAATTCCATGAGTAACAAGTGATTACACCAGGGTTATATATGACAACGATCTAATAACCAATGGAATGTGTGCTATTCGCCTTACTTTCTGTTCCCCGTTGGGTTGTGAGCTTAGGGCAGATGCGCACAATCGATTGTTTATTTACTCTGAGTATATATAACTTGTACCCACTTAGTACGCATAGAAAGGCTTGTAGTGTCATTTTACTTAACTTTCATTCAAGTAGGGAATTTAGGATTTTCTAGAGGAACAGGCGAACTTTTCAAAACAGAACTTACAGCTTACATCACTTGTGCATATACATTTTCAATCACATTTTACAGCTTACTCACATCACTAAAATCCTATGCCCGTCTCGTCCGAAGACCAGCAGTCGATGATGCGGTAATCCATGGCGCACGAGTACGCCCCGCGTACGAGGGTATGCCCAGCGTACGAGGTATGCCCGCGTACTTTGGTGTACGCCCAGTGTACGAGGGCAGTGGTCCTCTCCTATAAATAGGATGCGAGACTTCCGACTTTCCTTGCATATTTCTCTCTTCTCTCTCACTTTTACTTCCCGTTTAGCATCCCGAGACGACCCCGACACCCAGTTTCATACCCCAGCCCCGACGAAGGTCCTAAGCCCTGAGATTCCCAAGAATCTCGCCACTTTCCGGTCGAAGTTCCGCCCAAGAAAAATCTCGTTTTCTTCGAATCATCACACTTTCCAGGTGAGTTCATACCCCTACTTTTTCACGTCATTTTCATATTTTAGGGGGGGGGGGGGGGGGGGATACAAGTGCAATACAAGAAAACATATCGCTTTAATTACAACATCTCTATTTTTAAATACCTCGATATCAACATTATACTTTGCATGAAAAGTTAGTATTTCATCGAGTTATTATCACCAAATGGAACACACTTTCGGAAAAACTATAATGGGTATAGTTTGCGGGTTATTCATTACATTCTTACGTAAACATTGTGAAAATGAAATACTTTCATCTGCATGAAATATAGACTTTCTTTTTCGTAAATCTATTTATACTAAGTGTTGTGAGATATTCAACTTCAACGTACTCCCAAGTATGAATTTCAAGTCCTGTATAATAAACCATAATCTCTTGGAGGGAGAGCGTGATACTTGTGTATAGATCTGTTAGCTACAGTTAGACCGGCAGGTGTGGGGTGACAAGCGTCATAACACTACAACGCCTGAAGGACGTTGTTACAGGTAGTCCATTTCAATAGCATGGTTATAAAACTCACACGGAAGTATAAAATAAGTTGATTTATGAGACTCTTGAATGCATTCAGTATTTACACTATTTTGAGTATAAATTTACCTTCATCATTCGAGCACGAAAGACACTAATGTCCTCCAACTTTTGGGACCTTTTTCAAACTATATGTAGAAAATATTGGATTTTCTGAAAACCACATTCACCTATTTTTACTAAAATACATACAACTTTCAGTACAAAAACACTTATGAACTCACCAACTTTATTGTTGACACTTTTTCGAAACTACTTGTATTTCTCAGGGAATCAGTAATACAGGTAACCATCAGCTTTTGGAGAAGCAACGCTAAGGCGTCTATTATCAAACCATTTTAAATCATCATATTTTTAATATTCTTTTGAAACATCTATTACGCAACAATGTAAGTTTTTGTTATATATATGATGGCTGTGTTTACTTTATTTACAATATTCAACTATTATGATACTACGTGAAGTCACCCACCCCAGAATGTTTCCGCCATTCTGGTTTGGGGGTGTGACACCTTCTCCTTGAACCTCCAAGCCTTTCCTTCCTTATCCAAGCTTCAAATCACACAAATGACACCAAAATAGCTCAAGAACACTCACAACTGATTAGGGTTTCGAGAATGGGGTATGAGGGTGATGGAGGCTGTAGTGGAGGCCACTTAATGTGTTTAAATAGGGTGCAACCCCTCAAATTTAGGGTTTCATCCAGACAGGTTTACTTGTCGAGTCGGGGCTTCCGAATCGGTGAGTAGACTCTTCCACAACCGCATCCCAAACTCACATCTACTCGACGAGTTGGGCCCCCACTCGTCGAGCCCTAGAGTAAAATGAAAAAACTTAAATTAAAATACGTACCGAGAACTAGGAATTACACACAAGGTATGATGCTCTAGGGACTCAGGGGGACCATACAGTTTCCAACTTTATGTTGGATTAGATGTCTAAGCCTATAACTATTTTTGGTATGTACTTGACCCGAGAGTAGCATGATCTATTTAGGTTGCTTTGTTAGGATGGATTCTTGAGAGAAGGTTATATATGATTTATTAATACATTATATATACTATTATATTAATATGAAATCATATGGTTTTAATTAGTATTGATCAAGAATTAATTTGGAATTGATTTAGTGATAAAAAAGAGACTAATTAAATATATGGGGACTAATTATGTTAATTAGTTATATTTATATGTGTTGGGCTTATGATCCATGTTGGACCAACTTTATGTATGGATACATAAAGAGTTTGGCCACATGAACCATGGATCATAAAACCTATGGGTATGGGTTTGGGTTTTACCCATGACTCTTAGAATTCAACACAAATAAATACATATATGATGAGCTAAAAACCACCAATCCTAGTATGTGGGTGCATGTTCTTGGAGTTCATGAAGGTTTTAGAGTGCATGGAGATTCTCTTTCAAGTCCTACCTTTGTCCTTGATGTGTTGTGTTTCCACTTGAGGCTTCCACACTATTGAGGCTAAGCTCTTAAGGCCTAATGCATCAAGACTTCCATCCATATGAAAAGGTATGTTACACTAACTAGTATCTTGTGTAGTTTACATCTTTGTATGCTAGTTATAGGCTTAATACCTTGGAAACACCTTTGCATGTATAATTAGTGAAAACATAGATCCAATGTATTTAGGGTTACAAGAACACCTTAGGAGTGTTAGAATTCTCAAAATCCAACAGTGGTATCAAAGCCTAGGGTTGTTTTCGATTATACTTGATGCAACTTGTTTTTCAAAGCCACGAATCTGTCCAGACTAAAAACTCAATGAGTTTTTGCTATAAACACGACGAGTTCATGGTTTGTAGCATGAACTCGACGAGTTCTCTATAGAACTCGACGAGTTCTCTATAGAACTCGACGAGTTGAAGTCCCTGACAGCTTACCTTCGAGTTTTTTGGCTGGAATTGGACTCGGAACATTACCATAAGCTGTTTTTGAACCTATAAACTTGTTTTTGATGTGGTAATGATCATTCTAATCCAATTCAAAAGATAATTGTCAAAAGTTTCATGTTTTGTATTAGTTTAATGATTAGGCTAATTACATGAAAATTGTTTGATTTGAATTGTCTTGTTCATATGAGTTTAATCAAGATTATGAATATTACTAGACATGTTTGTGATAATTGTTTTTAATCCAAAATTTATCTAAAAGTTATTCATAATATGTGTTTTTGTAACTTGTCTTCAAGTTATATGAAAAGTCTCATTAAAAAAATTATTAAAACCATAGGTTAGGAAACTTGAAGAGTCTTTTCTCCATAAATAGTTTTATGAACTCCATAACTTGTCCTCAAGTTATGGATGTTCAAGAGTCTCTTCATTAAAGATTTTTAAAACCTTAATTAAACTCATAAGTTATGAAAATCTAAGAGTTTTGAAAAGTTTCAAAACTTGCCTTCAAGTTTTGGAATTTGCAAAGTTACTTCCTCATGTATACTTTAATTCCAAATTAAACCTTAGAATTTTAAAAGTTTAAAATTCAACCTTATACTATTATAATATTAAAAGTTAATCATTATATATATATATATATATATATATATATATATGTATGTATGTATGTATAAGAGTAAAGTCAATTTTACCGTTAGTAGGCCTCATTCACGAAGCCAGTCCATAAGGGGGGGTATAAGGTTAATGCCTATAAAATGGCAGTTTAATGGGTGTCTACTCTCACCCACCGCTTCTTTGACTGGTGGAGGGTCGTTAGTCGAACGGGTAGGATAGGACTCTAATTCTCCTTTCATTAAAAGTATAATGATAAATACTAAGTAACTAAACTCTTATAAATTCCCAATCCTAGTTAGTTAGTAATATGTGAAATGGTGCTAACCCATGAAATTACACTTTGCACTCTTGTTAAGTCGTTAGTGGAGCGTGTGTGGTTAACCGACACACTAACATGGGACTGACAATGTGTGGCAAAGGGTGACTTAAGTTTTATCATAGATCGGTGGAACGTGTGTGGTTAACCGGCACATCGATTGGGTGATAAAATTAAGGGTACCAAGTCAATTTGGATGGTTATTCACACCTTGTTTGTGATCCTCGACATCCCAGTCACAAACTTTAGAGGGCACAATCGAGATTTAAACATGCCATTGAAAGTTCAATGAATCTCAAAATATCTAGGAGTTTCCAATCCAATTAAAACTTAATAATTTATTTTGTTTTTCATGGTGGAAATTGCTAAATCGTCATTTACCTACCTTCAAATATTTTGTAGCTTGGATTACGACATCCCTCTTCCAAGTTATAAAAGAGTTTGTTGAGTCCTAGCCTTAATATTTCATATTGGGTGTTATGTTAAGGACTTAAATCAAATGAAACTTGAATTTCTCCCTAATAGATGTCTAAGTTCAGACAACTATGGTCTTCCTCATCCTTTTGGATAGAGCTTTCCTAAAGAAGATGATATCCCAAATGGCAATCAAGGTGAAAGATCAATCCCTTTGTTGTGCATTAATAGGACTAGACATCATACTTCACTTCCTCCACCTCCTCCAATAATTCTCCCTGACCCACAAGTTCAAGGTCACTCAATCCCTATTTGGCAAGCAAACTCTATATGTGCTTACATCTGGGAGATTAAGTCACATATTGGCAAGCTGGTAGAGTGGGTGTCAAAGTCTTAAGGAAGTTGACTGTTGACTGGGTTCTTCAATCACTTTCTAAGTCACATAGTGAGTTCTTTAAGGACTACTATGTAACAGACTATGACATGACCCTTAATGATCTTACTTATTTGCTTGATGCTACTGAATCAGCAATGATTTGGAGCACTGGTAAAGAAAATTTGATTAGAAAATCAACTTCCCAAACTTCCATGGACATTGACAATGGTAACATTGGATATCTAGAAAAGCTTTCTCTTCCCAATGGAAAGGGTTCGTCCATAGTCAACTCGATTGACCAAATGGTAAAGAGAAAAGCTAAGTATGAGATAGTCCCATTGCCAAAGAGTCCCTATGTTTCCATTGCCAAGAGAAGGGACATTGGTTGCAAAGCTGCCCATTTTATCTAAAAGATCATAAGGATGGTAAAGTCAAAAAAGGTTTGACTCTACTTCAGGTAAAGTCCACTATCTAACTCTATTAAGTTCTTATTTGGAGATTCTTAATACATGATGTAATGTAATTACATTTTGATATTTTGTAGAATCAAAGAAAAGTAAGGAAGCTTAAAGAAAGAGTAAGTTGATTCTGATCACGAATAGATGGATTTCGATCGCATGGTTCGATTATCAGAATTTTGAGCTGCTGCTTAAGGGTTATGATATATTATTGCTTAGGAATAGATAACAACATGTTCTCATATGTATTTGCATTGTAAGGATAAGTTTTTTCCGCAAGTTTTAAAATAAAAGAAAAGTTTTGATTTTATTTATTTTAAGTATCCTTCCAATGGCATTTGTGAAAAAATGTCGTTTATATGATTTCGTTGATAGCAACATTGGAAAATGGATTTGATTCTTTCATTTGTGGTAGTGTCATAATTTACCAAATAAGGAAAGATTCTCATCACCAAAGTTTCAGCTGGATAGAAACTTGGAATCATGCCACTTGTATTGTATGATGAATGAGAATTTTCATCTTTTGTAAATTAAGACTAATTCCTTGTTCATATCTACATGTGATTCAAGTGAAGGACTGAAGGATCGGGTACACTAGGTTGTGCGCTGGTCAGGTCCACCACAAAGGCTAATAAGGTTATTCATTATGATTTACTAAAGTTTAGTAAATATGGTTATGCTTACAAGTTTAAGTGTAATTCTGAAACATTGGAAAGGTTTCAATGATTGGTAGAATGAATAAGAAGAATCAAATTAGGCAGAAACATAAAAGTTTCTCCAATTTGAAGACATGGGAGAGTACTTGAGTATCTTATTTTATGATTATCTTAGTGATTATAAAAACCGTATCACAATTGGTCCTCTAAAGACACCTTAATGCATTTGTTTGGCTAAGGAGAGGAATCATGAACTATGGAAATGGTCATATCAAAAGATAAATCATACTTCGTTCCAAAACAAGTCTTAGAGTCATACTCTAAGATTGTAACTTGTGTGACATAATTTTAAGAAAGGTTTTTAACACTTATCAAATGTAGAGTAACATGTTTCTTACTCTTGTACATTTGAGATTAGTAAGTTGTGATGTTTTGGATAAGACAAAAACCAACTAAGACCAATTGTAAGAAGTGTTTATCTTAATAAGAATCCGCACTAACTCTTGAATAATTTGTTTTGTCAAGGAATGGTTCTTGACAAAAGAATCTTATATGTCAAGAGGTTAGTGGGAGTCTTAAAAGATCTTGAGATAGTTTCAAGAACTAATCAAGAGTATTGTTAATCACTAGCCACGACTTGAGTTTTGTAACCTATCGTGTTGACATATTCTTATTTCTGTGTCTATTCCAGTTAAAAGTTGACTATGCTTGTGAGTTATATGAGTTCTCAATTGTTTGCATAACAACCTCGAAGCAATGGTAGGCCATGTGCTGCCAGGTGTAAAGAAATTAAGATTAAATAAGTTCAGTCCATATAAGTTTGGTTTTGTCACTAACCTTGTCTTATGATTATGGTTATGACAAAATTCGCATGGATAGGAACACTTACGCCATAGAAAATCTAAGTGTCATAAGGTTTCTCTCCAATTCATGAAAATGATGGTGAGGAAACTCTTTCACTAAGTAGATTTTCAGTAGATAGCAATTATGATATTTGCATTCTCAAAGTCATTAGTGGAGCGTGTGTGGTTAACCGACCCACTAACATAGACTTGTGAGAAATGAAAAAGGTTTAAACAATTTAGACTATGATTACGACATCCCTTTTCATAGTTCTAAAATTGTTTAGACACACATGTGAGCTATCTAAGGAAAGGTGTATGATTTTGATAAAGTCTTATCAAAGCATCTCGTATCAGAAAACTGAACTTTGGTAAGAAAGTCAATAAAGTATTGATTTCTAGAAGTCCAGCTGATTTTTGGGTACATGTCAAAGCTAGTGGGAGCATAAAGTGTGTTGCTAGTTAAATTATAATTATCATGTTAGTGGGAACATGATTATTATGTTACGTGTTGCAAGTTAGCAATGTTAATTATAGAAAACAAAAGTTTCAATTCGCTTTGAAAAGTTGTTTTGCTATAATTAAGGGAGAGGATTTTATACTTCATTCCAATTATACAAGCTTAGATTGAGATTTTAAACAACTTTAGTCAAATATATATATATATATATATATATATATATATATATATATATATATATATATATATATATGAATGTTATGTTGGAATGGTTCAACATAAGGAAATCAGCTGGACTTCGTAATATATATATATATATATATATATATATATATATATATATATATATATATATATATATATCTATATATATATATATATATATATATATATATATATATATTACGACATCCCTCTTCATAGTTCGAATTGTGAGAACATGGCAAATAAAATTTTTATAGCACGACTCGTGTCCCATATGCTTCGGGTATAGGATCGATTACATCCATTCTAAATTTTCCAAATGCTTAGGGCATTAAGAGGGAAAAAGGAATAGAACCGGATATAACTATAATGATTAAACAATTGTCGAAGACAATCTGAGGTTTACCAAAGATTGGTCACTCGTGGACAATTGGAAGTATAATGTAAAATTTGGAAAGACCATATTGACATATTTTGAAAAGAGGTAACTCTTGTTCAGAAGTGATAGTCAAAATGGTAATATGGAATTGTTTTCACAGGTGGAAGTTATTCTCTGAATCTATGTAAGATTAGAATGCAAAGAAGGATGTTCAAAGGAATGTACTTTGAATATGAGACTTCGTTTCCATGGAATTGATCTCCATTGGAATACTTTGTATTTCTGTTGCCAAGTCTTTGTGACTTTTATGCATAGTCATTACAAGAAAATCATTGCATATAAGTTTAGAATCTAACAGATTACAGTAAATGGAAAGAGTTTGGTATTCTTAGATTTACAAAATGGATTGAGATTGTGAAATAAGCACCATTGGAGTCGTGTTCAATTGATCTATTTCACAGAAGAAAGGGTCATAGGTAAACATAGTGTGCATGCTTGGAGCATGGCATGACTATTGTTTTAATTCAAGTATTAAGTTGATAATTCGAAAAATTACATGAATAATGAGTAATCAATATGGTGCTTAGATAAAAGATGTTTTTTATTTACTCTCAACGTGTTGGGGCCATATAGGATTAGTATTATTCTTGTGTTTCACTTTGCATGTTTTGACTTCCAAAATAATTATTTTATTCAAACTCTCCACAGTCGGTCATACGTTGGAAGTAGGTATTGAATTAAGACTGTCATGAATCTGGTTTGTAAGATTTGTCTACTGTGCATTAGACATAGCAATGGTTGCTACAACATTCATGAGTGCTCATAAGTTCTGAGTATTGGATTAAACCCACGCTCATTTGAATCGCTTCATGGATTTTATCACGAGTGAATCATGAGACGATAATATCTTATATTCTTCAAGCCTAGAGATATGAGTTGTTGACTATGAGTTGGTTATACATTGATTGTATGAAAACGCATCAGTAACTTGATGTTATAAAACGTGCCATTGTGTATGATTCAACAAGTAGTTAGTACAAGCATATGAGTCGAAGTTTATCAATTCCTTTTACCTCATAAGGATAAAAGTGATATCTGTGGGCCCCTCGATGATTTAGTGATGACACCCCTAAGTGCTTGGCCAAGCCTGGACTGATTTGATTTGTTCAATTAGTCAGTTGTCATAAATAGAAAATCGGGAAACAACAAATGGACTGAGAGAATGATTATAATCCATGTCTCAGTCCATATGATATCTAGAATGGAGGAATATATGATCACTTATCTAATGGACGCGTCATTTGATTTGTTCAGAGTTTGACAGCGGCTTTAAGAGCTACGATTGCTAGTCGGGTTATGAAGTTGTACTTACAATAATAGTTGTAGACTTATCCAAGTGGGAAACTGTTGGATTAGATTTCTAAGCCCATAACTATTATTGGTATGTACTTGACCCGAGAGTAGCATGGTCCATTTGGGTTGCATATCATCAGGACAATTTGTTAGGATGGATTCTTGAGAGAAGGTTATATATGATTTATTAATACATTATAAGTACTATTATATTAATATGAAATCATATGGTTTTAATTAGTATTGATCAAGAATTAATTTGGAATTGAATAGTGATCAAAAAGAGACTAATTAAATATATGGGGACTAATTATGTTAATTAGTTATATTTATATGTGTTGGGCTTATGATCCGTGTTGGACCAAGTTTATGTATGGATACATAAAGAGTTGGGCCACATGAACCATGGATCATAAAACCCATGGGTATGGGTTTGGGTTTTATCCATGACTCTTAGAATTCAACACATATAAATACATATATGATGACCTAAAAACCGCCAACCCTAGTGTGTGGGTGCATGTTCTTGGAGTTCATGAAGGTTTTAGAGTGCATGGAGATTCTCTCTCAAGTCCTACCTTTTTCCTTGATGTGTTGTGATTGCACTTGAGGCTTCCACACTATTGGGGTAAGCTCTTAAGGCCAAATGCATCAAGACTTCCAGCCATATGAAAAGGTATGTTACATTAACTAGTATCTTGTGTAGTTTACATCTTTGTATGCTAGTTATAGGCTTAATACCTTGGAAACACCTTTGCATGTATAATTAGTGAAAACATAGATCCAAGGTATTTAGGGTTGCATGAACACCTTACGAGTGTTAGAATGCTCAAAATCCAACACTTTATTCCATCCTATCACTCAAATCAAAACCATGAATAAAAAAGGACTAGAACAACTTAGATCTAAAAGAATAAACAATAAAGGTAGAATCTCGAATCCTTACAAATGGTCTAGAAGGTGATATCCAAGATGAGAAGGTGTTGTTTGCTTGATCCTTATACCAAATTTCCTTCTACTTCCTTCAAAGAGCACCAAAACCACCAAAATGAGCCAAAACCACCAAGATGGACTGGGTTTAGGGTTTTTGAGGTTTAAGAGAGATGGAGGCTGAGAAATGAACTCTAAATTCGAGTTTAGGATGCTTAAATACGAAGAAAACCCTAAAATATCATGAGCTTCGGCTACAGCCCTTGTCACGCCGTGACGACTTATGTATTATGTCGTGACTAGTCGTCCCTGAAACGCGTTCTTCATTTGGCTGGTCATGTCATCACCCCCCTATGGTCATGTCGTTACACCTAGTTTTTTTTCCAAAACCAATCCTTTGACTCCTTAATGCCCTAAACCGATTCATTATGGAAAAAAAGTGTTACAACTCTTCCCCACTGAAATTAGATTTCATCCTTGAAATCAGTCTTTACTGAGAACTCCTGAAACACCCTCCGGACTTCTTATGGTTTATTCTAAGGCTACTTCCTACCAACAGTCAAAGTCACTTCGGGCAGCAGAGACTACAATCACAAACATATATATTTATGAAACTACGTGCATAACCCAAACCAAGCGGAATCTTCCAGAAGATCAAATTCATGACTGCAACAACACTTGAACAATGCTTAAAATAGACGCTTTCCTTTAATCCTAAAAGCCTCTTTGATCCTTAGCGTGAAAATAGGTGACTCAGAGAAGAGACAACACTAATTCCTTATAGCTAAATCACATCAAGAAGCATAAGCCTTAACCATAATCTGAGAACCTAAAAATCATGTATGACTTCCAGATATACAGAACCATACGAACCTCAACCATGTTGATCGCGATTCGCGGGTTTGATCTAACGATGATATGACAATCCGAACAACCCTTAAGTCTAAATAGAGTAGCAATGAAACATACATGATAGATCTAATTCCATCTATCTCAAATTCAAAAATTTATTTAAAGTTATCAAGTACATACTTAACTTCTATCACATACCCAAACCGGATGGCGGAAGTGTCTGGGGGTGGAACAAGAATTACGGTATCACAATAATTGTATACATAGAAACACAAGTACATAAACAACCATACCATCATATGATTATATAAGTTACATGATTTAAATGTTAATTAGTATCAAAATACATTACAATATTTTCATGTTATCAAATATAGTTGTTCCCATAATGATATTTGGTGTCTTGTCTTCAAAAGTAGCTCCACTGATCCGAGCTTAATTATTTCCTGAGATTACATGTCGTGTTAAAGTCAACATAAATTTGGTGAGTTCATAAGAGTTCAGTTGTAAAAAAATCCGATATTTTTCCATAGATGAAAATCGTATCTCCGTCTTGTAAAAAGTTTTGTATTTGTACGCCTTCAGCGTAAAAGAAGAATGTATGTGTGTAGTATGCATCCAAAAGCATTTATAGAATAAAATTTCCAATAACTTCTAAACTTATAAAAAGTGTGACTTGTCATGTGATTCTTATTATCCAAAAATCGAGTGTATAAGTAAATAACTGTAACGACCGCAGACCCGGGCTAGTCAATTTAGAGATAATAGGGGTCAAAACGACTTTTTGACAAAAGATTATTTAGAATGAATAATGTTAACCAAGTTTTATAATATGTCTCAAGGGTTTCGTACATATAAAGAGCGCCGAAATCCGAGTTATAACGAAGAAGTTATGACCCGTCAAAGTTTCGCGACAGAACCGGCACGGCACCGGGAACACGTAAATAGTGAATTTACGATAGATCGAATTTTAGCCTTAGTAATCTAAATGAAACTCGTAGAATATATTAACCTGAGAGCATCCATAAAAAGAACACCCAAATCTGACTTCGTATGAGGAAGTTATGATTTTTCGAAGTTTCAGTTTAGCGATGTACGGCCCGAAACTCGAATTTTAGTTCGAGCGGTTTTTGGCCTACATGAACTAAATGAGAGTTGAATATCTCATTAATAGGAACTCAACGGTAAAAAGACAGATGAAAACGGAGTCCGTGTGATGGAGTTACGAATTCTTCACGATCATTTAACAGTCTAAACTCCTCTTACTGTTAAATTTAAGATTGGTCGAGAATTAGCTTATATAGTCTAAATGAAAGTTGTAGATATTGTTTTTACCTATGTGTGGATATAAAGAACATCGAAAATAGAGTTCGTATGCGAAAGTTATGAATTTTTGAAAATCGGCTGATTTCCACCCTGTGTGCGATGCCACCTGTCAGCACCAGGCTGTGCTTGGCTGTAGCCAGCCTGGCTCACGACGTGAGTGACCCTCCAGCCTCCTATAAATAAGAGGTTAAGCCCTCTTCATTCCTCACACCTCCCCTCACTTCCCTCTCTCTCTCTAGAACTTCTCTCTATCCCCGAAACCCCCTGAAACCCCCCGAAAAGCCTAGGGAACCTCCCTAGCATGAGGCGGAAGCTCCGGAGTGCCCGACGGCTCTAAGAAGAAGAGTCTTTCGGCTCAGGAACGCTGCTCCAGCGGCGTCCGGTTTTGAGAAAAACCTATTGTAAGTGAGTTACGCCTATGCTGTTTTTAATATAGTTTTTATTTAATTATAATAACGTTATTAAGAACTTATAATAAATACTTGGGCTATTATTATGGGTTATATAAGTATTGTTTAACGCTTATATAATAGTAATAATAGCTAGACTATTAATTAGTCTCGTTGAATATTAAACTAAACCCTAGTGGTAATGATACAAGGTTTTCTCGAGGGGAATTGTTTTAAGAGTAACGAAGCGTTGTCTGAATTCATAATCACCACCTTTTCAAGTGAGTGCATAGTTACTTTCAGCTTACACATAGATATGAAGTATTTTATATAATTTACGTGTTGTGTGTGCATATTGTTTGTATACTTGCTATCTATGCTGCATGAACAATTTTTATACATGTTTTAAATAATTTAAACTGTATATGTATTTTATATCTACAAAAGGTGTTGGGTAAAATATGGGTAGATGTAATAGTTTTCGTGTGACAAAATAAAATGATGAGAGGCCTCGTTATAGATGTTATTGATGATCCAATCATCTAGCGGAGTATAGATGACGACCACAGACTATTCTAGACAGTCCAGTGGAACGCTAGCAGGCTTGCAACCTGTAGGTGTTTATTTGAACTGCATGTTTATTTGAACTGTGTGCTCACCAGGTGTACTCCATCCCCCACATGGTTTCCTTAAGTACATTTATTGCTGAGGAATCCTCTTAGCATTAGTGTCCATCCCGATGATGATCCTTAGGCTAGGTCCCTTATGATAGGTGTTTAGGGATGTAATGACAGGATAATGGGAATGGGTAATCGGGTTATTGTTGATTGATGAAATTAATAAACTTATTTATTATGGGTTGAAAACCCTATGTGCTCACTAGGCTCCCAAGCCTGACTCACTCAGTTTCTTGTATTACAGGTAGTGGCGCGTGAGCATAGATGTGATGTCTTGGGATGAGAGATTAAGGGATTTTAGGCCTGTAAATATGGAATAATTTAATAAGGCCTATGTTGTATTGTTTATGCTTTTGATCTGTATCGAACATGACATCCCGAGTCTTTTTAATGAAATACATTTCTATGGAAATGCTTTGGATAAATCTTTATCATATTTTGTTTTGGGATAAATTCCGCAACACTTTTATTTAAAATGTTACTCTAATTTTCAAACAAAGCATAAACAAAATCGCTCTTTTATGGCCGTGAAAATGGTGATGTCACAATAACCATACTTATAAATGTAGTATATAAGTAAATAACCATACATATAAATGTTGTATATAACTGTATAAGTAAATAATCATACTTATAAACTTGGTGTATAAGTAAATAACCATACTTATAAATGTGGTGTATAAGTAAATAACCATACTTATAAATGTAGTGTATAAGTAAATAATCATACTTATAAATGTTGTGTATAAGTAAGTAACCATACTTATAAATGTGTTTTGCACTAGAATTTCACTATTCGATGTTATAGTGAGTCCCTATAATCGAGTTATCGACTGTAATGCTTCCCGCCACGACGCTTCTTCGGACATCATGAAATGTTAAGACAATTGTCACCCTTGACCCGTCGATCGTGCTTGTAGCTAGCAACCATAGGTGGGGGTTGTCAATCCCATATATATCTATACACAATTATCCGACTCATTTAAGATTTAACGATTATAAGGTCGGGACTTAGCGTAATGGTTGAAGAAATGTCTCACATAACCCGTCGAAAGTATGTTATTCCATGTTGTAAATGAAATCGAAGTTTTCCTATGTTCAAAGTTTTGTTCTACAAGTATGTTGGTTACCTAGTGTGTAATAGTATTACCCAATGGATAATGGTATTATCCAAGGGGTAATGGTTTTATCCAATGTCTAAACACAAAGTTTTAATCTTTTAAAACGAGACTTTTGGTAAAAATATTAGTTTTCGTTTATCCAACGTCTAATAATATTGTCCAATGGATAAAGATACTATCCACCATACAATAGAACCAATATTAGAAACTTGTGCATATGAAAGAATGAGACTTGTGTGCTTTCCTTGAAAACATGAATATATGTATATATTGTTGGATTAGGTGTCTAAGTTCATAACTATTTCTGGGATGTACTTGACCCGGTTGGCATGGTCCATTTGGGTTGCATGACATTGCAACACTTGGATAGACTAAATGAGAGAAATGACACTTAAGGATTATTAATATATTATAAGTTATAATATATTAATAATATTATTTAATTACTATTGATCAAATAATTAAATTGGAATTAATTAAGTGATCAAAAAGAGACTAATTAAATATATGGGGTTGATTGTGTAAATAATCTATTCTTATATAGTGGGCTAACGATCCATGGTTTGTATGGATTGGGCTAAAACCCATAAGGTGCTCCATGGATAATACATGGAGGTTACAAACCCATGGATCATGGAATATGAAAAGCCATGACAATTAGGGTTTACATGGTGTAACCCTACTTGTTCCACAACTATATAAAGACCCCTAGTCTAGCAAAATCGGCACTACTTGTACAAGTTAGAGGGATAGCCGATTTTGAGGTTAAGTGAACTTCTCTCAAGTCGATTCCAAGAGTTGTAGTGTTGTGTGAGACAATTGAGGCATCACACTTCAGGTGCTAGGCTCACAAGGTTCTCAAGGAATTCAAACTACAAAAGGTATGTTCTTCTTCTAGCATTTATGTTTAAAAGTTCCCCATGCTATGTTAGATAGTTGAAGAACCTTGGAAAATCAAATTTGCATTTATCTTAGTCAAACATAGATCCAAGGTTTCTAGGGTTGCATGTACACCTTAGGAGTGTTAGAATGCTCAAAAACCCTTCAGTGGTATCAAATCCTAGGTTTATTTTCTTGATACTTGATGCTACATGTTTTTTCAAAAGTTGAAATTCTGCATTTTTTGGCATCTGACGGATCGCCACGACATGGCAGTCTTCACCACGACGTGGTGATGCCCCTGTATGCAGAATTTCGGGGTTTTCCTTAGTATTGGATGAGGATCATTACCTTAAACTGTTTTTTGAACCTTAAAACCTATTTTTGATGTGGTAATGATTATGCTAATCCAATTTCAAAGGTTATTATCAAATTTTCAATATTTTTATGGTTTATTTATGATTCTTGAAATTGTTGATATGAATGTTCATGAACTTATGAGTTTAGAAGATCATAGGAATTATTTGTAAATTTCTTGTTAGTTTAAATTATTGATCATTATGTGTTGTAATGGAATCCATAATTTGTCCTCAAGTTATGGATTACCAAAAGTCTCTCTTTTAAAGTCCATTATGAAACACATAGGTTACATAAAATGAAAAATCTCTCATTTTAATAAACCATTAACTTATAAGTTATGAAAGATGAAAAGTTTTGAAAGTTACAAAACTTGCCCTCAAGTTTTGGAACATGTAAAGTCACTTTAAAAACATTAGTTCCAACCCTTAGAATTTTAAAAGTTAAAATTCAACCCTTATACTTTATGATATTATAAGTTTAATAATAATTATATATGTATAAGAATAAGTTGTTTTACCGTTAGTAGGCCTCATTCACAAAGTCGGTCGATAAGGTGGGTATAAGGTTGCTGCCTATAAAATGGTAGCTTAATGGGTGTCCACTCTCACCTACCGCTTCCTTGATCGGTGGAAGGTCATTAGCCGAACGGGTAAGAAAAGGACTTTAAATCTACATTAAAAGTATTAATGATAAATATAAAGTAACTAAATGTTTATAAATTCCCAATCTTATTTAATTTAGGAAAATGTGAATAAGGTGCTAACCAATGAAATTACACTTTGCACTTTGCTTAAGTCGATTAGTGGAGCGTGTGTGGTTAACCGGCACACTAGTTGGACTTAACAAGGTAGGCAAAGGGTAACTTAATGTTTATTATAGTATCGATGGAGCACGTGTGGTTAACCGGCACATCGATTGAGGGGTAAACATTAAGGGTACCAAGTAATTTTCATGGTTACTTCACACCTTGTTTTGTGATCCTCGGCATCCCACTCACAAAACCTGAAGAGCACACTCGAGATTGAAACATGTCATTGAAAAGTTCAATGAATCTCAAAGAATCTAGGAGTTTCAAAACCAATTAAAACCTAATAATTTATTTTGTTTTTCATTGTGGAAATTGGTGAATCGTCATTCACCTACCTTTAAATATTTTATAGCTTGGATTACGGCATCCCTTTTCTAAGTTATAAAATATTGTGTTGGGTCCTAGCCTTAATATTTCATATTGGGTGTTATATTAAGGACTTAAATCAACTAACTTGAATATCTCCCATTGTAAATGCCTGGTTTAAACAACAATGATCTTCCCAAATCTCATGGAAATCATACTTCTCTACCTCCACCTCCTCCATTTATTCTCCCTGACCCACTAGCTCGAAGACTTGAAAATTTTAAGGTCACCCAAGCCCTACTAGCAATGAAACATAAAGATGGAAGACATGTGTGCACTCATGTATTAGGAATGAAGTCACACATTGACAGGTTGGGAATGTTGGGTGTCGTTTTCCCAAGGAAGTTTGCTATTGACTGGGTTCTCCAGTCACTTCCTGAGTCATATAGTGAGTTCATTAAGAACTACTATGTGACAGATCACGACATGAACCTAATAGATCTATCTTATTTTCTTGTTGCTGCTGAGTCAGAAATGATGTGGCGCAATGGTCAAGCAAATATGGGTGGAAGGTCTATTTCTCAAACTTCCATGGACATTGACAATGGTAACATTGGAAGGCCAAAAAAGCTTTCTCTTCCCAATGGAAAGGGATCGACCTTGGTTGCGAAATTTCCCTAACTACCTGAAAGATCTAAAAGAAAAGGAAAAATCAAAAAGTTTTGACTCTGCTTTAGGATCAAGCAAAGGGAAGCAAACTTAAAGATAGAGTATGTTGAATCTGATCGCGAAGATGGATTTCAATCGTATGGTTCGAAGATCGGATTCTTGAGCTACTACTTAGGAGTTATGATAGATTGCTAGAAGATATGTAATAGCATAGTTTTCATTTAAAGTTGCATCGTAAGGAAAAGTTTTTCTGCATTTATAAATAAATAAAATTTTGTTTTATTTTATTATATCTCCTTGCAATGGCATTTTATGAAAAATTGATGTTTGTATGGTTTTAGCAATAATGGAAATGTGAATTTGATTCTTCCATTTGTCGTAGTGTCTAAATTTACCAAATAAAGAATATTCTCATCAACCAAGTTTCAATTGGACCGAAACTTGGAATCATACAAGTTGTATAGTACGGTGAATGAGAAATTTCACCTTTGTAAAATTAAGACTAATTCCTTGTTCACATTTATATGTGAGTCAAGTGAAGGACTAAGGGATCGAGTACACATTCTTGTGCATTGGTCAAGTCCACCACAAAATATCGATAAGACTATTCGTCATGATTTACTAAAGTTTAGTAAATATGGTTATACTTACCAGTTTAAGTATAATTCTGAAACATTGGAAAAGTTTCGATGTATGGCAGAACGAATGAGAAGAATCAAATTATGTAGAAGGATAAAAGTTTCTCAAATTTGAAAAGATGGGAGAGTACTTTATTATCATGTTTTTTTATCATCTCACTGATTAAGCAACCATATCGCAATTGGTTCTCTAAGGACATCTTAGTGCATTCCTATAGCTAAGAAGAGGAGTCAAGAATTGTTGAAATGGTTAAATCAAGAAGGTGAGTCATACTTCGTTTCAAAACAATTCTTAGAGTCATACTCCAAGATTGTAACTTGAGTGATATATCTTAAAGAAAGGTTTATAACACTTGTCAAATGTAAGAGTAAAAGTGTCCTACTCTTGTATATTTGAAATTGGTAAGTTGTGATGTTTTTGATAAAACAAAGACCAACTAAGGCCAATTGTGTGAAGTGTTTGTCTTGATAAAGAATCCGCACTATCTCTTGAATATTTGGCAAGTGAGTCTTATATGTCAAGAGGACAATAGGAGTCTTAAAGATCTTGGAAAAGCTTCCAGATCTAATCAAGAAGAAAAAACCTATAGTTTATCACTAGCACACGACTTGAGGTTTATAACACATCGTGTTGACATATTCCTATTTCTGTGCCCATTCCAATTAAATTTGGCTTTGCATATGAGTTCTGAGAGTTCTCAATTGGTTGTATAACAACTTGGAAGCAATGGTAGGCCCTTGTGCTGCCAGATGGAAAGAAGTTAAGACTACACAAGTTCAATCCATAAGAGTTTGGATTTGTCACTAACCTTGTCTTGTGATTATGGTTTTGACAAATTCACATGGATAGGAACACTTACACCATAAAATCTAAAGTGTCATAAGGTTTCTATCCGATTCATGAAAATGATGGTTTGGAAACGCTTTCACTAAGTAGATTTTAAGTAGATAGCAATTGTGATATTTGCATTCTCAAAGTCGTTAGTGGAGCGTGTGTGGTTAACCGGCACACTAACATGGGCTTGTGAGAAATGACAAAGGTCTAAACAATTGCGACTATGATTACGACATCCCTTTTCATAGTTCTGAAGTTGTTTAGACACACATGTGTGATATCTAAGGAAAGGTGTATGATTTTGATAAATTTTTATCAAAGCATCTCGTGTCAGAAATATGAACTTTGGTAAGAAGGTCAATAAAGTATTAATTTCTAGAAGTCCAGCTGATTTCTGAGTACATTTCAAAGCTAGTGGGAGCATAAGTGTTATGCTAATAATCATCATGCAAGTGGGAGCATGATAATTATAATAAGTGTTGCAAGTTAGCAATGTTAATTATAGAAAACAAAAGGTTTCAATTGGGAAAAAGTTGTTTTGCTATAATTAAGGGAGAGGAAATTATACTTAATTTGAATTCTAAAAGCTTAGATAGATTAAGGTTTTATTCATCTTTAGTCAAGGATATATATATATATATATATATATATATATATATATATATATATATATATATGAAATTTATGTTGGAATGGCTCAACATAAGAAAATTCTATATATGGGTACATTATTTGCGTTCGAAAATTCGATTATGATTACGACATCCCTTTTCATAATCTAAATTATGAGAACTTGGCAAATAAAAATCGAAATATTATAGCAAAAGACTGATCTAGTATCATGTCTTTATGAATCGTGTCCCATATGCTTCGGATATAAGATCGATTGCATGTGCTATAATATTCATTTGTTCTAAATTTTCCCAAATGCCCAGAGCATTAAGAGGGAAAAAGTACTAGAACTAGATATGACTAATTTGATTAAGCAATTGTCAAGGACAATCTTAGGTTTACCAAAGATTGGGTGCTCAAGGACAGTTGAAAGTATAGTGTTAATTTTGGAAGGATCATATTAACATATTCTGAAAAGAGTCAACTCTTGTTCAGGAGTAATAGTCAAAAGGGGAATATGGAAATGTTCCCATAGGTGGAAGTTATTCATAAAATCTGTGTAAGATTAGGAAACTTAATGCAAGAAGAATGTTCAAAGCAATGAACTTTGAATATGAGACTTCGTTTCCATGGAGTTGATCTCCATTGGAATACTCTGTAATGTGTGTTGACAAGTCTTTGTGACTTTATGCATAATCATTACAAGAGGACCAATGCATATAAGTTTAGAATCTAACAGATTTAGGTAAATGGCAGGAATTTGGAGTTCTTGCATTTGCGGTAAGGATTTGGGATTGTGAAATGAGTATCATTGGAAATATGTTCAATCAATCTATTTCATAGAGTAAAGATCATAGACAAACTTAATGTGCATACTTGGTGTATGGCATAACTAATGTTTGGAAAAACATAGTGCGCATACTTGGTGTATGGCATGACTAGTGTTTAGAAAAAAAACCATAGTGTACATGTGTGGAGCATGGGACAACTATTGTTTTAATTCAAGTATAAAGTTGATAGTTTGAAACAGTATTCAATGAGTAATGTGTAATCAATATGTGTTGGGTTTTGAGCATTCTAACAATCCTATGGGGTACATGCAACCCTATAAACCTTGGATCTATGTTTTCTCTATTATACATGCAAATATTAAATATTCCAAGGTTTCATCCTAACTAGCATATTATGAAGCACCTATACTATAAAGTTCTAGTTAGATGACATACCTTTTGATGTAGCTTGATGTCTTCAAACTTTAAGAGCTTAGCCCCAATAGTGTGTAAGCCTCAAGTGGAATCACAAATCACCAAAACACCTTGGAAGACTTTGAGAATAAGAATACTTTGGTTCTCTCTAGTGAAATAGGCTAGCCCTCTTAGTGTACCTACACTAGTGCCAATTTCACCAACCAATGACATCTTTATATAGTGTGGAGACTAGGGTTAAACCCATGACCTTTCATTTCATATGATCCATGGGTTAAACACTCCATGGACTATCCATGAAAGCTTAGCCCAACCTAAATGAACTTGGCCCATTCCATATATATATATATATATATATATATATATATATATATATATATATATATATATATAAGAGTCCATATTTACTTAGTTCATTTTGATCACTTAATTAATTCTAAATTAAGTCTTGATCAATACTAATTAAATAATATGATTCCATATTAATATATTAGAACTTATAATATATTAATATAAATCATAAATATAATATTCTCAAAAAAACTATCCATATAAATTATGTCGGTGAAGTGCAACCCAAATGGACCATGTCGGGTCGGGTCAAGTACATACCAAATATAGTTATGGACTTAGTCATTAATCCAACAGTCTCCCATTTGGATAAGTCTAAAACTATTATTGAGTATGACTTCAAAACCTAACTGGCAATCGTAGCTCTTAAAGCCGCTGTCGAACTCTGATCTTGTCAACGAACTCTGCCCTTTGTCAATGACTTGTCCATTAGATAAGGGATCATATATTCCTCCATTCAAGATATCATATGGACTGAGACATGGATTATAATCATTCTCTCTGTCCATTTGTTGTTTCCCGATTTCTGATTTATGACGACTGACTGATTGAACAAATCAAATCAGTCATGGCTTGGCCAAGCACTCACATGTGTCATCATTAAATCATCGAGGGGCCCACATATATCGCTTTTATTCCGAAGGTAAAAGTAATGGATAAACTTTGACTCATATGGCTTGTTCTGCTACTTGTTGAATCATACAAAAAGGCACGTTTTATAACATCGAGTTACCAATGCGTTTTCGTGCAATCAATGTACTATCAACTCATAGTAACAACTCATATCTCTAGGTTTGAAGAATATAAGATATTATCGTCTCATGA
Organism: Lactuca sativa; assembly: GCF_002870075.4. Lineage (NCBI taxonomy): Eukaryota > Viridiplantae > Streptophyta > Magnoliopsida > Asterales > Asteraceae > Lactuca > Lactuca sativa. Next base: position 170,298,164 of record NC_056626.2, on the reverse strand, counting down.
TCACTCGTGATAAAATCCATGAAGTGATTCAAATGAGCGCGGGTTGAATTCAATACTCAAAACTTATGAGCACTCATGAGTGTTGTAGCACAACTTTGTCCACCAACTTGGACCTCTACAAGCCAACCCATGACAGTCTTGATTCATATCTACTTCCAACATATGACCGAATATGGATGGTTTGAATAACTTAGTCATTCCGAAAAAATAACCTAGTTATTATGGAAGTCAAAACATGCAAAGTGAAACACAAGAATAAATGAATCTAATATGGTATCAAAACTTATGAATATAAATAAAACACTTTCTATTTATCACCATACTGATTACTCATTATTCATTGTTTCGGTTTTATCAACTTTATACTTGAATTAAAAAACACTAGTTGTCCCATGCTCCAAGCATGTACACTATGTTTTTCTTAAACAATAGCTTTTCCATACACCAAGTATGCACTCTATGTTTGTCTATGATCCTTACTTTGTGAACTAGATCGATTGAACATAATTTCAATGATTCTCTTTTCACACTCCTAAATCGTTGTCTTAAATGTAAGAACTCCAAATTCCTATCATTTATCGAAGTATGTTTAGTTTTTAAACTTATATGCATTGTTCCTCTTGTAATGATTATGCACAAAGCCACAAAGGCTTGGCAACAATCATTACACAGTATCCCAATGGAGAGCAATTCCATGGAAACGATGTCTTAGATTCAAAGCGCATTACTTTGAACATGCTTCTTGCATTAAGTTTCTTTAACCTTACACAGATTTTTTCCACCTATGAAGACAACTCTATATTCCCATTTTGACTACCACTTCTGAACGAGAGTTGTCACTTTTCAGATTATGTCAATATGATCCTTCCAATATTAACAGTATACTTCCAACCGTCCTTGAGCAACCAATCTTTGGTAAACCTTAGATTGTCCTGAATAAGAGTTGCCACTTTTCATATATATATTCTTGACTAAAGGTGATTAAAATCTCAATATAAGCTCTTTAGAAAGATTATAAACTCAATCTAATCTTTTTAGAATTGAAATGAAGTATAATTTCCTCTCCCTTAATTATAGCAAAACAACTTTTTCAACCCCTGCAACCTCACGAATTGAAACTTTTGTTTTCTATAATTAACATTGCTAACTTGAAATTCTTATCATAATTATCATGCTCCCACTAACATGATGATTATTAGCATAACACTTATGCTCCCACTAGCTTTGACATGTTTCCGGAAAACAGTTGGACCTCTAGAAGTCAATACTTTATTGACATTCTTACCAAAGTTCAGATTTCTGATACTAGATTGCTTAGATAAGGTTTTATCAAAATTATACACCTTATCTTAGATAGATCACAAGTGTGTCTAAACAATTTCAGGACTATGAAAAGGGATGGCGTAATCATAGTCTCAATTGTTTAGACCTTTTGCCTTTTCTCATAAGTCAATGTTAGTGTGCTGGTTAACCACGCACGCTCCACTAACGACTTTGAGAACTGCAAATATCACAATTGCTATCTACTAAAAATCTACTTAGTGAAAGAATTTCCTCACCATCATTTTCATGAATCGGAGAGAAATCTTATGTCCCTTAGATTTTATGGTGTATGTGTTCTTATCCATGTGAATTTGTCAAACCATAATCACAAGACTAGGTTATTGACAAATCCTAACTCATATGGATTGAACTTGTGCAATCCTAACTTCTTGCTACCTGGCAGCTCAAGGGCCTGTCATTGCTTCTAAGTAGCTATGCAAGCAGTTGAGAACATGTAGAACTCAAATGTATAGCCAATTTAACTGGAATGGGCACAGAAATGTCAACAAGGTAGGTTATAAACCTCTAGTTGTGTGCTAGTGATGAAATATAGGTTTTATTCTTAATTACTTCTTGAAACCCTTTCAGGATCTTTTAGACTCCCACTTTCTCCTTGACCTATAAGACTTTCTTGCCAAATATTCAAGAGATAGTAAGGATTCTAATCAAGACAGGCACTTAACACAATTGGCCTTAGTTGGTCTTTGTTTTATCCAAAACATCACAACTTACCAATTTCAAATGTACAAGAGTAGAAAACTTTTACTCTTACATTTGAAAAGTGTTTTAAACCTTCTTTAAGACATGTCACTCAAGTTACAATCTTAGAGAATAACTCTAATAATTTTTTTTGGAACGAAGTATGAATCATCTTCTTGATTTAACCACTTCAACAATTCATAACTCCTCTTCTTAACTATGAGAATGCACTTAGAGGGTGAATTGCGATAAGGTCTCAAAATCATTGAGATGATCTTAAAACATGATAGTAACGTACTCTCCATCTTTTCAGATTTGAGAAACTTTTTATCCTTCTGCTTAATTTGATTCTTCTTATTCGTTCTGTCATACATTGAAACTTTTCCAATGTTTCAGAATTATACTTAAGCTTGTAAGTATAACCATATTTACTAAACTTTAGTAAATCATGACGAATAGTCTTATCGTTCTTTTGTGGTGGACTTGACCAGTGCACAAGAATGTGTACTCGATCCCTTAGTCCTTCTCTTGAGCCACATATACATGTGAACACGGAACTAGTCTTAATTTTCCAAGGTTGAAAATTCTCATACATCACACTCAACACCTAGTATGATTCCAAGTTTCGATCCAATTGAAACTTGGGTGATGAGAATCTTTCCTTATTTGTTAAATTTAGACACTACCACAAATGAAAGAATCAAGTCCATTTTCCAATGTTGCTATCAATGGAATCATATAAGCAACACTTTTTTCACAAATTCCATTGTAAGGATATTTAAAGTAAATAAAATCAAATATTTTCCTTTTATTTTAAAAACTTTGAGGAAAAACTATCCTTACAGTGCAAAGCACATGAAAACTTTGTTGTTATCTATTCTTAAGCAATATATCATAACTCCTAAGAAGTAGCTCAAGAATCCGATCTTCAAACTATGCAATAGAAATCCATCTACGCGATCAGATTCAACATACTCTTTCTTTAAGTTTCTTCACTTTTCTTTGATTCTTAAAACATCAACATGTGACCCAGTCACATCATGTATCAATAATCTCAGAATAGAAACTTAGCAGAGTTAGATAGTGGACTTTACCTGAAGTAGAGACAAACTTATTGACTTTACCAGCCTTATGATCTTTCAGGTAAATTTGGCAGCTTCGCAACCAATGCCTCTTCCTTTGGAAATTTAACATATGGACCCTTTGGTAATGGTACATGGGACTATCACAGACTTAGTCTTTCTCTTTACCATTTGGTCAACCGAGTTGACTATGGCCGATCCCTTTCTATTGGGAAGACACTACTAGAAAAATAGCCTTTTACGACGCGCAATTAATGACACACACGGATAAAGGGCGCGCATTTGTGCGTGCCCTAAAAATTAATGTCAGTTTTCCAAAATTTGAAGGATAGAAGACACCCATTTTGGCGTGCCCTTAAATTAGTGTTAGAAAAAAAATACAGAGGGCACCTATCAAAAACTATGCGTCGTGTAACTGTGTCGCTTTATATTTTTTTAGGAAACACGCGTTTTTAGGGGGAAAAAATGAAATCCAAAAAATTAACCCCGCCTATTCATCCCAAAAATTCCCCGCCTCTTCGAATTAGGGCCTTCGTCTTCATCCACAACTTCCTCAATTCCTCCATCAATAACCTCCACCAAAAACCTAATTCTTGGTTCCAACAAACTCTTACACTCTCAATTCGACCCTAATGAGTTGAGGATTTAGGGTTCTTACCTCCCATTTATCAATTTGAGCCGATGATTTAGAGTTCCTAAATCCGACCCTAAATTTTTCTATCCCACTCTCGTATTTCCATCTCATCCCTCTCGCCTGGATTTGCGCCTGGATTTGTTAGGGCTTATTTCATCCACTCATTGCCTCCCTACCACAATTATAACTCTGCCCAATCGACCTCTTCAATCATCTTTTCTATATCTTCATATGGTAAGAGCTTCAAGATTTATCTCTTTCCCTATTAGTGAGTTCTTTTGTTTTTACTTGATTGCTGAGTTTGTTCTTGCTCGATCTTCACATGTTTCCTGGAATTTTGCCTGTCAATCGCTTTATTTGCCGCGAAGATACAAGATCTTCAGATACTCTGGTCAAAGACATCACTAGCTCCCCTCCCGTCGCTGCGGTCGGTCTTCCTTCTCTTCGCTGCGGTCGGTCTTCCTTCTCCTTGCCGCCGTCGCCACTGCCTCTTCCACCCTCGTCGGCGTCAGACCTTCTTTCTCCTTGCGAACATCCTTTTCTTCCTTCCCGTCGCTGGCATCCTGAACTCTTTTTTGATGGGGCCCAATACAATTTTTTCTTATACTGTATTAAAATCAGACGATTCATACCTAGTGTCTAAGTACAAATCATTGACCAGCAAGCAAACAGGAGATGTACGTACTGAGAATCCAAGAAGCAGAGCACACATCACAAGCTAAGAACGCGGCAGAAGGCAGAAGCGATTTTTAATTGATCATCATCAATTCAACATTTAGCGACTTTATCATAATTCAGGTAAGGGTTTTAGTACTTTTACCCTCTCTGTTAATTGATTGCTAATCACTAATCAGGTAAGGGATATCGAATCAGAATTGGTGAATTAGGTACGAATGAATGTGTATCATTTATCAGAAAAGCTTGAAAAGGGTAACCTCAAAGTTATTGGTTGGTAGTTCTGCTTAATTCAAATTCGACTTTCGTTTTATATGACTTTTTTTTTTGACTTTTTACAGTGAAACAAGTATGACTGTTCTTGGGTATCTTGCAAAGCTTATACTCGGAATCTTTGGGTAATTCTAAATTCCTTTACAATCAAAATCAAATCTTATATTTATTAAAATTGGGTTCTGATTGATTGTGTTCCCCTTGTTAGGTTAATTGTTTCAATTGCTAAGGTTGCACACATCATTATACGTTGATTGACCCTCCACTTTCTCCATTCATAAATGACGTTTTCATAAAAGTTGGATGACATTTAGGGTAATTTATGGATCCTATTCTATATGTGAGTGAAGAAACACATTAATGCTATTATATTGACCAAATTGTCCTTCCTTCACTAGGTCTTATGGGCACTACAGCCTTTGCGTTTTTCTACTTCTACCTTTGCTTGTAGTTATGTTGGGGGCAATGATGCTTAGTCTGAGACTAGTGTTTATCACTATCTATCCAATGAAGTAAAATTACCTTTCTATCCTATTATGTTTTTTGTTTAATTGTGACTTGTGAATGAATATCAAGTAAAATAACCTTTCTGTCCAGGTGGGGAGGTACTCTAATGAACTCTTTCCTGTTCAATGTGGCTCTCTTTCGCCTTTGTTCAATCAGGTAGGATGGCTCATTTTCTTTATTAATTATTAATATTTTTATAGTTTTTTAACCAAAATATTAGAACATAGTGTAAGGACTAGAGTGGACTGCGCAAAAAAGATGTAAATGTCCTCAATCATCATCATCCTGATCATTTTAATTGTAGGAATCGAACGAGAGTGGACTGTGATGTGAGTGTGGAGATTTGATTTCTTTTGGTTTTGGTTTTGGTTGGTTAAGTTTTGATTTGAATGAATGGTGTTTTTGTGAAGAAGTGGAAATAAACAAAGAAAAAAACACAAGGTATTACTTGTTGCTCTGCAGGTTTGGTTTTTACTTTTTGTATATGTAATGCAGAATTACACCATCCTACACCACGAAACTTATTATAATTATTATTTCATATTATGAATGGTGTTGCACATATAGAATACATTCCACTATTGGCCAGTCAATTAGGTGTAGCCTTTTTTGATGATAAACTTAGTTCTCTTTGAATGCAATGGTTACAAGACAATGTTAGTTAAAAAAATATGGATTTGAGTAAATTACATTTTTGTTTTTGACAAGGTTAGGTACGTACTGCTCCTATAGTTGTATACACTTCCAGGAAAGGCTCATCTGCAGCTTGGCTTACTACTTCTGTTATTTGTGATAACAACACTGTAACTTTCTTAACTTTTTACTTTTTTTATACAAATATTCTACAACACCCTTCCATATTAGGGCTGCCATACATGAATCCATGGAACAACAAAACAATATCCATAACCAAAGCAGGAATAACAACAATTCTGAATTCCAGGACTTCTGTATTAGCAGCAACAAACCCTCCATCAGGTCGTTATGATGATCTCAAAACTGCACAAGATAACATTGACTTACAGACTACAATTCTTTCAAGATTTAACCTCATCTTCATATTCAAAGATATAAACATGTTCAGCCAAGACAAGGTATTTTTTATATATATTTATTTAATTATGTTGTTTATTACCCAATATATATATATATATATATATATATATATATATATATATATATATATATATATATATAATTATCCATATTGCTGCTAAATATATATATTTATTTAATTATGTTTTTATTACCTTAAATATATATAATTATTTAATTATGTTGTAGATGGTAGAGAACTTGTGCAGATTCTTCTTCTTGTTGGAGCTGAAACTACTGCTCAAGACACTCAACATGGAGGTACAACTCTGCATACTGCTACTATGACTAATGATTTGGAGTTAGTTAAAGTAAGTTTATTTATTTATTTATTTATTCTTCCATCCATTTCCTCAAGTATGTTGACATTTTATGTATAGAAAGGCATGAATGAGTTGAATTGGTTGGACCATTAACTGCTGTTATGTTTGAACAAATTATTCCTTATGCTGGAGTTGATGTGAACATAAGGAATGTGCAAAAACCATTCCTTTGCATGTGGCAGTGGCAAGAGGATCAAAATCATGTGTTGGAATGCTTCTTTCTGCACGTGGTCTGGTAGAAAAAGGCCTTCCCTTTCCTTTGTTGAGTATTTCCTTAGTAGTTTCCTGCTTAGCATCACCCTCTCCAAATCCATTGCCCTTGTGATTTTATTACCCATCAACAAACAAACAAACAAACAAAGATGAGTATGAGTAAACAAATGAAATGCAAGTATTATGATTCATATGTGTAAACAAAGATAAAAACACCCCCACTCCCCACAGTTTGCTTCATGCCTTTCTCATCAGAATCTTGTCTGCACAAAGATTTGATATCTGATTCTGATTTGGATTGAAGACTTCATCCGGAAGCATCCCTTCAACTTCATTGGTAACCATACTTTCAGCCACCACATTGTATTCAGGAGTCATCTCTTCAATAACTGCATTGCAGCTCGTGCTTCTTGTCAAACTTGCGGTTCTTGAATAAGTTTTTTCCACAGCTGAAGAACCCGAAGAGCGAGAAGATTGCTCCCCCTGATCATTTTGGATACACTCTAGTTCTTTGCAGTTGCATGATGAATTTGACCTTGATTTCTCCCATTCGTGGGATGGGTCGGGTAAATATCGATCCATGAACTGACTCGAAGAGATTCTATCAAAAAAGTAGGAGTCTTCATTTAGGATGTTTAATTCGTCCTTGTTATATTTCGTGATTGGAGCATTGAGGGATGTGTCTTATGATGGCAAACACCCGTCCCATGAACCAGTACGTAAGGGCTGAGATTCGTTCTACATCATATAACAGAATACATTCTAAGTATTTTAAATGTCAAAAGAAAAAAAAATATACCCATGGAAGTAAATTCTGATCAATTCCAACTACTCTTAGTATTTCCTCAAGGCGAGTTCGAGCAAGATCATGTTCTTGAGTCAAATATTTTATCTCTTGTTGCATCTGTAGTCACAGTAAACAAAGTTACTTATGGATTTTGTTCTGTTAGATCAAACATGTAATGGGGGATACTATACTGACATCTTCTATTTTGTTGGGATAGCTGTTGTTGGTGCTCTCAATGATGAGTTTATTTCCCAATTCATACATGGCACCCTATTGTCTCTTCCCATTTTATGACATTTTTACCCCTGGAGTTGTTTTGATGGTTGTTTGGGCCTATTCTGTTTGGTCTATATGGTTTTTATTTTAATATAGTGTTGTTCTACAAAAAAGAATGTGTTTCATTTAATGGAGTTTGTTTCTGATACAGGTACCTGAAGGATATTGAATTGGGTGTTTTGAGTGACATGGCTGACATTCATAAAAAACTTGCTGGAAGCCTGGAAGTTACTAGAACACAATTTGCATGGGCTATATTGGGTTTGTGATTATTGTTTCTTCTTCTTGTGGAACCAATGAGCAAATCAACTATGTTTTTTAAGGAGCTTGTATCTGTTCAGACTAGGCTTAGAGCAGCGGTTGCAAGAGATGAGTTCAGAAGAAGAAGAAGAAGAAACAAGGTTGCAACTATAGTTCAAGTACTATGGATGAATTATGTTTGTAAAGTATTTAAGAAAATGATTAGAAAGAAGGGTGAATCTGTACAGATTAGTTAGCTACTTGCAGTTTGATCTTGAATAAGCAAAGGGACAATGGATTGTACTTTTTGTATCTAATTGGTTTGTAAATTTTTGTACAACTTCTATTGATTTGTTTTATCTTTCCATTGAATGATTATTTGTATGACATTAAATTTATGCAATGGATTCTATTTTTTGTGTATGATATTTTATTTTCTATTATGAAACATTAAATAAAAATTTAATTTGAAAATAAGTAAATCTAGAAATAATATTTTTTTTAACATTTAAAATTATGATACGCAAAAATGTGTGTCATCTTCATTTATGACATGGCCTTTCTTGACAGGGGATTTCTTGATACGCATTGCGTGTCATTAACACGCGCGTCATAAGGTTACGACACGTGAATGCGTGTCGTCTTCCTTTATGACAGGGCCTTCCTTGATACGCATTGCGTGTCGTAAACGCGCGTCGTAATTGCACGTCGTAAATGAGCGTCGTAAATGCGCGTCGTCTATAGACGACGCGCAAAAGCGTGACGTCTTTCTTTATGACAGGGCCTTCCTTGACGCGCATTTGCGCGTCGTCTGAGCCTTTTACGACGCGCAATGAGCGTCGTAAAAGGCTGTTTTTCTAGTAGTGAGATAATGTTTTTTCTGGATTTCCAGTGTCCATAAAGTTTTGGGAAGTCGATCTTCTAATCAAGTTTGCTTTACTAGCCTTCCAAATCATTACTGATTCAGAAGCACCAAGAAAATAGATAAGATCATTAAGGATCTTTTCATAGTCTGTTTCATAGGAGTCCCAAAAGAACTCACTATGTAACTTAGAAAGTGACTGAACCACCAACTTTCTCAAGACTTTGACACCCAACTCTCCCGGCTTGTCAATATGTGACTTCATCTCCAAGATGTGATCACACATAGACCTTGCTTGCCAATAGGGCTTGAGTGACCTTGAACTTGTAGGTTAGGGAGAATAATTGGAGTAGGTGGAGGAAGTGAAGTTCCAAGAGATTTGGGAATATCATAGATGTCTGAACAAGACATCTTTTGGGAGATATTCAAGATAGTTGATTTAAAGTCCTTAATATAAAACCCAATATGAAATATTAAGGCTAGGACCCAACAAACTATTTTATAACTTGGAAGAGGGATGCCGTAATCCAAGCTATAGAATATTTGAAGGTAGGTGAATGACAATTCACCAATTTCCACCATGAAAAACGAAATAATTTATTAGGTTTTAATTGGATTTGAAACTCCTAGATCTTTGAGATTCATTGAACTTTCAATGGCATGTTTCAATCTCGAGTGTGCCCTTCAGGATTTGTGACTGGGATGCCGAGGATCACAAAACAAGGTATGAAGTAACCATGCAAATTATTTGGTACCCTTAAGTGATTACCCCTCAATCGATGTGCCGGTTAACGACACACGCTCCACCGATACTATGATAAACATTAAGTTACCCTTTACCTACCTTGTTAAATACAAGTTAGTGTGTCGGTTAACCACACACGCTCCACTAACCGACTTAAACAAAGTGCAAAGTGTAATTTCATGGATTAGCACCTTATTCACATTTTCCTAAGTAACTAAGATTGGGTATTTATGAAAGGTTTAGTTACTTAGTATTTATCATTAATACTTTTAATGAAGGGAGAATTTATAGTCTTTGTCCTACCCGTTCGGCTAACGACCCTCCACCGGTCAAGGAAGCGGTGGATGAGAGTGGACACCCATTAAACTGTCATTTTATATGTAGTAACCTTATACCCCCTTTATAGATTGGCTTTGTGAATGAGACCTACTAACGGTAAGACTGACTTGCTCTTATAAATATATATATATATATATATATATATATATATATATATATATATATATATATATATATATATATATATATATATATATATATATATATATATAGTATTAACTTATAATATTATAAAGTATAAGGGTTGAATTTTAACTTTTAAATTTCTAAGGGTTGGAACTAAAGTTTTAATCATGACTTTACTTGTTCCAAAACTTGAGGGCAAGTTTTGTAAACTTTCAAAACTTTTCATTTCTTGTAACTTATGAATTTGATTGAGTATTAAAAATGAAGAATCTTCATTTTTATAACTCTTGTGTTCTTTTAATGGCTTTTATTAAAGTGTGACATTTGGTTTTCCATAACTTGAGGACAAGTTATGGACTCCATTAAAACACATAATGACCATGAATTAAACTACCAAGTAGGTTACAAACAATTCCTATGATCATCTAATCTTCATAAGTTAAAGAACATGAATATGAACATTTCAAGAATCATAAATTACTCAAAAAACTTGTAATTTTTTATAATAGCCATTGTAAATGTATTAGCATAAACATTACACCATCTAAAACAAGTTTTATAACACCAAAACAGTTTAGGGTAATGTTTCTAGTCCATTTCCAGCAGCAAAAATCGAAAAACTGGACACTGCAGCCTCTACTCGTCAAGTGCATGAACAGACTCGACGAGTAGCATGCATTTCTTCATGGACTCGTCGATTCCCCCCATGTACTCGACGAGTTCATACGAGTAGTGAACAAAAACTTCGATTTTTAAGCAGTTTAGGCAAGTATAAGAAGAAAACAAGCCTAGGCTCTGATACCACTGTTGGGTTTTTAGCATTCTAACACTCCTATGGTGTACATGCAACCCTATAAACCTTGGATCTATGTTTTCTCTATTATACATGCAAATATTAAATATTCCAAGGTTTCATCCTAACTATCATATTATGAAGCACCTGTACTACAAAGTTCTAGTTAGATGACATACCTTTTGATGTAGCTTGATGTCTTCAAACTTTAAGAGCTTAGCCCCAATAGTGTGTAAGCCTCAAGTGGAATCACAAATCACCAAAACACCTTGGAAGACTTTGAGAATAAGAATACTTTGGTTCTTTTTAGTGAAATCGGCTAGCCCTCTTAGTGTACCTACACTAGTGCCAATTTCACCAACCAAGGACATCTTTATATAGTGTGGAGACTAGGGTTAAACCTATGACCTTTCATTTCATATGATCCATGGGTTAAACACTCCATGAACTATCCATGAAAGCTTAGCCCAACCTAAATGAACTTGGCCCATTCCATATATATATATATATATATATATATATATATATATATATATATATATATATAAGAGTCCATATTTAATTAGTTCATTTTGATCACTTAATTAATTCTAAATTAAGTCTTGATCAATACTAATTAAATAATATGATTCCATATTAATATATTAGAACTTATAATATATTAATATAAATCATAAATATACTATTCTAAAAAAAACTATCCATATAAATTGTGCCGGTGAAGTGCAACCCAAATGGACAATGTCGGGTCGGGTCAAGTACATACCAAATATAGTTATGGACTTAGACATTAATCCAACAATATGGTGATAAATAAAAGATGTTATATTTATATTCATAAGTTCTGAGACCATATTTGATTCGATTATTCTTGTGTTTCACTTTGCATGTTTTGACTTCCAGAGTAAATAGGTCGTTCTTCCCGAATGACTAAGTTATTCAAACCATCCAAAGTCGGTCATATTTTGGAAGTAGATATGAATCAAGACTGTCATGAAGTTGGATTGTAGATGTCCAAGGTATGGGACATAGCACGAGTTGCTGCAACATTCATGAGTGCTCATAAGTTCTGAGTATTGGATTCAACCCACGCTCACTGGTATCACTTCATGGAATTTATCTCGAGTGATCGTGAGACGGTAATATCATATAAGTCTTCAAACCTAGAGATATGAATTGTTGCCTATGAGTTGGTTATACATTGATTGTACGAAAACGCATTGGTAACTCGATGTTATAAAACGTGCCTTTGTGTATGATTCAACAAGTAGTAGAACAAGCATATGATTCGAAGTTTATATGTTCCTTCTTGGATTAGAAGCGATATATGGGCCCCTCGATGATTTTTTGTTGACCCATGTACTGGGACCGGTCAGAACTAAGTTGATGTGTTCAATTAACTTCTGTGTCAAACAAATCGGAAATCGGGAAACAAACTGATGGACAATAAGTAAGACATTGTTCCATGTATTTGTCCGACTGATATCTAGAACAGAGGATTATATAATCACTTATCTTAAATGGCGTATCATCGTCATCTCAATTCCGCGAGACCTATCGGTTCCTGAAGTTATTCTTGCAGATATAGTTATTAGACTTATCCAAGTGGGAGACTGTTGGATTAGGTGTCTAAGTTCATAACTATTTTTGGGATGTACTTGACTCGGTTGGCATGGTCCATTTGGGTTGCATGGCATTGCAACACTTGGATAGACTAAATGATAGAAAGGACACTTAAGGATTATTAATATATTATAAGTTCTAATATATTAATAATATTATTTAATTAGTATTGATCAAAGAATTAATTTGAAATTAATTAAGTGATCAAAAAGAGACTAATTAAATATATGGGGTTGATTGTGTAAATAATCTATTCTTATATAGTGGACTAATGATCCATGGTTTGTATGGATTGGGCTAAAACTCATAAGGTGCTCCATGGATAATCCATGGAGGTTATAAACCCATGGATCATGGAATATGAAAAGCCATGAAAATTAGGGTTCACATGGTGTAACCCTACTTGTGCCAAAACTATATAATGACCCCTAGTCTAGCAAAATCGGCACTACTTGTACAAGTTAGAGGGCTAGCCGATTTTGAGGTTATGTTAACTTCTCTCAAGTCTATTCCAAGAGTTGTAGTGTTGTGTGAGACATTTGAGGCATCACACTTGAGGTGCTAGGCTCACAAGGTTCTCAAGGAATCCAAACTACAAAAGGTATGTTCTTCTTCTAGAATTTATGTTTAAAAGTTCCCCATGCTATGTTAGATAGTTGAAGAACCTTGGAAAATTAAATTTGCATGTATCTTAGTCAAACATAGATCCAAGGTTTCTAGGGTTGCATGTACACCTTAGGAGTGTTAGAATGCTCAAAAACCCTTTATAGATTTCATAAATAGAACATAAACATGCATGTAATAGTATTACCCAAAGGTTAAAAGTTTTATCTAACATATATTAGATCTAGGACCTTTGTGTAAAGTCATTGTCCAAAATTTATTTTGTTTGCATAGCATGTAACCTCTCCCAAAAGTGTAAAATGAGTGAAAACTGGTAGAAAATGGGGTATAAACTCACCTTTTATGCTTTCCCTAGAAGATGGCAAGAAATGGTAGGAAAAAGGAGGTAAGAATCGAGTGACACCTTCTTGAAACTACAAGATCTTGCCTAGGGTTTTTGTTTCAAAAGTAAAAATGAGACAACCAAAAGATGATGATAGAATGGAAAAGAATCTCAAAAATATGAAGAGAAACTTACCAAAATGTCTTGCAAAACACTTGCCAAAGAGTCTTGAATTAGCTAGAGTGCTTCTTGGAGAGTTTAGAGAGAATGAGAGTGAGTTTGAAGGTGTAAAGAGAGAGGGGGAAGGGCCTCTTGGCCGATTTTTATAGGAGGAAAAGGTGGTGCCTTTTGATTAAAATAATCAAGGTAAGGTTCCTTGATTATTAAAATGAAGTATGGTGTTTTGAATATAAAAATCCATGGTAAGGCTTTTTCATTAAAATAATAAAGCATGGTCTTGTGAATATTTAATTCAAGGCACGACCTATTTGATTTTTTTATAAGAAGATCATGATTATGTTGGGATATCGTGGGTTATATAGGAAAACAAGAGACATAATTTGTCTTCTTATAGTTTTTATAAAAATCTAGCCCCTTTTTATAAAAGTTTGTCATTTTTATAAAAGTGTGGTGGGATTTGAGAAATTGGTAAGTTTTAATAACTAATAAAAATATTGTTATTTAATATTATTAACAATAATATTAACACCTTATGATTAAATTGTTTTTCTCAAATTCGTTGTATGAAACGTGAGCCTTAAACGTGATAACTTTCGTTTTCTTAATGTATGATCTTTCTTTGGTAATTAATCGGAGTATTAAGCTAAATAGTAGACCATATGATGTTTGCAACATGTTTATGGCTTTGTGAACACGTTAACCTCATGTTATAAATATTACCCAATAACCGGCAATATTTGTGTGTTTTATCGAATTGCTACTTTACCGTAGTTTATTGTTCGCAATTAAAGCGTTTATTCGATAATTTATTCAAAATAGTGCATGTAGTATTATAATATTCAATAATACATTAGGGATGTTACGAAAATCACATTTCGCCTTTTTGACCTAATATACGCACAATTGAATTTTGTTGACCCTTGTTGACTTTTGTTGACCAAAATTTAATGGATGCCACAACTTCTTGATCAGTCATCATTATCCCACTACTCCAACGAGCATAACAATGACAATCTAAAAGAAATTTATGAGCGACAACGGCACTCCCATATGCTCAGGGGTACAATTACTAACTGTAACATCCCAAAAATCAAGGAAAATTTTTCATTTTTCAAAACCAACCAAAAACCGTAAATGTTTACAAAACATAGTTTCCAAAGTGTCAAAATCACAAATCAGAGTATCCCAAAATCAAATCTCATAAAATCTGAAGGATGTGCACGATCAAGCCTTTCCCTTTCCACGATTATCATAAGTACCTGAAACATAACACTTAAACTTTAAACCAAAGCTTAGTGATTTCCCCCAAAGTACCACATATAACCAAAACAATATACATAATGCATGCTAGGTCCATAGTCTCCTGACTGGATTACCCTGGCCCACAACCTCCTGGTTGGATTGCCACTCTGGCCCACAATCTCCCAATTGGATTGTCGTTGACGCATAATATCCCGATTATATTGCCACTATGGCCCACAACTCCCGGTTGGATTGCCACCAGGTTTGTTGGCCGACATTACAAAGTGGTGCAGCCTCAACCCAAACCACACTATGTCGACATATGCAACAAATAAATATATAACAACAAACAGATAAACATGCAGATCTCATTATATCACTACAACATAGCAACATCCTAAACCATGATACATAATTTACTAGGCCAGCATCGGTGCCTTCGACCCACAAGTATAGTGAGGAAAACTCACCTCACAATCTGAAAAGATAGCTAGAAATAACGTAGCTCCAAATCCCAACTCTACAGGTCACCTATACAACAACAGTGACCTAAACTCAAACTATAACTCAAAATACCCAAAATACCCCTAGGTCAAACTTAATCAAACCCCAGGACAAAGGTCAAAGTCAAAAAGACAAGGAAATTCAAGCCGACTGAGTACGCCATGCGTACTTAGTCACTACGTTGGGCGTAGTCGTGACTCATCCAAAACACGAGGTTCGAACCCATTACGCCCGACGTGCTCCATCTGGACCAACTCTTTATCATTAAGTGCTTATTTTATAAAGACCTTTCACCCAAATTCAGATCTAGACCCAAAACATCATTCTAAGTCACAAAGTTTCCACCTTTATGACTTTCCATGTCTAGAAAAAGGTCCAAAAGCTAAAAAAAAAGTTACTCCAAACCACCTTTTGGAAGATGCGTTCCTTTTTCACTTGATTCGTTCCTTTGTCTAATGGTCCATTCCTTTCTCAGAAGATCTATTCCTTTGTCACATGCTCCATGAACCCCAAGTGCTCCATTGAGTTCTAAGTGCTCCATCGAACCCAATTACTCCATGAGAATGCTCTAAATACTCAAGTCACATTTAACAATACGAAATAAAATATATTATTCTTGAGCCAAAATAATCGTCATAAACATGTAGGAAACATCGATACGATTTTCGTAGATATATAGAACGCTTAAATCCGACTTTGTATGAAGAAGTTACGCTTCTTCGAAGTTTCACGATTAAACAAACACAGCTCAGCGTATTGTAAAGAGTGAATTTTAGATAGATTGATTATTAACCTAAGCAATCTAAACAAAAGTCAAAGTAGTCGTAAAACCGAGAGCACTCATATAGAGAACGTTCAAATTTGACTTCGTGAGGGGAAGTTATGATTTTTTTCAAGTTTCAGTGCAGTAGTATGCGACATAGAAACCGAAATCCACCATGATCCACTTATTCTCCCATTTAAGCCAATCCATTTTTTTATTTTCTTCATCTCCACCCCAAAAGAAATTAGCCCTTAGTCTTTCAAGAGAATTAAGGAAAATGTCCGAAACTTTAAAAAGGGACAAAATAAATGGCAAGGCTCCCTAGCACATATTTAATAAGAGTTAAACAAACCCCAAGTGAAAGTTACTTAACTTTCCATTTGGAAAGTTGTTCCTTAAACTCATCAACCATTGGGCTCCAATTCTTTTAAAGTAACATACTACCATCGATAGTCCATCCTAAATATTTCATAGGCCATTCATCCGTAGAGCACCCAAAGGTCCTAGCCAAATCTGATACCTCAGGCTCATCCACTCCCACACCAAATAAATTTGATTTGTTAATGTTCAACTTCAAACTCGAAGCAAAATAGAAACAATTCAAAACCCGAAAAATATTTCCTATATCTTATCAACACCACTCTAATACCAGGACCACATCATCTACATAAGAAAAGTGAGAAACACTTATCACTGGATTACCCACCAGAGCTCCTTTCACCGGTCTAGCCTTCACGGTTGTGTTAAAAGTAATGTGTAAGCCCTCCATAGCCATTACAAACAAAAATGGTGATAAGGGGTCACCTTAACAAAGCCATCTATGTAAAATAAGAAGTGGGCTCTCACTCACAAAAATAGAGGCTCTAGCAAACCTAAGGCATTTATGGAGCCATAGCCTCAATTTATCACTAAAACCGAATTGCACCATGATATATTCTAAATACTTCCAACTTAGCGAATTATACGCCTTTTCAAAGTCGATTTTAAAAATCATCAACATTTTATTTTTCTTCTTATATCAACTTATAATTTCACTAAGAATCAACGGGCTATCCAAAATCAGCCTCTCTGCTACAAAAGTCGATTGTTCAATACTCACCAATCCATTTACCACCTTTACCAACTCGAGCGCCAAAATATTATATTGAAGTCCAATCAAGGAAATAGGACGAAAGACTTTCACCAAGACCAGATTTTTTATTTTAGGGATAAGGGTGATGAAAGACGAGTTACATTTTTTTAGTATCTTCCCCGTTTGAAAAAACTCCATAACAAAATCAACTATGTCATCTTTCAACTTATCCTAGAACCGTTTGATGAATTTAAATGTGTATCCATCTGTCTCGGGACTACTACCACAACTCCGAACAATTTCTTTAATTTCCATCTTCATAACTTCTCTCTCCATCTCCCTACTCTCGATTTCATTAAACTTCACAAACCGAGGGTTATCTTCAAAATTAATTTGTGGTTTAAATACATCAGACTTCTATTTAAAAAAATTAAGGAAGATTTGTTTCACCACATCACCAAGTACCATTATGCATCACCCCAGTACCATCTAACCCCGTCTCCTTTGTTTTAGAAGTGCATGCAAATTTTAGAATTCTCATCCCCTTCCGCATCCTATTGAATTATAGATTTTTGAAGTATATCCATATTATCTAATTTTTTGAAACTCGCCAATTGTTGCATCCAATTAAGTCGATCTTCTAATTCACTTAGATCAACATCTTGTTCCTCTGTTTTCTTTTTAATTCTATTTATCAACTCAACCGACTCTTTCTTGTAATTAACCTCCTTGGCTCTAGCTTCACAATTCCAAAATTTCAACCTTTCTTTGAAGAAATTTAACTTCATCTTGAACTTTATTCCAGCTCCTTCAAAGTCTCCTAGAAACTCGACACTTGCTTTATCCATGGTTTCTACAAAACCATCCCTATCAAACCAGGAGTGCAAGAATCGAAAAGGGGATGGCCCAAAATCCAGTTTAAGAGTATGGAACAAAATAAATATGACCTGACCAAGTTTGATCCAATGCTAGTACTGGGTAGGGCACTCATAAAGCAAATCGTCTTAATCTATAAACCCATAAATAAGTCAACATCATGTTTGGGAAAAATTGAACCACACCTTTCCTCTTTAAATCTTACTTCATTAAAAGCGCCAAGTAAAAGGAAATACCCACGCTTGTTGGTAAGGGTGTAACTAAGTCAAGTTAGTTTGTGAGATACTCGAGACTAACTCGAAAAACACCCGAAATCGATTCAGTTCAAGTTGAGTCGAGCTCAAGCTCGGGCTCGAAATTCTCAACACACGAAGCTCGCGAGCATAATCGAGCTTAGTTATATTTATACTTTTACTCTTTATATTATTACTATTTT
Source organism: Lactuca sativa (assembly GCF_002870075.4). Classification (NCBI taxonomy): domain Eukaryota; kingdom Viridiplantae; phylum Streptophyta; class Magnoliopsida; order Asterales; family Asteraceae; genus Lactuca; species Lactuca sativa. The sequence continues at coordinate 170,279,530 of NC_056626.2, read as the reverse complement.
ACATAATCCATCTGAGTCGAGTCGAACTCACGAGGTTAACTGTACTTCTATTTCAATTTAATGTAGTGATATCCTTTTAATAACAAGTCAAGTCGAACTCGAAAGTGTTGATTACTTTACAGAGCTCGAGCCCGAGTTTGAAATTGAGGTTCGGAGGAGTTTCAAGCCCAAGTTTTTTAGTTAAGTTGAGTTTCGAGCATGGCAGTACTCGACTCGGCTCGATTACACCCCTAATTGTTAGTTATAAAAGCGTCAAACTCATCCCACAGTATAACTTTTTCCAAAGAAGATTGAGGCGCATACACATTAATAATAAAGCGGTCCCGTGATTTCCCTTGCACAATCATGTATATAACATTGTACATAAAAAACATTAGTGTGTTTGATAACTTCACACTAAGGCCAAAACCTTTTACTATTAAAAAAAATATCATTTTATTGTTTCGTTGGAATGCCATCATCATTTGCGTTAAAAACCACACACATCATGCTTAACATCGTCGCCGTGGAAATTTTCAAAACAACGTAGCCACGCCTTGCCTCCATAGAACGCTTTGGCACCACTATTTCAAGTTGGGAGTTAGGTTAGTTTTGGAGATTTTTCATAGAATAATATTGTGGCATTGCTAAAAAAATGAAATCTTGTGCCACGCAAAAAATGTCAATCTCAAGGTAGTAAACGGATTTTCGTATTGTGGGTGGTACGTTGATGCTGAATCAATGTGGAAAGGATTTGGGGTGGTGCTGTTTGGATCCAAATTATAGGCTATAATAAAAAAAACATAAAAGAAAATGATAAATAAGCGTGTGAAAGGTCAAACTAAAATATAGAATATTCTCATGTTAAACTAAAAATAAAAAATACTTTTATACAAAAGCAAAAAAAATCAAGAACACCTAAAAGGCAACAATAAGACTCCAACCAACCAACCAACCAACGAGGTTTACTTTGTACATAAAGAGGAAAAAAAAACTCTTGATCCAGTTTTGGATCAAAAAATTCAAATCAAATTTGGCATCAAACTAGATGCCAAAATGTAAAATGTAAACCTTAAATCTACCATACGTGTACTATACTGACACTGTGCACTACAAATATTACACCCAAACCAAAAACAAAACCATTCTAATGAAATAAACCCAAAAAAACAGTAAAAAGTAAAAATGTAAAACAAGTAAAATGTACAGTGTTTATATACCAAATCCGCCATAACTAATCCAAAACTTTAAACCTCATCCTCCTTTTGTTTGTTTCTCAGCAAATTCTCTAATCATCTCCTTCAAATGCTGCGTGCAAAGTAATTATTTAACAAACAGTTTTTTTTTCACATTTTATATTATGTTTTTTTCCCCATGTTATAGAAATACAAAAATGACTTTTATTTGAGCATGAATACAAAAATAAAAGAGAGATAAAAACCTGGAGTTCATGGTGAAGAACAACAAATATCTTCTTCAGTCGTTTATGTTTCTGCATAAACAAATACTTCAAAATTAGGACTAAAAACCTCAGAAATTTTAATACTTAACAAGAAATCCTGTTTCCTCTTACAAATCTTGGGGCTTTGTATGTAATTGGAATTCAAGATTCTATTCCATGGTGTGTTTGTTTGGTTGTCAAATGACTAAAATAATTCAGTTCCTTTGGAATCCTTATGTTAATTCCATTCTTTTTTCATTAAAAGACCAAATTACCCTCTCTATATATACAAACTCATGTAAAGGAATTGAATAATTATTAATTTCACTTATCACTGAATTTTTTTTAATTTATATTCCAATATAAGATGTACTGAGGGTATTTTGGTCTTTTAAAAGAAAAATGAAAAATGAAAAATGGAAAGGAATTGAATTGAATTCCTCCCACCCACAGGAATGATGAAAAATCCATCAAAGATGAAACTCGAAGGAATCTGACAAAACTGAATTGACGTCCATTTGTCAACCAAACACGCAAACGGAATGGAATCCCGAATTCCAATTCCGACGGAATCCAGGAACCAAACATAGATATTCCAAATCATAATTCAAAGTGAGAACGAAATTAAATAATCAAATTGTGCATACCGTTCCACACTGACGATAAGATTCCATTAACTGATCCAATATTTTGTTATATCTATCATTGTCCCTTTCTTTAGCGACCTCAAGGTCCCTTCCAAAGTTTTGAAACTCATTCCTGCACATTTATAACAATAAAAAAACTTTTTTCATTAAATAAACAAATCTCACACCACACTTTACAAAAATAATAAAAAACAAAATAAAACTCCCCAACACCTGTAAGACTCTAAAATCTTATTCAACGTTTGGTAACAATCATACTTCTCCCGATACTCCTGCACATACTCATTGTACCTAAACACACAAAAAACAATAATCATTATTTGCACAAATTTAGGGAAGTAAAAACTAAAAAAGTGAAAATAATAATAATAATAATAATAATTACACTTTACTTACTGTGAAAGATCTCTTATTGGTCCTTTCATTTCTGGCTCTTCTTTCTCGTATTTTGTATATGAAGTAATGCTATCATCTGAACAAGACTCCATCTCTCTCCTTTTTTGACCACTATCCCACAAATCCTTTCTTTTTTCACCTAAATCGTTGTTACTTTTTTGCTTCTTATTTGCAACGGGTCCCACTTGTTTCTCATGCTTATGTGGTGGTGCTTTTCTTTGACTGTCCGTATACCCTTCTGACCCGATTCCCAATATTGCCCCTGCCACTACCTCTCTACCTTTACTGTTATTATTATGTTGTGAACCAGGCTTCACATGCATGGGCTTTCCATTAACCTTTGTGAAGTCATCAAGATGATCATCAACAACAGGTTTTACAGATTCCAGACTTGTTCTTCCAATTCCAGAGATCTTTCCTTTACTTGAATCAAGATTCCAGTAATCCGAACTTTTTTCAGCTTGTTTGAACGAATTATTTCTCTCGACCCTCTTTTTATTACCCCCCGAGGGTTCTTCTTGTAAATTCTCACGAAGCTCACCCATTTCTAAATCCGAAAGCTCTCTTCTGAGTGTGGGCCCGGGCCCACATCCATTTACAACAGGCGATTTTTTTAAGTCCATGAGGGAATCCTTAATTACTAGTCCGGAATCCTTATTCTTCCCAATTGATCCACCGTGTTGTTTCTTTTCACGAGACCCGGAATGTTTGATTCCATCGCCACCTAACCTTGAATTCTTTGGAGGTTTTTTATCCTTGAAATGACCATCTAACCCCTCACCATGTCTATCTGTCCCAAAACCTTTTACACCCATATTAAGATCGATCGATCTTGGGGAATCCGAAGTGGAATTTCCCGGAAATTCACGATTCCCGAGTTTATCAAAGTCGTAATCAGACACATCACGAACAGTTCTATTCATTTGATTGGTAGTAGCAGCAGTACCCTTGTAAGGTCCTTCACTAGGAGGGCTCTCAGAGAAAGAGTGTCCCCCTCTTGAAATTACCGTTCTACCCCAGTTCCCGGTTTTTAATCTTTTTGAATTTTCGTTTTCATCAAAATGTTTCTCGTCAGATCCCCGTTTGTTCTTGAGGAGTTCACTCTCTTGATGATCAATGAAGGTGTTTCTAGTGGCGTTTTCGTAATTATCTCCATCTTTATCGTTATCGTTATCGTTATCGTGTTCATGGTTATCTTCAAACAAATCTTTACCAAAAAGTAAATCAGAGACATGATCATTATGAAGTGGAACTGGAGGTGGAAGTGGTGTGAATTGTTGTTTAGGTTCTTTATCATCATCACTCATGATATCAACATCTTCATCAGAGCCTTGTTTACTGTTTGAAGAGGCGTCATCACTTTCACTGTCACTGCTGTCACTTCCACTGCCTACACGGCTTTTGGGGGTCCCACTGTCACTTCCACTGTCACTGCTGTCACTTTCACTGTCACTGTCACTTCCACTTAAGCTAGAGGTGGCTGCAGGGCCTTCACTGTTATCTGAGACTTTTTTCTCATGTAATAATACATCTGGAGAACGATGCTCAATGTCGATTTTGTCTGAAGTGTTTAAGTCTTCATAAGATTCGGGAATTAAGTGAGATGGATCTTCAAATTCCTTCATGTTGTCAGGTTTTAGGGTTAATTCAGGACCCATTGTTTCTCTGTGGTGATTGTTGTTCTCTGGAGAACTGAAAAGGAAAATATCAATGCAAGAATGTTTTATATTGCAATTTTTGAAAGGAATGGAATAGCAACAGGAGAGATGGAGTTTTAGCTACCTTCCACTTTCAGATAATGATTTCCTGGAACTTTCTAACTCAAAATCTGGTTTCAAAATATATCTTCCTGTAGGTTGGAAAACAGCAATCTGAAAAAAGATAACAATGTTATTCAAAAGGGCCTCAAGAACACAGTATTGAACAACAACTATTCTTATTATTATTATTACTATTATAATTTATAAGTTATAACCACCACTTACTTTTTTCAAGATGGGCTCAATTTGTTTCACGGATTTTGGAATTGTTTCTCCAACAGCTTTCTCCAAAGCCTAAAAGATAGGATTAAAAGGTCATATGCATGATACATGATATTAGTATTTTAAGAAAAATGGAAAAAGAAAAAGTTATTTGCTGCTTACCTTGAAGTTCAATCCCTGTGGCTTTTCCATTAAAAGAGAAATAAGCAGACTTTGAAGGTCAGAAGGTTTGTTTCCAAATCTTTCATTGCTCCCTTGTTTATTATGTAAAATTCCAGTGGGAACTCTGTTGACTATTTCTTTCTCAGAGGTGCTAGCATTTGGTTTACTAGATTGAGTCAAAGTAGCATCTTCTCTGTTTAAGGGCACTTTGGTAATATTCCTATTTATAAGTGGGGACAATGGAACACCAGATTGTTCAGGGGTAGATAGTATTGGTGAAGCAGAAGCCCTGATTTTGGAAGGAGTTGAGGAGGATAATCCAGGTTTTCCACCAGATTTTGGAGGGATTACTGCTGTAATAGATACACAATAGCAATTACAAGTAAATTAAAATATCTTTATAACAAATATTTTTGTTTGTAGATAAAGATTATTATATTCACCTGAAGAAGGTTCGCCTTTCATCTTTTTGAAAGGGGGTTCTTTCTTTTTATTGAATGATCCTCTCCATGAATTATTCACTGAAACCAATGAAAGAAAAAGAGACATTGTAAACATTCAGATATTAAAACTTGGTTTTATTCACATATGTGGCAACCATGGATGGTGATGATTGAATAAATATCATACCTTCAGCTGCAGCTAACGCCTTCTTCATAGATGGGTTTCCATGGTCTAAAATAATGGCTCTGTCAAAAAGAAACAAAATGGTAAGTGTTTCTTTTTCTAATTTATGATTATTAAAAAGTTAAAAGTCAAGATGAGAATGCTTCTTTATTAAATGCTAGCAATCAAATGAAAAATGTAACTGTAAGCTAACAGCCCCTACCCCAATAAGGCAAGTGAAACTGTGTTCCCCTACAACAATATATGGTACTTGGTTTTGATTATAAAGTAAATATTGTGGCGTATATATTGTGCTGTATGATTCTTCAACAAGATAACTTGTTTATTGATGATGCCATTGTCACATATGTATAAGCAACAAAAGCATACCAATTTCACATGTGTTCAAAAAGCATATAAAGGGATGTAAGAGCCAAGCATTCTGTAAGTTCTAGCTAACAGATCATATACAGGAACACAGGGAATGAAGTGTGTGAGGAACATAAATAACCTATCAAGTAATCATATCAACACAAACATGGGCAAATTGGGACATATAACATAAAATCTGTTAGGAACATAAGTGAACAATGATACAGTATTTGTTCATATCAAACATGAAACATACTTTCGTGATTTGTGTTTGCGATCTGCTTCCACTGTGCGCATTTTAACATGGTTGCTTAATGACTCATCTAATTCACGTTGCACATTCAACTTTCTCCAAGCACCTCCAGATTCAACAAGCAATCCATCTCCATTATCACCACTTCGGCGTTCTTCATATATGTCACATAGGTCTCCAGTTTCTTGGGCCCATGTGAATCTGAACTCCTTGCCCCCTACATCGATCACCTGGAAGAGCAGAAAGTGATTACAAAGTTTGATATACAGAACATGATATGCTAACCAAATCAAGAAATCTCAAAAGCCAAAGTTTGAGTGTGATCTATAATCAACAAATATAAAGATATACAGTTTTAACCAAGGAATACATTCTCTGTAGCTGCATAGAGATATCTGAGCTTACAAAAGATATACATATACCATCTATGATATTCAAGTGTCTGGTCAGATTATCCATGGAGCAATTACAGATTGTTGTTACTCTACACGATTCTCTCCTGTTATGTGCACGATTCTCATGACAAATTCAATTTTATGAGTGAGCAACCTTTGAACTAATAAAATTATGCTAGAGAAATCTCAAAAGGGTGTGTAAATTGGTACTTTAACCTAGGAAGGGAATGTCAGCAAATCAACTTAAATTCCTTGATCGTGAATCCATAAACCTTGGATTCGTGATATGATTAATCTCCTAGGACCTCTATGCTGCAGTATCTCCAATGGCGAAAAACTAGTAATGGATTGAACAAACAGTTTTCAGTAATCTAGGTTTATTATGCACCAAACTGAACTTCCAACAATACATAACACCGTTAATAGAGCAGAGCCAATATCCGAATAGAATAAACCTACATTTCCAACAGGATTATTAGCACTTGAATCAAATTTGATCCTGGCGGCATGGCCCTGGGCTTCGAGGCGCTTGATTTCTTCGACAAGGACAGGTGAGAGCTTGATAATCATACCAAAGTTGAGAGGGTTGTTACGAACTAAACTGAAGGTTTCGTCAACCGTAGAGACTGCGGCGGGGGCGGCAGGGGTATTATTACGGTTACGGTGACCACCACCGGCGGAGAGACGTCCACCGCCAGGGGCAGCGGATGGTCGTTGAACAGAAGACGGTTGGAAGGTGGAGTGGATATTCCGCTTGGGAGGACCACCGCCTCGGCCACGGCCGAGCTTACCGGAGGCACCATACATTATCGGACGCCAAGTTTTGCGGCGAAGTAATCAAAATCTGGGCGTGGTTACGGTGGGAATTGCGGAGTTGCAAACCTGGATACCGTCACAAGGAAAAGATGCGAAGGAATTTGGGAATTCTTCAATTTAATTTTCAGTTTTACCCCTTCCCCTTCAAAACTAAATTCAATTTAATTTTACAAAATGTCAATTTACGATGACTCATCATCAAATGTCATAACTTTCGTTTTCCCGTTCTTCATTTATTGCCCTTTTCGTTAATAATAATGTTAAACATACATTACACAAGCGAACACTTATAAAGGACTTTTTTTAGAATTAATATATTAAGAAAAACTAGGTTAAAACTCATAGAATCCACGGATTAAAAAAAATACTATTAATAATTGTAAATCGTAAATTGTATTATGATCGTTAATCAAATATATTGCAAGTCTTGGTAAGAATTACTAATATAGTTTAGGGATATTTTATAATTTTATATTCTAACAAAGATAAACAACATTTTGTAATTTTATATTCTAAAAATGATAAAATAAGAAAAGGAAAAGAAAGAGAATGTTTGTTTATTTGTTGTAAATGTCTTTTATAATTATGATTTTGTTAATGATAAAAATAGTTAGATTTAAAGAAGTGGTTAAGATGTTATTACGATAAATTGATAATTAACCCTAAAAATGATATATATTCGATTGAGTTATAATAATCACTTAAAAAACATATCAAAATTTGAATATAGATAAAAGTCGAGGAAATTAATGTTGCAATTATATCTTCTAAAAAGATAAAACACAACAAAAGAAAAGAAAAGAAAAGGGGGAGAAGATGTGTCAAAAGGAAGCAGGAATTCGTTCATAGTAGATAAATCCAACGTCTCTTCTACTCTCACACAGGTTCTACAACAAAGTCGATGTCGTTGGTCTGCCTTTTCCGTCGTCATTGATGTGGCTTTTTTCTATTTCTCTGTCTGTCGTTTCTTTCTGAGGAGGCGATTCAACTTTTGCTTTCATCGGTCGTTGATGAATCCCCAAAGGCATGACATTGATTTTTGAAATTACAGGTTAATTGATTCAATTTTTTTTTTTGTTTAGTAAGGGTTCTTACAATTGTGTATATAGGTTCGTTTTTTGTCGATTCAGAATCAAAAACGGTTATTTATTTGGTAAGAATAAATTCATTTGGGGTTACATATGGTTTCCTCCAACACCGAAGGTGAACTGGGCAATGGCAATATAGAAGACGGAAACCTGGAATGGAAATCAGTTCATCTCACCATTTCTCAGGTAACAACTATTATAATCTAACTCATGTGTTCTCAATCAAATTTTGTAGGTCGGAATATACAAAGTTGTTTGTTGTTGTTTATTTATGTATTAATTCTGTTATTGTAGGTGTTTGGAAATGTCTACACTTCTTTATAAAACATGGGATCCATGGTAATATTTTCTTTGTGAAGATAACTTTTTTTCTTATTTTGAATTATGCATATAAGTTGTTTGATGAAAGTCCCGTTAGAACATGAAAGACTTATGAAAATCGTATGGTGCAGGTATAAGGTTTAACTTACTAATATGAATCATTACACTCTTATGTAGGTATAAGGCTTAACTTACTAATATGAATCATTAAATTCCATTTTGATTAAATAAAATGTATAAAGTAATTAAGAACATTTTGGGTAAAAGATAATTTATTTTTTGTATTATTCCATTTCATACCTATGGAGAAAAATGTTTTTAAATACCATTATTTAAGGTGTTATCATTTATAGCCCCTTGATTATCTACTAATTAGCATTTAGCAATGTATTCAGTAATCTTCCCCTTAAAATTATATGGTTACAGACTTACAATTTCTTTCTAGATGGCTTGATATCTAATTTTGAAAAAATCAACTAATGATTACACTATTCTATTTCAACATGCAACTCTGTTTTACCTGCTTGATTACAGAAAATTACTAATTATTTCTTAACAGTGTTGGCTATGGCGGTTGATTTTCCAAGAAATTCAACTCCAATAATTAAATACTTTCATAAAAAAAGATTAATTAAAATAATTTTTTTTTGAATAAAATAGCTTAACATATTGTAAATACTCATATTGCCAAAATTTTATGTAAATTGTTTATTGTTTACATTTATAATTAATTGTAAGACTGGTAGTAGATGAAAAATATAGTTTTTTTTTTCTTCAAATTAGCTATTAACATTGATCCTTATAAAGTGAACTTTGTTTGAATCTGTTTGATGCGACCATTGCTAATTTTCTATATATAATCATATTATTTTTCAAAGGTTTCCCTTTTATTTTATGATAGATTAAATTTGGAAACCTTTGTTCATATTGACTCGGTTAAAAAACTTGTTAAACCTAAAGTATTTTCCTACCATTCTGTTTTGATATGCCTTTTACTACTGAGTGATATCACACTTAGAAGCCTATGACTTAGTCCTAACCCCTCTGATGTATTAATGTTTATGATTATTATCATCACAGGTGTTTATCTTTATTTTGCTCCTTTTTGTTTATTTTGCTCCTCTTTTGTATTGCAGTGAAATAACACCTGAAGGACATAGGATTACAAAGCTTGATCAGATTTTGCTCAATGGAAACAACATAGCAATTGTAAGTTTCATTTTCATGTTTCTTGATTTTTGTTTAACTGTAACACAAATCTGCTGTAAAAAAATCCCCTTTTTACCCCTATTTGGGTCCCTCATTATTTCATTATCTTGATGCAGCTGGTTCCTGGTGGTTCTCCATATCCAGAATGATCGAAGATTTTGTGATCTTGACAAATAGGGGTAATTTAGGATTCTTTGAAGATATTGGTAGATATTTTCTATCACAACATCTTCTGTAACACCCGATTCCTGGTACACCCTTAATTCAAAGTATTTTTTATGTTTTTCTCTGGGACTCGACGAGTTGGAGACCCAACTCATCGAGTCGAGTCTAGACCGCGGACATTTTAAGTGACCTACTCGACGAGTCGGTAGACTGTCTCGGCGAGTAGGTGTTGTTTGAGTGAAACCCTATCTAAGGGGTTGCACCCTATTTAAGCATCTCATTCAACCTCCCTTCGTCCCTATTGCTCCCAGAACTCTCCATATCAAACCCTAATCGTTTGTGTAAAGATCTAAGGCCTTTTTGGTGGTTTTTGGTTATTTTGGAACATAAGAATGAAGAGAAAGGCTTGAGGAATCAAGAGGAGGCCAGAGGAGTTCGAGTTTGTGCATCCTATGCAGTTCTTTAAAGGTATAAAGCTGATACCTTGCTCTTTCATGTGTTAGATCCCTTTTTGGGGTGATTTAGGGCATTTAGGAGCCATTCTTGGTGATCAATCATGAGTGAAAACATGGTTGGGAGCTAAGACTTCATATCCAAGGTCTTTAAGGGGTTACAAGGCAGAAAGGGATTGATTTTGGAGCCTTAGAGAGCCCCATGCATCTTAAGAGTCTCATTTAGGGCCATTTGAGCTCATAGTCCCATGCATGCACGTAAAATTTGTAACTTTACGTGCTAGATCGATCTTAGAAGCCTAGATCTATCTTTTAGTCAAGTGTTGTATATCAAAAATCGAGAAATGAGACTTGGTCATTCTCGACTCGGCGAGTCCATGGCTTGACTTCCCTTTTCTGTTATGGTTTGAAGGAACCCAGTGAGCGTTAGAGTGGTCTTAGAGGGGTCCGGGGGAGTGACCCAATGCATTGGACTTAGCCATAGACCTGGAAATCATAGGATTCGGCGAGTGTATGAACAGACTCAGCGAGTCCAAGGCAATCTCCCAACTTTCGAAGATGAACTCGACGAGTTGTTCATACAACTCGGCGAGTCAAGGTCAGGACTTGTTCATAGGATGGAGATGAACTCGAAAAGTTGTTCATACAACTTGGCGAGTCGGATGAAGGTTCATTCGGGGTTGTTTTAGAAGGAGAAATCGTCGAGTCGTTGCCAAACTCGACGAGTAGAGGCGTGAAGAAGGACAGACGAAAGGATAGGGACTCGACGAGTGGGCGGCCCAACTCGGCGAGTCGGGTCAACTGGAAGTTGACTTTGACTTTGACTGGGTCAGGGGTAAAATAGTAATTTTACCCTAAGAGTAGTTATCGGTGTCTGATTAAGTGTTTCATGGATTTATAGTCGGGGGATCACCGGAGCAGCAACCAGACATCTGCCGATCAGCTTTTCAGCAGTCAGTCTTACGAGGTAAGTTACCTTCCAGTAGAGGTGGGTCTACGGCTACAATGTCGGCCCACCAGTAGGAGTTGTAGGTTAGATGATTGTCTTTGTGATATCATCTAGGTTTGCTACTACCTGATATGTTATATGTTGGCATGATATGTTATATGTGATAGTAGTAGAGTTCGGTTGTTAGGACTGAAGGGTAGGTCAGGCACCCCAAATATGTCTGACAGTATGTGATGATATGTTTATATGCTGGCACGATATGTTATATGTGATAGTGGTAGTAGGAGGGGAATAGTCCTCAATTTCGGTTGTTAGGACTGAAGGGTAGTTCGGACACCCCAGATATGTCTAATAGTATGTTGATGTTATGATATATGTGATGGTAGCGGTAGGGGTGGAATAGTCCCCGAGGTTCAGTTGTTAGGACCGATGGGTAGGTCAGCACCCGAGAATGGCTTGACATGGGTAGTTCAGCACCCCATAATGGCTTGACATGGGTAGGTCAGCACCCCAGAATGGCTTGACACGGGTAGGTCGGCACCCCAGAATGGTCGTACCGGGTAGGTCGGGCACCCCATAACTGCTCGTCAGTACGTATGCTATATGATTGTATGATATGTGGTAGGATGGGGGAACTCACTAAGCTTCGTGCTTATAGTTTTCAGTTTGTTTCAGGTACCTCTTCAGCGAAGGGGAAGGAGCCAGCGCGGTAGCTGCACATTATACACACATTGGATTCTGCCTTATGAGATTTCTTAGGATTGTACTCTGACATTGTTACTACTTTTATGATATGATTTTCAGAAATAAGATTATGGTTTTATGAAATGATATGACATGGTGATGTTATGTTATAAATGTTTTCTAAATCGTTATATTAAAAGTTGAAATTTTCGGACTCGGAATTTGGGACGTTACATCTTCAGTCACTAGAGTGTACAGATGCATGATGGATCATCTTCTATTGTTTAGTGAACTCTTATTTTCATCTGTCAAACAATGAAAACACATAAACTTTTTGAACTATTTTCCATTTATTTTCAGGAATGGTCATTCAAAGTATAATGGTTAATTTAATAGGAAAAAAAGTTAAGAAAATAGTTTTTTCTGAAAGTACAATACTATTTTCTTCATATGATACACAGTTTGCTGTCTATTTTATGTTTTTCTAGAAAATAGTTTGAAACACAACACACATACATTAAGCATATTTTTGTTTTGGATTGAGAAATAGAAGATGAACAAATTACGTATAAAATACACGAGGAATGATTAATCTAAGTACAAAGAAAAGTAACCTGGTGTTCTGTTTTCTGTCGTATATGATGCAGGGATGAAGAAAAGTATATTAGAGCTCCAGAAAAAATATAGAGAGAATGAAAACATAAACAAACAGGGCTTGTACAATTTTGAAAATAATAAGAAATTGACATATGAAGAAGAGGTAACAGAAAAAAGAGAATGCACACTTTTATATGTATACTATTACAGGAAGAAGCAAAATGTAGAACAACAAACCTGATGATGAATCTCTGATATCGAACTGAAAGAGGAAGAATATAAACGTATACATGTATATACGAATGGGAAGTCTAAACCCTGTTTATATATATATATATATATATATATATATATATATATATATATATATATATATATCTGAGATAGAAACTATCGGTAATTTAGGGATGTATAAATGTTTAAATTAGGAACATATCATATTTAATTATTTTATTGTTATTAAATGGAATTCAAATTGATTGGCCTGATTTTTTGGGATTAAGTACAATCATAATCGTAATGGCATATGTGTATAACATTATTTTTTTCAGATTTTTTGAAGATATATATGGACAATTTGAAAATTGAAATTTCCAGAAAAAAAAGGAAGACAGTAAATGTATTCGAATGGAAGGGAAAACTCGAAAATTCAGTTTCATGTTTTAAGCGGGAAAAAGAGAGTCGAAGGTGCTAAGGGAATGCCACGTGGCATTTTGGGTACTTTTTTATTAGAAGAGAGGATTGATAATAAGCTAGAAAAATTACAAATTAATTATATTGGGATTAGTCAACCAACGATCCCAATCTAAAGTATAGTTTTTGTTTCTATTAGAAATCCAAAAATAAGATATAGAAACTATATCGTCAAAGAGATAATCTCTTTTAGGTTTTTCCACTCCAAAAATTGGATTGTTCTTGTAATTCCCCAAGGTCCAAAAGGTGATGATCACAACCGCATCAGATATTTGTCTATTTTCAGCACTCAAAGAAACTTCATCCGCCCAGGTAATCAAACTATGCACTGACAACAAAGGAGGAATATCAATCTCCCACCTCCTTGCAATGTGACTCCAAAGAGGGACAAGAAGTGGGAAAACAATAAACAAATTATTTGAAGACTCCCCAAATTTCGAACAAACTTGGCATAAAACATAAACAATATCCACACGTTTATCCCTTAAATTAAGTCGAGTTGGAAGTTTATTCCAACTTATGCGCCGAAGAAGAATATTCAACTTAATGGGGACTAAATTATTCCATCTAGTATAAACGCCTGTAGACAGCCGCAAACACAAGTCCAAATAATGTCTGGTAGAAGAGACCACAAAAACTCATGTAGCATCTAAATCCCAAACCAAGCGATCCTTATTATTGGAAAACTGAAAATGTTGCAGCTCCCTTAAAAGTTCCTCCCACTGACAGAGTCTTTGAATAGATCACGACCTAGAAGGATAAATTAACTGCAGTTTGTCCACAGAGTTTCGATCTGACACTAAAGCATGAGGATTAGGATCATAGGTGAACACTCTATGAAACCTATCTTTCAAAGGTCGATCTCCCATCCATTTTTCAAACTAAAATATAGTATTGTTTCCATTACCCACTTTAATATTGCAAAAGGATTTTAAATCTACCCCACATCTAACCATCTGATCAATAGCCCGCGAAATAGAAATCCAAACATTATGACCTCCCGTCCTAATAAAGAACAAAGAATCTCCACCATGAACTGCATTAATAACTCGAACCCATAACGTGACATCCCCATTTTCACGGCCAGAAAAGACCAATTTTGTTTATTCTTTGTTTGAAAATCAGAGTAACATTTTAAATAAAAGTGTTGTGGAATTTGTCCCAAAACAAAATATGATAAAGATCTATCAAAAGCATTTCCATAGAAATGTATTTCATTAAAAAGACTCGAGATGTCATGTTCGATATAGATCATAAGCATAAACAATACAACATAGGCCTTACTACATTATTCTGTATTTAGAGGCCTAAAATACCTTAATCTCTCATCCCAAGACATCACATCTATGCTCATGCGCCACTACCTGTAATATAAGAAACTGAGTGGGTCAGGCTTGGGAGCCTGGTGAGCACATAGGGTTTTCAACCCACAATAAATAAGTTTATTAATTTCATCAATCAACAATAACCTGATTACCCATTCCCGTTATCCTCTCATTACGTCCCTAAACACCTATCATAAGGGACCTAGCCTAAGGATCATCATCAGGATGGACACTACTGCTAAGGGGATTCCTCAACAATAAATGTCCTTAAGGCAACCATGTGGGGGATGGAGTACACCTGGTGAGCACACAGTTCAAATAAACAGCTACAGGTTGCGAGCCTGCTAGCATTCCACTGGACGGTCTAGAATAGTCTGTGGTCATCATCTATACTCCGCTAAATGACTGGATCATCAATAACATATATAACGAGGCCTCTCATTATTTTATTTTGTCACACGGCAACTATTCATCTACCCATGTTTTACCCAACACATTTTGTAGATATAAAATACATATACAGTTTAAATCATTTAAAACATGTGGAATAGTTTATCCAGCATAGATTGCAAGTATATTGATAATATGCACACACAACACGTAATTTATATAAAATACTTCATATCTATGTGTAAGCTGAAAGTAACTATGCACTCACTTGAAAAAGGTGGTGATTCTGCCTTCGAACAACGCTTCGTTATCTCAAAACAATTATCCCTCGATAAAACCTAATATCAATATCACTAGGGTTTAATCTAACATTAACCACGACTAATTAATAGTCTAGCTATTATTACTATTATATAAGCGTTAACCAATAGTTATATAACCCATAATAATAGACCAAATACTTATTATAAGTTCCTAATAACGTTACTATAATTAAATAAAAGCTATATTAAAAATAGTATAGGCGTAGCTCACTTACAGCGGGTTTTAAAGAAAACTGGGCTTTGCTCGGAGCAACGTTTCTAAACCGAAAGACCCTTTTTCTCGGGACTCCAGGAGTCTCGGGGCTTCCTTCGGGCGCTAGGGGGGTTTCCTAGGGTTTTAGGGGGGCTTAGGGGAGCTAGAGAAAGAAAGAAATTAGAGAGAGAAAGAAAATTGGTGTGAAAAACTCAGAACCCTTCGCAGCCTATTTATAGGCGTTGGACTTCGGACCTACGTTGCGCGTAGCTTCGGATAAGAGGGGTCGGTTCGCATCGAGCTATCTCGCACGTGGCTCGCATCGGAACCGGAAAAGACCGGAGTACGCTAGGTTTACTCGTCCTCGGATGTGGGGCGTAGGGAAGGGCGATGTGTCCTTCATCCGAAGCGAGGCGTGATCAGCAAGCAACGGCCAGGATCTTGCCACGTCATCAATCAAGCAACAGGTTTCGCAAATTCGAGTCTAAAGTTTAAAAATTCGTATCTTTCGCATACGAGCTCCGTTTTCGACGTTCTTTATATCCACGCGTAGGCGGGAACGTACTCTACAACTTTCGTTTAGACTCCGTCGGCTAATTTTGACTTTATTTTAAAAGTTATATTTTTAACAGGTCGTGACAGGATTGGCTCGTTAAAAATTTATAACTTCTTCATCCGACGTCCGTTTTCGTCCATCTTTTTATCGTTACGCTACTATTAACGACATCTTCGATTCTCGTTTAGGTTGCGTCGTCTAAAAACCGCTCGATCTAATATTCGAACTTCGGGTTGTATACCGCTAAGCCGAAACTTCAAAAAAATCGTAACTTCCTCATACGAAGTCAAATTTGGGAGTTCTTTTTATGGACACTCTCGGTTTAACATATTCTACGACTTTCATTTAGATCGATAAGGCTAAAAGTCACGCTATCGTAAATTCACTATTTACGCTTCCCGGTGTCGTGTCGGTTCCATCGCGAAACTTCGATAGGTCATAACTTCTTCGTTATAACTCGGATTTTGGCGTTCTTTATATCCTCGAAATCCTTGTTTCGACCACTACAACTTTATGTAAAGATATCAGGTTTATCTCACACTCTAATTTTGACGCTTATTTTTATCCTTTATTTATTATACATTTATAAATAAGTAATAATCACATAAATACATATAATTCACATAGTATTCAAATATTTCATCTTTATTACTTCAAAAAAGTTATAATAGTTGACCTAGACTATTACATCATCTAAAATGCTTAGCCCCGAAACCCGGGCGTTACACATAAACTATTTGGATCATCATGAAACCGCCACCACCACTTGAATATAAGAGCTTTATTAAGAGAAAAAAAAAAGCTTCTGACACCCAAACCTCCATAATCCTTTCTAGTCATTATTTTTTCCATGAAACCCATTGAATTTCCCATTTCCCTGTATTAGCTCCTAAAAAAAGAACCTAGCCTGAATCCCCTCTGAAACTTTTAACACCGAATTCGGAGCCCTGAAAACAGATATGTAATAGATTCCAAGACTACCGGAGATGTTTGGGTCTATCAAGACCAGGCTAATCGAGACATTCGACGAGATATATGCTGCTCTGACTAAGGCAACTGCTGTTGTCATTGCCGCGAGACCATAGGTGGGTGACTTGTTGCTGTACCAAGAGTTCAGCAACACGAAGCCACCAGAGTTTGACGGGACTTAGGATCTGATAGCCGCGATGAGGTGGATATCTGACATTAAGGGATGCTTCTACACATGTTCATTCTTGAGCATCTGAGGGTACGGTTCGTGCTGAACCAACTTCGCTTGGGAGCGAATGATTGGTGGAAGTTTGTGATGGCTGACTTTACTCCTGCAGAGATTACCACGGTGACCTGGGAAAGGTCCACCACCATGTTCTGAGATGAGTATGTTCCCCCTTTAGAGAGGGAACGTCTAGCCCATGAGTTCTTGTCCCTCAAGCAGGAGACAGAGTCCGTGACTGTGATTACACAGATGTTTCACGAGAGGGCGTTATTTTACCCTGAGCATGTGTCTTCTGAGCAGGCACGCATGACTCGATATCTGAGCATACTGAAGAGAGACATTCGTGAGTTCGTGGCGAACTCGACATACCGGAAATTTTCTGAGCTCTAGGAAAATGCCCGAAAGAGGGAGATCGAGCTGGAGACTCAGGCCAGGGAGGAGGCCGAGTCTCAGAGGAGGGACAGGCGGCCGGCACAGTCTCAGCCGGCAACCAAGCAGGCAAAGCCCGCTGATTCGAGATCTGGAGGACCGAAGGGCTGCACTTGTGGGAAGTGCGGCAAGATCCATGAGGGAGCGTGCAGATTAGGGTGTGTTATAAGTGTGGCAAAGAGGGGCATTTTGCGAGGGATTGCCCCAAGGGGTTTGCAGTTTTCTTCCACTACAACCAGACTGGCCATCGAAAGGCCGAGTGCCCAAGCTACTTTAGGGATCAGCTAAGGGATCTGCAACTGCTGCTACTAGAGCCACCGAGGCCCGACTAATGAAGGCCGAGGCACCGAAGGCTCGCGGGAGAGCCTTTCAGTTGACAGCGGAGGAGGACCGCGCAACGCCCAATGTCGTGGATGGTATGTATTCTTTTATTTACTTATGCTGAGTTTGAGATATTGTGCTTATATTGTGGTATGTTTAGGTACTTTCCTTGTGAATTTTGTACCTGCTTTGGTGTTATTTGACTCGGGTGCGAGTCGATCTTTTGTGTCATTAGCATTTAGTCAGCACATCAGTATCCGACGAGAGGCGTTGAGTCGACCTTTGCGAGTTTCTATAGCTGACGAGCGAGAGGTTTTTGCTATTGATGAGATTCGAGGATGTGTACTCGAGATTTTTGGTGTTGAGTTTCCGATAGATTTGGTACCGATTGTGATGAGGGATGTTTGTGTCATCCTGGGCATGGACTGGTTGAGCCGATTCGGAGCTGTTATCGACTGCGAGCGTCAGTTGGTGACCATACGAGACCCTAGTGGGGGAGTACTTATGGTATATGGCAAGGTTACCCGATCTGGTTCAACATTTTGCTCGGCTGCCAGAGTGAGACAGAGTCTACAGCAAGGCTGTAGAGGGTTTGTAGCCTATGTGATGGATACACGAGTTGCCGCAGAGAGGCTGAGTTCTATCGGTGAGGTTCCGATAGCGCGAGAGTTTCCGGATGTTTTCCCTGAGGAGTTGTCGGGTGTGCCTCCCGAGAGACAGGTGGAGTTTCGCATCGATTTGGTTTTGGGGGCGGCGCCTTTTGCCAAGGCACCTTATCGTCTTGCGCCACCAGAGATGCAGGAGTTATCCTCGCAGCTTCAAAAGTTATTGGGGAAGGGATTCATCTGACCGAGTAGCTCGCTGTGGGGAGCGTCGATCCTTTTTGTCAAGAAAAAGGATGGTTCACACCGAATGTGCATTGATTACCGAGAATTGAACAATTTGACGGTCAAGAACTGTTATCCACTATCGAGGATTGACGATTTGTTCGATTAGTTGCAGGGAGCTTCTTGGTTCTCCAAGATAGACTTGAGGTCTAGATATCACCAGATGAGGGTGCGGGATGAGGATATCCAGAAGACGGCGTTTAGGACTCGTTATGGGCATTACGAGTTCGTGGTGATGCCTTTTGGGCTCACCAATGCACCAGCAGTGTTCATGGATCTCATGAACCGAGTACGCACGCCGATGCTGGATCAATCGGTGATTGTGTTCATCGACGATATTCTAGTGTATTCGAGATCTAGAGACCAACATGAGGAGCATCTGAGGGAGATTCTTGGAGTATTGAGATCGAAGAGGCTTTATGCCAAATTCTCCAAGTGTGATTTCTGGTTACGAGAGGTCCAGTTTTTGGGACATCTCATTAATCATAATGAGATATTGGTCGATCCGGCCAAGATTGAGGCTGTTATGAGTTGGGAGGTGCCGAGATCCCCCACCGAGATCAGGAGTTTTCTAGGGTTGGCCGGCTACTATCGGAGATTTATCAGCGATTTCTCCAAGATTGTCGTTCCCCTCACCAAATTGAGCTGGAAGGGCGTTGCTTTTATTTGGGGTCCCGAGCAGCAGGTCAGACAGAGGTTACTGACAGCCCAGAGCCTCCAGAAGAGTTATGCGAATAGGCGGCGATCCGAGATCGAGTTCCAGGTTAGATACTTTGTACTCCTGAAGGTATCTCCTTGGAAAGGAGTGATCCAATTCAGGAAGAGGGGCAAGCTGGGGCCTCGATACATTGGTCCTTTAAGGGTGACAACTAGAGTGGGCAAGGTAGCGTACCATTTAGAGCTACCTGCACAGTTGAGCCAGATCCATGATACTTTCCATGTATCCCAGTTGAGGAAGTGTATAGCCGATGAGACGGCAATAGTGCCGCTAGAGGATATTCAGGTGGATGCGAGCCTGAATTACATTAAGAGGCCAATTACGATATTGGATCGGAAGATCAAGGTTCTGAGGAACAAGGAGGTGCCTCTGGTTCAGGTCCAGTGGCAACATCGGAAAGGGTCCGAGCTGACTTGGGAGCCGGAGTCGGAGATGCGGGAGCAGCATCCAGATTTATTTGCAGAGTGAGACTTCAGGGGCGAAGTCTGATTCTAGTGGGGGAGAATTGTAACATCCAGAAATCAGGCATAACTATTTAAACCCTCTTGTTTTCCAAGTTGTCAAAACTAGCCCATGGAAGGAATTTGTAGCAAATGAGTACGTTGGCCATACTGAAGAGTACGTTGCGCGTACTCATGAGCGTGCTCCTGACGCAGATGCTACCCAGTACGATGGGCGTACCATAGTGTACGCTGGGCGTACTGGGCTTAGTCATGAAACCCTAAATGAGACTTGAGCACTATAAAAGGAATGCTATGGCCTCCATCCCAACCACCATTTCCAGTGAGTGAAACCCTAAGATAGCTAACCCTTCGTTCTAATCTTGTGTGTGTTTTGAGCTTGAAAGTGTCTTTGTGTGCTTGTGAAGAAGAAGAGAGGGCCTTGAAGAAGAAAGATTGGAGTCCAAGCTTCTAGATCTGAGCTAAGTTGAGTGGGGAGCTTCTCTCAAAGGTAAAAACCTTCAAACTTTACTACTCTTTGGTTATGAACTTCATATAAGAGCATTTTTAGCGTTTAAGTCCCAAAGGTGGAGACTTTTTGAGCAAAGGAATTGCATGGACCTTGATCTACCCCATTTCAGTGTATTTTGTGTTGTAGATCCATAAAAATCCAATCTTGGACGTTAAGATTAAGTCATGCATGAGATTAGCGCTTAATGGGGAAAGAGGATATGTGTTTGAAGTGATTGGTGACCTTTACAGCCATGCAAAGGCTTAAAGGTTTCTACTTTATGGCTTTCGAGACAGTAGAGTGCTTGCCTGCTTGGATCTGAGATATGAGCTTATGTCTTAATCTATTCAGACCAAAAATCATGAAAGTGTGAAACTAGAACTTACGTTGTGTGTAATCCCAGTACGCGCCGCGTAGGGGGTCGAGTACCCCGATTCTGGATGACCGCGAAGTACGCCCCGCGTATAGAGCCGGTACGCGCAACGTAACGCCCTACAGTTGACTTTCGTTGACTTTTAGGGTTGGTCAACGTGTGGACTATTGGACCATTAGAAGGGTAAAATGGTCTTTTAGCCTTCTGAGAGAGCATAGGAAGGGTTTGGTCTAGCCTTGAGAGCCGTTATTGATTTGAGATAATTACTTTATGTAGTTAGGTGGGAGCTAGGTCATTGTATCGAGTTAGGGGATATCGAGCACGTGAGTTACTAGACATCATACGAGGTGAGTCTTCTCACTATACATTACCTTGAATGGTATCTATATGCATACCGGAGGGTCTTATGTGTATGTGTATGTTTGAGATTTAAGTGCATTGTGTTATATGTATGCTATGTGGTATATAGACCGTACCAGAGGGTCCAACGACTCATGAGGCCAGAGGGTCCTCGATCAGACTGGACCAAAGGGTCCAACGAGCTAGACCGGACCAGAAGGTCCAACGAGCTACGGGACTGGAGGGTCCCGCTGAGACACATTGACCGGAGGGCCATACCGAGTTATAGCCTCGAGTGGCTTATGTGTTGTATGTGGTATTTTGGGGAACTCACTAAACATTTATGCTTACCGTGTTATGTGATATGTGTTTCAGGTACTAGCGAGGATTACGGGAAGGCGCCACATGATTTGTACACACTGATAGTGGATTTGTATTTGAGATTCTGGGATATGTTTTACCGTGATACCATTTGATACACTTGAGATTTTAGATGATTTGTGTGAGACATGTTATGTTTGAAAAATGAAAAATTGTTTTAAATTTTCACGTCGTTACAAGATAACTCCTGCATCTCGGGAGGAGCCAACCGATATGGTGGCTTGGCTATCGGAGTCGCACCACGGACCAAGTCAATCTGGAACTCAACCTGTCTCTCCGGAGGTATCCCAGGTAAATCCTCTGGGAATACATACAGGTACCTCTCGCACTATCGGTGCATCATCAACCGTCGCCTTACCCTTATCCCGGGTATCCATGACATAAGCGACATATCCTGCGCAACCCTGCTGAATGTGGCGCCTCGCCCTCGCTGCTGAATAGAAAGTCGGTCCGCGTTGTGGCCTCTCGCCTTGGATCACTAACTCTCCCCCACTAGGAGTGTGAACCCTAACTAGTTGCTACTCACAGTCTATCACTGCCCCATTGGGGCTTAACCAATCCATACTCACTTATTCCCATGCAGGGGAATCTGAACCAAATCCACTAAAAATTGTTGATCAAATAACTGAAGTGTAAATCCTCTGTGAACCCTCGTGACCCTGTCGGTCCTGTCATCTGCTATCTCTACATCCAGTGGACAACCCAGCTCCCCCGAAGCTCCTACAAACCGCCTGTTGAGCGCGAGCGACACAAAAGATCGGGTGGCACTTGAATCGAACAATACTAAAGCTGATATACCGTTCACTTGGAACATCCCGAAAATACAGTCCAAAGATTTTGCTTTAAAATTATTATAAAACCATAAATCATCCATAATCATAAAGAAAACCATGTATCATGTATCAGAAAACACCATATCAAATACTGTGACAAAAACTGTGACATCCCCATTTTCATGACCAGAAAAGACACGTTTTGTTTATGCTTTGTTAAAATCAGAGTACTTCTTTTCATAAAAATGTTGCGGAATTTGTTCCCAGAAAAACATGTTAAATACGTTATCAAAACATTTTCGAAGAAACGTATTTTATTCATTTTAAAACGTTTGGGTTGTCATCGTCAATACAAAAACATAAGCATAAACAGAACTTACATTTATTTACACTAGTGATCTATATCTCTTTAATCTCTCAGTGTAATTTGACTTCATAACAACAACTGTGATATAAATAAACTGAGTGGGTCAGGTTGGGAAACCTGGTGAGTACATAGGGTTTTCAGCCCACAATAATATAATTATTATGTTCAATCATCAAACAATTAACCCAATTACCCATCCCCATTATCTTCTTTATTCCTAAGCACCCTCCTTAAGGATTTATCCTAAGGGTCGTCTCCTACACCATATTTTACCTCTCATCTCCTTACATTGCATCTCCTTTTATGTTTGTTCCTAAGGACTTTCCCTAAGGATCATCGCCTACATCGCCTAGACAGTATTGATTCAAGGATTACTCCCTCAATACGTTCCCACCAAGGGTTAGGGTATCATCGCATGAATACGTAGTTACAACATCGCCTGAACTCGTAATTCATAGTAAGGGGGTTAGAGTATCATCGCATGAATACATAGTTACAACATCGCATGAACTCGTAATTCATCACCTACATGTTATGAGCCTGCTGGTGTTTCCACGGGGTTGTCTATAATAGTCCATGGTCGCCATCTATACTCTGGTAGATGACTACATCTCCAAATTGTCGGACAAGGTTGTAGTATCCTACATCACCGATTCATCATCACCTATCTATCCTCACATAATTATCATCACCTTCCTATCATCACCTATCTCTCATTATTTTATTTCATCACAAACCAACTATTTCATCTACCCATGTTTTATCCTAACATATTTGTAGATATAAAATAAATATACAATTTAAATCATTTAAAACATGTATAAAATCATTCATCCAGCATAGACAACAAGTATTCAGATAATATGCACACATAGCACGTAATTTATGTAAAATACTTCATATCTATGTGTAAGATGAAAGTAACTATGCACTCACCTGATAAGGTGGTGAGTCGGCACTCGGACAACACTTCGTTACTCTTAAAACAATTTCCTCGACAAAACCTAGTATCAATATGACTAGGGTTTAGTCTGACGTTAACCACGACTAATTAATAGTCTAGATATTATTATTATTATATAATCGTTAAATAACGCTCAATATAACTCATAATAATAGCCCAAATACTTATTATAAGGTCCTAATAACATTACTATATTAAAACATAAGCTATACTAAAGATAGGGTAGGCATAGCTCACTTACAACGGGTTTTCTCGAAAACCGGGCTTCGCTGGAGCAGCGTATCCGAGCCAAAAGGCTCTTTTCTCGGGGCTTCGGGAGCCTTGGGGCTTCCTTTGGGTGCTAGGGGGTTTACCTAGGCTTTAGGGGGCTTAAGGTAGGCTAGAGAGAGAGTGTAGAGAGAGAAAGAAGTGGGGAAAGGTGTGAGAAATGAGAGAAACCCGACACTTCTATTTATAGGGTGAAATCCTGACGAACTTGCCGAGTAGGAGGACCTACTCGCCGAGTTGGTGCCACGTGTCATCATCTGATGGCTTTCCTTGGAGAGAAAGCAATGGCTGTGATCGCGCCACGTCACCCAATATCGCGTATCTGCCTTCAAACTTAGAAAAATCATAACTCTTGCATACGAGCTTTGTTTTAGACATTCTTCTTTTCAGCGCGTAGGTAAAATCAAGATCTACAACTTTCATTTACACTCCGTCGGCTAATTCTCGACCGATCTCAAATTTAACAGTAGGAGGCATTTAGACTGTTAAATGACCGCGAAGAATTCGTAACTTCTTCATACGGACTCCGTTTTCGTCTATCTTTTTACCGTTGAGTTCCTATTAATGAGATCTTCAAATCTCATTTAGGTCGTGTAAGCCAAAAACCGCTCGAACTAAAATTCGAGTTTCGGGCTGTGCACTGCTAAGCCGAATCTTAGAAAAATCATAACTTTCTCATACGAAGTCAGATTTGGGCGTTCTTTTTTTGTATGTTCTCGGTTTAACATATAATACAACTTTTGTTTAGATTGCTAAGGCTAAAAGTCGCTTCATCGTAAATTTACTATTTACGCTTCCCCGTGTCGTGCCGGTTTTGCCGCAAACCTTCGACGAGTCATAACTTTTTCGTTATAACTCGGATTTCGGCGTTCTTTATATGTACGGAAACCTTGAGACATATTCAACAACTTGGTTAAGACTATTTATTATAAATAATATTTTGCCGAAAAGTCGTTTTCGACACTTATTGCCTCTAAATTGACTAGCCCGGATCTACGGGCGTTACAAAAACATATGATAAAAATACCAGAGTAATCTCCCAGGCCAGAAAGATTGTGGTGTGTGCCATGCCGTCAACTTGAGCCCTTCCCTTTGCTGGCTGAAGTACCTAAAACCAAAACTAAAAACTGTAAGTACAAAGCTTAGTGAGCTCCCCCAAACTACTACGTACCATACACATAACATATAACAAATAACATAACTCTGGGACTACTCCCAACTGCATCGGGATGAACCCGACATCGGACTCTTGGCCGGCATCGGGCTCACCTCGACATCAGACTACGTATGACATAAGGCTCACCCCGACACATATACAACACAACATATATCATCACACATAACATAATCACATAACCTGCATCGGGCTTACCCCGACATCGGACCAAAGCCCGGAACATATAACATATAACATATAAACTAGCATACATCGGGCTTGCCCCGACATCGGACCGAAGCTCGGAACACATAACATGCATGAATCACAAAGACATCAAGCATACATAACTACTTCTCGGGACGGCCCCAACATCGGATCGAAGTCCAGAAACATGTAATTTGCATCGGGCTAACCCCGACATCGGACTGGAGTCCAGCATACTGTAACTACATAAACGGGCCGACATTGGTGCCTTAGACCTGTTCTTACTGGAGGAAAACTCACCTCTCAATCTGGCTGCTGAAAACATGTGCAAGGTAACAATGTCTGCTGCTCCAACTACTTTCCGACTATTATGACCAAATAAACACTTAGTCAAAAACTGAGAATCCTTCTAAGGGTAAAATGACTGTTTTACCCCTTTTTGATCTAATTTGGGCCATGACCTAGGCCCAATCCTTTCTAGTCCTTCCAAACTCATTATGGCCCAAATTTCTAAATTGGGCCCAACTCCTCAAATGGGCTTTCCTCTCAAGCCCAACTAGTCCTTTGTGACAACCCGAAATTTTCTATCCTGTTTAGTCAAACACTTCATTGAAAGTCAAACTTACTCCTGCTATCTTTTAGCACTATTTAAAGTCCATTTGAGCGTTCTAAACCTAGTATAATCAAGGTAGGAGTGTAACATCCATAAATTTCACACCAAATTTAAACTTTTTCAATCATAAATAAAAACCGTAACGCATCGTTTACAAAATGTTTTCAAATCATTTTCCATCAGAGTGTCCCAAAAATCATAACATAAGGATGAGGAGCGGTACGTTCTCGCCTTTGCCTTTCCATGGACTCCTGAAGTACCTAAAACAATAAACTGAAAACTGTAAGCCCGAGGGCTTAGCGAGCTACCCCCAAAATACCAATACCACACTGACAATACCATATCAGTAATAATCAATCAATCATCATGTATATTGGGCCATCGGCCTGACTGGACCGCTCTACCGGGCCTACAGTCTGTTTGAACCTATCCCGAGCCTTCGGCATGACTGGTCCGCCACGTGGGCCTACAGTCTCCCCCGGACCGCTCATAGGGTATGTTGGCCTTCAGCACAAAGCAGGACCGCCTCAACCCAACCAACAAGCAAATAACCATGTGCGCATAGCTATCATATACTGGTATATACAAACATCAAGCATATCTATCTCGCTGATCATAATCGTAGAATTCTCCTGTAACTAGAGTACCGACCTATCAGGTCACTAACACACCAATCCCTACGGATCATAAAAGCATAACATATTGTCTACCTCGATTCCAAACTAACAAATCATAACCACATGCAACACACCCATCCCAACCACACACTCTCAACTATATATACCACAATTAGTCATTTTGAACACTTTTCCCACTTCTTCAAAGCTAGAACACGAAATCCTCTCAAGTATCATCCGACTTTTCACTCTAATCTTCAAACAAGTAAGTGATTCATCCCTTGATTGTCTATTACATGACCATAACTAGCCTTCCCCTTTGATTTGATCCATGAAAACACCCTTTTTGGTGTAGATCTTAAAAAAAACACCAAGAACACACACTAAGTTTTGAACCCTAATCACCTTTTCCAAGCCTCTATAACGTGTATATACTTGGTATACCTTGTTATATGCTAAGAACACTTGATGGTATGCTTGAAAAACTCAAGTTTATCACTTCATAAAGGGTGTGCGGCCGCACACCTTCATGGTGGCCGCACACAACCTTTTTAGGTCCAAAAAGGGCAATGAACTCCATATAAGGCTAGAGCATGAAGTAAGAAACCTTTTTAGATGAGTCCTAAGGCCTTAAAATGCGTTTTGGCACACTTTATGGGGAGTATGCGGCCGCATACACACCCTGGCCACACACACACAAATATGGTGTATATTGACCATACATTCCCTTGTATAGCCATATACCCCCTTATATACAATCATATATGATTGTAACACTTCAATATAAGTGTTTGCTAGTCCCTAAGGTGGTCCCAATTCAATAATTAGTTGTTATAAGCACAAATTGTATTCATATATGCATAATTATATGTTAAATAGGATTTGTTGCGCTCAAGACTCCAATTGACACCCAACAATCTTATATCGATCTTTCATTCGAGATTACTCACTACAGGTGAGTTCATACCCCTTAATTAACCTTTTAAATGTTTTTAAATGCTTTTATGGGGGGTGGGGAATACAAGTTGAATCAAACTAGTTATTATATCAATCACATGTGATTTATAACTATCAAACAAATGGATTTACTATACTTCTAACTGTTTTGTCAACAAAACTACTTCAAAATGATTATCAAACTCTTTTACATGTTAAACTCCTTATAAAAACTTGTTCTTAATTACCAATTCTTGTCTTTAAATTCTTTAGATTTATATATTGTCAAAATCATGTCCAATACATATATACTTATATAAGTAAGGT
Source organism: Lactuca sativa (assembly GCF_002870075.4). Lineage (NCBI taxonomy): Eukaryota > Viridiplantae > Streptophyta > Magnoliopsida > Asterales > Asteraceae > Lactuca > Lactuca sativa. Next base: position 170,251,715 of record NC_056626.2, on the reverse strand, counting down.
TTGAAGGACTTAGGACGGATAATTCGCTTTAATTCCTATTCCTTGTTTGGTTGTGGACTTAGAGTACCCTGTTGTTTGTCCGAGTGTCGTTTGATCCTTAGTTATATATAATGTATATATGTGTGGATATAAAGCTTTTATCTCAGTTTCCAACACCTTTGGGTAGCAAAGGTGTATAAACTTGCTAAGTCATTCAAACAACATTTCTAGTAAACTATAATAGGTATAGTTTAGAGGTATACTACTTACTATATTCTAGTACAATGAAACATACAAAGAGTCAGTTCATACATGAGTCAATACATACTATTATGAGAAACTAAGAGAATACTATAACGAGAAGCTAAGAGAATACTATAACGAGAAACAAAACATACAATATTCTATACTATACGAGAGAACATACAATACTTTAGTACATAAAATTCATACATACTATATACTATACAAAAGAACATACTATGATGAATCAGAGAGAACATACACCACACTAATATATACAATACACACTAAGATGCTATAGCATGGAACAACTACATGATCTAATTATACCAATGAATCACTAACTCATTGTTCTAAACAAAAGGTGATAGTTAAATTGGGTATACATGATCATATAACTTTAATGTGGATGTACACGATACAACCCCCGGTTTGCCAAGTCACGTTTGGTTCCTAGAATCTTTTGATAGGGAGAGCGTATAGTATGGGAACTAGCCATCACATTATACCTTAATAACCAATTTCAGGCAATCAGTACAACAGTAGTTATTATAACATAATACTACAATACTTAAATATTTTCCCCATTACAATTACTTTGTGATCATTTCACATAAATGGTAATGTAAAAGCTATATTTTATTAATAATAGACACATTTGGGAGAAATACTCACTTTTACAATGAATAAACATACATCACATTTGATGCCTTGGTAGAAGGCTACTTATAGTAGAAAATATAGGATTTTCTAGGAGATACAAACATTTACTTCAAATATTTACAAACTTATATATTCAAAAGCTTACAAACATTTTCATACAAACGATGACATTAAAATGCTTATGAAGTCACTAGCTTTAAAGCTGATAAAATCTTTCAAAATAACATGTATTCTCAGATCATCAGTAGACATGTACCGATGCCAGGTTTTGAGAAGATGGAGCTCGTTCAAGATTCATCTCTTATTTTGATTTATATTTTTGTGTCTTATAAACTTCACAGAACAACTTGTATTAAATTATATTATTAATGGAATGGATGATGTTGTTGCTTGTTTACTATTATTCTGTGTTGTGATATTATACATGACATCCTCCACCCCAGAACGTTTCCACCGTTCCGGTTTTGGGGTGTGACAAATTGGTATCAGAGCATCGTTTATAGTGAATCTAGTATATCAACCCATAAAAGATATATACTAACTATAAACACAATAGGATTAAAATACTCTGACCAAGAGCTTGTACTTTTAAATAATAAAATATTTAACTAAGTATACATACCTGCATTCATACTAAAATCAATGTCACTAGGACAGAACAAAAGTATTACGATTGTTGAATATCACTGGTAGGCTTGGGGATGTATGGTCATTTTTGGGAATGGCATAGTCTGATCAACTATGCTGGTCCAAGAAGTGATTAGCATATGCCCAGGACTGGTTGTGATATGGCAACACGTCTAAAAACTTACCAACACTACTACAATGATAACAATAGAACAAAACATAAACTTAAAATACTATAGGAGTATTTTGTGTTACTATAATTACTTATTTGAGAACTAAAAAGGTCTTTACTAAGTGGGTCAATAGTTGCTACGTGGATACCCTAAGGTTATATGAGATTAAGGTGTCATAGACTTAGAATCAATGATCTTTGCTTCACTTCCTGTTCCTCGTTTGGTTGTGGATTTGGAGTTAGGGTCACTTATTCGAAGGTATATTCTGCTTTGATTCCATATAACTGGTATGCACTATGCAAGTATTGAAGTACTGGAAAGGATCATATTATAATTATATTAATTAGCACGTCTATTTATGTAAGTTTCTTATATCCCAATTCTCGCATAGATAACATGGCTGGACCCCATCCCCACAACGACCAACACTTCCCGAACGAAGGCAATGCTGGATGGTTTGGAGAAGAGACAGAAGTGTTGGAATAGTGTCTAAGACTGCAACTATATTAGGCAAGTATTTGACCCGATTGTGCATGGTCCTTTTGGGTTGCCTTCACCATAGCAACTTGATAAGATGATTTATTAAGAGAGAATAAATATTATTAATATATTATGAGAATAATATAAAGAATAATAATATTGTTATTTGATTAATATAAGTCATAAATTAATTGGTATTAATTTGGTGACTTAAAGAGATTAATTAAATAAGAGGGTATAAACTGTCAATTGTTTGATAGTTAAACTTTAGACTGTAAATCCTTATTGGATAGAGAATGGGCGAATTCTAGAAGCTAGGGATAGCTTAAAATCGTCCAAGGTTATCTAAGGAAAGGATATGGATTGCTTTAAGAGAAGATTATCCAACTAGGGTTTGAGTTGTAACCCTTAAGGAGTCTACAAGTATAAATAGACCCTATGGCAAAGGGAAATCGGCACCTCATTGAAAGTAGAGAATCCCTGGCCGAATTTCCTCCCCTCTCCTCTCTCTCAAATCATCCTCCTTGCTATTTGGTGTTTGTAAGCCATTACAGGAGTTACATTTGTGACTCTAGAGCTCCAAGATAACAAGATCAAACAAGAGATTCAAAGGTATGATTCTAGATCTGTTTTGTATTGTTCTTATACCTAATTAGTCATTAGAAGTCTTGGATTCAAAGCATGTTTAATTAGAAATCCTAGATCCAAGCATTAGGGTTTTGCATGCGCACATAGGAAAGTTCTTATGGCTAAAACCCATCAGTGGTATCAGAGCCTAGCTTGGTTTCTATTAAATTGTTGCTTGTTTGTTTGAAACTTAACTGCAAAATTTGATTTTTGTGTTTCTGAGTCATGGACTCGGTGAGTTCCATAGTGGACTCCGCGAGTTGGCCTGACTCGGCGAGTCCCTTGGTGCACTCGGCGAGTCCAAGCGTCAGGAATGGCCAGATTCGGGATTTCTTCATGATTATCTTATGGAAATTACCTTAATCATATTAGATCAACCCTAATCCGTTTTTTTGATATATATGACTATAATCTTGATCTAATTAAAGATATTTATCAACAAATAAAATATTTAATTTCCTTATATGATAATTAATTAATTATTTCGATTAAATTGGTAATTATCTTGCAAGAAATCTTGAATAAATCAAATATAGATAATTAGGAAATTAATTGTTAATTAGAATTATTTGTTATTTGATCCTCCATGTTTTAAATGTTTAAAACTTGTCCTCAAGTTTTGAAATTTATATTTTGTGATTAAAAGTTTTAATTTAGACAATTTAAATTTCAAACCCTAAGTTTTAAAAGTTTAAAATACTACCCTATACTAATATAATATTACAAGATTAATATATATATATATATATATATATATATATATATATATATATATATATATATATATATATATATGTATAACTAAAATGTTAGTCTTACCGTTAGTAGGCCTCATTCACGAAGTCAATCTATAAGGTGGGTATAAGGTTGCGGCCTATAAAATGACGCTTAATGGGTGTACACTCACACCCACCGCTTGCTTGATCGGTGGAGGGTCGTTAGCCGAACGGGTAGGATAGGGCAACCTCATCCTCTCATTAAAAGCATAATATAAAATACAAAGTAACTACACATATTTTTTTTAAATTTCCCAATCTTAGTTACTTTAGGAAAAGTGAATTGATGCAATCCCATGAAATTACACTTTGCACCTTGCTAAGAAGTTAGTGGAGCGTGTGTGGTTTACCAGCACACTAATTGGTTCTAAGCGGAGGTGGCAAAGGGTGATTCATTGTTTGTCATAGTTCGATGGAGCGTGTGTGGTTTACCAGCACATCGAATAGGTGATCGCTACAATGAAGGCACCATGTGAATTTGCATGGTAATTCACACCCGCTTTGTGATCCTCGGTATCCCAGTCACAAACAAGAGGGGCATATCGAGATTTAAACATGCCATTGAATAGTTTCAATGAATCTCATCCGAACCTAGGAATTCTCAATACATTTAGGACTTATAGTTAGTTTTTTTATGGTGGAAAATTAGTGAATCGTCATTCACTTACCTTCATATTATTTGCATGTTGGATTACGGCATCCCTTTTTTAATATGTAAATATTGTTGTTGGATCATAGCCCTAATTTTTCTTATTGGGTGATAATTAGGGATTCATAATCTAATATATCTTTGTCCTTTCTATTTGTAGATGTCGAACGCAAACAACGCTGCTGCTAGTTCGTTCACATTGATGAGCCTTTGTCAAAAGGTCACTTTCGATGGGACGAACTTTAGTGAATGGATAAGATACATTCGCGCCATTGCTCGCTATGAGGATAAGGAGTATGTCCTCGATGAGAAGCTCGAGAAAATTAACCCTGAAATCGCTACTCCGGCTGAAATGACCGCTTTTGAAACTCATGAGCGAGATGCAACGAAGGTACATTGCATCATGATAGCCACCATGAACTCCGAATTCCAAAAGTCCTATGAGGACATGTACCCGTACGAGATGCATCAAGATTTATTGGAGAGATACCACCAAAACGCGAGACAAGAGCGTTATGAGATTTTCACTAACATGATTTCCGCTAAGATGGGTCATGGAGAATCTCTTACCGTGCACCTGCAAAAGATGCAAAGGTATGTCGACCGCCTTCGCAAGTTAAATGTTGACTTCGGGGAAGACTTGGCGATCGACATGGTGCTTCACTCTTTGCCTCCGAGCTACAATCAATTTAGGATGACCTACCACATGAACAAAGAGGAGGTCACCCTAAGCAAACTCCAAGGTCTCTTGAGGGTCGCTGAGAGCAACTTCAAAGACAAGTCTGTTGCACCAACTCCCAATCCACCCGCTGCTCCTGTCTTGGCTATTGGTCAAGGGAAGGGAAAAAAGAGGAAGGCTTCGTCTAAGAACTATCGCAAGGTTAAAGCCCGAGATGGTGCCTCTTCTAGTGGGACCAAAGTTGATCCTGCTAAGCCCTGCCCTAACCCAAAGGAGGCAGAGTGCCACCACTGCCACAAGATAGGACATTGGAAGAGAAGCTGCCCAGAGTACCTGCAAGCCATCAAGGAAGGAAAGATCAAGCCATCTTTCGCAGGTATATACACAATTAAATCTAACGATTCTAATCATGCTATTTCTTGGGTTCTTGATACCGGTTGTGGTTACCACATTTGTTCTAATGTGCAGGGACTAAGAAGAAGTAGGGATGTGGAGCAAGGAAGAATCAATCTAATCATGGGGAACAGAAGATCGTCGCCTGTGACCAAGATTGGAGTGTATTTTTTAGTGCTTAGGAATAATTTATGTTTAGATTTGAACAATTGTTGCTATTCGCCAGAAATGGCTAGAAACATCATTTCATTTCATGGTTTGTTTAGACAAGGTTTTAGATTTTCTTTTAATAATGAGAATGGTTTTATTTTAGCTTATCTAAATGGTGTTCTTTATTTTGAAGCTATACCATGTAATGGAATATATGAAACTGTTATGATTGTTGATAACTTAGGAAATGATGTTTTGAACATAGATTCTTCCAATAGTATGGATAGATCATCCTTGTGGCACTGTCGTCTTGGACATGTCAACAAGAAACGCATAGCCCAACTCCAAAAGGATGGAGTGTTGGAGTCATTCGACCTTAGGGAAGATGACACGTGCGAGTCTTGTTTACTTGGAAAGATGACTAAGTCACCCTTCACAAGTACTTGCGAAAGGAGTGAGGGTCTATTGGACCTAATACATACCGATGTATGTGGACCGTTTAGATCAACCACGAAGGATAGGAACCACTTCTACGTGACTTTTACCGATGACTATAGTAGATATGGGTATATCTATTTAATCAAGCAAAAGTTAGAAACTTTTGAAAAGTTCAAAGAGTTCGAGAATGAAGTGGAGAATCAATTAGGCAGGAAAATCAAGATGCTTCGATCCGATCGAGGAGGAGAGTACCTAAGTCTTGAATTCCACGATTATCTCCAGGAGTGTGGAATAGTTTCACAATTGACGCCACCTAGGACACCACAATTTAATGGTGTGGCAGAAAGGCGTAATCGAACCTTATTGGATATGGTTCGCTCTATGATGAGTCGTGCTTCACTATCTATCTCTTTTTGGGGGTATGCCTTAGAGACTGCCGCCCATATCCTTAACCGAGTCCCTACTAAGAAGGTTGCCAAAACACCTCACGAGATGTGGACAGGGAAAGCTCCCTCGTTAGCACATATCAAGGTTTGGGGTTGTGACGCTTTCGTAAGACGAGATACTCATGACAAGCTCGAACCTCATAGTGAGCGATGTATTTTCATCGGCTACCCGCAGAAATCCTTTGGATATCTCTTCTATAAACCGAAGGACAATGTTGTCTTCGTTACGAGGAGAGGAGTTTTCCGAGAGCGAGAACTCATAAGCCAAGGAGATAGTGGGAGGCAGATCGAGCTTGAAGAGATTCAAGAGTCGATAGATGAAGGAACCTCTACCGTTGGCTCTCAACCCGAGGAGGAAACTCCGGTTGAACCGATTGACGAATCCTTACCTCTTAGACGTTCCGATAGAGTTAGAGTTCAACCCCAATTTTATGGTTTTCATATTACTACCGAAGGGGATACGTATATTATTGATGGTATACTAATAAATATTGATGAACCTAATAGCTATAAGGAAGCCATGGCAGGCCCGGAGCCTGCAAAGTGGAAAGAGGCAATGGATAGCGAGATCCAATCCATGTATGATAACCAAGTTTGAAATTTGGTTGATAATGTGCCCGGACGTAAGACCGTTGGGTGCAAGTGGATCTTCAAGAAGAAGACCGACGTGGATGGACACGTACACAAATATAAAGCGCGATTGGTCGCGAAGGGCTTTACTCAAACTCCCAGAGTTGACTATGATGAGACCTTCTCACCAGTTGCGAAGATGAAATCTATTAGAGTCATGCTAGCGATTGCCGCATTTCATGATTATGAGATTTGGCAGATGGATGTCAAGACCGCTTTCCTTAACGGAAAGTTGGTTGAGGATGTTTACATGGCTCAACCAGAGGGGTTTGTGGATCTGAAGCATCCGAATAGAGTGTGTAAGATTGAGAAGTCCATTTATGGACTTAAGCAAGCGTCTCGCAGATGGAATCTTTGCTTCGATGAGAAAGTCAAAGAGTTTGGATTTGTACGAAGCAAAGATGAATCATGTGTATATGTCAAAGCCAGTGGGAGTATAGTAAGCTTCCTCGTTGTATATGTCGATGACATATTACTCATAGGAAATGACATCCCGACTCTGCAGGAAGTTAAGTCCTGGCTCGGGAAGTGCTTCGCTATGAAGGACCTCGGAGAGGCTTCATACATTTTGGGAATAAGGATAGTAAGAGAAAGAAGTAAGAGACTAATTGGACTTAGTCAGAACACTTACTTAGAGAAGGTACTAAAATGTTTTAGTATGGAAAACTCGAAGAAGGGAGAATTACCAATACAAAGTAATGCCAAGTTGAGTAAGACTCAAAGTCCGAGTACCGAAGCTGAAATAGCATAAATGAGTCGAGTACCATATGCTTCCGCAGTTGGCTCAATCATGTACGCTATGACTTGTACTCGCCCTGATGTAGCCTTTGCTTTGAGCATGGTTAGTAGATATCAAGGGAACCCTGGCAGATCCCATTGGATTGCGGTGAAGAACATCCTTAAGTACCTTCGGAGGACGAAGGAATGGTTCTTAGTCCTCGGAGGGAGTGATGACTTGAAGGTGCGAGGGTATAGTGACGCCAGCTTTCAGACCGACAGGGACAACTACCGTTCACAGTCGGGCTGGGTCTTTACCTTGAATGGAGGAGCAGTGACTTGGAAAAGTTCCAAGCAGGAAACCGTAGCTGATTCAACGTGCGAATCAGAGTACATTGCAGCGAGCGAAGCGTCGAAGGAGGCAATATGGCTGAAGAACTTCATCGGTGATCTTGGAGTTGTACCTGCCATAAAGGAGCCCATGGAGATTTTCTGTGATAATGAAGGAGCGGTTGCCTTGACCAAGGAACCGAGAGATCATGGTAGATCAAAACATATCAACAGAAAATACCACTTTATTAGACATCGTGTAGAAGAAGGACAACTCGTAGTGAAGAGGATATTATTAGAAGATAACCCAGCAGATCCGCTTACGAAGGGACTGAGTAGGGTTAAGCACTTGCAGCATGCTAGGAGTATTGGGCTGAAGGATGATATTAGCATAGATTAGATAGTATTAGAAACGTGTAATAGATAAATGTAATTAACATTTGATAATTAAATAAAGGAGTTTTATTTATAAGTAATGTTACTGTCTTATGTTAATTGTTTAACTATTGTTTCATTTTGCATGTTTTGACTTCCAGAATAATTGAATTTGTTAAGAATAATCGAATTATTCAAATTGTCCACAATCGTTCATATGTTGGAAGTAGATATGAATGAAGATTGTCATGAATCAGTGTGTAGATTGTCTAAATGGTATTAGACATAGCAAAGGGTTGCTGCAACATTCATGAGTGCTTATGAACTAGTTTTGAGCATTGGAACAAACCCGCGCTTGCTGGAATCACCTTATGGAATATGATATAAAAGGGTGATCGCAAGACGATAATATCATATAGTCTTAAAACCTAGATATATGGTTTGTTATTTGTTAATTGATTGTACATTGATAATGCGAAAACGCATCAGTAACTCGGTGTCATAAAACACATTGTTGTGTATAGTTGGTTAATGAATAAGTAAATGCATATAAGTCGAAGTTTATCTGTAACTTTTATCCCAAGAGAGTGAAAGCGATATCTCGGCCGCTCGATGATTTGATTTGACTTATGTGTCGGGCCCGGTCAGAACTGAATTGATGTGTTCGATTAAGTTCTATGTCAAATAAATCGGAGATCGAGAAACCTAAATGCTTGACTAATCATTCCATAGAATTGTCAGCATGATATCTAACAGAGGACTGTACGACCCCTTATCTAAAGGACAAGATTGATTAGATCAGAGTTTGACAGCGTCTTTGAGAGCTACGATTGCAAATCGAATTATACTTGTGCATATAGTTACTAGACTTATCCAAGTGGGAGACTGTTGGAATAGTGTCTAAGGATGCAACTATATTAGGCAAGTATTTGACCCAATTGTGCTTGGTCCTTTTGGGTTGCCTTCACCATAGCAACTTGATAGGATGATTTATTAAGAGAGAATAAATATTATTAATATATTATAGGAATAATATAAAGAATAATAATATTGTTATTTGATTAATATAAGTCATAAATTAATTGGTATTAATTTGGTGACTTAAAGAGATTCATTAAATAAGAGGGTATAAACTGTCAATTGTTTGATAGTTAAACTTTAGACTGTAAATCCATATTGGATAGGGGTGGACGGATTCTAGAAGCTAGAGATAGCTTAAAATCGTCCAAGTCTATCTAAGGAATGGATTTGGATTGCTTTAAGAGAAGATTATCCAATTAGGGTTTAAGCTGTAACCCTTAAGGAGTCTACAAGTATAAATAGACCCTATGGCAAAGGGAAATCGGCACTTGATCAAAAGTAGAGAACCCCTGGCCGAATTCCTCCCCTCTCCTCTCTCTCAAATCATCCTCCTTGCTATTTGGTGTTTGTAAGCCATTAGAGGAGTGACAATTGTGACTCTAGAGCTCCAAGACAACAAGATCAAACAAGAGATTCAAAGGTATGATTCTAGATCTGTTTTGTATTGTTCTTATACCTAATTAGTCATTAGAAGTCTTGGATTCAAAGCATGTTTAATTAGAAAGCCTAGATCCAAGCATTAGGGTTTTGCATGCGCACATAGGAAAGTTCTTATGGCTAAAACCCATCAAGAAGATGATCATCCGATCCCTTTGGATGATCACCATGCAGAAGGCCTTTCAGATGGTGTTAACTCTGAGCCTGAGGTTGATAACCTACCCCCAGTAGCCCCATTCCAAATCCTAACCCACGTCCGACTTTTCAAGGCTCGACGCCTCCTTGGGTAGAATGCTTAGAGACATGGAGCGAAGGGCAAGATCAACCTATGTCGTTTAATGGAGACCGAAGCTTCTATAACTTAAGCGAAGGAGGCTCAACATACAGAGCTCTGTCCATCCTAATCCGTAGAGTTGCCCGAAAATTCAGGGCAGGACAGCTCTCCATCGAATCGCGGAGGTTGATGCCAATGCGGGAATGCATACGATCTGCACCATTCACCTTGAAAATGCTCGTGAGAGATCTGAGAGAGACCTCGAGGCCCTGCTGTAAGCACTACCTGAATCTCGAGCCGAAGACATAGAGCTTCGAGTACGCCAAAGGGTGTACGAAAGATACCTACTTGATATGGAACGTCAACTGGCTGAACTAAGGGTTCACCAGAGGGATGACCGTCGCCAGTAGGAGATGCTTTATTTTCTTTCCTTGTCATAAGGAATCGTTTTCCTGTCTATGTCCCATGTAGTACTTTTCTATGTAACTACCCCATTACCCTAAGTACTTTTAGTTAGGCCTTTATGGTGTCAAAACCTTTCTATTCCGGATATGATGTAAGACCTACTACATTGTAAATTTTCCCAAATTTATTACATCATAAATACCAATGACATTGACAATCGGCTAATTTCTATGTTAATCCTTGTTCAAATACTTTTTAGCATACTATCACTAGAATTCTATCTGAAACTCACTCTAGTCAAGTTATTAGACTATAATAATTTAACTTCGGGATCATTTCCAATCCTCTTTCAAAAGTTGGATCATGTTATTCACCAACCAATGATACCCTAGTCTGGACGACAAACGTCTAGTGACCATTCTATGAACATACTTCTACTCTTTACTAGGACTACATCATAGGGATGTAGGTCAAACCCTCAAGAACTTACTCTACTCCTTACATAAATGATCGGAATACATCTAGGTTCAACCATAATCGCTCACGAACTCCTTTTCTTTCGTATAACATAATCATGTCGTCATCCAACAATAGTCAGCCGAACAACGAAACTCCGATTCTGCAGATCGATTCGGATACCTTTCAAGCTGCAGTCTCGGCTGCCGTGACAACTGTCATGACTCACCTTAACGCTAACAACGCAAATCTTAGCGGGATTGTTAGCAATAATTCCAATCAAAGTAAAAACCAAGTACATCAACGAGTAACAAACTACCACGACACTCTGAATCTCAAACCCAAGAGTAATAAGCGAAAGTTATGGGACAAATTTAAAGGCAAATCACCCCTAGGGACGAACAAAAGACAACAACCTTTGGCAGCCTTCGCGGCCACGACGTCTGTAACTCCTACTACCATCCCTACTAGTATCCCGGTTATCCATAACCCAGCCAGGCAGTATGCTAGAAATCTACCGAAGTGTGATAAGTGTAGTTTCCATCATCAAGGTAAATGTCATCAGTTACACTACAAGAACTGCAACAAGAACGGGCACACAACCCATTATTGCAGAACTCGGATCCAACACATTACTTCGATCACCAATGTTGAAATTTCTCGGATATGCCATCTATGCGGCGTAATGGGACATTTCAAGAGGGACTGCCCGACAGAGAAGAACGAAGTGGGAACAAAAGGAGAGACTACTCCGGACCCATGTTGAAATAACTAGGGCGTTTCGTTGTAATAGACTCATAAACTGTTAAAAACTAGTGCAACTCAAGTCTTATCTTTTGCGAGATCCCGTCAGTCAAGGGTCCCTCGTGCTACGTATACTTGCTTTTTGTAGTATACCCTGTTTGCAGCAGTAGTCTTGTAGTTAATCTAAAGTACTGAAACTCTGTTAAAAGTTGCACTGTTGTGTTTTGTCTGTAACGCCTTTATGATCTAGTCTAATACCTTTATTTCCAAAGTGAGTCTGATATTATCATAACTTGATTCAATTCGATCCCCACAAAACCAGTTTCGTGCGTAAATTTCTTTTCTCCTTAATCGTTGTTCTAGCGAAGCCGTCATTCCCGAACTCCGAGGTACTAATGCATAGAGTACCCTATGTTTCGTGTCCTTCCTGAAGAAACCTCAACAAACCTCCCTGGAATACCACTCGTATGTTACGTCAAGTTCAATCCGAAGATCCATACGGTTGATCTATCGCCGAGGAATGTATACGCAAGGGTGGTATATAATCAAGGTTCTACATGTTTAGAATTGGTGATTCTGCTTTAACTTCTTTTCCTTGTTTGGATGTGAGCTTAAATAAGAATCATTTATTCGACTGCCTTTTCAATCTTAATTATATACAACTCGTATACACGAAGCTGTGATTGATGAACCAAATATGACTTATGATAAGAACTTCAGAACGGAGACTGCTCAAGACTACGAGTGATCGTGCTGCCATGCTGATAAACCTGGAATCCAATCAAATGCCTTCTCGTCGAGCGGGGACAAGAGATACAAATAAAATAGAAATACCTATCCTATTCCTTACTTCATGAGTAATTGTACTTTCTTTTAGATCTTTCGATATCTTCCCAAAAGAACTCCCATGATTACCTCCACAATGTCATGGGCAAGTTCATAATCGACTTAGTTGTAGGACCACCCCTGTAGCCGAATCGCCTTATAGGCTAGCACCTACAGAGATGCAAGAATTGTTTGGTCAACTTAACGAACTGCTCAACAAAGGATTTATAAGACCGAGCTTCTCACCCTGGAGAACTCCAGTCTGGTTCTTCAAGAAGAAAGACGGATTGTTTGGTATGAGCATCGACTATGAGGAACTCAACAAGATTACCATTAGAAATTGTTACCCTTTGCCTCGCATAGATGGATTATTTGACCAGCTACAAGGAACGAATTACCTTTCAAAGGTGGATCTGAGATCCGAGTATCGCCAGTTACGAGTATTAGAGGAGGATGTCCCAAGAACAACCTTCCGAACACGATACGGACGCTACGAGTCCGTAGTGATACCCCTCGGATAAGACCAATACGCCCGTAGTATTCATATGAATAGGGTATGTCGTCCTTACCTGGATCAGTTCGTCATTGTCCTAATAAATGACGTACTTATCTACTCTCATAGTAAGAAGGAGCATAGAAAGCATCTACGACAGACCGTGGAAACATTTTGACCAGAGGAACTCTACGTAAAGTTCTCTAAATGCGAGTTTTAGATTTGAAGAGTCGAATTCCTAAGGCACACTGTTAGTGAAGTGAGAATTCATGAGGATCCTTCCAAAATCAAAACCGTTGAGAATTAGTCAGCACCAAAGACGCCTATAGAAATTCGCAAATTCTAAGCTACGCTAACAAGAGAAGGGAACCTTTGGAATTCCAGGAGGGGACCACGTTCCTTTGAAAGTCTCACCCTGGAAAGGCTTGATATGCTTCGTAAATCATGGAAAGCTATATCCAAGCTACGTAGGACTTTCGAGATTCTCGCTAGCACCGACCCTGTAGCATACAAACTCAATCTGTCTAGCAAACTCAGTAACATACATCCAACTTTCCACGTCTTGAAACTTGAAAAACTATCTATCCGACGAGACTCTTGTTATCCCACTCGATGAGATCGAGATCGACGAGAACCTCAAAATCGTGGAAGAACCTGTAGAGATCATGGACCAAGAGGTCAAGCAGACGAAGCAAAGCCGCATCCCAATAGTGAAGGTTCGTTGGAACGCCAAGCGAGGACCTGAATTCACTAGGAGCGCGAGGATCAATCGAAACAGAAATATCCTCATCTCTTTAGTCGACTATTTGTACCTACTACCTTCCCTAAACTCTAATTTCAGGACCAAATTCCCTCTAACGGGGGGATGATGTGACAACCAAAAATTTTCTATCCTGTTCAGTCAAACACTTCATTGAAAGTCAAACTTACTCTAACTATCTTTTAGCACTATTTAAAGTCCATTTGAGCGTTCTAAACCTAGTACAATCAAGGTAGGAGCCTGTAAATGAGATAACACGATACATATTAAGCAAACTCGGGCCAAACACTCCAACACATGGAGTGTGCGGCCGCACACTTGAGTGTACGGCCACACACAGGTGTGTGCGACCGCACACCCATCCCAGCCACACACTCCCACCTATATATACCACACTTAGTCATTTTGAGCACTTTTCCCACTTCTTCAAACCTAGAACACGAAATCCTCTCAAGTATCATCTGACTTTTCACTCCAATCTTCAAACAAGTAAGTGATTCATCCCTTGATTGGCTATTACATGACCATAACTAGCCTCCCCCTTTGATTTGATCCATGAAAACACCCTTTTTGGTGTAGATCTTCAAAAAAAAAACACCAAGAACACCAAGAACACACACTAATTTTTGGACCCTAATCACATTTTTCAAGCCTCTATAACGTGTATATACTTGTTATACCTTCTAATATGCTAAGAACACTTGATGGTATGCTAGAAAAACTCGAGTTTATCATCTTCATAAAGGGTGTGCGGCCGCACACCTTCATGGTGGCCGCACACAACCTTTTTAGGTCCTAAAAGGGTAATGAACTCCATATAAGGCTAGAGCATGAAGTAAGAAACCTTTTTAGATGAGTCCTAAGGCCTTAAAACGCGTTTTGGCAAACTTTATGGGGAGTGTGCGGCCGCACACACACCTTGGCCGCACACACACAAATATGGTGTATATTGACCATACACTCCCTTGTATAGCCATATACCCCCTTATATACAATCATATATGATTGTAACACTTCAATATAAGTGTTTGCTAGTCCCTAAGGTGGTCCCAATTCAATAATTAGTTGTTATAAGCACAAATTGTATTCATATATGCGTAATTATATGTTAAATAGGATTTGTTGCGCTCAAGACTCCAATTGACACCCAACAATCTTATATCGATCTTTCATTCGAGATTACTCACTACAGGTGAGTTCATACCCCTTAATTAACCTTTTAAATGTTTTTAAATGCTTTTATGGGGGGTGGGGAATACAAGTTGAATCAAACTAGTTATTATATCAATCACATGTGATTTATAACTATCAAACAAATGGATTTACTATACTTCTAACTGTTTTGTCAACAAAACTACTTCAAAATGATTATCAAACTCTTTTACATGTTAAACTCCTTATAAAAACTTGTTCTTAATTACCAATTCTTTTTGTTAAATTCTTTAAATTTATATATTGTCAAAATCATGTCCAATACATATATACTTATATAAGTAAGGTTTGAAGGACTTAGGACGGATAATTCGCTTTAATTCCTATTCCTTGTTTGGTTGTGGACTTAGAGTACCCTGTTGTTTGTCCGAGTGTCGTTTGATCCTTAGTTATATATATGTATATATGTGTGGATATAAAGCTTTTATCTCAGTTTCCAACACCTTTGGGTAGCAAAGGTGTATAAACTTGCTAAGTCATTCAAACAACATTTCTAGTAAACTATAATAGGTATAGTTTAGAGGTACACTACTTACTATATTCTAGTACAATGAAACATACAAAGAGTCAGTTCATACATGAGTCAATACATACTATTATGAGAAACTAAGAGAATACTATAACGAGAAGCTAAGAGAATACTATAACAAGAAACAAAACATACAATATTCTATACTATACGAGAGAACATACAATACTTTAGTACATAAAATTCATACATACTATATACTATACAAAAGAACATACTATGATAAATCAGAGAGAACATACACCACACTAATACATACAATACATACTAAGATGCTATAGCATGGAACAACTACATGATCTAATTATACCAATGAATCACTAACTCATTGTTCTAAACAAAAGGTGATAGTTAAATTGGGTATACATGATCATATAACTTTAATGTGGATGTACACGATGCAACCCCCAGTTTGCCAAGTCGCGTTTGGTTCCTAGAATCTTTTGACAGGGAGAGCGTATAGTATGGGAACTAGCCATCACATTATACCTTAATAACCAATTTCAGGCAATCAGTACAATAGTAGTTATTATAACATAATACTACAGTTCTGTAACGACCCGTCTCCGGTATGTGGTTTCCATGTTATTTATTTAGGAGTTTTCAAGAGGGACTCGACGAGTATTATAGAATTATACGGCTTGCTTGTGATTTAGTTATATGCCATCTGCATACCTTGGATATTAAAATGATAGTAGGGGGTTGTGCCCGATGGAAGTAGACTACTCAGGATGCAGTAACTATAACATGCTTATATGGGACTCAATAATGTTCCGCTAGATTTGAAAAGGTGTTATTGAGTGATGGATCGGTTAGGTCCCTAGCTATGGCAAGCTTGGTTCATCAGCAGATTGTTTGCGGTATAGCATAGAAGATTGGGAATTCTTCTTAAGCATTAAGCAGTGAGGTATAAGTAGGATCAAAGTGGGGGGAGAACCCTCCGAGTGTACAATGGTAAGAGCACGCAGATCCAGGATGAGTACACGACCTGTGAGAAGGAAAAGAAGTAGCACAACAATGGATGGGTTGATGAGTTCAGGGTTGGGAGTTTGAGAAAATTCCCAACAGTTAGATCATGTAATCAAAATGGTTGGTATATGGTTGGAATCTCAGGATGGAGGATCGCCTGCAGGACTCGAAAGAGTTGGAATGAGGATTTTGAGAACGGTAGCATGGGATGCTTCCGTGTTAATAGTCAGTGGCAGAGTCAGCATGTATAGCATGGTAGAGCAGCGGGAGAGTCGCAACTTTTTGTGTCAGCAGTCAGTGAGTATGGAAGGAGTTGTAAGACTGCGGGTAAGTCGTAGCATTCCTTAGTAGCTTAGTTAGCGGAGTTGGGGCGAGGCCCTTACCTCCTAGCGATCCAGGTAGGAATCAGGAATGGGTAGTGGATGAGAATAGTATGGAGCTTTCCTGCATAGCCCTAGATAGGTGAAACCTTGGGAGAGGCCGCTCCAGGATGTAGTTGGGTGAGACCCGTGGGCGAGGCCCATGTGAGAGTAGCAGTATAGGTGAAACTTGAGAGCAGGGTTGCTTAGTAGTATAGTCAGGTGAGACCCGTGGGCGAGGCCCACGAGTTTTAGTAGCACAGGTGGGACCTGGTAAGGACCTTAGGGTCAAAGTAGGGGATCGAGGATCCCAGGACTTGTAGTGCCAGAATGGCAGAGTAGAGGGGGCGGTATTAGGTAGCCTAAGTTTCCTCGGAAGTCGCTGGGAGCGACAAGAAGTTTGTTTTGGGGCTAGCGACCGGTGGGAGCCGGTAATCCAGATATTGATAGATCCGTAGGGACCAGGGTGGTCTCGGTTCATCCGGAAGGCAGATAAGGGACAACATAAATTTTCAGTCAGTGGCAGTAATGGTAAGCAGACTATGGTGGAATTTAGTTAGTTGATCGAGGGGTGCTCAGCACCAAGTTATAGTAGTGAGAAGTGTCCAGTGGATACTGGCGGTAATGACCCGTACTGGAAGTAGCGGGGGTAATGGAGTTGGTTAAGGATAGGACCTTCATAATGGCCGAGGAAGTAGTTAGTTATGGAACGTTGCCTTGGGGAGGCCAGAAAACGCACAAGGAAAGAAGGGGGTGAACCCCTAGGATGTCTAACATAAGTACTCGGGGAGTACCAGAAGGATTGTCAGTTGAGTAAGTTGTGTTTCCAGGAAGGTTAGGGTTAGGGTAAACCCGAGAATATTATCCGCAATGATTAATGATAGTCAGAATAACCGGGCAGAAAGCCAACGGAGGTAGTCAACAGGTGTTAGGTTTTCCCAAGCAGAGTGTTGAAGGCAGATTGCAGGAGGGTTGGCCGTAGAGAAACTTCGAGGATGAAGTTTAGTTTAAGTGGGGGAGAGTTGTAACACCCATAATTTGAAAGACCAAGAAAGGAAAGGAAAACCCTAAGTCGAGGGGGGGGGGGTCAACTCGTCGAGTCTAGGGTGGAACTCGACGAGTCCGAGCGGAATCCGGGTCGAAGAGTAAGTGAACAACTCGAGGAGTCCGTCTGGATTGGGAAACCCTAAATCCGGGACTTTAGGCACTATTTAAGCGTCTTATTCTCTCCATTAGGGTTCCTTGGAGCCTCTCTCATCCAGAAACTAAAACCCTCAGCCTCCATTGTTGCATATTTAAGTCTCTTGCCATTTTTGGGTGATTTGAAGGAAGAAGGGAGGAAGGAATCATTGGGGCTTCAAGGTTTGGATTTAGATCCAGAGTTTGGGTCACCTTTCAGAGTTATTGAAGGTATTAAGTCGTTATTTTCACCCTTCTTCATCTAGATCTACCTTGGTTATGAGTTTTGGAGCTTTTATGCCATGTTTAAGAACCATTTCGAGTTAGAAGCCCATATATGAAGTTGCTACTTCAGATCTAAGTGTATCTTGGCCTAGAAAATCATAAAGCATCAGTCTATGGGTTGGTTGTTAAGCCTCTTTGTCTTAAACCCTAGGTTGTGTGTTTTGAGCCTTGATCTCCTTAGTTATACGTAAAGTTTGCAACTTTACGTGGGGAATGGACTTTGGAAAGTATGGATCTATGATTTGGAGCCCCTGCATGGCTCGAAAAGCCACTGAATGGATTAAGAACTGGAGCGACTCGGCGAGTCACATGGGTGGACTCGGTGTGTTTGATGAAGTTGGGCAGGAACTCGGCGAGTTGGAAGAACAACTCGACGAGTCTGTTGAAGATTGCCTGGGACTCAGCAAGTCTGTTCTTGGACTCGGCGAGTCAAGCTGTGAAACCCCAAACCCTTCAAGTTAAGACTCGGATCAAGTGAGTTGAGTGGGGACTCAGTGAGTTGGACAGGTCAGGACTCGGAAATCGGTAGACTCGGCGAGTCAGTAGGCAGACTCGGCGAGTAGGGTTGACCTGGAAGGTTGAATTTGACCAGAGTTGACTTAGTTGACTTTTGGAGAACAGTTAAGCTAAGTGATATATATTTTGTTATTGGTAGCTCGAGGAGCTAGTGGAGCAGCGGTTCAGGAAATTGTCGGTCAGCATCCAGAGGGGTTACCAGCAAGTTTAGCAGTACGAGGTGAGTTTCCCTTTGTGTGAATGGGTCTACGGCCACAATGCCGACCCATGTAGTTATGAGTAGGAAGACCTGGGGGTTAGCCCTAGGCGCAGTATGCTAGAATAATATTCAGGACCAAGGTCCAATGATAGCGGGCGGGTGCCCAAGGAATGGTTTATATGATAGTTTATACTTGTTGTCTGTGTGATACATGTATGTGCCTGGTAGGGAGGTGAGTGTGGGCGAGGTCCCGAATCTCACCAATAACAGAGTGTGGACGGTGTTCCATATCTCATTAGCAGCAGAATAGGGGCGCGGCCCAAGTTAGGGAAAGAGTGAGTGTAGGTTGGGCCCGTATCTCATTATCAGTAGGAGCGTGGACAGGGTTCCATGACTCATCAGTAGTAGGGCAAGAGCAAGGCCCAAGATAGGCGAGGCCTCAGGACAAGATTTATTAGTATATGTTAGCTTATGTGTTGTGATATGATTATGTGTTAGTATATGTTAGCAGGCGAGGCCCAATGACAGGCGAGGCCTAAGTGAAACAGATCTGTATCCGAGCGGGGCTCGAAGTCAGGCGGGGCCTGGAGCGGCGGGGCCGTTGTAGCGGGCGAGGCCCGAAGTAGCGGGCGTGGCCCAGTATATGTCATATGTGTTTATGCAGGGTATGTGGTAGGTTGGGGAACTCACTAATCTTCGTGCTTACGGTTTTCAGTTTTGGTTTCAGGTACTTCCGGTAGCGGAGGGAAGAGCTCGGGGTGATCGCATGGCACACACCATAGTTTAGACAGCCTGGGATGTTTTACTCTGATAATGAACATATGTTTCGGAAATTAATACTCTGAATTATGTTATGGCTTATGAAGTTATGATATGTTTTTATGGATTGATAAATGCGTTTTAAGTAATGTTTTATAAAAGAAATTTTTAGTCTTGAAAATTGGGACGTTACACTTCCCTTCCCTCAAAACCCTAATCTCGAGCCTAAGCCTTGTGTGTGAAGAGTTTGAAGCTTGTTAGTGATTTTGGTGCTCTTTTGTTGAAGAAGATGGCTATCGAAGAAGGTGGTGTTACTTACAAGCTTGTGGATCCAAAAGCTACCCCGCTTTGTGCATGTTTTGAAGGTATAAAGTTTATACCTTGATGTGTTTCTTTCTAGATCTCCATAGATGAGTTTTTGTGAGCTTTTCCCCCAAGCTTGGACCTTTGTGAGTATGGAGTACTCCAAAGCATATTAGTTGTCCTTTTCATGTGTTTTTGGTCTTGTAGATTCAAAAAAATGGTTGCTTGATGGTCCATTTCTAGACATGCGAGAGTTTGGTGGTGTTGAGTAAGGAATAAGTTAGGATTTTAAGGTTTAAGCTCATTTCAGCCATGTAAAGGCTTAAAGTTATGGACTTTATGGATTAATACATTCTAAGGAGGTCAAATCTATGTTTGGATTGCATGTCATAATGATTAAGACATTTTGGAGCGATTTTTGGGATCAGATGACGTACACCCCACATACTTCTGGCTACGCCTAGCATAGCTAGACATGACCCCGGCTCATCGGATCCCTCGAGTACGTTGCACGTAGAGAAGTGTACGCCCAACGTACATGCTACGCAGTTGACTTTTGCTGACATGCTACACAGTTGACTTTTGCTGACATGCTACGCAGTTGACTTTGGGACCATGGAAGGGGAAAAATTGCCTTTTGCCCTTAAAGAGCCTAGTTGTGGGATTTGGACTTGTAAGTTGAGTTATGGACATTAATTATTAATTAGGGTTAATTATTGTGATATTAGGTGAAGTCTAGTTATGGCAGTTTGGGTGTGAGATTTATCTGTCATCAGTATCAGGCGAGTCGCCTCACTTATTCTTACATGCGTGGTAGAATAACTATATTTGTGATGACCAACGAGGTCTAGCTGTTATTAATGTGCTATGTTGTTTATGTGTGACTGAGACTGCTGATAGTCTCCAAGGTTGCTGATGACCCACAGGGCGTGTTGTTTACCCACTGAGACCGCTGATAGTCCCCATGGTTGTTGATAACCCATAACTGTTTATTTATGATGTGTTGTATGTGGTATTTTGGGGAACTTACTAAGTTTCGTGCTTATAGTTGTTGGTTATATGTGTTTCAGGTACTTATGAGGATCGTGGGAAGACAAAGGTCTGATTGTACACACTTGCTGGGAGATTTGTTACTGGGGCATTTTGTAATACTATGATATTTTGTGATGATGATTTGTATTTGACACTTATGTTTTTCCGATGACTTGGTTTAAGAACAATATTTTAGGTAATTTATAAATGAAAATTTTGATTTGAATTTGAGGTGTTAAATTTGGCCTCGAAACTGTGTTGTGGTGACCATTTGACCTGTGGTCAATTGCAGCCAACTTACGCGACTGCATCGTGGCGATCTATTTACCACACCATGGTAACTGGAGATCAACAAAGTGCATTGCTCAGTCCATTCCAACTTTGGGGACAACTTTTCCTTTAACTTCCAACCTTCATAACTTCTTCATTATATTCTCGTTTTTTATGATCTTTATATACACACGAAGGTGGGAACATACTCTAAAACTATGTTAAATCATTTCTCATTGACTTAATATGGGTCTTAATATATTAATTCACAATCTTGGCCTAAAAAACATAAAAGTATCCATTTTCAAATCTCTCATTTTTTTTCAGATTCTTACATAAAAGGTGTTCATTTGCTGTCTTATTGTAAAAGGTTGGTGGGAAATGACGAGTTTACTATGTTTTGGAAAGATATATGGTTAGAAAATGCTCGTTTATTGACTAGGTTTCATGGATTGTTTTTACTATAATTGAATAAGTAAGTGAAAGTTGCAAAAAAATGAATGGGTTGTTTTTTACCTTGTTTTGAAGGCAACCAAAAGAGGGGGGGGGGTGAAAGAGAGCAGAGTGACACACTTCTTGCTCTCATGGAGTTGGTTTCTTTGTCTTATGTTCTAGATAGATGCATTTGGAGTTTATATGGTACGGGTATTTTTTTGGTTGCTTTAGTGTGGGTTCATATTGATGTATATAAGTTGCCTTCGTTGGTGGGAAATTGACATACCTATGTTGTTTTGTTATGAAGATTGGTTAACATGGATATCGCCTCTGTGCATTTTGTCTCTTCAAAAAACTGTTTCTGGAAGCGGTTTTTGTTGTTTCTTGGTGGCACATTTGGAATTTTAGTAATAAGACTATTTTTGGTAGTATTATGCCAAAGAAGTCTCTGATTTTGATAACATTGTCTTAAATTATTTTACTTTGTGTTAAAGTATGCATAAGTCTATGTTTAGCTAGTTGGTCTGGCTTCAAAGTCATATGCTTGTTCTTATGTAACTTTCTTTTTTGTTGTTGTGCTAGCTTCTTGCTAGTTTTTATTTAATGAAATTACTGTCATTATAAAAAAAGCTATAATCACATATATATATATATATATATATATATATATATATATATGCTTTGAAACTACAGTCCTCAAAATGATTCGTGACCATCAGTACATTACATTTTCATGTGATATACCTTATTTCTTTTTAATATGAAATGTTCATTTGTAAATGTAACTGTTTGGCCAACATTTTACGTTTTAAACCAAACAACTTAAATTATTATACCCTTCAGTTTCACTTTTTTGTTTACTCATAAACCATTTCAATTTTCGATCGAGCCAAAATAGTTTTGGCTTAAGGGGTGTTTGTGATTGGTTATTTGAAGTGTTTATTGACCACAAAACAAGCTATTTTAAGCGTTGATATGATAATATTACAAATACTTATTGACTTAAATATGGAGTATTTGTAAGTTACATCATCCTTACTTATTGACTTAAATGAAGCGTTTTTAGTAATCTATTTCTCATTACACATATAAAAAGACTATGCTAAACACTAAAAAGTAACCTATCAACTTATTACATTTTAGTACCAAATAAGCTAGACCCGATAATTTGATACTCAACACGCGTTTTCAGTGTATGAGTATTAGAAATTCGTATTTCGTGTCTACACAAATTTGAAATTCATGTTTCGTGTCTACACAAATTTGAAATTCATGTTTCGTGTCTTACACGTGTCAAACATGAATTTACTTGTTTAAACATGTACAATACACAAATTAAATCTTTATGACACGACACACGAATAAACACGTATAGACACGTATAAACACGTGTAACACATATATATTATTCGAAGTATGAATTTAAAAAATACATGTACCGAAAGTTTAAGGATCAATTTCGAAACATTTTAAAATAGATCTCTAAATAAAATAAAATCATGTTCCGTTTATATTTTTTAACCGCATTCGACAAGTCACAAAAGAATAAGTGAATAACCATAAATCCTAATCGTCTTTTTCAAGTCCATCACTTCATCTTTTGTGCAACTTCACTAGGGTTCAGGGGTCTTCTTCTCACTGAACGATGAAGCTCTCGACTACCATCTCATAACTCATGACTATCAAGCCTCACATCTCTGCCAACATCCAATTTTTGGCTAAGCTTTGAACTTTGGATTTCTCTTTAACCGAATCAGGAAACTCACGACTCTCAAGCCTCTAATCTTCGAAATTCCACCATAGCTTCTTTAGAGTTTATGACTTCTAAAAAGTATGTATTCATGTCATGACACTTGTCACACAAAATTATTATGTGTCATGTTTGTTTTTGATACCAAAGACAAGTTTTACGATTCGCTTTGTGTTTGAGTTTGATAAATCATTGTCTAACACATACACACAATACACATACACAGATTGACAAGTCTAAAATAAACTAATCTAAACATTTTTTTTTAAATCCATATCATAACACCATATAAAATAATCATTATTCTATAAAAAGACAAAAATTATTTTAAATAAGCAAAATATAAACACCCATTTTAATTTCATCAAGCCTTATAATATGTTAAGGCTTAGTTTGTAAACATAGTGGACAAAAACTTATAATTTAACCAACATTTTGATTTGAATTCTAAATTTGGTTGGCTTAATGGGCCATTCAAATGGGCCCAATTGACAAATACGGCGGTACACTCCACACATTCACATACATAATTACACATAACGAGATTTCCCCTCACCGAACTCTTTTATTGACGCTCTCTCGAATCTCCTAAAGCTTCTTCTACGTTGGTCTCTCGGTTATCGTTGCCCTTTCCTCCAAGCAAACACCACAACACAAATCTATCTCTTTTCTCCCGCTCGATCGCGCCAACAACCAGAAGCTCCTCCAAATTATGCCGACAGGTCCATTAATCATTGAAATTGCAATTGATTTATACGTTGATTCACGAATCAACACCAGTTTGTGCACATCATTGCTTGTGATTTATGTAAAGTAAACACATTTCATTGTAGTTAATTTCCGGTTTATATGTTATTTACTTGCGATTATTGACTTTGAACGTGTTCTAGTTAATTTAAATCGTTGTTATGCTTCAATTTACTTATCTAGGGCTCAATCTGGGGAATAAGATTATATAAGTTCTGGTTTTTGATGGATTGACATTGGTTCTCTTATGTGGTTTGCTGGAGACCAATCAATGAGTTTCATTGTAGTTACTTGACTAGCTAATGTTTGTGTATTCGATAGAAATAAACAATATCTCACGCTGGCACACATTGTAAGTTCATTTGCCTTTCATTCGAAAAGAAAAATATGCTGCTAGAGTACACTGGGCACAACTTCACAATTGTATATGCACTTACTTGACAACTTTGCAATTTAAAGTTTCTCTTAAGAAGGTATGTTTTTGACACTTTCATTCATATGTTCTTATCACAGTGAGTGTGAAATGGCAAAAAGAGCTATACCCAGCAGTGGAGATAGATACAACCCAGCCTCCATATGTTTTTAAATGTCAGTTGTATGACCTCACAGGGGTACCACCCGAGAGGCAAAAGATAATGATGAAAGGTGGATTACTAAAGGTAATCCTGTGTTTCTACACCCCATAAATATAGTATTACACTATCTATTATCTGAGATCTTTATATAATCTCCCTAATTTTTTTGTTAACAGGATGACTCTGATTGGTCAAAATTAGGGGTTAAAGAGGTAAATAGCCTTTCTCTAGCATTTGAAAACAGTTAATTGTCTCACACTTATGGAACTGGTGGTGATTATTCTTTTATTATTTATAGGGTCAAAAGTTAATGATGATGGGAACTGCTGATGAGATTGTAAAGGCTCCAGAGAAGGGCCCCGTTTTCATGGAAGACCTTCCGGAAGAAGAACTAGCAGTTGCTGTGGTAAAAGTCTCTTGCCTTTTTATTTGCACATGCAAAATTCATTTTAGGTTATTTTACAATTGATGCTTGTAGAAAAACCAACCTACCCTTTTTCTATTTTTGTAGGGGCATTCTGCTGGATTATTCAATCTGGGAAATACCTGTTACATGAATTCCACCATGCAATGTTTGCATTCGGTTCCAGAGCTTAAATCTGCTTTGATTGAGTTAGTTCTTGTTCTCTGTTTCAACTTAATTGTCAACTGAATGTAATTATTTTCTGTGATGAAGTTGATAAATCTTTTTGCAAACTTGTTATTAATCAGGTATCCCCAATCTGGCAGAAGCAATGATTTAGATCAATCTTCTCATCTTTTGACTGTTGCAACACGAGATTTATTTAGTGAGCTTGATAAAAATGTCAAGCCAGTTGCACCTATGCAGTTTTGGATGGTGAATTCCCCCCTAAAGATTCTTCATTGATTGATTATCAGTCAATATGATTGTTTTTTTTTTCAAATAATTCTCAAAAGGGTATGTTTATTAATGACAGGTATTGCGGAAAAAGTATCCTCAATTTGGTCAGCAGCATAATGGATCCTTCATGCAACAGGTTTCTTTGACTTTATTTTTTTATAATATTAATTTTCATCACTCAAATTGTCTAAATCTTTTAAATTTTGATACTCAACACCAGGATGCTGAAGAATGCTGGACACAGATTTTGTATACTCTATCTCAAGCCCTTAGATCTCCAGGTTCCAGGTATTTTTTTTTGTTTTTGTTTTTGTTCATGATTTCTTTATAAACAGAAAACATTCAATACAGACATGAGTTATTTATTTATTTTTTCAAATTGTTAACCATTATATTGTTTTAATTTAATCTACAGTCAAAGTATCGATACAGTGAAGGGACTTTTTGGCATTGACCTTGTTAGCAGGTATGCACTTGTTGCATTTACTTTACATAACATTTTCATGTATTAAATAATGTATATGATATCAAATATTTTATTTTGTTTGACTTTATGTTGACTTTGTAGGGTGCATTGTGCTGAGAGTGGTGAAGAAAGTTTAGAAACAGAGTCAATTTATTCTCTTAAATGCCACATATCACATGAAGTCAATCATTTGCATGAGGGGCTGAAACATGTAATTTTTGTTATTCACATTTATACTTTTATTATTCTACTTATTTGATCATATCATAATTAATTATTGACTTATTATATTCAGGGGTTGAAATCAGAGCTAGAAAAGGCTTCTCCTTCTTTGGGTCGAAGTGCAGTTTACTTGAAGGATTCACGCATTAATGGATTACCAAAGTAAGATGAGTATTATTATTTCAAGTTTTTGTTAAAAAATCTAATATGTTGACTTATTTGCAAGGTATTTGACTATTCAATTTGTGCGATTTTTCTGGAAGAGGGAATCTAATCAGAAAGCAAAGATTTTGAGGGTAATTAACTAACTTACCTTATCATTGTATGTTATTACTTAAAAGTTAAAAGTCAAGATTTTGTTGACTATTTGTTTGTTTAAAATTTTTCAGAAAGTGGATTATCCATTGGAGTTGGATATTTTTGATCTTTGTTCAGATGAACTTCGCAAAAAGCTGGAAGCTCCTCGACAGGTTTGTAATTTTTTATTTTTTATATCCACTATATATATATATATATATATATATATATATTTATCTTTTTTCTTGTATGCAAGTTAAAACTAAAAAGTAAAAAAAAAATGATGTTTATACTTTATTATATCTGATATCTGTTAATATTTGGATTTCAATTTTTTTTGAAATTTTAGATGTTAAGAGAGGAAGATGGTAGAAAGGCTGGTTTGAAACTCAAAGAAAAAACTCCTCCTGCTTCAGCAGACAATGATGTTAAGATGTCTGATGCACAGGTATTTAATTTTGGTTACAATTTATATAACTCCTCTTGAATCTTACAAAACTATATTTTTAGAAAAATAAACATTTGTTTTTTTTCCTACAGGGACAATCAAATGAAAGTGGAGAATCATCTAAAGCTGCTTCTGGAGAAGGTTAACATTTTTTTATTATTATAAAGTTTTCTTTTTTTGTTTTTCCTTATAACATCTTGTCTTAATATATTAAGACACTAACTGTTTACCTATTTCTTTATTCTTCCTGACTCATCTCAAGTTCAAATTGATGAATATTGTGATATTTGTTTTACAGAATGTAAGGATAAAATGGTCATTTAGTCTCGTTCAAACATTTTATTTACAGTCTAGAAAAGAAACTTACTTTATGTATATA
The DNA here is from genome assembly GCF_002870075.4 of Lactuca sativa. Classification (NCBI taxonomy): domain Eukaryota; kingdom Viridiplantae; phylum Streptophyta; class Magnoliopsida; order Asterales; family Asteraceae; genus Lactuca; species Lactuca sativa. The sequence continues at coordinate 170,224,072 of NC_056626.2, read as the reverse complement.
TACAACAGTTTATACATACATACATCATTACTTATTCAGCCACTTTAGACTTAATAGGAAAAAAAGAAAAAGAAAAAGGTGAGATGGAGACTTATTAATATCGATCACTTGTCCATACAAAAGACATAAATGCCCTCCTCAATCCTTATCATAATCATCATAACTTTGTTAACATTTCACATCAATCCTGTTTTGTCCAGTCCAGTCTTGTGTAACTTTATAGTTTAATATATATATTTTTATAATTATGATGATGATGATGATGATGATGTGTATATATTTCAGATAAGAAAAAGCAGTTGACGGGAGTATATGATTTGGTTGCTGTGCTGACTCATAAAGGCAGAAGTGCAGATTCAGGTCATTATGTTGCTTGGGTCAAACAAGAGAATGGTGAGTCACTCCATTCATTCAATTATTTGTTTTTACCAAAATATATGAAAAAATAATTGATATTGGTATAATAATAGGGAAATGGATCCAATTTGATGATGATAATCCAATCCCACAAAGGGAAGAAGATATAACAAAACTTTCTGGAGGAGGTAATAATTAATTATTTGAAATACTATTTTATATATAGAGATACAATTTATACTCTTGGATTGATTGATTGTTTTGTTGTTTGTTGTTATAACAGGTGATTGGCATATGGCTTACATTTGCATGTACAAGGCTCGCACCATTGACATTTGAGATGTAATGTTATTTATTATAAATTATAAATTATAAATTATAATCATATCGTGTTTGATTGATGATGTTTTTTTAGTGAAAATTATACACAAAGAGACTTGCGGTTTGATGCAATGTTGATTGATTCATCTGTTTGGTGTTCTTTGAATTCCATGGATATAATTAATAGTTATAGAGATTATATTAGTAAATTCATCAACTGTTTTTGTATATCAACCTTTATTATACGTCTTCATCTTGAGTGACTATGACATGTTACCCGATTTGGATTGCAAGTTTAGGCCCAATTAATAGGAAACCTTTTATGATATTTAATATCTAAAGGGTTGGTTGATATGTTTTTATTAGGTCCGATAAAAGCTAAGTTTTGATTCGGATTTAATAGGATAGATTGTTAGATATCATATTTAGAAGCTTTTGACTTGGTCTTCATTTTTTTGATGTCAGATATCTTGTTGAGTTAGATTTTGACTTAGATTTGATTTAGTCAACAATTACAACATTTAAATGACCATCATATGCAAATGGTGGTATTTCGTTTACTAATTTCGAAAGTTGGGAGGACTTGTTTTTTTGTAGGTTTTTTTTGATGCATTTTTAATATATATTAAAACAGAAATCTTATGATATCATCTTAAACAATCTGAGTTTTTGATTGTATTTCAATCTTATGTTTTTCATCTTTAAATCAAATTGTTAACATTATCTTTCCTAAATGGAATGTATTTAATCCCAATAAAAGTTTTCTAATTCTCAAATAAAATTAACTTACATCCGTTGAAATGAAATGTATTTAATTTCAATAAAAGCTTCTTATATTTTAAGTATTGAATTTCACGTTATAAAGGTTTTAATATGATCAATGTTAAAAACATATTACTCATAACCATTTTAATATCACATATATATACGATTTGTCATCGAATATGCGGTTCACATTTATTTTCAATCGTTGCTTTTCTTCAAACATTCTCCTACAACATCATTTTTATTACTTGTAACTTCCATTATCATTCTCTGCTTCAAACATTCGTTGTTGTGCACTAGAAGATCAATACCTTCTTTAGTTTTTTTATATTTTTTTCGATTATTTTTTTGTTCCTGTATCAAATATATGCATTCATATATTCTAATTTTCTTTGTCACAAACGACATGAAATCGGTTAACTATTTTTCTGAAAATTTTCAAATAAACAGGAAAAGATATTATGTACCTTTAATCCATAAAAAAAGTATTTTGATGGAAACCAGTGAAAACACATTATAGCAAAATACTTTGATGGAATGAAAAATGCACCCCTACCCATTTTCATGTTCATGGTAATTAGTTTTTTTTATGTATTCATTTAACATGATACTTCCATTTTTCACTCGAAGGTCAAATCCTTAATTTAGTATGTACAATGTTTATCAGCGAGGTAAATCAATAAATTAATTTAAACATGGATCAAATCGTAAGTTGCTACTATTTTTGTTGGTTTTATTATCTCAACCTGGTTATTGTTTTTGATTGTATATAATATCTTAAATTGCTGGTTGAATTACAAGGATTGCAATCTTGATATAGAACTTAAATAATATGTTAAGAAAAATATATGATAATACCGAATGAAAAATGGAGGATAAGTGTATATAATAGGAATGAAGTTATATTTTTTAGTGTTTGAATGTAAATTAATATACTAATATAATGGTTGAATTACAACAGTTATAATTTTAAATTCAAATCATAACTAAAAGGTATTGATATTGTCGAATGGATTTTTTTTTTTAAAATGTTAAGTATGATTTTAAGGTTTAGGGGCAGAAATGTAATTTTATTTGAGGGAGAATAAAGAATGAAGATTTGAGTTTACCTTTTGAATGTATCAATAAACTCCTAAATTTATGTGATTTATTTTAATTTGGTTGCAAATTAGGTGCAAGAAACCTTTAAGTAAGGAAATATAAAGGCAAAAAGGGTAATTCAACTTAGGAAATGGAAAAACAATTCAGCAATAGATATTGAGATGACACATGTACTAAAACGATTCTTTTAGCATGATACTTCCATTTTTATTTGAAGGATAAATCATTAATTTAGTATGGATAATGTTCATCAGAAGGGTAAATCAGTAATTTAATTTAAAAATGGATTAAATCGGTTGCTGCTACTATTTCTCTTTGTTTGATTATTTCAACTTGGTTACTGTTTCTGACCTTATTGTCGAATATAATAACTTCATATTATACCTTTTTTTGGAATGTACTTTTAAAGTACATTGTTATACCATTTTTAACAGTAACATGTTGTGATTTTTTTTTTGTGTTTTAAATGTCCCTTTTAATTTATCCTTTTTTTTCACTATTAAGGGGATGAATTTTATAAACAATTTAATCCAGAAAGGGTTAAACTATAATTATTCTAATTTTTATATGCTTCTATACAATAAATACAGCCTTTCAAAGATTGCTTTATGTGACTAACAAAATTATGTTTATATTTTTGAAATCTCATAAAACATTACATAAGGTTTTATTGGCTTAACATATTACATCATTCAATCTAGATTAAGTCAAACAAAACAACAATGTATAACTTTCATATTAAATGCTTAACCTATTAACTTGGACTCGATCCTCAACAACCTCTACAAACTGCAATAGAAACATACATTTCTTTTTATCTATCAATAGCTATGTGATTTTTTTTTTTACAAATTATAGCATCATACTTACCATGAAAAAAAACTTTTAATTTTAAACTACAACTTAGTTTTTTACCGGATTGTAGTAATACTAAAATAATCTATATGTTTTTTATCTGATGCAAAAATGGTCGAAACATACTTCTAAACTGACAAGAAATAACAAAAAACTTTAAAAAACAACCGATATATAACAATGTACTTTCAAAACTCTCAAAAATGTAATTTACAAAACGGTAATAATGATAAAAACATTAATTTGGCTAGATGCAAAAAAGAAATTTTTTATATGAAAGTTAGGATGCTAATAATGCTAAAATTGGTCAAATAATACAAAATTTGCTACAATTGGTCTATGTCTGATAGTCGGAGGTACATGCTATACTCATTTGACAAATTTCATTCATTCCAAAAACATTCAATTCCATTCCTTACAATTGACACTTCTTTCTATTAACCTTTTATGATCGTTTGGTTTTGTATTCAAGTATCTTCTTAGTAGGTGATTTCCATCTTAAATCGTTTAATAGATCCCCTATTCATCCAATTGTAGGTTATAGACAAATCCATATTTTTAACATTCTCATCAATTCGACCATATTTTATTAATCTCTATTTGAAAATTTTAACTTTTTTTTTTTGGTCTGTTAGGTTGTCCTTTGAACCCATTGAGGCGGTGATGAATGAATTCAAACTTTTAACCGTATGTCCTGGTATGTCTTTACCTTATCATATGTTTAAGAAATAGAACCTCAATTTACCAATTTCCTTAATGGTTTTGTCCATGCTTTAATTATGATTGACTACTTTTGTACTAAATGAGTATATAATGAAAATCATGTTTTTTTGTTCTTTTATTTGTTTAGCATCAAAACAACAAGAAAACATTGTTTTTTTTTTTCATATTTAATAACCATTTAATAGCTATATTATATGTAAAAGATACGAATACTCAGAAGTTAAGACTACAAACCTTACTCAAACGTCCGCAAATGTCTTGAAGTAAGCATTCTTTTTTTTTTCCATTATTTTATTATTATCATAAAAAAACATTCTCGTATGTTTAAATTGTTTAATTTGTCTCATAATAACAAGTAAGTTGTGTGTTAATTCTGTCTTTTGACATTTTTAATGAGTCATAGACAATATCTAAACTGAGCAAACATAACTGTTTTTATATTATTGGTTAAAGTTTTTTTTATATTTAATATTGTGGAGGCTTTATGTTGTTCATTTTGAAGAAACATAAATAAGTTGCTATTTTTTGAAATAAACAATTCTATTTCGCAATATAACCATAAAATATAGCTGTATTTTGAAAGTACATTATCAAATGTTGGATTGTATTCGCGTAGATCCGTTTTCACGTATGGTCAACTATATGTAGTTGTCTCCCATGTTACAAGTAAAAAATGTTTGAAGGTACTTATATGTGACGAAGAAGGTCGTTCAACTAGTAAAAAAAATATTGTCTACAAAAAGGTCTTTCAATGATATATATTTACCGATTTCAATGTATTTTCTACACATTTCAATAATAATACCAATAACCTGCTTTTTTTATAATTATTCTGCAATATCTATATATATTTGTGTTTTATATTTTTATTTATGCGTTCCCCGCATTTAATGCGGATCATATTCTAGTTAATTAGTATAAATAAATTACAAGTTTAAAATTACGAAATACGAATATGCTTATCTCTAATGCTTCGGTTATGTGATGAAAACCATGGTTCTCACACATATGTGCTTTGTTTAATGTTTAAATTCATGCGATTTCATTATTATTTGTTTATTGCATACGTGAGGTGTCTTTTATTATGTCGTGAAAATACTTTGTTGTTTCTTTATTGCATGAGCAAATGATGCTTCTTTTGAATGTTATTTAGGTTTCTTGCAAAAAAAAAAAGAGCACCAATATAAATTCAAAATTATAAAATGTTTGTCAATGGTTATTAAAGGGTAAATAACACTAAAGTTATCAAGTTTATACGAAAATTTGATTTTGACACTACGTTATTTTTGGTCTCAAATTGAACACTGCGTTTTCAATTTTTTTTATAATTCTGACTATTTGACCGGTCAACACGGTTGTCTGCTGACGTGACATGATGATGTGTCAGTTTGGATGACGTAGCATGCTGATATGTCAAAATTGAAAAAAATTACATAAAAGACACTAAGTTTTCATTTTTTTTTCCAATTTTGACACTAAGTTTATTTTTTATATCAATTTTGACACTTTATTTTTTCGTTCCAAATCGAACACTTTTTTTGCATTTTTGTTCATTTTTGACAATTTTTCATTTGAAACCGTATATTTTTGTGTGAATTTGAAACCATATACATATATTTTTTTCATCTGAAAACCATATTTTTGTACAAACATAATGTTATGGTCTCAGGAATACCAAATGATTGTTTGTTGTATATATTAATGATTTTTGGTTCTTATAGATATATTTCTTCATTTGTTGGAAAAAGTTATAACATTCTAATAATGCATGAAAAATATGATTATAATATTATATATATATATATATATATATATATATATATATATATATATATATATATATATATATATATATATATATATAGTTTGTTATCTATAAATGTGGTGTATTTAATTAGAATTGCCCCATTCATTAGAGATAATCCAATTAAGATATACTCACTTTATAGATAACAAACTAAATATGTATTAATTATATTATAACCGTGTTATATTATAATCATATTTTTCATGTATTATTACGACGTTATAACTTTTTCCAACAAATTAAGAAATATATCTGCAAGAACCAAAAATAATCAATATAAACAACGAACGGTCCTTTGGTACTTAAAGTGAACCTTGTATTTTCGTTTTTCCGATATCACATTAGTTTATTTTACTATGTATTCCACACTTCCAAACTCATTTTAAAGTTGTGTATTTAATGAAAAATACGGTTATAATATAACAATTACATATTTATACATAACATTATGATTTGATTGTAAAAAACCTTATACTTATACCAAAATGTCGTGTTGGTGATTTTATATCATCAAATATTATTTAAGTGTAATAGGATTAAATTTGTTGATCAAAAGTGATCTTGTTGAATATTGAACAAGTTAGGATGGTGTAGGAGTGCGCACTTGTTCAAGTTTTTCAAGATTCAAAGTACATTGTTATTTAGGGGCGAAGCCCCTAAACGAACGTGGGTCCGGGGGCAGCGCCCCTGGGAGCGGGGTCCAAGGGGCAGAGCCTTTTTTCCCTGAGATCCGTTTAATGACAGTTTGGTAGTTTTATGACAGTTTGTAACTGTCTATTGATAGTTTTTAGACAAGAATGATATATCCGTTTTTTGGTCATTTTTCTGGTACATCTTGAAGAACATTTTCACATACATTCTTAGATTTCATTCTCTGAATTTCGTCCAATTGAATGTTCGATCTGTACCATCGAAATACTTCAATTTGATATTGAATCACGATTTTCAGAGAATCCAAACAATCTATTCATCCCCTATTTTCTAACATGTCGTTTTTAAGTGGGAAAAAAATATTTATACGGTTTCAAATATAAAAGAATTATTTATACAGTTTCAAATGAATAATGGTCAATATTGAATAAAATTGGAAAAAATAATATTCGATTTGAAACAAAAAAATAAAATGTCAAAATTGAAAAAAAAAAAATTAAAACTTGTGTCAAAATTGAAAAAATTGAAAACCTAGTATCTTTTGTGTATTTTTTTTTATTTTCAATTTGAACACGTCAGCATGTCATGCCAACATGCCACGCCATCCAAACTGACACGCCATCGTGCCACGTCAACATACATCCCAGTTGATCGGTCAAGTGGCCATAATTATAAAAAATTGGAAACACGGTGTTCAATTTGAGATGAAAAATAATACAGTATCAAAATTAAACTTTCGTATAAACTAAGTGACTTTTGTGATATTTTACCCATATTTAAATGGTTTATTATGATCAACCTTTTTAAAAGCTTTATTAACCGGGCGTACCACAATTCCAATCTATATTCAAGTTTTTCTTTTTAAGCTTGGAATTTGTAAATAAGTTGTATTGAATATATTTTGGTGTGATACCAAGAAACAAAAATAATATTTTGTATTTAATGACGTTGTATTGTTAATGTAAAATTTTTATTGGAATAATTTAGTTCAAATAATATTTTTGATATTATTCAATGTAAACTGCGATAATAAGTTTTATACTAATACTTACAATAGAACTTTACAATAATAGCACACATAAATATTATTTTTAAAATTATAGTACAAATTTACCTTGTAAATTAGGGTTTTGGTAGTATATAATATATTCTATAATTAATAACAACATACGTAAAACATCAAAAAATTTAAGATATATAATTTTATTTGTAAATATATTTTAAGCTAAAATCAGTACTTTTAAAATAACAATGTTAGAAATTTAAAATTTAAGCATATTTAATTTTCTAAAAATAGAATAAATAAAAGTCCCCTAGAAATAGGAAAGTAATTGAGTAAATAATCAATATCCCACATTATTGTGACTGGCATTGCTTCTCAGTGTCAACCAGCTACTATATTTTTACTCATATTATACATATAATCAATCAATCAAATATTTTCCATTTAATTATATATCTAAATAAATAAACAATTTTGGATCAAATTCTTTGATCTAAAGGCTTAAAATTGCTCACATTTTTATTTATAATGTATTCTCATATGAACCATCATTTGAAAGGGTAACTAACTATTAATACTGTTGGAACTATATAAAATATTTTTCGTACACACCTTTCAACATGCCATATAAATTATTCTTTAGTTAGGAATGGACGCAGGATTTCAAAGTAGAGGTTGCAGGTGAAAATCAGAGGTTGCATAATAGTAAAAAAAAAATTTCAAATTTTACACTGACTGAAAAAGTTAGAAGTTGTACGGGCCCCTGTGTTAAGAAAAATAACTATTTAGGATAAAGAACTATCGATTTTATACATATTTCACTGTTTTTTAGGGTTTACTTCACAAAAGAACCATTATATATAATTTTGTTTAGTTTTAGTCCCAATTTTATTTTTTGTTTATTTTTTGTCATTATATTTTAAAAAACGTTTCATATTTGGGCTCTTGACCGGTCACCAACAGATATTAATGATGTGTCGGCAATAACAGAACCATAAACTTCTGCAAGGGATGGTACAGTTTTTTTCGATAAAAAATAATAAGATAATTTATTACAAAAATTAAGATTTCATTAGATATAACAATCCATCACAAAATTTTTTAAATTTGACATCTATACTTCTAACCCAATGACTTTTTCTACCATTGCATTATTCTTGCAATGCCGTTAATAATGACATACATTCAAATCTATAACATAGATATAGATGAGAACTAACAGATTCAAATCTAGAACATAGATACAAATAACCTATCAAAATGAAAAACCTCTAAGTTAAATTCCAAATTTACAAATACTAAGACAATTAGAGGCTGGTATGTTTAATTAATAAAAAAAAGAAGAAGAAACGAAAGTTGATAATTTGGTTTGTTCAATCAAATAAAAGAGAAAAAAAAAAGTTGATAATATGATGTCTTTTGGGTTGTTCAATTAAATTAAAGAGAAAAAAAGTGGATAATGTGATGTCTTTTGGTAACCCATCTTCAATATTCTTTTTGACAACTCCACTAACCTCAAAGAACAATTGACAATGAAATTTAATATATATGCCTAATCGACTATTTTGCAACACAAACGAATACATTAGTTATATGAACTAATGAAAGTTAAGCAAAACATTATATACAAGCTTAATTTCTGCTGCAACTAACTACCTCACATAATTTCCAAAAATAACCCTCACCTATACACCAATAAAGAAAATTAACTACATCTTGTTTGTATTAAAGCTCCATTAAAAAAGAAACAAACCAACTTCTTTTTGCATTTAGATAACTCTTTTTTGTTGATAGTGTTTTTAAAATTCCTTATCAACAAAACCTAAAACACATACACAAAAAACAAACAAATCACACACTAGATCATGTAAAACCTGTTGAAGATCCATCACAAAAAGAACATGTAGATCCACACCAAAATGAGTAAATGATAGATATTTCTTCCATAACATTTAGGCATTTCATATGCACTTTTTAAGCATTTGGTACATTGAAAAAAAGAAACAATACACGTAGCCAATCTCACCTGTTGCAGCCGAGAAGGGAAGAAATAGTGAGGATGAATAGCACCTGTGACTTATAGGTTCTTTATTCCAGCAATGTCCAACTTCCCTTTTCATTTTTCTCTGAATTATTGTAGCATATAGAGGAAAGAAAACAAATGATGTAAGAAACATAGCAGGCGGGTGAGGTGCGTGTGAGCCTTAATTTCCTTCTTCATTGTCTATTACTTTGGTTAACCATGAAAAGAAAGAAAAGAATAAAAATCCTTATCCATTCTAGGTATTGTGAATGAACAATGTAGGTAAGGCCATCTGGTATAACAAAGACGAGCCCCTTCGTGGCCACTAACCACGAATGTGAACACCATCCCGGGTGTTTGTGGTCATTTGTGGTGGGGAGTAGCACTAAATCGAAACCTAGCATGCTTTTTAATCCTTCATCTTCCTCGTCAACTTCTAAGGAGTAGCACTAACAGAAGCTCTACAACATCATATATATATATATTGGTTTTCAAAGATTTTAAGGGGTAGCACGAGCTACCCTGTTACAAGCTGGTGCTGTCCGATTTGACATTTTTCTCGGTTTGCATTTAATCTCAACATTTACGTATGAGTTTGCATTTAGCCCTGACATTTTTTTGTTCCCCATTTGCCATTATTTTTTAGAAAACTTTTCATTTTAGCCGTTGGTCAGTCACAAATAGATATTTTAAAACGTAATAACTTAAAATGAAAAAGGAAAAGACAAAGACAAGAGTTGGAATTGCGACTTCTCATTGAGGGGCAAAACGAGCTAGTAAACCAATGGCTCTATTTTTTGTATTATTAGTGTTTGTTGTATTTAATGTACATGTATTTAAAAAGAAGGAAAAAGACCTAGTGCAAGTCTTGAGTTAGTGACATCTAATACACAATATAACATGCTAATCTTTGAGTCAATCAAAATTGTTAATTCATTCGTAACTCATCTAAGAAACAATCGGTTATTTCTAATGACATATTTGTTGAGAAAACAAATATTTATAAAGAGTCGAAACTACAACTTCTTATTGAGGGGCGGGCCGTGTTAGCTAGTAAATCAACGTTTTTTTTTTTTTTTTTTTTTTTTTTTTTTTTTTTTGTATTTTCAATATTTGTTGTATTTAATGTACATATCTATTTTAAAATGAAGAAAAAAGCCTAATGTAAGTCCTGACTCGGTGACATCTAATAAAAAAAATATGACATGCTAATGTTTGAGCCAATCAAAATTGTTAATTTATTCGTAACTCATCTAATTAGAAACAATTGGTTATTTCTAATGACATATTTGTTGAGAAACCATATATTTCTAAAGAGTCAACACTGCAACTTCTCATTGAGGGGAGGGGTGTGTTAACTAGTAAGTCAATGACTCTTTTTTTGTATTATGAGTTTTTGTTGTATTTAATGTATACATGTATTTTAAAATGAAAGAAAAAGACCTAATATAAGTCTTGAGTCTGTGACATCTAATAAACAATATGACATGCTAATGTTTGAGTTAATCAAAATTGTTAATTCATCCGTAACTCATCTAAGAAACAATTGGTTTTTTCTAATGACATATTTGTTGAAAAACCAAATATTTCCAATAACATATTTGTTGAGAAACCTAAGAAATGACATTTTTGATTGGCTCAAAGATCAGTATGTGTCACACCCCCAAACCTGAACGGCGGAAACATTCAAGGGCGGAGGATGTCATGTATAATATCATAACAATTGAATAGTAAAGAAAGTACACACCACCATAATATATAGTTGAAAAGTTTACATGATTGTTGTATTACATGTTTAAAAAGTCAAATACAATATGATGCTCCAAAAGATGTTACTAACGCCAGAGCATTAGTCCCCAAAAGTAGTTGCTAACCTGGTGTTTAGCGATTTGTTGAGAATACAAGTTATTTCAAAGAAAAAATGTCAACAATTAAGTTGGTGAGTTCATAAGTAGATATTTGTGTAAATGTATGCCATTCGAAAGTTTACGTTTGTTTTCCAGAAAATCCGATATTTTTTTATAAAAGGAGTTATGAATCGTTGTTTGTATGAAATGAATGTATCGAACCAGGAAAAACCTATATTTTCCTAAAAGTGAGGAGCAGTCTTAAATGCCCAAGACTGTAACTTGTAAGTAAATATGTCATACTTAAAATAATGATGTATAATTTTATTAGTAAACAAAACTATAGAGTTTGTATTTTCATGTAAAAATAACTGTAATATTACTTTTCCCGCAAGAATATAATACCATAATAATTGTCTATCCTGTGAGTTTTCATAACCGTACTATGATGATTTTCCTGTAGCGACGTTCTTTAGTCGTCGAAGCGTTATGATATTTGTCACCCCCCAGACTGTAGCTAACAGTTAGGGTGCGGAATCATCAGTACCGTATAGATCTATACATACTTATCACGTTCTCCGGGCGGGCGGAGACTCTGGTTATAAAACATGACTTTCTTGTATACCTTGATAGGTACGATGAAGACGAATGACTCACATATTCTCAATTAAGTCATGTATTTTGAAATGTATATGTTTATGTCCAAAATGATTACCCTTTTCTACAGTATTGATAAAGGCATAATAACGATATGTATTTTCTTTGTGTAAATGTAATGTTATAGTTGAAATGGTTATCCTTGGTATGATGTAGTATGCAAACATATAAATAAAACATATTTCTATTTATAAAACATATTGTATCCCATGAGGGTAAAGTTGTGATGTGTGATGTTTTGCATGTTAACAACTTCATATAATAGTTATAACAATAGTATGAAAAGTATAACAAAAGATTGATGTTTTTCACACGAGTTTAACCGTGTGTTTACTTGTATTCTCCCCCCCCCCCCCCCCCCATTAAAAGTGTTTAAAAGCATTTGAAAGTGTAGTGATAGGGGTATGAACTCACTTGGTAGAAGTGACGATTTGATGAAAACGATAATTTGCTCGGGCAGCACTTCGACCGGAAAGAAGTCGATTTCTTGGAAATCTCGGGGCTTCGAACTTCCGTCAGAACTTGGATATGAAACCGGGGCGTCGGGGTAGTCCCGAGGGGTTAAACACAAAGCAAATGTAGGAGAGAGGATAGAAACGAGCAGCCAAACTCGGAACCCTCGACTTCTATTTATAGGCTGTATTTTCAGGGTTTACGTCGTGAACATGAAGTTGTTCACGTCGTGAGCTCGATCTTATCTCTTCCGTAGACTCGACGTCTGGTAGCCCGACCCTGTCACCCATTAGTCACTAGCTCACGTCGTGAGTTTCTGACAGTGTGGGGTTTCGTGTCTTGAACTTCGGAAATTCATATATCTCATATAGGAGTTCTGATTTTGACGTTCTTTATATCTACGCGTAGGCGAGAATATACTCTACAACTCTCGTTTAGACTTCGTCGGCTAATTTTGACTTTTATTTTTAATATTACATTTTTAACAGGTCGGGACAAGAAAAATCCGTTAAAAATTCATAACTTCTTCATCTGACGTCCGTTTTTGTCTGTCTTTTTACCGTTGTACTACTATTGCCGAGATCTTCGATTCTCGTTTAGGTTGTGTCGGCTAAAACTCGTTCGATCTCTATTTCGAGTTTTTAGCTGTCTACCATTGTATCTGAAACTTAGAAAAATCATAACTTCCTCATACGAAGTCAGATTTGGACGTGCTTTTTATGTATGTTTACGGTTTAATGATATCTACAACTTTCATTTAGATACCGAAGGCTAACAAGTATTTTATTGAAATTTCGCGTTTTATGCTTAACAATGTTTTACAGGTTTTGTTGTGGATCTTCGATTGGTCATAACTTCTTCGATATAACTCGAATTTTAGTGTTCTTTATATTTTTGAAAACCTTGTTACGATATCTACCACTTAGTACATTCACATTGAGATTTTTAACCATTTCATTTTGTCGCTATTTTTATTATCATCTCAAAATAGGTTACAATACTTGACTTTAGGTCATTACATTGACTTGAAATATCGGGTTGTTACAGTATGTCACATCGTGTATTAAAAATATCGGACTCGAGATTTACACTAGGTCTTTTTCCCTTCATTTTAAAATACATGTGTACATTAAACACAACAAACACTAATATATTACAAAAAAAGAGCCATTGACTTACTAGCTAACACGTCCCGCCCTCAAAGAGAAGTCGTAGTTTCGACTCGTGCCTTCATTTTTCCCTTTTCCCTTTTTCATTTTAAGTTATTATGTTTTAAAATACCTATTCGTAACTGGCTAGGGATAAAATTTTTTTTTCTAAAAAAATAAACGGAAAATAAGGAACAAAAAAATGTTGGGGCTAAATGTAAACTTATATGTAAATGTTGGAGCTAAATGCAAAATGATTAAAATGCCAACCGACACGTCATCATGACCTGTTGGTGACCAACTAAGGGCTCGAAAATGAAAAGTTTTCTAAAATATAATAACAAATGAGGAACAAGAAATAAAGTTAGGGCTAAAACAAAACAATGTTGTATATTGTATATATAATGAATTTTGTAGCATTAACCATTTTTTTGGGTACAAGATTTATCATTAAACTTGCATTTGGTGTTCAAGAAAATATCATTTTGACATACCATTGGAGGCCTAGCCAATTTACATATTCAAAAACACTATTAAACTACCATTTGATGTTAAAAAACACCATTACACTCACAATATCACAATTTATATATGATTTATCATTAAACTAACTTTGCTACACATTTAGTAACTTTTATCTTTCTAAGCCATCATTAATTTTCTATTTATCTTCTCTGGCCTACACAACCTTCATCGGGATCCATAAGATAATGGAAGACGAAGTTTGTTCCTAGAGGTGGATGCTGGCCATGTGAGGTGGACATTGGTGGTGGGATCGGATGGTGTTGGTCGAAGAAAATGACCTTTATATAGTTTAATACTGTAGTAAATTGGGTACGAAAAAAATAGAATAATAAATTGTGAACAAAAAACATTAACCAGCGATACGTGATTAAAGCGATAGGTTTTGACTTTTGAACAACCGGTGTGAATTTAGTGGTAAGTTGTATCTCGTAATTATCCAAAAAAAAGTCACTTTGTCAACGGGTCCATGTACCGAAGAATCAAAAACACATAAAGGTTAAATTGAATCGTTTGCTACTTGTATATTAAATGAAATTTTTTTTTTCATTATACGAAATAAACACAGAAAAAGGAAGAAAATTAAAACTCACAAGCCCTTTAAATCCTTCAAGTTATTACTTCAGTTATACGTGTTGTGTTTGATGAATGATAATTATTATTATTCGTATAACTATAATTTATATCTCCACAATTTTGGATGACTCCATGAAACCATAATTGACTACAACAAACAAAATCATCCAAATAATAAGATTACTTTAGCAAAATTATTCTCAGGATCTCTAAATATTTCTGAAAAGTCGAATTCAAAATCTAATGGAAGTCGGAACCTGGCGTGAAAATGGAAAGATTAGGCCACCCATTCCCTCCGTCGCAGCTGCTCGATTCCCCTCTTCCGCCTCCACTTCCGCTCTGATTATGATCATTATTCATACTCAAATAGTCCCTCCGGAATAACTCCGCCACCGGAGTTCCAACCAATCTATCCTCTCGAGCTTCATCACCCATATTCGGTTTCAACCCATCTACAAAACCCCCAAATTGCGCCCCTTGATTCAATCTCAACAGCGAGTTGAAACTTTCACCGTTTATTTTACTTTGGTTATTACCAAACCCAAAAATCGGTAAGGGTTCTGGCTTCAAATGAGCTGGCGGCGGCGGAGGCGGTGGCTGCGGCGGTGGAGTTGTTACAGGCGAATCAGGAGACGAAGAACTAACAGGACGTTTACTGGAATTTGAAGATCGTTTATTGGTTTTACGAGTACCACCACCGATTGGGATGTTACGGAGAGTTCCGCCTTTGGTCCAATAACGTCGACAGTTCTTACAGTAATGGCGAGGCTGCGAGAGATTGTAGTTGTTGTAATAGCAGAATTTTGTGTTGCTGGATTCGCATCTAGGGCAATCAAGATGTTCGTGCTCTGGAAACTGAGGGTTCATAGTCATCGGCAAAGAGTAGGTCGATGGATCCTGATGCATTTTTGGGTCAAAATCGAAGCATATGTTGTTTGATAAAATTGGGAAATTGGATTGGCGAGAGAAAAGAACGATGGAAGATATTTTATTGGGGCGCTTTTAGATAACGTAGATGAATTTATCAGGTTGGATTAAAGATGGCGATGGGTGTCCGCGTGAAAATGACGACCACCACCAGTCTCCTCTCCCTCATGATGAGCTTCATCACATGACTCACTCAAAGTCAAACATTCCGGCTTTAAACCAATGGGGTGCGTCGGCTACTATGAATTTTTTTCAAGAGAAGTTAAGCCTTTGCCCTTTGGTATAACCGTTTATATATTTTGTTGAATAATAATAATAAGGTATATAATATAATTAAACAACAATAACATACTTCACAATCCTATTAAAATGGGGGTAGGAATGGGAGTAGAGAAATATTCATGTTTCGGTTGAGCCAATGCATCATATAGATGGTGTCCGGCATGTGTGAGAACGAGGGTTTGGAAATGAAGAAAACGAGTGTGGTAAGTCAAAGTGAAAATATATACATGAGTAAAAATCATAGGACTAACATATGAATTTGAGACTAGGTACGGGTAGGGGTGATAAATAGGACAATTGTGTTGTATTTTTTTTGGACAAGAAACCATACGTCAACATTTTATGTAATACGAACACAATATGAATGATGTCGTGTTTTTTTAACCAACATGAAAAATAAATCAATTAAAAAAACGACAAACATGACATGACATGACTAAATTAACATTAGTTTATTTTTTTTGAACGACAAAAACTTTAAATAAAAAACTAGCTAGATGTTAGCAAAAAAGAACAATATAGTTCAAAATTACATGATGAGATTTTTGACCCATGCAATCCAAATATGTTTGGCCTTATTATTTCTATGATAAAACCATTTAAAAACAAAAACTACAATATCACCAAACATGAAAGCTTTTTTATATTATTGCTATTGGAAAACCATAGCGTTTCTATAAGACCACCAAACCCAAAGAAGTGTAAAATAAAAACCAATTCCAAGATTTTTCGTTTAAACTGGAGCACCATTAGCAATTCAATCCATTGAAACATATATGCTATGTTTGAAAAGTAAGGAATATGCATGTCTATCAAAACACACCTTCTTTTCCATATCGCATAAGTCAAATTACAAGTGAAGAACAAATGATCGACATCTTCTAAATGGCAAGAACAAATAGGACACAGAGTCGAGTCAATGTCAATCTCTCTTTTATTTAAGTTCACTCGAGTAGGAAGACAATCAAAAACTAAACGCCAAACAAAAATGTTGACCTTATAGGAAGAAACTTGTTCCACCTATATGTTAATATTTGGGAAAAATACACTATCAATCTACGGTCGCGTCGATCTGACTGTGAAATTACCCGACGAATCCAAATAACATCTCCATCTATTTAATGATTAAGTGATGGTGTCCTCCTCTAGCAAAGACATCAAAGTCTAAAGTTGAGTGCTCTGTTCACCACCCCCGAATATCACGTCTCAAAGAAGATCTCTAATTCTGCATAAACAGAAGTCTTTGACAGCCGCATTTTGACTGTTTATAAGAGCGGACAATCTAGGAAAATGTTTTTGAAAGGGTTTGTTTCTACACCAAAAATATGTCTAAAATTGCGCATCCGCCCCATTCCTTACAACTCTACTCATAGAATATAATTAAGTAATTTTCCTGTCATGTAACAGACTGATCACACCCAAAATCCCAGTCCATACCCCCCTTCGCCCACTTCTACCATGATTCCTATCAAATCCACCCAACAACCCATACCAAGCTTTAATGACTCTAACCCACAGAGAGTCAGAATTATTAGAAAACAACACCATTACTTATATAACAAAGCAAAATTAACAGAGGACTAACTCCCACCATCTAAACCCCCATTACATATAGAGTTTAAAATAACATCTCACTTCACCCAACTTAACTTCTATTTCTATGGTTTGCACCCCAAAAGAATATAGCCCAGATGGATTCCAAAGATTAAGCAACACCAACTGGAAGTCTAAACAACGACATGTAGTAAATCCCCAAACTCCCAAGAACTAACTTAAGCAGCGTAAGACAACCCCATATGGAAAGCATTTTAAGTTTCCACTTTAAAAGAAGTTTATGGAAACGATCCACGACCACTTTCTAGCCGTTCGATCTTGACATGATATCACTAAATGGCAACCCAAGATACACAAAAGGAATGGCTAATGCCCTACACCAATGATAGCTACCATAGACTGAGTATCTGCTAAATCAACCCCCACTCCAAAAGGATTAGACTTCTGAAGGTTTAATTTCAAACCAGAAGCCAAGTAATAACAACGAATGATACTAATAAGATTTTTTATGTTATCCATGTTGCATTCAGCCATAAAAAGTGCATCATATGCATTAAACAGATGGGAAATAAGCATGTTGTTCTCCTTAACCTGAACACCTCTAATAACTCCATGTAACATTGCATCCTCCATAGCTACATGAAGACCCTCCATAGCTATAATAAAGAAGAAAGGAGAAAAAAATGTCTACTTGACTCAAACCACGACCCAATTGAAACTCCGAAGTTAAACTTCCATTTAGAGAAACCGAAGATCTAGCAGACTGTAGACATACTCTAATCCACCCCCATCCTAACGGATCCAAATCCCATGAAACACATTACCTGATCTAAATAATCCTAAATCAAAGAATCATAGGTTTTTTCAAAGTCAACTTTGAAAAACATCATTTTTATGTGCATCCAATCAACTATTTCATTCACCATCAACAGAACATCAAGGATTTGGCCACCCTTGATAAAAGCAGACTGTTCCACACTAACAACATCACCAACAACCACCACTAACGTATTAGCTAACAACTTGAAAATAATTTTATATTGCAAGCCAATTAAACTAATAGGCTTAATATCCTTAACATTAGCCGAGCTATCCACCTTCGGAATAAGAGTAATAGAGGAGGAATTACAACCATTATGAATCATCCCTGTATCACAAAACTCTTATACAAAGTCGAAAAAACATCATTTTTTTAACACATCCCAATACTTTTTTTTTTAAAAACCTAAAGGAAAAACCATCCGAACCTGGAGCTCGATTACCGCCACATAACCAAAATACTGGCCTAACTTTGACTTCAAAAAGCTGCAACTTTATCTTATTGGGAATTGAAACCTCTAAGGCCTTAAACTTAGGACTACGATGAAGAATATGAACCCCCTCAGACAGCTTAAATCTCTTAGTGTAATAGTCGAAAAAAATATGCCTTACTACCACTGGATCTAAAAGCCACACTCCATCCACTAAAAAACCACAAATCATCATCCGTCTCTTTATCGTCTTGAGCAAAATGTGAAAAAACTTTGAATTTTCATCACTTTCCACACCCCATTTTATTCTCAACTTCTGTAACACATCTTCCATTTCACAAGCCTCAATATCACGAATTTATAAGTACATCCCGCCTCTCATTAGAACAATCAATGGAAGTGCTCCATATATAAATATTTTTGTCAATAGCATCCTACCTTTGCATCAAATCATTTTTTTGACCAACCTTTTCCGCCTGCATAGAAGCTTGCCACTGCTTTATTCTTCCTTTAACAAATTTCAACTTATTTTTGAAAAAAAAGAAACTTGCTTTCTCCTTATTTTCCTTGGAAATCAATCATATCATGTAGAACAACAACATCAAACTCCTCCATACCCAACCAAGAATTAAACAAGTTGAAGGTCGTAGGTGTCACTCCTTCCCCGACCGATGGCGGAAATGCCGAGTGGTGACAATATATACATAGATTACCCAAATCACAGAGCACAAACCATAACTATCTATTAAACGAAACCTATCTATCTTCAAGCTGACAGTCCTTGCTTGCCTTGATCCTTACTTCATCCTAGTAACACATGCGATTTTTGGAAATGTCAACGTGATGTTGGTGAGTTCACAGGTTTTGAGATAGATACATGATAAAATTTCTTTGAAAACTTTCTAAAATTTTTTTACAATAATTAAAATCATTTTCTTAAATTCCTGGTTTCCTATGTTTTATTATATTATCTCTTATCTTATTAGATTTTTAGGATATTTTGCTAATCCTATCTTTATAGGATGCTTTACCAATCCTAACTTACTATCTTTGTAGGATATTTATCGATCCTATCTTATTATATTTTAGGATATTTTACCAATCATAACTTACTATCTTTGTAGGATTTTTATTGATCCTATCTTATTATCTTTTAGGATATTTTAACAATCCTAATTTACTATATTTGTAGGATTTTTACCTATCCTATCTTATTATCCTTTAGGATATTTTATTAATCCTAACATATTTTATCTATCACTCTAAGAAATCCCTCTTGGTAGTCGAATCTCTAAGGTAGTTGTAATGTATTACCACGAGCCCCCATAATCGATGCTGTTTGACTAGTGATTCCCCACACGACGTTTCATTAGATGTCGAATAGTGATTAATAAGAAAGTTATCTAGCCAGGATTGTAGCTTGCAATCGCAGGTGGGGGTGTCAAACCCCGTATAGATCTATACATATTTTTTTGGATCTCGAAAGATTGACGATTACAGGTTCGGGGTAGCCAAATTTAATCAGGACAAAGATCAATAATAACAACTAACTAACACATTAACCTTAGGTATTTTATATTTTATCTTTCTTTATTGGTGATTTCCTATAACTATCATAATATAAACCCCTTTAATTTTATATTTGATAATTGTACCTTTTAGATCTCATAATTATTTAGTGTGTGTGTGTGTGTATATATATATATATATATATATATATATTATATATATACATCCTAATTATGATTAATTTGAAAACTTGAATGTTTGGGTAGAGTAACGATTAGGTACAATGCATATCCATAGATTTGACCAACATTACTTGTAGGTATTATGTTATCCTAGGAAATTGGCCGTTATAACATCTAGGTAATATCTCTTCCTAGACTATCCTCTCCCCTCCCCCGTAAAACTTATAAAATAGTAAAATGGGGCTGTGAACTCACTCTAGTAGCTTAATCTGAAGCATCCATGCTACTGCACCCGAAGCTTTGCACCATTGGGATGTAACACCCGAATTCCCAGGTATATTAATTATTCCTTTTATTTTTGGAGATTGAGAGGGGACTCGGTGAGTTGGTGTGTAAACTCGCCGAGTATGGTCGCGGATTAGTATCCGGGTTTACAACCGGACTCGGCGAGTTCATGAGTGGACTCGGCGAGTCCATGCTGTTTAATGAAACCCTAATTTCCTGGGTTTGAGACCTATTTAAAGGCCCTTAGGGCCGTCATTTGCGGCTACCAAACCCCAGAGAGAAACCCTAAGAGATCTAGAGTGTTTGTGAGGAAGGAGAGGCCATTCTTGATCATTTTGTTGGTGTATTTGCAAGAAAGAGGTGGCCAAGGCAAGAGGAGGCCAAAGGAGGTGCGATTTTGGTGACTTCAGAGTTCATAGAGTTCATATTGAGGTATTTATTCGGACCTTCTTCAGTTTTGGCGTTGATTCTTAGAGTTAGGGTTTTCTAACCCCTTTAGAGGATGGATAAGTGGAGCAATTGGTCCTTTCTTGAGTCTATGCTTTGGATCTGGACCCAAAGAGGTCCAGAGACCTTAACCCTTGGAGCTTTATGAGCTATTTTGGGAGCCATGAGCTTAGGATGTCATTTTTGGGGCTAAATCACCAAGTTAGACCATTTAGATGTTATATGAGTGTCAAGGTTTGAACTTTACGTGAGTATCATGCTTGGGAAGGTCAGATCTATGAATTAAAGGAACAGATCTGAACTCATGAGGTCTATGGAGTTTGTGCATGGCATAAACTCGTCGAGTCCAAAGATCAGACTCGGCGAGTAGGGTGAGGGTTTCCCGTAAATCACTCAGTGAGTAGACTTGCCGAGTTGGGAAATAACTCAGTGAGTCAGAGAGAGTTAGGGGATTGGAGTTCAAGGCGGAACTCGCCGAGTTGTTCTTGAAACTCGGCGAGTTGAGTCAGGGTGGCCCCACGATTCATGCCAGGTGTGACTCGTCGAGTAAGGGGAGGGACTCGACGTGCCAAGAGGGTCTAAGAGAGTCAGTAGACACGTGTATACTCGCCGAGTCGCCCAAGTGCACTCGACGAGTCGGGTCAAAGTTGACCATTGACTTTTGTTGACTTTTTGTGTTTGGTCAACAATGTGGCCTTTGAGCTGATAAAGGGGTAAAATGGTCTTTTGCCTAGAGAGGGTTGAGTCTAGTTTCGAGAGTTATATTTATGAGAATATTTGCTTTGTGTAATTAGGCGGAGGCTAGATCATATTTCTACCGAGTCAGAGATATACCGAGACATCTGAGGTGAGTCTTCTCACTATACTTTACCTAGTGTGGTAACAGAGTTATGTGACAGAGTATTCTAGAGATATATGCCAGTGTATTTTCATGATATTATGTGTTGTGATTTATTGTGATATGTGATATGCATGATTTAGAGTTTATAGAGTTAGGACCAGAGTGTCCACAGAGTTATGGGACCAAGAGGGTCCCACAAAGATATTCGACCAGAGGGTCAACAGAGTTACAACCTTAAGTGGCTGATTTGTGTTTATGTGGTATTTTGGGGAACTCACTAAGCATTTATGCTTACAGTGTTATGTGTGATGTTTCAGGTACCCGTGATGATCGCGGGAAGGCGCCGGCATGACTCGTACACACGCACACCGGAGTTTATATGTTTTGATATTGGGATTTTGTATTGAGATAATGATGATACAATGTTTTTAAATGTGGATGTGAATGAAATTAAATGGTTTTTAAAATGCGAAAAATTGTTTAAACTTTTACGGTGTTACAAGTTGGTATCAGAGCCTTGGTTTGAGGGATTCGGATGCATCTTCGGGCGTATCTGAACTCAAACTGAGGATCTGAGAAGAATTTTGGTAATAAAGTAAGTTTTTGTTGGAAAGAGTAAAAAGAGTTTTGAGATAAACAGAGTAGAGCCGTGTGTACGATCAGCCTGCGCCCGAACGGTGATTTCCCAAAATACCCTTTCAATAAGTGTTATCAGATATGTTATGTTATGCTATATGATGAATTATGATATGCATGCTAGAGTAGAATAGGTATTCTTATTAGGACTAGAGTGTCCTGATATATGATGCCTTAGTCTAGGGGTTTTTGCTGCTAGAAATGTTTGAGAGTGTTTAGATAGCAGCGAGGTGTTTATGAGATATCTACTTATGAGCAGCACATGATTAAGAGAGTAGAATGCTTGGAAATGTGGGACTTTGGGAGGAGGACTTGGGATGAATGCTGAGTCGGTGTGGTCGGTAGTATTGGGCCTGTACTACCGAAGGCACCGAGCCAGTGCGCAACCCAAGTAAGAATCCTTAGGGTACCAGGAACCAAGTGGGATTAGGGGTATCGAGTGTGTGCACGCTCAAGCGAGTCTTGATATTTTGTGTTGTATTTCAGAGAGATATCATGGTGGGAACATGCCATAGACCAGGGACTAGTGGAGGGGGTGTGAGCGACGAGGAGCTCCGCCAGATGATTCATGATGAGGTGGCGGCTGCCATCCGCGCTGAGATTCCAGAGATGTTTGGGTCTATCAATACCACCCTGATAGAGACATTTGATGAGAGATACGCTGCTCTTTCTGATGCTGCTGTTGCTGCGGCCACTGCAGTTGTAGCTGCGGCTAGACCGCAGGGTGGTGATGCGTTGCTGTTCCAGGAGTTCAGCAACACAAAACCACCGGAGTTTGATGGGACCCAGGACCCGATTGCAGCGATGAGGTGGATTTCAGACATTGAGGGGTGTTTCTTTACTTGCTCATCTCCTAAGCATTTGAGAGTCCGGTTCGCGCTGAACCAGCTTCGCTTGGGAGCAAAGGACTGGTGGAAGTTTGTGACGGCGCATTATACGCCTGCTGAGCTTGCTGCAGTGACCTAGGAGAGGTTCACTGCTATGTTTCGAGACGAGTACGTTCCCCAGGTGGAGAGGGAGTGTTTGGCCCATGAGTTTTTGACCCTCAAGCAGGGTACTGAGTGTGTCACAGTGATTACGAGGATGTTCCATGAGCGGGCGATGTTCTGCCCAGAGCACGTGTCCTCCGAGCAGGCACATATGAGCCGTTATCTGAGCATTTTGAGGAGGGATATTCGGGAGTTTGTGGCGAACTCGACGTACCGAACATTTGATGAGCTTCAGGCAAATGCCCGGAAGAAGGAGATAGAGCTGGAGACTCAGGCTAGGGAGGAGGCTGAGTCTCAGGGGAGGGATCGGCGACCGGCGCAGTCTCAGCCGGTAGCCAAGCAGGCCAAGCCCGTTGATTCGAGATCTAGGGGTCAGAAGGGCCGCACTTGTGGTAAGTGCGACAAGAGCCACGATAGGGTGTGCAGAGCGGGATCTTGCTACAAATATGGCAAGGAGGGGCATATGGCTAAGGATTGCCCCAAGGGGTTTGCAATGTGTTTCCACTACAACTAGACCGGACACCGCAAGGCAGAGTGTCCACAGTTGTGAGGTACAGCTCAGGGAGCACCTCAGGGATCTGCCCCTGCTGCTATCAGAGCTGCTGAGAGCCGGCTAGTGAAGGCCTAGGTACCGAAGGCACGAGGGAGAGCCTTTCAGCTGACTACAGAGGAGGTCCGCGCTGCGCCCGACGTTGTGGCTGGTATGTATCCTTTCTTGTATTTATTCTGATGTTGGGATATAGTGTTTATTTTATGTTATGTGTAGGTACTTTTCTTGTAAATTCTGTACCTGCCTTGGTGTTATTTGACTCGGGTGCGAGTCAGTCTTTTGTATCTTTGGCTTTTAGTCAGCGCATCAGTATTAGTCGAGAGGCATTGAGTCGACCTCTGAGGGTTTCCATAGCTGAAGAGAGGACGGTGTATGCCGCCGAGGTAATCCGAGGATTGTACTCGAGATTTTCGGCGTAGGGTTCCCGATTGATTTGGTTCCTATTGCGATGGGGGATGTCTGTGTCATCGTGGGCATGGAATGGTTGAGCAGAGTGGGAGCAGTTATCGACTGCAAGAGACAGCTGGTGACCATACGAGACCCTAGTGGGGGAGCTCTTTCGGTGTACGACGAGGGTACACGTGCTGGGTCAGCATTTTGTTCGGCCTCCAGAGCGAGACAGAGTCTACAGCAGGGCTGTAGGGGATTTGTGGCATATGTGATGGATGCGAGGGTTGATTCTGAGAGACCGAAGTCGGTTGATGAGGTCCCGATAGTGCGTGAGTTTCCGGATATGTTTCCATAGGAGTTTCCAGGTGTGCCTCTGGAAAGGCAGGTAGAGTTCAGTATCGATTTGGTTTCGGGAGCTGCGCCTATCGCCTTGCGCCTCCAGAGATGCAGGAGTTATCCTTGCAGCTCCAGGAGCTGCTGGGGAAGGGGTTTATTCGGCCGAGTAGTTCGCCATGGGGGGCGCCTATCCTTTTTGTCAAGAAGAAGGATGGTTCACACTGTATGTGCATTGATTACCAGGAGTTGAACAAGCTAACGGTCAAGAACCGTTACCCGTTGTCGAGGATCGACGATTTGTCCGATCAGTTGCAGGGAGCATCTTGGTTCTCCAAGATCGATTTGAGGTTTGGGTATCATCAGGTGAGGGTGCGAGATGAGGATGTCCGGAAGACAGCATTCCGGACTCGTTATGGGCATTACGAGTTCGTGGTGATGCCTTTTGGACTCACCAACGCACCGGCGGTGTTCATGGATCTCATGAACAGAGTGTGCAAACTGATGTTGGATCGCTCGGTGATCGTGTTCATCGACGAAATATTAGTGTATTCGAGGTCCAAAGAGCAACATGAGGAGTATTTGAGGGAGATCCTTGGAGTCCTGAGATCGGAGAGGCTTTATGCCAGATTCTCCAAGTGTGATTTTTGGTTGCGAGAGGTCCAGTTCCTAGGGCACCTCGTGAACCAGAAAGGGATATTGGTCGATCCGGCCAAAATTGAGGCAGTGATGAGTTGGGAGGTGCCGAGGTCACCTACCGAGATCAGGAGTTTCCTAGGGTTGGCTGGTTATTATCGGAGATTTATCAGGGATTTCTCCAAGATCGTCGTGCCACTCACCAAGTTGACCCGGAAGGGTGTTGCTTTTTCCATGGGGTCCAGAGCAGTAGGCCTCCTTTGAGACACTTCGCCAGAGATTATGCGAAGCTCTGGTGTTATCCCTCCCGGAGGGGATGGATGATTTCGTAGTGTATTGTGACGCGTCGATATCTGGGATGGGAGCGGTGCTGATGCAGAGAGGGCATGTCATAGCATATGCATCGAGGCAGCTGAAGCCTCATGAGACGAGGTATCCCACCCACGATTTGGAGTTGGGGGCGGTGGTGTTCGCCCTCAAGATCTGGCGTCACTATCTGTATGGGGTTCGGTGTGCCATATACACGGACCTTAAGAGCCTGAAGTATATAATGGATCAGCCCAACCTGAATATGCGCCAGAGGAGATGGTTGGATGTGGTGAAGGATTACGATTGTGAGATCCTGTACCACCCGGGCAAGGCTAATGTTGTAGCCGATGCACTGAGCCGTAGGGCGGAGAGCGCCCTGATGCGAGATGTTTGTTTGAGATTGACGGTGATGACTCCGGTGTTGGACACTATTCGTGGGGCCCAGGTTGAGTTCGTGAGGCCAGAAAGCCAGAAGAGAGAGCGAGTTGTCGGGATGGTATCAGAGTTCGTTACCGATAGCCGGGGGCTTATGACATTTCATGGTCGGATATGGGTACCGTTTGTAGGCGGGACGCGTACCATTTGGATGGCAGAGGCTCATCGATTGAAATTCTCGATCCATCCCGGGGCCACTAAGATGTATTTGGATCTGAAGAGGGAGTATTGGTGGCCCAGTATGAAGAGGGATGTCGCATGTTTTGTGGAGAGATGCTTGACCTGTCGTAGGGTTAAGGCCAAGCACCAGCGTCCACATGGTAAGCTGCAGCCGTTAGAAATTCCCGAGTGGAAATGGGAACAAATTACGATGGATTTTATCACCAAATTGCCAAGGACTGCGAGAGGTGTTGATGCAATTTGGGTGAATGTGGACAGGTTGACGAAGAACGCTCATTTCCTTGCTATCAGTGAGAGCTCTTCCGCGGAGAGGTTGGCAGAGATGTACGTGAGAGAGGTGGTATCACGACATGGAGTGCCGATCTCGATTGTCTCAGACCGAGATGTACGTTTCACTTCCAGATTCTGGAAGAAGTTTCATGAGGAATTGGGTACGAGACTACATTTTAGTACCGCATACCACCCACAGACTGACGGGCAGAGTGAGCAGAAGATTCAGACGCTCGAAGATATGCTCCGAGCATGTGTACTAGATTTCGGCGGGAGTTGGGACACATACTTGCCCTTGGCAGAGTTTTCCTACAACAACAGCCATTATTCGAGCATTGGTATGCCACCCTTTGAGCTGTTGTATGGGAGGAGGTGTCGGACCCCCATTTGCCAGGGAGAGGTAGGGCAGTGTGTGATGGGTAGTACAGAGATCGTACTTCAGACGACAGAGCAGATTCAGCAGGTCAAACAGAGGTTGTTGATTGCCCAGAGTCGTCAGAAGAGTTATGCGGACAGGCGCCGGTTCGAGCTCGAGTTTCAGGTCGGCGACTTCGTGCTCCTGAAGGTCTCTCCTTGGAAAAGAGTGATTCGATTCAGGAAGAGGGGCAAGTTGGGGCCCCGATATATTATTCCTTTCAGGGTAGCTTACCGTTTGGAGTTACCTGCAGAGTTGGGTTAGATCCATGACACTTTCCACGTGTCGCAGCTGAGAAAGTGTATAGCCGATGAGTCGATAGTGGTGCCAATAGAAGATATTCAGGTGGATGCGAGCCTGAACTATATTAAGAGACCGGTGGCGATTAGGGATTGGAAGATCAAGGTTTTGAGGAACAAAGAGGTGCCTCTGGTGCAGGTCCAGTGGCAACATCGGAAAGGGTCGGAGTTGACTTGGGAGTCGGAGCATGAGATGCGGGAGCAGCATCCAAAGTTGTTTGCAGAGTGAGACTTCGAGGGCGAAGTCTAATTCTAGTGGGGGAGAATTGTAACACCTTGATTCCCAGGTATATTAAATATTCCTTTTATTTTTGGAGATTGAGAGGGGACTCGGCGAGTTGGTGTGTAAACTCGCCGAGTATGGTCGCAGATTAGTATCCGGGTTCACAGCCGGACTCGGTGAGTTCATGAGTGGACTCAGCGAGTCAACGCTGTTTAATGAAACCCTAATTTCCTGGGTTTGAGACCTATTTAAAGGCCCTTAGGGCCGTCATTTGCGGCTACCAAACCCCAGAGAGAAACCCTAAGAGATCTAGAGTGTTTGTGAGGAAGGAGAGGCCATTCTTGATCATTTAGTTGGTGTATTTGCAAGAAAGAGGTGGGCAAGGCAAGAGGAGGCTGAAGGAGGTGCGATTTTGGTGACTTCAGAGTTCATAAAGTTCATATTGAGGTATTTATTCTGACCTTCTTCAGTTTTGGTGTTGATTCTTAGAGTTAGGGTTTTCTAACTCCTTTAGAGGATGGATAGTGGAGCAATTGGTCCTTTCTCGAGTCTATGCTTTGGATCTGGACCCAAAGAGGTCTAGAGACCTTAACCCTTGGAGCTTTATGAGCTATTTTGGGATCCATGAGCTTAGGATGTCATTTTTGGGGCTAAATCACCAAGTTAGACCATTTAGATGTTATATGAGTGTCAAGGTATGAACTTTACATGAGTATCATGCTTGGGAAGGTCAGATCTATGGATTAAAGGAACAGATCTGACCTCAGGAGGTCTATGGAGTTTGTGCATGGCATGAACTCGTCGAGTCCAAAGATCATACTCGGCGAGTAGGGTGAGGGTTTCCCGTAAATCACTTAGTGAGTAGACTTACCGAGTTGGGAAATAACTCAGTGAGTCAGAGAGAGTTAGGGGATTGGAGTTCAAGGTGGAACTCGCTGAGTTATTCTTGAAACTCGGTGAGTTGAGTCGGGGTGGCCCCACGATTCATGCCAGGTGTTACTCGTCTAGTAAGGAGAGGGACTCGACGTGCCAAGAGGGTCTAAGAGAGTCAGTAGACACGTGTAGACTCGCCGAGTCGCCCAAGTGCACTCGACGAGTCAGGTCAAAGTTGACCATTGACTTTTGTTGACTTTTAGGGTTTGGTCAACAATATGGCCTTTGAGCTGATAGAGGTTGTAACACCGTGAATTTCAAAAATATTTTTCGCAATATAATAAAACATTTCTCATTTAATTTCATAAAAACATTAAGTTTCAAATTCCAATCTGTATCATACAATTCCCAAGATCACATAAATATATCAAAAGTCCCCTGCGTGTGTACAGATCAAGCCGGCGCCTTCCCACGGTCATCGCTAGTACCTGAAACAACAACACTAACACTGTAAGCACGAAGCCTAGTGAGTTCCCCAAAATACTACACATAAAACACATATTAGCCACTCGAGGCTATAACTCTATGGGTCCGTGCACCCAACTCTGTGAACCCTCAGGTTCTAACTCTAGGAACCTTCCGGTTCCAACTCTGTAATCATGCACAACATAAATCACATAGAAATAATGCAGTACAACACATAGCATACACATAACGTACATACACTAACACATAGCTCTGATTACCTACTCAAGGTAAAGTATGATGAGAAGACTCACCTCGCGTGTCTCGGTATCTCACGAATCCTGGAAATCCCTCGTGCTCGATCCTCCGAGCTCTAATCCTCCTATAACATCACATGACTCTAATTAACACTTTTTATTTCAAAGGTTGACTATCCCTAAGAAGTCAACACAGGTCAACGGTCAACGGTCACTTTGACCGGACTCGGCGAGTGCACACGGCAACTCGGTGAGTCTAGACGTTCTCACCAACTCTCTAGGATTCCCTTTCTACACGTCGAGTACTCCCCTGACTCGACGAGTTTCACCTGGCAGAAAATCGCGGGGCCACCCCGACTCAACTCGCCGAGTCTCAAGAACGACTCGGCGAGTCCCAGCTCGACTCAGCCCACTGACAACCCTCTCTAACTTGCCCTGACTCACTGAGTCAACCCATGACTCGACTGGACCACTCACTGGCCGGTCCAAGGCAATCTTCAAGCTACTCGCCGAGTCTGCTCATCGGACTCGGCGAGTCTATGCCATGCAATCACTCAAACTTGCTTCTAAGGTCAGATCTATTCCAACAATTCATAGATCTGGCCTTCCTAGACTGATTCACCACGTAAAGCCCCAGACTTGATGCATAAACAACCTCTATATGACCATATATGAAGAATTATCAACAAATCTCACTACTCAAGGTCATAACCTCCATTGTTGTCTATAAAGCTTGATGAATGAGGCTCTCTGGACCTCTATGGATCCAGATCCGAAGTCTCATCACTAGCAAGGGACTATTTGGCCATCAAATCAACTCAACAAGGTCACAAGAAACCCTAAAATCAATTATACTTCACAAAACAGGAGATGGGCCGAAATCATACCTTTAGATTGAAGGGCTAAGCTTCAAATCCACCGAATAGCAGTCTCCTTTGCCTCCTCTTGGCTAGAACCTCCCTCTTCTTTGCTAAATAACACACAAATGTCAAGAAATGCTTCCTTTCTCTCTCAAATCGCTAAAGCACTCTAGGGTTTCTCTCTATGGACTGTTGGGTGCAAATGACGGCTATAAGGCCCTTTAAATAGGTCCCAAACTCGAGAAATTAGGGTTTCATTAAACAGTGTGGACTCGCCGAGTCCATATCCTGGACTCGCCGAGTCCAGACGAATCCCGCGTCCAGAAACGCGACCCTACTCGGCGAGTCTGAGCTCCAACTCGCCGAGTCCCCTCTCAAAACACCAAAAATCAAAACAATAAAATACCTGGAAATCCGGGCTGTTACAGAGGGGTAAAATGGTCTTTTGCCTAGAGAGGGTTGAGTCTAGTCCCGAGAGTTATATTTATGAGAATATTTTCTTTGTGTAATTAGGCGGAGGCTAGATCATATTTCTACCGAGTCAGAGATATACCGAGACATCTGAGGTGAGTCTTCTCACTATACTTTACCTAGTGTGGTAACAGAGTTATGTGACAGAGTATTCTAGAGATATATGCCAGTGTATTTTCATGATATTATGTGTGGTGATTTATTGTGATATGTGATATGCATGATTCAGAGTTTATAGAGTTTGGACCAGAGGGTCCACAAAGTTATGGGACCAAGAGGGCCCCACAAAGATATTCGACCAGAGGGTCAACAAAGTTACAACCTTAAGTGGCTGATTTGTGTTTATGTGGTATTTTGGGGAACTCACTAAGCATTTATGCTTACAGTGTATGTGTGGTGTTTCAGGTACCAGTGATGATCGCGGGAAGGCGCCGACATGACTCGTACACACGCACACCGGAGTTTATATGTTTTGATATTGGGATTTTGTATTGAGATAATGATGATACAATGTTTTTAAATGTGGATGTGAATGAAATTAAATGGTTTTTAAAATGCGAAAAATTGTTTAAATTTTTACGGTGTTACATGGGAGGACTTCCAAAATAGCTTGAGAGATAGAGAAGGAGAGTGTTTTGGGTGTTAAGAAACCAGAAAGTGAACACCTCTATTTTTAGTGCTTGTGCATGCGGCGCACTTCGTGTGCGATGTGCACTCGACTCATGACTCTATCCGAGGTTTGCCACGTGTCATACTTCTGATGGTCCACGTCTCTCCAATCTCGATGAATCTGTATGCCAGTCGTAAGTGTCGATCATGGCGCACACTTGGGCTGCACCTCCAAATCTTTTGTAAAAATTCACATCTTCCTTATTTTAATCTTGTTTCTTACCCTTTTTATATATTTTTGTAGCTCTCTACTAGTACTACAACTTTCCTTAAGGTTGCATTGCCAAATTTCAACTTTTATTTTTAACCCGTATTTTATATTTTTCTAAAAATCGTATCTTCTTCATACGAACTCTGTTTTTGACCTTTTTCCTTTTAAAGTCCTTATCTCTCGGAGTGCTATGATTTTCCTTTTAATGACGTTAGCCAAAACTCTACCGAATTCTTTATACCATTTTGACGTTAATAGCGTTATTAACACATATGATTTTTTTTCACTTGTTATAAAATCATAACTCCTCCAATCGGAGTCAAATTTTTACAACACTTATATCTTTGGGATCACTTTGTTGTGTTCTTTCAATGTACACTGACCATTATTAAAAGTGGTGTAACTTTTTGGTCACTTATTTTTGACCCTATTGTTATTATGTAACTGATCATATTTTTTGTAAAATATGAAAAACTCTATTATCGTCATTTGTCGATGATAATCTCTAATGATGGTCGATGACGGGAATTTCCCGATTGTCACATGCTCCCCATGTTTTAGGAATTTTATCCCAAAATCGTACCTTAGGTTATCCTTAGTAGGGGAGACCGGTTTCTTAATTAGGGATCAAACCTTTTCCTTTTTATTACGACAACTAATTTTCCTTTTTAGTTCCTACTTCTCATTGTTCAACTTTATCATTAGAACTTAACATTTGTATTTTGAAATTTTATTTGATTTTATCCTTATTTTACACCAATAGGAAGCCTAAACTTTTTATCTTAATATTAGTGTAGATTTTCGGAAGGATTTCTATGTTTATTTGCCTATTGCTACTCGTACTCAAAATAAATCTTTGTGTATAACAATGATGAATACAACTTCAATGGTTTCCAATTCCCTTGTTAAACATTACATGATTATCTCTATGGGACTTTTCTGTAAATCTCTTATGCTAACATCCAATATTTCCTTTTACTGGCATGGTTGATTCTTGCAAACGTTTGCGACGTGCCCTAGTCTTCCGCAGTTGTTACATGTAAACTCCTCACATATGCCCTAATGATGAAATCCACAATTACTACACAAGGGGAGTCTTCGCAAGTATCCCCTTGGTGGAGTGGGTGATCTCTCACGAGGCTTCATTTCCTCTCTTTTCTTCCACAAGGGTTGACAAGATTTTCCCTTGGCGATTCCTTCCCACTTGTTCTTAATCTCTTTGGACTTCTTCTTACTCCTTTTTGAGTTATGAGTTACTGGTTCCTTAGCTTCCTCGTAGGTATTAGGTTGGTGTGCTTGCACCTTGATCCTGATATGGGGATCTAACCCTTGGAGATATCCATTGATATTCTGGATCTTCGAGTTGACACACTCAGGACATATGGTGACCAGGTACTCAAAGCTTACCATATAGAAGGCCAAGCCTGATTCCAGTGGATCAAACTGTCTACTCCTATATCTCCATAAAAAGATCTTAGCTTATTGTTAATAAAATATGTTAGAATTAAGATGGGTAGATCGATAGATTTCAAACAGGTAATTGAATCAAAAACAAAGAACATAATGATCAAAATAGTGTCGAATGATTAATAATCTCTGCCTTAGAAGAGCTCGATGAAGAATTGCTATTGTAAAGGCAAAGTGGGGTTATAAGACAATCGACGCTAGATACGGTGAATGCATGGACTATTTATAGATTAACCCTAACCATTAAAGACACCGGGTGGACATGCCCAACCTATTACATAAAATGGACTATACTAAATAATTACAATTGACGTAATCCATTAAACCCAACAATCTCCCCCTTTGTGTCAATTGAGGAAGGAGACTCTTCATGGTCGTGTTCGTTTTTGTGTCTTGAAGAGCATGGGTATGATACTGAGCAACGAACTGCGAACAACATTATACCATCATGTCATATCAGAATAGAACTTCTTCATAGCTGCATCATTTGCGTTGCATTGCTCTATGATCTCCAAAACATAGTTCAAGCAGGAAGTGGAGAAAACGTGTTTATCAGGCAAAGTAAATAGACATTTCTGGATATCGCCTCTTTCTTTTGATCCCTGATGGAACATCGCGCTCCAATTGTCCTTTTCAATTTTCCCCATCTTCAACTTCTCGATGTCTTTCACAAAAGCTTCGGGAAGGACTGTTGGTTTCTTTCGCAACACAGTGGCAACTTAAACATCCATCTTCGCCACTTTATGGATATACGAAACCAACATCCTCTTGATATGAGCAAAAAATAGTTCATACTTTTCTTCCTTCATCAAGAGGCATAACAGCGTAATCCAATTGCAAGGATTTAAACAAGGCAGATCAGCGAGATAGAAATCAAACACAGAACTCTCTGAACCTCGAGCAGTCTTAAACTTGGCATTTACAAAGATGTTTATTTGAATAGGTCCAATCACCTTTACAACTGTTATTTTCATTAGTCATTGGTCTTGGACCAGAAGCCGGTAGACTGCGATAGGCTTGAATTACTTCACTCGCAATAGGGACGTTGCGAAGCATCGATTCCGGGATTGATCCGATGAAGGCGAATTTGGTAGTGTCTGACAGAATGATGTTGGTGGTGTGGAAAACTTGAATGTTAGCCATAATCGAGCCCTCAATTACCGGAATCTTGAGGCGATCGATAGATCTTTGTACAACAAGTGTCCAAAAACAGGCACAAGAAACTTCATTATGCCTGGTTGTGGAAATCGTACTCTGAACGAGTTGAGCCCAAAGCACCGATCCGTAGTCAAGATTGACTCTTGAGTAAACACCATACATGATGGTCATGAACAGCTTGCTCGAACAGTCTGAGCCTGCTACCCTTTTAGAGAAGCTTTTGAAAAGCAAGGTGAATAGAGCATTCCATACAGGTGGAAGATTAGGCTTCTTGAATTTGGAGACAGCGACCAAATACTCCCTGTAGCCCATTTGATAGAACAACTCCAAGAGAGCAGAGTTGGGTATGGAATCCGGATCGACTAGGTCATGACCTTGAGGAAGTCCTAGGAGGTTGCAGAACCTGGACTTAATGATATGGATTTTCTTGTTTTCGACTTCAAATGTGATCCTGTCATCCCCTTGTTGGTAGCTAGTAGTAGAATATGCCTTGGATAGATGAACCAAGGGCACATTCTCAAATTTTGTCAGGGCGATTACCAGTGGTGAATAGCACAAGCACTCGCTGAGAGGTTGAAGAAAGGTGTCGTACTTGGTTGGTTCAAGGTCCAGGTTAAGATTCTGGTTTGCCTTGATGTTCAACAATGTTGATTGAGCCATGTGTTCAACGATGGAAGGGGTTTCAGAAGAGGCTGCCATTGTTGCTTGGTGAAGAAGATGATGAACAGTAGAGAGAGAAATCGCCTGGTGAATTTCTATTGCTTTTGAAAGTGGTAATAAACAATGAAGGGTTGAAATCCTTATATATGATTTGATAGGAGAGGGAAAAACTGACGGTTGAAAATCCCAATTACTGAAAAAGCGCCTAAAAAGGGGGACTGATAGCTGTGACGTCAGGCGACGTAATTGACAACAGAAATCCTTTCAGTTTTCACACACCCAAATTCAAATCTGATCCACAAATACCGTCGTTTCAGTTACCGACTTTCACAGTTTCATAATTTTCCAATTCCAAACTTTCATAATTTCTTACGTTCGTAATTTATCACCATTTAGTGTATGCTGAACCTGAAAGTAATCAATAGGGCAACGAACCAGAATTTTGAAAATCAGAAAGACCTTCATGCAAGAGTGTGCCAAAGATAAAGAAAAAAAACAAGTTCTCTAAGGGATTCTAGTGATGTCATTAAAGACATAAAACAGATGGATCCCGGGCAACGATCTATTCCTTCGCAATCAAAAGAGGCTTTGAAGTGCTTGTGTGGTTTCTCGTTGAATTACGATCATCTGTTTGTGGAGAAACAGTGAAAGGATTCTTTTAATAAGGCGAAATGGGTGGCTTCTTCTTCAACTAAGTCCGAAACTGAAAATAAGTCTGAATGTTCGTATGAAGTACTTGTCTGACCAGTGTAGCCATAAGAACAAGTATGCTTTGGAATTATTTTTAGTGGTTGGATGATACGGAAATCTAAAAAAAAAATAAAAATTGGATCTTATGGGAAAAAAACCTTAGGTCTAGAACATTTCAATAAGATCTCGAAAAAAAAGAAATTTTAGGGTACAAACCACGAAGGTGTACATTCGTTAATTCCTTGGTGAAAAATCTAGAACATGTTTATTGTTCACCTTCAATTCTTAAATATGTGTTGGATTTTGGGTTTCACTCAATTTGTGGTGATAACGAATTTAAGATCATAAACACAAAATTTGTGTAACCATAAACCTTGGTGGTAATATCTGAGAGTCTCAAGGGTTATATTCATGAATGCAAAAGTGATGGAGAAGTAGTGGGAGGTGGTTCCAAAGAAAAATGTACCTCTGCTATGCGAGAGTGACCAAGCACTCAACTCTTAACTCAATATTAGAAGAGTAAGGTAGCTCATGACTTATGTGAATTAACAACCTAATTGGGAAGAAACGATTGGTGTTATCGGTTCATTAAGGCTTCAACATAGAATCTTAGAGGCTTTAGACTACATGCAACATCATGCTTCTAGGGACACTTAACTAGTGCATAGTTTCGAAATATTTACCTGCCCCATCATTCATAATTGAGACCATCATGGAACTTGTCTTCAATTCTGCTCAACTATCTAAACTTTTTGATATTTTGAATATTTTATGAAAAGAAATAAGAATGGAAAATAAAGAAAATATTTTTGTATTTTCGTTTTTCTGAAAAAGAAATAAAAACAGAAAGAAATAAAATATTTTTGGATTTTTGAATTTCTGAAAATGAAATAAAAACAGAAAAATGAAATAAGTAGCAATAA
The DNA here is from genome assembly GCF_002870075.4 of Lactuca sativa. NCBI lineage: Eukaryota > Viridiplantae > Streptophyta > Magnoliopsida > Asterales > Asteraceae > Lactuca > Lactuca sativa. The sequence continues at coordinate 170,187,617 of NC_056626.2, read as the reverse complement.
AAAAAATGTACAAAGGATACAAGAAGTTCCGAACCACGAATGAACAGTAGACTGCGAGCCACTGCGAACATGCGCACCAATTCATAGTGTGAACAGTGGACTGCGAGTCACTGCGAACGTTTGCACCAATTCACAGTTCAACCAAAACTTTAACACTGTGAAGGTAGTTTCAGAATTGATTCAGCCTCAATCATTCTCAAGCCTTGAAGAATGTGATTAAAGGTTTGTTCAGGTAAGACTTTTGTAAAGATGTCAGCCAGCTGATCAGCCGATTTAATAAATTGAATCTCGACATTTCCATCTTCCACGTAATATTTAATGAAGTGACACCTCAGTGCAATGTGTTCGGTATTAGAGTGTTTCACTGGGTTGTGACGTATGCGAATGGCGCTCTTAGTATCACAATACAAGGGGATTTGCTTCATATTGATACCATAGTCACGAAGCTGACTTTGAATCCAGATTACTTGTGAAGTACAAGAAGCAACGGCTATGTACTCTGCTTCAGCAGTTGATAGGGAGATGCATGTTTGTTTCTTTGATTGCGAACTTACAAGTTTTCCATCAAGAAATTGACATCCTCCCATTGTACTCTATTGATCTAAACCGCAACCTCCGAGATCAGCATCCGAAAATGCTTGCACAAAGAACCATGAACTGGAAGGATACCATATTCCAAGCGAGGAGGTTTGTTTAAGATACCTGAATATCTTCTTAACAGCAGTCATGTGGGGTTCGCGAGGATTCGCTTGAAACCTGGCACAATAGCAAACAGAAAACTAGGGGTGGAAAATCGGGCCATCATGTCGTGTTTTTGTCTGACACGACACGACACAACAATGTTTTTTTGTAACATGAACATGACATGACACGATGTCGTGTTTTTTTTCAACTAACACGAAAACGAACCAATTGAAAAACAACAAACACGACACGACACGACAAAGATAACATAATGTAACAATTATTATATTTAATCAATACGTAATCGTACATAACACGACTGAAAAATGCTAAATCGTGCCAATTTCATTTCGAATTTTGAATACGAACACGACACAAAACGACGTCGTGTTTTTATACTTGATACGAACACGACACAAACACAAATTCGAATTTCAGTTTCGTCCCAATTTCGTTTTGTTTCGTGTATTTTTGTCATGTCGTGTCATCAACTGCCACCCCTACATAAAACATGATGTCTGGACGACTAGCGGTTAGATACATCAATGACCCTATCATTTGATGATAGAGTGTCATATCAACAACCGGTTTGTCCAAAGACGGTGTTAGTTTCATTCCAAATGCCATTGGAACCTTCACCTTCGAATCACCCACCATTCCAAATTTAGCAAGTAAGGTCCTCGTGTAAGCCTTTTGGTTGATAAAAATTCCCTCATGACTCTGTCTTATGTTCAAACCAAGGAAAAAATTAATTCGACCCATAGAGCTCATCTCAAATTTTGTTTCCATCAACTTTCGGAACTCAACAGTTAAACTGGGATTTGTAGAACTGGAGATGATGTCATCAACATAAATTTGGACAATCATCAAATGGTCACCATCTTTCTTGCAAAAGAAGGTTGCGTCAACCGAACCTTGTTTAAGTTTAGCTTGTTTTAAGAATCTAGTAAGAGTTTCATAGCAGGCTTATGGAGCTTGCTTTAGACCATAGACTACTTTATCTAGAATGTAACAATGGTTTGGAAATTTCTCATTTATGAACCCTTGTGGTTGTTCCACATACACTGTTTCTTCAAGTTCCCCGTTCAGAAAGGCACACTTAACGTCCATTTGAACGACTTCGAAGTTCTAGTGAGCTGCACACGCTAGAAAGATGTGAACAGATTCCAGCCTTACAACTGGTGCGAAGGTTTCAATGCCTTCTTCTTGGTAATACCCCTTAACAACTAGTTGCGATTTGTTTCATATCATATTTCCCTCTTTGTCTAGATTGTTTCGAAATACCCATTTTAGATCGACAACAGATACATCCTTAAGAGTGGGAATCAATCTCTAGACCTTATTTCGTTCGAACTCATTAAGCTCCTCCTGCATTGCTTGCACCCAATCAGAATGATTAAGAGCAATTATAACGTTTTTGGGCTCAATCTTGTAGATAAACAAATTGAACATGCGAAATTCCATTTTGGAGAATAGTGCAGTCCGATTCGGTTTTTGTTGTGCCCTCGTAAAAACTGCTACAGAGGCTTCTCCAATTACTTGTGTTCTGGGATGATCCCTAGTCATTTGGTCAAAGGAGGGTAATTTGGATTATATTTTGGATCCAATTCAACATTTACATCCTCAAATTTTGACTGCACATCCGAATCATCATTTGTATTTTCATTCTCCCCCTCGAATGATGTATGTTCTTCTTCATTCGAAGTTGAACCCTCCCCCAGGAGTGGTGGTTCTAAGCTGATTCTAGGGGTTTCTTTCTCCTTCTGAACAAGTGTATGAGATGAGGAGGTTGAAGTGAAACCCTCCCCCTACGGTGTAACATTCACAGCTTTTAATTGACATGGAATTTTAGAGTCTTTCAGAGTGGGGTGCTTGTGTTCCATATCTTTCACAACATCATCAATAATATTTTTCAATTCGTCTCCTTTGTTATCAGTTGCCTTGGATTCTGAAGAGATCGCCTTGTCAGGTTCATGAAAGAGGTTCATGAATTCCTCATAAAGGCTAGAGAGAGGAATTGTCATCAGATTTTTCACGGGAAAGATTTCCTCTGATTGGGAGTCGACCTTCTGATACTTCTTGAAATAAGTGTCATCATGTAACATCCCAAGTTCAGGAGTGCAAGTTCAGGGTTCAAAGTGAAAATGTGGATGGTCAAATCGGCGAGTCCATGTGTAGACTCGGCGAGTAGGGTCGCGATTCTGATCGCGTGTCAAGTGGCCAACTCGGCGAGTCGGTGGCTGGACTCGGCGAGTTGGTGCTGTGTGGAGAAAACCCTAATACCGGGGGTTGAGCCCTATATAAAGAACATAATGCCCTCTCCCAGCCTCTTTACTCTCCCTTGAAGTCCAGAAACCCTAATATTCGTTTGTGAGTGAATTAGAGAGCATTTGGGCCTTGGAGGAGTGTTCGTGGAAGAGATCTTTGAAGATTAAGAGGCTTGGAGCAAGGGGCCTTGCAAGGTTTTGGCTTATTATCCTGTTAGAGTCTTCTCTTGAGGTAATGATTCGTTATTTGAGCTGTTATCCACCTAGATCTATCCATTGTGGGATTTTTGGGAGTATATCTAGTGCTATCTTGAGTTTGGAGGTTGGATCTGAGGTTGCTACCTCAGATCTAGTGTTATGATGATCCAAAAGAGCATAAAGTCCCTGTTCAAGAGTTGTTGATGAAGCCTCCTTGTCCCAAACCCTAGCCCTAAAGTGTATTATGCCTAGATCTTATTGGATTCATGTAAAGTTTGCCACTTTACATGATGGATGGCTTGTATAAGAGTAGATCTATGGATTGGAGACCCTGAATGGCTTGGAAAGCCTTTGTATGGGTTAAGAGCTAGTGGTACTCGATGAGTCACATGGGTGTACTCGGCGAGTTGCATGAAGATAGGCAGAGACTCGACGAGTTGGTTGAAGATAGCCTTGGACTCGTCGAGTCTATTCTTGGACTCGACAAGTCTGGTTGTGAGATCCTAACCTTTCCTGGTTGAGTCGTGAATCGGTGAGTCAAAGGTTGACTCAGTGAGTTGAGTGCGTTAGACTCAGAGTTGTGGGACTCGGCGAGTCTTGAGGCGACTCGGCGAGTTGAGTCGTGTTATGGGAGTTTCAGAGCATAAGGGACTCGATGAGTCAGCGGGTTGACTCGGCGAGTAGAGTCAGTAAGGAAGGATGACTTTGACTTTGACTTTGACCAAGTGTTGAAAAGTTGACTTCCATGGGTATTTTGGTAATTGTTGGTCTTATCTTGAGTTCATTGTTTTGGTGTTTGATCAGTGGGGGAGTTCGTGTCAGAGGCTAGAGCAGCGTGATCTTATCCCCTTCAGTCGGCAGTTGCGAGGTGAGTTATCCTAACTATATCAACAGGGTCTAAGGCACCAAGGCCGACCCTTTATCGGATTGTAATCCGGGTATCGTCTTTATGTTATTGCTTTGCTATGTTTGCATCCTGGTATATAGGATGATGCTATGCTAGTGACCGGTTAGGTGGGTATCCTGGTTAGGATGATGTTATGTTAGGAGATCTGCTAGATCGGTTCGATTGGATGTGAACTGTTATATGGGTGTATGTTTATGTGCACATGGTTGTTGGAATGGGGTTGGGTTGAGGCGAGTCCTGCTTTGTGCTGTAGGCCAACATACCCAGGGCGGACCGGTTATCCCGAAGGCCCAGCGAGAGGTCCGGATAGGTTGTAGGCCCTACGAGGGCGGAACAGACGTGTCGAGGCTCGGAGAGTAGACCAGGCCGACTGAAGGCCCGGTGCGGGCGGACCAGTCATACTGTAGACTCAGAGAGTGGACCAGGTGGATTGAAGGCCCGGTGCGGGCGGACCGATCACACTGTAGACTCGACGTATATGGCTAGACTCAGAGGGTGGACCAGGTGGACTGAAGGCCCGGTAGGGCGGACCAGTCACACAGTAGACCCGAAGTGCATGGCTGGTCTGCGATCTGTTATGATATGACATGTTATGTGTATGGTATATGTGGTTGGTATTTTGGGGTTATCTCACTAAGCTTTCGGGCTTACAGTTGTGGTTTAATGTTTTTCAGGTACTTCAGGAGACCGTGGCTAGGCGAAGGCGTGATCGTACCGCTCCTCATGTTCTTGTTTTATGATATGGTTCTGGGAATACTCTGATAACATATGTATTGAAAACCATTTTGTAATAAATTAATGAAACTGGGTGGTTTTTGAAAAGTTTAAATTGGCTTGGATTTTTAGAGTGTTACAAGTTGGTATCAGAGCCTTGGTTTAAGTGAATTGGAGGAACATTCGTGTGAATCCAGTCTCAAATCAAGGAGAGTTTTCAAAAGAGAATTTAAAATGGTTTTCAAAATGAGAAAAATAGGACACGGTGGTACGATCAGCCGGAGCCAGTAAGTAACCCCAAAATACCATACAAGATAATTGTTTTTGAGATATGATAGAACAGCATGCTAGTACTAAGCTAGGGATCTTCAGGAATTTCATGATAGTGTTGCCTGATTTATGATGCCTGCTAGCCTAGGGTTTCTTCCGTATGAGATTTCCAGTGTTCCTCTAGGAGTGAGGGTTGAGTGCTCGTTATGTATGATGATCATTAGGGTGTTGTGGTGATACTTGATATAAATATGGGTAGGTGCGGAAGGTAGTATGGGCCCATACTACTGAAAGCATAGGACCCATACGCGTATCAAGGAAGTCACAACCTCTAGGGTGTGTAGTGACAAAGAACATGGTTTGGCATGCGGAATTAAAGCTTGTACAATTGAGCATGGTGATTTGGGTGTTTAAGAGATATATTGAATGTATATGGTGTTACAAAAAAGGACATAGATCTACATCTACATAATTAACACACACTTACACAATCACTTCTACATCTCTCAAGCACACCTCTACAAGTGGACAAACCCACCTTATATAGAGGTGTTTACATGTCTCTCTCTCACTCTAACATGTAAATGGGTCTCAAGGCTAAAGCACCACATGCAAGTGGGTTTTACAAAAATCAAACATTTACAAAGTCATGAATGAAGAAATTTGTACCCCAACATTCTCCCCCTCAAAGTTAGGAATGAATGATCCACTTCAAATCTTCCAAAATCAAGCACTACGCGGTTCGAGCCTCAAAGGTGACACATGTCGAAACGAACTTCAATCTTCAATTCTTCCATGACTCTTCAATTTGGGCTCTAGGATGTGAGACCATACAATCCGAGCAGCAATGAATGATTAAGAGTATTCCAAATTCCAAATAATCACCCAAAAGTTGCGCATAAAAACACACCCCAAAAATCTTCAATAAAACCAAACCCATTTCGAATACATCACTTCCGAACTTCCAATTGCATCATCTCGTAGGCTTCAAAAATTCAAGATCACTTCGGTCTTCAAATCCGCGTAATATGAAAAATTCAAGTTCAAATTTCCATATAAAACTTCTCCCCCTTTTTATAATCGAAATTTGATTATAAAACTCCAAAGGAAAAAGAACGTGCTCTATTCGGAATTTTTCGTGTCAAAACTCCCCCTTAACATGTGGCATAAACTTTGTGTTTTAATCCGGAAAACCCAAAAAATATTCAATTTTTATTGTCGTTCACGGATCGCCTTTGACAAAATTTCTCAAAAATGGGTAGAAATTGTCAATTTCAAAATTCTGCAGTGACCCGTTGCGCCCAAAACAACAAAATATGCAAAACTCTCCCCCTTTTCCAAAGCTGGGTAGAAAGCGTCAATTTGCACAAACTGCAGGGACCAGAAATGCACAATCTTCAATTTTCAGCAAAATATAGTCGTTTTTCGAATTTGGGTGAAAACTGCAAAAAATTCGAAGTTTCAGGGACCATCTTCGTAAATTCTACCCTTGTGCACCAAACATACGAAGACATGTTGTAAAATTGCGAAGCCTCAAACAATTTTCGAAGTTGGGCGAAAAGTGTCAAACATACGTGACATGCTTTAATTTTCGAAGTGTCACATATTCGAAGGTTTAGGGGCTGTTTTCGAAACTTTGTGTTTTGCTCAATTCTTTCGAAGCACGAAGCATACGAAGACTCGTTAATGAACAGTAAAATTCTTTGTATAAATTTCCAAAATACCCCCTTCGAAAATTCAGAATATACCCTTTGAATATTCAACTTCTAAACACCCCCTTCGTTTTTCCCAATAAAACCCAAAGCACAGAAACCCAGTCTTCGTTATTTTTTTTTCAATCATCTATTACCCTTAGCCTTTTGCAATAGACCCTTCGAAAATCAACAATCAAAATCCTTCGTTCAAACTCCAAATACCTTCGTATATTCAGCCATATACACCCTTCGAAAATTCTTTCATAATCATCCTTCGTTCGTTCATTTCACCAAACCCAAAATCAACAACATACAAAATCCTTTTCCAGTCCATACCCTTCGAATCAAATCCAAATCACAATCTTCGTTTTTCTCAAATCAAACATCACTGAAAATCTATTCCCAAATCTTCTTCAACCCTTCGTTAATTGAGGCCATCGACTTTGAGATATCGACCATACGCCTCAACTCCAAAATCGTTGACATCAACAACAAATTTCAACCCTTCGAATATTCATACTCAATTAAGCATAGATTTCCAATCCAGTCCATCATAAGGTTCGTTCGTCCTTAAACCAAATCTGGTCGGCATCAATCATTGACATAAACCATTCGAACCATAAACCCATCTATCAACTCTAAATATTCGAAGAATTCGCCCCAATTCCACATCAAAATCGATTTTTCACTTTCACAGTCGTTCTTTCTTTCAAGTCTCGTTCGTCATCAAGATCATAAACCCAATAATTTTCGAAATTGATCTACAAATCATCCTTAGTTTCGACATCCATAGCCCCAAAACAACTTGTATCAAACGATTTTGACATCTAATTCATCGAATTAACTCAAAAAATCATAGTTGACTTTTATAATGATTGACTTTTCACATTCAAACACCAAATCGATGAATCAAATACCAAATTTTGGATCTAAAACTTGATAAATCATCTGTTCTTCACAAAAATTTCAATTGATAGCAAGTTCTTGACCAATTTTTATCCAAATCAAAATACCAATTTCCGATTTCTTCACTTTTGCTTGAACAAAATCGATTTCATCATACACGAATCATATGAAATCGAAACTCATTTTCAATATACATACAACATCGATCGAGAAAAAAAAAATGAGAAACCGAGATGAAGAACTCAAGAACAGTCGATTAAGAACAGATGCATATGAAGTCGATGGTACAACTAGATAAAGCGTATGATAATGAACCATAAACAACAACAGATTTATATCTATATGATTCAATGAATTCTTGTGGGCTCAACTTTTTAAGACATTGGATCGAAAGAATATTTGGGCTGATCAATAAATTGTGAATAGTAAAGGATTTGATAATGGATCAAAAACAAATTATGGGCTCAATAACTATGAACAGTAACTACTCAGATTTTGGGCTCAATTCACGATTACGAACAGAAAGTAATCTAAAATTTTGTAATTGGGCTTAGAATTTGTTTTCGAAGAAAAAAAAAATTCAATCAAATGATTTTTTTGTTCTTCATTTGCTCCATTTCACTCTTCGAATCTGTCTTTACTTCTTTCTTCTTCTCATCCACTTTATTTTTGTTCTCAAAACTACCGTTCGAATCTGATGACTTCATCTTTGGATTAAAAGGTTTCTTGAAAAATTTCTTTACTCGATTGTTTGAGTAAAATGCAACAGCCTCATCATCAGAATTCATCAGAAAACCTTCTTCTTCATCAGACTTGGATTTTTCATTCTTTCTTTCTAAAACCTTCGAAACAAGTGCCAATGGTCCACCAAGACTTGCAATCGCTTCCTCAGCTATTTCATTAACTTCATTTTCATGAGATTTTAATTGATTGTACAGGTCATTCAAAGTCGAAGTATCAAAACTCTGTTGATTTTTCACCATCATACTCACACTCCTCCACTCCTTTCGAAGTCCCATTACATATATCAAGTTATATTCCATTGATGACCTTGTATTACTATAACGATTACAACGATAGATTAGCTCGTTGAACCGATCATAGTATACTTCAATGGATTCAGATTCTTTCTGTTTGAAATCTTTGAGTTCCACCAGGCATTGTTTCACAGATGTGATCTTCGTTTTTTCACTTCCTTGAAATTTGTCTTTGAGATTGTTCCAGATTTCTTTAGCTGTTGTGCATGTTCTTACGTAATTGTACACAACAGGAGGTAAGGCACCTCTTAATTCCCTCACGCATTTCTTCTCCAGTTGTTTTAAACGATTGGATTGATTATCAACTTTCGAACTGCTTGAAGACGTACCGATTGGCTGAACTTGTGCAGGTTGGTTGATTTCTCCTGAGATGCATTTCCATAATTCTTCATCCAATCCGTTCAAGTAATCTTGCATACGATCTGCCCACTGATCGTAATATTCTGGAATAAGCATCGGAATCTTTGTGGATGAACCAAGCAAATGAGAAAATGATGTCATCGAATTCAGATTGAATGACGCCATTGTTGTACGGACAAAAACTTTAAGATGTTACAAAAACTTTGAGAATATTAAAATCAAATTGTATTTTTCAAATCAAAATCACACAACAAACACTCGATTTACAAATATGTTCGCAGAATCAAATCCTAGATTTAGATCAAGAATAATTTTTCACACTCAAAGAGAACGGAAACTTTTTGAATCAAACAGTAGATTCAAAAATCTTTTAGAACGTATGAAAATCAGATCACAGAAAGGATTCCTGCTCTGATACCAATTGATGAGATTTGTAATCGAGTTTAAAATCAATTCAAGTATGAATTTAGAAAGAAGAATAACGATGAATGCGAGAGTAAATAGAATATGTGATCAGCTCATATTATGCTTTTGATTTTACAGAGTACAATGAATAATCTGTAAAGACTGAGTTAAAAAGTTTTTCTACTCACTTAGTACAGACCCCTATTTATAGGAGAACAAAAGCATAACATTACTAAGGACTAGACATTAAGACTACACTTTATAATGTCTTAGTACAAATAACAATACATCCGAAGACTCCTTCTTACGAAGACAAAATAAACTTCGTAACAATCTAACTGACACTTCGACTATTACAACATTTAAGCCCTAACAGGGTGGGGTTGGGAGTTGGTTCCCGGGGTTCTGCGAGAGCGCCTGATGTTTTGCGATATTTTTAGTATGGTGGTAACGAGGCATGCTGGGAGCATATCCGGATCGGGATCGGGAGCAGGAGAGGGCGGTCAGGGTGGGTCAGTACCGGCCGAGGCTATTGGTCAGATGAGCACAGACGAGTTGGATGCTAGGATTCACAAGATCCTGCATAAAGAGGTTGCTGTGATGTTCCAGACTGAGTTGCCGAAACTATTTGGGTCGATCAAGACCGCTATGGTTGAGTATTTTTATGAGCGTTATGCAGCTCTTACAGAGATGGCCGCCGCAACGGCTACAACGGCTGTAGCAGCGGCAGGGGGAGGAGCCAGTCGAGGTTTTCAGTATCAGGACTTCTATAATACGAAGCCCCATACCTTCGATGGAGTTCAGAACCCGATTGTTGCTATGAGATGGTTGTCAGACGTGGAGGGGTGTTTTTTCACGTGTTCATGCCTTGCTGATCAGAGGGTGAGGTGTGCTCTGAACCTGTTGAGGCTCGGGGCGAAGGATTGGTGGAGATTGACCACGGGGTCATATGCGGATGCGTAGAGGGCTGCGGTTTCATGGTATCAGTTCCGGGAGATGTTCAGTACCCGTTATGTTCCGTGGGTTAAGAGGGAGAGTTTGGCTCAGGAGTTCCTGGAGCTGAAGCAGGATTCAGAATCGGTGACGGAGATCACCAGGATGTTCACTGAGAGGACAATGTTTTGCCCTGAGTTTGCTTCGGAGCAGGCTCAGATGTCCCGATATCTGAGTATGCTCAAGAGGGATATCAAGCAGTTTGTGTCTACGCAGAGGTGCGAGACCTTGTTAGAGTTGTAGGAGGCCGCCAGGCGGCGTGATTTGGAGATTGAGTTGCAGCTGCGAGAGCAGAGGCAGGCTCCGATGCAGTCACAACCAGCACCGAGACGGTCCAAGACCGTTGATTCTAGATTGGGAGATCAGAGCAGCCGCACTTGTGGGAAGTGTGGGAAGGGGCACATCAGAGTTTGTAGGTCCGGTGGTGCATGCCGTAAGTGCGGAAAGGAGGGGAACTATGCAAGGGATTGTCGACAGACAGCCCCGGTTAAGGATTTGAGGATTTCTTATCATTGCCATCAGGTTGGACACTTGAGGGTCAATTGTCCACAGCTTGCTGCAGGACCGGTGCAGGCTCCAACACCGGCCACTTTGAGGATTACGGGTGGAGGTCAGGGTGGAGTGGAGCCCTCGAGGGCTCAGGGTCTTGCTTTTCAGCTTACAGCAGAGGAGGTCAGAGCAGTGCCGGTTGTAGCTGCGGGTATGTTTCTTTCTTGATATCTTGTTATATTGTGATTATTTTGAAAGTATTGTGTATCTGTTAGTCTCGTGGTGTGATTTTTGGTATTGTATTCGTTTGTTCCTTGAGGGTTTTGGTTTTGGGAGTTTCGTTGGTTATCATCCATGAGGATCATTAGTGGGGAATCAGGCTTTTAGTATGAATGTCGAGTAGCATCCGTAGTCCGAGTTGATCAGTGTTGATATGTGATTTTGTGAAGGTGGCTCGTTTTAGTGGGAATCAGTTCGCGTGTAAGAGAATGTGTTGTGTAGGGTTGTTAAGGGAAGTCGGTTATGGCGACCGGTGGTTGATAGTCAGTGCTCTAAGTGGGGAGAATTGGAAAATTCTCTGGGAGATCGATAAGCATGAGTAGTTGATTAGCTGTTTAGGATTCAACAATGGTTCTGTCAGCCAAGAGCATGGGCTGGTTTGAGCAAGTGACAGGCAGACAGGACGGGATACAGACAAAGGGTTTTGGAAAAAGGGCGATTGATTGTGTAAGGCCTAGGATCAGGCCGAGATTGAGTATGTAGGATGGAGTTAGAAATCGAAGCCCCTAGAGGGCTAGAACAGTATGCAGGGAGAGCTTTCCAAGAGGGATAATTCGGGATGATGAATGCTACTTGAGCGATCCGAATAGAGTGAAGGCCGGTCGGCGTACCAGTCAGATCGAAGGCTCGGAGAACGGTCCAGACAGGCTGAAGGCCCTGGAGGGCGGTCCAGACATGCTGAAGGTTCTGAGAGTGGTCCAGATTGGCTGAAGGCCTGGTAAGGCGGTCGAGTCATGCTGAAGACTCTGCATGCGTTGATAGATCTGTATTAGGAGATGGAATGAGTATGTTGCGATGTGATAGCATAAGAAGGTCTGGCCCCGTGTATTGATCATGATTAGTGGGAGGTAGTGCATGGACTCGAGAGTCCTTGCGAGCAGATTTAGCGCATGTGTGGTGCAGGGGATAGCGGTTATGCTATAAGGGAATGGTGTAGCGGTGGGCGAGCACCGAGACACTTGTTGTACTGACAAGGCAGCCAAGTAGATTTCCTTGGATAAGGAAAGGGAAAGGTATGTAGCTCCGAAAGGGAGTGTAAGTTCATGGAAGTGAAAGCAGTAGTACGGAGGTATGATTGAGGTGTTCCAATTATGGTTATTAAGCAGTGTGTTTGCGCCGGTGGTGTGGAATCACATCCGGGTTGGATGTCTGCTGAGGTCACGGAAGGAATCCCGAGGGTGTAGAGCCAAAGAGGCGCGGAAGGGATGCAAGGATGGACCCTTGGATTCCCAGTTTGGTTTTGATCAAGGAATTATGTATGTAGTGGTAAATCATCCTGGGGGATGTTTGGAGGTGTCGTCAGTGTATCGGGTTTTCTCAACCCGAGGATGCTAGAGCCAGTTCAGCATGGGTATGTGATTGCAGAGGAGAACTCATGGGAGTTGCTTTAAAGCTGAAGGATGTGTCATCCTGTCAGCATGGAAGGAATAGAGTTGGACTCACGAAGGGAGCAGGTTAAGTTTCAGCAGTGAATTTGGTGAAAGATATGTCTGTCAAAGAAAATGATAGCAATATGGTACCGGGTCGGGATCCCGATGGTTCATGGTTGTTTCTAGCTTGTATGAGTCAAGTGATTGTTGTGATCTGGAATGAGTGAAGTATCATGGAGTGGTACTCGGTTGATAAGTGTGGTTACTCGGTTGATAAGTGTGGCTATCGGAGGATGAGGCTGGTGGCCGGCTTGAAGCGGTGGTCAGGACACCGCAGGGGAAGAGTTGGGTTTTGGGTTTCGGTCGTAGTGTTTTGAGGAACTTGGTTTGGTTAATGCCAGGTGGTGCATTGAGATAGTAGTTTCTGGAGTTGTGTTACCACAGGCTTCGAGGACGAAGCCTAATTTAAGTGGGGGAGAATTATAACATCCCAAGTCTAGGAGTGCAAGTTCAGGCGTTCAAAGTGAAAATGTGGATGGTCAACTCGGCAAGTCTATGGGTAGAATCGGCGAGTAGGCTCGCGATTCTGATCGCGTGTTAAGTGGCCAACTTGGCGAGTCGGTGGCTAGACTCGGCGAGTTGGTGCTGTGTGGAGAAAACCCTAATCCCGGGGGTTGAGCCCTATATAAAGAACATAATGCCCTCTCCCCAACCTCTTTACTCTCCCTTGAAGTCCAGAAACCCTAATATTCGTTTGTGAGTGAATTAGAGAGCATTTGGGCCTTGGAGGAGTGTTTGTGGAAGAGATCTTTGAAGATTAAGAGGCTTGGAGCAAGGGGCCTTGCAAGGTTTTGGCTTATTATCCTGTTAGAGTCTTCTCTTGAGGTAATGATTTGTTATTTGAGCTGTTATCCACCTAGATCTATCAATTATGGGATTTTTGGGAGTATATCTAGTGCTATCTTGAGTTTGGAGGTTGGATCTGAGGTTGCTACCTCAGATCTAGTGTTATGATGATCCAAAAGAGCATAAAGTCCCTGTTCAAGAGTTGTTGATGAAGCCTCCTTGTCCCAAACCCTAGCCCTAAAGTGTATTATGCCTAGATCTCATTGGATTCACGTAAAGTTTGCCACTTTACATGATGGATGGCTTGTATAAGAGTAGATCTATGGATTGGAGACCCTGAATGGCTTGGAAAGCCTTTGTATGGGTTAAGAGCTAGTGGTACTCGGCGAGTCATATGGGTGTACTCGGCGAGTTGCATGAAGATAGGCGGAAACTCGACGAGTTGGAAGAACAACTCGGCGAGTTGGTTGAAGATAGCCTTGGACTCGGCGAGTCTATTCTTGGACTCGACAAGTCTGGTTGTGAGATCCTAACCTTTCCTGGTTGAGTCGTGAATCAGTGAGTCAAAGGTTGACTCAGTGAGTTGAGTGCGTTAGACTCAGAGTTGCGGGACTCGGCGAGTCTTGGGGCGACTCGACGAGTTGAGTCGTGTTATGGGAGTTTCAGAGCATAAGGGACTCGACGAGTCAGCGGGTTGACTTGGCGAGTAGAGTCAGTCAGGAAGGATGACTTTGACTTTGACTTTGACCAAGTGATGACAAGTTGACTTACATGGGTATTTTGGTAATTGTTGGCCTTATCTTGAGTTCAGTGTTTTGGTGTTTGATCAGTGGGGGAGTTCAAGTCAGAGGCTAGAGCAGCGTGATCTTATCCCCTTCAGTCGGCAGTTGCGAGGTGAGTTATCCTAACTATATCAACCGGGTCTAAGGCACCAAGGCCGGCCCTTTATCGGATTGTAATCCGGGTATCGTTGTTATGTTATTGCTTTGCTATGTTTGCATCCTGGTATATAGGATGATGCTATGCTAGTGACCGGTTAGGTCGGTATCCTGGTTAGGATGATGTTATGTTAGGTGATCTGCTAGATTGGTTCGATTGGATGTGAATTGTTATATGAGTGTATGTTTATGTGCACATGGTTGTTGGACTGGGGTTGGGTTGAGGCGGGTCCTACTTTGTGTTGTAGGCCAACATACCCAGGGCAGACCGGTTATCCCGAAGGCCCAGCGAGCGGTCCGGATAGGCTGTAGGCCCAACGAGGGCGGACCAGACGTGCCGAGGCTCGGAGAGTGGACCAGGCCGACTGAAGGCCCCGTGCGGGCGGACCATTCGTACTGTAGACTCAGAGAGTGGACCAGGTGGATTGAAGGCCCGGTGCGGGCGGACCGATCACACTGTAGACTCGACGTATATGGCTAGACTCAGAGGGTGGACCAGGTGGACTGAAGGCCCGATAGGGCGGACCAGTCACACAATAGACCCGAAGTGCATGGCTGTTCTGTGATCTATTATGATATGACATGTTATGTGTATGGTATATGTGGTTGGTATTTTGGGGGTATCTCACTAAGATTTCGGGCTTACAGTTGTGGTTTAATGTTTTTTAGGTACTCCAGGAGACCGTGGCTAGGCGAAGGCGTGATCGTACTGCTCCTCATGTTCTTGTTTTATGATATGGTTCTGGGAATACTCTGATAATAAATGTATTGAAAACCTTTTTGTAACTACTTAATGAAACTTGGTGGTTTTTGAAAAGTTTAAATTGGCTTGGTTTTTTAGGGTGTTACACATCAAAGGTGACATAGTAGGTCTCTTCGATTCTTTTTGAGCTTTTTTTAGAATCCGATATCCCTTCGATGTTAAAGAATACCCCAAGAAATTTTTTTTGTCAGCTTTCTCATCGAATTTATTCCTTTGTTCCTTAGAATTAAAGATGAAGCACCTTGAACCAAAGACATGGAAAAACTTAACATTAGGTTTTCTATTATTAAGAATTTCATAAGGAGTAACAGAAAATCGCTTATTGAGGATTGATCTATTTTGAGTAAAGCAGGTTGTTCCAATAGCATCTGCCCAAACGTACAGTGGCAGATTCGCAAATGTCAACATGGTTCTCGTAGCTTCGCACAAAGATCGATTTTGTCTTTCAACGGACCTGTTCTGTTGAGGAGTGTAAGGAGATGAAAAATTGTGAGTTACTCCTTTCATAGTCAAAAATTTCTCAAACGCTTGGTTTTTAAATTCCAAACCGTTGTCACTGCGAATATTACGGGCCAGCTGTCGTAGTTGTATCTCAATCTGCTTTATAAAATCCTTGAGCTTGGGAGTGGGTTCTGATTTCTGTAAAAAAATATACCCAGGTAAATCTAGAAAAACCATCAACAATTACAAGTATATATTTTTTACCACCAATGCTTTCGATTGCAGAAGGACCACAAAGGTCTATATACAAGAGTTCAAGTAGTTCTATGACTTAACTGTTCACAACTATTGGATGACTCTTCCTACTATGCTTCCTTAATTTACAGGCTGCACAAAGATGTTCCTTATCGAATTTCAAGAGTGGAAGCCCTCGCACATGATCACCAAGAACGAGTTTATTGATGTCTTTGAAATTGAGGTGCGAGAGTCTATGGTGCCACAACCAACTATCATCTTAAGAAGCTTTCGTAAGTAGGCATATAGTAAGTTTCCTTTTGACGGGGTTCAGATTTAGAAGATACATCTTGCCTTTTCACTTGGACTTCAACAACACAGTTTTGGATTTCTTCTTAATTATCTCTAATACTTCATCGTCGAACGACACTTTCAAGCCTGTGCCTTCAACCAATTGTGATACACTGATTAGGTTGTGTTGTAGGCCTTCCGCGTATGCTACCTTGCGAATGTAAAATTCCCCATTCGTGATCATTCTGTATCCCTTGATTTCTCCGAGTGTATTATTACCAAATTTCACCCTTCCACCATCTTTCAGTGCTCTAAACTCTCTCAGCTCTTCCTTCCTTCTTGTCATGTGACGCGAGCAACCACTATCAATGTACCATTCAGAGTCAAACTGCTCGTCACGAATCACCTACAAAAATCAAAGAGATTTAGGAACCCAAAGTTGTTTGGGTCCACATGAGGCTTTCACAGGAAAAGTAATTGCAACATCAACTAAATAAGATCTTTTAATTAAGGTGGAGTTATATTTCTTTGTGATTTGAAAAACAATGATCCTATTATCTTTTGAGTTTTTATCCTCTGTGGATATTTTTCTTTACTTATCTTGAATTTGTTGCTTGGCAAACTTCTTCTCAACTCTCTTTGGGTTAGTTTCAGATCTCTTGAAAGGAATTTTAGGCTCCTCAACTACTTTTTCTTTGCCCTTAATATCTTTTGATGTCGTGGCTGAATAAGAAGCATTCTTGTTAGAAAAGAAGCGAGACTTTGTTTTCTCCATAGGTATCAATTGATTTGAAAAAGAGGGTTTTTTTTTGAAAACTTTTTGTTTTGAAACCTGTGGAGACTGAGGCTGAGTTCGTGAAAAACTCCTAGGGTTCGCATGTGAAGAGACTTTCCCATTGGATTGGATGATTTTTCTTGAAAAATAAAGTTAGGATTTTTGGTTTTCAAGAAATGCTTTCTTTCCTTTAGATTTTTATTATACCTTGCATTTCTTTGATGTTTTTGAGCAGCGAATTGCTCAGAGGATTTATGAACACTAGCCCTAGGTTTCGGCTTTCTGACAGGAGTTTTGAGCCTGTTCAGATGATGTATCATTTTGAACATTCTTGGTTCCACTCGGACTCCCTTTCTCGTAGCTTGAGTTGACCTTGTTTAGTGGTTCTGCTACGTATCTTCCCTTTGTTTTCCAAGAGGTCATTTTAGAGAGATCCTTGGTTTCGTCTGCATTATCAATGGGGGTAAACCAACAATATTCATCGCACCCATCAACATTATCTTCTTCTACCAGGGACGTTAGTTATATAGTCTGATTTTTGTTCATTCCAGTAGTTGCGAAAACTTGGTTAGGAACTGTTCTAACCTTTTGGAAAACTAAAGCTTTTTCTTTTAAAATCTTTGTATTATTTTCAGAAAGACGAGCAAACTCAACTGAATTTTCAGAAATTAAGACTTTCGCAGGTTTAGGTTCGTTTTTAACAAATTCTGAACAATCAACCTCATCCTCCACAATGATCTCACTCATATCACTTTCATCGTCGAATTCAAACAAAATTTCAACATTAAGTTTTTTTCTGAACTCAACTTAGTGCATAAAGAGTCAAATTTCTGTACAGCTTCATATTTGATTGTCTCTTTATCTTTTTCATCCAAAATGTGTCTTAACATTTCTTTATGGTCTTTGGACTGTATGTAAGATTCAATTTTGTCCGGACCAATTTTTTAGGCATCTAAGACTTCTTCTGATGACACGATTGATTCACACCTTTAACAGTCTGCATTGATTTCGTCATCTTTTAATTCAAGAAAGGGAAAAATCATCTTGTGAATTTTCTTTCCTATTTCACAGTCAATATGCAACTGTGTTATATTAAAATAAAGCCGTTTTGAAATTAAACAAAAAATGTTTCGTTGTTTTAAAAGCCCCAAGTTGTCACATTGCGAATAAATTAAATCATCCCTAGACCTAGCTAAATCCGACTCGAACTTCTCAATCCACATGCGCCTCTCTTCACTTTTGTTCGAAACCCTACCGAGTTGATCAGTTAAGTTAGAATTAGTTAAACGGGTTCGTTTTAGACTATCACTAAAACTTGAAAATTTAAATCTTAAATCTTTTAATTTAGTTTCATACCGGAAGATAGGAATGTTTAGAGATTCAAGAATAGAATTTACCTTACTGATCATTTTCTCACATTCACTAATTTGCTCCAAAACATGTTTCACAACGAAGCAGTTGTCGGAATCCCGGCCGCCATCAGTAGCGTAACCTCTTTGCTTTGAAACTTCATTGCTGACCATCAAGCATCTTCCATTGAACTGCAAAACATCATCCTTCGCAACGAAGCTTCTCCTGTGAGTTGGTCTATGAACCTCTTCATCCTCTGAATTAGTCGACCACACTTTGATTCTTCCAAACTCATCATCCTGTTCCTGCACAATCAAAGCAGGTTTAGCTTCATCTGCATTTTTCTTCTTTTAAATTTCCTCCAGCTCCTGAGAAAATAAGCCTCATCATCCTCTTCCTCTTTCTTCTCATTCATTCCTCTTAGCATGCACTCCTTAGCCCGATGATTTTTGCCATGACAATAATGATGGGTTTTGGCCATAAGAACATCCTATGTGCTCATACAAACCCTAATGCTTGGATCTAGGTTTCTCTATTGTACATGCAATTCATCCAAGACTTTAAACCCTAGATCTAGCATACAATTAATCAAATTAACTTATAAATGGGGTTAAGATCTTACCTTGATTGTTATGTAGCAATAACAATATCAAATCTTCCTTGTAATGACTTTAGAAAGCTTAGAGTCACAAGTGTCACTCATCTAATGGTTCACAAACACCAAGAGAAAGAGGATGAAGAATAAGGAGAGAGGAGGCTGCCCAAAACGTGTGAAAACCCTAAGGAACAAGTTCACCACGTTTTTGAGTCTCAAGGGTCCTTTAAATAGTGAGGCTATTAGGGTTATCTAACAAGGAAACCCTAATTTGGATGCTTAGGCCTTAAGCAACCCATGGACTCCCTCCTTAGAGGCCTAGGAAGATTTCTAATGGGTTTCCCCATAGAATTCTTCCACCCCTCTAATATGGAGTCCATTAGCCCAATATTCAACTATCACACAATTGACAGTTCTAGTCCTTTAAGTTTAATTAATGTCTTTTAGCCACAAACTTAATTCTTATTAATTTTTGACTAGTATTAATTAAACAATATGATTTCTCCTTTAATATATTATTCTCATAATATATTAATAAATCATAATTAATCCTCTCTCTCCATAATTCATCCTATCAAGTTGCTTTGGTGAAGGCAACCCAAAAGGACCATGCACCATCGGGTCAAGTACATACCAAAATAGTTATGGACTTAGACACTAATCCAAAAAATAATTGCAGTCATAGCCGGAGTTTCCTACAAGATTTTTCTCCTTCTTTAATTCTTCCTTTTGAGAGTTGTTGGAACTCTCATCCTTTACCTTCTCTGAGCTGTAACTTCCCTGCTAGTTTCGGTTTTTTGTTTCATCTAAAATTTTTCTTTGTGAACCTTTTGGGATTAGAAACCATCATGGCATACTCTTCTTTTGAGAATTCACAATCGGAGAGATCAGAATCCGAATCATCATCAGCAACCTTCTTTCCCTTTGCAACAAGAGCTAATAATCCTGTTGGGATTAAAACCCTAATTGAGATTTGATGAACAAGATGCGGAAAATAAGAACAAACACAAATATGAAGATTTTGTCGAATGATCACTCGATTTATTCAAATATGAGGAATAAATTACACTTAAGAAATAAGAATCTAACTCTACTAGAAACCTCACAACGTGGCGGCTACATTTTGCCTCACTCTTAACCCTAATTGTGAATAATACATGACTATTTATAGGGAAAAGACAAGTCTTGGGCTTTTAACCTAGAATTCATCAAAGGGGGCCATTGCCATCATCCATGGAGTGCTTTGAAACCCTACAATCTCCCCCTCAAAGTATGGAATGGATGACAATGCTTTAACTTCCAAAACAAGCATCTAGCAAATAAAAAGATCTGTAACGAGGAATATATGAAGCAATCCACGAATCTTGATTCTTCAATAGTCTTCAAACACGGGCTCTAGGATATATAAATAAAGCACTGAAGTAATATCTTTAAACTTCATTTTCGAATGTAATCCCAAAGAATCTTCATGAAAACCAAACCCGCCATAAAAACCCATTTCAGAACAAAGAAACCGAATCACTTCTTGTCTTTGAAGAGCTCCCCCTCCAAGTCACAATGATCTTCAAATAAGCTAATGATATAAGCCATTAAAAAATATCATGTAACAACCCAAACTTTAATATTTGTAACGCCACTTGATCGAGAAAATACAAGAAGTGGGAGATATAACAAGTCCTTAGCAGAGCTCGATAAAGAACTTCCGCCGTAAAGGATACTTCTCTGTAAAAGCTTTAGCAGAGCTCGATGAAGAACTCCCGCTGTAAAAGCTACCTTCATGATTCTACCACAAGCTTTATCAAAAAAACTTCAACTTTGAAAAGTCACAAATCCAATTTCGAATGGCCATACCAAATTCTCCCCCGATTTATAATAAAAAACATGATTGTAAAGCCTTAAAATGGTCATGAGAATGATCTTGAATGGATAAAAATTTACCATGCTCCCCCGTGACAAAATGATATACATAATAATGTATAAAATCCGAAAAAAGTCGTGAAAATTTGACGTTATCGAAAAACGACTTTCCGAACCGCCAAGACTTGATGGAATCTTTATTTTTCTGTTCACGAAAAAATGTGTGCGTTAAAGAAAATCCAAAACTGTTCACCAGCCCATAAATTTGCAAACTTTTCTGAATATTGGGCAGAAACTGTCACTTGCTGAAAGATAGAGGCTGAAATGGTAATTCTGCATCATTTTCTCTTTGATTTGTAACAATTTCTGGAATTGAGCCAAAAATGCCAAATTGCGAAAATCATAGGGACCAAAGGTGAAACTTAAGTCATCTTCCCCATTTTGATCGAATAAGAATTAAGCACCAGCGACTCGCAACTTTCACTGTGATTCCGAGACATCGACTGAATATCAACCAATTCCAAACACTTGAGAATTCGGATCAACCTTCGTTCCGAGCACATGATTACAATTCCGAATCCGAGTGCAGTCATAATTCCAATTCCAAGACCGTTCATCCCAAATCAACCGATCATATTTCTGATCATAAATCAACAGTTCATTCTGAATCAAATAATTCCGATTGCAAGACTCGTTATACCGCGAACCATAAGAACTACGAATCACCAATTTGCGAACAGATGAGAACACCATTCAAAAGAAAACCACAATTTCAGCATTGATCATCAATTGCGAACAAAAACACACAACCATTCCGATTCTGAGTGATATACTGATTCCGAGTCGCCTTACATATTAAATCCGAATCCTCAAACATCTTTTCCGATTCCAATTTATTCTGACTGTTTTAAGCACCGATTGACCAACTTGGCGATTGCGAACTTGACTTCAAATCAATTCGGAACCCAGTGAATAGCAAACTCAGTATCACGATAACAAACATAGAATCCGACTGTTATAGCAACTCTATTCATTCCGATTAGAAAACCATCATCGATTCGGAAGACGATAAACAACAAACCTCAAAACATAGATTAATTTTCAGATCAACAATTTCCATGTTCTTCATCAGTTCTATATCTCAAAGAAAATTTCCAGAATTTTTCAATTTCATCCACAAATCAAATCATAACTGAAGACACGATAAACTACACTCATCCAGTTAGATTTTCATCAAAAATCAACAAAATTTTTTCATCAAAAATCAACAAAATTTTCATCTACATCAAGTATTATAATTGATTACAAGAGCCGATCAAAAAAATTGAGATTCAAAATATAATTGAATCACAAAATCGAATTGATAAAGCAAATAAGATTGACAAGCTGGAACAAAAAGATTAGATGATCTGGATAGAAAAATCGAGTGATAAAATCGAACAAGAGAATTTAATGAATCTGAAGTTTCATTGAGACCTGATTATGTACGTTCCAAACGATGAACATTAGCGACAATAATAGGCTAAGAACAAAAAAGGCTCGGCTGAATAAATATGGATCAAAACAATTAAAACAATAAAATCGATAATAGATCAAGAATTGATCAGATCTGATCAGAACATGCAAAAGGAATAGGAATCAAATTGAAGTAATACCAGATGAACAGTAGAAAAACACCATAAATCTTCATGAACATGAACAGTAGCTCGTACAAGAATCTTGATTCCAAACTGCCAAAATACCAAAAAATCTTCAATAACTTGTGTAGAAAAACAACAAATCAAGAACCGATACTTCAAAAATCAATAGATCTTCAAAGACCCGCTCTGATACCACTTGTTGGGATTAAAACCCTAATTGAAATTTGATGAACAAGATGCGGAAAATAAGAACAAACACAAATATGAAGATTATGTCGAATGATCACTCGATTTATTCAAATATGAGGAATAAATTACACCTAAGAAATAAGAATCTAACTCTACAAGAAACCTCACAACGTGGCGGCTACATTTTGCCTCACTCTTAACCCTAATTGTGAATAATACATGACTATTTATAGGGAAAAGACAAGTCTTGGGCTTTTAACCTAGAATTCATCAAAGGGGCCCATTGCCATCATCCATGGAGTGCTTTAAAACCCTACAAATCCCATGCTAGAAACAACTTTTCCCTAACTTGTTACTTCATCCTCGTGTGACCTTAGAGTACCATTAAGCTTTGCTAAGGAGTTATTTTTGAACCGCTCATGCACTTTAACCGTCGACCCCACATCCTTCCATTCGGATCTCAACCTGTTCATGAACGTGACCTTCTAATCTATCAATTCACGTTTTATCTTGTGCTTCACCATCCTGCTCAAAAGATGGTTGTAACGGTTGAATGTTTGGTCCAATTTCTCCTCAGGATTTTGAACAAAAGCTCCAAACTCTGAAAGAAACAAGGTCCGAATAGAATGCTCAAGATCAGCTTCACTTGAGTAGAGTTCTCTAAGCCTTTCCCATATTTCTCTTTCTGTTTCATAGGAGCTTACTAAGCGAAACATGTCTTGGCATTGCTGATAAGCTTGTCCTTTTCATCTTTAGGTATATCTACAACTTCTAGAAGCAGATCGTTGTACTCAGCTTGAGTTTTGATAACCCTTTTTGTATCAGTATGAGAAAATGTCTCCTTGGTTATGGCATCCCATATCAAGGATCCATTATCTTCAAGCCCTAAAACGTAATCTTCAAAATTCAGTGCCCACACTTCATCATCGTTTGGAAAGAGTATAGGGATCCTTGTTGTAGATCCGGTGCTGCTTGAGAAATTGATGGAGTTAACGTGAGAATTGTCAGGCTGCATGTTCTTCGATTCAATAATAACCTGTAATATTCATATGTGTAAATTGAAATCGAGTTAAGGTTAGAATATAGATCAAGTTTCAGCGTCTACAACTAATAACAACGATGGAGACGACTAGAACAAATATAACAAATATGGAAACCCTAATGAAACTTGACATAAGATTAGCATAGATTTACAAAATCTCCTGCTCTGATACCAATTATTAGAATTAAGATGGGTAGATCGATAGGTTTCAAATAGGTAATTGAATAAAAAATAAAGACCACAATGATCAAAATAGTTCCAAATGATTAATAATCTCCGCCTTAGAAGAACTCGATGAAGAATTGCTACTATAAAGGCAGAGTAGGGTTACAAGAGAATTGACGCTAGATATGGTGCATGCATGCACTGTTTATATACCCTAATCATTAAAGACACTGGGTGGACAGGCCCAACATGTTACATAAAATGGACTATAATAAATAATTACAATTAACGCAATCCATTAGACACAACAAAATCCTGGTAGGTTTTTGTCATTTGACTACCTTCATTATTTCTTCCCCCATCCTTAATAGCTTTGAGATTCCCAAATACATTAGAGACTTGATGCTTAATCATGGTTTGAATGTTGGTTGGGTCAATCAAGGTTAGCATTGAAGGGTTGTTATCCTGAAATGACAATAAGAAGGCTACTCGTTGTTCCTAATGGGGTTGTCTTTCTATCCTCGATTAATTGAGGTAACACTACTTTTTCGATTTGTAGGGTACTATAGTTGCTTTCCTAGCAATTTGTCTTCTTATTGCTTTAAATAAAGGCTTTACTTCTATCATATGTTTCTCTTCTTTTATTGTCGTTTTCTCTCTTATTACGACATGCTATTGTTGATTTCCTAGCAACTCTCATTATGAACGAAGTTTCCTTATTATGGTATGCTACTATTGCTTCCCAAGAAACCTATATTATGAATGGAAATCTCTTATTATCTCAAGGAAATCTCTCTTCCTTGCCCTAGTCATCTAAATAGATTAAACTCCTAAAGTATATTAATATCTAGGGTATCAAAAGTTTTTGGGAATGAAAAGTGTCAATTTTAAATTTTTTTAACATGCGCGACAGACACACGATGTGCGCCACGCACACCTGCATCATATCAACATTAAAGTTGATTTTTGGCCTCATTCTACACTTTTCCAACATTCGTGTTGTCCCTGTATTTTGGCTCAACTGGGTCCTACACACACGACACATGCTTCACACGCTTGCTCATGAGCTTCAATTTCTACTTCTCATTTGAATCTTCTACTTCCAGGTAACCTCTATACTTAATCCTAACTTCAATTTGGGCTCAATTTCGAGATTTTAGGGCTTTTTGAGGTTTTTATCAATCGATTGATTTTGGTTAAATTTTGTGAAATGGATGAGTATTTTATATAATCATACTACCAATTTTACTTGCTAGATATTCAATTTCAAGTTTATTTCATCCATTGATCCTCATTTTGAGTTTTTAGAATTCGAA
This sequence comes from Lactuca sativa, assembly GCF_002870075.4. Classification (NCBI taxonomy): domain Eukaryota; kingdom Viridiplantae; phylum Streptophyta; class Magnoliopsida; order Asterales; family Asteraceae; genus Lactuca; species Lactuca sativa. Next base: position 170,162,602 of record NC_056626.2, on the reverse strand, counting down.
TTTTTTTCTAAAATTTTAACCAATTCCTTAAATTTGTAATGTTTTAGATGAAATGAACTACTTATTTACATTCTAGAAGCCTATTCGAACATCCCTATATGGTTAATGTGTTGAAAATTGGATGAAACCACAGTTTTCCAAACCTGCTGCTCTTCGTGTTCTTGGAGCACGCCGTGCGAGGGCGTGTGCACCGGGTGCAATCGCATTCAGCGCGCACCTTTGCACGTTTGGTCCATTTCAACACCATTTATAGCATTTAACTAATCTAGCTCATTTCCTAACTGCCTTTTATATATTTTTCTATAGATATGTCGAGGCGATGTTGACAAGTTATGGGTTGGTTACCTCCTAACTGGCCATCACATCCATTCCTATAATTCCTCGATGATCTTGTCAATCGGAGTTCCTTCGTCTCTCACCATATTTCTCTTTTGTCCAAGAAGATGGGCATTCCTCAGGCTCTTTCCTTGAGGGATGCGGACGAGCTGGACTGAAGGATAGTCCGAAGCCTTTCCTTACCCATGTCTTGCGGGATGATAACGGTCTTGAGCTTTTTGTCTATGATGGATGGCGGTGTATCGTTGGGGTTTGAGATGTGATTTACAAAGAGCTTTTCTGGGAGTTCTCTTCGACTGTCCGCTTCAACAAGATGTTGACGAGATTGGTGGACAAATCAGTCTTTACTTTTCGCCTAGGAGGCGTATCCCACTCCTGCAGCTTGATCGAGTTGGGGAGACGTCTAGCGATTTATACAATGGAGGAGAATGCGAGTCCTCATTTTTTATGCTTATCTTAACAACTGTATTACTAAGCCACCATAGGAGTACAACTATATGCAAGTGTGGGTTCACGCTAGGGGGACCTTTGTCTCTAGGACGACCAATGAGAGTGCCATTAGATCTTCTATCTATCAACTAATCCACTGATTGGTCGCTTCTACTATTTGTCAACATGAGGAGTGTAACAAGGTTACTTATGGCGACCTCTTCTTTATGTAGTGTCTGACCCAGACTGAGGTTTTCCTCCATCTTCCCTTTGCCCTTGCTCCCTATTTATATGGTGTAACTCTAGGTTCCATGCCTTTGAGCAGGATTTGGGGGGGTTATTGGGTCACTTGGTTGGTCCTATATTATGAGGTTGACACTAGCGGGGGAGTTCCTACGCCTATCAAAGATATGGGTACTACCACTCTAGGGAAGATGCATGTGTTGGTTCGGGGAGTTGGGCAACAGTGGAGGGTTCTAAATGACGATATTCTGGAGCCTCCTAGACAAGTGGAGGCGGAGCACAACCTTGATCCTACCTTTGAGAGGCGTCAGAGACCTAGGCATGTAGTGTCTGACTAGTCAGAGCCGACTCTACACGATGTGATGCATCGTTTGGATGCTGCACAGGAGGAGCGTTGCTAGATCATGGCTTCGATTACTGGGGTGCCTGAGAATGGACTATCCACCTTTTCCTTAGGTGGGTCCTGTTATTCCACCACCAACTTATCCTGGTTATGATGGTCCTGGTCCTTCAGGTACACATCATGGGAATACAAATGATGACCGCGAGGAGGGTACGGAGGACGGAGAAGGTGAGTGCAACACCCTATTTTGAGTCGTTCTTAATTTGGGGCAGTGACCCTATAATGTAACGCCTGTGTTTCCGGGCTTGCCGTTATTAGCAATATAATAGTCTAGGTTAACCTTTGTAACCCGTTTTGAAATAATAAGAATGTATTATTTGAGTATTATGTGTTTTGTGCTTAATTGCTTAATTATGTGGTCTGATTAATTAAGAATAAAAATAAGCGTCAAAATTTAAGTGTAAAATAAACTTAATATCTTTGGTTAATGTTGTAGTAGTCGAAACGAGGTTTCCGAATATATATAGAACGCCCAAATCTGACTTCGTATGAGGAAGTTATGATTTATCGAAGTTCCGGCTTAGCGGTGTGCAGCCCGAAATACTCGATTTGAGATCGAGCGGTTTTTAGCCGAAGCAATCTAAATGAGAATCGAAGATCTCATTGTTGGTATCGAAACGATAAAAAGTTAGGCGAGAACGGACGTCAAACGAAGAAGTTATGAATTTATAACGAAAGTTTCTGTCGCGGCCTATTAAAAATAATTAATAAAAATAAAGTCAAAATTAGCCGACGGAGTCTAAACGAAAGTCGTAGAGCATGGTCTCACCTTTCCGTGGATATAAAGAACGTCGAAAACGGAGTTCGTATGAAGAAGTTATGAATTTCCGAAGTTTATTAATCATTTTGTATTTATTTTTAAATCAAAATTGGAGGCATTATCCGAAGCCGGGTCATCAGTCCGATCCGACGTACGCCCCGCGTACGTGAGTACGCTATCGCGTACTCCGCATAGTGTCGACACTTCGGATGACGCATGCAGTGACGATTTCGGACGCGTACGCGCTGTGTACGCCTGTACGCCCCGCGTACTCCGAGGCTCCAGCCTCTATAAAAGGAATCCGAAGGCAGCCGAGTCATTTGCTAATTTCCTCTCGTTTTTGTGCCGAAGCTCTGCGCGTAAACCCCCGAAGCTACCCCGAAGCCCCGGTATCATACTCTAGCCCCGAGGCAAGTCCCGAGATCCCGAAGATCCCGAGAAGCGCGGTTCCCGAGTCGAAGCTCTGCCCGCGAGAAGTTCGATTTTCGAGGAGATCTTCCAGATCTGCTGAGGAATACTACTTCTATAAGCCGTAGTGCTGTCGGATCGTCTTCTGATCAAGTGAGTGTGTAGTTATTTCTTCTAATACAATAATACGAAGTATTTTATATAAAAATACGTGCTATGTGTATATATTTGGTTGTGTTATGTGTGAATGAGTATTCACTCTCTTCTATCTTATAGATCTGCTTATTTCTTTATGAGATATGTGTTATGTGTGTGTGTGCCTCATCTGTTATGTGATATATGTGTTGATTCAAGCATGCTATACAGGTTTTCTTTAAACTATGTATACAAATGTATATTTTTATCTACTAATATGTTGGGTAGAACATGGGTAGATAGTTGGTGTGTAATAAACAGATGAGAGGCCTCGATGTTGTTGTTGTTGTTGATCTAGTTATTCAGCGGAGTATGGATAACGACCACGGACTCTTTCTAGACAGTCCAGTGGAACGCTAGCAGGTTCATAACCTGTAGGTGTTGTGAACGATGTGTTCACCGGTGTACTCTATCCCCCTCATGGTTGCCTTTAGGATATCTATTGTTGAGGAAACCCCTTCGCAGTGATGTCCGTCCCGATGAAAATCCTAGATTAGGTCCCTTGAGATAGTTGTTTTAGGGACGTAAAGTGAGGATAACGGGAATGGGTAATCGGGATAGTGTTTGGTTGGTGAAATTAAATATAACTTATTTATTGTGGGTTGAAAACCCTATATGCTCACCAGGCTCCCAAGCCTGACCCACTCAGTTTTATTTGTATTACAGGAAGTGGCACAAGGGCGTAAGATGGATGGATCATCTTGTTGTTTTGTTTACAAGTCTGTATATGTATATATTTGTTGAATGACTTGTAATGTTTATCGTTTATGCTTTATGGTCTGTATCGGAACATGACATCCCGAGTTTTGATTATATAATGAAATGCATCTCTTGATGAAATGCTTTGATAAATATTATTTTATCATGTTTTGTTTTGGGAACAAATTCCGCAACTCTTTCAAATCAAAAGGATTTACTCTGAAAATATTTAAAAGCATAAATGAAAATCGGTCTTTTCTGGCCGAGATTTTGGGGATGTCACAGTTGGTATCAGAGCATTAGTTTAAGCGAACTAGGAATTTGTAGGATTTCTAGACTTAAACTTAGAATGCTAAATGGAATGATGAGATGTGTGTCTGTTGGATTTTAGACACGAGCACTAGTTTATTTTAGGAAAGTTGCCTAAAATGCTTTTATGTGCTAAATGTTATATGTTGCCATATATGATATTATTTGTTCGGATCTACGGTCTGTTGCCGACCGGATCTGGAAACCTTATGTGTGTAGGATTCTAAGCGTATGTCTACGATATTAGAACTAGCATGTAATCGTTTGGAGTAATAAGGTGAAATTATTCGGTGTGTAGATCAAAAATGGTGAGAACAAGGAGTGGCGTTGGAAACGCAGATGAAAACAGGAATCAACCGCCAGCGATTGAGCAAATACCCGTTGTAGCAGCAGCACCAGAACCAATAACAATGGCTGCGGTGCAAGCCATGATTCGGGCTATGCTTGCCGAACAAAGGGAGGAGATGCGACAAATGTTGCATAATAATAGGGATGAACCTATCATACCTATTGAGGAACCGGAATTGATTCCCGAGCAATCGGAGGAAGGGAACAATAGTCGCATGGTGAGTCAAGTTGGGACTCAAGAGGAACGAAGGAACAATCCAGAAAGGAGAAACAACAAGGATGGGCGTATGTACAAGAATTTCTTGGGCGCCAAACCGCCAAGTCTTTCTGGGAGCCCAAAGCCGGTTGAGATAATGGATTGGATCTCCGAAATGGAGATGGTATTTGAAAGTTGCGACTGTAGCAACAAGCAGAAGACCGTCTTTGCGGTTAGACAACTGAAGACTGGAGTCTTGAGTTGGTGGAAGTTGTTGGCAGATACTATGCCACGAGGAGAAGCTCTGAAAATGTCATGGGAGGAGTTCTTGGATCAGTTAAGGGTGCAGTATTGTTCGGAGATAGATCTGATTGATCTGAACAATGAGTTTCAAAACTTGAAGAAAGGGAAGATGAGCATAGATGACTATGCTACTGCATTTACTGAGAAGATGAAGTTGTTTCCGTACCTAGTGCCGACGGAACTCTCCAAGATTGAGAGGTTTGCTAACGGACTGCCTGCTGACTTTGGTCCGACAGTCAAAATGGCAACCACTCTGAAAACGGCTGTTCGTGCAGCTAAGAATGTGGAGGCCCAGCAGAAGGAAAAGGGTCTGGAAAGAATAGATGTTGGAGAAAAGAGGAAGTTCGATGGAACTTCAGGGTCCAACAAGAAAAACAAGTTCTCGAAGTCTGGTTCGAGGGGAGGTGGAGGTGAAGCGAAATGGTGCGACAAATGTAAGAAGAAGCATCATGGAAGATGTGAGGTGGCGAACACATGCTACAAGTGTGGAAAGCCAGGGCACTATGCCAATGAGTGTAACCTCACAAAGAAAGTTTGCTATGGTTGTGGTGAGGAGGGTCATATGTCGAGAGACTGCCCGAAGAAGAAGGAGGCAGCTAGACCCAGCATTCCGCCAAAGCCTAAGGCGAGAGCATTCCAGATGACACTGGAAGCTGCTAAAGATGAAGCTGATGTCGCTTCAGGTACCTTTCTCGTTAACGAATTGCCTGCCCAAATTTTATTTGATTCTGGAGCCAACTACTCCTTTATATCGCATGAATTTGGTAGAAAGCTAGCTTTGCCTGTTGTTAGACTAGATAATGCTTTATTAGTCGAAGTTGCTAGTGGCAAGTTTGTACCTGTTAGCTATCGCATGAAAAACATCTTAATTGATCTGAATGGGAATAAGTTCCACGAGGAATTATTGCCTATCGAACTTAATGATTTCGACATCGTATTGGGAATGGATTGGCTTAGCGTCAATGATGCCGAAATTTTATGCAAGAAGAAAATAGTCAAAGTAAACCCGCCTGGGAAAGATTCGTTTATGGTGTATGGAGATAAACGCAGAGTGAATTCTGGAATCATTTCACTGATGAAAGCCAGAAAATGTTTGACCAAGGGGTGTACATCGTATTTAGCATTCGTGATTGATGCTAAGAAGGAAAAGAAGGTGATGCAGAATATTCCAGTTGTGTGTGATTATCCGGAAGTATTTCCCGAAGATCTTCCTGGATTACCGCCTGATCGACAAGTGGAATTCCGTATTGACTTGTTGCCAGGAACAACGCCAATTGCGAAAGCACCTTATCGATTAGCACCGACGGAGATGAAGGAGCTAATGATGCAACTTCAGGAGTTATTGGACAACGGTTTCATTAGACCTAGTTCATCGCCCTGGGGAGCTCCGGTGTTATTTGTAAAGAAGAAAGATGGAAGTATGAGAATGTGCATTGATTACAGAGAGCTGAACAAGGCAACAATAAAGAATAGATATCCGTTGCCGAGGATTGATGACCTGTTTGATCAATTGCAAGGTTCGAGTTATTTCTCGAAGATCGATCTTAGGTCAGGATATCATCAGCTAAAAGTAAGAGAGCAAGATATCGAGAAGACTGCATTCAGAACAAGATATGGACACTACGAGTTCTTGGTTATGTCGTTTGGACTAACCAATGCTCCAGCAGCGTTCATGGATTTGATGAATAGGGTTTGTAACCCGTTCCTTGATAAATCCGTGATAGTGTTCATAGACGACATTCTGATTTACTCGAAAAGCCAGGAGGAGCATGGCAGACACTTGCGAGAAGTGTTGGAAGTTCTGAAGAAGGAGAAGCTGTATGCTAAGTTCTCCAAATGTGATTTTTGGATTCGTGAAGTCCAATTCTTGGGTCACGTGGTCAACCAAGAAGGGATAATGGTTGATCCAGCGAAGATCGAAGCTGTGACGAAGTGGGAACAACCGAAAAGTCCCACGGAGATTCGAAGCTTTTTAGGATTAGCCGGATATTACCGAAGGTTTATCCAAGGCTTTTCTTCGATCGCTAGTCCATTGTCAGCTTTGACCCACAAAGGAGCTACTTATGCTTGGGGAGAGAAGCATAAGGAAGCATTTGAGAAGCTAAAGGAGAAGCTATGCGAGGCACCGATACTTTCTCTACCCGATGGAGTTGAAGACTTCGCTGTCTATAGCGATGCGTCTGGTGTTGGTTTGGGTTGTGTTTTGACCCAAAGAGAAAAGGTGATAGCATATGCGTCTCGACAGCTGAAAGAGCATGAAAAGAACTACCCGACTCATGATTTAGAGTTGGCAGCGGTAGTTTTCGCTCTGAAAATATGGAGGCATTACCTCTATGGCACAAAGTGCAAACTTTTCACTGATCATAAGAGTCTCCAATACCTCTTTAATCAGAAAGAATTGAATATGAGGCAACGACGCTGGCTAGAATTACTTAAAGACTAGGACTGCGAGATACTTTACCACCCCGGTAAAGCTAATGTTGTTGCTGATGCTCTGAGTCGGAAAGTCAATCCCGAAAGGAAAAGGCCAAGAGCGTTGAGAATTGAAGTTGTCTCAACTATTTTGGAAAGTATAAAGAAAGCTCAGAGCGAAGCTTCTGAGAAGAATGACAGAAAGGAGGAACGTTTGGGCAAAACGTTGGTGTTCGGTGTAAACAGTCATGGACTGAAGGTGTTCCAAGATCGGATTTGGATACCTAAGACAGGAGGAGTCAAAGATCTTCTGATGGAAGAAGCTCACAAGACCATGTACTCGATTCATCCGGGTAGCACTAAAATGTATAGGGACCTGAAACCCTACTACTGGTGGCCGACGATGAAGCTTGATGTTGCAAAGTATGTGGCCGAGTGTGTGACTTGTGCGAGAGTCAAGACACAACATCAGAAACCGTACGGGAGTTTAGAACCTTTGTCTGTGCCTATGGGTAAGTGGGAAGACATTGCTATGGATTTTGTCACTAAACTGCCCAGAACAAAGAATGGTCACGACATGATTTGGGTGGTCGTTGATCGATTCACTAAGAGTGCGCATTTCATAGCGGCCAGGGAGAAATGGTCTATGGAGAAGCTTGCGAATTCTTACGTGAAGGAAATTGTGAGGCTTCACGGTGTTCCGTTAGCGATTGTGTCGGATCGTGATAGCCGTTTCACATCGAGGTTTTGGAAAAGTCTACAAGAGGAATTGGGTACCAAGTTGTGTTTAAGTACAGCTTACCATCCGCAGACTGATGGTCAGAGCGAACGAACGATACAAACACTTGAAGATATGCTGAGAGCGTGTACCTTGGAATTCCTAGGTAATTGGGATGAACATTTACCGTTGGTAGAATTTTCCTATAATAATAGTTTTCACTCGAGCATTAAGATGGCACCTTACCAAGCTTTGTATGGACAGAAGTGTCGTACGCCGTCTTGTTGGCTTGAGGCTGGGGAAAAGCAGTTTATGGGACCGGAGTTGGTTCATCAAACTGCTGAAAAGTTGAAAATAATTAGGGAAAGAATGTTAGCGGCTCAGGATCGTCAAAAGAGCTATGCTGACAAAAAGCGAAGACCGATGACTTTTGAAGTTGGAGATTTGGTTTTGCTTAAAGTCTCGCCGTGGAAGGGACTTATAAGATTTGGTAAAAGGGGAAAGTTAAGTCCAAGGTTTATTGGACCGTTTAAAGTTCTTCAGAGGATTGGGAACCAAGCTTACAAGCTCGAACTACCAGAAGAACTGAATGGAATTCATAACACTTTTCATGTGTGTTATTTGAGGAAGTTCACGGGAGAAGTTCCCGACATAATTCCAATTTCTGAATTGAGAATTGATGAGAACAAAAGGTTGATTGAAGAACCAGAGGCAATTGTTGACCGAAAGACTAAGAAATTGCGACGCAAGATGGTTGGGTTAGTGCTTGTCCGATGGAAACACACGAATGGGCCGAATCTCACCTGGGAGACGGAGAGTGACATGATGGGTCGCTATCCGCATTTGTTTGTTGATGTGTGATTCCGGGGACGGAATCATTCTAAGGTGGAGAGAATTGTAACGCCTGTGTTTCCGGGCTTGCCGTTATTAGCAATATAATAGTCTAGGTTAACCTTTGTAACCCGTTTTGAAATAATAAGAATGTATTATTTGAGTATTATGTGTTTTGTGCTTAATTGCTTAATTATGTGGTCTGATTAATTAAGAATAAAAATAAGCGTCAAAATTTAAGTGTAAAATAAACTTAATATCTTTGGTTAATGTTGTAGTAGTCGAAACGAGGTTTCCGAATATATATAGAACGCCCAAATCTGACTTCGTATGAGGAAGTTATGATTTATCGAAGTTCCGGCTTAGCGGTGTGCAGCCCGAAATACTCGATTTGAGATCGAGCGGTTTTTAGCCGAAGCAATCTAAATGAGAATCGAAGATCTCATTGTTGGTATCGAAACGATAAAAAGTTAGGCGAGAACGGACGTCAAACGAAGAAGTTATGAATTTATAACGAAAGTTTCTGTCGCGGCCTATTAAAAATAATTAATAAAAATAAAGTCAAAATTAGCCGACGGAGTCTAAACGAAAGTCGTAGAGCATGGTCTCACCTTTCCGTGGATATAAAGAACGTCGAAAACGGAGTTCGTATGAAGAAGTTATGAATTTCCGAAGTTTATTAATCATTTTGTATTTATTTTTAAATCAAAATTGGAGGCATTATCCGAAGCCGGGTCATCAGTCCGATCCGACGTACGCCCCGCGTACGTGAGTACGCTATCGCGTACTCCGCATAGTGTCGACACTTCGGATGACGCATGCAGTGACGATTTCGGACGCGTACGCGCTGCGTACGCCTGTACGCCCCGCGTACTCCGAGGCTCCAGCCTCTATAAAAGGAATCCGAAGGCAGCCGAGTCATTTGCTAATTTCCTCTCGTTTTTGTGCCGAAGCTCTGCGCGTAAACCCCCGAAGCTACCCCGAAGCCCCGGTATCATACTCTAGCCCCGAGGCAAGTCCCGAGATCCCGAAGATCCCGAGAAGCGCGGTTCCCGAGTCGAAGCTCTGCCCGCGAGAAGTTCGATTTTCGAGGAGATCTTCCAGATCTGCTGAGGAATACTACTTCTATAAGCCGTAGTGCTGTCGGATCGTCTTCTGATCAAGTGAGTGTGTAGTTATTTCTTCTAATACAATAATACGAAGTATTTTATATAAAAATACGTGCTATGTGTATATATTTGGTTGTGTTATGTGTGAATGAGTATTCACTCTCTTCTATCTTATAGATCTGCTTATTTCTTTATGAGATATGTGTTATGTGTGTGTGTGCCTCATCTGTTATGTGATATATGTGTTGATTCAAGCATGCTATACAGGTTTTCTTTAAACTATGTATACAAATGTATATTTTTATCTACTAATATGTTGGGTAGAACATGGGTAGATAGTTGGTGTGTAATAAACAGATGAGAGGCCTCGATGTTGTTGTTGTTGTTGATCTAGTTATTCAGCGGAGTATGGATAACGACCACGGACTCTTTCTAGACAGTCCAGTGGAACGCTAGCAGGTTCATAACCTGTAGGTGTTGTGAACGATGTGTTCACCGGTGTACTCTATCCCCCTCATGGTTGCCTTTAGGATATCTATTGTTGAGGAAACCCCTTCGCAGTGATGTCCGTCCCGATGAAAATCCTAGATTAGGTCCCTTGAGATAGTTGTTTTAGGGACGTAAAGTGAGGATAACGGGAATGGGTAATCGGGATAGTGTTTGGTTGGTGAAATTAAATATAACTTATTTATTGTGGGTTGAAAACCCTATATGCTCACCAGGCTCCCAAGCCTGACCCACTCAGTTTTATTTGTATTACAGGAAGTGGCACAAGGGCGTAAGATGGATGGATCATCTTGTTGTTTTGTTTACAAGTCTGTATATGTATATATTTGTTGAATGACTTGTAATGTTTATCGTTTATGCTTTATGGTCTGTATCGGAACATGACATCCCGAGTTTTGATTATATAATGAAATGCATCTCTTGATGAAATGCTTTGATAAATATTATTTTATCATGTTTTGTTTTGGGAACAAATTCCGCAACTCTTTCAAATCAAAAGGATTTACTCTGAAAATATTTAAAAGCATAAATGAAAATCGGTCTTTTCTGGCCGAGATTTTGGGGATGTCACATATAACATCTGATCTAGGTATAAATCAAATTTCATGTATTTTTTTTTTTTTTAAATGGGATGGCCACGATCGAGGTGGTGGAGCATCACCACAACGTGGCAGAACGTTTTGGATCACATGATTTAAATGACCAACAACGATGTGACCTTGGGTCACCACGAAATGGTAAGAGTTTTATTGAAAACCCTAATTTCAGGCTGTGTACCTTATATTAGGAACATTAAGGCTAGGGTTTCAACCTCAATCTTCCTTTCAACCTTAGAAACCCTAACCCTTGCATCCATTAAAGTTGTAAGCTCATTCTTGGTGCTTTTTGGTAATGTTAGAAGGAGAAGGAAACTCTTGGTAATATGGTCACTTGGGAAGCATCAATTCTTCAGCTAGCTTATATTCTAGACCTTGGTGAGTGGCCAAGACTAAACCTTTTCTTGCCATGTTACTAGATCTTTTGGTTTTGTCCCCCTTTTTCCATGTTTTGATGGATTTAAGTAATGAGATATCATAAAGTTTGAAACTTTATGAATCTACAGGTCAAGTAGAGCATTTTGTATCTTTGATGTGAATTATATTAAGTTTTGGATGACATGCATGAGGTTTTGGTCATTAAAACCTATTTTTGACCTTAAATGGAAAAGGCATGTGTTGTACATGCAAGTCCATAAAGGCACGATTTTTAAGGTCTCTTAGGAGTATGAAATCTTTCTGGTAACTTTGGAGATGCGACTCTAAGAATTTGGTGCTTAATGAGAGTCTTGATGCATTAAGTTACCATTAGTAGTTATGTTTAGGGCTTTGGCTTATGGAGGGGTTTGAGGGATAAAGTTGGACTCTTTACCTATCAAGACCATGTGAAGGACCATATTTGATCCTTGGAGCTCTTGTAGTGGAAGGAAATGACTTAATGGTTTAAGCTGTCCAGAATCATCACCATGATGTTGTTGAGGTTGGCACGATGTGGTGAGTAATTGGTCAAGACCTGCCTGGTTTTTTGGTTTTGGCCACGACGTGGCGACTAGTGGGTTGACTTTTGACCATTGACTTTGACCATGTTTGACGTAAGGGTGTTATGGGTATTTTAAGTTGTAGTATGAGTGTTGGTCACTCTTATTTGTAAAGGTTGCCTATATAGTTGGTTTTCAGAGTAGCATGTTGCAACAACTATTTTGTCTGACTGTGAGGTGGGTCTCCTCATGGTACTTGTGGGTTGAAGGCACCAATGCCAGCCCACTAGAATATGTTATGTATGATGCTAGTTTTCGTTGTGATACTTGCATGAAAGAACATGATCTGGCCCCTAGAAATTTGTATGTAAGACCAGGATTTGGCCCTCGAAAATGCAAGGAAAGATGATGATTTGGCCCATTGCAGAAAGTGGCATTAAGACTATGATTCGACCCATAACAATCACTATCTTATGTATGGTATATGGTATTTTGGGAAACTCACTAAGCTGTGTGCTTACGGTTTATGTTTATGGTTTCAGTACTTCCGGTGTGAAAGGGAAGGGCCCTACATGACTACACAACATCCCCCAAAGTTTATTCCGCATTGATAATTTTTAATCTGATGTTTAAATACTATTTTTCACTTGAATTGGTTTGGGAACAAATTGATGTATGAATTATTGTTTCAAAATTGAAAATTTTACCTTGGATTTTCGGGACGTTACAAGTTGGTATTAGAGCCTTGGTTTGAGGGATTCTAGCACATTCTCTAGTGTGGCTGAACTCAAACTGAGGAATTGGTAATCTTTAAAAAAAAATTTCTAAAAATATTTTTATAAAGAGAAAGGGGTGTGATGCGTGCAATCAACCAAGCTCATGTAAGTGATTTCCCAGAATACCCATACATGTTGATTTGTTATATGATATGAATGCTTGCATGATAGGATAAGGCTAGGGATACTTTCTAGAATTGTATGATAGATTTTCCTTGTATGTGATGCCTCGTAGTCTAGGAGGATCAAATGCTATGCTAGATTTGGAATCTGTATTGGTAGAAGTAATTGCTAAGTGTATGATTTGAAAATTGTATAAGATTAGGATCATATATCCCTAGAATGACTGATTTAGCCTGATTTCCCATTCCTCGTCTGGTTGTGGTCCTAGGGTAGAGTCTTTTATTCGATAATATATTTGATCTTGTATTGTGTATAATTTGAGGGTAGTAGTTCCTAGAATGGGCTGTAGTAAGTGAGCTCAGGATGTCTTTTATTTGTTTTGTGGCTTGGAGTGTTACTGCACGAATGTTGATTGCTTTGTACTTTGTGGAACCCTTGGTGATATGAGTTAACTATTAAGTGAATATGTTAAGTCACATGCTGCAAAGGTTGGGTAATCTCAGAGTAGCGGTTTTAGATCGGTTGCGCAACTCTCGTTTGTGTTTAACCGTTGTAGGGTTGATTCAGGAACCTAGGAGAGCCTAGGAAGTGATTTAGTAGATTGGTTGGGCTAATTAGCAAGTATTTGGATTTCCAGTTTGAGCATGTGACTTAGAGGATTCAGGATAATTCTTGAGGAAAGTATAGTTAGGTGTGGAAGGTAGTATTGGGTCCATACTACTTAAAGCACAAGATCCATACTTGAATAAATTATAGTCACATAGATTCTAGGAAGTTTGTAGGATGAGTAATTTTATGGGTATGATCTAGTTATTGTATGGTTGCTTTTCAGTATGATGATGAGCACTCATGGAGGAGGATCTGGTTCAGGCTCAGGTGCTGGTGCTGAGTCGATGGATAAGCAGATGCAAGATTTCATCTCATGAGAGATCACCCATTATATTTTGGAGCAAACTCCTGTGACGTTTGGTACCATCAAGAACGGAATCATGGAACTCTTGGATGATCGTCTCAGGGCTTTTCAGGCTAAGATTGCAGTAGAACAGTTGGAGGCTCATCGGGAGCTCAAGGCTTGTGGAGCCCTAGAGTTTTTTAGGAAAGAGGACCCTATTGATAGTTCTTGCCATGAGGGATCGAAGGTGGGTTATGGATCATGCCTTCAAGGGGATCGATTCCGTGATTGGATTGCCACTGGGATTTCACAAACTTTACAAGAAGAGTTACCTATCATTATTGGTCATGTTCGCCATGATTGCACACTGGAGGTGAAATTGTGTCATCATTGTCATCAGCCTGGCATATTAGGGCAAGTTGCCCATGATTGTCGATTGGGTGGGCTCAGACCCCATCATCTACGGTCTTTCAGGAAGTAGAGCCAATACTTCAAGACCTCACGGGTATGTGTTCCTACATGCTTTTTGATTTCTTTTTCTTATGTGAGGCTTAGTTAAGTCCTCACCTAGGATCATAGTTTCTTTTTGATTGCATGGTTATTATTATCAAAATATCATTATATGCCATTGTGCGTTATGCGAGTCATGATTGGAGCATATATGGATGATTTGGTCATGAGACATCAACCGTTGATAGTGCGAGTCTTGGGTGGAAGCGAACAAATTGTCCTGTCGGAGGACCAACAGTTAGATTGAAGCGATAAGTCCAAAACAATGAGCTAGAAGGATCTGCAGCATGAGTTCATTTGAATATTTGAAATTTGAAGTGGTTGAGATCTTTCATGGTTGAGAGGAGTAAGGGATTAGTTAGAACACGAGTTCAAGGGAGTTGCAGCCTGGTTCAAGTTTTTTGGAATTATGAGTGTGGTCCTCGCATCAAGAAGCTTTTAGGAAAAAGATCTAATGGGAGTTGGTTGTCCCAATCTAGGACAACAAAGTTAGAATTCAGGGGCGTTTGTGTCGTTCAGGATGGATGTCAACTGATTGTTGACAGGCTTTGAACCGATTGCTACTACTAGTAGGGCAAGAGCAGTAGTGAACCATCACTCTAGAGTGTGCGCGATGAATTGATCGCATGGGATTGTTCAGATGTTGGGATTGTCAAGAGGATTTAAATTTACTTTGTTCGAGAAGTTCTAAGTGCATCAATTTTTGGCAAGTGGGTAGTTGGATTGGTGATCCGTCCGTTCCGGTCAAGGGTTATAGTTCTTTGTCACCAACTAATTTGTCTCAAGGATTCAACAGTGTATAACAAAAAGTGCTTTGGGTAGCGAAGCATTTAATCTGGTATGAGGTGTGGGTACCCTAGCTTGTATGGTCTTGGATACCTAGTTCCTAGATGATTAGGATGACATGAGTGGAATAGTAAGGTTGTGACATGGTTCAGAAGTCCATCAATTATGAGGTTGACAAAGTGCAGTTTGATTCAAGTACGGGAGAACCGTTGGGATTATTAGGAATAATTCCGGGTGTGAAACAAGGAGGAATTTTATACCGCAGGCAAGTGGAGAGGCAGTTCTAATTGCGGCATGGAATGAGATTTGCACAAGGAATGATGATTCAGGTTACTTTTCCGAATATGTGAAACATCAGTCAGGGCACATAGAGGAGATGTGATTATATACTAGTGGATTGATTATGTTAGAGCCTCTCTGCATGTTCTTGTCTAATAAAGGTGTTGGGATTCAAAGCATAACCCGAAAACCGAATTGGGGTATAGTCGGATGCGGGTTCGACTCATGATGATTATGGTTGGTGTGATAGATTGACGGTAAGACAATGGGTTGGGTCCAAGGCAGTTATGGAAGTGTTGTAAGGCTATGAGGCAACCATAGCATTCATAAGGTTGATAGGAAGTTGTGGAAGTGTTGTAAGACTATAGGGTGTCCGTAGTATACACAAGGTTGATAGGCTGTCGAGGAAGTGTTGTATGTCAACAATGGAGTCATAGAATTCACCAGGACATGATAGGCCATTACAGGGGGTGATTGTTGGTTTTAGAGAGATCGCACCACATACATGAGTTGAGGCAGATCACTATTGTTGGTTGACCACTTCTTGTTGGGAATGAGGATTGTGGGAGCTATGATGGTGTCTTGGGTGTGTATGGCCCTCAGATGGGTGAGACCCATGGGTGAGGCCTATATAGTGAGTATAGTATGATTTAGACTGGTAGAAAGTTTTTTGTTTAAGGTGTTGGGTCCCGTTCATAATAGGATGACTATGTGATCAACGGAGGGAGTCTATGTGATAGTTAGGCTATGGTAGCATTTACCAGTTAGACTCTTGGGCGGAGTCACGTGGTATGATCAAGCGTGAGGTTGTCAGTCTCAACGAATGATTGTGGATTTTATATCTCAACTTAGTAGGATGCCACCATGGAATTAGAGAATCTCGGATAGATTGAATATATGAATCTTTGGATGAAACACGCGATGGGAGTCACCTTTGTTTTCTGAGAAAGATCTTTTTAACATCAACGAATTGTTAGGGATCCTATTCTCCAGTGGTATCAGTAAGATGATTCAAGGTTGAAAGGACTTCGTTCGGCTTGGATCACCATCTGTAGTCATATCGTTTGTGTTTCAAAAATGGTCTTATATATGATGGAAAGCCAGACAAGGTTTTGGATTTTAGAATTTTGGGCTAAGTAGCAATGGTTATTCATCATTGGTTTAAGTGAGTAGGTCAAGTATTTGTTTTTCGTCATAGAATGTGAATTCTGCTAAGTTTGGGTTTCAATCATAGCATTGGGGGGCCGTTATGTGTATGAGTCGATGTTTAGCCCGAGGCGGGGCTCGGAAAGAATACGATGGATCCTATCGGTGCCTGGATGGTAGTACAAAGTGATTTTAAGGACGTAATCTAATCTAAGTGGGGGAGAGTTATAACATCCTATTTTGAGTCATTCTTAATTCAAGACAGTGACCCTGTAACATCTGGTCCAGGTATAAATCAACTTTCATGTATTTTCTTTAAATGAGGTGTCCACGACGTGGTGAAGCATTACCACGATGTGGCAGAACATTTTGGATCGCGGGATTTAAATGACCAGCCATGACGTGGCCTTAGGTCACCACCACATGGCATGCGTTTTAGTGAAATCCCTAATTCCAGGCTTTGGACCTTATATAAGGAACATTAAGGCTAGGGTTCATCCTTCATTTACCTCTTAACCTCAGAAACCCTAACCCTAGCATCCTTTAAAGTTGTGAGATCATTCTTGTTGATTTTTGGTGATTTTAGAAGGAGAAGGAAGCTCTTGGTAAGGTGGTTACTTGGCAAGCATCATTTCTTCAGCTAGCTTGTCTTCTGGACCTTGGTGAGTGTCCTAGACTCAACCTTTTATTGCCATGTTACTATATCTTTTAGTTTTTTTCCCCATTTTCCATGTTTTCATGGATTTAAATAATGGGATCTCATAATGTTTGCAACTTTATGAATCTCCAGGTCAAGTAGAGCATTTACTGTCTTGGATCTGAATTATAATCAATTTTTGGATGGCATACATGAGGTTTTAATCATTAAACCCTATTTTTGAACTATAATGGAAAATGCATGTGTTGGACATGCAAGTCCATAAAGGCATGATTTTTAAAGTCTCTTAGGAGTATGAAATCTTTTTGGAAACTTTAGAGGTGCAACTCTAAGGATTTGGTGCTTCATGAGATTCTTGATGCATTAAGTCACCATTAGTGGCTAGGGTTGGGGCTTTGGCTTATGGAGGGGTGTGAGGGATAAAGTTGGAAACTTTACCCATCAAGACCATGGGAAGGACCAGATCTGAGTCTTGGATCTCTTGTAGCAAAAGGAAAGGACTTAATGGTTTAATCTGTCTAGACTCATCACCTCCACATGGTTGAGGTTGCCACAACGTGGTGAATTCGTCAAGACCTACCTGTTTTTTCAGTTTGTGGCCATGACATGGCCAAGGAGGCTACTACATGGCGACTAGATGGGTTGACTTTTGACCGTTGACTTTGACCATGTTTGACATAAGGGTATTTTGAGTATTTTAAGTTGTAGTCTGAGAATTGGTCACAATTATTTGTAAAGGTGACTAGTAGAGTTGGTTTTTGGAGCAGTGTGTTGCCACAACTATTTCGTCTGACTATGAGGTGAGTCTCCTCATTGTAACCATGGGTCGAAGGCACTAATGTTGGCCCACTAGAATATGTTATGTATGATGCTAGTTATCTTTGTGATACTTGCATGAAAGACCAGGATCTGGCCCGTAGCATATGTATGAAAGACTAGGATCTGGCCCATGGCAATTTGTATTTAAGAATGTGAATTGGACCTCAACATTGCAAGGAAAGACCAAGATATGGCCCATGGCAATTTGTATGTAAGAATGGGAATTGGCCCTCGACATTGCAAGGAAAGACCAAGATCTGGCCCATGGCAATTTGTATGTAAGACGAGGATTTAGCCCTCGACATTGAAAGGAAAGATCATGATTTGGCCCATGACAGAAAGTGACATTAAGACTATGATTCGGCCCATAGAATTCACTATCTTATCTATGGTATATGTTATTTTGGGAAACTCATTAAGCTTTGTGCTTATGTTTTATGTTTATAGTTTTAGGTACTTCCGGTGCGAAAGGGAAGAGCCCAACATGACTGCATAACATCCCCCCATAGTTTATTCCACATTGATAATTTTTACATTGATGTTTAAATACTATTTTTCACTTCAGTTGGTTTGGAAACAACGAGATGTATGAATTATTGTTTCAAAAATGAAAAATTTACCTTAGATTTTTGGGATGTTATAGTTAGTATGAGAGCAACGAGTAGGTTGTTTGGGTTGTATTTTGATATTTATTTTGTGGGATATATTTGATACACTTATGTATGCTTTTGATTTATGTTTGTATATATATGTTTTCTATTTTATCATTTATCGAACCCTAATCCAGTTGAAATATTAGTTCAGTCATGACTAAACATAGTTGACCAGACTACATTTAGGAGTGACCCAACCTTTACGTACAGAACCAGCTTAGATAATTGCTTTGTATATTGCATTCTTGATTTGTATATTTATTTAGGATTGGCGACTATTATTATCTTGTACTTATCGACTATCAAAATAGGGATTGGCCAAGTAGGAAGTGTCGGAGGGCAGGATCATTTTAGTATATTGCCATTCTGAAATCCAACAACCCAAACGACATTTCAAACTAGTCAAATCTCCCTTAAGTAGTCAATAAGTAGGGAAATTAATAGTAATATATACTTTTATTTATAGTTTGAGGGAAAACCTAATCAGACTATATGTCCTAAGCTATAGTCGTAATTCCTAAAGAAATTCTAATTCACTATAACAACTAGCTCTGATACCATTCTGTCACACCTTCCCTAGCCGATGGTGGAAATGCCGAGTGGTGATGGTATTTACATAGATTACCCAAATCACAGAGCGCAAACCATAACTATCAATTAAACAAAACCTATCTATCTTGTAGCTGATAGTCCTTCCTTACCTTGATCCTTACTCCATCCTAGGAACCCATACGATTTTTGGAAATGTCAACTTGATGTTGGTGAGTTCACATGCTTTGAGATAGATATATGATAAACTTTCTTTGAAAACTTTCTTAAAATTTTTACAATGATTAAAATTATTTTCTTAAATTCCTAGTTTCCTATGTTTTATTATATTATCTCTTATATTATTAGATTTTTAGATTGTTCACCTTAGATTAAAATTGTTTGTTTCGGCTGCCATGTTTTTAATCTAGGAAGTATATATAAAATCTATCAGATGAGTTGAGCTATACTTCCAATAAGTTTATGGGGTTATGCCTTAGAGACAACCACCCATATCTTAAACCTCATACCAACTAAGAAGTTTGCTAAGACACCAGCTGAGATATGGTTTGGGGATCATCCATCACTGGAACATATGAAAGTATGGGGTTTTGAAGTTTTCGTTCTTCGCGAAGCCCATGATAAACTAAAACCTAGATAGGAGAAGTGTTACTTCGTTGGTTATCCCCAAAAGTCTTTTGGATAATTGTTTTACAAACCTTCTGAGAACAAGGTGTTTGTGGCTAGAATGGGAGTCTTCCTTGAAAGGGAGCTCATATTCAAAGAACGTAGTATGAGTCAACGACGAACCTATAGTTAACACCAACACTCAACCAGAGGTTGAAACACTTGTTGAGTAAGCTAACATATATCTAACTCTTCTTTATACATCTAATAGAGATTGTATCCCTCCTAAGTTTCATGGTTTTCATATTACTAGATACGACAACATTTTGATTAGTGATAAAGTAATAGTGAGTGTAAATGAGCTGTCCAACTATAAGGTAGCGATAGTGGACCCATATGCAGCCAAATAGAAAGAGGTCATAGAGAGCAAGATTCGGTTCATGTATGATAACCAAGTTTGGACTTTGGTTGATCCTAAACTTGGCCTTAAAATTGTTGGGTGTAAGTGGATCTTCAATAAGAAGGCTGGCATGGATAGGAAAGTACACACATTCAAGGCTAGATTAGTCGTAAAGGGTTATACACAAACTGAATGGATTAATTATGAGTAAACTTTCTCACTAGTGGCTAAGATTAAATCTATTAGGATATTGCTTCCCATATCTACATTTTATGATTATAAAGTATGGAAAATGGATGTAAAAACTGCTTTCCTTAATGGGAAAGATACAAAGGATGTGTATATGGCACAACTACAAGCTTTTATACATTCTAAATACCCAAATATAGCGTGTGAGCTTGAGAGATCCATTAATGGACTCAAACAAGCATCTCATAGCAAGAATCTTTGTTTTCATGAAAAGGTTAAAGAGTTTGGATTTTCAAGAAGCCAAGATGAGTCACACGTTTATGTCAAAGCTATTGGGAGTGTTGTAGGTTTCCTAGTGTTTTATGTTGATGACATACTAATAATAAGAAATGATATCCTAATGTTGCAAAGTGTGAAGACTTGGATTAGGAAATGTTTTGCTATGAATGAAATAGGAAATACAACGTATATACTTGGTATTAGAATCTATAGAGATATATCAATGCGTCAAGTTTGACTTAGCCGTACATACTTGGATAAGATCTTAAATAAATTCTAGATACATGAATCCAATAAATGGTTTCTACCCATGCAACATGGCATTAAATTACGTAAAGATCATTATCCCATTGCTAGTGAAGAACTAGAAATACTAAGTCGATTCTCGTATGCTTGTATAATAGTATCAATCATGTATGCCATGACGTGTACTCAACCTAATGTCTCGTATGACTTGAGGATGGTGTGTCATTATTAGGACAATCTTGGCGAAAGTCATTGGACGGAACTATTGAACATTCTTAAATATCTAAGGAGAAAAAAGTATATGTTCTTAGTCTGTGTAAGCAAAAACGAGTTAAGAGAAACAAGTTATAGTGATACGAGTTTTCAAATGGACATGGACAACTCTTGCTCACAATCAGGATGGATGTTCTTGATAAAAAAGGGTGGTGACTGGTGTTGTTTCAAGCATCAATGAAACCCTCGAAATATTTTGTGATAATGAGGATGCAGTCGCCTTGACTAAATAACCGAAGGATCATGGGAAGTCGATACATATACTTAGGAATATCACTATGTTCAAAAGCGAGTTCATGAGGGATATGTCACACCCCAAAACCGGAACGGCGGAAACGTTCTGGGGCGGAGGACGTCATGCGTAGTATCACAACAATTGTATCATAGAAAGCATAGTAAACACAACCAAACATTGAATACATATATGGATAAGGTTTACATTGTCTTAGTACATAGTTTTATTCATATCCAAAGTAAAATAAAAGACGTGACTCTAACGCTCCGACTTCTCCAATCTCCTAAAAGTACCCGTCTACTAATCCCCTGAGAATACAAGTAGTTTTGAAAGAATATCAGCATAAAGCTGGTGATTTCATAAGCATTTAGTTTTGGTGGAAAATGTTTCTTTGATCCTTTTGAAAAGTGTTCCTCAAGAAAATCCTATATTTTCTTATGAAGAGCGTGTTTGAAAACCCATTCCTTCCATGACTTCCCGATTCATACAAGGTATGTACAATCCAAGGAGTCGTGGAATGAATATGAATATCCGTTAGTTTACATGTAAAAAGAACAAATACGTTAATGAAAAGCCAAGTTATCCCAGGAAAATCCTATATTTTCCCTAAAAATAGGTTATCCGTCCTAGAGGTAGAGATGCAAGTTTAGAAATCCCTGATTATTATCATTGTATTTATGAAAATAGTTTTATTACTCAAAATAAAACAATGAAGAATAGAGTTCGTAAACCAAAATTAGTTTATACTTATTTGCATGTCGTATAACCATACTTGATATGATCGAGAGACATTTATAACGTTCTTTAGGCGTTAAGCTAAATGGAATTTATTCAGCACAGGCATGCCTGCCTAACTGTAGCTAGCAGTTCTGATGTGGGATCGTCAGTCCCGAATAGATCTACGCACAAATCTCACGCTCTTCCTCCAGGAGTCTCTGGTTATACTAAAAGGATTTACCCCTGTACACTTAAGGGTACAGTATTGAAGTAGCGCCTCACAATTCGGTATAATCTAGTTCACTAGCAGGAAAACAGTATAAAACAATAATTATTCTTGAATAAATGTACTTTATACTCCTGAGGAAATATATAACATAAACTAAATCTGTCATAGTTTATACATATTCATCCACGAAATCTGATTTGGTAGAAACTACCTAGAGGGTTATCCCAAACTATACCCATTATAGTTTATTAGAGTTGATATAGAAAATTCTTTGTAAAAACCTTTCTGAAAGCGATGAAGTTAGATTTACAAATTAAGAGTTTCCCTTATGCTCAACATATTACAAAAATAGATAAAATATTTGAATATGTTATTAAACATGGAAATCATTAACTGTATTAATAAGTTTAAAACTTAATAAAATACTTTGAGTTTGGCTTGTATTCCCCCTGAAAACATTAAAAGAAACACAGAAAGATGTAAGGGTATGAACTCACCGTTTGACGTGTGATTCGAATGTAGGATCGTTAGGGATGTTGAGTGTCAAGTGAAACCTTGAGCACAAACGGACCCTATTTAACATATAACTATGTATGGGAATAATTAGTGTATAATACAACTAATCATGATAAGCGACACCCTACGGGACTAGGAAACACTTGGGACAAGTGTTACAATCACATATGATTGTATGAAGGGAGTGTAAAGCCACACAAAAGAGTGTGTGGTCGACTTTAAGGTGAATCAAGGCTCAAATCATGAAGTATTTCAAGTATAGCAAGCTAAAAGGATGGAATACTTATGTTTTTGAAGCCTTAGAAGTGTTTGTGGTTGATTCAAGTAGAGAGAGAGGTGTGTATGGTTGAGGAGACGGGAAATGAAGTGAAAATGAGCCTCATCTATATATAGATAATGGGTGTGCGGCCACACACTCGGGTGTGTGGCCACACACTCCTCTAGAGGAAGTGTTTGGACTTTTTGCAACCTTAGATCTTAAACCAACCCATCCCTAAGTCAAAATTTGGTTGTACGAGGCTTTATATCATCCAAACAGACTCAAACAATGTTAAAAGATAGCTGAAACGAGTTTAACACTGATAGTATTGAATAGGTCAACAAGGTAGAAGTTTCAGGGTGTCACAGGATACATCATAGTGAGTAGAGTATCATCAGAGGAGAATCTTGGTGATCCTTTCATGAAGCCATTGACGCAGACAAAACATGATAATCATACTAGGTCCATATGTATTAGATTAGCAAGTGAGACGACATAAATGTTTTAGTTGTTATTTTAATGTTTTGAAACTTATATAATATAAATTGTATTTGATTTAATGATTATTTTGTGGAGACTTACTAATATGCTAGATTGCTTCCATTTACATTAATTATTATTGTGTTTCGTTTTGCATGTTTGGAACCCACTTCCCGAGTATTAATTTACTCCAACCTCCACAATTGGTCATACCCTTGGAGGTAAGTAGTTATTTGAGGTTGTCATGTAGTATTAGTAGATTGTCCATGGTGATTGCACATAACATAGAGACTGTGATAAACACTCATGATTACTTGATGGTAATTTAAGTATTGGAGTAACCTACACTTATAGATTACTTCATGGATAAAGTGAAAAGTAGTTCTAAGATCATAATATCTCTTATTTTTCAAACATAGATACATGAGGTATTTGCTCTATAATTTTGTTATGCATTGGTCTACCTCAATGTTGCCCATAATTGGTAATAATACAGAATATGTCTATGTGTGACATGATGAGTAGACAAAAACTATGTAGTTGAATTTTATTTGTTCCTTCTGCACTAACATAAGAACCAATATTTATGGGCCCATCAATGATTTGGTGATGACATCTTAGTGTTTGGCCAAGCCTATATTGAAATTGATGTGTTCAATTGCGTAGTCAGATGTGATCATCACAAATCTCTATCAGGAAACATAATCTTGAGCATTGAGACTGATCTTTTTTCATGTATCGGGTTCATACACATATCTTGTAGAAGAAAATAATATTTGATTTCTTATCTAATGGTTGTCTCTTATTTAATTAGAGTTTGACAGTTGCACCGGATGACACATTATCTGTTTATTATTTGAAAGTATTAGACCACATATAGTTGACGACTTATCCTAGTGAGAGACCGTTAGAAACAGTGTTGAAGGTCATAACTATTGGTAATATTTCTAATAATATTAGGGTCCTTTTGGGTTACACCAAAGACCCAATTGAATAATTAAATGACAGAAGGAAAATTAGGAGAAATTAGTTTATTAATTTCTCATCTTATGATAAATTAATTAGAAGCTAATTTGGAATTTATTAAAAATTAACTAAATGCAAGGACCGAATGTTAATTAATTAAAAGGTTTAGTTTATTGGAATAGTCCAAGGGAGATTTCTACAAAAAAGAGTTGCTTTGGCACCTAGTTACATGATAACTATAATGTGACAACCCGAAGTTTGCTCCATCGCCGTAACCCGTTTTCGTCCATAAAATTCGTCGTTTTCGAATTGTTTCCGTTTCGTTATTAAATTAAGTCATTAAAATTTGAGTCGTTTATTATGACTTAATGGGTGTTCAAACACATTAATAACACAAGAAAATATTCTAAATTAATAATTAGAGAATTTTTAGTTTCGAACATATCGGGTAACGACAACTTAATCGGGTGCGACCAAAAGCCTCGGTAAACGTCAGTATTGGGTAGAATTCCACCCTGTCCCGAACTTGAAACATATTTAAAGTGCAAAAGGCTTTCATTTGAAGCTTTTGCACCCTCTCTCACTACTCTCTCTCTACAAACTCATCTCTTGGCCAAAATCCTCAAATCCAAGCTCCATTTCATCAAGGTAACCTTCCTAACTTGTTGTATAACCTATCTAGCTTCCAAATCCGTGTTTAATCTATGATTTAGGACCATAAACATGTGTTTACGGCCCTGGAATGCTCTTGGGCCGTGAACACATATAAGTTGGGTTTTAGAGCCTAAAAACCCTCCCAAATCACTTATAGAGCTTGGATTCAACTTAAGGACTTAATGGATTTGACTTAGAACACCTTGAAGTCAACTTTTGGGGAGTAAACATGAGTTTACTACCCAAGAACATGCTTGGTCCGTAAACTCCTTATCATGGGCAGTAAACTCAATTTAAAGTGTTAAGATGCCACTTAAACACTTCATAAACCTTGGATTAAAGTCTAGAAGCAACCACAATCGATTTAGGGGCCTTAAACATGATGAAAACCTTCCCTACAGGAGTTCACGGCCGTAAAACCCCCAAGAATGGGTTCCTAGGCCGTAAACTCATATACACTAGTCAATTGATACCCTAAATCCATTTCAAGGCTGTTAAAATTAGTTTGAATCACATGTGATTGATCTAGGGCCACCAAATCATGAAATGAAAGAGTATATAGGAGCTTATGGCCGTAAAATCCTAGTTCATGGCCGTAAAATCCATTTGGTAGTCTCTTTAGTGGTTAAATCCATTCCAATGCCTTAGATTAAATCCTAACAACATTTCCCATGTGATATTTGACCATTTAGCACCTTAAAACCCATCAACCATGAGTTCACGACCGTGAACTCATGTGGACATGGTCTTAGGGCTGTAAAATCCCTAAGGAGTTTACTCTTGAAGAGAAAACACGTTATCTAAGCCCTATACGTCCGTAGATGTCACCCGGGTCATTCCAAACACTTGATTTGAAGTGTTTTCGCGTCTTGGAGTGTAAAATCATATCTAATTAGTGAATTAAAGTCTAATTAGATACATTTATATATCATTCCATATTACATAGGAACCTCACGTGTTTCAAGCTCTGAACTGACAATTAGCATCCAACCGACACATCTCTCGTCTGGTGAGTTCATACCCCTACGCCTTTTTCTGTGTTTTTCAATGTTTTCAGGGGGGGGGAATACAAGAAAATTATGAATGTTTTCAAAACCTAAAACTGATGTATTTCTATAAATATCTGGCTAACTTTTAGATATCTTTACCCCTTCTGTATTATGCGGAGCATAAGGGACGTTTTATTGAATATAAATACGTGGATTTCAATTATAATATAAGAAAGAATCAAAACAATCAAATTATTATGGGAATAATTTGGGATCTTCAGGTCTTGTTTTACGTGCACAAATTTATGTAAAGTTAATAGATAAACTATGTCTGATTCAGTTTATCTCTGTTTAATTTAGAGTATATTGCCAGATAATTCCATTGT
This sequence comes from Lactuca sativa, assembly GCF_002870075.4. Taxonomy (NCBI): domain Eukaryota; kingdom Viridiplantae; phylum Streptophyta; class Magnoliopsida; order Asterales; family Asteraceae; genus Lactuca; species Lactuca sativa. Next base: position 170,136,268 of record NC_056626.2, on the reverse strand, counting down.
ATTAAATTGTTTTCACTGTATTATGTTTGAAAACGATTAGTGTGTTCGATAACGTCCGAGAACACCGTGAATAATTTAATACTAGCTTGTGAGATTCGTCTTTATTAAACCCTTTGGGTTATCAGTAAATCCTCCCCGGAAGTGTAACCAGAGTCTCCTGGAGGGAGAGCGTGGAATTTGTGAATAGATCTATTCGGGACTGACAATCCCACACCTAAACTGCTAGCTACAGTTAGGTGGGCATGCCTGGGGTGACAAATTCTGGATATCGTTCGACGTATGACGAACGTCAAGGAGGTCTCGTTGTCGTATTAGCATGGTTACCCGACTCACAATATGTATTAATATAAGTTTATTCACGGATTTTATTTTAAATCTATCTTTGATCTATAGATTTTATATCTAGTACGGGATGGTAATCCCATGGCTTTCAATCTATAGTTTTGGTTATATCTAGTACGGGATGGTATTCCCATGGCTTTCAATCTATAGTTTTGGTTATATCTAGTACGGGATGATATTCCCATGGATTTCAATCTATAGTTTTGGTTATATCTAGTACGGGATGGTATTCCCATGGCTTTCAATCTATAGTTTTGGTTATATCTAGTACGGGAAGGTAATCCCATGGCTTTCAATCTATAGTTTTTGTGTATTAAAACTATCTTATATCTAGTACGGGATGGTATTCCCATGGTTTTCAATCTATATTTTTATGTATTAAAAATATCTACTGTTGTACTGGATGGTATTCCCAGTGGTTCTTCAATATATAGTTTTATGTATTAAACTATACACTGTTGTATTTAATGGAAATTCAGAACTTTAACTAAACTGTCTTTATAAGAAAATATGGGATTTTCTTGGATAACAACTTTTCAGAAAAACAAAGGAAATAAAATCTTTTTACAAAAACAAATAGCTTATGAACTCACCAGCTTTATGCTGATTTTTAAACTGCTTGTATTCTCAGGTTCTCCTTAGACAGGTATCCCACGTTCTTTTGCAGAAGACGGAGCGTATGGAAGTCACGTCTTACTTATGTTTAATCTTATATAACTACAAAACTTGTATTATTTTACTTTCAAACAAATGTAATGAATCTATGTAATGTAATGTTTTGTGTTTACTATGCTACTATATACATTGGTTATGATACTTCATGACGTCCTCTACCCCGAAACGTTTCCGCCTTCGGTTTCGGGGTGTGACATATAAATAGGGAGTTAGGGATCAAACCCTAGTTGCCCACTCCTTTCTCCCCAAAACCTACACCACGATTCCCTCTCACCATGCCCCTCATTAGTGATTTCCTACCCGCTCCAAGTGTAACGACATAAATTTTCAAACCAAAATTTTCATTTTCAAACACAAATAAACACATATCCCATTTTTCAAAAATATCAAGTATGAACATCAACACATATTTCAAAAATTGTTTATCGCAAATCTAGGATCCTCTAAAAACATATCTCTAATGTGAGTGTGTGTACAATCAAGCTGGGGCCTTCCCGCGATCCTCGGAAGTACCTGAAACACATAACACATAACACAGTAAGCACAAAGCTTAGTGAGTTCCCCAAAATTCCACACACATCACATTAGCCATTCGAGGCTAATTGAACGTGACCCACCAGTCAATTTGTTCCAGTTGAGACCCTCCGGTCCCACAACTCGGGTGGACCCTCCGTTCCTAACTCAATAAGCTCATAATAATAATACTCAGCATAAATCACAAAGACATAATGCAGAATACCGCAATACACAGATAAGCACATAAGACATCTCGGTCACACAAAGATACCACTCATGGTAAGTATAGTGAGAAGACTCACCTCGTAAGCAAGCAAGTATAAGTCTCGTACTTGGGAATCTCGAACTAGCCTCCACAAAACACATAGGATAATTATCTCTAATTATTACTCTACTCGTACTCAAAATATACTAAGGGTTGATCTCTCTCTCTCTCTCTAACTCTTGGAATGGGAAAAATACCATTTTACCCCTCCATGGTCTCCATTACTCATTTGACCAAACCCTAAAGTCAACAGAAGTCAAACTCGAATCAACAGTCCATGTTTGACTCGACTCGCCGAGTGCACCCATGTGACTCGTCGAGTCCACTCGTTTTCCTCAGAAGTCTCGTGAAGGTTCAACTCAGCTCGTCGAGTTGACCCCCAACTCGCCGAGTTATCGCATGACCATGCTCATCGGGGCAAACCCTAACCAACCCGTCGAGTCGGCTCATCCACTCGGCGAGTCCATTCAGACTCTTTTCTCATTCAGACGATTTCAAGGTAGAAAACCTTCCCAAACTCTAGATCTACACTCTTAATGCTCGTTTATCACATAAAACCATGAGCTTTATGTCCATGCATGCCACTTAGGGATTGAAATGCCAAGAACATACTCTATTAAGGGTTTTTCACTCAAGAGCTCTATTATGGCTGAATAAAGTAGACACTTTTGGACTCTAGGGACCTCACATGGTCCAGATCTGGAGTCCAAACCTCTATATGAACTCAAAACACTCAAAGTCCTAATATTAGATGGAAAAAGCCCTAAAATCCCAAAATCACGAGATCTACTCAACAAAATGAGAAATGTGTGAACTTTTTATGTAATGACCCAAACTTTCAAGGAAAATTTTCATTTAAATTAATAAACACATTTGCATAAAACCATGAGATCCCATATTTAGTTTTAAAACATCATCCATTACATTATTTAGATAATCAGAGTAACCCCAAACATATTAGTGAAAGAGAGATAGAGTGCACGCCACGCCCTCACGCCTTGCCCTTGCCCTTGGGCTCCGATGTACCTAAAACAAATCAACAACCTGTAAGCAAAACGCTTAGTGAGTTCCCTAGAGCATACCACATACCACACATACACATATCCTAGTAGTTAATCAAAGCTACTCACATATCACATAAGCCATGCATTCATAAAACCAGCAAGAATGCCATGGGCTACTCCACATGGTCTTTACCTAGGACTGCCATGGGCTACCCCACATGGTCTTATATCCAATGCCATGGGCTACCCCACATAGTCTTTACCTAGGACTGCCATGGGCTACCCCACATGGTCTTACATCCAATGCCATGGGCTACCCAACATGGTCTTTGCCTAGGATTGCTATGGGCTACCCCACATGGTCTTACATCCAATGCCACGGGCTCCCCTGGGGTTTTCATGCAAAACACACAATCACATATCACATCAAATCACAGAGTGACTAACACATATAACATAAACACATAATGGGCCGGCCTTGGTGCCTTAGACCCATGGGTATTGTGAGAAGACTCACCTCAGTCTGCTGAACACACAAGCTGCTCTCCTAACAGTCTGCAACCTCTCGAACTCCAGAAGCCTTGCAAGATGACCCAAAAGCAGATCCTTGAAGCACTTAACTGATCCAAGCTTGCTTAACAACTCTCCTTCTTGAAAGAACTCCAAAATAACCACCAAAACCCTCTTCTTAGGCTCCAAAACTCACTCACACTCTAACTCAGCTGTAGGAAGATAAAATGGGGCTAAAGAGGCTGATAGTGTGTGTTCAAAGAGCCAAAAGGCGTTTAAATAGGGAACAAGTCCAGGATTTAGGGTTTAGTCCTTCTGATGCATACGCCCGACGTACCCCCATGTACGTCCAACGTAGACCCAATATACGCGGGGATCCTCCGCGATCACTTTGGCAGAGTACGCTAAGCATACCCATAGGTACGCCCAGCGTACTCAAGGGACCAAAAATGCAAAAGTGTGAATTCTCGAGGGTCACAAGACATACCAACTTTTGGGTGTTACAACTCTCCCCCACTTGAACTAGACTTCGTCCTCGAAGTCCGCCGCTGAAAACAGTTTGGGGGTAATGCTCTCACATCTCCTCCTCCGGCTCCCAAGTCTATTCGGAGCCCTTCCGGTGCCGCCATTGCACCTTTAGCAGTTTCACTTCCTTGCGTCGAAGGCCCTTCGTCTTCTTGTCTAAGATGGTGATTGGCTTCTCGACATAACTCCGGCTACCATCCACCTGAATGTCATCCAAGGAGACGACCGCAGACTCGTCAGCGACACACTTCCGAAGCTGAGACATGTGGAAGGTGTTGTGAATCTGACTAAGCTCCTCTGGCAGCTCTAAGCGACATGCCACCTTGCCTACTCGGTCTGTAATCCTGAACAGGCCTATGAACCGATGCCCCAACTTACTCCTCTTCCGAAACCTGATAATCCCCTTCCAGGTTACCATCTTCAGTAAAACCAAATCCCCCACCTGAAACTCGAGATCCGAACGTCATCGGTTAGCATAACTTTTCTGATGGCTCTGCGAGACTCGCAACCAGTCGCGCACCTGCTGAATCAATCCATTAGTCTTGAGAACCACCTCAGTGTCCAACCTCGTCCCAACACACTGGACTCCGGCACCTCCGACCATATAGCATCTCGAATGGGGATCAACCAATACTAGCATGATAACTATTGTTGTACGAGAATTCTGCTAACGGGAGATATGAATCCCAACTCCCTCCAAAATCCAGTATGCATTCCTGAAGCATGTCGTCCAGCGTGTGGATCAATCTCTCACTCTGACCATCGGTCTGGGGGTGGTATGCCGTACTAAAATGTAGCTGAGTGCCCAGTTCCTCACGAAACTTCTTCCAAAACCTAGAAGTAAATCGAACATCCCTATCGGAGACCACAAACATGGGCACCCCGTGTTTAGCCACCACCTCACATACATAAATGTCTGCCAACTTCTCCACGGATATACTCTTGGAAATCGGAATGAAGTGGGCACTGTTCGTCAGTCTGTCCACAATCACCCATATAGCGTCCACTCCCCTCGTTGTCCTAGGAAACTTTGTGATGAAATCCATGGTGATCTCTTGCCACTTCCACATAGGGATGGGTAGTGGCTGAACTTTGCCATGGGGCCACTGATGCTCGGCCTTGACCTTCGTGCAGGTCAAGCACCGCTCCACAAACCAGGTGATCTCCCGCTTCATGCAGGGCCACCAATAACTCAGCCTCAAGTCCCTATACAATTTTGTAGCCCCTGGGTGTATAGAGAACTTGGACTTGTGCGCCTCCTCTAGTAGCCTCTGCCTCACTCCCCGTGTCACCGGTACCTATACTCGCCCACACTGAGTAATTAGTCTGCGGTTGTCCTTAACAAACAAAGGATACTGCCTTCGAATTTTCTCTATCTTCCAGTTCTCTTTCTTCGTCCCCTCGACTTGAGCCTCCCTGATCATATCCAAAAAGGGCGAGATCACATTCATCCTTATACAAGTGTCCCTAATCGGGGACCCTTCTGTTTCGCGGCTCAATGCATCGGCCACCACGTTGGCCTTCCCTGGGTGGTAGAGAATCTCGTAGTCATAATCCTTCAACACATCTGGCCACCTTCTCTGCCGCATGTTGAGGTTCTGCTATTCCATCAAATACTTCAGACTCTTGTGATGGGTATAGATAGTGAACTTCACTCCATATAAATAGTGCCTCCAAATTTTGAGGGCAAACACCACTGCCCCAATTCCAGGTCATGAGTGGGGTAATTCGCCTCATGAGGCTTCAACTACCTCGAGGCGTAAGCTATCACATGACCCCTCTACATCAGTACCCCATCTAGTCCTGAGATCGACGCATCACAATACACTACCAAATCTTCTAACCCCTCAGGTAGTACTAGGATCAGAGCTTCACATAACCTCTGTCTCAAGGTCTCGAAAGCCATCTGCTGATCCGCACCCCACCGAAAAGTTACATTTTTCTAGGTCAAACGGGCCAGAGGCATGTCAATCTTGGAGAAGTCCTGGATAAATCTCCGATAGTATCCCGCTAAGCCCAAGAAACTATGAATCTCTGATGCATTCCTTGGTACTTCCCACCGCATTACAGTCTCAACCTTGGATGGATCAATTGAAATACCCTCCTGATTGATGACATGCCCCAAAAACTATACTTCCCGCAGCCAGAAATCACACTTGGAGAACTTCACAAAAAGTTTCTCCGCCCTCATGGTCTCTAGTACCTCCCTCAAATGCTGCTCGTGCTACTCTCTAGTCTTAGAGTAGACCAGAGTATCATCGATAAAGACGATCACCGACTGATCCAACATCGGCCTACACACTCTGTTCATGAGATCCATGAACGCTGTTGGGGTGTTGGTGAGCCTGAATGGAATCACCACAAACTCATAGTGCCCATACCGAGTCCTGAAAGCCGTCTTCGGTATATCCTCATCCCGTATACTTATCTGATGATACCCTGACCGAAGATCAATCTTGGAAAAGCAAGACGCACCCTGAAGCTGATCGAACTAATTATCAATCCTCGGCAATGGATGACGGTTCTTCACCGTTAGCTTGTTCAGTTCCCTGTAGCCGATACACATCCTATAAGATCCATCCTTCTTCTTCACGAAAAGGATCAATGCTCCCCATAGGGAACTGCTCGGGCGAATGAACCCTCGGCCTAACAGCTCTTGAAGCTGCGTAGACAACTCCTGCATCTCTGGTGGTGCCAACCGATATGGTGCCTTTTCTATTGGGGCGGCACCCAGCACCAAGTCAATACGAAACTCCATCTGCATATCTGGAGGCATCCTTGGTAGTTCTTTGGGGACAACATCCCGAAAGTCCTATACAACTGGCACACTGCCCACATCCATCGTGGTCTCTACCCTCGTTCCGAGATATAAGCCACAAATCCTGTGCAACCCTGCTGTAAAAACCTCCAAGCCCTCGCAGCTGAACAGAGGGTCGGTCCTTACAAGGCCCTCTCATCGTGAATAACTAGTTCTCCCCCACTTGGGGTTCGAACCTTGACCAAATGGCACTCGGAATCAATCATGGACCCATTGGCTCCCAACAAGTCCATCCCGACAATCACCTTCAGCCCCCATAACAGTATCGGGACTAGGTCGACACGAAACCTCTCCCTAAGTACATTCAGGACACAGCCCTGATACACCTTCGAGTGGGAATCCAAGGTCCCTGGCGTGTCCCAGAATTTCTTGCTAAGCGCAAGAGACACGAACGATCGGGTAGCACTCGAGTCAAACAAGACATGCGCAGACATACCATTGACTAAAAAGGTCCCTATACAAACATGATATAAACATAAGCCATACAATCACAATAAGCAGAGAAGTAATAGATACATACCAGCCACAACGTCTAGTGCGGCCCAAGCCTCCTCGGTATTCAGCTGAAACACGTGACTCCTCACCGCCGGGGTATCCGCCTTAGCAGGGCGGCTATCAGTGATCCTCAGGGTGGCGGGTGCAGGCACTGCCACCGCTCCTGCTCCTCCCTGTAACCTTGGACAATCGGCCTTTTTATGGCCGGTCTGGTTGTAGTTGAAACATATCAGGCCCTTCTTAGGGAAATCCTTGCTCACATGCCCCTGCTGACCACAAGAGTAACATCCTAACATCCCAATCGTCATACACGCCCCGCTATGGAATCTCCCACACTTGGCACACCGGCCCCGGCCCGACTGGCCCCTACCCGAAGAATCAAAGGTCTTAGGCTTCTTAGCTTGACCCCCGCTGCCTGCGCCTGCTCAGTCTTCCGCTTCGTGTGGGTATCCGACTCCATTTCCCTCTCACGAGCCTTCTCCACCATCTCATTCAGGGTCTTGCACCCCGTAAATCTCACAAACTCCCAGATATCATCCCTCAACATGGAATGATATTTGGTTCGCCTCATCTCCTCATGGGTAGCATACTGTGGGATCAATAAAGCTCGTTCCCGAAACTTCGTGGTGATCTCTGCCACAGTCTCGGTGGTCTGCTGCAAGTCATGAAACTCCCTCACCAGTCCTTGCACCTCAATAGGCGGTGCAAACTCCGAATCAAACTACTGAACAAACTCATCCCATGTCATCTCAGCCACTCCGGCTGGCCCCACCTGGCAAGTAACCTCGCCCCACCAATCATGATCCTTGTCTCTCAACATACACGAAGGAAACCCAACCTTTTCCACATCCGGGCATGAGCTCGTGCGCTAGGCGTTCTCAATGTCAGCTACCCAACGTCGGCTGAAAATAGGGTCCCTGACCCCAAAGAACTCCGACGCCCTACACGCCTTGAACTCCCAGAATGAGGGTGTTCGGGTCCCAATCTGACCCGCTGCTAACTCAGCCCTGAAAGATCTAAGTATCTCCTCCATAATCTCTATAATTCGCTCCTTGACCGTCCCAAAAATGACTGGGGTTGCGTCAAGGATGCCCTTGGTAACCTCGGTTGCAATGAGCTCGTGCGACCTCTCATCAATGACATCAGTAGTGTCTCAAGATCCCGCCCCCGATCCCGATCCTGATCCTCCTGCTTCAAATCGTGTCACCACCATGCTAAACTGAAATATCATAAATTATAATGATCACGATTTCCATATAAGGGATACTTACACATCGGTCCTCATTGGAGTCGTCAGATCCAACAGTGCTTCGGGTACAGGTACTGTGCTTCCAGTAGTATGGGCCCAATACTACCTTCCACACCTACTTGTACCTTTCCCCACTGCTCTATCCGATAACTCTAATTCGTCCCACAACCAAGCCATATCCTGCATTTACCGCACACCTCAATCTCAGGCTATCGTAAGATTTCCTCTACACAATCAATCACGTCCATCATAACAGGTTGCCTTTATGTATGAAAATTGTACACAGAGAAGGTATCAAATATGCTTTCGAATAAAAGATTCTACCCTAGGACCACAACCAAACAAGGAACAGGAAATAAGGCCAAATCAATCATTCTGAGGCTATAAGCTCCTAACCGTATACAATTTTAAAAGCATACACATAACATGTTCCACATAATCAACATGGTTCAAAAGTCAGTATAACATGGCTAACATATTGGGGAACTACTTACTTGGCTCGGCTGATCACGCGCGTTGCACTCTCATCTTTTCATTTTCTTTTGAAAATACCCTTTTTATGTTATTATTTTGAAAACCATTTTTACCATTCCTTAGTTTGAGTCCCGACACACTCGAGAGTGTGCCTGAATCCCTCAAACCAAGGCTCTGATACTAACTTGTAACAACCCAAAATTTCAAGGAAAATTTTCATTTAAATTAATAAACACGTTTGCATAAAACCATGAGATCCCACATTTAGTTTTAAAGCATCATCCATTACATTATTTAAATCATCAGAGTATCCCCAAACACATTAGTGAAAGAGAGATAGAGTGCACGTCGTGCCATCACGCCTTGCCCTTGCCCTTGGGCTCCGATGTACCTGAAACAAATCAACAACCTATAAGCGAAACGCTTAGTGAGTTCCCTAGAGCATACCACACACCACACGTACCTATATCCTAGTAGCTAATCAAAGCTACTCACATATCACATAAGCCATACATACATAAAACCAGCAAGAATTCCATGGGATACCTTACATGGTCTTTACCTAGGATTGCCATGTGCTACCCCATATGGTCTTATATCCAATGCCATGGGTTACCCCACATGGTGTTTACCTAGGACTGCTCTGGGCTACCCCACATGGTCTTATATCCAATGCCATGGGCTACCCCACATTGTCTTTGCCTAGGACTGCCATGGGCTACCCCACATGGTCTTACATCCAATGCCACGGGCTCCCCCTGGGGTCTTCATGCAAATCACACAATCACATATCACATCAAATCACAGAGTGACTAACACATATACCATAAACACATAATGGGTCGACCTTGGTGCCTTAGACCCATGTGTATGGTGAGAAGACTCACCTCAGTCCGCTGAACACACAAGCTGCTCTCCTAACAGTCTGCAACCTCTCGAACTCCAGAAGCCTTGCAAGATGACCCAAAAGCAGATCCTTGAAGCACCCAAATGATCCAAGCTTGCTTAACAACTCTCCTTCTTAAAAGAACTCCAAAAATAACCACCAAAACCCTCTTCTTAGGCTCCAAAACTCACTCACACTCTAACTTAGCTGTAGGAAGATGAAATGGGGCTAAAGAGACTGATAGGGTTTGGTCTAAGAGGCCAAAAGGCGTTTAAATAGGGAACACGTCTGGGATTTAGGGTTTAGGCCTTCTGATGCGTACGCCCGACGTACCCCCATGTACGCCCAACGTATGCGGGTCTCCTCCGCGATCATTTAGGTAGAGTACGTAAGCGTACCCATAGGTATGCCCAGCATACTCAAAGGACCAAAAATGAAAAAGTGTGAATTCTCGAGGGTCACAAGACATACCAACTTTTGGGTGTTACATTTTACCTTTCCGAGAAGCTCTAGGATGAAATAACCACGGATATAGCAGCCCCTTCTCGTCCCTTGGCTTGGAATCCTTCCCTTCTCTTCAAAAGATGCACCAAACACTCAAAGTTAGCATAAATACTCTCTCTCAGCTCAATAGCCGATTAGGGTTTTCTCTCAGTGAAGGTAAGCAGCTAGTGAGCCGCAAAAGAGGATATAAGTGTCCTTAAATAGGCCCTAAACCCGAGGATTTAGGGTTTCACCTCACAACATCTACTCGGCGAGTTGACTCTCTGACTCGTCGAGTAGATCATTAATCCCACGTGGCCATACGCGACTCTACTCAATAGACCACAAAAATAAATAAATAAATAATATACTTGGGAGTCCATATGTTACATTTCTCCTCCACTAGAATCATATGTTTTCCTCGAAGTCATGCTCTAGAATTAGCTTTGGTTACTGCTCTCCCATCTCGGATTGGATCCCAAGTTAACTCAGACCCTCTCCGATGTTGCCACTGGACCTGAACCAGGGGCACCTCTTTGTTACTAAGAACCTTCACCTTTCGATCCAAGATTGCAATCGGCCTCTCAAAATAATTCAGGCTCACATCCACCTGAATGTCATCTAATGGCATCACTGCCGTCTCATTGGCTACAGACTTCCTCAGCTGGGACACGTGGAAGTTGTTATGGATTTGACTCAACTCTGCAGGTAGCTCCAACCGGTATGCTACCCTACGCACTCTAGCGGTCACTATGAAAGGATTGATGTATCGGGGCCCAGTTTTCCCCTTTTTCTGAATCAGATCACCACTTTCCATGGGGATACCTTCAGGAGGACAAAATCTCCGACCTGGAACTCTAGCTCGGATCGTCGCCTATCTGCATAACTCTTCTGGGCTGTTAGTAACCTCTGTCTGACCTGTTGAATCTACTCTATTGTCTTCAGCATTATCTCAGTGCCACCCATCACTCTTTGCGCCACTTCTCCCCAAGAAATGGGTGTTTGACACCTCCTTCTGTACAGAAGCTCAAAGGGAGGCATACCAATATTTGAATAATGGCTGTTGTTGTACGAAAACTCAGCCAGGGCTAAGTAAGTGTCTCAATTTCCTCCGAAGTCCATGACACATAACGCAACATGTCCTCAAGCGTCTGAATCGTCTGCTCACTCTGCCTGTCTGTCTGCAGGTGGTATGTAGTACTGAAATGCAAACGCATGCCCTACTCCTCATGAAATTTCTTCCAAAATCTGGAATTAAAACGCACGTCTCGATCTGACACTATTGAGGTCGGTACTCTATGTCATGCCACCACCTCTCTCACATAGATGTCGACCAGTCTCTCTGTAGAAGAGCTCTCACTAATCAAAAGTTAGCGCGCAATCTTCATCAGTCGGTACACAATCACCTAAATCGCGTCAACTCCACGCGCAGTCCTCGGTAACTTGATGATAAAGTCCATAAAGATCTGTTCCCTCTTTCATTAGGGAGTATCCAGAGGCTGTAATGGACCATGTGGATACTGGTACTCTTCCTTAACCCGACGGCAGGTCAAGCACCTCTCAACTACCCAAGCCACATCCCTCTTCATACAAGGCCACCAATAATCTCTCTTCTGGTCCAAATACCTCTTAGTGGCTCCGGGATGGATTGAGAATCTCGATCTATGCGCCTCCTCCATCAATATACGCCGAAATTTGGCCATATAGGGCACCCAAACCCGCCCTCGAAAAGTCATAAGCCCTCAACTATCCATCACGAACTCAGACACCTGCCTAACCACCCGCTCCCTCTTGCGGTTCTCCGGTCTCACTGCCTCCATCTGGGCCTCTCGAATGGTATCTAAGATTGGATTCATCACCATCATCCTCATACACACATCTCGGATTGGAGCACTCTCTGCTATATGAATTAGGGCGTCGACTACCATATTTGCCTTGCCCGGATGATACAGGATCTCACAGTCATAGTCTTTCACTACATCCAACCATCTACTCTGTCTCATATTTAGGTTGGGCTGATCCGTGAGGTACTTCAGGCTCTTGTGGTCCGTGTATATGGTACACCGAACCCCGTACAAATAGTGGCACTATATTTTTAGGGCGAACACCACCGCCCCCAGCTCTAGATCGTGGGTGAGATATCTCGTCTCATGAGGCTTCAACTGCCTCGATGCGTATGCTATCACGTGCCCCCTCTGCATCATTCCTGTTATAGATGCATCGCAGTAAACCACAAAGTCCTCTACTACCTCGAGGAGGGATAACACCAGGGCTTCAAACAATATCTGGTGAAGAGTCTCAAATGAGGCCTACTACTTAGGACCCCAAATAAAAGTAACACCCTTTCGGGTCAACCTGGTGAGGGGGACAACAATATTGGAGAAATCTTTGATAAATCTCCGATAGTAGCCGACCAATCCGAGAAAACTCCTGATCTCGGCACCTCCCATCTCATAACTGCCCCAATCTTAGCCGTGTCGACCAATATCTCATTCTGAGTAACAAGGTGTCCCAGGAACTGGATATCTCATAACAAGAAGTCACACTTGGAGAATTTGGCATAAAGCCTCTCTGATCTCAAAACTCCCAGAATCTCTCTCAGATGATCCTCATGCTGCTCTCTGGATTTCGAGTACACCAAGATATCGTTGATGAACACAATCACCGATCGATCCAACATAGTCCTGCACACTCAGTTCATGAGGTCCATGAATGCTGTCGGTTCGTTGGTGAGCCCGAAAGGCATCACCACGAACTCGTAGTGCCCATAACGAGTCCTGAAGGCCGTCTTTTGGATATACTCCTCGCAGACCCTCATCTGATGATATCTAGACCCCAAATCGATCTTGGAAAACCAAGACACCCCCTGTAGCTGATCGAACAAATCGTCGATCCTTGGAAGTGGATAACGGTTCTTGACCATGAGCTTGTTCAACTCCCAGTAATCAATACACATCCGGTGTGAACCATCCTTTTTCTTGACAAAAAGGATTGGTGCTCCCCACGCAAGCTACTCCGTCTGATAAATCCCTTCCCCAACAGCTCCTGGAGCCATGAGGATAAATCCTACATCTCTGGTGGTGTAAGGCGATAAGGTGCCTTGGCAATAGGTGCCGCTCCCGGAACCAAATCAATCCGGAACTCCACTTGCCTCTCGGGAGGCACACCCGGTAACTCCTCGGGAAAAACATATGGAAACTCACTCACTATCAGGACCTTAGCGATAGAACTTGGTCTCTCAGTAGAAACCCGCATATTTATCACACATGCTAAAAAGCCCATACAACCCCGTAATAAACTCTGCCTCACCGTGGCTACAGAGCAGAAGGCTGACCCAGATCTGGTACCCTTGCCATACACTGTAAGCTCTCCCCCACTGGGGTCTTGTATAGTCACCATCTGACGCTCGCAGTCGATCACTGCTCCAAAACGACTCAACCAATCCATGCCCATGATGACACAGACATCACCCATCGCAATCAGAAACTAGACACTAAAAAGCTCCAGCACACATCCTCGGAACACATCAGTAGCAAAGACCACATGCTCGACAGCTATAGAAACCCTCAAAGGTCGACTCAACACCTCTAGATGGATACGGATGTGAGGACTAAAATCTAAAGACACGAAGGAACGACTCGCACCCGAGTCAAATAACACCAAAGCAGGTACAAAACTCACAAGAAATATACCTAAGTATAGTGCATAATAAGCACAATCACTCTCAAAATAAATAAATAAGGAAATACGTACCATCCACAACATTAGGTGCTGGGCGGACCACCTTCGCTGTCAGCTGAAAAGCTCTCCCACGAGCCCTCGAAACCTCGGCCTTCACCGGCCGACTATCAGTAGCACGCAAAGCAGCAGGTGTAGATCCTTGTGCTGATCCCTGAAGAAGTTGGGGACACTTGGCCTTTTGATGGTCGGTATGGTTGCAGTGGAAGCGAACTGCAATCCCCTTGGGGAAATCCTTCGCCATATGACCCTCCTTTCCACATTTGTATCAAATCGCTGATCGGCACGACCCCTGGTTACTCTTGCTGGACTTTCCACAAGTGCGGCCTTTCTGACCCCCAGTCCTTGTATCAGTGAGCTTAGGCCGCTTCGTTGCCGGCTGCGACTGCACCGACCTCTGGCCTCTCCCCTAAGACTCTGCCTCCTCCCTGGCGTGAGTCTCCAACTCGATCTTCCTCCTCCTGGCATTTTCCTCAAGCTCAGCAAATGTCCAATAAGACGAGTTCGCCACGAACTCCTGAATATCCCTCCTCATAATGCTCAAATACTGGCTCATGCACGCCTGCTTAGTCAGCACATGCTCAGGGCAGAACAACGCCCTCTCGTGAAACATCCGTGTAATCTCAGTTACCGACTCTGTCTTCTGCTTGAGAGACACAAACTCCTGGGCCAATCGTTCCCTCTCTAGCGGGGAACATACTCATATCGGAACATCACAGTAAACCTCTCCCATGTCACTACAGTGTGCTCTGCAAAAGTAAAATTGGCCGTCATAAACTTCCACCAGTCCTTTGCTCCCAAGCGAAGCTGGTTCAGCGCGAACCATACCCTCAATTGCTCTGGGCATGAACAAGTATAGAAACACCCCTCGATATTAGAGATTCATCTCATCGCAACAATTGGATCCTGAGTCCCATCACAAATCAGGTCTGCACATGCTCAGGGCAGAACAACGCCCTCTCGCGAAACATCCGTGTAATCTCAGTTACCGACTCTGTCTTCTGCTTGAGAGACAGATATTCCTGGGCCAATCGTTCCCTCTCCAGCGGGGAACATACTCATCTCGGAATATCATAGTAAACCTCTCCCATGTCACTACAGTGTGCTCTGAAAAAGTAAAATTGGCCGTCATAAACTTCCACCAGTCCTTTGCTCCTAAGCGAAGCTGGTTCAGCGCGAACCATACCCTCAATTGCTCTGGGCATGAACAAGTATAAAAACACCCCTCGATATCAGAGATGCATCTCATCGCAACAATCGGATCCTGAGTCCCATCAAACTCTGGTGGCTTCGTGTTGCTGAACTCCCGGTACAACAACGAGTCACCTCCTTGTGGCTTGGCAGCAGCGACAGCTGCGGTGGCTGCAACAGCAGCCACCTCAGTAACTGCAACATATCGCTCGTCAAATGTCTCAATCAAAGTGGTCTTAACAGACCCAAACATCTCCGGAATAGCCTCTCGTATGGCTGCGGCCACCTCTTCGTGAATCATCCTGCGAATCTCATCATCGCTAAATCCATTGCTCTCTAGGGTGTGGCGTGTACCCACCATGATGACTCTAAAACACAACATAAAATCATCAGGGATTCACTCGAGCATACTCACACTCGACCACTCATCCCTAATGGTTCCTTAGCACCCTAAGGATTATAACTTGGATTACATACAGATCGGGTGCTTTTAGTAGTACGGGCCCAATACTACCTTCCACACCCCACATGTACTCACCCTAAGTCCTCCTCCTAGGATTCTAATTCACAAGTACTCTATATATCACAAATCTCAAACTACTCTCTCAGTAGGCTACTCACATGCTTATCTAAGTATCTCTTCCTATATTATCTCCCAACTCAGAACTCAGCACATACTCAGAGCAAATAACAGGTAACACTGATCAAAAGCATCTCCTAGGCCAAGGCATCACAAATCAGGAAACTCTATCCCTAGAATATGAAATACGGAGCCTACTCTCTAGCATGCATTTCTAATAAAATATCTCATAACAAGAAAGTAAGGGTATTTCGGGAAATCACCGTTTGGGCTCTGGCTGATCGTACACACTGCTCCAACTCGTTTTCTCTTAAAACTCTTTCTCCTTTTAGAAAAATCATTTCCTTTTGAATTTTTTTCTCAAATCCTCAGTTTGAGTCCAAACACACCCGAAGGTGTATCCGAATCCCTCAAACCGAGGCTCTGATACCAACTTGTAACGACGTAAATTTTCAAACCAAAATTTTCATTTTCAAACACAAATAAACACATGTCACATTTCTCAAAAATCTCAAGTATCAACATCAGCACATATTTCAAAAATGTTTATCACAAATACAAGATCCTCCAAAAACATATCTCCAATGCGAGTGTATGCACAATCAAGTCGGGGCCTTCCCGCAATCCTCAGAAGTACCTGAAACACATAATCCATAACACGGTAAACACGAATGTTAGTGTGTTCCCCAAAATATGAAGGGTTTTGAGCATTCTAACACTCCTATGGTCTACATGCAACCATATAAACCTTGGATCTATGTTTTCTCTATTATACATGAAAATATTTGATATTCCAAGGTTTCATCCTAACCAACATAATATGAAGCAACTATACTACAAGGAAGTAGTAGAATGACATACCTTTTGATGGTGCTTAAAGTCTTGAACCTTTAAGAGCCTAGTGCCCCAAGTGTTGCACCTCAAATGGTTCACACAACACCAAGAATCCTTGGAATAACTTGAGAATGAGGATACTTGCACCAAATCGGTTTTGCCCTCTTGTGTACACACACTAGTGCCATTTCATGAACCATAGACCTCTTTATATAGTATGTAGGATTAGGGTTACATTCATGTAAACCCTAATACCAATGACCTTTCATTTCCATAGGATCCATGGGTTAAACACTGCATGGACTATCCATGAAAGCTTAGCCCAACCTAAATGAACTTGGCCCATCCTAAATATATAGGAGTCCATATTTAATTAGTTCCTTTTTTATCACTAAATTAATTCTAAATAAATTCTTGATCAATACTAATTAAATAATATGATTGCATATTAATATATTATAATTTATAATATATTAATATAAATTACTAGTATCCCTTTTCTCATTTTGTCTATCTAATTGGTCCGATGCCATGCAACCCAAATGGACCATGCCAAATCGGGTCAAGTACATACCAATATAGTTATGGACTTTGACACTAATACAACAGTCTCCCACTTGGATAAGTCTAAAACTATTATGCTTTTGACTCCAAAACCCAACTAGCAACCGAAGCTCTTAAAGCCACTGTCGAACTCTGACCTAGTCAATGACTTGTCCATTAGATAAGGGATCATATATTTCTCCATTCTAGATATCATATGGACTGAGACATGGATTATAATTATTCTCGTTGTGTTGTTTCCCGATATCCGATTTATGATGACTGACTAATTGAACAAATCACATCAGTCCAGGCTTGGCCAAGCACTTAGGGGTGTCATCACTAAATCATGGAAGGGCGCACAAATATCGATTTTATCCCTCCAAGGGTAAAAGGAATAGATAAACTTCGAATCATATGCTTGTTCTACTACTTGTTGAATCATACACAAAGACACATTTTATAACATCGATTTACCAATGCGTTTTCGTGGAATCAGTGTATAACCAACTCATAGTCAACAACACATATCTCTAGGTTTGAAGAATATAAAATATTATCGTGTCATGATCACTCGTGATAAAATCCATGAAGTGATTCAAATGAGCGTGGGTTTAATCCAATACTCAGAGCTTATGAGCACTCATGAATGTTGTAGCAACTCTTGCTATGTCCAATACCTTAGATATCTACAAGCCAACTTCATGATAGTCTTGATTCATACCTGCTTTCAACATATGACCCACTGTGGATGGTTTGAATAACTTAATCATTCGGGAAGAATGACCTAGTTATTCTGGAAGTCAAAACATGCAAAGTGAAACACAAGAATAATCGAAACTAATATGGTCTCAGAACTTATGAATATAAATAGAACACCTTTTATTTATCATCATATTGATTACACATTATTCATTGTATAATGTTTCAAATTTATCAACTTAATACTTGAATCAAAACAATAGTCATGCCATGCTCTAAGCATGCACACTATGTTTGTCCAAACCATAGTAATGCCATACACCTAGTATGCATACTATGTTTTTCTATGATTCTTACTTTTTGGAATAGATCAATTGAACATAATTCCAATGATTCTCGTTTCACAATCCCAAATTCCTACCATATACCGAAATCTATTAGATTTTAAACTTATACGCACTGATACTCTTGTAATGATTATTCACAAAGTCACAAAGACTTGTCAACAATCATTACAGAGTATTCCAATGGAGATCAACTCCATGGAAACGAAGTCTCATATTCAAAGTACATTGCTTTGAACATCCTTATTGCATTAAGTTTTCTAATCTTATATAGATTGAATAATTTCCACCTATGGATACATTTCCATATTCCCATTTTGACTATCACTTTTGAACAAGAGTTGCCCCTTTCAGAATATGTCAATATGGTCCTTCTAAAATTAACACTATAATTCTAACTATCCCTGAGCAACCAATCTTTGGTAAACCTTAGATTGTCCTCGACAATTTCTTAATCATTTTAGTCATATCCAATTCTAGACCTTCTCCCCTCTTAATGCCCCCAGGCATTTGGAAAATTTAGAAAGGATAAATATTATAACACATGTAATCAATCCTATACCCGAAGCAAACAAATATTCAAGAGATAGTGTAGATTCTTATCAAGACAAACATTTCACCCAATTGGTCTTAGTTGGTCTTTGTTTTATCCAAAACATCACAACTTACCAATTTCAAATGTATAAGAGTAGAACACATTTTACTCTTACATTTGACAAGTGTTAATAAACCTTTTTTAAGATGTGTCACTCAGGTTACAATCTTGGAGTATGACTCTTAGAATTGTTTTGAAACGAAGTATGACTCATCTTTCTTGATTTAACCATTTAAACAATTCATGACTCCTCTTCTTATCCATAAGAATGCAGTAAGATGTACTTAGAGGATGAATTTTGATGTGGTCTCATAATCATTAAGATGATCATAAAACATGATACTATAGTACTCTCCCATCTTTTCAGATTTGAGAAACTTTTATATTTCTGCCAAATTTGATTCTTCTCATTCGTTCTTCCATACATCGAAACTTTTCAAATGCTTCAGAATTATACTTAAACTAGTAAGTATAACCATATTTACTAAAATTTAGTAAATCATGATGAATAGTCTTATCGATCTTTTGTGGTGGACTTGACCAGTGCACAAGAATGTGTACTCGATCCGTTAGTTGTTTACTTGACTCACATATACGTGTGAACAAGGAATTAGTCTTAATTTTCCAAAGATGAAAATTCTCATTCATCATACTATACAACTTGCATGATTCCAAGTTTTAGTCCAATTGAAACTTGGGTGATGAGAATCTTTCCTTATTTGGTAAATTTTGACATTACCGCAAATGAAAGAATCAAATTCATATTTTCATTATTGCTAGAAACATACAAACATCAATTTTCCATAAATGCCATTGCAAGGAGATATAAAATAAAGTAAAACAAAATTTTATTTATTTATAAATGTGGAAAAAAACTTTTTCCTTACAATGCAACTTTAAATGAAAACTATGTTATTACATATTTTCTAGCAATCTATCATAAATCGTAGGTAGTAGCTCAAGAATCTGATCTTCGAACCATGCGATTGAAATCCATCTTCGCGATCAGATTCAGCATACTCTTCCTTTAAGTTTCCTTCCCTTTGCTTGATCCTGCCAAACATCAAAATGTAACCGAGTCACATTTTGTATTAAGAATCATCAATTAAGAACTTAACAGAGTTAGATAGTGGACTTACCTGAAGTAGAGTCAAACTTTTTGATTCTTCCTTCTCTTAGATCTTTCAGGTAGCCAGGGCAACCTCGCAACCAATGCCCCTTGCTTTGGCAATAGAACCATATGGACTCTTTGGTAATGGAACATGGGACTATCTCAGACTTATCCTTTCTCTTTACCATTTGGTCAACTGAGTTGACTATGACCGATCCCTTTCCGTTGGGAAGAAAAGCTTTTCTGGATATTCAATGTTACCATTGTCAATGTCCATGGAAGTTTGGGAAGTTTATCTTCTAATCAAATTTGCTTTACCAGTGCTGCAAATCATTGCTAATTCAGCAACATTATGCAAATAGGTAAGATCAATAAGGGTCATGTCATAGTCTGTTACTTAGTAGTCCTTAAAGAACTCACTATGTGACATAGAAAGTGATTGAAGAACCTAGTCAACAACCAACTTCCTCAAGACTTTGACACCCAACTTTCCCGGCATGTCAATATGTGACTTCATCTCCAAGATGTGAGAACACATAGAATTTGCTTGCCAATAGGGATTGAGTAACCTTGAACTATTCAAGCACTTGTGGGTTAGGGAGAATAGTTGGAGGAGGTGGAGGAAGAGAAGTATGATTTCCAACCACGGAACATCATCTTCATTAGGAAAGCTTGTTCCAGGAGATTTGGGAAGATCATAATTGTCTAAACCAGACATCTACAACGGGAGAAATTCAAGTTTGTTGATTTAAGTCCTTAATATAACACCCAATATGAAATATTAAGGCTAGGAACCATCAAAATATTTTATAACTTGGAAAAGGGATGCTGTAATCCAAACTATAAAATATTTGAAGGCAGGCGAATGACGATTCACTAATTTTCACGATGAAAAAAACTAAATAATTTATTAGGTTTTAATTGGATTTGAAACTCCTAGATCTTTTGAGATTCATTGAGATCACAAACAAGGTGTGAATAACCATGCAAATATACTTGGTACTCTTAATTTTTATCACCTAATCGATGTTCCGGTTAACCACACGCGCTCCACCGATTCTGTGATAAACCTTAAGCCACACTTTTCCAACCTTTTTAAATCCAAGTTAGTGTGCCGGTTAACCACACACGCTCCACTAACGACTTAGGCAAAGTGCAAAGTGTAATTTCATGGGTTAGCACCAAATTCACATTTTCCTAAAGTAATTAAGATTGGGAATTTAAAAAAGGTTTAGTTACTTTATACTTATCATTATACTTATAATGAAGGGAGAATTAGAGTCCTGTCAAACCCGTTCGACTAACGACCCTCCACTAGGCAAGGAAGCGGTGGGTGAGAGTGGACACCCATTAAACTGCCATTTTATAGGCAGTAACCTTATACCCCGCTTATAAACCGACTTCGTGAATGAGGCCTGCTGACAGTAAGACTGACTTGCTCTTATATATATATATATATATATATATATATATATATATATATATATATATATTATTATTATTATTATTATTATTATTAACTTATAATACTATAAAGTATACGGGTTGAATTTTAACTTTTAAAATTCTAAGGGTTTAACTTGGAATTAAAGTACTCATGAGGGGAAAATTTACAAATTCCAAAACTTGAGGGCAAGTTTTGAACAATTAAAAAACTATTCAATTCCTTAACTTATGAATTTAAAGTAGTTTTAATGAAAAACTCTTCAAGTTCCATAACTTGAGGACAAGTTATGGAAGACTTTAAAGCATTTACAAAATGAGACTCTTCATTTTTATAACTTATGGTAATCATATGAGTTTTAAAAATCATAAATGTGACTTTTCATATAACTTGAGGACTAGTTACAAAAACACATATTATGAAGAACTTTTAGATCAATTTGGATTGAAAACACATTATCACATAACTTTTCTATTAATCTAAATCAACTCATCAGAACAAGATAATTCAAATCAAACAATTTTCATGAAATTAGCCTAACCGTTAAACTAATACAAAACATGAATCTATTGATAATTATATTTGAAATTGGATTAGCATGAACATTACCACATCAAAAACAGGTTTATAAGTTCAAAATTAAACAACGTAGGATAATGTTCCTAGTCCAATTCCATCCAAAAAACTCGAAAATATGCATACTGGAAGACCATCTCGTCGAGTTCTATAAGTAACTCATTGAGTTCATGATTTAACACATGAAGGCGTCGAGTTTTTGGCTAGAACTCGTCGAGTTTTCAGTCTGGTCAGTTTCTTGGTTTTTGAAAAATAAGTTGCATCAAGTGTAATTGAAAACAAACCTGGGCTTTGATACCACTGAAGGGTTTTGAGCATTCTAACACTTCTATGTTATACATGCAACCCTATAAACCTTGGATCTATGTTTTCTCTATTATACATGCAAATATTTGATATTCAAAGGTTTCATCCTAACTAGCATAATATGAAGCAACTATACTACAAGAAAATAGTAGAATGACATACCTTTTGATGGAGCTTGAAGTCTTGAACCTTTAAGATCCTAGTGCACGAAGTGTTGCACCTCAAATGGTTCACACAACACCAAGAATCCTTGGAATAACTTGAGAATGAGGATACTTGCACCAAATCGGTTTTGCCCTCTTGTGTACACACACTAGTGCCATTTCATGAACCATAGACCTCTTTATATAGTGTGTAGGATTAGGGTTACATTCATGTAAACCCAAATACCAATGACCTTTCATTTCCATAGGATCCGTGGGTTAAACACTCCATGGACTATCCATGAAAGTTTAGCCCAACCTAAATGAACTTGGCCCATCCTAAATATATAAGAGTCCATATTTAATTAGTTCCTTTTTGATCACTAAATTAATTCTAAATTAATTCTTGATCAATACTGATTAAATAATATGATTCCATATTAATATATTAGGACTTATAATATATTAATATAAATTACTAGTATCCCTTTTCTCATTTTGTCTATCCAATTGTTCTGATGCCATGCGACCCAAATGGACCATGCCAAATCGGGTCAAGCACATACCAATTATAATTATGGACTTAGACACTAATCCAACAAAATACCACACACATCACAGTAGCCACTCTAGGCTAATTCAACGCGACCCTATGGTCAATGTGTTCCAGTGGAGACCCTCCGGTCCCACAACATGGGTGGACCCTCCGGTCCTAACTCAATAAGCTCATAATAATAATACTCAGCATAAATCACAAAGGCATAATGCAAAATACTGCAATGCACAGATAAGCACATAAGACATCTCGGTCACACAAAGATACCACTCATGGTAAGTATAGTGAGAAGACTCACCTCGTAAGTAAGCAAGTATAAGTCTCGTACTAGGGAATCTCGAACTAGCCTCCACCTAACACGTAGGATAATTATCTCTAATTATTACTCTACTCATACTTAATATATACTAAGGGTTGATCTCTCTTTAACTCTTGGAATTGGAAAAAGACCATTTTACCCCTCGTTGGTCTCCATTACTCATATTTGACCAAACCCTAAAGTCAACAGAAGTCAAACTCGAGTCAACAATCCATGTTTGACTTGACTCACCGACTGCACCCATGTGACTTGTCGAGTCCACTCGTTTTCCTCATAAGTCTCGCGAAGTTTCAACTCAGCTCGTCGAGTTGACCCCCAACTCGCCGAGTAATCGCATGATCATGCTCATCGGGGCAAACCCTAACCAACTCATCGAGTCGGCTCATCGACTTGGAAAGTCCATTCAGACTCTTTTCTCATTCAGACGATTTCAAGGTAGAAAACCTTCCCAAACTCTAGACCTACACTCTTAATGCTCGTTTATCACGTAAAGCCACGAGCTTTACGTCCATGCATGGCACTTAGGGATTGAAATGCCTAGAACATACTCTATTAAGTGTTTTTTCACTCAAGAGCTCTATTATGGCAGAATAAAGTAGGAACTTTTGGACTCTAGGGACATCACATGGTCCATATCTGGAGTCCAAACCTCTATAAGAACTCAAAACACTCAAAGTCCTAATATTAGATGGAAAAAGCCCTAAACTCCCAAAATCATGAGATCTACTCAACATAAGGAGAGATGTGTGAACTTTTTACCTTTCCCAAAAGCTCTAGGATGAAATAACCATGGATCTAACAGCCCCTTCTCATCCTTTGGCTTGGAATCCTTCTATTCTCTTCAAAAGATGCACCAAACACTCAAAGTTAGCTCAAATACTCTCTTTTAGCTCAATGGAGGATTAGGGTTTTCTCTTAGTGAAGGTAAGCAGCTGGTGAGCTGCAAAAGAGGCTATAAGTGTCCTTAAATAGGCCCCAAACCCGAGGATTTAAGGTTTCACCTCACAACGTCAACTTGGAGAGTCGACTCTCTGACTCATCGAGTAGGTCATTAATCGCGCGTGACGATACGCGACTCTACTTGACGATTTGTAGCACCAACTCATCAAGTTGCTCGATAGACCACAAAAATAAATAAATAAATAATATACCCGGGACTCCGGATGTTACACCAAGGTGTTGTCTTATTGCTTCCTTGTTGATCTTGGGTGTGATTCCATTAGAAGGATTATGGTTTGGATCCTTGGCATCAAATCTAAGTGGCAAGAACAATATTTCAAGTAAGGAGATCTTTGGCTAACAAAAGGTATGTAATTCTCTTCTTTCTTATAGTTTCACTATTTATATGAAGATAGGATCCTTGTAGGTTTTAGTTTGAATATATGAATAGAACTGTAATATGCTTCTGATGCCATAGATTGTTTGTTATCATGTTCAAAACATTTCATTAAGGGGTGCCCCCATTGGTAAAAGCATGATCTAGCCTCTTATATCTTGTTTTCTTCATCTCTGAAGCCAAAGATATTATATGTGATCATTTTTAAAAAAGAAATGAAAAGGAAAAGGGTGCACGCTGTTTTTGTCTTACACGAAAAAGAAAAAAGGGTTGCTGAAGATATGAGCATCATCATGTGACAGAAATTTAAAAAAAGAAAGGGTGTTTCTTTAGACATTTATACATGGATTTTTAGGATGCTTGTGTGATTAAAGACCCAAAAGGATATACTTTAGGCAATGATAAAAGTTTGGGTTGTTCTTAGTGAAAACAACATTTGATTCATGGTGTTTAATGTTGTTATTAGAGACAAAGTAAAAAGATTTTAGTGGGTTTGAAGTTTGTTCTTTCAAAAAGATGAATGCTAAAAAAACATTTTGGTGTGAAATTGTGGACAATAAAAATCTCCATGGGAAATTCAAATAAATCTAATGATGTTTGAAGTTTAAATGCTTCCATATGATGAATGCAATCTCTAGTATTGAAAGTAGCCTAGCTTAAGGGGGTGTGCTAGAATTATAAGCTAGACTTATATATGTGATGATTAATTGGTTATAAGTTAGATTGTAACTATCAAAGTAATTACCCTTTTGATAGTTTTGGTGAAACATTGTGATGGTTCAAAATGTATATATAGGTGTGTAATTTGATTTGACCGTGACTAATAAGAAGTTTTTTTTGTGTTTGTAAAGTACCCATCTTCTTTATTCCTCCTATATCTTCTCTGTAAATGTATATGTTTTATACTTAATTCTAAAAAATATGAACTTCTAGTTCTTATTTGATCATAGAACTTGCTATGAACTCATAATTTTATGATATTCATGACTACGTACCTCAATCCATTTAAGTTGAAAATTTGTTTCATTCTTGATCCTATTCACAAAACTCAAGCATAAATGAAAATTTAGCTTTCAGTAAACAAACCCCAGTTTTCCAATATGTACAAGTTACTATAAAATGAGCATGTTACAATCAATAATCATGGTGAAAATAAGCTATCTTTACTAACATGTTCCTTAATGCATATGCTCTGGTTCAGAAATTGCTTTCTTTCACTTTTATGACACTTGAAAATAAATATCACAATCATCCATAATCCATGTTAAATCATGATAATACTTGTTATATAACAAGTACCTATGAACTTAGTTGCAACGCTTTGTCATTTTCATCCTATGAAAGTCAAATTCATATTAGTCTCATTTCATAGTTTTTCCCACAACTATTATTGAGTATAGACCTTTTAGAATAATTAGATTATTCATGGATAAAACATGCTGATATAGAATACAACAAGTATTTAATTAAAATACCATATTCCTGATGGGTTTTATACAAACAATCCTATGTGTGCATGCAACCCTAGATTAGGATCTATGTTTTCTTTATTAGATACACAACTTTATGAACACAAGAAGAACCCTAACATACACCTAGGTATTTCGAAATTTATGTAGTAGAAGTGATTACAGACCTCTTGTTGTTATATTGCAATAACAACACAAATCTTCAATCTCTTAGTCTTGAAAGCAAGTACCACAAGTGTAGTACCTCTAATGGCTCACAAACACCACAAGTAAATGGAATGGCAAGAGAGAGAGAACGGAGAGGCAGGAAATCGGCTCTAAGCCTTCTAGGGATCAAGTGGCCGATTTCCTAAGGCCTAAGGGGTCTTTATATAGGGTATAGATTAGGGTTTCAGTCCTTTTCCTTATCTAGTTGCTTGCCTACCAAGCAACCCATAAGACAAGCCAAGACGCCTTATCCTTGGACGAATTCTAAGGCCCGATCACCTTGAATTGATCCACCCTATTCATAGGGAATCCATTACCCTAATTTGCAACTATCACATAATTACAATTTAGCCCCTCTAGTTTAATTAATTACTTTTGATCACAAAATTAATTCTTAATTGATTATTGACCAATATTAATTAAACAAATCTGATTTCTCCTTTAATATATTATTCTTATAATATATTAATAAGTCATAATAACCTCTTTCTCTATTATTTCTCCAGTCAAGCTGCTTTGGTGAAGGCAACCCAAAAGGACCATGCACAACCGGGTCAAGTACTTACCAAATATGGTTACGGGCTTAGACCCTAATCCAATAGTCTCCCACTTGGATAAGTCTAGTAACCACAAATGCAAGTATAACTCGATTAGCAATCGTAGCTCTCAAAGACGCTGCCGAACTCTGATCTTATCAGTAACCTGTCCTTTAGATAAGGGATCGTACAGTCCTCTGTTTTAGATATCATGCGGACAATCTCATGAAACATAGTCATACTTATTGTCCAACAGTTTTTTTTCTCGAGCTCGGATTCATTTGACATAGAACTTAATTGAACACATCAATTCAGTCTTGACCGGGCCCGACACAGAAGTCAAATCAAATCATCGAGGGGCCCTGATATTGCTTTTACCCTCTTAGGATAAAAGAAACAGATAAACTTCAAATTATATGCATTTACTACTTACTAATCAAATTATACACAACAATGCGTTTTATGACATCAATTTACTGATGCGGTTTCGCATTATCAATGCACAATCAATTAGCAAACAATAAACCATATATCTTGGTTTTAAGACCATATGATATTATCGTCTTGCGATCACTCGTGGTAAATTCCATGAAGTGATTCCACCAAGCGTGGGTTTATTCCAATGCTCAAAACTTATTCATAAGCACTCACGAACGTTGTAACAAACCTTTTTTTTATGTATAATACCTTTCAGACAATCTACACACCAATTCATGACAGTCTTCATTCATACCTACTTCCAACATATGAACGACTGTGGACTGTTTGAATAATTCGTTTATTCTTAATTAACTCAATTATTTAGGAAATCAAAACATGCAAAGTGAAAAAATAGTTAAACAATTAACATAAGACATAAACATTAAATAATAATCCTTTATTTAATCATCAAATGTCAATTACATTTATCTATTACATGTTTCCAAACTATGTAATCCAAACTAATATCGTCCTTCAGCCCAACGCTCCTAGCGTGCTGCAAGTGCTTAACCCTACTCAGTCCCTTCGTAAGCGGATCTGCTGGGTTATCCTCTGACGATATCCTCTTAACTACGAGGAGTCCTTCTTCTACCCGATGTGTAATAAAGTGATATTTTCTGTTGATATGTCGAGATCTACCGTGATCCCTCGGTTTCTTGGTCAAGGCAATCGCTCCTTCATTATCACAGAAAATTTCCACAGACTCCTTTATGGTAGGTACAACTCCAAGGTCTCCAATGAAGTTCTTCAACCATATCGCCTCTTTTGACGCTTCATTCGTTGCAATGTACTCTGATTCGCATGTTGAATCAGCTACGGTTTCTTGCTTGGAACTTTTCCAAGTCACTGCTCCTCCATTAAGGGTAAAGACCCAGCCTGACTGTGAACGGTGGTTTTCCTTGTCTGTCTGGAAACTGGTGTCACTATACCCTCGCACCTTTAAGTCATCACTCCCTCCGAGGACTAGAAACCATTCCTTGGTCCTCTAAAGGTACTTAAGGATATTCTTGACTGCGGTCCAATGTGCCCTGCCAGGGTTCCCTTGATATCTACTGACCATGCTCAAAGCAAAGGCCACATCAGGGCGAGTACAAGTCATAGCATACATGATTTAGCCAACTGCGGAAGCGTAAGGTACTCGACTCATGTATGCTATCTCGGCTTCAGTACTCGGACTTTGAGTCTTACTCAACTTGGCATTACTTTGTATCGGTAATTCTCCCTTCTTTGAGTTTTCCATACTAAAACGTTTTAGTACCTTGTCCAAGTAAGTATTCTGACTAAGTCCTATTAGTCTCTTACTTCACTCTCTCACTATCCTTATTCCCAAAATATAGGAAGCCTCTCCGAGGTCCTTCATAGAGAAGCACTTCCCGAGCCAGGACTTAACCTCTTGCAACGTTGGGATGTCGTTTCCTATGAGTAGTATGTCATCGACATACAAAATGAGGAAGCTAACTATACTCCCACTGGCCTTGACATACACACATGATTCATCTTCGCTTCGTACAAATCCAAACTCTTTGACTTTCTCATCAAAGCAAGGATTCCATATGCGAGATGCTTGCTTAAGTCCATAAATGGACTTCTCAAGCTTGCACACTCTATTGGGATGCTTCATATCGACAAAACCCTCTGGCTGAGCCATGTAAACATCCTCAGCCAACTTCCCATTAAGGAAAGTGGTTTTGACATCCATTTGCAATATTTCATAATCATGAAATGCAGCAATGGCTAGCATCACGCTAATAGACTTTATTTTAGCAACTGGTGAGAAGGTCTCATCATAGTCAACTCCGGGAGTTTGAGTAAAGCCCTTCGCAACCAATCGCACCTTATACGTGTGCACATTCCCATCCATGTCAGTCTTCTTCTTGAAGATCCACTTGTACCCTACCGTCTTACATCCGGGCACATGGTCAACCAAATTCCAAACTTGGTTGTCATACATGGACTGAATCTCGTTGTCCATCGCCTCTTTCCATTTTGCAGACTCCGAACCTGCCAGGGCTTCCTTATAGCTGTTAGGTTCATCTAGATTTACTAGTGTACTATCACTAATATACGTGTCCCCTTCGGTAGTAATATGAAAACCATAAAACTGGGGTTGAACTCTAACTCTTTCAGAGCGTTTAACAGGTAAGGACTCGTCAATTGGTTCAACCGGAGTTTCCTCCTTGGGTTGAGCGCCAGCGTTAGAGGTTCCTTCATCACTCGACTCTTGAATCTCTTCAAGATCGATTTTCCTCTTACTGTCTCCTTGGCTTATGAGTTCTCGCTCTCGGAAAACCCCTCTCCTAACAACGAAGACAACATTGTCACTCGGTCTATAGAATAGATATCCAAAGGATTTCTGCGGTTAGCCGATGAAAATACATCGCTCACTACGAGGTTCGATCTTGTTGTGAGTCTCTCGTGTTACGAAAGCCTCGCAACCCCAAACCTTGTTATGTGCCAACGAGGGAGCTTTCCCTGTCCCCATCTCATGAGGTGTTTTGGCAACCTTCTTTGTAGGTACTAAGTTAAGGATATGGGCAACGGTCTCTAAGGCATACCCCCAGAATGAGATAGGTAGTGAAGCACGACTCATGATGGAACGAACCATGTCCAAAAGGGTTCGATTACGCCTCTCAGCCACACCATTCAACTGTGGTGTCCTAGGCGATGTCAATTGCGAAACTATTTCGCATTCCTTGAGATAGTCGTGGAATTCAAGACTTAGGTACTCTCCTCCTCGATCGGATTGAAGCATCTTGACTTTCCTGCCCAATTGATTCTCCACTTCTTGTTTAAACTCTTTGAACTTTTCAAAGGTTTCTGACTTGTGCTTGATTAAGTAAATATACCCATATCTTCTATAATCATCGGTGAAAGTCACATAGAAGCGGTTCGCGTCCCTTTTGGTGGATCTAAAGGTCCCACACACATCGGTGTGTATGAGATCCAATAAACCCTCACCCCTCTCACAAGTGCCAGTGAAGGGTGACTTGGTCATCTTTCCAAGTAAACAAGACTCGCACACGTCATCGTCCCTAAGGTCGAATGACTCCAATACTCCATCCTTTTGGATTCGGGCTATGCGTTTCTTGTTGACATGTCCAAGACGACAATGCCACAATCATGATTTATCCATACTATTGGAAGAATCCACACACAATACATCATTTCCTAGGTTATCTACAACCATAACAGTTTCATAAATTCCATTACAAGGCAATGCTTCAAAATATAAAACATCATTTAGATAAGCATAAATCGAACCATTCTCATTATTAAACGAATATCTAAATCCTTGTCTAAACAAACCATGAAATGAAATGAATTTTCTTTCCATATTTGGAGAATACCAACAATTATTTAAATCTAAACCTAATCCATTACTAAGCGCTAGAGAATACACTCCAATCTTGGTGACAGGCGACAATCTTCTGTTCCCCATGATTAGATTTATTCTTCCACGCTCCACATCCCTATCTCTGCTTAGTCCCTGCAAATCAGAACATATGTGAAAACCACATCCTGTATCAAGAACCCAAGAAATAGTATGTGATGAATCATTAGATTTAATTGTGTAAATACCTGCGAAGGACAGCTTGATCTTCCCATCCTTGATGGCTTGCAGATATTCCGGGAAGCTTCTCTTCCAATGTCCTATTTTGTGGCAGCAGTGGCACTCTGCCTCCTTTGGGTTTGAGTTGGGCTTAGTAGAACCAACTTTGGTACCACTAGAAGAGGTACCATCTTGGGGCTTTCCCTTGTGGTGACTCTTCGAAGGAGCCTTCCTCTTCTTGCCCTTCCCTTGCCCAATGGCCAAAACAGGAGCAACGGGTGGAGTGGGAGTTAATGCAACAGACTTGTCCTTGAGGTTGCTCTCAGTAGTCCTTAGGAGCCCTTGGAGTTTTCTTAAGGTGACCTCTTCTTTGTTCATGTGGTAGGTCATCCTAAATTGGTTGTAGCACGAGGGCAGGGAGTGAAGAATGATGTCGATTGCCAAATCTTCCCCAAAGTTAGCATTTAAATTGCGAAGACGATCAACATACCTCTGCATCTTTCGCAAATGCGAGGTTAGGGATTCTCCCCTTCCCATCTTAGCGGTGATCATGTTGGTGATGATCTCATAGCGCTCTTGCCTTGCGCTTTGGTGGTACCTCTCTAGCAAATCTTGGTGCATTTCATACGGATACATGTCCTCATAGGACTTTTGGAGTTCAAGGTTCATTGTGGCTAGCATAATGCAATGAACTTTCGTTCACGCTCATGGGTCTCAAAGACAACCATTTCTTCGGGAGTAGCGATTTCCGGATTGATCTTTTCAAGCTTCTCGTTAAGGACATATTCTTTGTCCTCGTAGTGAGCAATCATGCGGATGTATCTTATCCATTCGTTGAAATTCGATCCGTCAAATGTAACCTTTTGACATAGGCTCATTAGCGAGAATGAACCAGCAGCAGCATTGTTGGAATTTGCGTTAGACATCTGCAAATAGAAAGTGATGTGCACAAAAGTCCTCACTAATTTTAATATTTATAACCTAACAAACTTAACTAACTATGCACTTATAGGCAGTGTACCTAGTCAGATTATAGTATAGCTTGAGTAAGTCGGGTGTCGATCATAGGGAAAGGTGTTCTAATTAATTTATTTACTATTAAATTATCCTAATTTATTAACAAGTTTAAAAGGGGTTTTATCTGGTTTTACAAGATCAGATGGAATTAAATTAAATTCAATAAATAAAAACACACTCTTGTTTAGTTTGAATCCACTTCTCCCTTGTGGCTAGCTAATGATTACGGATTATTAAGTTGGTTTTTAGTTGTATTAGTAATTTAGTTCTAACTTACCAATAATTAACTAATTCATGTCAAACCATGTATGTTCACACATAATTAAACACAGAACTAATTATGAATGTAAATATGCTATGTAAGATTTGTTGTATAAACGCAATTATGATCACAATACACGTTCTCTAGCACAGCTAAACTTTATTTATTCTAATTACTACTAAGATTGGTCAATCCTAGCTCTAACAATTCAATGTTCACTAAATCATTCGGTAAACAAGTTCATGCAATTTAATGGTTACTAAGCTACACAGAACATGCAATCAAGCAATTAGAAAAACAAATAATAACATGCTAGGTTATACATGTCAAACACAAGCAATTTTTACCAACTAAACTTAATCCATAAACATATAACTATTCATAAGTTTAAAGCTTCATCTAGCTAAACAAGAGTAGCTAGATTCAGCTGCTCATCATAGCAACTAAACCAACACAGCTAAAAATAATGAAAGACATGTTCTTATTTAACTAAAATATAAACCTCTATTCTTTTTGGTGTTGAAAACCTTCTTCCATAACCCTTCTTTCGCTCTGAATCGTCTCCTGGAACTCTTTCCTTCTGCCAAAAGCTTGTCCCTTTCGTAATAATCAGGAGAACTTATATAATCTTCAAAAACCCGCGCCACGTCGTGGCCAGAGGAGTGCCACGTCGTGGGCTTCAAGTAATCCGTATCCTCCAAGGAAATCCTCCGCGTCGCGATGTCTATCTTCTAGAAACCCCATGCCACATCGTGGGCTTCATCGCCACGTCGTGAATTAAGTATTTATCGTGAATTTGTTCTTTTCTTGTCTTTCAAGCCTCCCATGTTCCACATTTTGTCACTTTTGGTCCCTCTCCTCGAAAATCCTTAATATTGACTGAAAATAACAATTTAAAGTTATAAGTATCATTATTCTAAACATATTATCAATTTATTAATAAAAATGTACTTAATTATTGCCTAAAAATAAGTATAAATATGGAAATATCAAAATACCCCACACTTAGGCTTTGCTTGCCCCCAAGCAAATTTAAACTTAATTCTTAATTACTAACACCACACAGAACAATCCGACTCTAGTTCAGCCATTATGCCAAGACCTCAACGCATGCATTTATGTCTAAAATTTTCCTAAAGTACCCCCCCATACTTTAAATACTCACAATCTTCATAAACACTCGCCCACTTTTTCCGAACAATGCTCATTTTATGCAACCCTCCGAATCCATCCGCAGAAAACCTCCTTATCCTCAAGGTATTTTTAGTTGAGCAACCTAAGCATACATAATCTAGAATTACAATCATTGATACCACTATGGAGCTTTTTTGGAATTCTTCACTTCTTTGACATTTGATCTTTGATTTCTTTGAATTCACCACCTTATTTGATTAGATTTCTGGTATCTTCAACTTTTGAATTTCTTGGAATTTTGATCTTTTGATCTTCACTTTATTTGCTCCAAAATTCTTCACACTTTACTCGTAATTCTCTCTCTCTCTCTCTTTTTAACATGTACCTCTCTTTTTTCACTCAAAACCTACATGCTTAAGCAGAGGCGCTCAACCTCAACCTTTATTGGTTAATGATAATAATTTTCCTGGATACATTTCAGGTTTAGGCTGCTAAACATATTGCATCCCTCAAACCAAGCGGGGTTATGATTTTGTTCCATGATTTCACTAAAATAAGGGAGGCCACAAATACACTATAACGTGTATTGGCTCAACTAAACATTTGAACTTTCATTGGATCATCCCACATAATACTAGCAATTATAGCTCAAATTATTACTACTAGATTTAATTATTAAAAATTTCAATTTTCAAATTTTCAATTTTTACTATCAAATTCTATGATTTTCTAGCAATTTACTTTTTCTACCCCTACCCCACACTTATTTCATACAATGCCCTCATTGTATTCATAAAAATAAATCAAAATTAAAGAAAAGGGAGAAAAAGGAACAGACTCCCCTGGGATAGTGGCATGAGCATCTCCAAAAGTGCGGAAAACATGCATTTTGAATATGGACTTCCAAAAATAGAAACTCGGTGTAGAACTGGGTGAATACGTAAATAAACCACGAACATGACTCGAAACTTCAATTCTTCAAAGTGGGTGTTTGTAAGTAAAAATGTGGGCAATGATAAACTGGGACACGTCGTGGCAGGTAACTGGCCACGTCGTGATATGGGATGAAAGCGCGAACACCAAACTGCTTAATTTCTTCAAATTGCAAGAGCGCCACGACGTGGCGTAAGAATTTCACGTCGTGGAAACTGGACATCAGCAGAAAACACCTCATTTGTTTTATTTACTCTAGCAACTTGACCAATAGCTAAATGGTTTAAGACGCTTCTATGCAAATATATTTCCCAACTGTAACCTCTCTCCTACTAATGTACCCCACACTTATCTTGAATTATGGATTCCAACTCACGACTCTACGCTTCCTTGACTAGACAAACACGACTCGAAAGTTAACCTTCTATGCTCCTTAGAATTCCAATGCTAATCTGAAAAATGGAACAACCGAAAAGAAATAAAAAAAAGTAACATTATAGTGGTGGCATGCCCCCACTTAAAAACAAAATAAAAAGAAAAGAAAATAGAATCAATCATCATCTTGGTCCTGCACTCCACTTGGCCCTGCCCCGTCATTCTGCGGACGCCATAGCTCCTCCCATGTCGGAAAATAAGGATACTGTGGTGGCATGCCCCCGTAGATTATCCAAATACATTCCCACCCAACTTTCAAAAGGGTCGGTGGGCACTCCCTGCACATACTGGGAAGCAACATGCTCTCTCTCGACTTCACCTCTAGCTCGCACATTCTGATGCCGCGGTTTGGCTGGTGGTTGCTGTCCTGGCTGCGCCTCCTCTTGCTTGTCATCTATCGGCGGTATAACAAAACGACCCCCGATATTCACCACCGTCCGCATAACACCCAAGACTTGAATGGTCAAGTCTGTGTCCGGGAATCGAGTAAGATTCCTCACAAAGTCATGGGTCAAAATATGATATGACCTAGCAAGGCGAGTAACCAAATGCCCCCCAGTAATCGGGCTCCCAGGCCTAGAATTGGCCGCTTTCTTCCCTATGAACCTTGCCAACATATAAGGTAAATCACAGCAAACTCCCGGGGTAATAAGAGTCCATAAATAAAACAGATTCTGAATGGGGACTTTATCACCATGATGCTTGTGATTTATTGAAAAAGTGATAAGGCGGTGTAAAAATCGAAAAACAGGATTCCAAATTTGTGACTCACTCGAGTCACGAGTGTTGTACTCATGGCTAGAAATGCCCGCCAGAACTGCACATCCATAATGCTGGGAGTAAAATCCCGAACGCATCCAAGCAAGAACGGTATGAAAAACGGAGATTGCGTCTCTACTTCGGTATAAAGCCCCATACGCCAAGCGAATTCCCGAAGACTACACTCTCTATAAACACCACCCAAATGAAACACAAGTGCCCGGTTGTAGGTGAAATCAAGGGTGCGTTCCTCGAAGCATACGGTAGAGAAAACTCTACCGACAATTCCCGGTACACGGGTTCTTGGATGAAAAACAAATTCCTCCACCCGTGACAAGTGAAAGAAAATTGGTCCCCTTCGTATGTTTTCGACCAATAGCGTGCCAACTCAGCCACCATTCCCACTCCACCAAGCCATCCCCAATCGATAATTGGGGCTATCGCAAACTCCCTATTGTACAGCCATCCTAACCGATTCTCGTAAGTAGTTAACAACGGTCGGGGAATGTTTTGAGGAAACTGGTATAAAGGATGTATACTTGCTACATCTATCGAGTTTTCCTCCTGTGGAACAGCTCGTCGTGGTCCCATTTCTGCATACAAAATCAAACCAAAACAGCAAACATCCAAAACATTAAAACAATTGATGCTGTTTTGCCAGAAGTCACGACGTGGCCAGGCTATGCCACATCGTGGGCCACAGTCGGTCACAATTCTTGGATCGGTCCATTTATATGACATTTCTACCAAAATTAGTGCTTGGGGTTTGTTCCTATGGACATTTAAGGGACATGCAATCTAAAATCAACCACTAGATTCAACCAATTTCGTGAATCATACAAACCCTAACCATGAAAACTTGAAATTGGAAGAACTAACTACAAAAAATGAGTAGAATACATACCAAGTAGAGTAAATTGACAAGATCTTGCAAGGAAATTTGAAATAGATTAAGAAATTAGCTGTGGGGTTTTGATGTTCCCGTTCGTGCGGCGGTTTTCAAGTGGGGAATGAGAATTATCGGTCAAAGGGTTTTAAGGAAATGGTCCCCCCTACTTTTTTAAGGCCACGACGTGGCTAGCTATGCCCATGTCGTGGACCTTAAATCTGTCATCTGGTCCCGTGTTTTCAATTTGACCCACGACGTGGCTGGCTTTGCCCACGTTGTGGAAACCGCCCAAATGCAAAATTTTAATAAATTCTCACATATTAACTAATTACTTTGCATTTCCTTCATTATTTAAAGTTCCTCACAGCTAATTCTTTACTAATTATCAGTTATTAGATGATGAGTTGATGTCTTTCCTAAAAAAAATTAAAAGAAAAGAAAATGCAAACCAAACTCGGGTTGCCTCCCGAGAAGCGCTTCTTTTTCTTGGAGTCTTGAGCTGGACTCCGTGCCTTCTACGTTAAATCTTCTGAAGAGTCCACCATTAAGATATTTTGTTCCTTGAACCGCCGCTTGTAAGGTTGAACTCGCCTTTTATATGCCTTCTTTGAATTCTCCTTTTTAGCTTTGCCCTCTTCTTCAAGCTTTCGTTTTGTGCCCTTAGTTTGTTCCTTGCACTCCATAGCAGCCCCCTCTTCTTTCACCACCTGCTTTGTTACTCTTGAAGTGACCTCCTCTTCATCACTTGTTATCTCTTCATCCTCTTTGCTCACCCAAGAAGGCGGACTCTTGTAAGCTATGACTTCAATCAAATATGGAACAAATGCCCTCGGTTTTGTCCTTTTGACTCGATGAACTGTCTTTATCTCTTCTTCCGTAAGCTTTTCCAATTCTTCTAGTTCATTCTCTTCGTTAATTGTGAACACCTCTTCTTTATCTTCTTGAAAGTCATCTTTATCCCAAAGACTTCTTGTTCATCTCCAACCCTCAAAGTGAGCTTAGACTCGCGAATATCAACAAGGGCTCCAGCAGTGTTAAGTAATGGAAGACCAAGGATTATTGGAACATCTGGATCTTCTTTCATGTCCAAGACTACAAAGTCTATTGGAAAAACAAATTTTCCAATTTGCACCAAAATATCCTCCACGATGCCATGAGGTTGTGTCACCGAACGATTCTCCATGTGAATCTTCATTTTTGTAGCCTTCATCTTCTGAATCTCCAATTTTTGATAAAATGAAAAAGGCATCAGATTAATGCTAGCCCCAGAATCGGCTAAAGCACTAAACTTCATTTTATTCCCAAACTCACATGGAAGAGTGAGGCGTCTAGGATCCCCCATCTTTTCTGGTGTTTCTCCCAACACAGCTTTTGAAGTTTGTTCACTTAGAATCATTGTAGACTGCTTCTTTAATTGCCTTCGAGTGTCTATCAAGTCTTGCAGTAATTTCTGGTTCTTGGGAGCTTTGGATAAGGACTCGACAAAGGGGGTATTAATTGGGATTCCCTTCACATGCTTTACATACTCTAAATGCTCCTTCTCTAGTAGACTAGGTGCAGCTCGGGTGGGAAATGGCAAAGGTGGCTGATAAGCTGGAACGGGCTCAAAGGGTTTTTGATCAGACATACGCCACGTCGTGGCCAGAGGAGTGCCACGCATGGCGAGCCTGGTTCAACAATTTCTCCACTTTCGATCCTTTATTTCTCGGGCTGTTGCGGTTCTTCTTCCAATGCCTCCAGGAATTCAGAGACTGCATCTTCTTCATTATCGATGGCCATTACGTGAGATTGGGTCTTTACTTCGGGATTCGTCGGGGACAATTTTTCATGAACTAAAGTGGCTAGTTGACCAAATTGTACTTCAAGGTTATGGATGGAGGCTTGCTGATTCTTTATCAGAGTTTATTGTTCCATAATGGCAGAATCAGTGGCATCGTGTCTCTTTTCCGAAGCTTCCATAAACTTCATCAAAATGGTCTTTAGGTCGGGTTTCTTCTCCGCTGGTGGCTGCTCCTTTTGATAAAGGCCTCGACCTGTCTGCCTATATTTTTCTTCTTTTTGCTTCTTGTACTCTTCATATGGCAGCCACTCCTTCTTCGGTTTCCTCCTGTCCTCATCAAACTTATCCCCACTAGAGTAGCACACTTGAGCTTTTTTGTTCCCAAACTCATCTACATTGCAGTCCTTGGTCAAGTGTGGACCACTGCATCTCTTGCAACCCACTCTTATGGCATGTATCGACTGGTCCATTTGTGTTATCCTGCGATCCATATTATTCAGCGTGGCCATGACAGCTGCTATTTCTTTAGTTTGGGCCCCTGCACCGCCTTTGATTCCATCTTGCCTCGGGTTGTGGTATTCGCAAGAGTGCTTCGCGAATTCTTCAATTAGCTCCTTGACCTCCCTTGGATTATTCTTTGTCAACGGTCCTTGAGAATCAAGGAGTTGTCTTGTCATCACGTTGAACCCATCATAAAAGATTGACATCTCTTGCTGCACATTTAGGTCATGTTGAGGGCAATTTTTGAGCAAGCCCTTGTACCGCTCCCATGCTTCGTATAGTGACTCCCCCGACTGTTGCTCTTAGTTGGCTATTGCCTTCTTGAGTTTGGCTATCTTGGATGGCGGGCAAAACTGGTCCAGGAATTGCTCACGCATTTGAGCCCAAGTGGTGATTGTACCCGGTGGGAGTGCCTTTAACCACTCCTTAGCAGCTCCTTTGAAAGTGATGGGAAGCATCCTAAGCAAGACTGTGTTTCTGTTGACATTTGGGACATTAAAGTAATCCGCAATGTCGTTGACTTCATCTAGATGCTTAAAGCATCCTCATGATTTTTCTCGAAAAATGGGATGTCCTTCAGTGCAGTCAATATGTGTCCCTTCAGCTCGAATGTGGCAGTGGCAGGTATTACGGGTTGGACTAAACCGGGACCCACATCTTCTCGGATCCACTTCTTGTAAGCTCCCATGGACATTTCTTCAATCGCTTCCATCTTGTTCCTTGGCTCGTTCTCGGGTTCGCTCGTGTGTTCTTCAAATTCTGGCTCGATATCGCTTTCGGACTCGGTTTGGATGGGTGTATGATCCAAATGCTCAAGATTGCTCTTGTGCTCGCTGATGAACTTGACTCTCCGGTCCTCTTTCCCGAATTCCTAGAAAAATCTGACTTCAATTTTTGTAAGGGCGTCTTTTTCTTGTGAAGTGCAGACTCAGGATCTTCCAGTGGTGGTGCCAAGTGTGTGTTTGAGCTTCTGGTCATGAACTTCTGCAACTTGCTAAACTAAAAACGTAAAACTGAACTAAAATAAGAAAAACTAACTTCAAACTATAAATTTAGTTTTTTAACTGTCCACGTCGTGGACTCTGTGATTGACAGAAAAATTTTATTTTGCTGAAAAATTAACTTTTTGTGGTTTTTTACTCCACAAGAAGGATCGATTAATTTAATGCAAATAAATAAGCTAAAAACTAAGCCGTTCCCCGGCAACGGTGCCAAAAACTTGATGTGCACAAAAGTACTCATTAATTTTAATATTTATAACCTAACAAGCTTAACTAACTATGCACTTATAGGCAGTGTACCTTGTCAGATTATAGTATAGCTTGAGTAAGTCGGGTGTCGATCACAGGGAACGGTGTTCTAATTAATTTATTTACTATTAAATTAACCTAATTTATTAACAAGTTTAAAAGGGGTTTTATCTGGTTTTACAAGATCAGATGAAATTAAATTAAATTCAATAAATAAAAACACACTCTTGTTTAGTTTGAATCCACTTCTACCTTATGGCTAGCTAATGATTACGGATTATTAAGTTGGTTTTTAGTTGTATTAGTATTTAGTTCTAACTTACCAATAATTAACTAATTCATCTCAAACCATGTATGTTCGCACATAATTAAACACATAACTAATTATGAATGTAAATATGCTATGTAAGATTTGTTGTATAAACGTAATTATGATCACAATACACATTCTCTAGCACAGCTAAGCTTTATTTATTCTAATTACTAACTAAGATTGGTCAATCCTAGCTCTAACAATTCAATGTTCACTAAGCTACACAGAACATGCAATCAAGCAATTAGAAAAACAAATAATAACATGCTAGGTTATACATGTCAAACACAAGCAATTTTTACCAACTAAACTTAATCCATAAAAATATAACTATTCATAAGTTTAAAGCTTCATCTAGCTAAACATGAGAAGCTAGATTTAGCTGCTCATCATAGCAACTAAACCAACACAGCTAAAAATAATGAAAGACATGTTCTTATTTAACTAAAATATAAACCTCTATTCTTTTTGGTGTTGAAAACCTTCTTCCAGAACCCTTCTTTCGCTCTGAATCGTCTCCTGGAACTCTTTCCTTCTGCCAAAAGCTTGTCCCTTTCGTAATAATCAGGAGAACTTATATAATCTTCAAAAACCCGCGCCACGTCGTGGCCAGAGGAGTGCCACGTCGTGGGCTTCAAGTAATCCGTATCCTCCAAGGAAATCCTCCGCGTCGCGATGTCTATCTTCTAGAAACCCCATGCCACGTCGTGAGCTTGATTGCCACATCGTGAATTAAGTATTTATCGTGAATTTATTATTTTCTTGTCTTTCAAGCCTCCCATGTTCCACATTTTGTCACTTTTGGTCCCTCTCTTCGAAAATCCTTTATATTGACTGAAAATAACAATTTAAAGTTATAAGTATCATTATTCTAAACATATTATCAATTTATTAATAAAAATGTACTTAAATACTACCTAAAAATAAGTATAAATATGGCAATATCAGAAAGGAACAAAGTTTTATTAGAATTGAATCCCTAATTAAACACCCAAAATGAGAAATTAGGGCTAGGATCCAACATCATTATTTACATATTAGAAGAGGGATGCCGTAATCCAACATGCAAATAATTTGGAGGTAAGTGAATGACAATTCACGAATTCTTCACCATGAAAAACATAAAAGGTTTAGGTTTTAAATGTATTAAGAATTCCTAGATTCCTTTTGAGATTCATTGAACTTTTCAATGGCATGTTTAAATCTCGATATGCCCCTCTCGTTTGTGACTGGGATGTCGAGGATCACAAAGCGGGTGTGAATAACCATGAAAATGTACATGGTGCCCTCATTGTTATAGTGACCTATTCGATGTGCCGGTTAACCACACACGCTCCATCGAACTATGACAAACAATGAGTCACCCTTTGCCACCTTTTCTTATAACCAATTAGTGTGCCGGTTAACCACACACGCTCCACTAACTTCTTAGCAAGGGTGCAAAGTGTAATTTCATGGGATTGCATCAATTCACTTTTGCGTAAACTAACTAGGATTGGGAATTTTGTAAAAATGTTTAGTTACTTTATATAGATTCATTATACTTATTAATGAAGAAAGGATTGCCCTCTCCTACCCGTTCGGCTAACGACCCTCCACCAATCAAGAAAGCGGTGGGTAAGAGTGGATACGCATTAAATGGCCATTTTATAGGCCATAACCTTATACCCCCTTATAGATTGGCTTCGTGAATGAGGCATACTAACGGTAAGACTAGCATTTTAGTTATATATATATATATATATATATATATATATATATATATATATATATATATATATATATATATATATATATATATATATATATATATATATATATATATATATATATTAATCATGTAATAATATAATAGTATAGGGTGTATTTTAAACATTTTAAAATACTAGAGTTTTAATTTCAATTTAAAATTTTCGAAAATTTAAAACCTTTAAATTTAAATTTTAAATATTAAAACTCTTGATTTAATAACTATCTAAATTAAACAATTAATTTGAATTACTAAATCATAAAGGATTGTCTTAAATTAAACAATTAGTTTTATCCTAATCCCTTAAATCCCTCTAGATTTCGAAAATCATGGGGTGAGATAATTCAAAATCTTTAATTACCATATTTAACCATTAAAAGATAATTACAAGATATGGGATTATCCATATCCCTAAAATTTAGGATCTTATCTTGGGGAGGAGGCATATTTCGAAAATCCTAGGGTTTGCAAACCCTAGATTTCGAAATCTTGGGCAAAATGGAAAGGGTTTGAAAACCCTTTTCAAAATTCGAAAACTAGGGTTCAAGAACCCTAATTATGAAATCCTTTCCTCCAAGGGTTTATTGGCCATAAACCCTAAAGTGTCAAATTCATAAAATTGTATAATTCTAATTGAAAACAATTTAACCATAAGCTCTGATACTGTTGGTGGGTTTTATACAAACAATCCTATGTGTGCATGCAACCCTAGATTAGGATCTATGTTATCTCTATTAGATACAAAAATTTATGAACACAAGAAGAACCCTAACATACACCTAGGTATTTCGAAATTTATGTAGTAGAAGTGATTACAGACCTCTTGTTGTTATATTGCAATAACAACACAAATCTTCAATCTCTTAGTCTTGAAAGCAAGTACCACAAGTGTAGTACCTCTAATGGCTCACAAACACCACAAGTAAATGGAATGGCAAGAGAGAGAGAACGGAGAGGCAGGAAATCGGCTCTAAGCCTTCTAGGGATCAAGTGGCCGATTTCCTAAGGCCTAAGGGGTCTTTATATAGGGTATAGATTAGGGTTTCAGTCCTTTTCCTTATCTAGTTGCTTGCCCACCAAGCAACCCATAAGACAAGCCAAGACGCCTTATCCTTGGACGAATTCTAAGGCCCGATCACCTTGAATTGATCCACCCTATTCATGGGGAATCCATTACCCTAATTTGCAACTATCACATAATTACAATTTAGCCCCTCTAGTTTAATTAATTACTTTTGATCACAAAATTAATTCTTAATTGATTATTGACCAATATTAATTAAACAAATCTGATTTCTCCTTTAATATATTATTCTTATAATATATTAATAAGTCATAATAACCTCTTTCTCTATTATTTCTCCAGTCAAGCTGCTTTGGTGAAGGCAACCCAAAAGGACCATGCACAACCGGGTCAAGTACTTACCAAATATGGTTACGGGCTTAGACACTAATCCAACAATTCCATCTATCAAAATTATTACAATAGTTATCTCTTACAATTTTCCAACATTCAACACTATACCCAGATCAAATCCAATCAGTAGAAAAGCAAAGTCCTATAACTCTAACATGAACCTTAGGCTTAGCTTGTGGAAGGGCTTAGTGAATGGATATGCCAAGTTTTGATATGTGTGAACTTTTTGAATACAAATATCTCATCTTTTTTACTTTATCCTAAATGTAACTGAATCTTTGATAATGTGTCTGGTCCTTTGATATATTTCTATAGATATTTATTGCAATATAGTCCGCCTCACATATATCT
This sequence comes from Lactuca sativa, assembly GCF_002870075.4. Taxonomy (NCBI): domain Eukaryota; kingdom Viridiplantae; phylum Streptophyta; class Magnoliopsida; order Asterales; family Asteraceae; genus Lactuca; species Lactuca sativa. Next base: position 170,092,675 of record NC_056626.2, on the reverse strand, counting down.
TTTGTTGAGAAACTCTTTCCAAGCAAAGATTTTGCACCTTGCAATGTTGGAATGTGATTTCTCATGAGTAGTATGTATTCGGCATAAAAGACTAGAAATGTCATTGCACTGTCACTAGTTTTCTTGTAAACATAAGAGTTATCTACATTTTTGATGAAACCATACTTTGTGATTTCGTCATTAAAATGAATATTCCAACTTCGAGATGCTTTCTTTAATCCATAAATGAATCTATTAAGGTTACACACTTTATTTGGATGTTTTAGATTGACAAAACCTTCAGGCTGAACCAATAGACATATTTAAGTAGGGGTAAACAAGTCGAGGCAAACTTGACTGTAGGCTCGGGATCGGATTGTTTAAAATTCAAGAGGCTCGAACTCGATTTTAGCTCATGGAGGAATTAAAATGCTCAAACTTGGCTTGGTATCGACTCGTTTGTCAGGTGTACCTAAATGAACCTAAGCATGGCTTGAGGTTAGCTCGTCTAATAGTCCAATATCAAGCTCATTTGTGTTTTTTAAGCTCAGTAAAAATAGTGTTTATCATTAATATTTAATATTTAATTATTAGTTAGTTAATATATAAAATTATATTATATAAATATGCATTGACTCATGATACTAATTGATCTCGACAAATGAAGCTCAGGCTGGGGCTAGTTAATATATAAATGAGCCTAAAACTATGCTTGAGCTTGGCTCGAGCTCGTTTAACTCAAGATTGAGTTGACATTTTAACGAGTCGATCCCGAGAAACTTGGCTTATTTACACCCCCTATATTTAAGTAAGTGTCCATTAACAAAAGCGGTTATGATATCCAATTGCCATATCATAGTCATAATATACGGCTATGACACATATTATCCTAATTGATTTAATCATAAAACCAGATAAAAAGTTTTATAACAATCAAGACCATGAGTTTGAGTGAATCCTTTTGCAACCACGTCCCATACTTCATTATCATACATGGATTGCATCTCAACATTCATGTCTTCAATCCAATTATCTCATCTAAGCTTCACAACCCCACACCTTGATGTAAGATAAGTATGAAACCTTTCCATGCAAAATATAATAAGGTGTTTTATATACTTTCCTGGCTGGTTCGTATGTAAAATATGGGAGGCAATAAGTAAGGCATAACTCCAAAATGATAGAGGAAGAATACTTCTACTCATCATAGAGAAAACCATATCTAATAACTCTTGGTTAGATACTCACCCTCTCAACCTGAATGAAGGATTTTAATTGTTTTTTTGAGTTGATTTTCAACTTTACTTTGCAATAAATTGAACATTTCAAATGCTTCATGCTTATATTTCATTAAGAAAACATTACTATAACGTCCGCAAAAATTACTAAGTACAAATTTTAATTTTAAGAACCAACAACACATCATTCATTCCTTTCAAAACCCATCAAACTTGATAATGTATAAAATAGTTATCAGAGTACAAATCAGGTTATAAAATGTAGAATGCTGGTGGATGTGGTGCGATCATGTCGAGCCCTTCCCTTTCAAATTGTAAGCACACTTCTTAGTGAGTTTCCCCAAAATACCCCATAGCATACATACATAACAGTCAACACATAATTGAGTCTATTTGACCCCCTTCGATCTCTTTCAACTGGTATTGGGTGTATTTTACCCCCTTCAATCTCTTTCAACTAGTATCGGGTCTATTTCAACCCCTTTCGGTCTCTTTCAATTGTATATCGGGTCTATATCATCCTTACAACTAAGCATACAATCATACTAGCAAGAGTCACAAAGACAACAAGCACATACATGCATAAAAAAAAGTGTCACAAAGACAACTATCATTCTACAAACATAATCCAATGGGTCGGCAATGGTGTCTTTGACCCATGAGTACAGTGAAGAAACTCACCTATCAAATGATGATCAACTGTAAATGCTACTACTATTGCCAACATAGATGCTACCAACCACCTATACAGCCATATAAACTACACCCTTAGCTTTTCTTCCAAGACTAGGGGCGTAACCAAAAGTCAACGTAAATCAAAAGTCAAAGTTGACTCGCCATGTCGTAGTCTTCCTTGGCCACGCCGTGGGCACAAGATGACAAAACAACCGATCTGACCCCAGTCGCCACGACATAGCGATATTCCAAGCCCAAATCTAGTATAAAACATGGTCTAGAAGGATAACGTTTCTAACTTTACCCATTAGGACCATCCAAAACATCTAAAACTCAAAACCTAGGTTCAAAAATTCATGGGCTTAACCATTAAGAAGTTATCCCTTTAAGTCCAAAGTCCATCATTTCCCGAAGTGTTTCTAACATTAAAACCAACGTAAAAATTGGTGCTTTATAGATATGCATTTCCAATGCATGTCTTGAACCCATATTAGTTCACAAAGAGAGTTTACGACCTAAATCCCATGCATGAATTTGTAACACTCTATCCTTCAAGTAACTTCAAATTTGTCCCTTGGGTTTTAATTATATCATTTTTGGTCCATGGGTTGAAAAGAAGTGGCCATGGGAAGCCCTAGTGGCAATATGGTAATTTTGGAGCATGAGTAGTACACATGGTGTACATGTGAGTACGCTAAGCGTACTACGACGCGCCCTAGTACGATGGGCGTACATATATGTACATTGGCGTACGTGTGTCCAGGTGAAAACCCTAACTTTTAGGATTTGTGGAGTATTTAAGCATCATTATGGACCCTTTTCCATCATCTTTTCAGCCTCCAAGTTCTGGAATCGTTTTTGGCAAGTCCTAGCTTCTCTAGTGTGTGTGTGTGTGTGTATGTGTGTGAGAGCTTAGAGTGTGTTTCTTATGTGATTGAAGAAGAAGAAGTTGCATCAAGTTGATAGGAGAGTGAAGCGAGCTAGTAGATCTTGGATCACCACTTCATAAAGAAGATCCAGAAGATAAAAAGGTTCTACCTTTATGCTTGGATTGTTTAGATCTTGTTTTAGTAGGTTTTTGGTGTGCTTCTTGTCCCAAAAGTCCTAATATTGTGCATGCTTTGTTTTGGATGTGTTGAGCTATCCTTTTAGACCCTAGGATGGGTCCTAAGGCATAAAATTGAGGTCCCTTTTGCTAGTTTGGTTCCTTGTTCTTTGTAGGAGGTCTTAATGGATTAAGACCATGTATTAAGCCCTTTTTGGATGTATAAAGTATTAAACTTTGAGACTTTATGATTTAGGAGTACTTTTGAAACATGGATATGAAGTATAGGCTCAAGTGCTAAAGCCATTAAGCACTTAAGAAAGGTAATGGAATTGCAAGGGTACGCCGTAACATAGTGTGTGCCCCATGTACCCGATGAGCCACCCCGATGGTGGATTCTATGCAGCCTTGTGTACGCTGAGCATACCTTAGGAGTACACACCGTGTACTCGGTCATTTTGGGATTCTTCGTTTTGGGCTTTGGTTTGGACTTGGATTGTTTTGGGTCATGTTGGGCCATCTGAATTTCATGGTTTGGACTCTTGGCTTGCTAGATTTTCTTGAGTGAAGGAAATGAAAGGGATTGGGCCCAATTTGGAAAATTCGGCCATATTTGGGCCTTATAAACTTAATTGGATTTTTTAGGATTTTTGTCATTTAGCTTGGGCCATAGTCTTGGGCCAAGTTTGAGGAAGGGTAAAAAGGTTTTTTTACCCTAAATTGGACTCATGGTGTGAGTCAGGACCTAGTTATTAATGAACGGTCATTTGTGGTGTTTTATAGCGTGCGGGATCTAACGTATATGTAGTCAGAGATTTCTCGTGGGATCAACTGTTAATGGGTTGGCTTGGTAATAGCAGCCAAGGATCATCTGTGTGTTTCGATAGTGCGAGGTGAGTTCTCGTCAGTATACTCTCGGGTCGAAGGCACCAATGTCGGCCCTTTGGATTGGTATCTTGGTTTTTCGTATGCTTGTGATGAAATAGTGATCTATAAGATCTGTATCCTAGTAGATAGGATGATGTTATGCTTAGTGATCTGTTAGATCTACCTGTTACCTGTTCTGGCTATATCTTTACCAGTCGCATGTGTTGATGTAGTATGGTTGGGTTGAGACTGTAGTGCTTTGTGTGGCCAGTCAACAAACCCGACGATATTTATATTGATATGTTATATGTATGCTTATTTGTTATGTATATGTCGACATGGTTTGTGTGTATGGTTAGGTTAAGGCGGTCCTGCTTAGTGCTAAAGGCCAATAGACCTAGGGCAGCCCGGATAGACTGAAGGCCTGTGAGGAGGACTAGTCAGGCTGAAGACCCGAAGAACAGTCCAAACATGCTAAAGGCCTGGTGAGGCGGTCCGGACATGCTGAAGGTTTTGTGAGTGGTACAAATAGGCTGAAGGCCCGGTGAGGCGGTCCAGACATGCTGAAGGCTCCGTATGCATGTTGTTAATTATATATGATGGGTTTTGAGCATTCTAACACGCATATGGTGCACATGCAACCCTATAAACCTTGAATCTATGTTTTCTCTAATATACATGCAAATTTGATTTTTCAACGTTTACTTCCTAACTAGCATGACATGGGAATATGTAATATAAAAACTGGTAGAAGTACATACCTTTCTTGTTGCTTGGATTCCTTGAAGACTTTGTGAGCCTAGCACCCCAAATGTTGTGCCTCAAATGCTTCACACAACACTACAAGACTTGGAATAACTTGAGAGATTACACTTGCACTCAGAATCGGTTATGCCCTCTTAGAACTCACTAGTAGTCCGATTTTGCTAGCTATAGGGCTCCTTTTATAGTGTTGTCACAATTAGGGTTTTCACATGAATACCCTTAATTGTCATGTCTCTTTATTTCTAATGATCCATGGGTTTGTAACTCCCATGAACTATCCATGGAGCTCCAAATGGTTATAACCCAACTGCATAAACCATGGATCATAAATCTACCATAAAAGATTAGATGATTGTCATAATCAACCCTATATATTTAATTAGTCTCATTTTGATCACCAAATTAATTCTAAATTAATACTTGATCAACACTAATTAAATAATACTATTATTAATATATGAAAACTTATAATATATTAATAATCACAAGTGTCCTTTCTCTCATTTACTCTATCCAAGTATTGTAATGCCATGCAACCCAAATGAACCATGCCGGGTCGGGTCAAGTACATACCAAATAAAGTTATGGACTTAGACACTATATCCAACAATCCCCCACTTGGATAAGTCTAATAAATATATTTGCATATATGACTTCAGGATCCGACTAGAAATCGTAGCTCTTTCAAAGTCTCTCGGAACTGAGATGATAATGATACGCCATTTAAGATAAGTGATCATATAATCCTCTGCTCTCAAGATATCAGCCGCACAAACACATGGAACATGGTCTTACTTATTGTCCAACATTTGTTTCTCGATCTCTGATTTGTTTTGACATAGAACTAAATTGAACACATCAATTAGGTTCTTACCGAGCCTAGTACATAAGTCAAAACCAAATCATCCAGGGGCCCAGATATCACTTCTATTTCTAGAAGGAACAGATAAACTTTGACTCATATGCTTGTACTGACTACTTGTTGAATTATGCACAAAAGCACATTTTATAACATCGAGTTACCAATGCGTTTTCGTACAATCAATGGATAACCAACTCATAGTCAACAAATCATATCTCTAGGTTTAAAGATTTATATGATATTACCGTCTCACAATCACTCGAGATAAATTCCATGAAGTGATGCAAGTGAACGTGGGTTGTATCCAATACTCAGGACTTATGAGCACTCATGAATGTTGCAAAAACTATTGTTACGTCTAATACCCTTTAGACATATCATACAAACCAAATTCATGACAGTCTTGATTCATATCTACTTCCGACATATGACCGACTGTGGAGAGTTCGAATAAAATAATTATTCTGGAAGTCAAAACATGCAAAACTGAAACCATAGTAAACGATTAACATAAGATAGTGACACTTTACTCATAAATAAATAACAACTTTTATTTAATCATCAAAATGTCAATTACATTTTACAAGTTTCAGAAATCTGATTATTGAAACTAATATCATCTGATAATACCCTCTTTGCTACGAGGAGTCCTTGTTCTATTCGATGTTTGATGAAATGGTATTTTCTGTTAATGTACCTAGATCTATCGTGATCTCTTGGTTCTTTAGCCAAAGCAACCGCACTTTCTCTGTCATAGAAAATTTCCATTGTCTCCTTTATAGCTGGTACAACTCCAAGGTCTCAGATGAAGTTCTTTAGCCATATCGCCTCCTTTTCCGCTTCACTCGCTTCTATGTACTCTGATTTACAAGTAGAATCAGCTACTGTCTCCTGCTTGGAACTTTTCCAAGTAATTGCCCCTCCATTTAGGATAAAGACCCAGCCTGACTGAGAGCGGAAATTATCCTTATTCTTTGCTATTGGTGAAAAGGTCTCATCATAGTCAACTCCCGAAGTTTGAGTAAAGCCCTTTGCCACCATTCTTGATTTATAGGTGTGTACCTTCCCATCCATGTCGGTCTTAATTTTGAAGATCCATTTACACCCAACTGTCTTACGACCTGGTACATTGTCAACCAAGTCCCACACTTGATTGTCATACATGGACTGAATCTCACTGTCCATAGCCTCCTTCCATTTAGCAGACTCAGGGCCTGTCATGGATTCCCTGTAACTATTAGGTTCATCCAAATCTATTAGTGTACTATCACTAATAAATGTATCACCTTCAGTGGTGATGTGATAACGATAATAAAATTCAGGTGTGTTCTTAACTCTAGTGGAACGCCTCGGAGGTACGGACTCATCTATCGGCTCAACATGAGTTTCCTCCTCAAGTTGGTCGGTAGTATTTGAGGTTCCTTCACCACTTGACTCTTGAAGCTCTTCAAGGTCAATTTTCCTCCCACTGTCCCCTTGGATTATAAATTCTCTCTCATGAAAGACTCCTCTTCTTGCTAGAAAGACCACATTATCACTGGGTCTGTAGAAGAGGTAACCAAAGGATCTTTGTGGATAGCCGATGAAAATACACCTCTCACTTCGAGGTTCAAGCTTGTCATGAGACTCGCGCCTCACAAAAGCTTCACAACCCCAAATCTTGATATGGTCTAGATTGGGAACTTTCCCAGTCCACATCTCGTGAGGTGTTTCAGCAACCTTTTTAGTAGGGACTAGATTGAGGATATGGGCGGCAGTCTCTAAGGCATACCCCCAGAATGAGATTGGTAACAAAGCTCGACTGATCATGGAACGAACCATATCCAACAAGGTTCGAGTATGCCTCTTAGCCACACCATTCAACTGTGGTGTCCTAGGATGTGTCAATTGTGAGATGATCCCACATTCCTTGAGATAGTTGAGGAACTCTGTACTAAGATACTCACCACCACGATCGGCTTGAGGCATCTTAATGTTCCTGCCCAATTGATTCTCGACTTCCGGTTTAAACTCTATAAACCTTTCGAAAGTCTCTGACTTATGCTTTATTAAATAGAAATATCCATATCTACTATAATCATCAGTAAAAGTCAAATAATAACGATCAGCATCCCTTGTGGCTGATTTGAAGGGTCCACAAACATCTGTGTGTATGAGGTCCAACAAACCCTCACCCCTCTCACAAGTACCAGTGAAGGGTGACTTTGTCATTTTTCCAAGTAAACAAGACTCGCAACTATCATCCGACTTTAGGTCAAATGATTCCAAAACACCAGCCTTTTGGAGCTGGCCTATGCGCTTTGTGTTGACATGTCCAAGACAACAATGCCACAAGGATGCTTTATCCAAACTATTTGAAGAATCAATATGCAACACATTATTTCCTAGATTGTCTACAAAATTCACAACTTCATATACACCATCACAAGGTAATGCTTTAAAGTAAAATACATCATTCTAATAAACATTAATAGCACCATTATTATTATCAAATGAAAATGTAAACCCTTGTTTGTACAAGCCATGAAAGGAAATAATATTTCTCACCATTTCAGGCGAGTAACAACATTTATTCAAATCTGACATTAACCCATTATTAAGCAATAAAGAATAAACTCCTATCTTGGTGACAAGTGATGCTTTCCTGTTGCCCATGACTAAGTTTATCTTCCCGTGCTCCACTTGCTCACTTCTTCTTAGGCCCTGCAAATCAGTACAAATGTGAATACCACAACCTGTATCAAGCACCCAAGAATTAGCATTAGATGAGTTATTAGACATTATTGTATAAATACGTGCATGGGTGGGTTTAACTTTCACATCCTTTACATCTTGCAAGTATTTGGGGCAGCTTCGCTTCCAGTGCCCCTTTTCCTGGCAATAGAAGCATTGTGCTTCCTTTGGGTTTGAGGAAGGAGTAATGGGACCTTTCTTTGTCCCACTTGAAGAGGAACCATCAAGGGGGTACCCTTGGTACCCTTCGAAGGGTTTTTCCTCTTCTTACCCTTTCCCTGCCCAATTGCAAGAACAGGGGCTGTTGTAGGAGTAGGAGTAGAAGTAACAGTCGACTTACCTTTAAGGCCTCTTTCAGCGGTCCTTAAAAGTCATTGAAGTTTGCTAAGTGTAACTTCCTCCTTGTTCATATGATAAGTCATACGAAACTGATCATAACTAGGAGGTAAGGAATGGAGAATGATATCAATCGCTAAGTCCTCAGGGAAGTCTACATTCAGCTTCAATAACCGGTCAGCGAACCTTTTCATTTTCTGCAAGTGACCGGTGATGGGTTCACCGTTCTTCATCATGGCCGTTATCATGGAGGAGACGATTTCATACCTCTTTTGACGCGCGCTCTGATGGTACCTATCCATCAGATCCAGGTGCATCTCATAGGGGTAGAAATCTTCATAGGATTTCTGAAGTTCAAGAGTCATGGTAGCCAACATGATGCAGGACACTTTGGTAGCATCCCTCTCATGTGCAGTGTACTTCGCAAGCTCCTCAGGAGTAGCAGTGGACTCATTGATAACCCTAAGCTCCTTATCAAGGATATATTCCTTGTTCTCATAGAGGGTAATCATCCTTATGTTTCTAATCCATTCATTGAAGTTAGACCCATCAAAAGTGACTCTCCCACACAAGTTCATGAGGGAAAAGGAGCCTATAGGGTTTGATCCAGTAGTAGTGTTGGAAGACATATGAAATGAAGAAGGACAAGTTTAAGTAGATGAAGAATCCTTAATAAGTCACCAAAATGAAATATTAAGGCTAGGATCCAACAACCTATTTATAACCGGAAGAGGGATGCCGTAATCCAAGCTATAAAATAGTTGAAGGTAGGTAAATGATGATTTACCAATTTCCACCATAAGAACGAAATATTTTACTATTAGGTTTTATTGGATTTGAAACTCCTAGATCTTTTTGAGATACATTGAACTTTTCAATGACATGTTTGAATCTCGATTGTGCCCTCTCAAGTTTGTGACTGGGATGCCGAGGATCACAAACGAGGTGTGAATAACCATACAAATTGACTTGGTACCCTCACCTATATTACCTAATCGATGTGCCGGTTAACCACACACGCTCCACCGAGCTATAATAAAGTCAAGTTACCCTTTGCCACACTTACTAGTCCTTGTTAGTGTGCTGGTTAACTACACACGCTCCACTAACGACTTGGTAAGGTACAAAGTATAATTTTATGGGCTAGCATCTATTTCATATTTTCCTAAAGTAACTAAGATTCGGAATTAATAATGTATAGTACTTTATAATTCGTTATACTTTTAATGAGAGTTAAAGTCTTTTCCTACCCATTCGGCTAACGACCATCCACCGGTCAAGGAAGCGGTGGGTGAGAGTGGACACCCATTAAGCTGCCATTTTATAGGCAACAACCATATACCCCCCTTATAGACCGACTTCGTGAATGAGGCCTACTTGCGGTAAGATTGACTTATTCTTATACATATCTATATAAATAAGATTATAATAATAGTATAAGTGTTGTTTTTAAACTTTTTAAAAAACCAAGGTTTAATTTGGAATTAAGGTATTAAAGTGTAAGACTTTACAAATTCCAAAACTTAAGGGCAAGTTTTGAAACTATTTCAAGACTCTTCAATTTGTAACTTATGAGTTTTAATGGTTCATAAAGTTGAAGACTCTTCATTTTACGAAACCTCCTATTCTTTAATGACAACTTTTAAAGAAGTGACCTTTGGTTATCCATAACTTGAGGACAAGTTATGGACACCATCATTAGCATTAAGATCATGAATTAAACAAGCATGTAGGTTACACATAATTCCTATGATCTTCTAAAGCTCATATGAAAAAATATTCATATCAAACAATTTCAAGAAATCATATTAACACATATAAAACTTGAAAATTGATAATAGTCATTTGAAATGGGTTAACATAATCATTACCACTTTAAAAAACAGATTTTACAAGTCCAAAACAGTTTGGGATAATGATTCTAGCCCATTTCCAGCAACAAAACTCGGAAAACTACCCAACACACACCTACTCGTCGAGTGCATGATCCCACTCGACGAGTAGGATAAATTTTGTCTTAGACTCGTCGAGTTCTCCCCTTGCACTCGGCGAGTCCAATCGAACAGTGAACAATTTTTCTATTTTTCAAGCAGTTTGCATCAAATATACAGAAAACAATCCTAGGCTCTGATACCACTGATGGGTTTTGAGCATTCTCACACTCCTATGGTTTACATGCAACCCTATAAACCTTAAATCTATGTTTTTTCTAATATACATGCAAATTTGATTTTTCAAGGTTTACTTCCTAACTAGCATGGCATGTGAATATGTATATAAAAACTGGTAGAAGTACTTACCTTTCTTGTTGCTTGGATTACTTGAAGACTTTGTGAGCCTAGCACCCCAAATGTTGTGCCTCAAATGCTTCACACAACACTACAAGACTTGGAATAACTTGAGAGATTACACTTGCACTCAAAATCGATTATACCCTCTTTGAACGCACTAGTAGTCCGATTTTTCTAGCTATAGGGCTCCTTTTATAGTGTTGTCACAATTACGGTTTTCACATGAATACCCTTAATGGTCATGACTCTTCATTTCTAATGATCTATGGGTTTGTAACTCCCATGAACTATCCATCGAGCTCCAAATGGTTATAATTCAACTCCATAAACCATGGATCATAAATCCACCACAAAAGATTAGATGATGGTCATAATCAACCCTATATATTTAATTAGTCTCCTTTTGATCACCAAATTAATTCTAAATTAATACTTGATCAACACTAATTAAATAATACTATTATTAATATAATAGAAATTATAATATATTAATAATCACAAGTGTCTTTTCTCTCATTTAGTCTATCCAAGTATTTCAATTCCATGCAACCCAAATGGACCATGCTGGGTCGGGTCAAGTACATACCAAATAAAGTTATGGACTTAGACACTATATCCAACAGTATATGTTATCGATTGTGTGATTGGCTTTTAAAAACTGCAAAGTACAACTAATTCCAATATCTGTAATGCCTGCGTTTCCTACTAGACATTAATAAAGATGATGAGGTGGTTAGGGTCAATAGTTGTAATTTTTCAGATTAATAAAAGAGGATTATTTGATTATTACGTGGTATTTGTATGTGTATATATGTATACATTGTGTGTTTATAGCTACATAATAAAATACGGATAGAATTCGCATCTAAATATATTAAAGATTAAGACGAATAGCCTATGAGTGAGACGAAGTAGCCGTAATAAGGATTCCGGAGGTATAAGGAGCGCTCAAAACGAACATATAACGGATGATATATGACCGGTTGAAGTTTCACGTTCAAACCGACGCAGCTACGATATCGTAAATAGAAAATCAGAGTTAGGATGATTATTAACCTTAGTAATATAAATGAAATTTTTAGTAGCCGTTAAACTGAGAGCGTATATATATAGAGAACACCCTAATCTGACTTCGTATAAGGAAGTTAGGATTTTTAGAAGTTCCAACGTAGTAGTATACGGTTTAGAAACTAATGTAGAAATCAATTGATTGTTAGGTAAAGCAATCTAAACAAGGGTTGAAGATCTCGTCCATATGGTTTCTTCGATATAAATACAGTCGAGAACGAATATCATAGGAGGAAGTTATAAATTTTTAACGGACATTAACAGTCAAAGCTTGTTAAAATATAGCTTTTAAAAAACAAAGTCAAAATTAGACGACGGAGTCTAAACTAAAGTTGTGGATATCTTCGAGTGATTTCCGGGAATGTAAAGAACGTCAAAAACGGAGATCGTTTGAAGAAGATATGATTTTATGAAGTTTTTCGAGAAGTGCCACGCCCAGGTTGGTTGCACGGAGCGCACCTTCTAGAAGGTGGGGCGTGTACCACTATATTTGCGAAACATGGGAAAAAAATGAGAGGAGTGACATCTCAGGTGTATGCAACACGCACACTAGGTGCAGCGCACCATTGCACTATAAATAGGCTTCACCCAATCATTTGTTTCCTCACTCCGCTTCCTCCTCTCTCTAGAAATTCTCTCGATTTTATCCCATTCCCCTTAGCTTTATCCTTTGGTAAAGCCCTACGATCCCTGAAAAAGTAGTAGCTAACGAGTAGAAGCTCTTCCAATTCAATTTCCTAAATTCTGTCTGGAAGAACTTCTGTAAGTTAAGCTACACTATAGCCTTTTTTGTGTAACTTATATTTGTAGTCATATGTCGTCATTTTGAGCCTATACATAAGATTTATTAGTAATTCCATGTCATTATACTGAATGATCTACTTACGGGAGAGGTGTCTAGAATGGTCATGGTGGCTTGGTTGTTGGATTTTAGAAAAGCTATTATGCCGAAATGATCTGCCTCGGAACTGTCTTGCCTGGCTAATCATTACTTGATAGATCTTGATATAGACATTGTGATTAGTAATGATCTATACTATTCTTAGTCTCTATGATCATTAGACTAAAACTCTGTAGTAACTATCCTTAGGTCATGTCAAGGAATATCTGAGGTGTTAAACGCAACTCTGTCCAGATCACTAGTAACCCATTTTATCATGTGAGTGCGTAGTTACTTTCATCTTACACATAGATATGAAGCATTTAAGCTAACTACATTCTATATGTGACTATTATCTGTGTTCCTGATATTTATGCTATATGAACGATTTATACATGTTTTACTCGATTTTAAACTGTATATGTATTTTATTACCTATAAGTATGTTAATTAAAGATGGGTACATATAAGATGACATAGATGATGAGAGATGAAAGTTTATATAGATTATGAGAGTTGAAATTTGATATAGATGATTAGATGCCTTGACTTTAAAGATGATCCAGTTGTCTATCGGAGTATAGATAACGACCACAGACTATTCTAGACAGTTCAGTGGAATGCTAGCAGCTTCGCAACCTATAGGTGTTTTTGAACTTAGTGTTCACCAGGTGTTCTCCATCCCCCCCCCCCTAATGGTTGCCTTACTGGCTTATATTGCTATGGAGTTCCCTAAGCATTATTTTTATCCAAAATATGATCTTTAGGATAGGTCCCTTGAAATTAGATGTTAGGGACAGAAAGTGAGGATAGTGGGAAGGGATAATCGGGTTGATGATTTGATAATAATAAATAAAGATTTCAATATTGTGGGTTAAAACCCTTTGTGCTCATGAGGCCCCCAAGCCTGACCCACTTAGTTTCTTATATTACAGGTAGCGGCACAAGAGAATAGGTGTGATGATATGATGAGAGATTTATGGATGCCTATAGGCCAATAGTTTAGACTAACTAGTGTAAGGCCTAGATTATTTCATGTATGTTTATGTATTGTCTCAACAATGACATCCCAAGTTTCTTAATATAAATAAAATACGTTTCTTCATAAATGTTTTGATAATATCATTATCACATTTTTTGGAACAAATTTCACAATTATTCCTTTAAAGATACTCTGATTTCAAAATAAGCATAAATAAATTGGTCTTTTATGTCTTTGAAATTAGGGATGTCACAGTTGGTATCAGAGCATTAGTTTAAGTGAACTAGGAATATTATAGGATTTCTAGACTTCAACTTAGAATTGGTGGGATAAATAATGTTGTGTCAATTGTTTTATACTAGAATAGTCCATATTGTAATGGGTTGGGCGTGTCCACCCGAGTTTTAATGGTATTAGGATTAGACTATTTATAATGCATGCATGCACCGTTTTTGGGAAAACAAGTTGTATTGCCCTATGTAGTCTTTATAGAGAAGTTCTTGTTGAACTCTTGTAAGGCTATTGAATCTAGTCATTCGACACTATTTTGATCTTCATTGTTCTTATTGTTTGGCTGATTGCACTTGTTAGAATCTATCGATCTATTATTTGTTGTTTTAACAATTGGTATCAGAGTAGGGGATTGTGTAATACATACACATATCTTCTATCGAGCTTATTAGGGGTTTTGAGTTTATGTAAGATCCGTTGTTAGATATGGTTTCTTTTTAATTTATAAACTCAATTGTTGTTTTACACATCTGATTTTAAACAGGTTTTTGTGAATCGACATCATGTAACCAGAAGATCCTCATACTCTTTCATTCAATTTGTCCAACAGTATTGTGTCTACTACCAGAATCCCAATCCTTTTTCTGCACGATTATGAGGTATGGGCTTTGCATTTCAAGGACTACGTTCTTGGACTTGAAGATCATGGCACCTTGATATGGGAGCCCATGACCCAACAGACGTTTAGTCACACTGCTACAAGAGGATCATTAAGCCTCAAGCTGAATACAATGCTCTTCTTGTTGACATTAAAGATTTTCCTCAAGATGAAAAAGACAAGCTAATAAGCAACGTCAAGGTGATAAGAATAATCATGTTCACTCTTCCTCTAGACACTTTTCATCTGGTAAGTGCTTGTGATAAAATGAAGGAGATATGGGACAGGTTGAAAGAGCTTTAATCAATCGATGCAGATCTGGAACACTCAGTTCAAACATTACTTCTTTCTAAGTTTAGAGCTTTTGCTCAGAAGTCAGATGAAAAGCTTGATCAGCCCTTTAAATGTATTAACGATCTTTTGAGCAGGATGCTTAAACACAAAATTAGACGTGAATAATAGAGCAAAGGGTCACATTTATGAATGGTTGGAGGCCCGAATAGAAGGCAGTGGCGTCAACAGTAAAAGCTCATGAACAGTTTAAGAGCTACACTTTGGCGAATCTGGTGGGAATTCTTAGATCCCACGAAGATGAAGTAACAATGGAAGGGAAGATTGTGTCTGGAATGGGATCATTGGACCTAGTTGCAAAGGGTAAAAAGGTTGTTGAAGAAGATTCTGAGTATGATCTCTCAGATTGTGAGCTTACGAAAGAGGAATACGCTCTGATGGTATCAAATCCCAAAAAGTTTGCTAAAACGAATTTTGGACGCCTCAAAAACAGGAATTGGCAAGGGAACTAAAGTTCAGACAAAGTAAGGACACGAGCCTCAAGAACTCTCAAAAGGATGAGGTGAATAAAGAGAAGAAGCTGATGGGAGATTCCAGCTACGAATGAAACTATTTTCATGGTAAGAATAATTTGGCAAAGGAATATATGTTGAGAAGAAAGAGTGAGAAGAAGGATGAAGAAGATTATGAAGCTTACTATCTTCGAAAGATAGAAGAGCTTAGGAAGAAAAAGAGTGATGATAGTGCTAAGCCTGCTTTGATTGTGCACGAAGGTGGTGATGAGTTTGGACGTGTAGAAGTCTGCTCAATTGATTTGGAAGACGAGGAATTTCGGAAGCCCACGCATGGTGGATGTTTCGTAGTGGAGTTTGGAGTCCCTGAGTACAAAGGAAGATTCTTGATGGTTCGCAGTGATGTCTCAGAGCAGAGAGGATATGCTACTGATAGCGGGCAAGCCTCCAACAACAGTTTTGCTATAAGGCCTGTCTCTGAACAGGTTAGTAAATGCGAGAAAGTCATCAGTATGGTACAATATATACTCCAGTCTCTTAATATTCCTGTCACTCGTTAGGAATCTATATTAGCTTATTTACATTATACTGTCTCTAGTTTTAGTCATAGCTTAAAAAGAACACGTTTAAGTAATTCTAACGTAACTGATCAAATCAGCAAGATAACAAACAAGAGTGAAGAGATACAGATGTGGATAGAGAAGTTGGAGTTAGAATTGACTAGGTCTAGGGATGATGTTATTTATTTAAGAAGAGACAATCTAGCGCTTTTAAAACAAAGAAATATTTTCTGTTTGATTGCGAAGTGCTTATATTTTAACATTACTCAAATACATCTTCACTGTGAAATAGGTAAAAAGATTCACAAAATGATTTTACCCTTTCTCGAATTGAAAGAGTATGAAATCGATGTATATTGCTATAAGTGCGAATCCATTGTGTCCTTGGATGATGTTTATGAATCCTACAAAATTGGACTTTACAAAATTGAAGCATATATTCAGTCCAAAGAACATAAAAACATGTGAAGGCAAATGTTGGATGAAAATGATAAAGAACATATTAAATTTGATACTGTGCAAAATTTTGACTCTTTATGCACAAAATTGAGTTCGGAAAATACTTTCGATGCCGAAAATGTTTCTGAATTTGACGAAAGTGACACGAGTGAGATTTCTGTAGAGGATGAGATCGATTGTTCAACATTTGTACAAAATGAGTCTGAAACTAAGAAAAAGTTGATTTCTGAAAACTCAGTTGAATATGTTCGTTTTGTTAAAAATAAGGGTTTAGATGTTTTAAAAGCAAAAGCTACAGTATTTCCGAAAGTAGAAACCGTCCCTAATAAAGTTTTTGTAAAAACCGGACTGAACATAACCGACATGTCAGAACTAATATCCTTAGTAGATGATGATAATGTAGATGGTCGCGATGAATTCTTTTGGTTATGACCAATTGATAACTCTGATGAAACCAAAGGTCTTTCCGAAATTACCCAACGGAAAACCAAAGGGAGATATGTCACATAACCATTGAATTGTGTTAACCCTTGTAATGATAAAGCTGGTCCGAGTGGCACCAAAAACGTCCCAAGTGAAACATCTTCCGAACAGACAAACATACCCGTTAGAATAACAGAAACCTAGAGCTAACATTCATATGTCAGTTGAGCAACATATATCTAAGTAAAAACAATTAAATGCTATATACCAGAAAATTTTACAAGAAAGAAAGTGATTCTAGAAATCTAAAAATTCCAATTTTGTTAACCCAAAAAGATCTGCATATCAAAATGCGAAATTCTCTTCAAATCTGAAACCTAAATCGTTTTCAAAGCCACAGTATTCAACTCCACATGTTTCAAAACCAAAAGTTTTTCTGAAACCATCATTTTCAAAACAATCGAAACCTTTGGAAAATACAAAACCCAATTTTTCTCCAAAAACAATTGTTTCAAAATCTATCAACACATCGAAAGATGTTAATGGCAAAGGAAAAGTTGTTTTGGAACCAAAAGTTTCCTTCAAGAAATCCGAAGCAAATTTGAAAAAGGAGGTAAAGAAGTTTATGAAAAAGGTAGTCAGGCAACACATAGAATCTAAACAAAGACAAATTCCTTTTAAAGAAAAGAATCCCAAAAATAAGAGGATTGTTGTTTTCAAAATCACGAAAGGAGAGAATTCCACTTTGATAAAGAGATCTTATTTGGTTGATGAAGCTATAACTTTTCTTGTTCTTAAGAAAACCTCAAGAGGACCCAAACAACTTTGGGTTCCTAAATCTCTCTGAATTTTGTAGGTGATCGGTAACTAAGAGTACTATTCCGAATGGTATATTCACAGTGGTTGTTCGCGTCACATGACTGGAAGGATAGAAGAGCTTAGGGAATTCTGATCACTAAAGGATGAAGGCAAAGTAAAGTTCAGAAATAATGCCACGGGAGAGATCAAAGGATACAACATAATCAAGAATGATGAATTCTCCATTCGGAAGGTAGCATATGTGGAAGGCCTGCAAAATAACTTGATAAGCATTTCTCAATTGGTATTAGGTACAGGTCCAAAAGTATCATTCGATGACGAGGGATCAGAAATCATAGAGAAGAAAACAAAGGAAGTGCTTCTGAAATCCAAAAGAAAGGGAGAGATGTTTCCTTTTAATATAAAGTCGATCACCGGAAAGCCTTCTATATGCCTCCTTATGAAAGCAACTTTAGATGGCAGTTGGTTATGGCACCGAAGGTTCTTGCATCTCAACTTCAAGGACGTCAACAAACTCATACTTGGTGATCTTGTGCGAGGACTTCCTCTTCTAAAGTTCGATAAGGAACATCTGTGTGTAACATGAGAACTGGGAAAGCAAAGTCGGAAAATTCATTCGACTATCATCAACACCAAAGTGATCGAGCCACTTGAATTATTACATATAGATCTTTGTGGCCCATCTGCCATCAAGAGTATTGGTGGTAACAAATACATTCTAGTTACTGTTGATGACTTTTCCATATTTACTTGCGTTTATTTTCTTAAATAGAAATCAGATGCAACTTCCAAGCTTAAGGACTTCATTAAGCAGATCGAGCTTCAATTGTGAAAGCCAGTTCAGAACGTTCGCAATGATAATGGTTCAGAATTCAAAAACCAAGTGTTTGAAGAATTCCTGACTAAAAAAGGAGTTGCACATAACTTCTCTGCTCGTTACACTCCTCAGCAGAACGGTGTCATTGAAAGACAAAACCGGTCTTTTTTTGAAGCTGAAAGGACTATGCTATCTTTTGCGAACCTTCCACTTTACTTCTGGGCCGAGGCTATCGAAACTGCTTGTCTCACTCCGAATTGATCTCTCACCAATAAAATATTTTCAATCACTCCTTATGAGATTCTAAATAAACGAAAACCTAATGTCAAGTTCTTTCATGTCTTTGGTTCCAGGTGTTTTATCTTTAATTCTAAAGAGAAACGGAACAAGTTTAATGTAAAAGCAGACAAATGGATCTTTTTGGGGTACTCTTTTACTTCGAAGGCATATAGGATTCTGAACAAAAAGTCGAAAAGATAAAAGAAATCCATTATGTCACACTTGATGCCAATTATATGAAGAAGTATCAGAAGCTTGATTGTCAATCTGAGGCGATTTTTCTTATGATAAATCCGATGACGATTCCTCTTTTAAATCTTTACGAGGGATTCATGAACCTGTTTGATGAGCCTGAAAATGTGATCTCTTCGGAATCCATACTAGCAGATAATAAGGAGGATGAATAGAAGACGATCATTGATGATGCTGCTTAAGACTTTGAAAAGGAGCCTCAAATTCCGAAGAGCTTTGAAAAACCACCACAAGAACAAGCTTCTAATGCTCCAGTTCAGGGGAGGTTTCTATTTTAACCTCCATATTGAGTACACCTGTTCAAGGGGATCATTCAAATCCTTAAGTCAACCACGAGATTCCAATCCAGGGGGCACCTGATTCCGAACGTAGATCCACATGCAACATTCCAGGAGAACAATGAGAGTGAAAATAACGACTCAGATGCTCAGTCGAAATTCGAAGATGTAAATGAAAAATTGGATCCAACCTATGATCCAAACGAATCACACTGCATTATTTTCCAAAATGGAATTTTGCATGTTTAGTTCGTTCATTTACAAGATTGAGCCAAAAACAGTTAAGATTGCTCTCGATCATTCTGATTGGTTGCAAGCAATGCAGGAAGAGCTCAACGAGTTTGAGCGCAATAATGTTTGGAGGCTGATTCCAACTCCGAAGGATGCCGGTTGTAGGTCTGAAATGGGTATTTTGCAATAAGCTTGACAAAGAAGGCAACGGAATTAGAAACAAAGCATGATTAGTTGTGAAGGGTTACTTCCAATAGAAAGGCATAGACTATGAAGAAACATTCGCACCGGTTGCAAGGCTAGAGTCTTTTCACATTTTTCTTTCCTATGCAGCTCATAAAATTTTTGAAGTCTATCATATGGACGTCAAATATGCGTTTCTGAATGGTGAATTAGAAGAAACGGTCTATGTGGAACAACCACAAGGTTTCGTAAACGAGAAAAATCCAAATCATTGTTACATTTTGGATAAGGCTGTGTATGGCTTAAAACAAGCACCACATGCATGGTATGAAACCCTTACTCATTTCTTAAAGCAATATAAGTTTAAGCAAGGTTCGGTCGACCCAACCTTCTTTCGTAAGAAAGAGAGTGACCATCTGATGATCGTCAAAATCTATGTTGACGATATCATTTTCGGATCTACTATTCCTAGATTAACTGCTGAATTCCATAAATTGATGGAAACTAAGTTTGAGATGAGCTCAATGGGTCCCGTTAACTTTTTCCTTGGTTTAAATATTAGACAAAGTTTGGAGGGCATTTTCATCAACTAGGAAGCCTACACGAAGTCCTTGCTTGCGAAGTTCAGAATGGTGGGAGATTCAAAGGTCAAGGTTCCTATAACATTTGGAACGAAGCTTACACCAACATTGGACAAGCCAGCAGTTGACATGACTCTTTATCAACAAATAATAGGTTCATTGATGTATCTAACAACTAGTCGTACAAACATTATGTTTTCTATGTGATATTGTGCTAGGTTTCAGGAGAATCCACGAGAACCACATATGACTTCCATAAAGAACATCTTCTGATACCTAAAAGGAACGTCCTCTCTAAGAATCTGGTACCCTTCCAACTCAGGATTCTTTTTGCAAGCGTTCTCTGATGTTGATCTTGGCGGATGCGGTCTTGATCGTAAAAGTACAACTGGAGGATGTCAGTTTCTAGATGGAAAACTCGTAAGTTAGCAATCTAAGAAACAAACATGTGTCTCCTTATCTACGACTAAAGTTGAGTATATTGCAGTTGCCTCATGTACTTATCAAGTGATATGGATTCAAAGGCGGCTTAGAGATTACAGGATTAATATGAAGATGATTCCCTTATACTGTGATTCTGAAAGTGCTATTCACATTTGCCATAACCTAGTGCAACATTCAAAGACAAAACATATAGCATTGAGGATGGCAATGTTGAAATTAAGTTTGTGAGATTTGCTGATCTTATTTTTCTTATTTTTCTCCATCAACCTTACTTTTACAAATGTAACCCTTGAGACTCTAAGAAATTACCACTGAGGTTTATGGTTACATAGCTTCTATGTTTAGGAGCTTCAAATTATTATCATCACGATTTTAGTCAAACCCAAAATCCAAAGCCAATCTTTGAATTGACGGTGAAAAATCAATATGTTCTAGATGTATTCACCACTGAATTAATGAGTAAAACCTATATGGTTGGTACCTTTCACATTTGAAATCTCATTTTTCTTTTTGTGTGATTTTTATGAAAAGCTCTCGTCCCAATACTTTTCTACCCAAAAGATCCAGTTTATATTTTTCTTGAGTTTTCGATATTATCCATCCACTAACACAAATCCAAAACATACTTGTTATTATTGCTACACTGGTTAGACAATTACTTCTTCCATAATTTCAGACTCATGTTGAGCTTCAGAATTTGGTTGAGGCTTAAGCCACCCATTAAAGCTTAAATGAGAAGAAGCCTTTCATTGTTTCCCTCACAAAAAGATGATCGTAATTCAACGGGATACCAAACAGACACTTTCGAGTCTCTCTTGACTCCGAAGGAAGAGATCGTTGCCCGGGGTCCAACTGTTTTTATGTTGATTTATAATTGACATCATAGATTCGCAGATATAATTTGTTTTATTTCTTTATCTTTAGCACACACTTGCACAAAATTCCTCGTGATTTTTCATAAGTCTGGTTTCATAATTTCGAATGGCTACTTTCTATTCCGAGAACAGGGTATGGCTATTTGATTCTTAATTACGAATGTGCATAACTAAAAAGACAGGTCTCTAGGGATAAGATTTCAATCAGGCGCGTTAATTTTGAAAAGGTGCTGACATCACGCCTGTTAGTTACTCCGCCCGACATCATCCAGCTGTCACATAATTCTAGGTGCCTTTATCACGATACGGAAACGTCCAAAGGTTTTTTCTCTCCCTCCACTCAAGCTATATAAAAGGAAAAGACGGGTCTCTAGGGATAAGATTTCAATCAGGCGCGTTAATGTTGAAAAGGCGTTGACATTATGTCTGTTAGTTACTCCCCCCGACATCATTTAGCTGTCACATAATTCTAGGTGCCTTTATCATGATATGGAAACGTCCAAAGGTTTTTTTCTCTCTCTCCACTCAAGCTGTATAAAAGGTAATTGACACTTGATTTTCTTTTACCACACTCAAAGTTTTCAAACTCTCTGACAAAACCACCTCTTTTCTCTCTGCAGTATTCATCATCTTCTCCAACAGTTTCCATGGCTAACTCCTATGAAACTCCATCCATTGCTGAATGAACTACTTCATCGGTTATGTTGAACATCAAACCCAACCAAAACCACATCCTGGATCCGATTCATCCAAGTACGTTGACTCTCTCAAGCCTATGATCGAGTGCCTTTGTTACTCTCTGTTGGTTCAAGCCCTAATGATGGCTGAGAATGTCCTATCGGTTCATTTATCCGAGGCATTCTCTACTTCAAGCTAGCAACAGAGTGAGGCTATGATAACGTTTGAGTTTGATTCCCACAAAAACTCCATCTCCAAGGCCCAATTTAGCAGGATGCTAGGCTTTTCTTCAACAAAGGGTTTGGTCAATCCGGAATCAATTTCTTCATTTGTGATTCTGGAGATGTTCTACCAAATGGGGTATTTGGAAAACCTCTCTCTCTTATCAAAGTTCAAGAAGCCCAACCTTCCTCCTATGTGGAATAGGTTTTTCACTTTACTGTTTAGGAGCTTCTCAGAATGAGTTACAGGTTTAAACAATGCTAGCAAGCTTTTCTGCACAATAATCTATGGTTTGTATTATGGGATTAACCTTGATTATGGTTCAATCCTCTGGGCTCAACTGGTTCAAAGTACACTTTCGACTACAAGACACTCATAAATCTCTTGCGCTCGCTTCTAGTCCATCATCGTCAAGCGTGCAATTGTTCGCCTTTAGCTTCAGGTACTATATGATTATGTATTTGCTGCAATTTCGATCTTCCATACTTTCAACTTTATCATATCCGATCCCACTAAATTCGACTTTGTTAAATCCATTTCGGAGGCCATGCTACTCAATGTTCTAGCAAACAATGTGCTAATCAACGAGTATCAGAAGAAGCTTGCCTCAGGTCCTCGTCATATGCCTGAAGATTTACGAAGGGCACTTGAAGAGGGGAACAAGCCCAAAAAGGGAGGAAAGCAAAAAGGGGGAGATGGACCTTCCGAGCCAACTCAAACTCTGAAAAAGAAGATTAAGAAGGTTGCTCGCAAACCAAGATCTCCTTCTCCTATCACTCAAGAGGATTCAGATTCTCACGTCGTTTCGGAGATTCGGAGGACTGAACAAGTTCAGAAGGAAACCGAAGATACTGCAGTGATTTCGCAACCCATGGTCTCAGAGCCCAGCCCTACTCAGTCTACTATGATGGTATAATCTCCAATTTCCACTTCAATTCCATTTACAAATGATTACTTTCATGTTCCTTCTCCTCCACCTTCTCTAACTACTACTTCTACACCAATCTCTACACCCATCACCATAACTCATTGTCCAAGTATATCTATTGGAGTTTCATAGCCACAAGTATCTAGTGCCCAAACAACTCCACTCTACACCAATTCTACGATAACCACTATCACGATTTCACCTAAAGTGACTGTCAACATATCTGATACGGGGGCCGGTCCTTTTGGTGTTACAGTCGGTCTGAGTTCCTCCCCAGTCTAGCCCTGAAGGGCTGATGATCCAGATACGATTTTTGCTGATGATCAAGATGATTTTCAAGACTTCAATTATAGGCCATTCACTGTTCATCAGTCTAGTGATGGCGATGAGGCCCCTATGACGAAAGATCAGTTCAAGTGTAAGTCCCAAATCTAATGGATCCAAATCAGTGATCAATTAAGGAAAACATCAAATAGAGTGTAGAAGGAGTAGAAGAAGAATTAATCCAAGCATGCACACATCTATATCATATAAATGTCAGGTACACCTTGGGAAAACACACCCATACATCACTGACGTCTCTCTACAACTGACACAGACACACTCTATTTATAGGACCACCAGCCACACACGTGTGTACAACCGTACACACATGTATGGTCGCACACAGAGTGTGCAGCCGCACACATGTGTATAGCCGCACACAGAGTGTGCAGCCGCACACACGTGTATGACTGCACACACTCTCTAACATATTACAACCAACATAACAAACCCCAAGACCCTACCAAGACCTATACAAGATGAATGCCTAGCTCAAACCACAAAATTATGACCTAACATCAAGGTATTAAACGACAAGTTGGATACACTGCTCGAGTCTTCCAAATCTTCGTCCAACAGTGAATATTCTTTTAAGTCTCACAAAGCCCTGATTGAGACTTTAACAAAAGAGCATGCCAAGAATCTTGGTAACTCAACCAAAGCTGTTGAAAATTCTGAGAAGACAGTTCGTGAAACGACCGAGAAAGTGGAAAAACTACTTTTTGATGTGA
This sequence comes from Lactuca sativa, assembly GCF_002870075.4. NCBI lineage: Eukaryota > Viridiplantae > Streptophyta > Magnoliopsida > Asterales > Asteraceae > Lactuca > Lactuca sativa. The sequence goes on along the minus strand of NC_056626.2, from coordinate 170,068,178 downwards.
CGCAGTTTATGGCAGAATTCCAAGACCCTACCAAGACCTATACAAGATGAATGCCTAGCTCAAACCACAAAATTATGACTTAACAATCTCCCCCTTGGTTTGAGCTAGCATGGACTCAGGTCTTCTTCATCAGTGATCTCCTCCTTGAGCTCTGAGATAGATGGGCCTGCTCCCCCTAAACTTCCTTCACCTATTGAGATTCATTTGCCACGAGGTAAAGGATTTGAATCTTGTTGAGCAAGAAACCTGGCAAGCCTCAAAGAGGCAACATCATGCGTAGGTTGTGGAGGAGAAGAACCCCCAGGAGCAGAAGAACTCCCGACTTCAAACGAAGATCTAACATTACTTGGTCCTTTTAGGGTCGGTTGAGTTGGTGTAGCAGCTTTGGAGGGTTGTTGGATTGGTGGTACTTGTTTTTGGATAAGATCTCCCTGCCTCTGATCAAGTCATCTTATTTTCACAAGAGGCTGGGAGGTTTGTGTCAGTATTTGATCACTCATCAAATGGCAATAAAGTTGGAATAGCAAATGGAAGAGGAGGAATCCTTGAAGTTGTATCCATATCGGTTGAAAGGTGTCGGCCATCTGATCAAAAGTTGGAGACGTCACTTTGAGAACACCACTAACTCCTTTTGTCAATGATCAAGCAGCAATAGAATAAGAAGATGAAAAGAAATCGAGCTTGCACACGTTTATATCAGAAAAACGTCAGGTACAACTCGATGGAACACTCTGTAAACACTATTGCGGCGAGGTCTTCACTGCTTAACCGTATATCATCATCCGTAGTCTATAAGCAGATCTGTGAGACACTCAACAAGCTATACTTTAACTCAGGAGCGTAGATGACGTTCTCAAAACTCAACACTCCATTTACAACTATTCCTTTTTGAGTGATCTTCCCTCCATCTCCTCCCATGAAGGAAACATAGCCCCCATTAAAATTCTGAATGACGTGCAGTTGGGAGATGTCTCTTGTCAATGTGCCTGGAACAATCGCTGTTGACGTACCAAGGTTTGACGACATTCCTCCACAGCTGTTCCTGCACAATGAGCAGGATTATTTAGATTTGGGGACCCAGATCATTACAAGCATGGGTCCCAACCGCACACACCAACCGCACACTCCAACCGCACACTTAACTGCACACTCAACCGCACACTCTAACCGCACACCTTCAAACTCCAACTGCACACCTTCAAATTTCCTTCAAAATTGACACTAAATTGGCTCTGATACCAATTGTAAGTCCCAAATCTAATGGATCCAAATCGGTGATCAATTAAGGAAAACATCAAATAGAGTGTAGAAGGAGTAGAAGAAGAATTAATCCAAGCATGCACACATCTATATCATATAAATGTCAAGTACACCTTGGGAAAACACACACATACATCACCGACGTCTCTCTACAACTGAAACAGACACACTCTATTTATAGGACCACCAGCTGCACACGTGTGTACAACCGCACACGTGTGTACAGCCGCACACGCGTGTATGGCCGCACACAGAGTGTGCAGCCGCACACGCGTGTATGGCCGCACACACTCGCTAACATACTACAACCAACATAACAAACCCCAAGACCCTACCAAGACCTATACAAGATGAATGCCTAGCTCAAACCACAAAATTATGACCTAACATCAAGGTATTAAACGACAAGTTGGATACACTGCTCGAGTCTTCCAAATCTTCGTCCAACAGTGAATATTCTTTTAAGTCTCACAAAGCCCTGATTGAGACTTTAACAAAAGAGCATGCCAAGAATCTTGGTAACTCAACCAAAGCTGTTGAAAATTCTGAGAAGACAGTTCGTGAAACGACCGAGAAAGTGGAAAAACTACTTTCTGATGTGACGCAGTTTATGGCAGAATTCCAAAAATCTTCGGACCAAAATACTGCATTTGCTAATAAAGTTCTGACTAGTCTCGGTACCACTCTTCTAACGGAGAAAGAAGTTTTATCTAAGGTTCATTCAGAACTCAGGGTGGATAATGCCAAGATGAGTGCCTTTATCGTTTCAAAGATTAAGAATCTACAGGAGGATCTGGCCACAAAAAACAAACTCATGGATAAGCTGGCTATCAAAACTGAGAAAACAAAAGTTCTTTCTTTGAGGCTATCTCAGGCCAACAAACAGATCAACGATCATAACTACGAAAAGGTTGTTCTAAAAATTTGTGTCGCAGTTGTCAACCTTTACTTGCAGAATCCTGTAGAGACTCGTGACTCATTGCTCACGGTCTCGGAACGATAACATATTGTAGAAAAACTCAAACCAATATTCTCCATGCTTAATCATATCGTAGGTGTTTGGGAATCTAATGCTTTTCCAAAACAATGGGGAGAAGCTAAGAAGACAACTGGTGAAGAACCCAGGAAAATAGTTGGTGATTGTGGTGAGGACGAACACAAACCACAACCGAAAACAAAAGATCAAAAGGATAATGAAGCTTCTGGATCTAAAGGAAAAGGAAAAATGGTTGGTGACAATGATGAAAAAGAAGAAGATTTATCAGAAGGGCTAAGCTCACAAGAAAGTCTCGTGACAAAGAGCTTGATGAACTTGAGCATGTTGCAAAGGAAGCTGAAGCTTGTGAAAAGGAGGCTCGTAATGCACAGGTGACACTTATAACTCAAAGGCCCTATTCCCTCCTTGGTCCATGGAGCGGATTCTGAATGAGGCCTTTAACAATCCGACTATTCACTGGTTGGAACCAATTGTATCATTCGACTTGAGAAAGGTCCTGATTCAGATAACGATGTCAATCACTTGCTTATCTCCTTTTATCTTAAGCATGGAAAGCCCCAATATCAGACATGGAGTTCGAGAAGATAGCCGCAGTGAAAGTTTTTGGACCGGTTGAAACAGAAAGCTTCATCAATGTTCGATTCAATTCAGACCGAGGAGCAAGAAATTTCGTCTGTGTATTCACTCTCGTTGACTTGTCGTGCCTAAATCCATACGATTGGATTTCTTTGTTCACTCTTTTGTCAAAAGATGAATAGAAGTTCGAACCAATAGTGGCTCATCTAAAAAGAATGTTAGTCTCCTACATTCAAGAAATCGGCAAAATATATGTGGAGATCGATTATGTGCTCAGAAAGAAACCGACTGTGCAACCTAAAGAAGCTTTGAAGGATATTAGCCAGATGAGGCTGGGAAAAATCCAAAAGGATAATTGGAGCATGGCGTTTCAATAATGACAAGGCGAGAAAGTTCAGAAGTGCTTGTTTTCCTTACCAGACAAGCATCTTTATTCTACAACCTGTATGAACTACATTTTGGGGATTACAGAACAGTGCAAAGTGAATGATGCTACGGATAAGAAGTGATTTGCAAATATAATCAAATGGTATATCGTGGTTCACAACACTTTGCTTGGATTAATTCTGAAGTTTTTCAAAGTTCAGAATCATTAGCCGCACTAAAGAATCGACCTTCTTTAGTTAACAAAGGGGAGATTGTTGGGATAAATAATGTTGTGTTAGTTGTTTTGTACTGCAATAGTCCATATTGTAATGGGTTGGGCCTCTCCACCCGAGTTTTATTGGTATTAGGGTTAGACTATTTATAGTGCATGCATGCACCGTTTTAGGGAAAACAAGTTGTATTGCCCTACGTAATCTTTACAAAGAATTTCTTGTTGAACTCTTCTAAGGCTATTAAAATTGATCATTCGACACTGTTTTGATCTTCATTGTTCTTATTGTTTGGTTGATTTCACTTGTTAGAATCTATCGATCTATTATTTATTGTTTCAACAAGAATGCTAAGTGATGAGCGTGAGATGAGTGTCTGCTATATATAGGAAGTATGCCTGAATAGACACTAGAAGTAGCTTATTCTATGGAAGATGCCTAAAATTGCTTTTATGTGCTAATTGATTTATATGATGCCCTTAAATGCTTTAGGATGTTCGGATATGTGGTCTCTTGCTAACTGGATCTGGAAATTTATATGTTCAGTTTTCTAAACGTATAAGTACGATATTAGAACTAGCATATAATATTTTGGAGTGATAAGGAGGATTATATGTCTATCGTCTATAGAATCTTTCTTTATCTATATTCTCGTCACTATACACTGAACGTCTGCTTTGGTGTATACAATGTCATGTTAGAACACGTAGTAGATTAGGAAACATCAATAGTGACTAGAAGCCTGAGCCACAAGTGATTAAGCATGCCCCAGAAGTAGTAGCCACACCCAAGCTAATCATGATGGCCGGAGTTCAGGCAATGATGTAGATGGTGTTAAACTGTCATATGGAAGACACAAGACGTCTACACTGGGAGAAAGGGAGACAACCTACTGCACCCATTGTGCAAAGATGGTTGGAGGAGGAACAGTCAAAAGAAGGGAACTACAGTAGGACTGGTAGTCGTGTGGAACCCCGAGTTGTTAGAAGGAACAACATTGAGGAGGGGAATGAAGGAAATGGTTGCAAGTACAAGGATTTCATGGCATCCAAGCCACCAAGACTTTTTGAACTCCCAATAATGGTGGAAGTCATGGATTTGATCTTTGAGATGGAGGTGATGTTTCAAAGTTGCAACTGCAGCAACAAGCAAAATATCGTTCCTGCGGTTACATAGTTGAAGAATGGAGTATTAAGCTGGTGGAAACTACTAGCTGATATCATGGCCAAAGGAGAAGCTAGTAACATGTCTTGGGAAGATTTTTTGGTGCAACTGAAAGTACAGTACTGCTCTGAGCAGGATCTTTTGGAGACCAACAATGAGTTCCAAAATCTGAAGAAGGGAATGATGAGTGTCAGCAAGTACGCTGCAAGTTTTACGGAGAAAATGAAGCTTGTTCCTTATTTAGTTCAAACTAAACTCTCCAAGTTCAACAAGTTTGCTAATGGATTACCAACAGACTTTGGTCCAATGATTAAACAAGCAACAACCTTGAAAGTCGCCCTTTGGGTAGCTAAGAATGTTGAGACCCAGTTAAGGGAGAAGGGTCTAAAAAGAACTGAGGTAGGAGAGAAGAGGAAGTTTGATGGATCTTCAAGGTCCAAAAATTAAAGAAGGTTATTAAAGTCTGGTTCCAAGAAGTTTAGAGGAGGTAGAGGGGAAGCAAAATGGTGTAAGAAGTGCAAGAAGAAGCACTCTGGGAAGTGTGGCGAAGAGCTGACATGTTTCAAGTGTAGGAGGACGGGTCATTATGCTAATGAATGTACATCCAACAAGAAGGTGTGTTACGCATGTAATGAATAGGGGCATATTGCAAAAGACTGCCCGAAGAAGGAGGAGCCTGCAAAGCCTAATATGCCACCAAGGCCTAAGGCAAGAGCATTCCTGATGACACTGGAAGCATCAAGGGAGTAAGGAAATGTCGCTTCAGGTACTTTTCTCGTAAATGGATTGCCTGCCAATATTTTCTTTGATTTTGGAGCTAATTACTCCTTTATTTCGCATAAATATGGTAGAATACTAGTATTTCCTATAGATAGACTAGATAGTGCTCTAGTCGTAGAGGTAGCTAGTGGAAAATTCGTACCTATTAGTGAATGCATTAGGAATATCGTCATTGACATGAATGGGAATATATTCAGCGAGGAATTATTTCCCATTGAGTGAAATGAATTTGACATAGTGTTAGGCATGGATTGGCTTAGTGTGAACGACGCCGACATCATTTGTAGAAAGAAGCTGATCGTAGTGATCAACCCGCCTGGAGGAAAACCATTTATGGTGTATGGGGAAAAAGGTAGATTAAATTTTGGAATCATCTCTCAGATGAAAGCTAGAAAATATTTGTCCAAGGGATATACATCATATCTAGCATTCGTAATCGATGCGAAGAAAGAGAAGAAGGAGATGTAGAGGATACCGGTTGTGTGTGACTTTCCGAAAGTCTTTTCTGAATATCTTCATGGATTGCACCCTGATAGACAAGTAGAATTTCGGATACACTTATTGCCAGGAACCACACCAATAGCCAAAACAACTTACCAACTACCACCAATGGAGATTAAGGAGCTTATGATGCAGTTTCAAGAGTGTTGAACAAAGGTTTCATTAGACCTACTTCTTCACCCTGGGGAGCTCTAGTGTTATTTGTAAAGAAGAAAGACGGAAACATAAGGATGTGCATAAACTATAGAGAGCTGAATAAGGCAACTATAAAGAATAAGTACCCTTTGTCTAGGATAGATGACATGTTTCATCAGATGCTGGGTGCGAGCTATTCCTCGAAGGTCGATCTTAAGTCGGCATATCATCAGCTGAAGGTGAAAGAGCAAGATGTAGAGAATTTTTTTTTCAGAACGAGATATAGACACTATGAGTTTTTGGTTCTTTCGTTTGGACTGCGAACACTCCAGCAACATTTATGGATTCGATAAATAGGGTTTGTAAACCTTTCCTTGACAAATTTGTAGTAGTGTTCATTGATAATATTCTCATATATTCAAAGATCCAGTAGGAGCATGGCAAACACTTGAGAGAAGTGTTAGAAGTTCTGAAGAAAGAAAAGTTGTACATAGAGTTCTCCAAGTGTGATTTTTAGATTTGGGGAGTCTAATTCTTGGGTTATGTGGTTAACCACGAAGGAATAATGGTTGACCTAGCAAAGATCGAACTTGTAATGAAGTGGGAACAACCAAAAAGTCCTACTGAGATTCATAGCTTTCTAGGATTAGTTGGATATTACAAAAGGTTCATCCAAGGCTTTTCTTCGATAGTTGCTCCCTTAACAGCTTTGACCCATAAAGGAGCTACATATAAATGGAGCGAGAAGCATGAAGAAGCTTTCAAGAAGCTAAAGAAGAATTTGTGTGAAACAATGATTCTTTCTTTCCCTGATGGAATTAAAGACTTCAGAGTTTATAGTGATGCATCTGGATTTGGGTTAGGTTGTGTTCTGACCCAAAGAGATAAAGTAATTGCATATGTATCTTGAAAAGTGAAGGAGCACGAGAAGAACTACCCCACTCATGATCTAGAGTTGGCAACGGTAGTGTTTGCATTAAAGATATAGAGGAATTATCTTTATGGCATGAAGTGTAAGCTTTACACTGATCATAAGAGCCTCTGATATCTCTTTGATCAAAAGGTATTAAATATGAGACAGCGACGCTGGTTGGAGTTACTCAAGGACTATGACTGTGATATACTTTACCACCCTGGTAAACCGAATGTTGTAACGGATGCTTTGAGTAGGAAGGTAAATTTGGAAATAAATAGGCCAGGAGCATTGAGAATATAGTTTGTCTCAAAAATTATAGAAAGCATCGGGAAATATCAGGATGACACTTTGGAAGGAGATAACTGAAAGGAGGGACGATTAGGAAAAATGTTGGAATTCGGTACTAACAGTCAAGGGTTAAAGGTATTTCAAAACAGGATTTGGGTACCTAAATGAGGAGGAATGAGAGATTTTCACATGGAAAAAGCCCACAAGACCATATACTTGATTCATCCTAGCAGTACCAAGATGTATATGGATCTGAAACTTTACTATTGGTGGTCGACGATGAAGCTCAATGCTGCAAAGTATGTGGCTGATTGTGTGACTTGCGCAAGAGTTAAAGCGCAACATCAAAAACCTTATGGGAATTTGGAGCCTTTACCAGTTCCCATGGATAAATGGGAAGACGTCACCAGGGATTTTGTGACTAAGTCGCCTAGGACGAAGAATGGTCACGATATGATTTGGGTAATCATAGATCGATTGACAAAGAGTGCACATTTCATAGTAGTCAATGAGAAGTGGCCTATGGATAAGCTTCCAAATGTCTATGTGAAGAAGATAGTAAGACTTCATGGTGTTCCTTTATCAATTGTGTCAGAATGTAACAGTCGTTTCACTTCTAGGTTTTGGAAAAGCCTACAAGAAGAAATGGGTACGAAGTTGTATTTGAGTACAACCTACCATCCATAGACTCATGGTCAGAGTGAGAGACGATTCAAACACTAGAAGATATTCTAAGAGCATGTACCTTATAATTTCAAGGTATATGAGATGAATTTCTACCCTAGTAGAGTTTTCCTATAACAATAATTACCATTCAAGCATTAAGATGACACCTTATAAAGCCTTGTACACAGAGAAGTGTCGTACACCGTCTTGTTGGCGTGAATTTGGAAAAAAGCAGTTTATGGGACCAAAGATAGCCCATCAAACTGCTGAGAATCTAAAGGTGATTAGAGAAAGGATGTTAGCCGCTCTCAAGATCGTCAGAAGAGCTATACTGATAAGAAGCAACGACCAATTACATTCAAAGTTGGAGATTTGGTGTTGCTTAAAGTCTCGCCATGGAAGGGACTTATAATATTTGGTAAGAGAGGGAAGCTAAGTCCGTGGTTTATTGGACCATTTAAAGTGCTTTAGAGAGTTGGAAATCAAGCTTACAAGTTGGAATTGCCAGCAAAGCTTAATGGAATTCATAACACCTTCCATGTGTGTTATTTGAGGAAGTTATCGAGATAAGTTTCCGATATAATTCCTCTCCCGTATTTAAGGATTGGTGAGATTAAGAGGCTAATTGAAGAGCCCAAGGAGATTCTTGACCATAAGACAAAAAAGTTACGGCGGAGGATGGTCAAATTAGTTCTAGTACGATGGAAACATTTGAATGGTCCGAATCTCACCTGGGAGACAGAGGAATACACGAAGATTCGTTATCCTCATCTGTTTGACGATTCTGGGATGAAATCATCCTAAAGGGGGAGAGAATTGTAACGCCCGCGTTTCCCATTTCACATTAATAAAGATGATGAAGTGGTTAGGGTCAGTAATTGTAATATTTTGATATTAATAAAAGAGATTTATTTGTTTATTATGTTGTATTCGTATGTATGTATGTATATATATATATATATATATATATATATATATATACACATTGTGTGTTTATAGCTATGTAATAAAATAGAGATAGAATTTGCGTCTAAATAGATTAAATATTAGGACAAATAGCCTACGAGTGAGACAAAGTAGTCATAATAAGGATTCCAGAGGTATAAGGAGCGCTCAAAACAGACTTATAATGGATGAGTTATGACTCGTTGAAGTTTCACGTTCAAAACGGTGCGACAACGATATCGTAAATAGAAAATTGGAGTTAGGATGATTATTAGCCTTAGTAACATAAACAAAAGTCGTAGTGGTCGTTAAACAGAGAGCGTATATATGGAAAACTCTCTAATCTAACTTCGTAAGAGGAAGTTAGAATTTTTAGAAGTTTCAACATAGCAATATACGACTCAGAAACCGAAGAAGAAATTAGTTTATTGTTACGAAAAGCAATCTAAACTAGGGTTAAAGATCTCTTCCGTATGGTTATGTCGATATAAGGATAGTCAAGAACGGATATCATATGAGGAAATTATGATTTTTTAACAGATTTTAATAGTCTAAGCCTGTTAAAAATATAGATTTAAAAATAAATTCAAAACTAGTCGACGGAGTTTAAACGAAATTTGTAGATCTCATCGAGAACTTTCTGGGGATATAAAGAACATCGAAAACAGAGCTCGTATGAAGAATATACAATTTTATGAAGTTTTCCAAGAAGCACCACACATAGATGGCTTGCACGACACGCACCTTCTAGAAGGTGGGGTGTGCCACCATATTTGCAACATATGGTAGAAAAATAGGAGGAGTGACGTCTCAGGTGTGCGCGATATGTTGGCTTGGTTGTTGGATTTCAGAAAAGCTATCATGCCGAAATGATCTTGTATCCCAACTGTGCTGCCTAGCTGATCCTTACTTGATAGATATTGATGTAGACATTGGGATTAGTGAGGATATAGACTATTCTTAGTCTCTAGGATCATTAGACTAAAACTCTATATTATTTATACTTAGGTCACGTCAAGGAATATTTGAGGTGTTATACGAAGCTCCGTCCAGATCACCAGTCACCCATTTTATCATGTGAGTGCATAGTTACTTTCATCTTACACATAGATATAAAGTATTTAAGATAATTACATGCTATATTTCTTATGGCTAATTTCTTTTTAGCTCCTTGCTAAGTTCGGTGTTAGCTGTTTATTTTTAATATATTCTCATTTTCCGTTTCCAAAAAAAAACAAGTTATATGTGCCTATTATCTGTGTCCCTAATATCTATGATAGATGAACGATTTATACATGTTTTACTTGATTTTAAACTATATATGTATTTTAATACCTATAAATATGTTGGTAAAGATTGGTAGATATAAGATGACATAGATAATGAGAGATGAAAGGTGATATTGATGATGAAAGATGAAAGATGGTAGATGATTAGAGGCCTTGACTTTATAGATGACCTCGTTGTTTAGCGGAGTATAGATAACGGTCACATACTATTCTAGACAGTCCAATTGAACGCTAGCAGGTTCGCAACATGTAGGTGTTTTTGAACTTAGTGTTCACCAGGTGTACTCCATCCCTACATGCTACCCTAAGCATTATCGTTTATCCCGAAGATAATTCTTAGGATAGGTCCCTTGAAATTAGATGTTAGGGAAAGAAATTGAGAATAACGGGGAGGGATAATCGGGTTGATGATTTGATAATAATACATAAAGATTTAATTATTGTGGGTTAAAAATCCTTTGTGCTCACGAGACCCCCAAGCCTGAGCCACTTACTTTCTTATATTACAGGTAGCGGCACAAGAGCACAGGTATGATGATATGATGAGAGATTTATGGATGCCTATAGGCCAGTAGTTTAGACTAACTAGTGTAAGGCCTGTATTATTTCGTTTATGCTTATGTACTATATCGACAATGAAATCCAAAAGTTTTTAATATAAATAAAATGCGTTTCTTTGGAAATATTTGATAATATCATTATCATATTTTTGGGAACAAATTCTACAATATTATTCTTTTAAGGATACTCTGATTTCAAAAGAAGCATAAATAAATTAGTCTTTTCTGGCCGTAAAATTGGGGATGTCACAGCGTCCACTAGTGTAATCTTAGTAGGTCCTAAGACTATTGTAGTGCAGACCATGCCCAAGAGTGAAATAAGGTCTAATAGCTCGAACAAGTTGTTCATACCAAACCATGGTTTGCATTGTACTCCACACGAAGTGTGCTAGTGAAAAATCCAATCTTATAAAGCTCTTAACTTCCTCATTGTTTGTCCTTTTGGCCCGAGTCCTTTTGTAGTTATTATTTATTGTGTTGAATGAAACTTTAATTTAGTAATTTATTGATTTGATGCTCTAGATTTTGAGCTATATGGATATGTACATAAGGTGTTGCACACTTCTATCATTTCATGTAAGTTGCATACCATATTAAAACTATCATAACTTTTTCACCTCAACTTCAATCTTATTTATTATTTTTGCTATTTACTCTAATGGTCTTCACTTATTTTTGAAGTCAAGACACTCTTGATTTTATGCTCTTAAGAATATCTTTCATATTCTCAAACATAAGGGTTTGCACATTTAAATCTTTCAAGATAACTAACATCCCATTTTAATAAGGCATAACTTTTTTATTTAAGCTCCAAATGACTTGATTCTTTTGGCATTGTCTTAATTCTAATTATTGATACACATTAAAACACTTATCAACTTATGAATTTCACAATGTAGTATTTTCTTACAAATACTTGGATATTTTGCATAACATGCACTCTAGATGTGTAATATTTCATTAGAAACTTTATATATAACAATGTTAAACACACTTTCCAATACTTAAACATGAGAATTCAATTTTCACTTTTTCCGAATTCTTGTTCTCCTGTGATACTTCATAGACCTTTCATTTTCTTATAATATCATCTATAAGTTCACACGTAATATGTGATACATATTAAAATGCTAAGTACATAAACTTTCGGATGTTATATGGCCCAAGTCTGTTCATCCTAATAGCCGCATTTCAGATATGTTTTCTCTATGCCAGGCACAAGAGCTACCATCTAACAACTCACCCTCCAATGCGGCATCTTTAGGCCGATACACTCAAATGTCGGTTCCATGGATTCTCTAACCACAACCACACATATTATCTAACCAATATCTACCACACTCAAACTATTCATTATCATAGCATGTCATGTATATCGAAAACCAAAATACCATTTAACATCATTATCTCCTTTAGAATCTCACATCTTCCACATAATCCCAAGGATGTCATATCCAACTAAAATTGTAAAAGTGGCATGACTGATGAGTTTAATGACGTAATTGACAATAAGACATGAGCCCTTGTCTTGAAATCTATATATGCACATAGGTTAATGTGGAATTTTAGACAGAAAATGAAATCGAACAAGTCATTTTAGCTTTATAAATTATGCCTTATTGGTTGTATGGAAACCTTTATCCCATTGTAAAATTGGCCACCATCCGTGTCACGTTAAGCCTTACATCATCCAAATCTTGGCCTGTTCACTGGAGACAATATAAATTCATTAACCCATGGGTCTTCACAACCCAGCTTGGTCGGACTATTGTCTCCTCCAAAATTCATTTTGTGGTCCTATATATGTTCCACATTCTTGGTACAATTGTTTTGTCAATTACATTTCTACGATCATGTTTGTACAAAGTCAATATGATCACTCCTTGTTCATCTAATTACCATGGATCCTATCTTTACTACTTTTTAGTCTATGTTGATGACATAATTTTTACAACTTCCACTCATCACTTACGTTAATCACTAATTTCTCTTATTGTATAAAAATTCACCTTGAAAGATCTTGGCCAACATAATTATTTTTGGGCATTATCACATAATCTTCACTTGACATTCAAGAAGTATGTTTCTCCAACAAAAACAATATGATAAGGAAGTTACCGAATGAGTAAGCATGATATATTGTAAACCCTCTCACATTCCCATTGATATATTCCAAGATAAGTTATACTATCAATGATCCTTACAATGACTTCACATATTCTTGTAGCCTCGTTGGGGCACTCCAATATCTTACTTTACTAGGCTGGATATCTCGTATGCAATGAACATGTTCGTCTGCATATGCATAACCTTACATGTGTCATATGAATGCCCTCAAACAAATCATTTGTTATATAATGGGAACTCTTTACTACGGCCTACACTTATCAAAGTCAGCCTCTATGCACACCCTTTATTACACATTTATTACACAGAAACCGATTTTGATGGATATCCGGACACGAGATATTTAATCTCCTGTCATAACATCTATCTTGGTGAAAACCTCATTTCTTGGCCTTCCAAAAGACAACTAACTTTATCATGGTTTAGTGTGGACGTTGAATGTTGGGGAGCTGCTACATTTGTATTGGACATTTTGGTTGTGTAAATTACTTCTTGAGTTTCTTTGCCTACTTACAAAAGCTACTATAGTTTATTGCGATACTGTAAGCACCATCTACCTAGCGACGAATCTCGTTCAACATCAACACACTAACCGCATTGAAATTGAAATAGACATCCAATTTGTACGTAAAAATGTTTCTAAATGTGAAGTATGAGTGCTACTAATCCCATCCGGATACCAATTTGCTGATGCTTTTAGAAAGTGTTCTAACTAATTCCAAGAGAGTTTTAAGATTTGTTTACCTGCACTTTCAACCAAGGACTATTAAATATAGATATCTCTTGGTGTGTATTTTATTTGTAATTTGTTTATCATTATAGATAGATGTTGTTATATAAAAACCATTAGGAGACTAAGAGATTACAAACTCACAATTTCACATTTTTGACAAAAACGAATCACTTATTTTTTAAAACAAAATATTATTTGATTTTTTAACATATTAAATATATTATAACATAAATCAATAAATAAGAAAGATAAAAGTTAGTGACATTTAACAAATACATCGTAACCCTTAGTTGAAAATTTTGTTAAAAGTGAAGTTCTTGCAAGATATCTCATCATGATGTCAAATTGTTGATGCTTTCACAAAGACTTTCAAAACAGTTTCAACATTTGTGAGTCATCGGTTATGTTTTAACGTTCATCCACCTCCAGTTTCGATTATGATGTCTCTTACTTTATAATATACCATTGGGTGATTAAGAGATTAGATTCTCATAATTGCTTCTATTTATCAAATTCATTTAACTTTAAATAAAATATATTGGCGATTGCTTTAACATATTAAATATATCATAACAGAAAATCAATAAAAAAGAAAAAGGTGGATCATTTAACGACTACAACTTTACCCTTTCTCAACAATGAACACTTTGGCAAAAGGTTTTTGGAGTTTGTAACTTTTAACTAAAAACTCGATTTAAATAAAAAATTTTGTTTGATAGTATCAACGTTTAACTTTTAATTTAAATAAAAAACTCGAAATCTACAAACATCTTCATGTAACGTTGAAAAACATCTATTAAAATTTTTTAATCAATTTCCATAATAACCCTTAATAAAATTAAAATTATCTCTAATTAATTGCTCTTTAACGTAATTTTATACAATTTTAAAAGGTTTCAACTATATTTATCAAATATTCATAAAACAAAATAAAATTTATCAAATATTCCTAAAACAAATAAAATTTTTAACTACCACTTCAAGTTATATTTGCAAAACACATTCTAAATCATACTTAATTTTATAATAGATAAAAAAATGGCATCAATACGGCCATTCCGAAGAATGTTCCGTTGTTCATATTCTTGTCGTTATCCTTCTCTATATATTAAATTCTGGTGTCTTTTTTCTTAATTTACTACTTTCATTTTTATATATAAAAATAAATGTTTATTTAGTCAATATAATCAATTGATCATTAGGTCATGACTTTTTGCTAATATTTGAATATTTAACAAAGACGTTGTTAGTATTATAATGAGGACTAATATATATATATATATATATATATATATATATATATATATATATATATATATATATATATATATATATATAGAGAGAGAGAGAGAGAGAGAGAGAAACTTAGATTATTATATTCTAGCTAATTATTGTGTGAATGTGTGAATGATTGTGGGTCAATCATTTTACTTATTTTAAGAAAGTGATTAATATATATTATTGAATTAAATATAATTGAAAAATATCATCTAATTTAACTAGAAGAGTATTTTAGTCAATTAATATAGATTCAATAAAGAAAATTTGCATATTTTAACGGATCATAGATTCTATTAATTTTAAAAATCCAATTTTACGAATTATAAAGTATTTAATTCGGACATTCGGACAAAATATGTTTGAGTATGTTCAAAAATAAAAATATTTTTGAACCATAAAATAATAAAAATATTCTTGAACATATTTCTTGATCATGACTTTAAAAATTTCTTATAGAATAACCAAATTCTCGAACCATTAATTAAAGAATTAAAACAAAAATTACATTAATTCTTATAGAATACATGTAACAATTGCTAAGAATTACATTTATTGTTAATGAATAAAACTAAAAAACTTTCAAATCGAAAAATAAACATCAAAATCTAACAAATACACTAATTCATTCTAAAAGAATAATGTTGCAAAGAAACATTTTTAATTTTGTTGTCCGTTCTTCAAGCATCAACTTCCGTGAAAACAAATCCAATTGTAGTTTAGAATCCAATAACGCATTAGCAAATGATAAATAAAAAACTATATTCCTTTGGAAAAATATGCAGACTTGTTAACTGCACCAAAACCAATACAAAAATTGTAGAACATGTATAGTCAACGAGAAAATATCCATATTCCATTCCAACAGAATTAAAATTCATGTTTCCATTAAAATTTGAATTCGTGATTCCATTCCGATAAAATTGGAATTGTATAAAATGCACAATCCACTAAGGGGTTACTAGAAAGTAGTTTCATAAGTTGATGGTCAAATATATGAATCATACACAGAAAGGAGGAGTAAAATTTGTGACAACTTGGACGCCTCTTACAGATGACCGAGGATAACATTGTATGGGGTGAAGATGAAAAATAAAAAAAAACTAAATTCTTTTGCAAAATTATGCGGACTTGTGAATTGCACCAAACCAATAACCAAAAATATAGAACATGCATAAATCAGTGATAAAATAGTCATATTCCATTCCAATAGAATTGAAATTCATGATTCCATTCCGATAGAATTGGAATTCGTGATTCTATTCCGATAGAATGGCAATTGTAGAAAATACACAAATCACAAAGGAAATATCAAGATTTAATTCCCACAGAATTGGAATTCGCCACCATATGTAGGAAATCAGTGCAGATATGATTAAGTTTTTCCAACTTGCCATTACTAATGAAATATTAGAGCAAGCATATGTCAATCAGAAGCAATCAATAAGTATGAAACAGAAGATGAAAGATATTTAACAAACATATCCTGTATGTATATATGTATAAGTCAGGACTCTTCAAAAATTGAATGGCATATGGAGACATATAACAAAGCATGCATGTTTTAGTATGTAGAAAAGGTTACACAAATCTAGTCTCTAATACAAAACATTTCTTTGGTTAAAACTATAAAAACAACTTTCTATGAGGAACATAAAGCTTAACTCAAAAAAGGAAAAAAAAAAATACAACCAAGATGAAAAGAAAGAAATCACAGGTGTGTTCCGTGGTCAAACACCCTTCTCCAAAAATAAAAAAAACCAAACGGTAGTTTCACCAATACATAAAGAAGGGGAGTTTGAAGATGGGAAAGTGTTTTATTGACACTCTTTACTCGATTCCTCTGAAATTAAACAAAACACACAATTTGATTCACATCAAAAATTAAAAAGAGAATTAAAATATGAGAGGGCATTTTGTCGAACAGCTGGTGGGCTTCTTTGAATATAGTTGCAAATGAAAAAATTTTGCCAAGTGGATTTCCAAAAACAACCTGATATCAGCGAACTTTGACTCAAGGTTGATTGTTAAAATTATAAATTTCTACAAAGTCTAAAAGTACTAACAAAAGAAATAAGTAATGAATATATATATATATATATATATATATATATATATATATATATATATATATATATATATATATATATATATATATATATATATATATATATAGAAAATGAACGATTAAAAGCACGGGTTTGAAGCTAGTGGAAAAAATTCAACAGAAGGGATGTCCATTACCAAGCTATTTAGTATGTCCACAACAAGGTTTAGTTGCCGATTGGAACGAATTCGGTGAATCAGACGCCGATTGAGGGTGGAGATGTTTTACCGACAGCCATAACAACGAATGACGGGTGGAGATTGGCGGCAACAAGAAACGAAGGTATTCATCGATGAGTAATTGTTGATGGCGATGACAATCGATTTTTGTATAACTCAAGATCGATTTTGTAGTCTATTCCAATTTTACAGATCAGCCAAGATTTGGTTTTTAGATAAAGAGCGGAACGACTCTAGATATAAACCTGGAGAAATTAAGTTAAAAGTCAATACCATATTTATAGAGATTATTTTTGGAAGTTAATAGTCAAATTACTAAATTACCCTTATTTATTTATTTATTTATTTATTTAATTTTTTATTTTATTTTGATTTGCCCACATTTATGCATACAATCACACAATAATTACTTTGAACATCTGAACCTATCTCTCTCTCTCTCTCTCTCTCTATATATATATATATATATATATATATATATATATATATGCAAATAAGAACATTTCCTAAAGTGAGAACATTTGAGAACAAATCTAACCATTTGATTTTTTTCATTTAAAATCATAAAAACAAATATAATTGAAAATCATTTCCCCCGTGTCTCTCAGCCTCATTTGAAGTTTGTTCGGAGGCAGCGTCACCGGATCATCGCCAAAGTCGTCAGATGACTGTCAGAGTCACCGGAATCACCCATTCTTTTCCTCTCCATTTATCTCAATCTAGTCGTTCACCGCATCCCTCTGCCTTGCCCTTACTCTTCCTTCACTACTGGCACCAATTTCTGTTGAGCAACAACAACACCACCACCATCATCACAGGTTTATTTTCTACTTTGTCAAGCTGCCTTCTCTCTTCATCCTTTTATATCGATTAATGATCTTTTGATTGCAATACTCTGTTTTGATTTATTTGAATTGATGGCGATGAAAATCTAAGCCCAAATCGAGGTTTGGTGAACAAACTTTAGTTGCTCACAATGTGTTCGCTGATATGCATGAACCAGTTAGTATAGTGACACTAGTTAACTGATATATTTTCTTTTCAGGCCCTTGCACATATTCAGAAACTGCTACTTCTACAAAGGGTGCTCTTGATGGAAGAAGTATTCCCAAGTGATTAAATATAAATTTTATATTGGTTTATTGTGGATCCTTGCATGTCGTTATTATAGACATGCGCCTAATTAATCCAAATCTCTTTGATGTTTGAATTTATACCTTTCCAACTCTTTTTTTTTTTTTTTTACTTTTTATGACAATTTTCCCCTAACTCAATGAACTTTATATTTATTCACGGACTATATCTATTGCATCTTTAACATTTGATGCTATTGGTCAGGTAAACTCACCATTCACGGACTATACATATTGCATCTTCAGCATTTGATGCTACTGGTTAGGAAAACTCACCATTCTCTAGTGAATGATTGTATTTTATATTGAATTGCAGAATCTTAAAGAGTTGGATATGATAAAAAAGACAACAAAACTAATTTCTGAACCACTGTCACAAACACCATCAAGATTCAACATCCAAAAACAAATTTTAAAAACCCATAGCAGCAATGGATGGCTTAGAAGCAGCTTGATTCAGTGTAATACGATAGTGTTTCTAATATTGGCTACATTATTATGGCACCCAGGTAATGTATAATACAATACCATGCTTCATGTTTGGTTTCTTTTGTTGATGACAATCTTTACATATTAATTAAATCGACAATTTCTTTGCCTAGATTCTTTTTTTTTT
This sequence comes from Lactuca sativa, assembly GCF_002870075.4. Classification (NCBI taxonomy): domain Eukaryota; kingdom Viridiplantae; phylum Streptophyta; class Magnoliopsida; order Asterales; family Asteraceae; genus Lactuca; species Lactuca sativa. Next base: position 170,049,332 of record NC_056626.2, on the reverse strand, counting down.
TGCTTTTGTGAGAAATTATGTGTACAGTTAGATTGTTTTTATTGAAAATAGTAAGCTCTAGGAGATGAATTGGAGTCTATTATAGAGTTGATTATCACTATTGGATTTCATGCACACAAGGTGTTTGTAATATTGTCTGAAAGAACCTAATAAGTTTAAAAGTAGCCTTTTATTGAAAATCCTTAACTTTGAACCCTTATCAAGCCAAGCATTAGGACCCTTATGTTAAATTGAAATTCACATCTAAATAGCCTAATAAGTAACCAACAATCATGTGAAAATTGATAAACTTAAGGCTTAACCATTAAGTCCTTAATAGAACACCAAAAGTGATTTAAAAGCTATTATGATCAATTTTCCCAAATCTGTCCTCCAACTTCTAAAATTCGTGCAATTCAATAAGAAAACCTAAAAATCACGAGACTTAGTTTTATGAAAATCTTAATGTGTCTAGTTTCTTCAAACTTTGAATCACAATTCGAAATTCCTACTCTTTGAGGGATAAAATTGGCAATCTTCTCAGGCTGGTCCATGCTGTCACAGATTTCATGCATTGTCTTCAAAAAATCATAACAAATTCATCAAAAATCTAAAAGCACAAAAACACAAGCTATAGTTAGATATGGATGTATAGTTTTCCACACATAAAGGTACTGATGTAATTCATAGTAGATTGGTATAGTTTATTACAAGAGTGTTGAGTGGTCCAGAAAGTGACAACTAAAAGTTACTAACTTGTAATCTAATATAAAATAAAACAAAAATGATTAGAACAAGATCTTTATATTTCTGTAAAGATAAAAGGGGGAAATTTACTAATATAATTTTATCAAAATTTAATAATGGGTTGAAAGGTAAGAAAATATATCCCAAACAAAGCACTACAATCAAAGAGAAAATAAGGAAATATGTACATAAGTTTTATAAGATTAATACAATAAGAACACAAGCTAAATAATGTTATAATATTTGCGTAGATTCTCGGAAAGGAAAGGATCCATCTTGCTCATGCTATCTAATTTTCAAGTTCAAGGAGGTGAGTCACACTAACTCTCCTATTATGTAGGCATTACTTGTTTTATGTTATTGTTCATGGATATCCTAATCCGGTAGAGTGAACAAGGAAAGGCATAATTTAGTTTGTTTTCTAGTGAGACAAGCAGCCAAGATTCATTTATGCGTTCTCGATTCTTTAAATGCTATCATGTATTAAATCACATGTGATTATATAATCTAATCACATATGACTTAAATGCGCAAGATTCATTTTTTTTGTTTTCGATTCAATATTTGTTCTTTGTCCATATTAATCGTATGTTATTAAATACATAAAATAACATATGATTAAATACATGATTAAAACAATTGAATTGAGAGCGTGAATTTGAATCTTATTCACATAAATCATATGTGATTAGATATGTATAATCACATGTTATTAAATACACAAGAACAACTATTGAATCGAGAACACGAAAATGAATATTGTCCACATAAATCATATGCGATTATATATATATATATATATATATATATATATATATATATATATATATATATATATATATATATATATATATAAACATGTGATTATGTGTATCTAATCACATATGATTTATGAGACTATGATTGATTTTCGTGTTCTCGATTCAATTTGTTTTTTCCACTTTAATCATATGTGATTAAATACATTTAATCGGATGTGATATATGTTTCTAATCACATTTGATTTTATTTGGAAAAAACAAATCTTGTCTGTATAAATCATATGTGATTAGATACATACAATCACATGTGATTATATACACGATAACAAATATTGAACAAAGAACACGAAAACAAATATTTATCCAAATTAATCATATGTCATTAAATAAATCAATCACGTGTGGTTATATAAATCAAATCACATATGGTTTATGTGGACACAATTCATTTTTGCGTTGTCAATTCAATAGTTGTTCTTATGTATTTTATCACATGTGATTATATGTATATTCGTATGTGAATAAGTACATGAGCACAACTATTGAATCAAGAAGGAAAAAATGAATCTTGTCCACCTCAAATCATATGTGATTATATACATATAATCACATGTGATTAAATACACAAAATCAATTATTCAATTGAAACCACAAAAATAAATATTGTCTACATAAATCATATCTGATTAAATACATATAATCACATGTGATAATATGTATCCAATCATATATGATTTATGTGGATAAGATTCATTGTCACATTCTCGATTCAGTAATTGTTCTTTGTCAACTGTAATCATATGTGATTAAATACATATAATTATATGTATCTAATCACATATGATTTATATGTACAAAAATAATGATGTCTATATAAATCATATGTGATTATATACATATAATCATATATGATTATATACATGAGAACAACTATTGAACCGAGAACACAAAGATAAATATTGTCCACATATATCATATATGATTAAATGCATATAATCACATGTGATTATATGTATCTAATCACATAGAATTTATGTGGAAAATATTTATTTTTGCGTTCTCGATTAAGTTGTTTTTCTTGTGTATTTAATTACAATAGATTATATGTATCTAATAAGATATGATTTATATGGACAATATTCATTTTTGCATTCTCGTTCAGTAGTTGTTCTTGTACATTTAGTCACACATGATTTCTTTATACTAGATTCATTTTCGCATGTTTGATTCAATAGTTTTTCTTTTTCCACATTAATCATATGTGATTAAATACATACAATCACATACGATTAAATAGATAATAAAAAATATTGAATCAAAAATGTGAAAACGAATATTATCAATATAAATCATATGTGATTCAATACATATAATCACATGTGATTAATCACATGAGTACAACTATTGAATTGAGAAAGAAATAATGAATTTTGTCTACATAAATCATATGTAATTAGGTATATATAATCACATGTGATTATATATATTTAACCACATATGATTTTTGTGGACAGTATTCATTTTTGCGTTTATAATTCAATTGTTGGTCTCGTGTATTTAATCACATACGATTTATGTGAAAAAGATTTTTTTTCACGTTCTTGATTCAATAAATCATATGTGATGAAAAATATATAATCACATGTACTTATATACTCGAGAACAACTATTGAATCAAGAACATTAAAACAAATTTATGTCCATATTAATCATAAGTGATTAAATACTTATAATCACATGTGATTAAATATATGAGAAAAATTATTGAAACGAAAAATCAAAAATGAATATTGTTCATGTAAATCATATGTGATTGGGTACATATAATCACATGTCATTTTACGTATCTAATCACATATGATTAAAGTTGACAAAAAAAAATTATTGGATCAAGAACGCAAGAATGACACATGTGATTAAATATATCCAACCACATTCGATTAAATATATCTAATCACATGTGATTATATGTACGTAATCACATGATATATATATATATATATATATATATATATATATATATATATATATATATGAAAAAAAGAATATTGTCCATATAAAGCATATGTGATTAAATACAAATAATCAAATGTGATTATATACACATAATCACAGGTGGTGGTGATGCGTGGTGGTAGTGAGTATACATGTATTGATGTTTGGTGGTGGTAGGTGGTAGGAGGTCTGGGGGTGGTGAAGGGTAGTGGGGGTGACATGTAGGGTGGTGATTATAGTGGGTGGCGGGTGGCGGTGGCGAGCGGTGGTGATGGGTGGTGGAGACGGGTGAAGGTGATAGGTGGTGGGTGGGTGGGTGGGTGGGTGGCAGTTAGTGGTGAGGGTGGTGATAGTGTATGGTGGGTGATGGGTGGGTTGGTGATGGGTGGTGGTGATAGGTAGTGGATGGTGGTGGTCGGTGGTGATGGGTGATGGTGGTGGGCGGGTGGTGGTGCTGGACGGTGGTAATAGGTGGTGGGCGGTGGTTGGTGGTAATGGCAGGTGGTGGTCATAATGGTGGGTAGTAGTGATGGGTGGTGGTTTTGATGGGTGGTGGTTGTGGGTGATGGGGGCAGGTGGTGGTGATGGGTGGTGGTGGTCGGTAGTGATGGATGATGGTGGTGGGTGGTGGTGATAGGTGGTGGTGGTTTTGGTCCGTGGTAGGTGGAGGTGGTGGTGGTGACGAAAGGTGGTGGTGGGTGATGATAGGTGGTGATGGTGGTAGGTGGTAGGTGGTGGTGGATGGTGGTGGTTAGTGGTGATGGGTGATTAAGGTGGTGGGGGAAGGTGATGATGGGTGGTAAGGTAGGTGGTAATGGTAGTAGCGGGTGGTGGTGGAGGTGGGTGGTGGTGATGAGTGGTGGTGGTCGGTAGTGATGAGTGGTGGTGCATGGTAGTGGGTGGGTGGTGGTGGGTGTGGTGGTTGGTGGTGGTAGCGGGTGGTAGGTAGTGGTGGCGTGTGTTGGTGGTTGGGTGGTGGTAGGTGGTGGGTGGTGATGGTCGTGGTAGGTGATGGTTGTGGCGGATGGTGGTTTTGGTGGGTGGAGGTGGTGCTGACAGATTGTGGTGATGGTGGTGGTGGTAGTGATGGGTGATTGAGGTGGGTGGGAGTGGTTGTGATGGTTGGTGGAGGTAAGTGGTGATGGTGGTAGCGGGTGGTGGTTTTGGTGGGTGATGGGTGGGGATGGTGTTAGTGGGTGGTGATGGTGGTGGGTGGTGGTTTTGGTGGGTGGTGATAGGTGGTGGTGATGGAAGGTGGTGGTTTGTGGTGGTGGCCGGTGGTGGTGATAGGTGATTGAGGTTGTTCGGGTGGTGGTGATAGGTGGTGGTGGTTTGTAGTGGTGGCCGGTGGTGGTGATAGGTGATTGAGGTGGTTCGGGTGGTTGTGATAGGTGGTGGAGGTAGGTGTTGATGGTTGTGGTGGGTGGTGGTGTTGGTGGGTGATAGGTGGGGATGATGGTAGCGGGCAGTAGTGGAGGTGGGTGGTGGTGATGAGTGGTGGTGGTCGGTAATGATAAGTGGTGGTGCATGGTGGTGGGTGTGGTGGTTGGTGGTGGTGGCGGTTGGAGGTTGAGGTGGTGGTGGTTGGTAGGTAGTGGTGATGGGTAGTGTTGGTTAGGTGGTGAGTGGTTTTGGTTAATGGATTTTTTTAATTGTTTGTAACAATTGATTGATATTTATGAATATTATTTTATAGTTTTAATTAAAAAAAAAAATTATGTGGTTCAAATTTGTTTTGAAATGTTCTCGCAATAAGAAATGTTCTCGATTGAACTAAAGAATCAATGCTTGTTATAATTGTTAGACACAAAATATCAAGGACAACAAAGGTTGTACACATAGAGGTTGAACATGCTGTCATTTGATCATAACAAAAAAATCATCTATTATTTTTGTTGTTGTTTTTTTTAATTGTAAACATATTTATATCGGAAAAAAAATAATATACCAATAATTATAAATAGATATCTATATCGATATACAGTTCTATTAGCTTTTCTTTTTCACCGTGATCTCTTTGGTTTCAAACTGTGAATCTGAACTATATATAATTTAGTTTTTAGTATTCACAATTTAAATATGATTTACTATTTCAATACTTTGATCAATTACTAATTAATTTAGTTACATATACAAATATATTACTTGCTTTCACATATACATTCGAATAATTATTCACATTTAAATGTGAATCAAAGTATACTTACTTGTAATTTTATACAATTTCATTGTTTATATTATTAATAAATTAGTTTCGAAAGGTTTGGAAATGAATTTATTTACATTACTTGCATTCACATCTAAATTCAATTAAATATTCATATTTACATGTGAATCCATGTATATTTACTTGTAATTTTATATTATTTCAGTGATTTGATTATTCATTAATTTGTTTGGTAAGATTCTCAAGTGAATTTATTCACATTGTATATCTAAATAGAATATAATTCAGTTTTTAGCATTCACGATGTGAATATGACTTATATTTATAACAATTTGATCATTCACAAATTAATTTAGTGAAATTTACAAATGAATTACTTGCTTTTACATCTACGTTGGAATAAATTTTCACATTTAAATATGAATAGAAGTATATTTACTTGTAATTTTATACTATTTCAATGTTTTGCTTTTTCATAAATTAGTTTGGATTCGCAAGTGAATTTATTCACACTTTAAACTTGAACTTATATAATTCAGGTTTCACCATTTACATGATGAATTAGAGCTCAAATTTGGAGAAAACAAATTCGTTTTTATACATCAATATGTATGTTTATTTAAATAGTTCCAAAATTTAAGAGTTTTGATATTTTTGTTTTAATCTTTCCAAATAAACATAAATATTAAAAAAAAAATCCAAAAAAAAAAAACAAAATGATTTTTTTTTCTGAAAACAAAAAGGTTCATTATTTATATATCAATATGAATGGCTATAGAAATAGAATTAAAAATTATGAATTTCTATAATTGTTTTTTTTTTCAATTAAAAACTAACCATAAAAGTGAGGAAAACAATAAAAAAAGGAAATTAGCTTTTTGTTATAATACGTAACATGCACGTCCACCATAAATGATGAAGTTGTATAGATAAGATTGATTTCTTGATTTTAGGGTTTAAAATGGTTACTCATTGAAATTATATATATATATATATATATATATATATATATATATATATATATATATATATATATATATATATATATATATATATATATATACACATACTCACACACATGTTCATTTGAGAAACGCTTAAAATGTTGAGAACACGAGAATACATATGGACCATCTAAATATTAAAATATAAGGCTATGATCAAGCAAGTCATTTACTTAAGTTTTAAAGTCAGGTGGTATTAAAGTTTAAAATTTTTAATGGCATAAGGTTATCACATTAATGCGGTTTTTCCTAATTCCTAGACATATTCAAATGATATTTGGTATTGATTTGAATTTATAGAAACTTCATATAACATCTTTTGTGAGACAATCATCTTCATCAACGCATACCACCATAAATTCAAAGGAAATGAATATCTATGATTTATTTGAATACCATCATTTTCGTATTCCGTATATATCCCTTCAGGCAATCGTAATTATCAATCCATACAACCATAAAGTAAGGAAAACAATAGCTCAACATTATTGTTGGGAATCAAAAACTTGTTTCAGAATTATAGCTTGGTTTGTTATATAATTTCTTGGATTTAGAAATTAGTGCAAAAGTAAAATCAACAACGAAGAACACCATCAAAGGTATAATCTTTATCCATCATATGTATAATTTGACTCCGTATCACTAGCATGCACTAACTTCTCGAAGTAATTAGAATGTTTTTAGTTTTGTTACCTAATTCAAGCTTACCAAATAATAACATGACCTAATTTAGTTTCAATCACACTTTGGATTGACCTGGAGATTCAATCATTTATGATTACTAGGTTATTTATAGTTTTCTTAACATTATTTAGGGCTAAAACAAGTTTTATAAGCATTAATTTGACATTAGTTCATATCTGCGTTCATAAGTTTCTATTTACCTATTAATTATCATTGATTACTTATGATTCTGAGTTTTTGAGGTTTAAAATCTACCATTGACTTTTTTTTTTCAATTTTAGGTCCAAATTGTAATCATAATTCTCATGTTGCTATTTCCTTTATTTATGCTCTTTGATTTCGAGAAATTTGATATCAATCTTGGCAGTATATCAGTCAAAACACAATAGTTATTTTGGAACGTTTTTATATGCATTATTCAGGAAAAACAAAAGGTAAATTTATAAGTTATTTCACATTGTTCGTTAGTGATTATAACTTTCTTTTTAATATGAAATTAGGTGACAATCAGGCTACAATTGTGACAAAAGCAAAGCATACCGAAACTTCATGTGAAAAGAGGTCTAACACACATATTGATCCCTAAGTTTTAGTTGGTTATTCCAAAATAGGTAATGTATACCTACACTCATATTGTACATTTTATGTAACGTCCTGAAAATTTATGACCAAAAATTTTATTTTTGTGTTAATAACACCATTAACCAAATATGTTTATAAAAATCATAATAAAATCAAAGTATGAAAATAATCATCCAAAAGTACATCAAGATAAAATAAATGTCACATACCATACATAAATGTCAGCTCAAGGCTGATCTGGATCTGTTTCACCCCCTGGGTTTGTTTAACCACCGAGTCTATTTCAACTCACATGACAGCTCAAGGTTGTACCAGGTCTATTTCACCCCCGAGTCTATTTCACCTTAATCGATATTTTTCAACCGTATGGATCTAATTCACCCCACATACATACAACAAACAGGCATACAGACATACAACAAGAGTCACAAAGATAATAAGCACATATAACCCTAGTATCCTACAATATAGTGAGCAAACTCATATCGGTCCAATGATAAACAAATAGATGCTCGGGCTGCTGAACCGAATAATACCCGCACTAATAAATAAAATAATACCCTAATTATTTATTAGGTCATAAACCATAACCAGGAACCTAATTCATTAAACGTGAATCCTTAGGGTAAAAGTCCATTTTACCCTTTCCCTTAATCGATCCAAATAATCATGACACAACCCAATAGCACTCGAAGCCCAAAATGGCCAAACATTCTACACTCGCAGTTGGGAGTAAACTAAGTGTGCTCAACTCGTATGCCCCACATACTCACCCTTGACCAGATTACAGGTTCAAACCTAGTATGCACAATGTACATAGAAGTACGCCCGACGTACTAGTGTGTGAGCCAATCCTCATACCGATGGCTTAATCCCTTAAGACACTTTCGTCCAAACTTCAGATCTACTCTAAAACAAGGTCTTAATCCATAAAGTTGGCAGCTTTAAGCTTATGCATGGCATAATAATCCCCAAAACCCAATTTTAACACTCTAACCTCATGAAATGTACATCAACCCTTGCATGGTCGAGTTAGACCCATAAAGCTACCATTTTTATGCACAAGGGACCTCAAAAACACTAAGATCTAACATCCTAAGCTTATAGAGTAGCTTATACTCACAAGAAACAACTCAAGGGTCCAAATGTAGCACCTGGTTCTTGGTATGTATTCTGTTATTAAATCTTCATTTATTTTTGCATTTTAGCCTTGGACTCGGCGAGTCGAAGGACTGACTCGCCGAGTAGAAGCGGGATGAGGCGCGGGGTTTAAGCTGCGGACTCGGCGAGTAGCCGCTATTTGGACAAAAAAACCTAATCCAGGGGTTTGCACCCTATTTAAACGACCTTATGCAGCCTCATTTCCCCCTTTATGCTCCCAACCACTCCTCATAGCAAACCCTAGCCGTTTTTGAGAAGATCTAAGGCTTTGTGAGTGATTCTTGTGAGTTTTGACCTCAAGGAAGAAGGAAGAGCATAGAAGGATCAAGAGGGGATTGAAGGATTCAAGTTTGGTTCATCATTTGCAGTCTTTGGAAGGTATAAAGTCTGAACCTTGCTCATTCATTTGTTAGATCCCTCTTTGAGGTGATTTAGGGCTTTTATAAGCCATTTTTGGTGGCCAACCATGTCTGCAAACATGGTTGGGGGTTTGGGCTTCTGTATCATGTCATTTTATGAGTCACAAGTCAGATCTAGGTTTCTTTTGCACCAAGGAAGGCCCCATGCAACAAAAGAATCATTTTAGAGCCTTTTAAGCTCTAATGTCCCATGTATGCACGTAAAGTTTGTAACTTTATAAGCTAGATCGAGTTTAGGGTCCTGGATCTATCATTTGGTTAAGTGTTCTACATCAGAAATCGAAGTTCTTAGTAAGGGATGTGATCGAATCGGCGAGTCCAAGGGTTTTGGTCCCATATCAGTGAGGGTCATAAGGACCAGTTGAGTGTGGAAGGGTTTTAGGAGTCCCGGGGAGTAACCCAACGTTCTTGATTAAGCAAAGTGTTCTGGGAATTCATGGTACTCGGCGAGTGCATGAACGGACTCGGTGAGTCCAAGACAATCTTCATGGTACTCGGCGAGTTGTTCATCAACTCGACGAGTCAAGGACAGAATGTGTTCATAGGATGAAGAGTAACTCGACGAGCTGTTCATACAACTCGGCGAGTCAGGGCAGGACATGAGTACCAGTTGATGATGAACTGGACGAGTTGTTCATACAACTTGGCGAGTATGATGTGGATTCAGTTGGTGTTCATTTAGAAGGAAAACTCGTCGAGTCATCGCCTAATTCGACAAGTAGAGACGGGTATGAGGTCTGATGGAGGGATAGGGACTCGGCGAGTTGGCGAGCCAACTCGGCGAGTCAGGTCAACTAGAAGTTGACTTTGAGTTTGACTTGGTCAAGGGGTAAAATGGTCATTTTATCCTAAGGGTAAATGTCAGTTTCTGACTAAGTGTTTTGTGGGAATTATAGCCGGAGGATTTCCGAAGCAGCAACAACAGCAATCAAAGGATTCCCACACAGTTCAACAGCTACGAGGTGAGTTACCTTCCAGTAGGGGTGGATCTAAGGCCACAATGCCGGCCCACCATTGAGGAGTATTTAGAAGATAATTGTCTTTGTTATAATTTATCTTGATCTGGTATGCGTTTGGTTATGAGTTATATCTGTATGATATGTTACATGATAGGGATAGTTTCCCTGATAGTGGTCCTTAGAACCGAGGGATAGGTCAGTACCCGGATATGCCTGACTGTATGATTATATCTTGTTATTGTATGTTAGTGGTAGGGGGTGGAATAGTCCCCAGTTACCGGTTGAAAGATGCCGATGACGATTACCGGTTGAAAGATACCGATGATGATTACCGGTTGAAAGATACCGATGATGATTACCGATTGAAAGATACCGATGATGATTACCAATTGAAAGATACCGATGGCACTGTATGGTATGTGGTATGATGGGGGAACTCACTAAGCTTTGTGCTTACGGTTTCAGTTTTTGGTTACAGGTACCTCTTCATCTAAGGGGAAGGAGCCGGAAGCGTAGCATGGCATCACACACACATATGATTTTCCGCACGGTGTTTTCTGGAATTGTACTCTGATATGACATTTGTTCATGGTTGTGGGTTTCAAATATGATACTTGGTTTTGAGATGACGTGTTTATACAATATTTTCTAATGAATTTTTTATGAATTAATTAATCAAAAATGAAATTTTTGGGCTTGAATTTTGGGATGTTACACCAAAATATGCCAAGAACTCCAAACTAGCTAGAATCATCAAGGTTGCAACTTTATACCTTCTGAGACTTGCCAAGATGAAGAAAATTATGGATCTTCAAGCTCCACTCCAACCAATGCTTGATCACCAAGCTCCTACTTCTTCACAATGCACAAAAACTCCAAAAGTTTACTTCTAAAGCTCAAGAACACACAAGGAAATGCCAGGGTTTCGTGGGGAGTCTTTAGAGGGAAAGAGGCTGATAAGGGGCAACCTTAAGGTTCATAATGGCATTTAAATAGGATGTCAAACCCTAAAAATTAAGGTTTGTGGTCTGCTTACATATGCTCGACGTACGTATGTGTATGACCAACGTATGCCACCAACCCCTGCGACAAACTTAAGGGAGTACGCCCAGCGTAACATGGACCAAAATGAAAAAAAAAAGAAAACTAAAACTAAATCCAATATTGAAGAGTACCTGAAACTCGATCGTTACAATTCTCCCCAACTAGAATCAGACTACGGCCTCGAAGTCCATTGTTAGAAATAACTCCAAATAAAGCTTTCTCGTCTCATCGCCAGGCTCCCACGAACCCTTTCGGTGCTGTCATTACACCTTTACCAAGTCCACCACCTTGTTTCACAGAGTCTTTGTCTTTTTGTCGAGAATTTCCAATGGTCCCTCTGTATAGTTTAGGTGACCATCCACCTAAATGTCCTCCAATGGAACCACTGCGGAATCATCACCAGAATTTTCCACAGTTGAGAGACGTGGAAAGTGTTATGGGTCTGACCGAGCTCCTCAGGTAGATACAAACGATATGCAACCCTGCCCACATGGAATAATACCCTAAAAGGACCAATACATATGGTGCCCAGCTTTCCCTGCTTCTTGAATCGGATGACACCTTCAGGAGTGCCATGTCGCCAACCTGGAATTCTAAGTCTGACCGATGTCTATCTGTGTAGCTCTTCTGTAGAATCTGTGTTGTTTGAAGTCTGCCATGAACATGCTGAATCAACTCAGTTATCTGAAGTACCACCTCCGTACTACCCATAACCCGCTGACCGACCTCACCCCAACATATCGGGGTCATACACTTCCTCCCATAGGGCATCTCAAAAGGAGGTCAATCAATGTTGGTGTGATAATTGTTGTTATATGATAACTCTACCAAGGGAAGATACAAGTCCCAACTCCTACCAAAATCTAGTACACATACCCGAATCATGTATTATGAGGTCTGGGTAGTCCACTCACTCTGACCATTAGTTTGTAGGTGGAAAGTCGTGTTGAAATGAAGAAGAGTACCCAACTCCTCATGAAATCTCTTTCAAAACATGGAAGTAAACCGAACATCCCTATCAGAAACCACTGAAACTGTCACCTCATAATGTGCCACAAACACCCGAATGTAGATGTTGATCAGCTTCTCGACCGAGATACTCTCCTTGATCAGAATAAAGTGCGCACTCTTGGTCAACCGATCGACGATAACCCATATCGAATCCACACCATGCGCCGTCCATGGTAACTTCGTAATGAAGTCCATCGTGATCTCTTCCCATTTCCAAACATGAATACCTTACATCTTCATTTTGTCATGAGTTCCCTGGTGCCTAGACTTGACTTTCCTGTAAGTCAAGCACCTCTCCATGTACCAATATACCATGCTACACATCGCTTCATGCAGGGCCACCAATAATCAGGCCGGATATCTCTATACATCTTCGTCACTCTAGGATGAATAGCGAACCTCGACTTGTGCACTTCCTCCATCAAAACCTGACGCCACCACCCCAATATGGAACCCACATCCTTCGACGCAAATTCAATAAATGCTAGTTATCATAATCAAATGATTATACCTGACCCACTATACACTCGCTCTTCTGGTGCTCCTCCTTCATAGACACAACCTATGCTGTGCGATCCGTTAAAGAAGTGGAGTAATCACGATCATCCTCAGACACACATCCTTGATCGAGGTAGTAGCCACCTTGTGACTAAGAGCATCGGCCACCACTTTGGCCTTCCTCGGGTGGTAAAGGATTTCATATTCATAATTCTTCACCACACCCAACCACCTACATTGCCGCATGTTCAGATTCGGCTGATCCATCAGGTACCTAAAACTCTTTTGATCCATGTAAATGAAACAATGAAATCCATAGAGGTAATGTCACCAAATCTTGATGGTGAAAACCACAGTCCCCAACTCCAAATCATGTGTAGGGTAGCTCACCTCATGAGGATTCAGTTGCCTTGATATGTATGCAATCACATGATCATGTTGCATTAAGACTGTACTCAATCTCGTGATCGACACATCACAGTAACCCACAAAGTCCTCAACACCCTATGTAAGGGTCATGATCAGTTCCTCACACAACCTCTGTCTCAGAGTCTCAAAATTTACCTGATGCTCAGGGACCCAACGAAAGGTGACGGTCTTCATCGTCAACTGGGTCAAATGAACTACTATCTTGGAGTAATACTAAATGAATCTCCGATAGTAACCCGCCAACCCAAAGAAACTCTGAATCTCTGATGGAGACATAGGAATTGACCAGGATATCGTTTTGGTTGAAAATGTGCCCCTGAAACTGCACCTCGACCAACCAAAACAGAGCTTCGCATACAATGTATCCCTCCTCAAAGTCTCCAAGACCTATCTTAGATGTTCCTCATGTTGTTCCTGAGCCTTGGAGTAGATAGGATGTCATTAATAAACACAATCATAGATCGATCCAACATAGATATGCATACGTGGTTCATGAGACCCATGAACGCTCATGGAGCATTGGTGAGCACGAAGGGTATCACCATGAAATCGTAATGACCGTAACAATATCGGAAGGTCGTCTTCTACGTATCCTCCTCTCTTACCCTAATCTGATGATAACCTGAATGCAGATCAATCTTGGAGAACCAAGATGCACCCTGAAGCTGGTCAAATAAATTGTTGATCATTGGGAGTGGATAACGGTTCTTCAACGTCAGTTTACTCAGCTCCCGGTATTCGATACACATCTGATGCAGCCCATCCTTTTTTTTCGAAAAAAAGACCGTCGATCCACATGGGGAACCACTCGGCGGAATAAATCCCTTGTCTAACAGCTCCTGCAGCCGTGTAGACAACTCCTGCATCTTTGGAGGTGCTAACCGATAAGGTGCTTTGGCTATCAGAACCACACCTAGAACCAAATCAATCTGAAACTCCACCTGCCTCTCTGGAGGCACTCCAAGTAAATCCTCCGATAAAACGTCCAAGTATTCCCAAACAATCGACACATCGCCAACAGTCACATTAAACTCCTCCCGGGTATCCATCACATAACCCACAAACTAGGAACAACCATACTAAAGATAATGTTTGGCCCTTGCCACCGAGCAGAGAGTCATACCATGTTGAGAACCCTCTCCATGAATCACCAAATCTCCCCATCTTGGGGTCCGAATACGCACCAACTGATGCTCGCAATTAAGCACTTCCCTATTGGGGATCAACCAATCAATCCCTACAATAACCTTGCTCGCACGTAGGGGAATGGGAACCAGATCAATCAGGTACTGCTAGCTGAATAACTCCAAAGTGCATCCCCGATGAACCCTCAATAATTTCATGGGATGATCATCAGCAATCTCAACCTCTAATGGGTAATCCAACTTCCCCGGAGCATCAAAAAACCTCTTGCTAAGTGCAAGAGATATCGTTCATAAGGAACGACCCTAAAAGCAACACAAAGATATAAGTAGAAAAATAAAATAAATAAATAGATGAGGAGAAGATACATACCCATCACCACATCTGGTTCTACACAAGCCTCCTCGACTGCCAGCTGAAATGCCCTGCTCCTCACCACAAGTGCCTGAGCCTTAACCTGGCGGCCATCTGTGATCCTCAAGGTCACCGAAACAGGTGTTACAACTGGTCCCACAACTGCTAGACTAGGGAAATCTACCTTTTTATGGCCATTCTAATTGCAATGAAAGAAAATCAGACTCGATATCAGGATGGTGACGGTACAATCGATGCTAAAGTTCCCAATCTTGTCGCACTTATAGCGGCCCGAACCACCCACACTGTAAGTTCGATCTTGCATCTTTACACACTTGCCACAACAGCCCCGACCCTATGGCTCTTCGAACTCAAATCAAAAGCCT
Source organism: Lactuca sativa (assembly GCF_002870075.4). NCBI lineage: Eukaryota > Viridiplantae > Streptophyta > Magnoliopsida > Asterales > Asteraceae > Lactuca > Lactuca sativa. The sequence goes on along the minus strand of NC_056626.2, from coordinate 170,034,009 downwards.
TGGGCTTCTTGCCCAAACTCTCTGAACCCTGAACCTAATCCAACTTCCTCTTCTTCTCCATCTCTATATCAATCTACCTCTCTCTGGCTCACACCACCATGTCATGAAATGTCCTATAACATGATACGCTCACAAACTGTCTGATATCGCTCCTTAACATGTCAAGATATCTCGCATTCTTCATCTCCTCGTCTGCCACATACTGTGATACCAACAAAGCCCTCTTGGGAAACATGGCGGTGATCTAGGCCACCATCTTAATAGTCTGGTGAAGGTCCTGAAACTACGTAGCCAACTACTGGACCTCAATCATAGGTGCCAAATCAACTCGAAACCTCGTCACAAAATCCTCCCAAGTCATCGACTCAAAAACCTCGCCTCCCACGGTGTGGTCAACCTCCTCCCACTAGTCATGAGCTCCGTCTTTTAGAAGACCGTATGCAAATCTGACCTTCAACTCCTCGGGGAAGAAGCTAGTACGGAAGGCATTCGTGATATCCGCTAACCAGTTCATGTTCGTATTAGGTTCCTTCTTCCCGAAGTACTCTGGAGCCCCACATGCTCGAAACTCTCAGAAAGTCAAAGAGAGATCTCGCTGTTGGATTAGGTGTCTAAGCCCATAGCTAGAATTGGGATGCACTTGACCCGATAGTAGCATGGTCCTTTTGGGTTGCCTTCACCAGTGCAATTTGATAGGATGGACTTTTGAGAATAAGGTTATTTGTGATTTATTAATATATTATAAGTATAATATATTAATTGAGAAATCATATTATTTAATTAGTATTGATCAAGAATTAATTTGGAATTAATTTAGTGATCAAAAGAGATATGGGGACTGATTAAGTTAATCAATGATTCTTATAGTGTGGGCCAATGATCCATGGCTGATTAGGATGGACTAAACCAATATGATAGTCCATGGAGGTTTAACCCATGGAGCCTAAGAAATATGAAGGGTCATGTTGCATTAGGGTTTGCATGGACGAAACCCTAGCCTTTGTAACACTATAAAAGCAAATCCCTAGAGCTGAAATCGGTTGCACATTCATTCTAACATAGTGCTAATTGTTTTTGAGCTAACTAGCCTATTCTCTCAAGCCTCCTCTTGCATTTGGTGTTTGTGACACATTAGAGGAATCACACTTGAGGTGCTAAAGCTTTCTAAGGCCAAGAACTACAAATTACATCAAAAGGTATTCATCTAACTTGGTTTTTTTGTTGTATATCCTCTATTGTATGCTAGTTAGGATGTATACTTTGGAAAATTGAAATTTCATGTATAATTAGAGAAAACATAGATCCAAAGCATCTACGGTTGTGTGTACACCATAGGAGTGTTATAGTGCTCAAAACCCAACAGTGTTATCAGAGCCTAGGATTGTTTTCTATTATATTTGATGCTTGATTATTTTCTAGAAGCTGAAAAAATCGATTTTCTGGCCTCTGACTGATGAACTCGCCGAGTCCAATGCCTGACTCGACGAGTTCACTCACTAAAAGGGAAACTCGACGAGTCGAGTTCATGCACTCGTCGAGTAGAGGCTTCTGGTTGTAGAATTTCAAGTTTTTGGCTAGAATTGGATTATGATCATTACCACTAACTATTTTGTAATCATAAAAATCATATTTTCTGATTTGGTAATGATGATCCTAATTCAATTAAAGGACAATTTTCAAACCTTAAGATAATAAGATAAATATTTGTATTATTTGATATGAATTGCCTTGCTATGAGTTAGATTAGATCAATAGTGAAATTATATGATAATGTTGTTAGTTAAAATTCATCTAAGTTGTTCTTGAAGTGAGTTTTGTAACTTGTCCTCAAGTTATATGAAGTGTATCATTCATGAACATTAAAACTCATAAGTTTCCATAAGCTATAGAAACCAAAAGTTTTGAAGAGTTACAAAACTTGCCCTCAAGTTTTGGAATTTGTAAAGTCTCACTAATGAAACATTTAATTCCAAACCTTAGAATTTTAAAAGTTTAAAATTCAACCCTTATACTATTATAATATTATAAGTTTAATTATATATATATATATATATATATATATATATATATATATATATATATATAAGACAAGTCAGTCTTAGCGTTAGTAGGCCTCATTCACGAAGCCGGTCTATAAGGGGGTATAAGGTTACTGCCTATAAAATGGTGGTTTAATGGGTGTCTACTCTCACCTACCGCTTCCTTGATTAGTGGAGGGTCATTAGCTGAACGGGAAGGATAGGACATTAATTTTCGTTATAAGTATAATGATAATTCTAAAGTAACTAAACTTTTATTAAATTCCCAATCTTAGTTAATTTAGGAAAAATGTGAAAATGGTGTTATTCCATGAAGTTGCACTTTGCACCTTGCTAAGTCATTAGTGGAGCGTGTGTGGTTAATCGGCACACTAATTTGGGACTAGCAAAGGTGGCAAAGGGTAGCTTGATGTTATTCATAGATCAATGGAGTGTGTGTGGTTAACCGGCACATTGATTAGGTGATTTGTAACATTAAGAGTAACAAGCACATTTGCATGGTTATTCACACCTTGTTTGTGATCCTCAGAATCCCAGTCAAAAACCTGAAGGGCACAATCGAGATTTAAACATGCCATTGAAAAGTTCAATGAATCTCAAAAGAATCTAGGAATTTCAATCCAATTTAAAACTTAATAATCAATTTCATTTTTTCATGGTGGAAATTAGTAAATCGTCATTTACCTACCTTCAAATATTTTGCAAATGTATTGCGGCCTCCCTCTTGCGAATTGTAAAATATTGTGTTAGGTCCTAGCCTTAGTATTTCATTTGGGTGTTATATTAAGGATTATCATCTAATTTAAACTTTGTTCTTTTTCGTTTCAGATGTCTATCACAAACAATGCTTCAGTTTGCAACCCTTCTAGCTCATTCTCCCTCATGAACTTGGTTGGGAGAACTATCTTCGATGGGTCAAAATTTAACGATTGGATCAGAAACATTCGTATGGCCCTTCGCTACAAGGACAAAGAATATGTCTTGGATAAAGAGTTGAAGGAGATTGATGAACAAACTGCTACTCCCGAACAAATTAATATAGGGTTCATGAGAGGGACGCGGCAAAGGTTTCGTGTATTATGATTGTTACGATGACTGTTGAGCTTCAAAAGTCCTATGAGGACTTCTGGCCCTTCGAAATGCACCAAGATTTCATGAAAATGTACCATCAAAGTGCTTGGTAGGAAAGGTATGAGATCATTGCCTCCATGATCACAACCAAAATGAAGGATGGAGAGTCCATCACGGCCCACTTGCAAAAGACGCAAAGATATGTGGACCGCTGCCTGAAGTTGAAAGCAACTTGAAAGGCAAGTCGGTTGTATCTACTTCTACTACTGTTGCCCCTGTTCTGGCAATTGGACATGGGAAAGGGAAGAAGAGGAAGGCTCCTTACAAGAGCCACAAGGGATAGTCTCTTGATGGATCCTCTTCCAGTGGGACCAAATCTGGTTCTGCTAATCCCTCTACCAATCCAAAGGAAGCAGAGTGCTTCCATTGTCATGAAAAAAGGCATTGGAAACGAAGCTACCCCAAATACTTGTAGGACATTAAGGATGGGAAAATAAATCCCACCTTCGCAGCTATTTATACTATTCTTTCTAATAACTCATCACATGCTAATTCTTGGGTCCTTGATATAGGTTGTGGATTTCACATTTGTTCTGATTTGCAGAGACTAAAAGGAAGTAGGCATGTGGAGCACGGGAAGATAAACTTAATCATGGGAAATAGGAAAATGTCGCATGTCACCAAGATTGGAGTTTATTATTTATTGCTTAGTAGTGTGTTAAATTTAGAATTGAATAGTTGTTGTTACTCGACGGAAATGGCGAGAAATATTATTTCCTTTTATAGTTTGTATAAAAAAGGTTTTACCTTTTCTTTTAATAATGAAATTGGTAGTATTAATGCTTATTATAATGGTAAATTTTATTTTGAAGCATTACCTTGTAATGGTATATATGAAACTGTGATGGTTGTAGATAACCTAGGATATAATGTTTAGAATATTGATTCGTCCAATGTTTTGGACACGGCATGCTTGTGGCATTGTCGTCTTGGACATGTCAGCAAGAAGCTCATAGCCCAACTCTAAAAGGATGGAGTTTTGGAGTTATTTGACATGAAGTCGGATGACACTTGCGAATCTTGTTTGCTTGGAAAAGTCACCCTTCACTGGTACTTGTGAAAGGGGTGAGGTTTGTTGGATCTCATACACACTGATGTGCGTGGACCCTTTAGAACCACCACAAGGGATGCTAACCGCTTCTATGTGACTTTTACTAAGGATTACAGCAGATATGGCTATATCTACTTAATCAAGCATAATTCAGAAACCTTTGAAAACTTCAAAGAGTTTAAGCAAGAAGTGGAGAATCACTTGGGAAGGAAGATAAAGATGCTCCGATCCGATCGAGGTGGTGGGTATCTTAGTATCGAGTTCCTAGACTATCTTAACGAATGTGGAATTGTTTCACAGTTGACGCCACCTAGGACACCACATCTTAATGGTGTGGATGAGAGGTGAAATTGAACCTTGTTGGACATGGTTCGTTCCATGATGAGTCGAGTTTCATTACCTATCTCATTTTGGGGGTATGCCTTAGAGACTGCCGCCCATATCCTAAATCTAGCCCTTACTAAGAAGGTTGCCAAATCACCACACGAGATGTGCACAGGGAAAGTTCCCTCGTTGGATCACATCAAAGTTTGGGGCTGCGAGGCTTTTGTAAGACGAAAGAATCACGACAAGCTCGAACCTCGTAGTGAGCGATGTATTTTCATCGGCTACCCACATAAATCCTTTGGATATCTCTTCTATAGACCGAGTGACAATGTTTTCTTCGTTGCGAGGAGAGGAGTCTTTCAAAAGAGAGAACTCATATGCCAAGAGGACAGTGGGAGGCAAATTGACCTTGAAGAGCTTCAAGAGTTAAGTGATGAAGTAACCTCAAACACTACCGTTTAACCCGAGGAGGAAACTCCTGTTGAACCGATTGACGAATCCGTACCTCTGAGACGTTCCAGTAAAGTTAGTGTTCCACCTGTGCTATATGGTTTTCATATAACAGTTGAAGGTGATACATTTATCAGTGAGAGTACATTGATAAATCTGCATGAACCTCACTACTACAAGGAAGCCATGGCAGGCCCCGAGTCTGCAAAATGGAAAGAGGTTGTGAACAGCGAGATTCAGTCCATGTATGACAATCAAGTTTGGAACTTGGTTGACAATGTACCAGGTCGCAAGACAATCGGATGCAAATGGATCTTCAAGAAGAAGACCGACATGGATGGGAAAGAACACACATATAAGGCGCGACTTGTTGTGAAGGGCTTTACTTAAACTCATGGAGTTGACTATGATGAGACCTTCTCACCAGTAGCGAAGATTAAATCTATAAGGGTTATGTTAGCCATAGCTTCATTTCATGACTATGAAATATGGCAAATGGATGTCAAAAACGATTTCCTTAATGGAAAAATGGCTGAAGATGTTTAAATGAGTCAGCCAGAGGGTTTTGTCAAAGCAAAGTACCCTAATATAGTGTGTAAGCTTGATAAATCCATTTATGGATTAAAACAAGCATCTTGCAGACTGAATCTTTGTTTTGATGAGAAAGTCAAAGAGTTTGGATTTTTGAGAAATGACGATGAGTCATGTGTATATGTCAAAGCTAGTGGGAGTATAGTCAGATTTCTGGTATTGTATGTGGATGACATACTGCTCATAGGAAAAGACATCCCAACCTTGTAGGAAATAAAGTCTTGGTTTGGGAAGTGTTTCGCTATGAAGGACCTTAGAGAAGCTGCCTATATTCTAGGGATAAGGATACTGAGAAATAGGAGTAAGACTAATACGACTTAGTCAAAGTACCTACTTGGACATGGTGTTGAAGCATTTTAGCATAAGAACTCCAAGAAAGGTGACTTACCTATCCAAAGCAATACCAAACCAAGTAAGACTTAGAATTCGAGTACAGAGGCTGAGATAGCAGAGATGAGTCGAGTACCATATGCTTCCGTAGTTGGCTCGATCATATATGCTATGACTTGTACTCGCCCTGATGTGGCCTTTGCTTTGAGCATGGTCAGTAGATATTAAGGGAATCCTGGTAAAGCTCACTGGATTGCAGTAAAGAACATTCTTAAGTACCCGCGCAAGACTAAGGAATAGGTTCTAACCCTCAGTGGGAGTGATGACTTGAGAGTGACAGGGTATTGTGACAACGGTTTTCAGACCGATAGAGACAATTTACGCTCTAATTCGGGCTGGGTGTTTACGCTAAATGGAGGATCAGTAACATGGAAAAGTTCCAAGTATGAGACTGTAGCTGATTCAATGTGTGAATCAGAGTATATTGCAGCGAGCGAATCATCGAAAGAGGCGATATGGTTGAAGAACTTCATCGAAGACCATGGAGTTGTGCCATCCATAAAGAAGCATGTGGATATTTTTTGTAATAACGAAGGGACGGTTGTCTTAACCAAGGAACCCAGAGATCATGGTAGATCCAGGCATATCGACAGAAAGTACCACTTTATAAGACATCAAGTAGAAGAAGGAAACCTCATTGTGAAAAGGATATCATCAGAGGACAACCTAGCAGATCCCTCACGAAGGGACTAAGTAGGGTTAGGCACTTGTAGCATGCAAGGGGCATTGGGCTAACGGACGATATTAGTTTTAGTGATTAGATAAATATTTGGAAACTTGTAATAACTAAACTATAATTGACATTTGATGATTGAATAAAAGGAGTTTTATTTATAAGTAAAGTTACTGTCTTGTGTCAATTATTTACTATTGTTTCACTTATGCATGTTTTAACTTCCAGAATAATAAGATTATTGAAACTATCCACAATCGGTCATAATTTGGAAGTAGGTTATGAGGTTAGGTTATCATGAATTGTCTTGTAGATTGTCTAAGGTGTTAGACATAGCAAAAGTATGCTACAACATTCATGAGTGCTCTTGAAATAAAATTTGAGTATTGGATTAAACCCATGCTCACCTAAATCACTTCATGGAATGTATCACGAGTGATTGTGAGATGATAATATCATATACTCTTTAAACCATATATATGAGTTGTTGGCAACGAGTTGGTTGTGCATTGATGATATGAAAAACATCAGTAACTTGATGTTATAAAACATATCCTTGTGCATGATTTAACGAGTATTTAATACAAGCATATAAGTTGAAGTTTATCTGTTCCTTTTATCCTAAGAGGATTAAAAGTCATATCTTGGGTCACTCAATGATTTTGTTTTGACTTATGTGTCGGGACCGGTCAAAACTAAATTGATGTGTTCAATTATTTTCAATGTCAGACAACTCGGAAATCGGGAAAAAACTATACAACAATAAGTATGACTGTGTTCCATTTATTTGTCCGTATGATATCTTGAAGAACAAAGGATTATACGATCCCTTATCTAAAGGACGCGTCACTGACTAGGTCAGAGTTCAACAGCGGCTTTTGAGAGCTACGGTTGCTGATCGGATTTTGAAGTTACATTGGTAGTTATAGTTATTAGACTTATCCAACTGGGAGACTGTTGGATTAGGTGTCTAAGCCCATAACTATAATTGGGATGTACTTGACCCGATAGTAGCATGGTCCTTTTGGGTTCCCTTCACCAGTACAATTTGATAGGATGGACTTTTGACAATAAGGTTATTTGTGATTTATTAATATATTATAAGTATAATATATTAATTGAGAAATCATATTATTTAATTATTATTGATCAAGAATTAATTTGGAATTAATTTAGTGATCAAAAGAGACTGATTAAATATATGGAGACTGATTAAGTAAATCAATGATTCTTATAGTGTGGGCCAATGATGCATGGTTGATTAGGATGGGCTAAACCAATATGATAGTCCATAGAGGTTTAACCCATGGAGCCTAAGAAATATGAAGGGTCATGGTGCATTAGGGTTTGCGTGGATAAAACCCTATCCTTTGTAACACTATAAAAAGCAAACCCTTAGAGCTAAAATTGGTTTCTCATTCATCCTAAGAGAGTGCTAATCGATTTTGAGGTAACTAGCCTATTCTCTCAATCCTCTTGCATTTGGTGTTTGTGACACATTAGAGGCATCACACTTGAGGTGCTAAAGCTTTCTAAGGCCAAGAACTACAAAATACATCAAGATGTATTCATCTAACTCAGTTTTTATGTTGTATATCCTATATTGTATGCTAGTTAGGATGTATGCTTTGGAAAATAAAAATTGCATGTATAATTAGAGAAAATATAGATCCAATGCATCTAGGGTTGCATGTGCACCATAGGAGTGTTATAGTGCTTAAAAGTCTACACTCCCACCATCGCCAAAATCTCAGTACAAAAAGTGCCCAAGCGCTCTTCCAAAATCTCCATGATACCCTCCTTGATCGTACCGAATATCATGGAGTCTGCTCAAAAATTATGTGATCAATATATGATGACATGAACTCTCGTATCTAATCATCCATGTGTCTTGCCCCAGATCCAGAACCCGAACCACTACTAGCACCAAAACCATCACCGGTACTCGCACCACCACCAGAACCTCCTCAAGTGATCACCATGTTGAATATAAACCATACAAACCATCAGAGCGCGCTCAAAGAATACCAAATTCTATAAGATTTCTCATATCATCGTGACTTTCCTTGAATCAAGTATGGATCCTCTGCTTCCAGTAGTATGTCCCAAATACTAGCTTCCACATTTATCCATACTTTCCTCAAAGATCGCCCCGAATTCTCCAAGTTACTTGCCTATCTGCCCAGACAATCTTTAGCAAAGCAAGGCTCACTACACCAAATCACCTACTAGGTTTTCCTAAGACTACCATCACATCACTCTCCGCCATTAGCTGCAGAAGGAACTCGCTCTAAAACCATCTAACTAGCTCACGACTGCAATTACATATCACTGAAACCAGCTAATTCTTTTACTTATAGGCTCACACTACAATGGTTGGAATCAAACAAGAGTTGCGCAATAGGATAAAACCTAACCTTCTAAGATTATCTAACCCGGTAATATGTAACTTAACACATTCGCTTACCAGTTATTTGATATTAATGAGAACTCCTAAAATCACAAATCAAGCAACATTTGAGCGTTGAGTAATTTGAATCAAAGCATAACCTAAATGTGCAGTCATATCAACTAACTGTTCCAATACTAGCATGCATGTATACAAGATCATATAGTAGGCATATGAAGGCATCTCTCCTAACATTCTATCATGCAATCCTAAATAGATCCTTAGCCCTAATCTAGCATTCAATTCACAAATTCTCAATTCATATCATATCACATAGAACATGTATGGGTATTTTGGGAAAAACATTCTTGAGCTCGGTCGATTGCATGCACCATATCCCTTTCTTTTATTAGAAAAGACTTTTAAAAACATTTATGTGAGCCAATCCTCTTATGGATAACTTAATCCCTTAAGTCCCTTTCATCTAAACTTCAGATCTACTCTAAAATAAGATCTTAATTCATAAAGTTGGAAACTTTAAGCTTATTCATGGCTTAATAAGCCCCAAAACCCAATATTAACACTTTATCCTCATGAAATGAACATCAACCTTTGCATGGCTAAGTTAAACCCATAAAGCTACCATTTTTATGCATAAGGGACCTCAGAAACACTAAGATCAAACATCCTAAACTTCTGGAGTCACTTATACTCACAAGAAACAATTCAAGTGACCAAAATATGCCAAGAACTCTAAACTAGCTAGATCTAAGAGATAAATCATCAAGGTTGCAAATTTATACCTTCTGAGACTTGCCAATATGATGAAGATTCTAGATCTTCAAGCTCCAATCCGACCAATGCTTGATCACCAAGCTCCTTCTTTTTCACAATGCATAAAAACATCAAGAGTTTACTTCCAAATCTCAAGAACACATAAGGAAAGGCAAGGGTTTCATGGGGAGTCTTTAGAGGGAATGAGGTTGATGAGAGGGAAGCCTCAAGGTTCATAACAATATTAAAATAGGGGCCAAATCCTTAAAGTTAGGTTTTATAGCCTGCTTACGTACGCCCGACATTCGTATGGGTATACCCAGCGTACACCGCCAACACCTGCGACCAACTTAAGAGAGTATGTCCAACGTACTCTTTGTTATGCCCAACATAACATGGACCAAAATGCAAAAAAAAAACAAAAAAACTAAATCCAATATTGAAGAGTACCTAAAACTCGATCGTTACATTTTAATCACTTACATTACCTTATTTGACTTATTTATTAACATATTGTAACGTCCCAAAAATAGTAGCAAAAAATTTCATTTTATAACCATCAAATCCATACATCAAGCGTTTCAAAAAAAATTCTAATAAAATGTATCATAATCACCAGAGTAGAATAATAATAATCATCGGTGGAGAAATCATATGGGGATGCTGTGCAGTTAATTCGGGCTTCTCCCTTTGCAATTGGAAGTACCTGAAAAATGTTTAAACCACAAACCGTAAGCACAAAGCTTAGTGAGTTCCCTAAAATACCACACACCATACATACGTTGTCATGGGCTACCCCCATGGTCTTCCCCTATAATGTCATTGGCTACCTCCATGGTCTTACTCTAAAGTGCTATGGGCTAACCCATGGTCTTCCCTTGAAATACAATGGCATGCATCCTTAATCTAACATCCAAGTGCCATGGGTTTCCCCCATGGTCTTTAATGCAAATGTCATAGGCTACCCCTATCGTCTTTCATACAAATGTCATGGGCTGCCCCCGGGGTCTTCCATGCAAGTATTACAAAGACAAGTAGCACCCAACATAGTATAGTGAGAAGATCCACATGAATCACGAAATCAGCATAACCACAGCTCAAGGCCCTACAATAGATGTTACAACACTCCTATAATATAAGGTCCAACCTTGGCCTACACCCTCATTGTGAAGAGGATATCATCAGAGGACAAACCAACAGATCCCCTCACGAAGGGACTAAGTAGGGTTAGGCGCTTGCAACATGCAAGGGGCATTGGGCTAACGGACGATATTAGTTTTAGTGATTAGATAAATATTTGGAAACTTGTAATAACTAAACTGTAATTGACATTTGATGATTAAATAAAAGGAGTTTTATTTATAAGTAAAGTTACTATCTTGTATCAATTATTTACTATTGTTTCACTTGTGCATGTTTTAACTTACAGAATAATAAGATTATTCAAACTATCCACAATCGATCATACTTTGGAAGTAAGTTATGAGGTTAGACTATCATGAATTGTCTTGTAGATTGTCTAAGGTGTTAGACATAGCAAAAGTATGTTACAGCGTTCATGAACCTTCCTTAGTCATGTCGTGAGAATAACAAAACAATATAGTCACAGATTCCTTCTTGGTCACGTCGTGACATCCTCTATGTCACGTTGTGGCCGCATTTTGAAGCAACAACCTAATGTTTTGAGTCCTTAATCCATTAAGTATTCAACTCCCACTTTCCAGAAAACCTTAAGGGGCTCCAAGTTTCCTAAAAATGATAACTTTATGGACATTCATGCTCCATGCATGTCCTCTATCCGATATAGGTCAAAGGCCGTGAAAATGACTCAAAACTCATGAAAGGTTCCCAATTCACAATCAAATCATAGATCTGAACCAAATAACTCTCAAAAGGATTCAAGTATCTATAAAGTTGCCAAGTTTATGGAATATCATCACTTCAAATTGCTCAAACTTAAAGATAAAGGGACAAGGACTTAGATCTAACAACCTAGAAGCATGAAGTTTGAATCTTGGACACTTACAAAAGGTCCAAAATTTGAACAAGATGATGATGATGATGTTTCTTTGCTGGATCAACACTTTAGAACTCTTATTCTTCTTCTACTTCAACCTACCAAAAGCACAAAAATAAGCCAAGAACCAACTAGCGGGATTAGGGTTAGGGTTTTTGTAGGTTTGAGGGTAATGGAGGCTGACAATGAACCCTAAAATCGAGATAATGGGGTTTAAATATAAAGGAAACCCTAAAAGATCATGGGTTTGGACTGCAACCTTCCTCACGTCATGACCACCCTATTGTCATGTCGTGACACTCGGTTTTCCTAAAAATTCAAGATTTTGACTCCTTAATGCCCTAAACTGAACCATTCTAGAAAACGGGTGTAACAACTCTCCCCACTTAAATTAGATTTCTTCCTTGAAATCATTCCTTACAACTTACTCTGCACCCTAGATGATCTTGCCAGAACTTCCTGGATTTTTATTAGGACTGAGAAGTCATCTCATACTGACGACCGCCTTCCAACACTGCTATCAAAGCCCAATTCTAGCAGAAATCACATACCCTAACGATAAACAAACGTTAACACTCCACCCTCAACCAACAAAAGAAGATCCAATTGCTCTGCCTGAAAACTGAAAACCCTATACCATGTTTGACTTCCGGACAGCCAGAACCTTTCCAAACCCCATCCATAATGACCTCACTCTGCAATACAAACCAAATGAACCCCTCCGACCCTAAATTATTTTGCTGATAACTGGAAAATCAGAATGCTTGACCACTCACCGATGTCGATAACCTTAACCCGGAAACAAAGGCGACTCCTAACGCGAGTCTCAACCATTAGTGCCCACTAATACATAAATCACATCCTGATAACCAAAAATTCACATATTCAATCTTTCTGAGATCTCTCTGATTTTGTACTGACCTATAAATTAACTAGAGTACAACATCCGCGACCGATTTTGAAGCTAATAACCTCACATATGGCCACACCACGAGACTCTAACTAAGAGTCTAACTAATAAAGGCTATCCTAGCATGTTCGCCAATACGACTCCAACAACCCTCATATTCAAACAAAGGACGATATAACCAACCAACACATTAACGTTAGCTAGTCCACTTCACTATAGAGTAATGATATCGGCACAACCGTAGTCTTACATCACACCCAGCCCAAGTCGACCTACGACCTTCCTTAATTCTATAAATGTTGTGGCCCTCCCACGGTCTCACAATCCTTCCTATAATAGTCTAAATCAACCTCGTGAAGGCTACGATCCAAATCATAGAATTACAACACTTCCACAACTATCTACCAACCTAGTGTATGCTACATCTACCCTACAGTCTTACAACACTTCCTCAACTACCTACCAACCTAGTGAATGCTATGGCTACCCCGCAGTCTTACAACACCTCCACAATGACCTACCAATCTAATGAATGCTACGGCTACCCCGCAGTCTTACAACACTTCCACAACTACCATGGGCCCAACCCATGGTCTTGCTAATTACCCACAAGAATATCTATTTAAAAAATCAATACGAGCCAAACCTCCAGCCTATTGGGCACTATCAGGCGTTCGTGTCATGCTTCGAACCCCAGAGCCTTCATCAGACAAGAACAAGAAGACATATCCTAAAACAACCCTCAACCTGAACCTAGCCATAAACTCAAAATATGCCCACACCAATGATTTACGTCCCCGAATGAGGTAACTTGAATCTTTAACATTTTCTCCCCTGATTACAACTGGACAATGAACATTATTCCTTGCATAAGGTTCAAGTTGACCCGCACATGGAAATATTTCCATTAATCCCAAGAAGTTCTCCCCCACTTGGAATTGGATACCCTCTAACAACTTTATGAGTTCGCTTACATAACTACAATTCATAGCTACAAAATGTCACACCCCCGGCCGGCGGCAGAAATGTCGGGCTCTGCGACGTAGGGATATTGGATCGAGGCACACAAATATATATAGATCATAACACATAAGTATAACACAAATGATACTTTAACTTATTATAATTTTTTTGAGATTACATTGTATAATAGATAAAACATACATTTTGAAAATAACTAGAAATAACAAATGGATAAAAATAAACTCCAACAAGCTTCCTTGAAGACCTCCTCCTTGGCACGACTATCCTCCACACTCATCTCCCTAAGAATACATGTATTTTGAAAACATCAACATAATGTTGGAGAGTTCATAGATTTTTATAGATTTTTGCTTTATTTGGTTATATTAAATCAAGAATCCATTTTTTTTTCGAAAATATTTTCTTAATATATTTTATCAACCCTAGCATACTATGTTTTTAGGATACTTTACCGATCCTAATTAACTATCTTTGTAGGATAATTTGTCAATCCTATCTTATTATCTTACAGGATAATTTACCAATTCTAATTTACTATATTTGTAGGATATTTACCGATCCTATTTAATTAACTTTGAGGATATTTTGTTAATCCTAATGTATTTTATCTACCACTTTAAGGTGTCCCTCTTGGTAGTCGGATATCTAAGGTTGTTGTAATGTATTACCATGAACCCCCATTATCGATGTTGTTTGACTCGTGATTTCCCCGCACGACGCTTCATCGAACCTCGAATAGTGAGTAATAAGAAAGTTATCATGTTGGGATTATAACTAGCAACTGCAGGAGGGGGTGTCAAACCCCGTATAGATCTATACATATCTTTTTCGCTCTCTTAAGATTAACGATTACAGGTTTGGGGTAGCCAAATTTAATCAGGCTAAGGATGAATAATAAGAGCTCACTAACGTATTAACCTTAGGTATTTTATCTTTTATCTTTCTTTCTTTGTGATTTCCTATAACTATCACAATATAAACCCTTTTAATTTTATATTTGATAATTATACCTTTTAGATCTCATAATTATCTATTATGTGTGTGTTTACACACACATATATGTATATATATATATATATATATATATATATATATATAGTTTGCCATACATATATACCCTAATTATGGTTAATTTGAAAACTAGATATTTGGGCAGAGTAACGATTAGGTAGAGTACATATCCGAATATTTTACTAGCATTACTTCTAAGTACTATGTTATCCTAGGAAATTAGCCATTATAACATCTAGGTAATATCTCTACCTAGACTATCGAACATCATAACTTTTAGGCATAATATCATATCTTACAAGTAGGTATAGTATCTATAGCTACATTATCCAAAGGTTTCATGCTTTATATAATGATTTATATATATATATATATATATATATATATATATATATATATATATATATATAGATATAGATATATAGATATATAGATAAAGGAGATTGATAAGAATGTATCTGATGGGTTTTGAGCATTACAACATTCCTATGTGCACATGCAACCCTAATTGCTTTGGATCTAGGTCTTTCTCAAGGTATACATGCAATCAAGATTTCCAAAGAAGTAACCCTAATTCTAAGATATAAAATCGAAACTAATATGGTTTAGATCTTATGTTTCTTGTTATCTTGTAATAACAAGTAATCCTTCTTCAATTCCTTGACCTTCGAAAGCCTAGTGCCCCAAGCGTTACACCTCTAATGGAGTCACAAACCCCACAAGAAAAGAATTAGGAAGAAGGAGGTAGAAATCGGCTAGGGTTTTTCTTGGGAAGCAGGTAGGCCGATTTCTAGAGGCTGGGGTTCCTTTTATAGTTGAGATTGCTAGGGTTTTCAGCTGGAAACCCTAATTTCCTTGCTTAGGCCCTAAGCAATCCATGGACCCCATATGATAGGCCTTGGATGGAAACTCTATGGGAATTGCCATAGATTTTCGTCCACTCCCTTTCAATAGAGTCCATCAGCCCAAAATTGCAACTATCACTGATTTACATAGTCAATCCCCGTTCTTTTAATCAGTTCCTTTGACCACTAAATTAATTCCAAATTAATTTATGATTAAATACTAATGAAATAATATGATTACTAATTAATATATTATTCTTGTAATATATTAATAAACCATTTATTAACCTCTTTCTCCAAATCTCATCCTGTCCAGTTGCTATGGTGAAGGCAACCCAAAAGGACCATGCTACAATCAAATCAAGTACATACCAATTATAGTTATGGGCTTAGACACCAAATCCAATAGTCTCCCACTTGGATAAGTCTAATAACTATAACTGCAAGTATGACTTCAAAATCTGATTAGTAATCGTAGCTTTAAAAAGCTGTTGTGGAACTCTGACCTAGTCAATGACGCGTCCTTTAGATAAGGTATCATATAATCCTCTGTTCTGCAAGATATTGTGTGGACAAAGACATGGAATATAATCATTCTCAATGTCCAACAGTTTGTTTCCCGATTTCTGATTTGTCTGACAAAGAACTTAATTGAACACATTAATTTAGTTTGATCGGGCCCAACACATAAGTCAACACAAATTCATCGAGGAGCCCAAGATGTTGCTTTTACCCTCTTAGGATAAAAGGAACACATAAACTTTGACTTATATGCTTGTACTATTTACTCATCAAATCGTGCACAACAATATGTTTTATAACATCAAGTTACTAATGTGTTTATGTATTATCAATGCAGAAACAACTCGTAAACAACAACTCATATATCTCGGTTTTGAAGATTATATGATATTATCGTCTCACAATCACTCGTGACGAATTCCATGAAGTGATTCAAATGAACGTGGGTTTAATCCAATACTCAAATCTTATTTCAGAAGTACTAATGAACGTTGAAGCAAACCTTTGCTATGTCTAAGCACTTAGACAATCTACAAACCAATTCATGACAGTCTTGCCTCATTACTTACTTCCAAAGTATGGTCAACTATGGATAATTTGAGCAATCCAATTATTCAGGAAGTAAAACATGCAAAAGTGAAACAATAGTACACAATTAACACAACATAGTAAACAATACTTATATATAAATCTCCATTATATAATCACCAAATGTCAATTACATTTATCTATTACAAGTTTTTAAACATCTATCTAATCACTAAAACTAATATTGTCCTTCAAACCAATGCTCCTCACATGCTGAACGTGCTTGATCCTACTTAGACCCTTTGTGAGGGGGGGGGGGGGGGAGATCTGCAAGATTCTCTTCTGACGATACCCTCTTGACCATGAGGAGTCCTTCTTCTACCCGATGTTTGATGAAGTGGTATTTTATGTCGACATGTTTGTAGCTGCCATGATCCCTTGGTTCCTTGGTTAAGGCAACCACTCCTTCATTATCACAGAAAATCTCCATGGGCTCCTTTATGGATGGTACAACTCTAAGGTCTCCAATGAAGTTCTTCAACCATATAGCCTCCTTCGACGCTTCGCTTGCTGCTATGTACTCTGATTTGCATGTTGAATCGGCCACGTTTTCCTTCTTGGAACTTTTCCAAGTCACTGCACCTCCATTAATGGTAAACACCCATCCCGATTGAGAGTGGAAGTTATCCATGTCGGTCTGTAAACTGTCATCACTCCTACCAAGTATAAGGACCTAGTCCTTAGTCCTTCGCAGGTACTTAAGAATATTCTTCACTATTGTCCAGTGAGCTCTACTCGGGTTCCCTTGATATCGGCTAACCATGCTCAACGCAAAAGCCATATCAGGGCGAGTATATGTAACTCCCATTTCGAGCCAACGACAAAAGCATATGGTACTCGACTCATCTCCGCTATCTCGGCTTCGATACTCGGACTCTGAGTCTTACTCAGCTTGGTATTGCTCTGTATTGGTAACTCCCCTTTCTTGGAATTCTCCCTGGTAAAACGTTTCAGCACCTTGTCCAAGTAAGTACTCTGACTAAGTCCTATTAGTCTGTTACTCCTATTTCTCAAGATCCTTATCCCCTGAATAAAAGCAGCTTCCTTTAGATCCTTCATAGCGAAACACTTCCCAAGCCATGACTTAACCTCCTGCAAGGTTGGAACATTATTTCCTATAAGTAGTATGTCATCGACATACAATACTAGAAAGCTAACTATACTCCCACTAGCTTTGATTTTCTCATCGAAGCAAATATTCCATCTGCGAGACGCTTGGTTCAATCCATAAATAGATTTCTCAAGCTTGTACACTCTATTGGGGTATTTAGCACCCACAAAATCTTCTGGATGACATTTGTAAACATCTTCAGCCAGCTTCCCATTAAGGAAAGCAGTTTTGACATCCATCAGCCAAATTTCATAATCATGAAATGTAGCGATGGATAACATGACCCTAATAGACTTGATCTTGGCTACTGGTGAGAAGGTCTCATCATAGTCGACCCCCGGGGTTTGAGTAAAGCCCTTCGTAACTAGTCGTGCCTTAAACATGTGCACCTTCGCATCCATGTCGATCTTCATCTTGAAGATCCATTTGCACCCAACCGTCTTTCGACCTGGTACGTTTTCAACCAAGTCCCAAACTTGACTTTCATACATGGACTAGATCTCGATGTTCATTGTCACTTTCCATTTAGCAGACTCAGGGCCTACCATGGCTTCCTTGTAGCTATTAGATTCATCCAAATATATCAATGTGCTATCTCTGATAAACGTATCACCTTCCACAATTATATGGAAACCATATAATACAGGTGGAATGCTAACTATACCAGAACGTCTAAAAGGTAACGACTCGTCAACGTTCAATAGGAATCTCTTCCTTAGGTTGAGTGCTAGTGTTAGAGGTTCCTTCACCACTTGATTCTTGATTCTCTTCAATATCAATTGTACTCCCACTGTCCTCTTGGCATATGAGTTCCCTCTCACGAAAAGCTCCTCTCCTTGCTACAAAGAGAACGTTATCACTAGGTCTATAGAAACAATATCCAAAGGATTTCTATGGGTAACTGATGAAAATACACCGCTCACTTTGAGGTTCGAGATTGTCGTGAGTCTCTCGTCTTACGAAAACTTCACAATCCCAAACCTTGATATGTGCCAATAAGGGAACCTTCCTTGTCTACATCTCATGAGGTGTTTTGGAAACCTTCTTAGTTGGGACTAGATTAAGGATACGGGCATCTTTATCTTCCTGCCCAATTGATTCTCCACTTCTTGCTTAAACTCTTTTAAATTTTCAAAGGTTTTCGACTTGTACTTGATTAAGTAGATATATCCATATTTGCTATAATCGTTGGTAAAAGTTACATAGAAGCGGTTAGCATCCCTTGTGGTGGATCTGAAGGGCCCACACACATATGTGTGTACGAGATCCAACAGTCCCTCATCTCTTTCACAAGTACCAGTGAAAGGTGATTTAGTCATCCTCCCAAGTAAACAAGACTCGCAAGTTTCATCTGACTTTAAGTCAAATGACTCCAACTCACCATCCTTTTGGAGTTGGGCTATGCGCTTCTTGTTGACATGTCCAAGACGACAACGCCACAAGCATGCCTTATCTAAACCATTAGACGAATCAATATGCAAACATTATTTCGTAAGTTATGTACAACCATCACAGTTTCATATACACCATTACAAGGAAATGCTTCAAAATAAAATAAACCATTATAATAAGCATTAGTAGAACCGATTTCATTATTAAATGAAAATCTAAAACCTTATCTATACAAACCATGAAAAGAAATAATATTTCTCGTCATCTCTGACGAGTAGCAACATTCATTCAAATCTAAACCTAACCCACTATTAAGCACTAAAGAATAAACTATGATCTTGGTGACAGGCGACGAATTCCTATTCCTTATTATTAGGTTCATCTTCCCATGCAAAGAGTGTAGGACTATATCAGTAGCCAACTGTTCTTCAAAGTTGACATTCAACTTGAGCAAATGATCCACATACCTTTTCATCCTTTGCAAGTGGGCCGTGATGGACTCTCTATCCTTCATTTTGGTTGTAATGAACGAGGTGACTATCTCGTACCTCTCTTGACGTGCTCTCTGATGGTACTTTTCCATTAGGTCCAGGCATATCTCGTAAGGCCAGTAGTCCTTGTAAAACCGTTGGAGTTCTGGAGTCATATTGGCCACCATAATGCATGACACCTTTGTCGCTTCCTTGCATCAGGCCCTATAGTCCTCCATTTCTTTGGGAGTAGCAGTAGCTTCATAAATCTCGGTGAGTTCCTTGTCGAGAATCTGTTCCTTATCCTCGTATTATAGGGCCATTCTGATGTTTCTGATCCAATCATTGAAATTGGATCCATCAAAAGTAACCCTCCCAAAAATGTTTAGGAGTGAGAGTGGGTTCAAGGAGTTGTTGTTAGAGGTTGATTCAGGAGTGTTGTTTGGGCCAGACATATGAAAAAGAAGAAATACAAAGCTTTGATTAGATGAGGAGTCCTTAATATCACACCTAAATAAAATATTAAGGCTAGGACCCAACATAATAATTCAGAATTCGGAAGAGGGATGCCATAATCCAATTGTAAATTATTTGAAGGTAGGTAAATGACGATTAACCAACTCCACCACGAAAAATGAAATTAAGATAATTAGGTTTTAAATGAAATGAAATTCCTAGATTCTTTTGATATTAATTGAACTTTTTAATGGTATGTTTAATGTCGATTATGCCCTTCAAGTTAGTGACTGGGATACCAAGGAACACAAACAAGGTGTGAATAACTATGCAAATTAGCTTGGTACTTTCGAGGTCATTTACCACCTAATCAATGTACCGGTTAACCACACACGCTCCATTAATCTATGACAATTTATGAGCTACCCATTTCCACCCTTTTTAGTCTAAGTTAGTGAGTCGGTTAACCACACACGCTCCACTAACGACTTGACAAGGTGTGGTACAGTACATATCCCTATATTTTACCAGCATTACTTCTAAGTGATATGTTATCCTAGGAAATTAGCCATTATAATATCTAGGTAATATCTCTACCTACACTATCGAATATCATAACTCTTAGGCATAATATCATATCTTACAAGTAGGTATAGTATCTATAGCTACATTATCCTAAGGTTTCATGCCATATATACAGATTGATATATATATATATATATATATATATATATATATATATATATATATAAAGGAGTTTGATAAGCATGTGTCTGACGGGTTTTGAGCATTACAACATTCCTATGTGCACATGCAACCCTAATTGCTTTGGATCTAGGTTTTTCTCAAGTTATACATGCAAACACGATTTCCAAAGCAATAATCGAAATTCTAAGATATAAAATCGAAATAATAGGGTTTAGATCTTACCTTTCTTGTTATCTTGTAATAACAAGTAATCCTTCTTCAATTCCTTGACCTTATAAAGCCTAGTGCCCCAAGCGTTGCACCTCTAATGGATTCACAAACACCGAAAGCAAAGAATGAGATAGAAGGAGGTAGAAATCGGCTAGTGTTTCTCTTGGGAACCAGGTAGGCCGATTTCTAGAGGCTGGGGTTCCTTTTATAGTTGAAGCTGCTAGGGTTTTCAACTGGAAACCCTAATTTCCTTTCTTAGGCCCTAAGCAGTCCATGGACCCCCATATGATAGGCCTTGGACAAAAACTCTATGGGGTTTTCCATAGATTTCCGTCCAATCCTTTTCAATAGATTCAATCATCCCAAGACTACAACTATCACTGATTTACATAATCAGTCCCCGTTCTTTTAATCAGTTCCTTTAATTACTAAATTATTTCCAAATTAATTTATGATTAAATACTAATTAAATAATATTATTACTAATTAATATATTATTCTTATAATATATTAATTAAAAATTTGTTAACGTCTTTGTCCAAAAATCATCCTGTCCAATTGCTATGGTGAAGGTGGCCCAAAAGGACCATGCTACAATCAAATCAAGCACATACCAATTATAGTTATGGGCTTAAACACCTAATCCAATAATACCCCCCCCCCCCCCCCCCGGGAAAAACTTTTAAAATAGTAAAATGGTGTTCTGAACTCACCCTAGTCGCAAGAAACCGTTGGCATAGGGTTAAATTGGTCTCGGGACTCTGGGGATTGCTTAGGACAGCTAGCACTTCGATAGATGCAAGGAGAATGAGGGAATGGATCGTGTGCATAATGGTTCTTCCCAAAATTCTATTCATAGGCATGGAATTGGTGTGCACGCGACACAAATATTTGTGCTTGTTACTCGTGATCATCATGGCTCCATCCAGAGAAGGCCACGTGTCACTATCCCAATTGGCCACAACACTTGCAATCTACTCGAATTTGGTGTTAGGTACGTAACGAGCATAGGCGCGCACCTTGCACGCACGAAATGATTTTTTAAAACCATAACTTCATCGTGTGAGCTCCGACCTAAGCCCTATTTATATCTATATGATGATATCAAGGAGTACTACAACTCTCCTTTAGGTTGCTGTAGCTAGTTTTGACTTTCATTTTTGTGCTTATCCTGGGTAGAAATAAATGATTTTACAAAAATGATATCTCTCTCATACGGATCCCGATTTCAGAATTATTTATCCTAAATTTTTAATCTTAAGGCGCACTACGAATTTCCTTTTTTAACTTTTAGTCAAAACTCAACCAATCACTAAGTACCGTTTTAACATAATTAATTTTAATTACGCGGTTGATTTTTATTTTTATAAAATCCATAACTCTTTTCTTTGGAGTCAGATTTTTACGAGTCTTATATCCTTGAGATCAAGTTACTAAATACTTTCCAAATATGTTAACCAACTTAGAAGATGGTACAACTTTTTGGACGCTTATTTTCAATCCTAACAGTTGTTTTAAGGGTAAATGTTATCGCATATTTGATTTTTATTTTCTCAAAATCAAATATTACAATACTAAGCTATTACATCTATTTTTTCCACTCTGTCCTAAAGGTGATCAGTGATGGAATCCTCTCGGTTGTCACATTCTCCCCCTGTTTAGCAAATCTTGTCCCAATTTTTTATCGTATTGTCGTACTTCCTTCGAACATGTGAGGGTACTTGCCCTTCATTTGGTCCTCTCATTCTCATGTGTACTCTGGTCCTTGCTTAGAGTTCCATCGTACCTTAACAATGGGAATCCGACTCTGTTTGAGTCATTTGACCTCTTTGTCCACGATTTCAACTAGCTCTTCAATGAAGTTCGGTTTGGGTTTAATCTGAATTTCATCAAGAGGAATGACAAGCGTATCGTCGGAAAGGCACTTTTTAAGATTAGACACATGGAAGACGTCATGCACGCTATTAAGCTCTTGGGATAACTTAAGTCGATAGGAAACTAGACCTATCATGTCAAGGATTTTAAATGATCCGATGTACCTCAGATTCAGTTTACCCCACTTTCCGAACCTTAAAACCCCTGTCCAAGGAGATACTTTGAGCATCACCCTATCTATGACTTGGAACTCTAGGGGTTTGCACCTTACATTAGCATAGCTCTTTTGACAGTCACATGATGCCTTCATGCGCTCTCGTATCTGCACTATCTTTTCAGTCGTCTCATGGATCATCTCTGGCCCTATTCGTAGGGTATCCCCTGTGAATTTATTAGCCATTTAGGTATTGCCAAGTTCTGTCCAACAAAAAGGAGATCGAAATTTTCGGCCGTATAGTGCTTCGAATGGTGGTACTTTAATCTTCGTGTGATCGTTATTATTATATGAGAACTCAACCAAAGGAATGTGAGTATCCCATGCGCTTCTGAAATCTATCACACATGCTATGAGCATGTCTTCCAGTGTTTGGATGGTCCCTTTCACTTTGGCCATCAATTTGAGGATGGTAGGTTGTACTCATATCCAAGCAAGTACCAAGGGGCTTTTGCAAACTCTGCCAGAAGTGGGAGGTAAATTTGTTATCTCTGTCAGATATAATAGATGAGGGTACCCCCATGCAATATGAAGATCTCTTTAAGGTACGTCTTGGTGAGCTTCTCCATCCTATCCATCTATTTTATAGGTATGAAGTGAGCAAAGTTGGTTAATTTATCGAGAACTACCCACATAGTGCCATAACAAGCAGTAGTCTTTGGCAATTTGGTAACAAAGTCCATTGAGATTTGATCCCACTTCCACTTGGTAATCTCTGGTTGCTGCAACAATCCCGAGGGTTGTTGATATTCTTCCTTGACCTTGGAACATGTTAGGCATTTTCTTATGTAGGTCGCAATCTCATCCATCATGTTTGGCCACCAATATAGAGCTTTTAGGCCCATATACATCTTGTTTGCTCCAGGATGGATGAAATATCTAGTATTATGGGCTTTTTTAGAACAATTTCTTTGACTTTTCCAAATTTCGGAACCCATATCCGTTTCATGAAATATCTCGTTCCATCATCCTTAATCTCTAGTTGTCTTTCCATTCATCTGAGGCCTTCTTCTTTAACGTTTTCTTCCATTAAAGCCTTGAGTTGAACACTTCTAATCTGCATTAGGTTAGAATGAATAATCATTGTCAGTCCTTTGACTATATGAGGTTTAACTCATTCTTTTCGGATCAAGGCGTCAGTTACGTCGTTAGGCTTTCCTGGATGATAAAGAATCTCACACACACAATCCCATGATCATGAGCATAAATAATAAGAGGATGAAGGAAATGAATACGATACATACTCATGGGGTCTTGAGGTCCTGAATGCGCCTCCTGAAAAACCTTGGATGATGGGGTCTGAGCCACCCCAATCGTTAAACGTGGGCAATTTGGCCTAATATGACCAGGTTGATGACAACCAAGACATAATTCTACCTCCACGGTGCAATCGTGGCGAACATCACCCTTCTATCCACACCTGCCACACTTTTGTTGGATTAGGTGTCTAAGCCCATAACTATATTTGGTATGTACTTGACCCGGTTGTAGCATGGTCCTTTTGGGTTGCCTTAACCAGAGCAACTTGATTGGGTGATTAATGGAGAAAGAGGTTATTATGGTTTATTAATATGTTATATAAATAATATATTAAAATAGAAATCATATCGGTCAATTAATACTGGTAAAGAATTAATTAAGAAATTAATTTTGTGGTCAAAAGATATTAATTGAACCTAGGGGACTGGAAATGCAATTATAAGATAACTAGATTTTGGGCTGGGATCTCTTAGAAATGGGATGGACGAAATCAAAGGGGAATCCCACTTTGGATTCGTCCAAGGCCTTTTTCTAGAAGGTTCCTGTGGACTGCTTAAGGCCTAAGCAATCCAATTAGGGTTTTGACTGAAACCCTAGCAGCTCACCTATATGAAGGACCCTAGGCTTTGCATTTTCGGCTACACCTTGAACCCTAGAGATCAAGAGCCAACTTTGATCCCACTTCCCCTCTCTCCAAGATCATCCAACTTGCTTTGGTGATTGTGATTCATTGGAGGCATCACATTTGAGGTGCTAGGTTCTCAAAGCTCAAGATCTTCTAGCTACAATTGAAAGGTAATTTCTTAACCCTAGTTTTGTTATGTTTTTTGATTTTGTATGCTTGTATTAGGGTTTACAAGCTTTGGATGATTTGCATGTACAATTAGAGAAACATGGATCCAAAGCTTTAGGGATTGCATGTGCACCAAAAGATTGATGTTATGCTCAAAACCCATCAGTGGTATCAGAGCCTAGGCTGTTTTCTATTGTATTTGATTTGATCATTTATTGCTTCAAAAATCGAAATTTCTGCCCTCTGACAGCTGAACTCACTACTAGAAAAAATCCCTTTAATGACGTGCAAACAATGACACGCGGTGATTTACGATACGCAAAAGTGTGTGCCCCAAAAATAATGTCATCTCTTCTAAAATTTGAAGGATAGAGGGCGCGCGTTTTGTGTGCGCCCTAAAATTAGTGTCAGAAAAGAAAAAAAAAAGAAATATAGAGGATGCCTTTCATAAGATGTGCGTCATGTAAGTGTGTCGCTTTATATTTTTTTTAATGAAACACGCGTTTCAAGCGGGAAATGAAATCTCAAAAATTAAAACCCCGCCTCCTCTTCCAATTAGCAAGAAAGAAGCCTAGGGTCTTCGTCTTCCCCTCTCTCTCTCTCTAACCTAAAACCCAACCTGCGATTTCGTAGAGATCTCCCATGGCTATAACAAATGTTGTCTCATCTCACTGATCTTCGCAGCGATAGTGGTTTGAGGGAAAGAATATGGCAGCGACGGTGGCTCCAAAGAAAAAAGACGCCACGTCAGTAACTTTAGGGATGGAAGATAATAATGATGAGTGGGTCAACCCTCATGAAATCGATCCACACTTGCTACTTTTCTCCTACCTTTCTCTCCACCCTTCTCTTTCACCATAATCATCTTCTTATTCATTCACAAAATATTCAACATGAAAATCAAATCGCTGTTTCAGATTTCATTCATTCATATAAAGCCCCGATATTTCAATTCGATTTTGAACCCTACCTAAATCATCATCCTGGAAAAACCCTAGCACATCATCCCTAAAACGCCTAATAGAAAAGCAAAACCCAGATTTAAATCCCTAATTGATTCAGACGATGAGAACTTGGATGAAGTCGCACCTTCTTCACCCTCCGGTTCGACTTCATGGAATTGTTGATTCAAAGTTTTAGGTAATATTTCTTAATATTGTTATACTCTTATCTCTTCAACTATCTTCAATCGTTCGCTTCAATGTCTCCAGTCAATTTCATTATCTTCAATCGATCAAAGTGAAAGATGCCTATATTTTCGGAGTTGATTTGTTAGGGTTCGTTCACATCCCTGTGGAGGAGACCGCAATCTCCTCTTCATTCCATGATCCCCACTTCTACTCTCTATGCATCTCAGGTATTCTTTGTTCCATCTCCCTTATTCTCATTCTTGTTTGATTTCTTAGGTTCGACACTTCTCAACAACATTCATCGACTTACTCATAGATTTCCTTCAATTCGATGTTTCTCTTAACCTAGGAAGCGTGAATCTGATGGTTTCGAGGTTCAAGATGTGTCGGTTCCTGAAAGTGTCGACGGTGGCGACTGCGAGGAAGTCGAAGTTGGCTGAAACAATTGTGCTAGGTTTTAGCAACAAATTTATGGACATCCATATACATATTGCGGTTTCAAAGTCATCTTATGAAATCAACATTCCCTCAATTTCAATTTGATTCAGGTAATACACGACCAACTACAAGTCTCTCTCTCTCTCTACTACTCGACAACCACCCAGGCACCCACCACCCTTCGTCTTCTCTATGGTTCACCACCGCCGTCAATAGAGCCCCATTATACATATTGGTCATGCTTTAACTGCTGCTATCCAGGTTAATTTTTTAAAGAACTCTTACATTAGGAGATATGCAACAATTCTTTTGTACTTACTATTTTATGTTTCTCAACATCAGCTCATGGATAGGATGTTTGATGAATTTGCAAATCTCCAGATGAAAATGAAGATTCAAGTTAAAACCAAAGAAGAGCTTGATTCAAAACAGTACATATTCAGACCTCGTGCTTTTGACATTAAAGATGTCATTGAAATGGACGTATCTACCCTCGAAAGTTCGATTGCCAATGAAGCTTTCTCAAAGTGGAAGGAGTTGGCTTCAGAGGAAGTATCTGCTGAAAGTGAAAAGGTAAGCATTCCTCTTGCTTACACTTGTTAATGCAATTGTACTAATGGAAGAAGTTACTTCATTTGTTAATCGAAAAATCTTTTGGGTTTGATACTGTTGTAGAGGAAACTCAAAGAGCAATAAATGTTGCACATGTGGAAGTGGAAAGTGTTGAAAATGGAGTTGGAATAGTCAAACTTATGGGTCGATATAGTGGCAAGTATCCATCTTCAATCTCCTCATGAAATAATAAATTGTTAAAAAGTTAATTTTTTTTCTCTCATTTATTCTTCCAAACTTGTTTGAGCTTTTTAAGGATTCATTGCCATGTTTGCCATGTTGGCAAGGCGAGATGTGGTAACTAAATAAAAAATTTGTAATATTATTAGTTTTATTAATCTGTAAATCAAGATAAAAATAGATATGTTAATAACAATTAATAGGTGTTATTGTAATTGTAAAACAGGATTGCTGCTTGATTCCAGAGTCTCCATTCTATCTAAAAGGGCAAGGTGGTCTTTTTGAGTTCATTCAACATAGACTTAAAGAGAATGGGCATGTGGTGATTGTGTTGGCTGAAGGAGCAGACCAAGAATATGTTTCTGAAAGTGTGAATGCAGTTGAAGAGAGAGATGCATCTGGAAATAAATTGCTTATTGATATTGGTCAATGGTTGATCCAGAAAATTAAAAACCATTTTGCAACAGTCAAGAGAATGGCCATAAACATGAAATATATTGGTACACTTAAATATATAAATGACTAAATGAATGGGTAAAGTAGGTGAATAAGATGAAATGACGATTGTACCCCTGCAGATCCAACATACATCATACGGGCCATTCCAAGCAATGCATATGATAACATCTACTGTACACTTCTTGCTCAAAGTGCAATTCATGGGGCCATGGCAGGGTTTTCTGGTTTTACAGTTGGACCTGTCAATAACAGACATGCGTATATTCCAATATAGGTAATTAAGCACTCTTACTCTCTCATATTTACATTAATTATATTATTATTATTGCCAATTAATATTTATTATTTATAATTATAATTGTAGCGTGTTACCGAGGCTACAAATGCTGTTAAGTTGACAGATAGGATGTGGGCTAGACTTTTGGCTTCTACTAATCAACCTACAAATGTTGTTAAGTTGACTCTTCCACATGTACATTGCTTTTGTTCTTTTGTAGGCTTTGTCAGCCTTGCAGTTCTTACTTAACAGGGTCCGGAACCTTCCAGAAGGACCTCTGTAGGCATGCATCTTGGGTTGCAAGAGAATCAAGAAGCACTGGTTTCAAAGACAAAGCCAAGCATATGGGACTAGTGGAGTTTCTAGAGAGGGATTTTCATACTAAAATCAAGGCTCCAGGATCAACAAGTGCTAGTTTGAAAGAAAAAGGCAATCATAAGGTATTCATATTTATAGTGTTTGTATAAAAAAGCTATGATGAATCTTTTTCTTCATTCCTAACTTTGTTCTTGATTAGCACGTGAGGTGATGCAAGAGAATGCAAATAAGCTGTTTAAAAATATTTCCATTGAGCATGAACAGAGCAAATTGTAGCTTGAGGAACATGAAAAGGAACTGAGAGCACGTGAAGCTCTAAACAAAACTGACAACAACTTATTAGATCATTGGTGGATGATGATGACCCAATCCCAGATGTGAGGAAGCCTGCCAAGTGACAGTTTGGTAAAGGTTGCTTTCTCTTCAATTTCTTGATTCTTTTACTTATAACAAGGTTAAAGATTACCTTTTCTTTCTGTATCATTTGCAGGTATTTTGATGAAGTATAGAAATTCAAGATTCTCATACACAAAAACTAGAAGAAAAAATACTAAATAAAAAAATTCTGAAAATAGCCCTGTATCTTATTTTTTTGATTTATCCTAACAGTTAATACAAACGCTCATTATCTGCAAGGCCGTCTATATCTATATCTATGTCTGAATATAATAATACAATGGACATGTTGATGAGGTTGCTTACTAGTACTAGAGAGGATTTTTCCTTGAAAGAGTTGATGGAATAATTTTTAAGAACATGTAATTAAATTAAGAAACATAAATATTGGTACTATATTGTAAGAACATGAAGGGCGAATCAAAGCAACTCCAACTGATTCCAGTAAATTTCCAAGAAGACATGCATAACCAGGGAGCTCAGCTGATATGTCAACAGGTAATATTTTTTCATAATTTTGACTACATGTTGCCATTTTATGAAGATAATACTGACATAGCCCCTGTGAAACATAAGTCTAGACATAGAAACAATGACATATTTCAATATGTGGAAGCCAAATAAAATAGACAGATGAATTGATGAAATGTTTTTACAACTGAATTACCTCCTTTAGGTGAGGAAAAATCTGCCATAGAAAAGGAATTGTTAGAATTTGGGAGGCAAAACTCCATTGAAGGTCAATATCTGGACAAACACAATGCCCTTGACCAGTATGAGTAACAACTAGGGCAAGAACACGCTCCATTAAAGATACACTTCCAATTCGGCTTTCAGAGTTTAAACTTTCCTACAAAAATTTAAATAGGTAACAAGTAAAAGATAAGGTAAGACTAAAATAGGATGCAGATTTTAAAAAACTAAAAGATATTAACAATTAATGTACCCTTCCTGTAATAACAATCTCCCGGAAAATCTTATATATGTTTTGTTGCAAAAGATAACTGGCTATCTTACAAGACCAAGGAAGCTTGGGATCAATCAACAGTGCAGCTGCTTTCAACAAGATACTTTTTGGTGTATTTGAGTCCAAATATGTTGATAACAATTGATCCTTTAACTGATGTCTGTTTCAAAACAACATACAACTGGTCTTTGGCAAAGATTCAAATAAAAAAACAACCTTCTAGGGCTATTTTGGGTGTTGAGCATGAGGAGGGCATTCACGTCTTTTGCACAGATGAGAGACTGAGAGCGAGTAGATGTACCACCTTGTAAAAGACGAGAAATAACACATGAGGCAAACCTATTATGATGTGTAGCCTGAATACAGGCATAAGCAAGTTTCTTCACCCTGTAGTTCACCAAAGCATCATCAGAAGAATAGTGGGAGCCACCAAAAATGGACATGCAGATAAATTTTTATCATAGTATGATGGAGAAAGAGGGAATTGATAGTGGAAAAGAGGCGATGGAGGCATATAGAGCTGCACGCATGGAAAGTGAAGATTCAAGTACTGATGAACAACTTGTAGCTTGACAGGGATGCATGCTGTTTACATTTAATTTAGGGTGGACTTGTAACATGATTGGTTTATTACTTAGAGATTATGATGGACAAGTTACTCATGAGGAAATGGCATCTGCAGCAATATACTTGAAAGATACTTTAGGCAAGGAAGGGGTTCAGGAGCTTATCACCAACCTTTCGAAAGATAAAGGTCACCCTCGTTACTTTACAACTTGTAAAAGTTTACTCCACAACAGAATGCACTTGATTCCCAAAGATAAAGTTCCATCCATTTGGCAACCAAACAAAGCTCAAATTCCAATTCCTTCAAAATCCGCACCACACCCTAATAACTTTGTCTTTATACCCAGCAACTTGACTTGTTTTGGTATGTGTATGTGTATGACAGAGGGGAATATTCTTGTTGAAGACATAGTGAAATTGGGCAGTCGAGCAGAGGATGCTGACTGGTTGATCTCAATTCTCTCAACAACCACAGATGAGATGAATATTGGTATTGTATTCTTTTGTTTGATTTTAGATGTAACTAACTAGTATATGTAAAACTTCCAATACCTTTTTTTTTTTTTTACTTTTTGTAGCCAGATTGTGAGGCTAGCTTGCTGAGTGAGTTAAATGGTTTATTTTTTTTAACCCTGATCTGTTGCTGCTTAGGCCTTGTTTATTTTTTCTTATTCTTGTGGAACCAATGAGCAAATAAAGTATGTTTTTTTATCAAGCTGTTGTATCTATTCAGACCCGGCTTAGAGAAATGGTTGCAAGAGATGAGTTCAGAAGAAGAAGAAACAAGGCTGCAACTATAGTTCAGGTACTATGGATGAATTATGTTTGTAAAGTATTTAAGAAAATGATTAGAAACAAGGGTGAATTTGTACAGATTAGTTAGCTACTTGCAGGTTGATCTTGAAAAAGCAAAGGGGCAATGGATTGTATTTTTTCTATCTAATTTGTTTGTAAATTTTTGTTACAACTTCTATTGATTTGTTTCATCTTTCCATGGAGCAATTATTTGTATGACATTAAATTTATGCAATGGATTCTATTTTTTGTATATGATATTTTATTTTCTATTATGAAACATTAAATACAAATTTAATTTGAAAATAAGTAAATCTATAAAAAAAAAATATTTTTTTAAACATTTAAAATTATGATACGCAAAAATGCGTGTCATCTTCATTTATGACATGGCCTTTCTTGACAGGGGCTTTCTTGATACGCATTGCGTGTCATTAACACGCGCGTCGTAAGGTTACGACATGCGAATGTGTGTTGTCTTCCTTTATGACAGGGCCTTCCTTGATACGCATTGCGTGTCGTAATTGTGCGTCGTAAATGATCGTCGTAAATGCGCGTTGCCTATAGACGACGCGCAAAAGCGCGTCGTCTCTCTTTATGACAGGGCCTTCCTTGACGCGCATTTGCGCGTCGTCTGAGCCTTTTACGATGCGCAATGAGCGTTGTAAAAGGCTGTTTTTCTAGTAGTGACTCGTCGAGTCACCTGATGAACACGACGAGTAAAGTCCGTGACTCGACTATTCGGAGAGTCAGAGAGCAAATCTTTCGGGATTTTGGCCTGTTTTTTTATTGAGATAATTACCAAAAACGTTTTTTATTAATAAAATCTGATTTTTATTAAATTGATATGATTATCCTTATCAAAATAGAAGATAATTGTGAATTAATTATTTAACTATTGCCTTATATGATAATCTTAATTGTTTGAATTATTTGATTGAATTATCTTGCCATTAAATTGAATTAGATCAAATTTAGATAATCACTAATTAGTTGTTTAATTAAATTATTTGTAGTTTGATCTAGAAAGTTTAAAAATGTTTCAAAACTTGCCATCAAGTTTTGGAATTTAAAATTTTGATTAAAAGTTTAATTTTGAAATATTTAAATTCTAAAACCTAGAATTTTACAAGTTTAAAATTCAACCCCTATAATATTAAAGTATTATAAGATTAACAATATATATATATATATATATATATATATATATATATATATATATATATATATGTATGTATGTATGTATGTATGTATGTATGTATGTATGTATGTATGTATGTGTGTATAAGATTAAGCTAGTCTTACTGTTAGTAGAACTCATTCGTGAAGTCGATCTATAAGGGGGTAAAGGATGCTGCCTATGAAAAGGTAGTTTAATGGGTGTCCACTCTCATCCACAACTTCCTTGATTGGTGGAGGGTCGTTAGCTAAACGGGTAAGATAGAGAAACTAATTCCTCATTAAAAGTATAATGTTTAATAATGTAACTAAATTTTTGTTATAAAATTCCCACTCTTAGTTACTTTAGGAAAAATGTGAAATGATTCTATTCCATGAAATTACACTTTGCACCCTGCCAAGTTGTTAGTGGAGCGTGCGTGGATAACCGACACACTAATATGGACTAGCAATGGTGGCAAAGGGTGGCTCGATCTTTGTCATAAATCAATGGAGCGTGTGTGGCTAACCTGCACATCGATTAGGTGATTTATAACATCGAGAGTACCAAGTACATTTGCATGGTTATTCACACCTTGTTTGTGATCCTTGGTATCCCAGTCACAAACTTGAAGGGCATATCAAGATTTAAATATGCCATTGAAAAGTTCAATGAATCTCAAAAGATCTAGGATTTTCAATTCATTTAAAACTTAAAACCTTTTTTCATTTTTGATGGTGGAAATTAGTGAATCGTCATTCACTTACCTTCAAACTATTTGCAGTTTGGATTACAGCATCCCTCTTCTAAATTGTAAGTAATATTGTTGGATCCTAGCCCTAATTTCTCATTTGGGTGTTTAATTGGGGATTCTTATCTAATCAAACTTTGTCTCTTTTTTATTTCAAATGTCTACTTCAAACAACAACACTTCTGGCTCGAACTCTTCCGGCTCATTCTCACTCATAAATTTGTGTGGGAGGGAGATTTTTGATGGGTCCAACTTCAATGAGTGGATCTGCAATATCCAAATGGTCACCTGTTACGAGGAAAAGGAGTATGTTCTCGACGAGGAGCTAAAAAAAAGTCAATGTCAACACTGCAACTCCTAAATAAATCGCTGCCTATGAGGCTCACGAGCGAGACGCTACGAAAGTTCATTGCATCATGCTCGCGACAATGACCGCTAAACTCATAAAGTCCTGCAAGGACTACTAACCCTATGAGATGCATCAAGATTTGATGGATAGGTACCATCAAAATGCGAGGATGGAAAGGTACGAGATCATCATTGTGGTGATCACTACCAAGATGAAGGATGGAGAGTCCATCATAGCCCACCTGCAGAAAATTTAGAGATATGTGGACTGTTTGCTGAAGTTAAATGTTAACTTCAATGAGGAGCTAGCCATAGATATCATTCTACACTCCTTACCTCCTGGTTACAAACAGTTTCGTATGACATACCACATGAACAAGGAGGAGGTCACTCTAAGAAAGCTTCAAGGCCTACTAAGGACTACTGAGAGTAGTCTGAAAAACAAATTTGTTGCATCAACTGCTGCTACCGCCCTCGTCTTGGAAATTGGGCAAGGGAAGGGTAAGAAGAGGAAGACTCCTTCTAAGAGCCACAATGGAAAGTCCCATGATGCTACCTTTTCAAGTGGAACCAAGGCTGGTCCTGCTGCACCCTCCTCCAACCCGAAGGATGCAGAGTGTTACTACTTCCACGAGAAAGGGCATAGGAAACAAAGTTGCCCGATGTACTTGCAAGATATAAAGGATGGGAAGATAAAGCCATCCATCGCAGGTATTTATACTATTCAATCTAATAATTCGTCACATGTTATGTCTTGGGTCCTCGATAGAGGATGTGGTTTTCCCATTTGTTCTGATTTGCAGGGTCTAAAAAGAAGTAGGGATATGGAGCATGGGAATATAAACTTGATCATGGCGAATAGGAAAGTGTCGTCTGTCACCAAGATTGGAGTTTACTCTTTAGTGCTTTGTAGTGGGTTAGGTTTAGATTTAAATAATTGTTGTTGCTCGTTAGAAATGACACGAAACATTATTTCTTTTCATAGTTTGTATAAACAAGGTTTTAGATTTTTGTTTGATAATGAAAGAGGTTCTATTAATGCTTTCTTTAATGGTTCTTTCTATTTTGAAGCATTTCCTTGTAATGGTATATATGAAACTGTGATGTTTGTAGACAACTTAGGAAATGATGTGTTGCATATCGATTCTTCCAATAGTTTGGACAAATCATGATTGTGGCATTGTCGTCTTGGACATGTCAACAAGAAGCACATAGCCCAACTCCAAAAGGATGGAGTGTTGGAGTCATTCAACCTTATGGAGAATGACGTGTGCGAATCTTGTTTGCTTGGAAAGATGGCCAAGTCACCCTTCATTGGTACTTGTGAAAGGGGTGAGGGTATATTCGATCTCATACATACCGATGTATATGGGCCTTTTAGATCCATCACAAGGGATGCGGTCCGCTTCTATGTGACTTTCACTGACGATTATAGCAGATATGGATATATCTACTTATTGAAGCACAACTCAGAAACCTTTGAAAAGTTCAAAGAGTTTAAGAAATAAGTGGAGAATCAGTTGGGCAGGAAAATTCAGATGCTCCAATCTGATCGAGGTGGTGAGTACCTTAGTCTTGAATTCCACGACTACCTCAAGAAATGCAGAATTATTTCGCAATTGACACCACCTAGGACACCATAGTTGAATGGTGTGGCTGAGAGGCGCAATCGAACCTTGTTGGATATGGTTTGTTCCATGATGAGTCGTGCTTCGTTTCCAATCTCAATTTGGGGGTATGCCTTAGAGACTTCCGCCCATATCCTTAATCTAGTCCATACTAAAAAGGTTGCCAAAACACCTCACAAGATTTGGACACGGAAAGCTCCCTCATTAGCACATATCAAGGTTTGGGGTTGCGAGACTTTCGTAAGATGAGAGACTCACGACAAGCTTGAACTCGAAGTGAGAGGTGTATTTTCATCGGCTACCCACAGAAGTCCTTTGGATATCTCTTCTATAGACCGAGTGACAATGTTGCCTTCGTTGCGAGGAGAGGGGTTTTACGAGAGCAAGAACTCATAAGCCAAGAGGACAGTGAGAAGCAAATTGATCTTGAAGAGCTTCAAGAATCAAGTGATGAAGGAACCTCTAACGCTGGCATTCAACTCGAGGAGGACAACCGATTGACAAATCCTTACCTCTTAGACGCTCCAGTAGAGTTAGTGTTCCACCTGTGTTATATGGTTTTCATATAACAAGTGAGGGTGATATGTTTATTAGTGATAGTGCACTAGTAAATTTGGATGAACCTAACAGCTACAAGGAAGCCATGGCAGGCCCGGAGTTTGCAAAGTAGAAAAAGGCTATGGACAGCAAGATTCAATCCATGTATGACAATCAAGTTTGGAACTTGGTTGATGATGTACTGGGTTGTAAGATGGTCAAGTGCAAATGGATCTTCAATAAGAAGACTGAAATGGATGGGAAAGTACACACTTATAAGGAGTGATTGGTTGTGAAGGGCTTTACTCAAACTCCTGGAGTTGACTATGATGAGACCTTCTCACCAGTAGCGAAGATAAAGTCTATAAGGGTTATGCTAGCCATAGCTGCGTTTCATGATTATGAAATTGTTGGGTTTTGGTATAATACAACATCCTATGGTGCACATACAACCCTAAATGCTTTGGATCTATGTTTTCTCTAATTATACATGCAATATTGTTTCCAAAGCATTAAGCCTACAACTAGCATGGAAATGACATAATCAACATAAGATTGAGTTATGGAGTTACCTCTTTGTTGTAGCTTGTAGAACTTCTTGAGTTTGGCCTTTAAGAACTTAGTGCCCCAAGTGTTGCACCTCAAATGGAATCACAACACACCTAGAAAAAAGAAGACTTTTGGAATCACTCTAGTACATCTAGTAGCCAATTTTGGAAGCTAAGGGGCTTCTTATATAGTGTGGCAGGATTAGGGTTACAACATGTAAACCCTAATGTGCATGACCTTCCATATTCCTTAGACTCCATGGTTTTAAACCTCCATGGATCATCCATGGGTTTAGCCCAACATAAAGAACTATGGATCATAAGCCCACTTTATACGTATGAATGATTTACACAATCAATCCCCATATATTAATTAGTCTCTTTTGATCACAAAATTAATTCTTGATCGATACTAATTAAATAATATGATTTCATATTAATATATTAGAACTTATAATATATTAACAAATCATAAATAATCTATTCTCAAAAGTCCATCCTATCAAATTGTCCTGGTGATACGCAACCCAAATGGACCATGCTACTCTCGGGTCAAGTACATACCAATTATAGTTATGGGCTTAGACACCTAATCCAACAGTCTCCCACTAGGATAATTCTAATAACTATTATTGCAAGTACGACTTAAAACCCGACTAGCAATAGTAGCTCTTAAAAGTCGTTGTCGAACTCTGACCTAGTCAATGATGCGTCCATTAGATAAGGGATCATATATTCCTCCATTCTAGATATCATATGGACTGAGACATGGATTATAATCATTCTCTTTGTCCATCTGTTGTTTCCTGATTTCCGATTTATGACGACTGACTAATTGAACAAATGAAATCAATCCAGGCTTGGCCAAGCACTTATGGGTGTCATCACTAAATCATCAAGGGGCCCATAGATATTGCTTTTATCCACATGGGGTAAAAGGAAAGGATAAACTTCGACCCAAATGCTCTCTTGTACTTACTCATCAAATTACACACAAAAATTTGTTTTATAACACCAAGTTACTGGTGCGTTTACATATGTCAATGTGAAACCGACTTGCAACTACAACTCATACGTCTTGGTTTCAAGAATATAAGATATTATCGTCTCACAATCACTGGTGATAAAATCCATGAAGTGATTCAAATGAGCGTGGGTTAAATGTAATACTCGAATCTTATTCTAAGAGTACTCATGAACATTGTAGCAAACCTATGTTATGACTAAAACACCTCTACAGACCCATTCATGATAGACTTGCCTCAATACCTACTTCCAAAGTATGATCGACTATGGATGGTTTAAATAACCTAGTTCTTTGGGAAGTCAAAATATGCAAAGTGAAACACAAGAATAATCGAATCCAATATGGTCTTAGAACTTATGAATATAAATAAAACACCTTTTATTTAATCACCATATTGATTACACATTATTCATTGTATAATGTTTCGATTTACCAACTCAATACTTGAATTAAAACAATACTTGTCCCATGCTCCAAGCATGCACACTATGTTTGTCTATGTTCCTTACTTTTTGAAATAGATCAATTGAACATAATTCCAATGATGCTCATTTCACACTTACATATCTTTATTGCAAGTCTAACAATTCCAAATTCTTTTCACTGCTAGAGAGTGTTAGATTCTAAACTATCATGCAATGATTCTTTTGTAATGTCTAGGTACCAAAAGTTACTGAGACTTGACCAACGATATTACAAAATATTCCTTTGGAGATTGTTACAAGACAATTCCATGGAAATGAAGTCTCAAATTCAAAGTACTTTCCTTCGAACATCCTTCTTGCATAAAAGTTTCTAACTTTCTCATCTATTATTCAACTCCCAATATGGAAACATTCCATATTTGCCACACGAAAACTCATTATTAATAGACTCTTGTCTATTCATAATAATGTCTATATGGTCCATCCATATACTTCTAACTATCCTTAAGCGACCAACCTTTGGCGAACCTTAGATTGTCCTTAACAGTTGTTTAACCACTTTAGTTATATCCAGTTCTATTCCTTTTTTCCCTCTTAATGACCTAGGCATTTGGAAAATTAGAACACGACAATATTATAGCATATGCAATCGATCCTATACCTGAAGCATATGGGACACGATTCATGATGTCTAACATTAAGACATGATACTTGATCAGTCTTTTGCTATAATATTTCTATTTGTCATGTCCTCATAATTCAAATTATGAAGAGGGATGTCGTAATCATAATCAAATTTTGAGAACGCAATTATCATTTCCATATATAGAATTTCCTTATGTTGAACCATTCCAACATAACATTCATATATACTTTACTAAATTTTATTAAAAACTCAATCTAAGCTTGTAGATTTTGAAATGAAGTATGAATTCGTCTCCCTTAATTATAGCAAAACAACTTTTCAAACCCTGCATTGTTGCAAATTGAAACTTTTGTTTTCTATAATTAACATTGCTAATTTGCAAAATTTTCTATAATAAGTATGCTCCTACTAGCATAATAATTATTATCTTACTAGCATAACACTTATGCTCCCACTATCTTTGACATGTACCCATAAATCAGCTAGACTTCTAGAAATCAATAGTTATTGACTTTCTTACCAAAGTTCAGATTTCCGATATGAGATGCTTTGATAAGACTTTATCTTTGCTTCTCAAACTTATACACCTTCCCTTAGATAGGTCACACGTGTATCTAAACAATTTAAGAACTTACAACAATAAGTCTCAAATCTTTATACCTTTGCCATTTCTCATAATTCGAACTGTGAAGAGGGATGCCGTAATCATAATCGAATTGGAGAATGCAAATAGCATAATTCTATCTCCTTAAAAATCTACTTAGTGAAAGTGTTTCATCACAATCATTTTCATGAACTGGAGAGAAACCTTATGACACTTAGATTTTATGGTGTATGTGTTCCTATCCATGTGAATTTGTCAAACTATAATCATAGGACAAGGTTAGTGACAAATCTAAACCCATATGGACTGAACTTGTTTAATCTTAATTTCTTGCCACCTGGCAGCTCAATGGCCTACCATTGCTTCCAGGTTGTTATGCAAACAATTGAGAACTCATAGAACTCACATGGATAGTCAACCAACTAGAATGGCATAGAAACAAGAATATTTCAACACGATAGGTTACAAATCTCAAGTCGTGTGCTAGTGTTTAACAATAGGTTTATTCTTGATTAGTTCTTGAAACTTGTCAAGATCTTTAAGACTCCCACTGACCTCTTGACATATAAGATTCACTTTGTCAAGGAACATTACTTGACAAACGATATTCAAGAGTTAGTGCAGATTCTAATCAAGACTAACACTTCACACCATTGGCCTTATTTGGTCATTGTTTTATCCAAAACATTACAACTTGCCAATTTCAAATGTACAAGAGTAAGAAACATTCTACTCTACATTTGACAAGTGTTATAGATTTTTGTTAAGATTATGTCACTCAAGTTACAATCTTGGAGTATGACTCTAAGACTTGTTCTTGGAAGGAAGTATGACTCATCTTCTTGATTTAACCATTTCAACAATTTACAATTCCTCTTCTTAGCCATACAAATTCACTAAGATATCCTTAGAGGATCAATTGTGATATGGTTTTCCATAATCATTAAGATGATCATAAAACACGATACTAAAGTACACTCCCATCCCTTCAGATTGGAGAAACTTTTATCTTTCTGCCTAATTTGATTCTTCTTATTCATTTTGCCGTACATTGAAACTTTTGAAATGTTTAGAATTATACTTAAACTTTTAAGCATAACCATATTTACTAAACTTTAGTAAATCATGATGAATAGTCTTATCGCTCTTTGTGGTGGACCTGACCAGCACACACCTAGTGTACCCAATCGAGTAGTCCTTCATTTGCCTCACATATACATATGAACAACGAATTAGTGTTAATTTCCCAAATATGAAGGTTCTCATTCATCACACAATACAAGTTGCATGATTCCAAGTTTATGTCCAACTAAAACTTGGGTGATCAGAATCTTTCCTTATTTGGCAAATTCTCGACACTACCACAAACGAACGAATCAAATCCATATTGCTAACAATAGAAACATACAAACATCAATTTTCACAAATGCCATTGCAAGGAGATACAATAAAATAAAACAAAATTTTATTTATTTATAAAACGCGGAAAACTTTTCCTTACAATGTAATTACACGTGAAAACTATGTTTCTAAACATTTCTAAGCAATCTATCGTAACTCTTAAGCAGTAGCTCAAGAATCTGATCATTGAACCATGCAATCGAAAGCCATTTCTTCGCGATCAGATTCAGCATGCTCTTACTCCTAAGCTTCCTCTCTTTTCTTCGATTCTACAAAACATCAAGATGTAATTGCATTACATCATGTATTAAGAATCTCCAAATATGAACTTAATAGAGTTTGACAGTGGATTTTCCTAAAGTAGAGTCAAAAATTTTGACTTTACCATCCTTGCGATCCTTCAGGTAAATATGGAAGCTTCGCAACCTGTTCCCCTTCACTTGGAAATAGAAACATACGGACTCTTTGGG
Source organism: Lactuca sativa (assembly GCF_002870075.4). Lineage (NCBI taxonomy): Eukaryota > Viridiplantae > Streptophyta > Magnoliopsida > Asterales > Asteraceae > Lactuca > Lactuca sativa. The sequence continues at coordinate 169,993,145 of NC_056626.2, read as the reverse complement.
AATGGTACACAGGACTATCTTAGACTTAGCCTTTCTCTTTACCATTTGGTCAAATGACTTGACCATGGCCGATCCCTTTCCACTGGGAAGAGAAAGCTTTTCTGGACTTCCAATGTTCCCATTGTCAACGTCTATGGAAGTTTGGGAAGTAGATCTTCCAATCAAATGTGCTTTACCAGTGCGCCAAATCATTGTTGATTCGGAAGCAACAAGCAAATATGTTAGATCAACAAGGGTGATGTCGTGATTTCCTATATAGTAGTCCTTAAGGGAACCCGCTTTATGACTTAGGAATTGATTGAAGAACCCAGTCAACAGCCAACTTCCTCGAGACTTCGACACCCAACTCTCCCAGCTTGTCAATATGTAATTTCATCTCAAGGACGTGAGCACATACAAACTTTCCTTCCTGCCAATAAGGCTTTGAGTGACCTAGAACTTGTGGGTTAGGGAGAATTATTGGAGGAGGTGGAGGAAGTGAAGTTCCACTAAAACATGAAGAAGGGATTAATCTTTCACCTTGATTTCCTTGTGGAAAATCATCTTTATAAAGAAATCTTTTTTCAAAAGATATGTGAAGACGATAGATGTCTGAACCAGACATCTACAATGGCAAAAATTTAAGTTTAGTTGATTTTAGTCCTTAATATAACACCCAACATGAAATATTAAGGCTAGGACCCAACATAATATTTTACAATTCGGAAGAGGGATACAGTATTCCAAATTGCAATATATTTGAAGGTAGGTAAATGACGATTTACCAATTTCCACCATGAAAAACGAAATTTATCATTAGGTTTTGAATGGATTGTAACTCATAGATCCTTTGAGATTCATTGAACAATTTAATGGCATGTTTAAATCTCCATTGTGCCCTTCAAGTTGGTGACTGGGATGCCGAGGATCACAAACAAGGTGTGAATAACCATGCAAATTATCTTGGTACACCCAATGTTACAACCACCTAATTAATGTGCAGGTTAACCACACACACTCCATTGACCTATGATTAACATCAAGCTACCCTTTGACACGTACTGTTCGTCCCAGATTAGTGTGTCGGTTAACCACACACGCTCCACTAACGACTTAACAAGGTGCAAAGTGCAATTTCATGGGTTAGCACCAAATTCACATTTTCCTAAGTAACTAAGATTGGGAATTTATAAGTTTTTAGATACTTAGTATTTCATTATACTTTTAATGAGAATTTAAATGTCCTCTCTACTAGAAAAACATCCTTTTATGACGTGCAATATGTGTCGTAAAACACTCGGACGACGTGCAAATGCGTGTCAAGAAAGGCCCTGTCATAACGAGAGACGACACGCTTTTGCGCGTCGTCTATAGACGACGCACATTCATGACACGCATTTACGACGCTCATTTACGACATGCAATGCATATCAAGGAAGGCCCTTTCATAAAGGAAGACGACACACTTTTGTGTGTCGTAACCTTATGATGCACGTTTAGGACACGCATTGTGTATCATTAAAGCCCCTGTCATAAATGAAGATGACACACATTTATGTGTCATAAACTATAGCAACCATTTACGATATACATTTACGATGTGTCTTCACGATACTCATTTACGCATCATACAAAAATATGGAAACAAATATATATATATATATATATATATATATATATATATATATATATATATATATATACCAAAACAATCAATTTCATCCAATAACATCATGTCGAAAAATTGTAATGCATTGGTATTAAGGGGATCTGATTGTACATTGTTATTAAGAGGTTTTCCCTAACTATATAACCTAATACTACATTGCTATTAAGAAACACCTTCTTGTTCTACTTCTTATTGTTATGCTTATGTTTCCACATGGTACATGTTTTCATCATCAACACATTAGTATTCAGAAAGGCTTCAAGAATCATCAATCTATGTTATAAAATACTAAAATTTAATACACATGTAGTAAAATACTTTTTCCAAGAATTCAAGCTTCAATACATCCCATGCATGTATAAAATATTAAAACAAGAAGCATGTAAGATTTTTCAGCTTTTTAGACACCTCTAATCCACTGTAAATGTAAATACACCCAAAATAAATATAAAAACACAGTTGATAATGGCATTTGAGTCTTTTAACTGAACAAAACTCTTTTAACTCTTTTAACTACTTGTAGACTTAAAAAGTATGGTTATTTGTTAACAAGAGCATTTGAGTCTTTTGGTTAGGTCCATACAAACTATGTCGACTGCAAGAGGTGGGTTGGTGGTCCACATTATCTAATGTAAATGTTCTCTTCATACACAAACATCCAACGTTGATATTAAAACAATTCAAGAATTAGACTTCACTTCCTATTTTGGCTTAAGATAAACACATGTACTGCTTAGAAACATTAAAGCCAAAATACACAAAGAATAAATTACCAGGTGCATCATTCCAATTATAGCCTGGCCTTTTAGGGATACGTTCTGAATGTTATACACAAGCTTTCTAAAGTAGCATTGATATAAACAAATAGTGTCACAGAATGAAGATTTGTTGAGTATCCAAACATATTGTTCAGTGGGACCTGAAACCCGAAATATAAACTTCAAAATGAGTAAAACATATAAATATATAAATTTTTTTTAAGTGTTAATGACTGAGGTGTAAGGTTTGTTTGATAATTGATATGATTTACTTACAAGGTGTAACATCCGGATTCCCAGGTATTATATTTTATTCTCTTATTTTTGAAAGTTGTGAGGAGACTCGCTGGACTCGGCGAGTTCATGAGTGGACTTGGCGAGTCCACGTTGTTTAATGAAACCCTAATTTCCAGGGTTTGAGACCTATTTAAAGGCCCTTAGGGCCGTCATTTGCGGCCACCAACCCCCAGAGAGAAACCCTAAGAGATCTAGAGCATTTGTGAGGAAGGAGAGGCCATTCTTGATCCTTTTGTAGGTGTTTTTGCAAGAAGGAAGTGACCAAGACAAGAGGAGGGTGAAGGAGGTGCAATTTTGGTGATTTTTGAGTTCATAGAGATTGTATTGAGGTATTTTTCTCGGACCTTCTTCAGTTTTGGTGTTGATTCTTAGTGTTAGGGTTTTCTAACCCTTTTAGAGGTTGATTAGGTGGAGCATTTGGTCCCTTCTCGAGTTTATGTCTTGGATCTGGACCCAAAGAGGTCCAGAGACCTTAATCCTTGGAGCTCTATGAGTCATTTTGGGAGCCATGAGCTTGGGATGTCATTTTTGAGGGCTAAATCACCAAGTTATACCATTTTGATGTTGTATGAGTGTCAAGGTCTGAACTTTACGTGATTATCATGCTTGGGAAGGCCAGATCTATGAATGTATGGAACAGATCTGACCTCAGGAGGCCTGTGGAGTTTGTGCACGGTAAATCACTCAGTGAGTGGACTTGTCGAGTTGGGGAATAACTCGGTGAGTCAGGGTGAGTCGGGGGGACTAGAGTTCAAGGCAGAACTCGCCAAGTTGTTCTTGAGACTCGGCGAGTTGAGTCGGGGTGGCCCGGCGATTCATGCTAGGTGGAACTCGTCGAGTCAGGGGAAGTATTCGACGTGCCAAGAGAGGGACTAAGAGAGTCAGTAGACACGTGTAAACACGCCGAGTCACCCTAGTGCACTCGACGAGTCGGGTCAAAGTTTAACTGTTGACTTTGTTGATTTTTAGGTTTGAGTATAGTCGCATTTATGAGAGTATTTACTTTATGTGATTAGGCGGAGGTAGATCACATTTCTACCGAGTCAGATACTTACCGAGACACTGAGGTGAGTCTTCTCACTATACGTTACCTAGAGTGTATATTGTGTGGACCAGAGTGTCTTATGTGTTATGTATAAGATTATGTGCTATGTGTTATATGTATGTTGTATGATGTTATAGACCGGACCGAAGGGTCCAACGATATAGACCGGGCCGGAGGGCCCAACGAGCTATGACCGGACCAGAGGGTCCAACGAGCTACAGGACTAGAGGGTCCCGCTGAGACACATCGACCGGAAGGTCGTATTATAGCCTCGATTGGCGTATGTGTTGTATGCGGTATTTTGGGGAACTCACTAAGCATTTGTGCTTACAGTTGTTGTGTTATGTGTTTCAGATACCAATGATGAGCGCGGGAAGGCGCCGACATGATTCGTACACAAACACACATTGGAGTTTATATATATTATGATCTTGGGGTTTTGTACTGATATAATGTTTTTTAAATGATTGTGAATGATTTTTATGGTTTTTCAAAGTGAAAAATTGTTCAAATTTTTACGGTGTTACAAGTTGATATCAGAGCCTTGGTTTGAGGGATTCGGATGCATCTTCGGGCGTATCTGAACTCAAACTGAGGATTTGAGGAAAATTTTGATAATGAAGTAAAATTTTTGAAAAGAGTAAAAACAGTTTTGAGACAAACAGAGCAGAGCCGTGTGTACGATCAGCCAGCGCCCGAACGGTGAATCCCTAAAAGTACCCTTACATTATGTGTTATGAGATATGTTATGTTACATTATGCACGCTAGAGTAGGCTAGGTATACATATTAGGACTAGAGTGGCTTGATTTGTGACGCCTTAGCCTAGGAGATTTCTGCTGCTGAGATGCTTTGAGAACGAGTAGATAGCAGTTAGGAGCTCATGAGAATAGAGTACTAGTAATCAAGATCCAAGGAGGAGGACTTAGAGTGAATGCTGATGCGGTGGGGTCAGTAGTATTGGGCCCGTACTACTGAAGACACCGGATCAGTGGGCATTCCAAGTAAGAATCTTTTGGACAACGGAGGATAAGTAGGGTTGCGTCATCGAGTATGAGTATGCTCGATTGAGTCTCTGATAATTTTTGTTGTATTTCAGAGACATCATGGTTGGGACTCAACACACACCTGAGAGAAGTGGTGTCAGCGACGAGGAGATCCGTCGATTGATTCACGAGGAGGTGGTTGCTGCTATCCGGGCTGAGATTCGTGAGATGTTTGGGGACATCAAGACCACTTTGATTGAGACTTTTGATGAGCGGTATGCAGTGCTGACTGAGGCTGCTGCAGCTGCAGCTACTGCTGCTGTTGCTGCTGCCATACCTCAGGGAGGTGACTCCTTGTTGTTCCGGGAGTTCAGCAACACGAAGCCACCAGAGTTCGGCGGGATGCAGGACCCGATTGCCGCTATGAGATGGATCTCTGACATCGAGGGATGTTTCTATACATGTTCTTGTCCACAGCACTTGAGGGTTCGGTTCGCCCTGAACTAGCTCCGCCAGGGAGCGAAGGATTGGTGGAAGTTCGTGACGGCGAACTTCACTTTAGCTGAGATCTCCGAGGTGACCTGGGAGAGGTTCACCGCTATGTTCAGAGAGGAGTATGTTCCCCTGGTGGAGAGGGAACAGTTGATTCAAGAGTTCTTGACCCTCAAGCAGGGTACTGATTCTGTGGCAGTGATAACCAGGAAGTTTCATGAGAGGGCGAAGTTTTGCTCTGAGCAGGTGTCTTCTGAGCAGGCTCGTATGAGCCGTTATCTGAGTGTTCTAAGGAGAGATATTCAGGAGTTCGTGGCGAACTCGACTTACCGGACATTTGCTGAGCTCCAGGAAAATGCCTGAAAGAGGGAGATTGAGTTGGAGACTCAGGCCAGGGAGGAGGTCGAGTCACAAAGGGCGGATCGGCAACCAGCTCAGTCTCAGTCGGCAGCCAAGCAGGCTAGACCTGCTGATTCGAGATCTGGGGGCGCGAAGGGCCGCACTTGTGGGAAGTGCGGTAAGAGTCACGAGGGGTGGTGTAGGGCTGGAGTATGCTACAAGTGTGGGAAGGAGGGGCATATCACAAGGGATTGCCCCAAGGGATTTTTGGAAGGCCGAGTGCCCTCAACTTCTTCAGGGGTTAGCGCAGGGATCTGCGCCTGCTGCTAGGGCTACCGAGGTTCAGCCGGTGAAGGCCGAGGCCCCGAAGGCTCGTGGGAGGGCATTTCAGTTGACTGCGGAGGAGGTCTGCACGGCGCCCGATGTTGTGGCTGGTATGTATTCTCTTTTCATCTTTTATTTGAGTTGAGTTTTTATGCTTATATGATGATATGCGTAGGTACTTTTCTTGTGAGTTCTGTGCCTGCTCTAGTTGTATTTGACTCGGGTGCGAGTCGGTCGTTCGTTTCCGTAGCTTTTAGTCAGCACATTAGTATCTGTCGAGAGGTGTTGGATCGACCTCTGCGAGTTTCTATAGCTGATGAGCGAGCAGTGTATGCTTCAGATGTGATTCGAGGATGTGTCCTTGAGATCACGGTGTGGAGTTCCCGATAGATCTAGTTCCGATCGCGATGGGGGACGTGTGTGTTATAGTGGGTATGGATTGGTTGAGCCGATATGGAGTTGTGATAGACTGCGAGCGTCAATTGGTGACGATTCGAGACCCTAGTGAGGGAGTTCTTACGGTGTACGGCGAGGGTACACGTACGGGGTCAGCATTTTGCTTGGCCGCCCGAGCAAGACAGAGTCTACAGCGGGCTGTAAGGGATTTGTGGCATATGTGATGGATGCGAGGGTTGATTTAGAGAGACTGAAGTCAGTTGATGAGGTCCCGATAGTGGGTATCAATTGGTTGAGCCGATATGGGGCTGTGATAGACTGCGAGCGTCAATTGGTGACAATTTGAGACCCTAGTGGGGGAGTTCTTACGGTGTACGGTGAGGGTACACGTACGAAGTCAGCATTTTGCTCGGCCGCCTGAGCGAGATAGAGTCTACAGCAGGGCTGTAAGGGATTTGTGGCATATGTGAAGGATGCAAAGGTTGACTCAGAGAGACCGAAGTCAGTTGATGAGGTCCCGATAGTGCGTCAGTTTCCGGATATGTTTCTAGAGGAGTTGTTGGGTGTGCCTCCGGAGGGGCAGGTAGAGTTCGGTATTGAATTGGTTCCGGGAGCTGCGCCTATCGCCAAGGCGCCTTATTGCCTTGCGCCTCCGGAGATGCAGGAGTTATCCTCGCAGCTCCAGGAGCTGCTGGGGAAGGGGTTTATCAGGCCGAGTAGTTCGCCATGGGGGCGCCTATTCTTTTTGTCAAGAAGAAGGATGGTTCGCACCGGATGTGCATTGATTATCGTGAGTTGAACAAGCTAACGGTCAAGAACCATTACCCATGGCCGAGGATCGATGATTTGTTCGATCAGTTGCAGGGAGCATCTTGGTTCTCCAATATCGATTTTAGGTCTGGGTATCATTAGGTGAGGGTGCGGGAGGAGGACGTCCAGAAGACAGCATTCCGGACTCGTTATGGGCATTACGAGTTCGTGGTGATGCCTTTCGGACTCACCAACGCACCGGAGGTGTTCATGGATCTCATGAACAGGGTGTGCAGACCGATGTTGGATCACTCAGTGATCGTGTTCATCGACGACATATTGGTGTATTCGAGATCCAGAGAGCAACATGAGGAGCATTTGAGGGAGATCCTCGGAGTTCTGAGATCGGAGAGGCTTTATGCCAAGTTCTCCAAATGTGAGTTCTGGCTACGAGAGGTTCAGTTTGTGGGGAATCTCGTTAACCAGAATGGGATATTGGTCGATCCGGCCAACCTGAATATGCGCCAGAGGAGGTGGTTGGACATGGTCAAGGATTATGATTGTGAGATCCTGTACCACCCGGGCAAGGCTAATGTTGTAGCCGATGCACTGATCCGTAGGGCGGAGGGTGCCCCAATACGAGATGTTTGTTTGAGATTTACAGTGATGACCCCGATGTTGGATGCTATTCGTGGGGCCCAGGCTGAGGCTGTGAGGCCAGAAAGCCAGAAGAGAGAGCGAGTTGTCGGGCTGGTATCGGAATTCGTTACCGATAGCCGGGGGCTTATGACATTTCAGGGTCGGATATGGGTACCGTCCATGGGCGGAACGCGTCCCATTTTGATGGAAGAGGCTCATCGATCGAAATTCTCGATCCATCCCGGGGCCACTAAGATGTATTTGGACCTGAAAAAGGAATATTGGTGGCCCTGCATGAAGAGGGATGTCACATGGTTTGTAGAGAGATGCTTAACCTGTCGTAGGGTGAAGGCCGAGCACCAGTGTCCACATGGTAAGCTGCAGCCATTAGAGATTCTTGAGTGGAAATGGGAACAGATTACCATGGATTTCATCACCAAATTGCCAAGGACCGCGAGGGGTGTCGATGCAATTTGGGTGATTATCATGGCATGAACTCGCCAAGTCCGAAGAACAGACTCGACGAGTAGGATGAGGGTTTCCCGTAAATCACTCAGTGAGTGGACTTGCCGACTTGGGGAATAACTCGGTGAGTCAGGGTGAGTCAGGGGGACTAGAGTTCAAGGCGGAACTCGCCGAGTTGTTCTTGAGACTCGACGAGTTGAGTCGGGGTGGCCCCGCGATTCATGCCAGGTGGAACTCGTCGAGTCAGGGGAAGTACTCGACGTGCCAAGAGAGGGACTAAGAAAGTCAGTGGACACGTGTAGACTCGCCGAGTCGCCCTAGTGCACTCGACGAGTCGGGTCAAAGTTTGACCGTTGACTTTGTTGACTTTTAGGGTTGAGTATAGTTGTATTTATGAGAGTATTTACTTTATGTGATTAGGCGGAGGCTAGATCACATTTCTACTGAGTCAGATACTTACCGAGACACCGAGGTGAGTCTTCTCACTATACGTTACCTAGAGTGGTATATTGTGTGGACCAGAGGGTCTTATGTGTTATGTATGAGATTATGTGCTATGTGTTATATGTATGTTGTATGATGTTATAGACCGGACCGAAGGGTCCAACGATACAGACCGGGCCGGAGGGCCCAACGAGCTATGACCGGTCCAGAGGGTCCAACGAGCTACGGGACTAGAGGGTCCCGCTGAGACACATCAACCGGAAGGTCGTATTATAGCCTCGAGTGGCGTATGTGTCGTATGCGGTATTTTGGGGAACTCACTAAGCATTTGTGCTTACAGTTGTTGTGTTATGTGTTTCAGGTACCAGTGATGAGCGCGGGAAGGCGCCGACATGATTCGTACACACACACACATTGGAGTTTATATATATTATGATCTTGGGGTTTTATACTGATACAATGTTGATACAATGTTTTTTAAATGATTGTCAATGATTTTTATGGTTTTTCAAATTGAAAATTTGTTCAAATTTTTACGATGTTACACAAGGGCACTGATAAAAGAATCATCTCCATCTTGGTGCTATATTGCTACCAAAAGGAAAATGACTTGTGTTTCTTGGAAGCATTAATGTTAGTTCTTTTACAACCAACGATTTGAAAACCAGACCGGACATCGAAATGTTTATCCTACTCATACGATCGTTCAACTGGTTCGACCGGTTGGACCGGTCCTAAAAACCGGAGAAAACTGGATATATATATATATATATATATATATATATATATATATATATATATATATATATATATATATATGTGTGTGTGTGTATGTGTGTGTGTGTGTGTGTGTTTGTGTTGTCTTGTGTGTGTATATATATTAAATATACATAGTGTGTGTATTTTACATTATGTAGTTGTGTAATATATTCTGAATAATATAGTCTAAATAATTAAATATATGTAATATGTATGTGCAGTGTAAAAATAAATAATGTAAATATGTATGGTTATTGTAAAAAAAAGGCAGTAGTAATGGAATATGGAAAAATTATAGTACTTATAAACAAATTAATCGAAACCAAAAAAAAAATATTCATGTGTTATAATTATATAAGATTGGGATGGCTTTTTTCACTTGTATTTTGATCCTGTATCAGTGAGATTGATGAAAATAGGAAGATTGTAGCTTAATAAAAATGTGGGGGTTCAGTAACTTTATCCCACATCGATGGTACATAAGAAACATAAAGCTTGATGTCCCTTATAAAGAGGGAACCCATGTGCTTCTTTTTGAAGTAATGATTTGCAATAAACCAGTTGTATAGGTGGTTGAACCAGGCCGGTTTAACCTCGGTTTACAAAAAACCGGCGGTTTTTTACGGATTGATATACCTACGGTTTTTGGAGTCGAAAAAACCGGTAATCAATATGTGGTTGAACCGGCTGGTCCGGTCTGGTTTTCAAAACAGTGTTTACAGCTATATGTTTACAGATTGTGAAAATAAAATATTTAGGTAAAAGCTTCACCTATGATAATTCAAATATTGTGCAGGCAACAAGAAAGAAAGCCTAGGAGCCTGTCAAAAACAAAATAATGCAATTTTTATACATAGACTGTTTATAAGTTATAATAATTTGTATTAAATGAAATGCACCTGTAGGAGCTCAATCTGGGCAATAGAATCCAATGAAGATGCAAGAGCTATTGATACTCTATTTGGATCCTTATCCTTTAAATATCAAAGAAGAGTCTGCAATCCCCCTGCAAGGCTAAAAACACCATTCACATATAACACTGGACTAAGTCATGATTCATTACAATATTCACAACATAAAAGTAAAAAAAATCAATGCATGTCACATGTCATAATTCACAACATAAAAGTAAAAAAAAATAAGGATACAGACCAACAAACCTGAAGTTCCATACGAACCCAAAGCTCTTATTCATTTCTAAAAAGTTTTGTAGCACAAATTCAACAGCATCCTTCACAATATCACCATCTCTAATGTCAACTAGTTGAATAAAACAAATTACTTCAACTAGTATTAGTAGTACCCTTCATATTCAGAGCCAACGTTTGGGAGCTTATCTCTACTGATTTGTGCAAGGTAACTCCTAAGGAAGAGTCCACGTATGGGGTGCTGGAACCCATGAGAAATTTAAACAAGGTCTTCAAGAATAGATTTAGCAGGAGCTTCTTTTGATTTTATGTGAACAGGCCCTACTGTACATATGAGATACCTATAAATCATAGAGATGAATTAGTGTAACCAATAAGAACGTAGGATTTAAATAACTTATAGTTGTATTGTCACTTATAGTCATAACTTATAGTTAGACTCAAACTAGACAGGTCAAAGCCATAATTCCATGCAATCACAACCATAAATTAAGTTTCCAAATAACACATAGGTGAGTGTTTTGCATTCAAACATGTTTAGTTTTTCAATCATGCCTAGAGTTGATTAAGGGTCTGGAAAGATGGAATCAAGTAGTACATACTATGGGGCTTTTTCAGGACCTGAAAAGTTCATATATGTTAATAAATTGATATTACACCTGAAAAGGTCTTTTTCAGCTCCAAGGGTTTGAAGGGTAGAAGAAAGGCAATTTGAAAGATTTGTGAGGCTTCCAGCATGAGATATCAAACGAGCTCCAACAACTACACCAATTAATCCAGCCAAATTTGGTGCTATGTCACTCATTTTAGAAACAAGATAGTCATAAAGCTTTTTCTTTTATTCAGCAAGGTTCATCACACGTTGTGCAAACATCTGCACATTAATCAAGTCTACTGGTGACAAATCTTGACCTGAAAAAGAAAATAGAATCAGATACTCTTTTTATTATTATAAGTTTAATTACAAATTAATCAAGTGTGTTGATTTTCAAACCAAAATTTTCATTTTAAAACCACATAATTCTCATAACATATCTCACAAAAATCCCATTTATTTAATTTACAAAACACAACTCCATAATTGTTCGATTGATAATCCAGGATCGTAAAAACATAACTTTTTCTCTTGTGTGTACAATCGAACCGACACCTTCCCGCAATCCTGAGAAGAACCTGAAACACATATTACATAACACGGTAAGCACGAAGCTTAGTAGTGAGTTCCCCAAAATACCACACATATATCATTAGCCTCTCATGGCTAAACACAAATAAGCCCCTCCGGTCAATGTGTCTCATGGGAGCCTCTGGTCCCAAAACTCAGTAAGCTCAGAATAATACACAACATAAATCACAAAGACATAATGTAGGATATCACAATACTCAATATAAGCACATAAGACACTTCGGTCACACAAAGGTTACCACAATAGGTAAGTATAGTGAGAAGAGTCACCTCAGATGATGAACATCCCTTATAAACGTTCCTGCTACGCACCGTCCACTAACTCTGTGCCAAACCCACAATTAACCCAATTAGGAACTAAGTCCAAACTCTCACTCATCAGGTCTAAAGGTAGTCCACTAACCAGCTGATCAATAACCTAAAACCCATTGGGCCCACCAAGGCCCAATAATAAATGGGCTCTCCTGAGGCCCAACTCTCAAATCTAAATGGCAAGCCCAACTCAAGGGCCCAAAGCACTTATATATATTCCTCTAGTCCAAAACTGTATTGCAAAAATCCCAAACTCCAGGCCCAACACTCAAGGCCCAAAATGAGACTTAGCCGAAAAGTCCACAGTGAGGTTACGCGAGGTGTACCTCCTTTGGTACGCTCAGCATACTCACGAATCCAGATTGGTCATCGGACACTGCGGCACTACGTGGGGCATACATGAATTACGCTCATCGTACTCCCTATATTCACTCTTTCTATTCATTTGGTCTTAATCAGCTAAAACATTAACTTAAATCCCAGATCTAGAGTCCCTAATGGCTCTTACTCCATAAAGTCAGTGACTTTAAGCATTTGCATGGATGATAAAGTCCCAAACCCAAATACACTCACTCTTTACTCCTAAAAATGCTCATATCTGATGCATGGAGAGATCTTGACAACCAAGATCTCATTTTTATGACTCCAAACGAATAAAAGCATCTATAAGGACAGATATTATAATCCGGAGTTCATCAAACTCATAAATTTCCAAGGTTGGGAAATAAAACACCAAAAATGGACTCAAAACAAGAACTAGCACAACAATGAGCAAGTTTCGAACTTGATACCTCTAGAAGATGCACCAACAAGTGTACAACTCAGATCCAAAAGCTAGATGCTCAAGCTATTCTCTTTCAAGGCTCCTTCTTCTTCAAAGGACAAACATAACAAGTCATCACCCCACTAGATCCACATAAGAAAGCCACCGAGATTCAAACTTTATGCTTCCTGGAGCTAGATCATTATGATTAGGGCATGGGTCCACAAGCTCCAAGCCAAGAAATGCTTCCTCAAGGAACTCCTTCTTCCACAATAAGCAGCAAAAACTTCACTAAATCACCAAAAATCTCAAGAATCACTCCAATGGAGGCTTAGGGTCGATTTCAAGGGTTTAGAGGGATGGAGGCTGAAGATATTATGGTAAGGTTATGAGATAAGGAGCTTAAATATGGTCCAAGACCCTAAAATAGGGTTCAGGTCTGATTGGCGTATGCCTTGCGTACATACGGTATGCCCATCGTACTCCGAAGAACATTCGAGACCATCCTATTCAATACGTCGAGCGTACTGCCTTCTTCACTAGTATGCCCCGCGTACGCTTTATGTACGCCCTGCGTACTCGGTTAACCCTGAAACCACGAAACTTCCGAAGGCCATAACTTCTTCGTTATAAATTCGTTTCCGACGATCCTTATATCCACGAAAAGCTAGAGAGAAGCCCCACACTTCTATCAACTTTATTCCTCTTGAAGCCCGTGGGCTCTAAAGCACAAAACGAACTCTTTTATCACACAACCTACCTTAACCACATCCCAAAAGGTATAAACCTTTATCCTTCATAGCCTCAAAACCTTCTCATACTCGGATTAAGGCCCACGGGCCTTAAATCACAAAAAAATCTAGAACAGGATGTTACAATTCTCCCCCACTTAAATTAGATTTTTCCCTCGAAATCATTCTTTATCTTCGCATAGATCGAAACAATAACCCGAGAAGCACAATCGGAAAATTTCTTGACATTCAACGATCCCTCTCTCAAGACATCCAAAATCAAATAGAAATTCCCAACCCGTAGAAGGACAGACCCCTTTTCCGTGGAAGTACCTGCTCTAAATCTCCAGAACTGGAAACTATAGTGGTCTGTCTCCCCGACAGACCGCCCATGCAGAATATCACCCTGATAATCGCTTATCGAATAACAGACTTGGGTAAAACACTTCCAACTCTGAGTAGTAGGTCAGCTCCCGACCCAATGGTTGAACCTCCAAGGGCTACCCCTTGCACACCCAAATGAATGAATTTACAACCCTCCTTTTCACAATAGTCATCTCAGCCCATCATATGGCACACAAAGTCATGAAGTTCGCTTTACCTCAAGCAAATACTTCAACCCATCAGATTTCGCCTCACCTCCGGCCTCTGTTGTCTACCACTTACTAGTTCCACATGTCTCGTGGTCCTTCCCAACCAACGAACCGACCCACTTGGGTCTAAAAACATCATATAGAGACCATTACCACCCATAATGAGATCCATATGAAAATCGGGAATCTCATCCTGCCTACCTAATGCTCAAAAAGAGCCAAACTTGAACTCGACAGTCCGGTTCAACAGCAGAATTGGAACCACTCATATCCAATCTGATACTCAACTCAAAACCCGAGATCCGCAAATTTTCGTATACATTACTTCTCCAATTCCCTTTCGATGGTGCACGTAAAACCCTAAATGCTTTGGATCTATGTTTTCTCTAATTATACATGCAATATTGTTTCCAAAGCATTAAGCCTACAACTAGCATGGCAATTACATAATCAATATAGGATTGAGTTATGGAGTTACCTCTTTATTGTAGCTTGTATACCTTCTTGAGTTTGGCCTTTAAGAACTTAGTGCCCCAAGTTTTGCACCTCAAATGGAATCAAAATGCACGTAGAACAAAGGAGACTTTTGAGAGAGTGTTTTTTCCACCAAAATTGGCTCAATGTTCTCCAAGAACACTTATGTCTCTAGTACATCTAGTAGCCTATTTTGGATGCTAAGGGGCCTCTTATATAGTGTGGCAAGATTAGGGTTACACCATGAAAACCCTAATGTGCATGACCTTCCATATTACTTAGGCTGCATGAGTTTAAACCTCCATGGATCATCCATGGGTTATCACATGGGTTTAGCCCTACATAAAGAACTATGGATCATCAGCCCACTTTATAAGTATGAATGATTTACACAATCAATCCCCATATATTTAATTAGTCTCTTTTGATCACATAATTAATTCTTGATCAATACTAATTAAATAATATGATTTCATATTAATATATTAGAACTTATAATATATTAACAAATCATAAATAACCTCTTCTCAAAAGTCCATCCTATCAAATTGTCCTGGTGATATGCAACCCAAATGGACCATGCTACTCTCAGGTCAAGTACATATCAATTGTAGTTATGGGCTTAGACACCTAATCCAACAGAAATACGGCAAATGGATGTCAAAACCGCTTTCCTTAATGGGAAGTTGGCTAAAGACGTTTACATGAGTCAACCAAAGAGTTTTGTCAATGCAAAACACCCTAATAGAGTGTGTAAGCTTGAGAAATCCATATATGGATTGAAACAAGCGTCTCGCAGATAGAATCTTTGTTTCGATGAGAAAGTCAAAGAGCTTAGCTTCTTGAGAAGCGAGGATGAGTCCTATATATATGTCAAATCCAGTGGGAGTATAGTTAGCTTTCTTGTTTTGTATGTCGATGACATTATGCTCATAGGAAACGACGTCCCAACCCTGCAGGAAGTTAAGTCCTGGCTTGGGAAATGCTTTGCTATGAAGGACCTCGGAGAAGCTGCTTATATTCTTAGGATAAGGATAGTGAGAAACAGGGGTAAAAGACTAATAGGACTTAGTCAAATTACTTACTTGGATAAGGTACTGAAGCGTTTTAGTATCGAAAATTCCAAGAAAGGGAAGTTACCAATCCAAAGCAATACCAAGTTGAGTAAGACTCTAAGCCCGAGTACCGAAGCCGAGATAGCAGAGATGAGTCGAGTACCTTATGCTTCCGCAGTTGGATCAATCATGTATGTTATGACTTGTACTCGCCCTGATGTGGCCTAAATTTTGAGCATGGTCAGCAGATATCAAGGGAACCCCGATAGAGCACATTGGACCGTAGTAAAGAATATTCTGAAGTACCTTTAGAGGACTATGGAATGATTTCTTATCCTCGGTCGGAGTGATGACTTGAGAGTGTGAAGGTATAGTGAAGCTAGTTTTCAGACTGACTGGGATAATTTCCGCTCTCAGTCGGGTTGGGTCTTTACCCTGAATGGAGGAGCAGTGACTTGGAAAAGTTCCAAGCAGGAGACCTAGATGATTCAACGTGCGAATCAGAGTACATAGCAGCGAGAGAAGTGTCAAAGGAGGCAATATGGTTGAAGAACTTCATCGGAGACCTTGGAGTTGTGCCAGCCATAAAGGAGCCTATGGAGATTTTCTGAGATAACGAAGGTGCGGTTGCAATAACCAAGGAATGGAGGGATCATGGAAGATCAAGGAATATCGATAGGAAATATCATTTCATTAGACATCGGGTAGAAGAGGGACTCCTTGTAGTGAAGAGGTTATCGTCATAGGATAACCCAACAGATCCCCTTACGAAAGGACTGAGTAGGGTTAAGCATTTGCAGCACGCCAGGAGCATTGGGCTGAAGGACGATATTAGTTTTAGTGATTAGATAGCCATAGAAACTTGTAATAGATAAATTGTAATTGACATTTTGATGATTAAATAAAGGAGTATTATTTATAAGTAATGTTACTGTCTTATGTCAATTATTTACTATTGTTTCACGTTGCATGTTTTGATTTCCTAAATAATATGATTATTTAAATTATCCACAGTCGATCATACTTTGCAAGTAGGTATGAAAGAAGACTGTCATGAATTGGCTTGTAGATTGTCTAAGTTTTTATACATAGCAAAGGTTTGCTGCAACGTTCATGAGTGCTCTTGAAGTAAGATTTGAGTATTGGTTTAAACCCGTGCTCACATGAATCACATCATGGAATTAATCACGAGTGATTTTGAGACAATAATATCATATAGTCTTTAAACCTAGATATATGGTTTATTGTTTTCAAGTTTGTTGTGCATTGATAATGTGTAAACGCATCAGTAACTTGATGTTATAAAACACATTTTTGGGTATGATTTGACGAGTAAATAGTAAAAGCATATAAGTCGAAGTTTGTATATTCATTTTATCCTACGAGGGTAAAAGCGATATCTTGGGCCCGTCGAAGATTTGGTTTCACTTATGTATTGGGCCCGGTCAGGACTGAATTTTTGTGTTCAATTAAGTTCTATGTCATACGAATCAGAGATCAAGAAACAAACCACTAGACAATAAGTATGACTATGTTCCATGTGATTGTCCACACGATATCTTGAGAACAGAGGATTATACAATCCCTTATCTAAAGGATATGTCGGATTTCGACAGCGGATTTTGAGATCTACGGCTGCTAATTGGATTTTGAAGTTGTACTTGCATCTATAGTTATTAAACTTATCCAAGTAGGAGACTGTTGGATTAGGTGTCTAAGCCCAGAACTATATTTGGTATGTACTTGACCCGGTTTGTAACGACCCAATTTTCAAGTCCAAAAATTTCATTTTTTTAATTAAACACTTTGCAAAACATTAGTAAATAAATGACATCTGATCATATCATTTCTTAAAACATATTTCGTGTCTGAAAACCAAAACATGAAATCAACCATAGTGTCAGAGTACAAATACCAGAATAATCTCATAATGCGGAAAACAAAAGGTGTGTATGATGTGCCGCTACCGCGCCAGCTCCTTCCCATTTGCGGAAGAGGTACCTGAAACCAAAACTATAAACTGTAAGCACGAAGCTTAGTGAGTTCCCCCATTGTACCACATACCATACAATCACATAACATACATTATGCCAAGCAAATCTGGGGTGCCCGACCTACCCGGTACGGCTATTACGGGGTGCCGACCTACCCATGCGGCCATTCTGGGATGCCGTCCTACCCGTGTCAAGCCATTCTGGGGTGCTGACCTATCCTTCGGTCCTAACAACCAAACTTGGGGACTATTCCCCTCCTACTACCGCTATCTCATATAACATATCAAGCCAACATATAAACATATAATCACGTACTGTCAGACATATCTGGGGTGCCTGGCCTAGCCTTCAGACCTAACAACCGAACTCTACCACTATCGTATATCATACCACTATACAACCTATCAGGTAGTATCAAACCTAGATGATATCACAAAGACCATCATCTAACATACAACTCCTACTGGTGGGCCGGCATTGTGGTCGTAGGCCCACCACTACTGGAAGGTAACTCACCTCGTAACAGCTGCTGATCTATGTGGGGATCCTCTATCTGTTGCCACTACTGCTCCGGAAATCCTCCGACTATAATTCCCACAAAACACTTAGTTAGAACTGGTATCTACTCTTAGGGTAAAACGACCATTCTACCCCAGACCAAGTCAAAGTCAAAGTCAAAGTCAACTACTAGTTGACCTGACTCGCCAAGTTGGCTCGCCAACTCGCCAAGTCCCTATCCTTCCATATGTCCTTATACTCGTCCCTACTCGTCGAGTTAGGCGATGACTCGACGAGTTTTCCTTCTAAATGAACATCGACTGAATCTTCATCTGACTCATCGAGTTGTATGAACAACTCGTCGAGTCCATCTTAACTGATAAACAGGTCCTGTCCATGACTCGCCGAGTTGTATGAACAACTCGCCGAGTTCATCTTCATCCATAAGAAGATTTCCTTGGACACGCCGAGTCTGCTCATGCACTAGTCGAGTCCCATGAACATCCCAAACAATGGCTTAGTCCAGAACATTGGGTCACCCTTTCTGACCTTCTATAGCCCTTCTAACACCCAACTAAGTTCTTTAGACCCTTAACAAAAATAGGACTTTATGCCTCGGACTCGCAGAGTCCCAGAACGGACTCGCCAAGTCCAATCTTGACCAATCCATGCAGTCGATTTAAATGAGATTTACCACACCAAAACTATAGATCTGGCCTCCTAGTGTCCACTTTATGCATAAAGTTCCAAACTTGATGCACATGCATGGGGTTTTTAGCTCAAAACTCCATATAAATTGTCCTATAATGAGCATGGGGCTCTCATGGCCCTAAAGTTGGCACCTTTATGCCATGAGACCCCTCTTATGGTCCTGATCTGAAGTCAAAGTCCTCATAACACCCCTTAGTCCAAAAATGGCTTGAAAAGCCCCAAATGCACCCAAGATCCATATTCTAAAGATGAACAATCCAATGAAAGACCAAAGCAGGGGCATTTTTACCTTGATTAAGCTGAAGATGGAATGAGATTTCTGGATCTACAAGCCCCAAGTCGAATACTCCACTTCTCTTCTTCCCTCCAAGCTTCACAAGTTCACAAAAGCACCAAAATGGCCTTAACACACACACAAACGGCTAGGGTTTCGTTATGCAGCTCTGGGAGAGTGTTAGGGACAAGGGAGGCCAAGTTAATGAGTTTATATAGGGTGCAATCCCTCATATTAGGGTTTTTTCCAGACAGCACGAACTCGTCGAGTCCGGTCCCTGACTCGCCGAGTCCATCACTTTAGTCCCGCGCCTAATCCCACTTCTACTCGGCGAGTTGGTCCTTCAATGTGCCATCCCCAAAATCTTGGCCAGAAAAGACCGATAACATTACAAGTCATTCAACAAATATATACATATACAGACTTGTCAACAAAACAACTTGATGATTCTCCCAACTTAAGCTCTTGCGCCACTTCCTGTAATACAAATAAACTGAGTGGGTCAGGCTTGGGAGCCTGGTGAGCATATAGGTTTTCAACCCACAATAATTATATTTAATTTCAACAATTCACAATAAACCCGATTACCCATTCTCGTTATCCTCACTTTACGTCCCTAAAATAACATCTATCATAAGGAACCCAATTCAGGATTTTCATCGGGACGGACATTACTGTAGAGGGGCTTCCTCAACAATAAGTGCCCTAAAGGCAACCATGTGGGGGATAGAGTACACCGGTGAACACGTCGTTCACAAAACCTACAGGTAATGAGCCTACTAGTGTTCCACAGGACAGTCTAGAATAGTCCGTGGTCGTCATCCATACTCTGCTGAATGACTAGAATAACATTAATAACACCGAGGCCTCTCATCTGTTTATTTCACACCAATTATCTACCCATGTTCTACCCAACATATTAGTAGATAAAAATATACATTTTTATACATTGTTTAAAAACCTGTATAGTATGCTTTAATCAATACATATTCCACATAACAGATGAGGCATACACACATAACACATATTTCATAGAGAATATATCAGATCTAAAAGATAGAAGAGAGTGAACATACATTCACACATATAACAGCAAAATATTACACATAGCACGTATTTTATATATGATACTTCATAATATTGCGTTGGAATGAAAATGACTACACACTCACATCCCGTATTCTTAAATACGTTTAACGATTACTTGTTTAATATCGCGTATTGAAAAGGGACTATACACTCACTTGATCGGAAGACGATCGGGCAGCACTACGGCTTGCAGAAGTAGTAATCCTCAGCAGATCTGGAAGATCTCTACAAAAATCGAACTTCTCGCGGGCAGAGCTTCGGCTCGGGAATCGCACTTCTCGGGATCTTCGGGATCTCGGGACTTGCTTCGGGGCTCGAGAATATTTACGGGGCTTCGGGGTACAAACGGCACGCAAAACGAGGCAAAGGCTAGAGAGAGAAGGAAGAAATTTGCAAAAGAACTAAGGCTGCCTCGGATCCTATTTATAGAGGCTGGACCTCGGGGTTACGCGGGGCGTACGCCTCGGACCGTCATGGCTTACGTATCGTAAGTACTCGAGTGCGAATGTCGTCATGCCTCGGTGTACGTGGGGCGTACTTCGGATGAGTCCGATGACTCGTCTTCGGATAATATCGGAGGTTTAATTAAAAATAAATATTAAATATTTAATAAACTTCAAAAATTCATATCTCCTTCATACGAACTTCGTTTTCGACGTTCTTTATATACACGCGAAGGTGAGACTACGCTCTACAACTTTCGTTTAGACTTCGTCGGCTAATTTTGAATTTATTTTTATTAATTATTTATAGGAGGCCGGGACAGAAAAACTTCGTTATAAATTCATAACCTCTTCGTCTGACGTCCGTTATCGCCTATCTTTTCATCGTTTCGCTACTAACAACGAGATCTTCGAATCTCGTTTAGATTGTTTCGGCTAAAAACCGCTCGATCTCAAATCGAGTATTTGGGCTGCATACTGCCCAGTCGAAACTTCAGAAAATCATAACTTCCTCATACAAAGTCAGATTTGGGCGTTCTATATATATTCGGAAACCTCGTTTCGGCCACTACAACTTTATGGAAAGATATCGGGCATATCTAATACTTTAATTTTGACGCTTATTTTATTCTTAATTCATTAAATTATAATAATTAAGAAAATAAACACATAAATCACATAATTCACAAATAATACATTTTTATTATTTCAAATTGGGTTACAAAGGTTAACCTAGAATATTACATTGCTAAAAATGGCAAGCCCAGAAACACGGGCGTTACAATTCTCTCCACCTTAGAATGATTCCGTCCCCGGAATCACACATCAACAAACAACTGCGGGTAGCGAATCATCATGTCACTCTCCGTTTCCCAGGTGAGATTCGGCTCATTCGTGTGTTCCCAACGGACAAGCACTAACTCAACCATCTTACGTCACAATTTCTTAGTCTTTCGGTCAACGATTGCCACTGGTTCTTCAATCAACCTTTTGTTCTCATCGATCCTCAACTCCGAAAGTGGAATTATGTCGGGAACTTCTCCCGTGAACTTCCTCAAGTAACACACATGAAAAGTGTTATGAATTCCATTCAGTTCTTCTGGTAGTTCGAGCTTGTAAGCTTGGTTCCTAATTCTTTGAAGAACTTTAAACGGTCCAATAAACCTTGGACTCGATTTTCCCCTTTTACCAAATCTTATAAGTCCCTTCCACGGCGAGACTTTAAGCAAAACCGAATCTCCAACTTCAAAAGTCATTGGTCTTCGCTTTTTGTCAGCATAGCTCTTTTGACGGTCCTGACCTGCTAACATTCTTTCCCTAATTATTTTCAACTTTTCAGCAGTTTGATGGACTATCTCCGGTCCCATAAACTGCTTTTTCCCCAGCCTCAAGCCAACAAGACGGCGTACGACACTTCTGTCCATACAATGCTTGATAAGGTGTCATCTTAATGCTCGAGTGAAAATTATTATTATAGGAAAATTCTACCAAAGGTAAATGTTCATCCCAATTACCTAGGAATTCCAAGGTACACGCTCTCAGCATATCTTCAAGTGTTTGTATCGTCCGCTCGCTCTGACCATCAGTCTGCGGATGGTAAGCTGTACTTAAACACAACTTAGTACCCAATTCCTCTTGTAGACTTTTCCAAAATCGTGAGGTGAAACGGCTATCACGATCCGACACAATTATTAACGGAACAACGTGAAGCCTCACAATTTCCTTCACGTAAGAATTCGCAAGCTTTTCCATAGACCATTTCTCGTTGGCTGCTATGAAATACGCACTCTTAGTGAATCGATCAACGACCACCCAAATCATGTCGTGACCACTCTTTGTTCTGGGTAGTTTAGTGAAAAAATCCATAGCAATGTCTTCCCACTTACCCATAGGCACAGGTAATGGTTCTAAACTCCCGTATGGTTTCTGATGTTGTGCCTTGACTCTTGCACAAGTCACACACTTGGCCACATACTTCGCGATGTCGAGCTTCATCGTCGGCCACCAATAATAGGGTTTCAGGTCCCTATACATTTTTGTGCTACCGGGATGAATCGAGTACATGGTTTTGTGAGCTTCTTCCATCAGAAGATCTCTGACTCCTCCTGTCTTAGGTATCCAAATCCGATCTTGGAACACCTTCAGTCCGTGATCGTTTACACCGAACACCAACGTTTTGCCCAAACGTTCCTCCTTTCGGTCATTCTTCTCAGAAGATTCGCTTTGATCTTTCTTTATACTTTCCAAAATAGTCGAGACAACTTCAATTCTCAACGCTCTTGGCCTTCTCCTTTCAAGATTGACTTTCCGACTGAGAGCATCAGCAACAACATTGGCTTTACCGGGGTGGTAAAGTATCTCACAGTCGTAGTCTTTAAGTAATTCCAGCCAGCATCGTTGTCTCATATTCAATTCTTTCTGACCAAAGAGATATTGGAGACTCTTATGATCAGTAAAAAGTTTGCACTTCGTGCCATAGAGGTAATGCCTCCATATTTTCAGTGCGAAAACTACCGCTGCCAACTCCAAATCATGAGTCGGGTAGTTCTTTTCGTGCTCTTTCAGCTGTCGAGACGCATATGCGATCACCTTATCCCTTTGGGTCAAAACGCAACCCAATCCAACCCCATACGCATCGCTATAAACAACGAAGTCTTCAACCCCATCGGGTAGAGAAAGTATCGGTGTCTCGCATAGTTTCTTCTTTAGTCTCTCGAATGCTTCTTTATGCTTGTCACTCTAAGCATAAGTAGCTCCTTTGTGGGTCAAAGCTGTTAATGGACTAGCGATTGAAGAAAAGCCTTGGATAAACCTTCGGTAATATCCGACTAATCCCAAAAAGCTTCGGATCTCCGTGGGATTCTTCGGTTGTTCCCACTTCATCACCGCTTCGATCTTTGTTGGATCAACCATTATACCTTCTTGGTTGACCACGTGACCCAAGAATTGGACTTCACGAATCCAAAAATCACATTTGGAGAACTTCGCATACAGCTTCTCCTTCTTCAAGACTTCCAACACTTTTCGCAAGTGTCTGCCATGCTCTTCTTGGCTTTTTGAATAAATCAGAATGTCATCTATGAACACTATCATAAATTTATCAAGGAACGGATTACAAACTCTGTTCATTAAATCCATGAATGTTGCTGGAGCATTGGTTAGTCCAAACGACATAACCAAAAACTTGTAGTGTCCATATCGCGTTCTAAATGCAGTCTTCTCTATATCCTGCTCTCTTACTTTCAGCTGATGATATCCTGACCTCAAGTCGATCTTTGAAAAATAACTCGAACCTTGTAGTTGATCGAATAGGTCATCAATCCTTGGCAACGGATATCTATTCTTTATTGTTGCCTTATTCAGCTCTCGGTAATCAATGCACATCCTCATGCTTCCATCTTTCTTCTTTACGAATAACACCGGAGCTCCCCAGGGTGATGAACTAGGTCTTATGAAACCTTTGTCCAATAACTCCTGAAGTTGCATCATTAGCTCCTTCATCTCCGTCGGTGCTAATCGATAAGGTTCTTTTGCAATTGGCGTTGTTCCGGGAAACAAGTCGATACGAAATTCTACTTGCCGATCGGGTGGTAATCCAGGAAGATCTTCTGGAAATACTTCCGGATAATCACACACAACAGGAATATTCTGCATCACCTTCTTTTCCTTCTTAGCATCGATCATGAATGCTAAGTATGATGTACACCCCTTGGTCAAACATTTTCTGGCTTTCATTAGAGAAATGATTCCAGAATTTACTCTGCGTTTATCTCCGTACACCATAAATGATTCCTTCCCAGGCGGATTCACTTTCACTATTTTCTTCTTGCATAAAATTTCGGCATCATTGGCGCTAAGCCAATCCATTCCCAAAACGATGTCGAAACCGTTAAGTTTGATAGGCAATAATTCCTCGTGGAACTTATTCCCATTCAGATCAATTAAGATGTTTTTCATACGATGGCTAACAGGTACAAACTTGCCACTAGCAACTTCGACTAATAAGGCATTATCTAGTCTATCAACAGGCAAAGCTAGTTTTCTACCAAATTCATGCGATATAAAGGAGTAGTTGGCTCCAAAATCAAATAAAATTTGGGCAGGCAATTTGTTAACGAGAAAGGTACCTGAAGCGACATCGGCTTCATCTTTAGCAGCTTCCAGTGTCATCTGGAATGCTCTCGCCTTTGGCTTTGGCGGAATGTTGGGTCTTGCTGCTTCCTTCTTTTTCGGACAATCCCTTGAGATGTGCCCCTCCTCACCACAACCATAACAAACATTCTTGGTAAATGTATAGTCATTGGCATAATGCCCTGGCTTTCCACATTTGAAGCATGTGGTTTCCCCGCCACACTTCCCATGATGCTTCTTCTTGCACTTGTCGCACCATTTCGCCTCTACCTTTCCTCCACTTCCCTTCGAACTAGACTTCAAGAATTTACTTTTCTTGCTGGACCCTGAAAATCCATCGATTTTCCTTTTCTCGCCAACCTCTGACCTTTCCAGACCTTTTTCCCTGATCTAGGTCTCAACATTTCTAGCAGCCTAGATGGCGGCTTTCAATGTGGTTGCTTGCTTAACCATTGGACCATAGTCCGCTGGTAGTCCAAGGGCAAACTTATTGACCTTAGAGAGTTCTGTAGGCACCAAATATGGGATAAACTTCATCTTTTCTGTGCAACTTGCAGCGTATTTAGTAACGCTCAATTTCCCTTTCTTCAAATTCTGAAACTCATTACTGATTTCCAGAAGGTCCTGCTCGGAGCAGTATTGCAGTTTTAGTTGTTCCACAAAGTCTTCCCAAGACATTTTGCTTGCTTCTCCCTTGGGCATAGAGTCAGCTAACAGCTTCCACCAACTCAACACGCCAGATTTTAGCAGAGGGATCGCAAGAGCGGTCTTCTGCCTGTTGCTGCATTCGCAACTTTCAAACATAGTCTCCATTTCGGAGACCCAGTCCATAACTTGCACCGGCGTCGGGCTTCCGGATAGACATGGTGGTTTGGACGCCATGAAATCCTTGTACTTATACCCACACCAATCATTTCCTCCATCCTGGTTATTGCGCCTAACCACGGGTGGGTTGTCTTGACCAATGATCCTACTAAAGTTTTCTCCTTCAGACTGCCCTCCATTCTCCTCGGGCTCTTCCACTTGAATTGACGGTTCTTCACGATTCTGCCTAAGAAGACGTCTTGTTTCTTCCATCTGACGATCCAACATCGTTTGAATCATCATTTGTACACCAACCATTGTTATCGGCTCAGGTGCAGCAGCTACAACAGGTATTTGTTGAATTACAGGCGGTTGATTCCTGTTTTCATCAGCATTTCCAACTCCGCTTCTTGTTCTCACCATTTTTGATCTATACACCGAATAAGGTGAAATTAGATCTTCTTTCACGATAAGATTTTTCAAATTATCCTTATTACTCCAAATGATTATATGCTAGTTCTAATACCGTTTACATACGCTTAGAATCCTAAACACATAAACCTTCAGATCCGGTTGGCAACAAACCGTAGATCCGAACAAATAATATCATATATGGCAACATATAACATTTAGCACATAAAAGCATTTTAGGCAACTTTCCTAAAATAAACTAGTGCTCGTGTCTAAAATTTATCAGACACACATCTCACAATCTCCACTTAGCATACTAAGTTTAAGTCTAGAAATCCTACAAATTCCTAGTTCGCTTAAACTAATGCTCTGATACCAACTGTGACATCCCCAAAATCTCGGCCAGAAAAGACCGATTTCATTTATGCTTTTTAAAACATTTTCAGAGTAAATCCTTTTAATTTTAAAAGAGATGCGGAATTTGTTCCCAAAAACAAAACATGATAAAATAGATATTTATCAAAACATTTCATATAGAAATATGATTTCATTTCATAATCAAAAGTCGGGATGTCATGTTCCGATACAGATCATAAATCATAAACGATAACATTACAAGTCATTCAACAAATATATACATATACAGACTTGTAAACAAAACAACTTGATGATTCGCCCATCTTAAGCTCTTGCGCCACTTCCTGTAATACAAATAAACTGAGTGGGTCAGGCTTGGGAGCCTAGTGAGCATATAGGTTTTCAACCCACAATAATTATATTTAATTTCAATAATTCACAATAAACCCGATTACCTATTCCCGTTATCCTCACTTTACGTCCCTAAAATAACGTCTACTATAAGGAACCTAATTCAGGATTTTCATCGGGACGGACATTACTGCAGAGGGGCTTCCTCAACAATAAGTTCCCTAAAGGCAACCATGTGGGGGATAGAGTACACCGGTGAACACGTCGTTCACAACACCAATAGGTAATGAGCCTGCTAGTGTTCCACAGGACAGTCTAGAATAGTCTGTGGTCGTCATCCATACTCTGTTGAATGACTAGAATAACACCAATAACACCGAGGCCTCTTATCTGTTTATTTCACACCAATTATCTACCCATGTTCTACCCAACATATTAGTAGATAAAAATGTACATTTTTATACATTGTTTAAAAACCTGTATAGTATGCTTTAATCAATACATATTCCACATAACAGATGAGGCATACACACATAACACATATTTCATAGAGAATATATCAGATCTAAAAGATAGAAGAGAGTGAACATACATTCACACATATAACAGCAAAATATTACACATAGCACGTATTTTATATAGGATACTTCATAATATTGCGTTGGAATGAAAATGACTACACACTCACATCCCGTATTCTTAAATACGTTTAACGATTACTTGTTTAATATCGCGTATTGAAAAGGGACTATACACTCACTTGATCGGAAGACGATCGGGCAGCACTACGGCTTGCAGAAGTAGTAATCCTCAGCAGATCTGGAAGATCTCTACAAAAATCGAACTTCTCACGGGCAGAGCTTCGGCTCGGGAATCGCACTTCTCGGGATCTTCGGGATCTCGGGACTTGCTTCGGGGCTCGAGAATATTTACGGGGCTTCGGGGTACAAACGGCACGCAAAACGAGGCAAAGGCTAGAGAGAGAAGGAAGAAATTTGCAAAAGAACTAAGGCTGCCTCGGATCCTATTTATAGAGGCTGGACCTCGGGGTTACGCGGGGCGTACGCCTCGGATCGTCATGGCTTACGTATCGTAAGTACTCGAGTGCGAATGTCGTCATGCCTCGGTGTACGTGGGGCGTACTTCGGATGAGTCCGATGACTCGTCTTCGGATAATATCGGAGGTTTAATTAAAAATAAATATTAAATATTTAATAAACTTCAAAAATTCATATCTCCTTCATACGAACTTCGTTTTCGACGTTCTTTATATACACGCGAAGGTGAGACTACGCTCTACAACTTTCGTTTAGACTTCGTCGGCTAATTTTGAATTTATTATTATTAATTATTTATAGGAGGCCGGGACAGAAAAACTTTGTTATAAAATCATAACCTCTTCGTCTGACGTCTGTTATCGCCTATCTTTTCATCGTTTCGCTACTAACAACGAGATCTTCGAATCTCGTTTAGATTGTTTCGGCTAAAAACCGCTCGATCTCAAATCGAGTATTTGGGCTGCATACTGCCCAGTCGAAACTTCAGAAAATCATAACTTCCTCATACAAAGTCAGATTTTGGCGTTCTATATATATTCGGAAACCTCGTTTCGGCCACTACAACTTTATGGAAAGATATCGGGCATATCTAATACTTTAATTTTGACGCTTATTTTATTCTTAATTCATTAAATTATAATAATTAAGAAAATAAACACATAAATCACATAATTCACAAATAATACATTTTTATTATTTCAAATTTGGTTACAAAGGTTAACCTAGACTATTACATTGCTAAAAATGGCAAGCCCAAAAACACAGGCGTTACATTCAACTCGTTGAGTCCAAATCCAAAATGCAAATGTTTAAAAGGGTTAATTACAAAGAATACGTACCAAGAACCAGGTGCTCCAAATATCCCGAACTTATTTTAGACTTTGTCCTCGAAGTCTGCTGCTCGATCCTGAAACAGCTCGGGGTAGCGTTCCATCATCTCTTCCACCGACTCCCAAGTCCACTTCGACCCCTTCCGGTGCTGCCACTGCACCTTCACAAGTTCCACCCTCTTGTTCCTCAAATCCTTTGACTTCCAGTCGAGGATTGCCACTGGCCTCCCAATGTAGTTCAAGTTGTCGTCCACCTGAATATCCTCTAGGGGTACCACCGCTGAGTCGTCCACCAGGCACTTCCGCAGCTGGGTGACATGGAAAGTGTTGTGGATATGACTGAGTTCGGTTGGCAGATCCAGCCTGTACGCTACCTTGCCCACCCGAGCTACAACCCTGAATGGTCCGATGAACCTTGGCCCAACTAGCCCCGCTTCCTGAATCGGATGACGCCTTTCCATGGCGACACCTTCAGAAGAACCATATCCCCGACCTGGAACTCCAGGTCTGAACGGCGCTTGTCGGCATAAGTTTTCTGCCGACTCTGTGCAGTCTGAAGCCTGCTCTGAACCTGCTAAATCCTCTCAGTCGTTTCGAGCACCACTTCGGTGCTCCCCATGACCCTCTGGCCAACCTCACCCCAACATATCGGGGTCCGACACCTCCTTCTGTACAACATCTAGAAGGGAAGATGATCAATACTCGCGTGGTAGCTGTTGTTGTATGAGAACTCAGCTAGAGGAAGATAGGTATCCCAGCTACCACCGAAGTCTAGCACGCACGCCCGCAACATATCCTCAAGAGTCTGGATGGTCCACTCACTCTGACCATCTGTGTGCGGGTGAAAGGCGGCGCTAAAATGCAGACGAGTGCCCAACTCGTCATGGAACTTCTTCCAAAACCTAGAAGTAAACCGTACATCTCTGTCTGAAATCATGGAAACAGGCACTCCATGTCGCGCCACCACCTCTCGGATGTAGATATCGGCCAACTTCTCGGCCGAGATACTCTCCTGGATCGGTATGATGTGGGCGCTCTTGGTCAATTGATCCACAATGACCCATATAGAATCTACTCCCTGTGCGGTCCTGGGAAGCTTGGTGATAAAATCCATCGTGATGTCTTCCCATTTCCACAGCGGAATATCTAATGGCTGCATCTTGCCATGTGGTCTCTGATGCTCGGCCTTGACCTTCATGCAGGTCAAGCACCACTCACCGTACCAAGCTACATCTCGCTTCATTCAGGGCCACCAATAGTCTAGACGAAGATCCCTATACATCTTCGTCGCCCCGGGATGAATGGAGAATCGGGATTTGTGCGCCTCCTCCATCAGAACTTGGCGCACGCCTCCGTGATACGGTACCCACTATTGGATAAGGTGTCTAAGTCCATAACTTATTTGGTATATACTTGACCCGACCCGGCATGGTCCATTTGGGTTGCACTTCACCCGAACTATTTATGGATAATTTTATGAGAGTTATACACATATGTTTATTAATATATATAATAAGTTATAATATATTAATATGAAGTCATGTTATTTAATTAGTCTTAGTCTTAAATTAATTATGAATTAATTTAGAGATTAAAAGGAAGACTAATTAGATTATGGGCTATTGGTTTTATATGGTGTGGGCTAACACTCATTTGTTAATGGGCTAGGCTTGGATGGAAGTCCATGGATGATCCATGGAGCTTTTAACCGATGGGTCCTTGGAAAAGGAAAGGTCATGGGTTATTAGGGTTTCACCCTAACCATGTACACTATATAAGAATGCTTATGTTGCATGAAATAGCCACTAGTGCGTGTGCTTGTGTATGGCCGAAAATATAAGTGTGTGTACAATCTCTCAAAGTTTCCAACTGTTTGTGGTGATTTGTGATTCCATTTGAGGCATTCACATTATTGGTGCTTGGCTCTCAAACTCCAAAGAATCAATCTCATCAAAAAGGTATGTAATCTCATCTAACTCTTTTATGTTTAAATGTTCCACATGTCATGTTAGATAGGTTATGAACCTTGGAAAATTATTATTTTGCATGTATTTAGACAAACATAGATCCAAGGTTTATTAGGGTTGCATGCACACTTAGGAAGTGTTAGATTGCTCAAAACCCAACAGTGGTATCAGAGCCTAGGCTTGCTTGTTTGATACTTTATGCAAAATAATGAAAAAAGTTGAAATTGTTGCTGTCTGGCTGATGAACTCGCCGAGTCCATGGGGGGACTCGCCGTGTTCAAGGCAAAATGCATCCTACTCGGCGAGTAGGTTCGTGCACTCGGCGAGTAGAATGATCAGAATGCAGAATTTCGACTTTTGCTGCTGGAAATGGACTAGAAACATTACCCTAAACTGTTTTGGTGTTTTAAAACTTGTTTTAGTTGGTGTAATGGTTGTTCTAATCCATTTACAATAGCATATATCAAAATTCCATGATTTTTTATGTGTTCATATAATTCTTGAAATTTTGATGATCATGTTCATGTTCTTATGAATTTAGAAGATGATAAGAATTATTTGCTGAATTGTTTAGAATTAATTCTTGATCATTTATATGTTTTAATGGAGTCCATAATTTGTCCTCAAGTTATGGATATCCAAAGGTCACTTTTCTTTAACACACACATTTAAACACATAAGTTACATGAAAATGAAGAGTCTTCATTTTTATGAACCTTTAATTCATAAGTTATGAAATGAAAAGTTTTGGATAGTTACAAAACTTGCCCTCAAGTTTTGGAATTTGTAAAGTTTCACACACTTTAATAAACTTTAATTCCAACCCTTAGAGTTTTAATAGTTAAAATTCAACCCTTATACTATTTATAACATTAATGGTTAATTATTATATATATGTATAAGAATAAGTCGTTCTACCGTTAGTAAGCCTCATTCACGAAGCCGGTCTATAAGGTGGGTATAAGGTTGTTGCCTATAAAATGGCAACTTAATGGGTGTCCACTCTCACCCACCGCTTGCTTGACTGGTGGAGGGTCGTTAGCCGAACGGGTAGGACAATGACTTTAAATCCTCATTAAAAGTATAATGATTATTATAAAGTAACTAAACCTTTTTAATTCCCAATCTTAGTTATTTTAGGAAAAATGTGAACATGGTGCTAGTCCATGGAAGTCACACTTTGTACCTTACCAAGTCATTGGTGGAGTGTGTGTGGTTAACCGACACACTAACTTGGACTAGTAAGGATCACGAAGGGTGACTTAATGTTTGTCCTAGATCAATGGAGCGTGTGTGGTTAACCGGCACATTGATTAGGTGATAATATTAAGGGTACCAAGTGAATTAGCATGGTTATTCACACCTTGTTTTGTGATCCTCGGCATCCCAGTCACAAAACTTGAAGGGCACAATCGAGATTGAAACATGCCATTGAAAAAGTTCAATGAATCTCAAAAGAATCTAGGAATTTCAAATCCAATTAAAACCTAATAATTCATTTTGTTTTTCATGGTGGAAATTGGTGAATTGTCATTCACCTACCTTTCAAATATATTATTACTTAGATTACGACATCCCTCTTCTAAGTATAATATATTGTGATTGGGTCCTAGCCTTAATATTACATTTGGGTGTCTTATTAAGGATTCTATATATCTAATCTAAACTTGCTTTCTTCTTTCAGATGTCTTCCAACACTAATGCTTCAGGCTCTAACCCAACTGGTTCTTTCTCTCTCATGAATCTTTGTGGGAGGGTCATCTTTGATGGTTCCAACTTCATGGATTGGATTAGGAACATCAGGATGGTTACTCGTCATGAGGACAAGGAATATGTCCTCGATAAGGAGTTAAAAGAGCTTGATGAGTCTACTGCTACTCCTGAGGAGATCGCTGAATTCAGGACACATGAGAGAGATGCTACTAAGGTGGCATGTATCATGATGGCCACGATGACAGCCGAGCTCCAAAAGTCATATGAAGATTTCTACCCTTTTGAGATGCACCAAGACCTGATGGAAAGGTACCATCAGAGTGCTCGTCAAGAGCGGTATGAAATAATCTCCTCCATAATAACTACCCGCATGAAGGACGGTGATTCCGTCACGGCTCACATGCAAAAGATGAAAAGGTATGTGGATCGTTTGCTGAAGCTGAATGTGAACATCCCTGAGGAGTTGGCAATTGACATCATTTTGCACTCCTTAACTTCTTGTTATGACCAATTTCGTATGACATATCATATGAACAAGGAGGAAGTTACCCTCAGCAAGCTTCAAGGACTCTTGAAGACCGCTGAAACCAGTCTTAAGGGCAAGGCGGTTGTTACCTCTACTACTCCTACTCCAACATCTACCCCTGTTTTGGCTATCGGGCAAGGCAAAGGGAAAAAGAGGAAGCACCCTTCTAAGGGTACCAAGGGAAAGTCTCTTGAAGGCTCCTCATCGAAGACCAAGAGCGGTTCTGTCACTCCTTCTGCCATTCCCAAGGATGCTGAATGCTTCTATTGCCATGAAAAGGCACACTGGAAGCGAAACTGCCCTAAGTACTTGCAGGATCTAAAGGATGGGAAAGTGAAACCCACCCATGCAGGTATTTACACTATATTGTCTAATTACTCAACATATTTTAACTCTTGGGTGCTTGATACAGGATGTGGTATTCACATATGTTCTGATTTGCAAGTATTAAGAAGAAGTGAGGATGTGGAGCACGGGAAGTTAAACTTGATCATGGGGAATAGGAAGGCTTCACCTGTTTCCAAGATTGGAGTTTATACTTTGTTGCTTAATAATGGGTTGAAATTAGATTTGAATAAATGCTTGTACTCGTCTGAAATGGCGAGGAATATTATTTCTTTTCATGCTTTGTACAAACAAGGTTTTACCTTTTCGTTTGATAATGAATGTGGTGGTATTAATGCTTTCTTTAAAAATGTGTTTTATTTTAAAGCGTTACCTTGTGATGGTGTGTATGAAACTATGTCGATTGTAGACAACTTAGGAAATAATGTGTTGTATATTGATTCTTCTACTAGCCTAGATAAATTATCATTGTGGCATTGTCGTCTTGGACATGTAAACAAGAAACGCATAGGCCAACTCCAAAAGAGTGGAGTCTTGGAGTCATTCGACCTTAAATCGGATGATAGTTGTGAATCTTGTCTACTTGGAAAGATGACAAAATCACCCTTCACTAGAACTTGTGAAAAGGGTGAGGGTTTGTTGGACCTGATACATACTGATGTATGTGGGCCATTCAAAACCGCCACAAGGGATGCTAATCGGTATTATGTGACTTTTATTAATGATTTTAGTAGATATGGGTATGCCTACTTAATCAAACATAAGTCAGAAACCTTTGAAAGGTTTAAGGAATTCAAACAGGAAGTAGAAAATCAATTGGGCAGGAACATTAAGATGCTTCGATCCGATCGAGGTGGTGAGTATCTTAGTACCGAGTTCCTTGACTATCTTAAGGAGTGTGGGATTGTCTCACAATTGACTCCTCCCAGGACACCACATCTGAATGGTGTAGCTGAGAGGCGTAATCGAACCTTGTTGGACATGGTTCGCTCTATGATGAGTCGAGTTTCGCTACCAATCTCTTTTTGGGGGTATGCCTTAGAGACTGCCGCCCATATCCTTAATCTAGTCCCTACAAAGAAGGTTACCAAAACACCTCATGAGATGTGGACTGGGAAGGTTCCCAATTTAGTCCACATCAAGATTTGGGGTTGCGAGGCTTTCGTGAGGCGTGAGACTCATGATAATCTCGAACCCCGAAGTGAAAGGTGTATTTTCATCGGCTACCCACAGAAATCCTTCGGTTACCTCTTCTACAGACCCAGTGAGAATATGGTCTTTGTAGCGAGAATAGGGGTCTTTCATGAGAGAGAATTTATAAGCCAAGGAGACAGTGGGAGGCAAATTGATCTTCAAGAAATTCAAGAAGCAATTGGTGAAGGAACCTCAGACACTAGCAATCAACCTGAGGAGGAAACTCCTGTTGAGCAAGCTGACATGTCTATACCTCCGAGGCGTTCCACACGGGTTAGGAACACACCTTCGTTTTATTATGGCTTTCATATTACTACAGA
Source organism: Lactuca sativa (assembly GCF_002870075.4). NCBI lineage: Eukaryota > Viridiplantae > Streptophyta > Magnoliopsida > Asterales > Asteraceae > Lactuca > Lactuca sativa. The sequence continues at coordinate 169,958,526 of NC_056626.2, read as the reverse complement.
AGGTGATACGTTTATCAGCGATAGTACACTGGTAAATTTGGATGAACCTAGCAGTGTTAAGGAAGCCATGGCAGGCCTGGAGTCTGCCAAATGGAAGGAGGCTATGGACAGCGAGATACAGTCCATGTATGACAATCAAGTTTGGAACTTGGTTGACAATGTACCAGGCCGTAAAACAGTCGGGTGCAAATGGATCTTCAAGAAGAAGACCGACATGGAAGGAAAAGTGCATACTTATAAGGCTCGACTGGTTGCGAAGGGTTTTACTCAGACTCAGGGTATTGATTATGATGAAACCTTCTCGCCGGTAGCAAAGATTAAGTCCATTAGGGTTATGCTAGCCATTGCAGCATTTCATGATTATGAAATATGGCAAATGGATGTCAAAACCGCTTTCCTTAATGGAAAGTTGGCTGAGGATGTATACATGAATCAGCCAGAGGGTTTTGTCAGTATAGAGTACCCTAATAGAGTATGCAAGCTTGAGAAATCCATTTATGGACTAAAACAAGCATCTCGTAGCTGGAATCTTTGTTTTGATGAGAAGGTCAAAGAGTTTGGCTTCTCGAGAAGAGAAGATGAGTCTTGCGTGTATGTCAGAGCTAGTGGGAGTATAGTTAGCTTCTTGGTACTGTATGTGGATGACATACTACTTATAGGAAATGACATCCCAACCTTGCAGGAGGTTAAGTCCTGGCTTGGGAAGTGCTTTGCTATGAAGGACCTAGGGGAGGCTGCCTATATCCTAGGGATAAGGATATTGAGAGAAAGGAGTAAGAGACTAATTGGACTTAGTCAAAGTACCTAGTTGGATAAGGTGTTGAAAAGGTTCAACATGCGGAATTCCAAGAAAGGAGATTTACCGATCCAAAGCAATGCCAAACTAAGTAAGACTCAGAGTCCGAGTACAGAGGCAGAGATAGCTGAGATGAGCCAATTACCGTATGCTTCCGCTGTTGGCTCGATCATGTATGTTATGACTTGTACCCGCCCTGATTTGGCCTTTGCTTTGACCATGGTCAGCAAGTATCAGGGGAACCCTGGCAAGGCTCATTGGACCGCGGTAAAGAACATTCTCAAGTACCTGCGGAGGACTAAGGATTGGATCCTTACCCTTGGTGGGAGTGATGACTTGAGAGTATTAGGGTATAGTGATGCTAGTTTTCAGATTGATAGGGATAACTTCCGCTCTCAGTCGGGCTGGGTCTTTACCTTAAATGGAGGGGCAATTTCTTGGAAGAGTTCCAAGCAGGAGACGGTGGCTGATTCGACTTGTGAATCAGAGTATATAGCAGCGAGTGAAGCAGCAAAGGAGGCGATATGGCTAAAGAACTTCATCGGAGACCTTGGAGTTGTACCAGCTATTAAAGAACCTATGGAGATTTTCTGTGACAGCAATAGTGCGGTTGCCTTAGCCAAGGAACCAAGAGATCATGGAAGATCCCGACACATTGACAGAAAATATCACTTCATAAGACACAAGATTGAAGAAGGACTCCTCGTGGCAAAGAGGGTATCGTCAGATAAGAATCCTGCAGATCCCCTTACGAAGGGACTGACGAGGGTTAAGCATTTTCAGCATGCGAGGCGCATCGGGCTAAGGGACGATATTAGTTTTACAAATTAGATAGTTTTCCTGAAACTTGTAAAATGTAATCAACATTTAATGATGAATAAAATTTGTGATTTATTTATGAGTAAAGTGTTACTATAATTGTCAATTATTTACTATTGTTTCAGCTTTGCATGTTTTGACTTCCAGAATAATTAATTTATTCAAACTTCCACAATCGGTCATACGTCGGAAGTAGGTATGAATCAAGATTGTCATGAATTGGGTTTGTAGATGGCTAAAGGTGTTTAGACATGGAAATGGTTGCTGCAACGTTCATGAGTACTCATAAGTTATGAGTATTGGTATAAACCCACGCTCACTTGTATCACTTCATGGAATTTATCTCGAGTGATCGTGAGACGATAATATCATATAAGTCTTCAAACCTAGAAATATGAGTTGTTACCTATGAGTTGGTTGTGCATTGATTGCACGTAAACGCATCAGTAACTTGATGTTATAAAACGTGCCTTTGTGTACAATTTAACAAGTAGTAGAACAAGCATATGAGTAAAAGTTTATCTGTTCCTTCTAGAAATAGAAGCGATATCTAGGCCCCTCGATGATTTTGTGTTGACCCATGTACCGGGCCCGGTCAGAACTAAACTGATGTGTTCAGCAAAGTTCTTTGTCAAACAAATCGGAAATCGAGAAACAACTGCCAGACAATAAGCAAGACATAGTTCCATGTGTTTGTCCGGCTGATATCATGAGAACAGAGGATTATATGATCACTTGTCTTAAAATGGCGCTTCATAGTTCAACAGAGTTTTCGAGAGCTACGATTGCTGGTTGGTTCTTGAAGTTATATAGGCAAATACAGTTATTAGACTTATCCAAGTGGGAGTCTGTTGGATAAGGTGTCTAAGTCCATAACTTATTTGGTATATACTTGACCCGACCCGGCATGGTCCATTTGGGTTGCACTTCATGCGAACTATTTATGGATAATTTTATGAGAGTTATACATATATGTTTATTAATATATTATAAGTTATAATATATTAATATGAAGTCATGTTATTTAATTAGTCTTAGTTTATTATGAATTAATTTAGAGATTAAAAGGAAGACTAATTAGATTATGGGCTATTGGTTTTATATGGTGTGGGCTAACACTCATTTGTTAATGGGATAGGCTTGGATGGAAGTCCATGGATGATCCATGGAGCTTTTAACCCATGGGTCCTTGGAAAAGGAAAGGTCATGGGTTATTAGGGTTTCACCCTAACCATGTACACTATATAAGCATGCTTATGTTGCATGAAATAGCCACTAGTGTGTATGCTTGTGTGTGGCCGAAAATATAAGTGTGTGTACACTCTCTCAAAGTTTCCAAGTGTTTGTGGTGATTTGTGATTCCATTTGAGGCATTCACATTATTGGTGCTTGGCTCTCAAACTCCAAAGAATCAATCTCATCAAAAAGGTATGTAATCTCATCTAACTCTTTTATGTTTAAATGCTCCCCATGCCATGTTAGATAGGTTATGAACCTTGGAAAATTATTATTTTGCATGTATTTAGACAAACATAGATCCAAGGTTTATTAGGGTTGCATGCACACTTAGGAAGTGTTAGATTGCTCAAAACCCAACACCCACACCCTATGGTGTAATGTCAATAATCCTCGGCTATCATAATCGAATGAGGAAACTTGACCCACTACCCGCTCGCTCTTCCAATGTTCCTCCTTCATAGCCTCCTGCTAAGCCTCCCGAATTTGCTCTAATAGGGGAGTCACCACCGTAATCCTCATGCACACTCCTCTGATCGGTGCTACCTTGCGACTAAGCGCATCGGCCACCACATTGGACTTCCTTGGGTGATAAAGGATCTCGCAATCATAATCCTTCACCACGTCCAACCACCGACAGTGTCTCATGTTCAGATTCGGCTGATCCATGAGGTACCTCAAACTCCTATGGTCTGTGTAAATGGTACACCGAACTCCATAGAGGTAATGTCGACAAATCTTGAGAGCGAAGACCACCGCCCCCAACTCTAAATCGTGCATCGGGTAGTTCGCCTCGTGAGGTTTCAACTGCCTCAAAGCGTAGGCAATGACATGCCCTCTCTGTGTCAGTACCACGCGCAACCCTGAAATAGACGCGTCACAGTATACCACAAAATCCTCTACACCCTCTGGCAGGGCTAAGATTGGCGCCTCCTACAATCTCTGTCTCAGAATTTCAAACGCTGCCTGCTGCTCAGGTCCCCACCGAAAGACCACGACTTTCTTCGTCAACCGCGTCAGGGGTACGACTATCTTGGAGAAATCTTGAATGAATCTCCGATAATAGCCCGCTAATCCCAGGAAACTCCGAATCTCAGATGGAGACTTTGGAACTTCCCATCTCATCAAGGCCTCTACCTTTGTCGGGTCTACTGAGATCCCGTTCTGGTTGACGAGATGTCCGAGGAACTGCACCTCTCACAACCAGAACTCACACTTGGAGAACTTAGCATACAAGTTCTCCCTCCTCAAAGTCTCCAAAACTTCTCTCAGATGTTCCTCGTGCTCCTCCTGCATCTTGGAGTAGACCATGATATCATCAATAAACACTATCACCGACCGGTCTAACATCAGTCTACACACGCGGTTCATGAGGTTCATGAACGCGGTAGGAGCATTGGTGAGCCCGAAGGGCATCACCACAAACTCGTAGTGGCCATAGCTCGTTCGAAATGCGGTCTTCTACATATCCTCCTCTCTGACCCTCATCTGGTGATAACCCGAACGCGAATCGATCTTGGAGAACCAAGATGCTCCCTGTAACTGGTCAAAAACGGTTCTTTACTGTTACCTTGTTCAGCTCCTGATAATCTATAGACATCCGATGCGACCCGTCCTTCTTCTTCACAAACAGAATCGGGGCTCCCCAGGGTGAATTGCTTGGTCTAATGAATCCCTTGTCTAACAGCTCCTGCAACTATGTAGACAACTCCTGCATCTCAGGAGGAGCCAACCGATACGGTGCCTTGGCTATTGGAGCTGCACCAGGTACTAGGTTGATCCTGAATTCCACCTGTCGCTCTGGAGGTATCCCAGGAAGCTCATCTGAGAACACATCAACGTAGTCTCGCACCACCGAAACCTCACTCACCGTCGCCTGACCCGCCTCCCGGGTATCCATAACATACGCGACATATCCCACGCAACCCTGCTAAAGGTAGCACCTAGCTCTCGCTGCTGAACATACTGTGGGTCCACTCTGTGGACTCTCACCATGGATCACCAACTCTCCCCCACTTGGGGTCCTGATCCATACCAGCTAATGTGCGCAATCTATCACCACCCTAACTATGATCACCTTGTTCCCATGCAACGGATTGGGAACCAAGTATACCAAGTAACACTCCTCAAATAACCTCAAAACGCAATCCTTGAACACTATTGATGCTCGCACCGATCGATCATCGGCAATCTCCACCTCTAAAGGGGAATCCAACATGCACGAAGACTCAATAAACTTCTTGCTAAGCGCAAGAGAAACAAACTACCGGGTGGCACCCGAATCAAACAACATTTGAACTGGGATACCGTTCACATGGAACGATCCTAAACGCATATACACAGAGCTCATATCAATATCATAACAAAAAATAAATAAAATAGAGGGAAAGAATCATATGCGTCACCACATCGGGTGCGGCGCGTGCCTTTTAGGTAGTCAGCTTAAATGCTTGGCTCCTCACCACCGGAGCCTCTGCCTTACCCTGCCAGCCATCAGTGATCCGCAAGGTTGCTGGAGCTGGCGCCTTCACTGGCGCTGATGTTGCTGTCAACTGGGGGCAGTTGGCATTCTTGTGGCCCCTCTGGTTGCAGTGGAAACATAGCAACTCAGACGTCTGAATAACCGGGGCAGGGGCAGTACAATCCCTGCTGAAGTGCCCCGTCTTGTCGCACTTGTAGCAGCCCGATGATCCCAATCTGCATGCCCCCTCATGCAACCTGCCACATTTCCTGCAGCGCCCCGGTCCCGACTAGCCTTTCGGCCTACCATCTGATCCCTTGGGCTTCTTCCCCGAAGCCCCTCCCGTAACCTGCCCCTCCTCTGTCTTCCTCTTCCAAATGTGCTCCAGGTCGATCTCCCTTTCCCTTTCCCTAGAAATCATGGACTCCAGAGTAGGGCAAGAGGAAAAATTGACATGCTCCCGAATATCCGCTCGTAGCATGTCATGGTAGCGGGTCCTCCTCATATCCTCATCACCCGCGTATTAAGGAACCAACAACGCCCAGTCCCAGAACTTGGCGGTGATCTCCACCACAGTCTCTGTGGTCTGCCTTATATTCAAAAAATCCCTGGCCAGCTGCTGAAGCTCTACAGCTGGCGCGAACTCTGCTTGGAACCTGGTCATGAAGTCTGACCATGTCATAGCCTCAACAGTCGAGACTCCCAATGAGTCACCAACCAACTCCCACCAGTCTCTAGCTCTGTCTCTCAAACACCCTGCTGCAAACCCCACCTTCGACCCCTCGGGGCAGAAGCTAGTCAACTGTGCAGACTCGATGTCTACAATCCATCGCCTGGCAGCTATGGGGTCCTTCGCCCCGTGAAAATCCGGCACACCACTGCCCCTGAAGTCCTTAAAGGACAATGTGCGAGATCCCGACTGGCCAGATGCCATGTCGCTCCTGAATTCCCTGAAATGGTTCTCCATCAACTCAACTATCCCTTCCTTGATCGACCTGAAGATAATAGGAGTCGATTCAAGGATTCCCCTGGTGATTTCTGGTGCGATGAACTCGCGTAGCCCCTCATCTACTGGCTCGGAACCTGATCCCGAACCCGATCCCTCTCCTGAACTGCCAACTGCAGGCCTCGAGCGTAGTACCACCATTCTGCAATACATAATTAACATCTGTTAGCGATACTGATACCTCTTGAGGGACCACATCTACTACAAGTTCCCTGGTCTTATCTCGGCCTTCCTCAGTTCGGGTACGGATCCTCTGCTTTCAGTAGTACGGGCCCATACTACCTTCCACATCTATCCGTACCTTCTTCAATGACTGCCTTGACTCCACCAGATCCCTTTTACCACTGCTGATCTCTGGTACTCTCATCCTAGGCTTACCCTAGGGAAAACCTCTAACTCCACCCTATCTGGTCCTTAGCTGCGGAAGGCCTCCTTGCAATACCAATTAGCCATTACCTGACTACCATCACATGTGATGAGGCTCAGATAATCCTTCGAGTAAAAAGACTCGTCCATACAATGGTTAGACTCAAATGAGAGTTGCGCAACAGGGCCAAGTCCAGCACTCTGAGATTATTCAACCCTGATCACACGTAACGTGATGTATTCACCTAATGGCTAACTCCCATCGCTCAGAGTCCCAAAAAGCACAAAGCAAGCAGCATTCAGGCGCAGGAAAAATTACTCAAACAAATATGTCCTCATAGAGAGAACTGTACTAGCATACAATGCTAAACTCATACTATCAGGCATAACCAAAACAGGATATCCTACTACTGTTTACTCAATACTAGCATGCAATTCTCATAAGCTGAAGCTTATAAAGCAGGCACGTAAGGCATCACTCTTAGATCCTTAGTCCTATTCAAGCATGGTGTTCTACTGAAACAGTTAAACATAACATAAACTTGTATGGGTACTTTGGGGAATACTTACTTGAACTCGGCCGGTCGCGCACATCACACACTTCGTTCTTTATTAAAACTCCTTACTTAATCTTTTAGAAAACTTTTTCTTTTTTGAAATCTTTTAATCCCTCGATTTGAGTTCAGACATCCCCGAAGGTGTGTCCGAATCTCTCAAACCAGGGCTCTGATACCAACTTGTAATGACCCAATTATCAAGTCCAAAAATTTCTTTTTTTTTTAATTAAACACTTTGCAAAACATTAGTAAATAAACAACATCTGATCATATCATTTCTTAAAACATATTTCGTGTCTGAAAACCAAAACATGAAATCAACCATAGTGTTAGAGTAAAATCCCAGAATAATCTCATAGTGCGGAAAACAAAAGGTGTGTATGATGTGCCGCCACCGCACCAGCTCCTTCCCCTTCGCTGAAGAGGTACCCGCAACCAAAACTATAAACTGTAAGCACGAAGCTTAGTGAGTTCCCCCATCGTACCACATACCATACAATCACATAACATACATTCTGCCAGGCAATTCTGGGGTGCCCGACCTACCCGGTACGGCCATTCTGGGGTGCCGACCTACCCATGCGGCCATTCTGGGGTGTCGTCCTACCCGTGTCAAGCCATTCTGGGGTGCTGACCTACCCGTCAGTCCTAACAACCGAACTTAGGGACTATTCCCCTCCTACTACCGCTATCTCATATAACATATCTAGCCAACATATAAACATATAATCACGTACTGTCAGACATATCTGGGGTGCCTAACCTACCCTTCGGTCCTAACAACCGAACTCTACGACTATCGTATATCATGCCAGTATACAACCTATCAGGTAGTAGCAAACCTAGATGATATCACAAAGACCATCATCTAACATACAACTCCTGCTGGTGGGCCGACATTGTGGCCATAGGCCCACCGCTACTGGAAGGCAACTCACCTCGTAGCAGCTGCTGATCTGTGCGGGGATCCTCTATCTGTTGCCGCTGCTGCTCCGGAAATCCTCCGGCTATAATTCCCACAAAACACTTAGTTAGAACTAGTATCTACTCTTAGGGTAAAACGACCATTTTACCCCTAACTAAGTCAGAGTCAACTACTAATTGACCTGAATCGTCGAGTTGGCTCGCCAACTCGCCGAGTCCCTATCCTTCCGTCTGTCCTTATACTTGTCCCTACTCATCGAGTTAGGCGATGATTCGACGAGTTTTCCTTCTAAATGAACATCGACTGAATCTTCATCCGACTCGCCGAGTTGTATGAACAACTCGTCGAGTCCATCTTCAACTGATAAAAAGGTCCTGTCCATGACTCGCCGAGTTGTATGAACAACTCGTCGAGTTCATCTTCATCCATAAGAAGATTGCGTTGGAATCGTTGAGTCTGCTCATGCACTCGCCGAGTCCCATGAACATCCCGAACAATTGCTTAGTCCAGAACAATGGGTCACCCTTTCTGACCTTCTATAGCCCTTCTAACACCCAGCTAAGTTCTTTAGACCCTTAACAAATATGGGACTTTATGCCTCAGACTCGTCGAGTCCCAGAACGGACTCGCCGAGTCCAATCTTGACCAATCCATGCAGTCGATTTAAATGAGATTTAACACACCAAAACTATAGATCTGGCCTCCTAGTGTCCACTTTATGCGTAAAGTTCCAAACTTGATGCACATGCATGGGGTTTTTAGCTCAAAAATCCATATAAAGTGTCCTATAATGAGCATGGGGCTCTCATGGCCCTAAAGTTGGCACCTTTATGCCATGAGACCCCTCTTACGGTCCAGATCCGAAGTCAAAGTCCTCATAACACCCCTTAGTCCGAAAATGGCTTGAAAAGCCCCAAATGCACCCAAGATCCATATTCTAAAGATGAACAATCCAATGAAAGACAAAAGCAGGGGCATTTCACCTTGATTAAGCTGAAGATGGAATGAGATTTCTGGATCTACAAGCCCCAAGTCGAATACTCCACTTCTCTTCTTCCCTCCAAGCTTCACAAGTTCACAAAAGCACAAAAATGGCCTTAACACACACACACACACACAAACGGCTAGGGTTTCGGTATGCAGCTCTGGGAGAGTGTTAGGGACAAGGGAGGCTGAGTTAATGAGTTTATATATGGTACAAACGCTCATATTAGGGTTTTTATCCAGACAGCACGGACTCGTCGAGTCCGGTCCCTGACTCGCCAAGTCCATCACTTAAGTCCCGCGCCTAATCCCGCTTCTACTCGGCGAGTTGGTCCTTCAACTCTTCGAGTCCAAAGCCAAAATGCAAATGTTTAAAAGGGTTAATTACAAAGAATACGTACCAAGAACCAGGTACTACACGGTTGTAGCATGGTTCTTTTGGGTTGCCTTCACCAGAGAAACTTGGCTGGATGATTAATGGAGAAAGACGTTATTATGGTTTATTAATATGTTATATGAATAATATATTAAAAGATAAATCATATTGGTTAATTAATAATGGTCAAGAATTATTTTGGTGGTCAAAAGATATTAATTGAACCTAGGGGACTGGAAATGCAATTACAAGATAACTGGATTTTGGGCTGAGGATCCCTTAGAAATAGGATGGACAAAATCAAGGGGGAAGTCCACTTTGGATTCGTCTAAGGCCTTATTCTGGAAGGTTCATGTGGACTGCTTAAGGCCTAAGCAATCCAATTAGGGTTTTGACTGAAACCCTAGGAGCTAACCCATATAAAGGACCCTAGGAGCTAACCCATATAAAGGACCCCAGGCTTTGCATTTTCTACTACACCTTGAACCCTATAGATAAAGAGCCGACTTTGAGCCCCCTTTCCTTCTCTCCAATATCATCTTTGCTTTCGTGTTTGTGATTCATTAGAGATATCGCATTTGAGGTGCTAGGTTTTCAAAGCTCAAGATCTTCAAGCTACAATTGAAAGGTAATTTCTTAACCCTAGTTTAGTTATGATTTTCGATTTTGTATGCTAGTATTAGGGTTTACAAGCTTTGGATGATTTGCATGTACAATTAGAGAAACCTAGATCTAAAGCTTTAGGGTTTGCATGTGCACCATAGGAATGATGTTATGCTCAAAACCCATCAATTTTAAGTTGTAACACATAGGCTTGTGGGTTCCTTCACCCTTAACATAAGTGCCATTGTCCCTCTAGTCTCCAATACTTGGCACGACATCATCAAGCTTCTTAGATGTTGCTAGCAAAGTTGGGTCACGAGTTCACCTCCTCTTTCCCACTAAAGCACTTCCTAGGCTCTCCTAGGATCCCCACCTCACCATGTCATCAGCTACTAATGAACTCCTACTAATCTTAGCTAATTACTTCATGACTACTATTACATGCAACAAAACTTAAAGAATATTTTGAATAAAAGACCCAACCTTACAACAGTTAGACTCAAACGAGAGTTACGCAATAGGGCCAAATCAATCATTATAGAATTATTTAACCTTTTCAACATGTAACTTAACATATTCATTTAATGGTTAGCTCACATCAATATTGGTCCCAAAAAGCTCAAAATAAGTAGCATTCAGGCAGTAACACTCTATAGGCCAGAAAACATAAAAGAAATCCTCCAACTCACTTGCTTTCGTGATGCTAGCAACTTCAACTAACATTGGCGGTTGCCTTATGCATGCAAATTATACACAAGATGGGATCAAATAAATTGTCGAATAAATGATTCTACTCTAAGCCCACAACCAAACGATGAATAGGAAATAAGGTTAATTTAGTCATTCTAGGGCTATAAGATCCTAACCGTATACAATTTTTAAACATACACTTAGCAAATAATTACACCAATCTAGATTCGAAATATTGTATAATGTCCAATTCCTCCTAGGCTACAAGACATCACAAATCATGTCATTATATCACGCAATTTCTGAAGGTATCATTAGACTTATCCTAGCATTCAAACATCCCATAACATATAACATATTAACATGTATGGGTATTATGAGAATCACTTACTTAAGCTCGGCTGATTGCATGCATCACATTCCTTTCTTTGTAAAAGTCTTTTCAGGAAATTTTATTCTATTTTATTATCAATTCCTCAGTTTGAGTTCAGACACACCCAAGAGAGTGCCCGAATCCCTCAAACCATGGTTCTGATACCAACTTGTAGCCTCCCAAAAATAGTAGAAAAAAATTTCATTTATAACCATCAAATCAAAACATCAACTGTTTTAAAACCAATTCTGGTATAACATATCACAATCATCAGAGTAGAATAATAGTAATCATCGGCGTGGAAATCATAAGGGGATGTAGTGCAGTGAAGTCAGACCCATCCCTTTGGAACTGGAAGTAGCTGAAAAATGGTTAAACCACAAACCATAAGCACATAACATACATATGTTGCCATAGGCTACCCCCATGGTCTTCCCCTATAATGTCATGGTTGCCCCCATGGTCATACTCCAAAGTGTCATAAGTTGCCCCCTTGGTCTAACATCCAAGTTTCATACGATGCCTACATGGTCTTTCATGAAAATTTCATTGGCTACCCCTATGGACTTTCATACAAATGCCACAGGGTGCCCCTGCAGTCTTTCATGCAAGTATCATAAAGACAACTAGCACCCTACACAATATAGTGAGAAGACTCACCTAACTCACGAAATTAACTAAACCACAACTCAATACCCAACATCAGATGCTACTACACTCCTATTAAAACATTCAAGGTCCAACCTTAGCTTACACCCTGAATCCAACAATCTTGACCAAAAGTCAACCCAGGTCAACAAGTCAACGGTTAAAGTCAAAGTCAACAACCAACAATATGAACCATTGATCCTCACGTCATGACCAGCCCTTGGTCATGTCGTGAGAACACACTTAGCCCTGATTCCAACTCGTCACATTCCAACTAAACCAACTCGGCCACGGACAACCTACATAGCAAGCATCACGACGTGAACCTTCCTCGGCCACATCATGAGCACAACAGAACAATGTACTCATGGATTCCTTCTTAGTTACATCGTGACATCATCTATGTCACGTCGTGGCCGCATTCTGAAGCAACAACCTAATGGTTTGAGTCCTTAATTGATTATGTCTTAAACTCCCACTTTCCAGAAAACCTTAAGGGGCTCCAAAGGTTCATAAAAATGATAACTTTATGGACATGCATGCTCTATGCATGTCCTCTATCTAATATACGTAAAAGGACATGAAAATGACTCAAAACTCATACAAGGTTCCTAATTCATAGCCAAATCCCATATTTAAACAAATAACACTCAAAAGGCTTCAAGGATCCATAAAGTTGCCAACTTTATGGAATCCCATCACTTCAACTTGCTCAAACTTAAAGATAAAGGGACAGGGACTTCGATCTAGCAACCTAGAAGCATAAAGTTTGAATCTTGGAAACGTATAAAGGTCCAGAAATTGCACAAGAGGATGATCATGATGATGATGTCTCTTTGTTGGATCAACACTCTAGAACTCTTCTTCATCTTCTTCTTGAAGCTACGAAAAGCACCAAAATGAGCCAAGAACCACCAAGAGAGACTACGGTTAGGGTTTGCTGAGGTTTGAAGGTGCTGAAGGCTGATAATGAACAGTAAAATCGAGCTAATCTGGTTTAAATATGAAGAAAACACTAAAAGACCATGGGTTTAGGATGCAGCCTCCCTCACGTCGTGACCACCCTATGGTGACGTCGTTGTTGGATATATATGCCCAAGAATCATTATGGAGTGATATTGCTAATAATATATGATCTTATAGGATCACATCTTTATCAAGTTGACACATTTTATATATTTATTATTAATATGATTATCAATAAATAATATCAATTCTTATATTTTAATTAGGGAATAATGATTGTTTTTTTGCAAATAATAATTATAAGAGAGTATAACTAGTTATTATTTCATATGGTATGAATTAATAAGTCATGCGCAATATTTTGCAGTAGTTGGATTCTTTTGTCTTTTACCTAAAGACAAAGTTTATATTTTATAAACTTGGAGTTTATAAAAAATAAAGACTCCTCTTTTCAAGAGGTATGGCATAAAATATTAAAATATGGGGGTTGTTTTTCAACCTCCATGCTTTGTCTCCCATGCTTCTAAAGGCTAGCCATTACTTTAGAGTATTTTAATGGTTAGGCCTTACTTTTAATAGGTTATATAAGAGATGCATGAGGCTTGCATTTTTGCAAGAGTGAAGCACTCTCTTTTCTCTCTAGAACTGTGAGCGAAGCACTTCTTCTTCCTCCCTTTTCTCTGTAGAACCGTGAGCGAAGCACTTCTTCTTCCTCTCTTTTCTCTCTAGAACCCTGGGTTCTTCTTCTCTTCTTCCTCTCTCTCTCTTTTAAAGTTACACCCCGTTCCCGAGTTCAATTTAAGGAGAGAAAAGAAAGGACATGGGTGGAAGTGAAAGGAAAGTAAAAGAAATTGGTGTTCTCGAGTTTCACTAAAGGAAGGAAGTGGAAGGAAATGGAAGGATCACTTTCCCTCCTAACTTTCCTTCCGATTTGGAAGGATTTTAAGAGAAAGAACAAAATGTTTAACTTTTCTTCCACTTCTCTCCAACTTGGGAACACACAAGACAAATTTCTTTTCTTTTCTTTTCTCTTATTTTCTCTCCTAGCTTTTTGTTCTCTTCTCTTCTTTTCTTTGCTATAACTCGGGAACGGGGTGTTAGTTTAGTGTTTAGAAGACCTCTTAAGTTGTTCCTTTTAGTTCTTAATTGAGTTAAGCACTTAAAGGCTTAAGACACTCAAGAATACAATAAGGAACTAGCATTCCAAGTGTCTTACTCTTGATGGTGGATACTTGTAAAGAAGATCATACACTTTGATCTTTTGCTATCTTCATCAACACCCCAAAACCAAGTGGATTCAAAGGCTTTAAAGGTTATCTCTAAAATATCATATGGTTGTTTTTATTTCATTCTAACATCTATAAATGGATCCATGATGGTTCGGTTTTGTTAGGAACTAAAAATAAACTTGTTATTTTTAAAGTCTTCCGTTGCTGGGTTTTGTGAAAAACAATCTTATATTTCGTATCAAAACCCAACAATCATGACTCTCGGTTTTCCCAAAAAACCAAGTTTTTGACTCCTTAATGCCCTAGATCGAACCATTCTAGAAAGCAGGTGTTTCACCTATGAATATTTTTTTACCATAAAATCAATCGAGAGTATCAAATTTGGATACAAAAAGCTTCCATAAAAATAACACACACAAATAGGTAGACTTTTTGAGCAAAATATTCGTCTATGTTGATCTCATTTTGGTTGACCCCACAATTCATGGACATAGTTTTTTTGAGACCCTACAATGTGTGGATGTAGTTGTTAAAAGAGTTAGTTTTGCAATCTAAAGGAACAGCGTCACCACTTATTACTCATTTGGCTTCCATCTTGTTGTAATTCTGTGAAATGGGAGTATTATAAATTTACCAAATGATATATTAAGTTGAAATGGACACTTTCCTTATCCTGTTATTTTCGGTTACCTTTTTAATACATTAGATACTTTGCTAAGAACTACTTTGGTCATCTTCGTTAAAATGAATTTTGCTATATTTAATTATAGTTTCTATTAGATTATGTTTATTTTTGATAACTTTTTGGTGAATTTTATACTTCTGTTAAGCACTAGTTATATAACATTCATTTACTACTTATGTTTAGCACTAGTTATATAACATTCATTTATGATGAGCATGTACATAATGAGTCGGACTAATTTAAAGGTAAACACAAATTCACAATGTTAAAAACATTCTTTTATGAATATCATGCACATTGCGAATCTAATATCTACATAGTACAATCATTTTTTATTTTTTTTTGTCCAAATTGGTTTCCTTAATGGATAAAGCAAATTATTACCCGTTAATGTAAACACAACTAAATATAATCATATGTGATTAACAATATAATTTACTATAAACCTTATTTTGTTGTTGTAATCGTTTTATGCATCTTGTTTATTCCAATATAAAACATTACCTCTACGCAAACACACAAGTATAAGTTACTAGTAGTGTTATTCAATACCGATTAGTTTATACCTTAATGAGAACTAAACACATAAGAGAGGAGGGAGTCATTTCCTTCCAACCCACTGAACCTACTGCCATATTATTTTTTTCCTATTATTTTTGTTCATTTTTCCCAACCCACAACATACGGAAACTCTATCTTTTTAAACACATTCAACCCACTTATTAATAAAGTGTGTTTTATAACATGTAATGCTTAACAAAATATTGATATTCTTTACTTAGTACCCATCAGGAAAAAAAACACAGGAAAAAGTTTTAAAAATATACAAAACAAGTACCTTCACTATAATAGGTCAGAATTATCAGTGCTACCGCTTGACTGATTGTTTAATTCATCACTATCAATGCTACTTCCACCATTAAATTCCATTATCTTTGAAAATATCTATCACATCACTTCTGCCGGAAATCAAAGTGTATTTCTATCAACAACAAATCAGTAATTAAATGTGTTGGAATATTGTGTCCACACTCACACCGAATTAGTAATATTACTATTAATGATATTGTCGTTTTAGGTTGTATGCAATATCATTGTTGACCAAAGAGAAATATAAGGATCTAATTTATCAATTAATTATGTAAATAAGTAAATAATAGAAACCTCTAGATTTATAGCGGACAAATTGTAAATATTTGAAATTGCATAACTTCAATATATAGACACTTGCTTTATATATAATTACTTGGTGGATAAGTCATTATCTATATAATAACTCTTATATCTTTCCAATAAATAAAGGATTTCAAATTTGAGAGACCCTAATGATAAAGTCTAGCTGCAAAACCTAAGAAATTCGAGTTCCAATTTTCTTTCTTTAAACCTCGGTTTTTATTGAAAGTCACACCATGAGCATATGCTTGCACTGACTCGATCGACAAATATATTCGAAATTTGTTTCAATGAGATTCTGGAGGTGCTTCGATCATTCTATTACTTCATGGGTGCGATCATTGAATAGGAATCCTACATTGGGTTCTCAGCCATCAAATCGATGAAGAAGAAATCAAAGCCTACAAAAGTAAGTTTCCATTCTTTCTCTATAGTTATTAGAGTTGCATCAATTGGTATGAACATGGATTCGACTTTTGAATTATGAGTTAAGATTTAAGTTTTAATTGTTTCCGCTGTCTACGCCTTTGTGGCCTTTATGACCCTCATAACGCAACAAGACGATCCTTCCTTAACCCTTGTTAATCTTTCGTTGCAATCACAATTCAAAATCCTTGTATTTCCTTCTTTGCAATCGTTAAACCCTAAACGTGAAATCACTCTCAAAAAACTTGCTAATCCAAATCTAATACCAAGAATATGCAATTTGATTTCTACCCAGTGTAATAAAATGTAATTGTATTTTTGTTATTTCAAACATAAAATTTATATTGCAATTTTTTTAAATGTGATCTCTATATTACTGGAAAGTGGATGATATCGTACCTTGATTTTAGGAATCATTTAATTAAAGCTAACTAATTCATATTTAGTGAGATCGTAAAATTGGGTTTATGGCCTTCAATATTGATTTTTGGAATCATTTATTTAAACCATTTAGACGTTCTCAATTGATCATCTATATATATATATATATATATATATATATATATATATATATATATATATATATATATATATATATATAGCTTAGGGATAATTAATTCCTTTATTTTTAAAAATCTGAATATTTTAAATTAATTCAAATTTAAAAATCCGATTTTATTCTTTCAGAATGACAGAATGTAAATCATAAACTAGTATCGGTTTCAGCTTTTATTCTGTCAAAATGACAAAATAAAACCATAAACTAGTAAATATAATTTCGATTTTATTTTGTCAGAATGACAGAATGTCAAGCATAAACTACTAAATACATTTTGAAAGAATACACAAAATCGATTCTTTAACTAATAATATACCAAATAATTAAATTGTATGATTGTGATTCATTGAATAATAACAACATTCTGAAAGAATAACAAATGTAATTCTTAAAAATAACAACATTCTTAAACAGAGAGTGTGATCATTGTTTGATTCATTATTCAAGCCTTTCCCATCAAGTCTTCAAGTCATTTCTATCGCAAATTCATTGCCAAATATTTTGTAGTGATACACTTGTAACAACTCCACATTAAACATGCTTATAATTAACTACTAGTCTATCATAATACAACAATAATATTCTTACAGAATAAACTATTCTTGCAGAATGGTTTTGGATATTCTTAAATAATTTGTATTATCAAGAATATACCCAACGAACAAAACATTTGAAATATAAATGCATGAAAAGATCATGTTAATACAAAAGATGACTAAGAAAAAAACAATTAGAATATATAAACCATCTTCGGCTCACAAGTTTTTTGTGTTGAAAAATGATGATCTATGAAAGCACCAGGATGAAGACTCCCTGTATGTATTCCAAATGCATTATATTCCTATTCAGTTTCTCTTTACATATAAAAAAATCTTGTTACAAGAAAAAAAAAAGAAACCAAATATCCAAACCACATGGAACACAGTAATGGGACAATAAGTAGGAAGAAGCCCCTCCAAGGGGAAAAAGGTCCAAGTAGATAGTATCTATCCCACCAGTTGTAAAAACCCACCTTTGTTTGCACCAACAACTTTCGTAAATTATTGCAACAAAAAAGTAGTTCATGTGTTTGCATTCTAATATGAAAAAAAAAATCCCCAGCTTAACCCTTTTCATGCAAATTCTAACCGAATGCCAGCTTAACCCTTTTTATCAAAGACTAATGACATGTACCACTACAGTTAGAATAATTCTTAAACAATGCAATTGACACATTCTTTTTTGAACAATATAACCAAATTATTAAAGAATGGTGAACAATATGTTATGTACTCTTATAGATATAATATGTTTCTTTATTTAAAAAATAAAAAAGAAGAGTTCATTGAGGCATTTCATCGAACGGTGTATGAGCGTACACAATATGCTCATGTAGTAAGAACAAAAATTATCGTTGCTTTTTCTAACTTTGGAAATTCAGGGGGACTTTTCCCTACTTTGAATTCAAAGTTTTCCGCTAGCAAATGGATTCAACTTACACTAAAAGAAAAATGGTTGCTTTTAAAGGATTTTTCAACACTACATTAAGTCATTGACAATTACAACAACAAAAAACTCCAGTTACGCATCATAACAAGAGAACAAAGGCCAGATAGAGACATTACAGTGGATTTAGAACCCCTCTCCTATACTCTTCCATCAAGGTTAGGGGGAATCAGTGGTGGTCAAAATGAGAATATCGGACTTAAAAAGCGGCAAATTAGGGTTTTCTTCATTAACTAAGTCGACGGTGGGTTGTAAGGAGGACTCGACCTCGCCAGGCTGAAGAACTGGGTGACCGCTACTGGTGGTTTCCGTCGGCAGCAAACAGTTTTC